>NC_134548.1:73529664-74832164 GCF_050624435.1 Tenrec ecaudatus
TGTTCTCCTCTGTCTTTCACTACCCTCTCCGAGATTTTTATATTCTTAAACCTTTATGAGCGAGCATAGATGAAGTTGTCTTCTGTAGATTTTTCAAGCGGTGTAGGAACATACTCCCTACCTAAACAGAAACAAAACACTTATTGCCTTCAGGTCAATGCTGACTCATTGCGACCCTTTGTGGGTTTCTAAGACTGTAACTGTTTACAGTCTCACCAGAAGAGCTGCTGTTACTTTTGAACTGCTGATCATATGGATCGCAGCCAATTGCATAACCACTACATTATCAAAGTTCTCTACTATACCACCAGGGTGTCCTATTAGGAGAGTATAAATCACTCAATGCCTGTTCTAAAATTTTATGAGGTTAGATTTGTCTCCGGATGGAATGGGGTGAAAATCCTGGGTTATCCTTAATTTTAAGTAAATATATGTAGATTGGATGAAATAAACTTAACCAGTAGGTCAAATATACAGATGCTAGAGATTATAGATAGTAAGAACCTTAAAATGTGAAGGAAATGACTAAACATTTCAGTTAAAAGATACAAGCTTTGTCTGGTTTCACTTATTTTAGTTCTCTAGGTGTTAAAGAATATCCTTAACATTTTTGTATTATTTTGGATAGGTTTACACTTTAAAAAGTCTTGGAATTACACACTTATTGACTGGTGGTAAGGAACCCCAGTGCATTGCATTTTTATGTAGAACACTAGGTATTATTTTCTCCCTTTGGAGTGTACAAGTTGCTACATTAATTTGTTTTAAATCAAAAAAATTTCTGGCCATATTCCAAGTGGAAGTCAAGGAGTAGGGACAACCTGGAGAGCAAGTGTAAGAAAATGAAATCTAAAACTTGACATAAATTTTAGATTTATGTAGGTCACCTTAAGATGGAGTAAAACCACCACTTTTAAACTTAGATATAGGAGTCAAATTTCAAAGGTACTTTCTTGGTGTGTGAGTTAAGGCTGCTATATATTTTGAAAACATTTTATTGTGAAATAGGTGAGGGGTGATGTGTTAGTCCAGACGGACTAGATAAACAAATTCATAGACACTCGTATATATGTAAGAAATAGCTTTATATAAAAGAGTTATTGTATATTAAGAAAACATCCCAGCCCTATCCATTTCAAGTCCATAAGTCAGATATTAGCCCATATGTCTGATACCAGTCTATAAATTCCTCTTCAGACTCACGCAAGTCATGCAATGTCACAGAATGCAGGAAGATCACAGGCCAGTGGTGGGAAGTCTTGTGGATCCAGTGGTGATAGAAGAATCTCAGCGCTGGCGTGTGTCCCCACATGGCTCCTCCAGCTTCAGGGCTCTGGCTCCATCAGCATAGCTCCATGTGGCTTGTCAGCCGAAAGATGAAGCAGAGAGTGTGGGTCTGGCCTCGTGCATTATTCTTGTCTGTAGCACCTCCAAATGAGGTCATCGAGCTTCGACCTGATGACAGGCTAAAATCCACCATTTTACTCTTAATAGTCTCAAGTTGACAGGAGATTATGTAATTGTCACAGACCACTCCTTGTCAACTTGACACTTTCACACAACTCATTAGCCATATAGAATTTTCAAACAAGCAAATCTAAAATCAAATCTCTATCTAACAAGATAAAACTAAAATGCATACAATTAAAAATGTGCCATCCTCATTTAAACATAACACTGATAAGTGAACAAAACAAAAATATTCTATAATTATGTGAACACCTACACCATAATCCTATGAACATATTCCCTTACCTATGAAAGTTTGTAAGCCAACCACTTCATGCCTTTATCTGTTCTGTTTTGGGTATCCAATTACTATACTGCCCACTTACATCAACCCAGTGCTCTTAGGAGACAATAATATTCTTTGATATGAAGAGTATTCCAGTTGCAACTGTTTGAGTCAGAATTCTTAAGCAGTCAAATCATGACAGGCCATCCATAAAATCAGCAGGAATATGCATCAGTTATCAGACTCAAAAATCTTCTCTTAATCTGGTTGGGTTCTGGTGAACTCACTGTGTGCTGCCTCATTTAACCTCACCAATTAGCTACCATGCCTTTTGACCATATGCCCCACCATGAATTGTGAACAACCCTCGGCCCCTTGTGCTAGGTCATGAACTTAAGACCAGTCAACCTGCTGTCATCTTTTCCTCTAGTCTCTGTGAACCAGGCTCATAGTTTTCAGTGGCCAGACTTAACCCATGTCTCTATTGCTGCATTTCTTTCTCAGCCACTGACCACATGGATCCATGTGGTCACCTAGGAAGCATTCCAGGCTGCCCACAGGCTCCCTTTAATATTCAGTCCTAGAGTGGAGACTACCTTCAATGGATCTCATGCTTTTAAGACTCCGGGACAAACTACTAATAAAAAATTCAAAGAGTTTTTTATTTCCTCTCAAATCTATCAACAGACCCATAGGCAAGTCTCTTCACCTTCTAATGTCCTGAGCACTCAATACACTGGGTGGAGCTTAGCTTTACAGAACCTTCTTTGAAGCTGTGTCCTAAACCCATTTAAAGATTTAATTTTAATGTCTGAAGACAAGTTGGTTTATATTTTTATACTTCCCAATAATTATTTCTATCAATCATTATATCAACAATTAGCAGAAGAAACCAGTATATACAAAGTAGAATCAGATCCTAAACTCAATTCTTAAAACAGTCAAGTTCAGCATGTATTTAAACTTATCAATCCTTATCTAAACTATTCTATTGATAAGAAATATGTCCTTGGACCTCTGACTTCATCAAGCCAGAACCACACTTTCTGTCAGCCATTTTCACTAAGCAGCATGGTCTCTGAGAAACTCAAAGGGTGATTTCTCTCTCTAAGTTCAAAATATACATTAACAGCAGTCATTTTTGACATTTCAACAGTAATAACCAAAAACAACAACCAAACAAAATAATCAAAAGTTTAACTTCCCATATTCCTTCCAGAAAATAACACAATAAACTGCATGGACATATCTGACATCTGGCTAACCAAAGAAGAAAAACTATCACGAAGCAGAGGTCAAACAAACATCCACTCTCTATCTTTAGGAGTTGTTTCTCTAATACCCAACTCTTGGTATTAATGTGTTAGTCTCGGTGCACTAGACACTCATACATTGTAAGAAAGAGCTTTTATATAAAAGATCAATTATCTACTGAGAAAATACCCCAAACCCTGTCCAGATCAAGTCCCCAAGTCTGATATTAGCCCATATGTCTGATACCAGTCTGTAAATTCCTCTTCAGACTCACGTAATACATGCAATAATGCCAAATGCAGGAAGATCACAGGAGAGTGGGTAGGGTTTCTTATGGATCCGGTGGCCGTGGAAGCATCTGTGCACTTGCATAGGTCTCCACATGGCTCCTCCAACTCCAGGGCTCTTCCTCCATCAGTATAGCACCTTGTGCCTTGTCAGCAGGAAGATGAAGCAGAGAGTGTGACTCTGAGCTCCAGTGAGTTACTAATCTCTGTAGTGTCTCCAAATGAGGTCATCAAGCTGTGACTTGATTGACAGGCTAAACTCCACCCCTTCACTGTTAGCAGTCTCAAATTGACACCAGATTATGTAACTATCACAGTTTACATTTAAGATAATCAATTTTGTATTCAACATTTTAAGGTATTTATTGAACCCTGTGTCAGTCTGGGTAGACTAAAGAAACAAATCCAGAGAGACTCATATGTATGTAAGAGAGAACTTTATTTCAAAGAATAATTGTATATTATGAAAATCTCCCAGCCCAGTCCAGATCAAATCCATAAGTCTGATATTAGCCCATGTGTCTAACACCAGTCTATAAATTCTTTTTCAGACTCACACAACTCATGAAATGATGCTGAATGAAGGAAGTTTACAGGCCAGTGGGTGGGAAATCGTATGAATCCAGTGGTGAAGGAAGCATCTTAGTATAGGCTTAGGTCTCCACATGGCTGCTTCTCCAGTTCCAAGGCTCTGACTGCCAACAGCATAGCTCCATCTGGCTTGTCAACAGGAATATGAATCAGAGAGTGTGTGTGTCCCATTTCCAAGGAGGAAGACAGAAGTTCCCACAATTCTCAGGAGAAAGCCATGAACACACAGAGGCCTCATTGACTAGAACCTGATAGGAATATGTGGGATTAATCAGATCGCATTTTGATCAGAGGGCAAAGAGATAAATAGCTCTGCAAGGTCTACCCCATCCCATGCTCTCTGGTGATTAGACCAGTGTGGTGCTGCTTTAGCTATTTCTCGGCCTCAACCTGTGAGCTACACTACCCGTGGGCCTAGCCAACCATGGATCATGTCACTAGAGCCTGAGGTTCCTTTGAAACCTGCTTCACCATGCTGCTTGTGCATACATCACATTAGCTAGAGGCTTGTGGCTCCTGTAGCCTTGTGTTGCTTGAGTTTGACATCCCATTTGGGCCTACTTCGATAAACTACCAGGAAAACCCTGTGGTTTGCTGCCTGTGGGAAGACTCTGCCTGCCTTGCCCAAAAGAGGACTCTGCTGTCTTCTTACTTGATCTTGAACCCTGCATCCACGTGAGTTGAAGGACTTCCTGTATATTAACTCTTTCATGGAAGTCAGTTGAACTGAGCACTCTGTACTGCTGTGTGGACTAATTTGCTGTTATATTCCTCTTGCTGTATAGACTTATCCATATGTGATATATATATATATATATATATCATATACATATAATTCTTGGTTCTCCATTGTGTTTTATTGATCTATGTATCTGTCATTGTAACAGTTCCAGGCTGTTTTAACTGCTGAGGGATATGTAATAGAGTTTTGAGGTCAGACATTGAGAGGCCTCCTGCTGTATACTACTTCTTAATGAATATTGTGCTTATTCTACTTCTCTAATCTCTCTATATAAAGTTATTAGTTATATTTTCCTTTTATTTAAAGAGTAAACTTTGGATATAGATTAGAATTGCATTATATTTATAGATTGCTTTGGGCAATACTGGCATTTTCATAGTATCAAGCTTTCCTATCCTTGAACATTGTATATTCTTCCAATTGTGTTGGCCTCTTTTGATTTCTGGAAGTAGTGTTATATAGTTTTCTTTGTGTAAGATTTTGTTCTCTAGTTAGACTTATTTTTAAAATTTCAACATTATGTGGTAATTTTAAATAGTATTTGTTGTTCTCTTGATTTTATTCCCCAGAGTTTCTCCATTGGTATTTAATAATTCAATAGGTTTTTTTATGTTTAGTTTTACCTGTGATATTTCAATTGTTTCCAACAATTTTCTTGTTGAGTCTTAGGGATTTTCTATGTATAACATTATTTTTTTTCTCTAGCTCTCTAGACTTGTATCTGAATATCTTACTTCTGAATTTCTTTTCTGGTAATTTCAGAGCCTTTACTTCTTCAGACAGTTCCTTTGGATTTGGATATTATTAACTTGTTTGTACTTATTGTTCATGTATTTGCATGTGCACATATATTTACTACTGTCTCTGTGACATCATTATATAGCTTTTAGGAGTGGGAGGGAGGTTGGGTGGAAGGAGTGAAGTCTATCGTGTGGTATAGGAACCACAAAACAAAAACAATAAAAGGAAGAAAAAAATAATAATCAAAACAGAAGAAATAGAGAAATGAAATGCAATAAAATGAACACAAATATATTTTAAAAGAACAAAGGAGATTTATGTGATAAAAAATAAGTGCTATTTGGTTGGTATCTTCCATCAGCCTAGGAACCTTTTAGCTGTAAGCAAAAGAAGTAGCAGTGGATGGCATCAAGAAGGATGGAGAAATGGGGTGGGAACAGGGCACCTGTGGGTGGAGTTTACAGTCATGAGACTGATGGAATGGGTGCATGCATCCTGGAGATCAATAGAGCATGCATTTTTTCAGCAGTGGTAACTTACTGTGGATGAGCAATCACTAGCAGCATGCTCCAGGAAGATATCTCAAGGTGGCAGCAGCCTGGGATTCAGGACAAATAAATGGTATATAGAAAACTACAGAATAAGAAACCAAATGGTTGAATATTTGAGTTCATGGATCAGAAGACTTAATATGGTGAAAATATCAGTACTACCTCAAGCAATCTACAAATACAATACAATTCTGATGTGAATACCAACATCATATATTAAATAAATGGAAAAATATTTACCAACATTATATATAGAAAGAAGAGATCCAGAATAAGCAAAGAACTCCTCAACAAAAACATAGCAAGAGACTTTGAACTACTCAACCTCAAAATTTATGACACAGCCACAGTAGTCAAAACAGAATGGCGGTGGTTAAATGATTGATACATAGCGAAATGGAATTGAATCCAAAACTAAGTAATACAAATATTCACCTATAATTAACTGATTTTTGACAAATGGTCAAAAAACATTAGATGGCAAAGGGAAACCCTTTAAAAATAATGCTTGCAAAATTGGATATCCATCTGCAGAAGAATTAAATAAGACCCCAAACACACCTCATGCATAAAAATGAGCTGAAGATGGGTTAGATAATTAAATGTAAATAAGCCCAGGCACAGTAATATTCATCAATAAGAAAACTTAGGACAAATTTAAGGGTCCTCTTGCAGGGCATACATGGATTACCAAATATAATAAAGAGAGCGCACACAGTGGAAGACAAAATAGATGACGAAAACCTATGAAAACTAAAACACTTAAGCACATTGAAAGCCTTCATCCAAAGAGCAAAATAGGAACCCATGGATTGGGAGACAATCCTTGACAATGGCATAACAGGCAAGGGACTAAACTAATTACTAAATGATATACAATTTGGTAATATGGCATCTAGATAGAATCATCTGGCTGGTGCCCTGTTGTTAGATCAGAAAATTAAGAGGTAAGGGGGGAAATACTGAGAAGTTGTGCAATAGAAACAGATTCAGTGTACTAGGGTCTGATTCAGACCTCCCCATGAGATTATCACTCATGGAACTACTGGGGAACTTCTTGAAGCACCCTATGTGCACCGCATCTGCCTATAGGCTCCTCTGATCCCTTACCAGGTACAAGAGGGCCGCCTCTGCCACCCCTTCCTGCGCTCAAGATCCAAGACATGCAGCATGCAGTAATTTCTCTAGGCTGCTGTCTAAAAGTGGTCATAACCCTAGCCTCTTAGAGATCTTCCAAGAACTAGCCACAAGACCTCACATGATAGTTCCCTGCTCTGCTATCCTCCATGCTCCTGCATTCTTGGGCTTTGCATCTTCCCTCCCAGCAGGGAACAGATTGACTACATTGGCCATCCTTTTTCCCTGTCTTCCCACCTCCGTGCCTACCAGCATGGGTAAAGATAGATAATTAGATACTAGTTTGTGGCAATTGAAGTGCCCCTGGGATATTTACACATGACAGAATGCTGACCTTTGGAACACAGCCTTCAGAGCTGTGCATGGGTGATTCGTGAGTAACACAGGAATGCAGCTGGGGCAGATTTCAGATCCAGTCATCCCCAAAACAACTCGGTTAATCCCCCTTCCCCAGTGGATAGCACAGCACAGCCCTGATAGCAGGGCACCCCACAGGCCCTTTGAAGAAGAAGTAGTAGTAGTAGTATTAGTAGTAGTAGTAGTAGTAGTAGTATAAGAAGAAGAAGAAGAAGAAGAAGAAGAAAACGCTTTCAATTCCAGGCAGTGTTCCTCTGTCTAACTTTGAATGTAAGCCACTAGCAACCTGGCCCATTAGTGTAGCATTAGCATAACTAGACAGGCAGAACTCTAAGGCCTAGAGCACACCCTAGGATTTTAACACAACAAAATAGGCAAAGCTAACAGGTGCTGAAAGCCACAGCCCAAGCCAAAAGCTGGTTCTGCCAATTTTAGGCTCCACAGAGTCTTTGAAAGATTTCCAACTGTGGCCACACAGTCCAGAGCAGGTCCATTCCTGCACTGCAGGCCTGCCCCAACCAGAAAAAGTGGCATACCTACAGTCGCCAGCCTCAGCCCACCCTCAAGACCCCCACTGCCACTGGCTATTCAGTTGCTGCAGAAGCTTGCCTACATAGAAGTCCATCCCAATACTATAATAAACCACAGGTATGTCCCAAAACAATTCTTTCCAATCACACAGAAAACCTAAACACAACAGCAGGGTAAGTCCTAAACCTATCGATGCTCATAGAAGAAACAGACATTGATCTGCCACAAAAAGAAATGTTCAGAATGTTGCCTGGAGTAATAAAGGATAAGTGGGAAGCATAACAGATTAAGGATGCAATGATAGAGGAGAGGCAATGCAAGATAGAGGGGATAATGTTCATGCACCAAAGGGAAATCCAAAAACTAATGGAGGAGGAAGCAGAAGCAAAAAACAAGATAACGGATATGACCAAGAGACTAGACGAGGCAGGGAATAGTCCCAGCAATTTTGAGAACAATCTCGCAGATTTTAACAAATGGGAATGACAGTCAAACAAGATAATCAAAAAGGCAGAAGAAAATCTGAGAACAATGACTGATGCTATGAAGAGAAACAATATTAGAATAATTGGTCTACCAGAGCAAGACACAATGAAGTCAACAGCAAAATTAATGAGGGACTTCATGGAAGCAAACTTGCTCATTTTAATGAATGAGAATCACACATTCATACAGGAAGCAAAGAGGACACCAATTAAACAAAACCCCAAGAGGAACTCACCAAGGCACATAATAGCTAAATTACCCATAGTTGATAAAGAACAGCAAGAGAAAAAAAGGCAATCACATACAATGGTGCTCAGATAAGAACACTCAGATCTATCAGCATATACCATAAAACTAAGGAGAGAGTGGAGTAATATCTTTTGAAAGCTGAAAGAAAAAAATGCCACCCTGAGAATCCTCTACCCTACCAAACAATATATTAAGATAGATGATGAGGTTAGAGTGTCTTCCTGTACGAGGAAAATCTTAAGTATTAAATCATAAGAAACCCAAATCTGCCGAAATTCCTAGCCAATTCATTGTGGTGAAGAGATACAAGCACCAAGCACAAGCAGGAGACCTCCATATAATGTATCTCCATCCTGAAGTCAAGGCACTGAAAAGTACTACCTAGGTAACATTGCCTCAGGGCGAAATGAAGGCAAGAATGAAGCCACCCACATAAACACAGCACACTGACTCAGCGCAAAAGATATGAATTGACATCACTGAATCCACAGATAGTTGTTATAACTTTGATTGACAATGACTTGAACTTGCCCTTTAAAAGACAAAGACTAGCAGACTGGTTCAGTAAACATAACCCATCATTCTGTTCCCTACAAGAGACACATTTTATGTTCTCAGACAAAAATAGACTAAGATTAAAAGGCTTGTGGAAAATATATCAGGCAAAGGGCGACTTTTAAAAAGCAGGAGCTGCAATCCTAATCTCCAACAAAATTGACCTCAGGTGCAAAACATAACAAGAGACAAGGATGGTCACTATATAATGCTCCAATGATCAGTAGACCAGGAACCGGTAAATATAATAAATATATATGCACCTAACAAAAGACTAAGAACCTTGGTGCAGAGCATACATAGGCTAAATGAAATAGGAAAGGGTACACACACAAATGAAGGTGAAATCAAAGTGGGATATATTAAGGATAAAACACCTGTGTGCATCAAATGTCTTTACTAAGAGAATAACAGGAGAACCCACAGACTGGGACAGGGTTTCTGTTTTGTTTTGTTTTTTATCAATGATGCAACACACAAAGGTGTATTACTATTATCTACAATACCCTCCTAGCCTAAATGTGAAAGAAAAGAGTTAACACACTAAAGAAGTGGGCCAAAGACTTGAAAAGGAGGTGCACAAGGGAGGAGACAAGAATGGTCAATAACTATATGAGAAAATGTTCATGATCATTAGATATGAGAGAAATGCAAGTTAAAACAATCATGAAATGCCACTCAACACCCTTGAGCACAAGATGCTACCCAACACCATTGAGGATAGTCCAAATCAGATTATCAGAGAGCAACAAATGGTGGAGGTGATGCGGCAAGATAGGAACCCTCCTTCACTGCTGGTGGTCATATAGATATGTGCAGCCTCTGTGGAAAGTGGTTTGGTGATATTTAAACCAAATGGAAATTGAGTTACATTACAACCCAGCAATTCCTCTACTGAGCATATATCCAGAAGAGGTTAAAAATAGACCATAACCAATGTTTATTGTGGCACAATTCACAATCACAAAGAGTGGGAAGCAACCTAAATTTCCATTGATATATGAGTGGATTAGAAATGTGGAGTACACATCCCTAAAAGCACATCATATCATGAGAAGAGTTGGAGGAAATTATGCTAAGCGAAGTTAGCCAATCACAAAATGACAAGTACAACATGAGTCTACTGAGGTAAGTAGTTATAGAAGAAAAGTCACTTAGCTCACACTATACAGGCTGAGGTGCAGGCAATCCTGCAGTGGATACATGAAATCCAAGGATATACATGTCATTTCAATACAAAGAAGGGAAAAGTGTGTGTTTTGGAGTGGGGTGGGGGGGATGCGAGATGATGTCACTGGGAAAGCAGGGCACTAATTTACCCAGGGGAGGTTACTTATGTGTCCAAAGAAAAGGGCATGTGAGTGCAGACCCCACCATGGTGCAGCAAACCTTGAGGGCAACATAACCACATGGAGCAACTCATGAACAGAGAGGACTACAGGGCCGGCCCTAATCACAGCCAAACTGACCTCATCCCTAGTAGTATGCACTACAGAAGGAAAACACTAAACCTACAAGTTGGGGAGAGGGGCTGGTCTGCCAAGCCCACATGGAAGCAAATTAAGATGGGAAAATAGAGAATGAGGGAACAGACCCTTTACTTGCACACCAGGTCATGAGGACAACATCCCTGCATGGAGCTGCTAAGGCACAGAGAGGACGGTAGGGCCCATAACACCTCGAGACATAACGTTCCCTCACTGGAGAATATTTCCAGAGAGGATAATACTGTGGACACACAACAGGGAGTGAGTCTAGTATTATTCCCCCCACAGTGGGACGAACCAAGAAGGAAATATAACAGATCAGTAATGGGAGCAAAGTACAACCACAAAACCACCGAAGAGGCCCTCAAATAGACTTTAGAGTAGGAGGGGCAGTTCCTGAACACCCCCCCCCCACCCAGGAACAGTTGGGAGATAGTCATAAAGGTAAGCATAGAGATCTGGAATTATGTATGCTTTTCTGGGTTTGTTTGTTTTTTTTGCTAGGTTTATTTTTCTCTTTATATTCAATCTTTATTCTTTTTTATCTCCATTATTATTGATTTGTCTACCTATATAAGATGGGCATGGGAAGCATGCCCAAGGAGAAAGCACATGACCAATGGTTCCTGGGGGACTTGAGGGAAGAAAGAGGTTGGGGAAAGGAGCGACGAGCAAACACTAATGACAGGGAAACAACTGGAGGATTAACATCAACAAGGAGGACATAGAGATCCTAGTGGTGTTGGAGCAACAGCAATCTAACTGAGAGTAATTACTAAGAGGCAGAAGGACGAGCATGGTGGTGGGGGAGGAGGAAGGTAAAATTAAAGAGAGGAAAGATCTAGGAAGTAGAGCTATGGATAGAGGTATAAACATAGGTGTATACATATACAAATATATTAATTCATATAAATAGAGGTATTGGCCTATCTGTAGGCAACAGGACATGCCCTCATAAAAAGGTCACACAGAATGGATAAATCAATTAGGGCACAATGTAGCACTACTGAAACACACAATAGTCCTTTGATTATCTGAGGCTTCCTCACTCCTGATTACCCTGATCCCAGTCCTGCCATTAAGTTCTAGCTAAACTGGATCATGTACATTGGTACATCCCAGCCCAGCCTCACTTGTGTTAGTATGGGTTAACTCGAGAAACAAATTAATAGATATTCATATGTGTATAAGAAAGAGCTTTATATACAAGAACAATTGCATATTGAGAAAACATCCCAGCACAGTCCAGATCAAGTCCATAAGTCCAATATTAGCCCATGTGTTAGTCTGGGTACTTTGGTGAAACAAATCCACAGAAACTCATATATAAGAGACAGTTTTATATAAAGGTTTTAAGTCAGCATCAATAAAACATCCTAACCCAGTGCAGCCCAAACCCACAAGTCCAACATTAACTCATTAACCCATATATCCAACACCAATCCATAAAGTCTTCCTCCATTTCACAAAACAGATGCAATGATGCCAACTGCAGGAGGAAAGCCGAGTCAGTGAAATGTGTAAACATCTCAGCTCTGGCAGGGGTCTCCATACAGGTGCTCCAGCACCCAGGGCTGCATCGGCATAGATCTATGTGGCTTTTCCTTGGGGATGTCTTGCAGGAAGTCAGCCTTGCAAGCTGAAGCAGGGAACTACTAAGGTAGCTGCACCCTGGGCTGACCATCAGAAAGCAAGAGACCCGAGTACAAGAAAGGCAAGGCTCACTGAGCCATTTATCGCTCCACCCTTCAATCAACCCTACATGTGTTTATTGGCCAGGTTGGCACAATAAACTAACTCAATCCACCACTTGCCAACCTGGCACCTGTACATAATTCTTTAGCTTCATGATTGAAATTATGTAACACCTACACCTTAATCCTATAATCCTGTGAATATGTTCCCCTGCCTATGAAAGTTTGTAAGCCAACCCCTTTATCCCCCCAATTTTGAGTATCCAATTTATATACTGCCCATATGTCTGATACCAATCTATAAATTCCTCTTCAGACTCACAATACACATGCAATGATGCCAAGCGCATGATAATCACAGGCCAGTGGTTGGAAAGTCTTGTGGATCCAGTGGCATTGTAAGCATCTCAGAGCTGGCAGGTGTCTCCATCTTGCTCCTCCAGTCCCAGGGCCCTGGCTGCCATCAGTGTGCCTCCATGTGGCTTGTCAGCAGGAAAAGGAAGCAGAGAGTGTATCTGGGCTCCAGTGAACTGTTTATCTCCTTCACACCTCCTAATGAGGTTTATCAAGCTGAGACCTTATTGATAGGCTAGACTCCACCTCTTCAAAAGTTGACAGGAGATATATAACTGCCACACACGGAATGAGTTCAGGTGAGTAAGGTGTGGGGAGCAAGAGAGGCACGCTGGGTTTTCCCCCCCAAACCTGGCACATTGAGATGGCTGCATAAGCAGCTGTATTGTCATGGTGACTAAACCAGTCCCCCATCTACTACAAATCATGCCTTTTTTGTCTCATACTGTTACACAATCTTTTCAGGACCTCTAAATAGAAAGCTTGATTGACAGTCTGACCTGGTAGAATGAACTCCAAATGCACTATCCCCCTCACATAAGAAAAACAAATATATACTGATTAGGTTTAGACAGCATGCCTGACAAGATACAAAATGACTAAAGTATCTCACTTCCACTGTCTCTGCAATGTAATTTATTTCTCTCAATACCCAATCTCCTTCCCTGATTCCCAAATTCATACATGCATACATCAACTAGAAGAGTAGAGTAAAAGAGTAAGCAGACAGGGAATAGGAGGGATTGACATAAATACTAAAACCTACATTAGCTCTCTTCATCTGGAAAATGCACTGGATATATGATGCCCAGGATGCTGGGGGAGCATATGCTTCTTGTTTCTGCTGATGGCAGCTGCTGTTTGTCAACTTGCACATATGCTGGTGGAGTCAAAACAAATTTTACGTAGGGCAGGGGAATGACCAGAACAGGATATTAAGTGTAATTTACAAGTGAATTATTTCAGAGATGATATTTTCTTTTAAAGACAGCGCAGGAGGTATGGATTTAAAGAAAACAAAGAAGACAGAAGATGGGCCATGTGTTGCCCGCTCCTCTCTTGTGAGACTGCTGGCCAATTTGAGTGCACAGGACTGAGTTTATTCCCTTTTTAAATGAACTACTTCCAGAAATGAAAGCAATCATCTAGCCCTGAGAACGTTACTGTTTTTGAAAATCAAGACTTTTTATCTGTAAAGTACCTTCATCATCAATTACAGATATTTGACTTTTAGTCCAGTTTTACCGTTTTGTGCTGGCATACACTTTTCCTTTTCCTTGCTTGACCAAGAGCCACTCTAAGCCCAGCACTTGCATGATCATAATATCTTCCTGAACCACCAAACTTCTTACCTTTGTGCTATGCCAGTATTAGTGATTTTAGCACTCTGTGTTTAGTTCAGTATGATAAGTATGGGTCCAGTTTTAAAATTAGAAACATGTTTTTCCCTAATACTGCACTGCAGATTCTGGTTCACATCATGAGGGATATCTGTTAACCTCTTTGACCAAAGTTTTCAGTGCTGGGTGAAATTTTGGAGCTGTTATAGAAAAAAACAACAACAACTCATACCTGGGTTTCACTTTTGAGGTTTTTTCTGCAATGATCAGGAATGTGAGCATTTAGAATTAAAAAATTATGTATTTTTGGATTTCGCTTGTTCATTTTAGGGTTTATCTCAGATGTGATAAGGATTTATTATCTCAGATCTCATTGGAGTCACCCTTTTGAATTTGTGTTACATATTTTTCTGGTTTTCAGTATATGAAACTCAGAATTGATGAACTTATAGGCACAGCAAGTAGAATAATGGTTTCTGGGGTGGGGTTACAGTGGGGGGTGGGGGGTAGGTAAATGGGAAACAATGTCAATGAGTCTGGGAAGGAAAATAATGTGTAGAAACTGATTGTGCTAGCAATTGTACAATACTGCTTGATGTGATTGAACTATGGAATGATGTGTGTATTAACTCCAAATGTGAAAAGAAAGAAAGAAAGAAAACAACCATTTGATTCTCATGCACAGGCATTTGAAAACCACCATTTTGAGGGCTATTTGGCTTCAACCTTGGCTGGTTCACCTCAATATAGGTGCAGTCAGGAAAAGTATTTTTGTTTTCTCTGTACTCTCAAAGATTCTGATGAGGAAGAAACAGGGGCCCACTTTTTTTCTCTAAAAAGTGAGATAAAGGGGCTAAAGTTAAAGTAGTGCTTTTAAAACATGCATTAAACTATGTCAGTTCCAAGTGAAAAGGTAACCAATGACTCTGTATCTCATGTATAATAAAATCAAAGTCCTTATAATGACAATGAGTCCCCAAATGATCTACCTATCTTCATTTCTCCAAGTATTTCTTCGACCTCACACCCTACTAGTCTTTCACTTGCTGTTTCTACTCCAGGCACTGTGGCTTTCTTGCTATACCTCAAACTAAGTAGAATGCTTGCCCTTGAAGGTCTTCATTCTTGCTGTTATCTAAGCCAGGAACATTTTTTCCCTTGATAAAACCCACAAGGCTATTTTCTCACTCTGTTCAGTTTTCTTTTTTCTCTTTGTTTTTACATCATATTATTAGTTAGTGATGTGTCCTTGACCATGCTTTTAAATTGCAATTATCTTGCATACTCCCTATTCTCTCTTGCCTATTACCCCTGCATTGATAGGAGTAAATTTGAGTAGACTTGGATTCATGGTTACCTTATGTACAACAGAACTAAACATTGCTTGAACTATAGCTTCATTATTTCTTTTTTAGTAATTGGCCTTTATTTGTTATGTGTCCAAAGTAAGTGAGCTGAAACCTCTCCATGTTCAGTTCTAAAGAACATTCTGACAATATTTTTTCTAAACTTATTTATTTGTTTTTGTTTTAGTTATTTACATTTTTATTGCTTATTTCTCCTCAACTGAACTAGGGTATCAGCACCATGACATCATGATGACATTTGTATTTACTATGCAAACATCAGTGCTTTGAACAGTTCTTGGCACACAGTCAGCACTAATGAATATTTTTAAACACATAAATGGTAAAACTTAGGTAGAAAACATAAAAAAGTAATAGCAATCTGTTGCCTGAATAAAGAGTTTTAAGATTTGTAAAGAATTTTGCATCACGGAACTCAATTGACCGTCACAGTAATTCTAGGGTGAAGCCAGGGATTAATATCAATCAATTAATAGAGTTCTGAAAAACCAAAACTACTAAAGTTCAGAGTGAACAGATTATGCTAAATTAATTTAGCTATTAATAATCACAACCAGAACTCAAAGGTAATTTTGGACCTGGCATGCTTTCTGAAGTAATATTTAAATTTAAAATAGGGACTAGAGATTCTCCGAACTGCCACAGAAATTTTATTTTCTATCAGTGATATTCCCAGCCCCCACCCAATATTTTCTATATAAAATCTGGTAGCATTTTAAAGACTGATTTGAAAGGAATCTTGCACAAGCGTTGGCCACTAAGGGGCAGTACAAGACTGATAACCATAGCAGTCCATCAATATAGCAATCCTGTCTTCAGATGGTCTCCAGACACCTTTGTTTGATGCTGCCTAATTGGAATCATATCTATTTAAAATAAACATATTATGTTACAAAAATGTCTTGCATTTTTTTTCTGTACATTTAGGTGTTTTAGAGGGACAAGAATTAAGACACTCCTATTTGGAGTTAGAAGAGGAAGAATAGTTGTAGCAACCACAAAGGATAGGAAAAGAATATAAAATAGAACCTTAAATTGGGTAGGACAGAAATGGTTTAAGACATAGAGAACTATGAAGTTAGCTACAATATCAGCTATTGCTACAGAGAGGTAATGAAGGGTTAGGACTGGTTATACATTATTTTGATTTTTATCGTGTTGTAATGGGATGAAAGTTCATTGAATTTTATGTTAATACATATAAAAATATGTGCATTGTGTTAGTCTGGGTAGACTAGAGAAAATAATCCATGGACACACATATGTGTATAAGAAAGAGATTTATATACAAGAGCAATTGAACATTGAGAAAACATCACAGTCCAGTTCAGAACCAGTCCATAAGTCCAAAAGCAGCCCATATTTCTGATATCAATCTATAAAGTCCTCTTCAGACTCTCAAAACATATGCACTGATGCTGAATGCAGAGGATCACAGGCCAGTGGGTAGAAAGTCTTTGGATCTAGTGTCATGAGAAACATCTAAAAGCTTCCAGGGGTCATCTCTCTGTGGTTTCTCTGATTCTGAGGTCTGGTTGCATTCATGTGGCTTGTCTTCTGGAGTGTCTCCCAGGGAGTGGCAGAGAGAGGTGTCTTCCACCGCCAAGGAGGAAGTACAAGATATCCCAGAATTCTCAGAGAAGGCCATGCCCACAGAAGTCTTATTTGGCTATCTCCAGATTGACAGCCTAGACTCCACCACTACACTCTCAATCCTTAAATTGACACCAGATTAGGTGACTACCACATGCATGGATGATACATAATTCAGAGACCACAGCACATAGTTACTACAGCTTTTAAGAGCTTTCTAGTTCAATTTCCAAAGTGGCTGAAGAATTGCAATTGTTAGTAATGGCGAATATATGGATCAGTAATAAGCAAGTTAGCATAAAATGAGAGTAGAATAAAGGAAACTATGCTAAATTAAAGATGCCTAACCTATTAACTTGGTTTTTTATTCCAGTGTATAGAGTAAAGCACAATTTCCAAACAAGAATAAAGATGCTGGGTAGAAAAAGAAAAAAAATGAAATGCTTATTAAAAGCAGTTGTCACAGCACTGAAGCTGCAGCTCAGGAGAGGGGTGCTGCTGATCAGGGGAAAATGAAGTGGGAACACATCCTGGCCCACCAAACCTGAGGACAATATTCTGGCTCATAGCAGCTAATGCACAAAGAAGACCCTATAGCTGGCACCACAAAGAGACATGATGTCACTCACTGACCTATAGTGCTACAGGAGACAGCACTGGAGACACACTGCAGGAATTGTACCCGATTTGACCCCAACACATGGTGTGAAACACTAAGGGCATGCAACAGAGCAGCAAGGGGAGCAAATCAACAATGTCCCCAAGGAATACCAAAAGTAGACTTTGGGGCTAGGGTGTAACATTCCATCAGATTCAACTGGAAAACACTCATAAAGGTCAACAGACAAACCTGAAACTATTTGTAGGCTTCTCTTTTTTTTGCTGTTGGTTTTTGTTGTTGTTTTGTTTTTGTTGTTATGTTTTGCTTTGTCTTATTTTTGTGCTTATTATTGTCTCTGCATGTCTATCTCGATAAGATAGGTGGGATAAATAATCTGAAGGAGCAAACAACAGGGAAGGCTAAGGAAATGAAGGAGGTTGCCAACAAACCCAGGGACAAGGGAACAACAAGTGATCTAAAATCATTGGTGAGGGCATGGGATGCCTGGTGGGGCTTGATCAAGGACAATGCAGCTGAGAGGAATTACAGAAACGTAAATGAAAGCCAAACATTATAGTGGTACAAGAGGAAAATAAAAGGAAATAGAGGAAAGAACTAGGAGGCAAAGGACATTTATAGAGGTCTAAATACAGGCATGCACACATGTAAATATATTGAAATATAATGATAGAGAAGTAGATCTATGTAAATATATTTATTTGGTAAATATTAATGTATCAGATGGATATTTGGCCTCCACTGAAGTACTCCCTCAATGCAAGAACACTGTGATCTAATAACCCAGCATTCTGTGATGCTCACCTTCCTTGACACGATCACTGATCACTGAAGACAAAATGGGTGCATAAACAAATGTTGTGAAGATAGCTGATGGTGCCAAGCTATCAAAAGTTATAGCGTCTGGGGTAGTAAGGGATTGACTATAAACAAGTGGCCATCTAGCTGAGAAGCAACAAAACCCACATGGAAGAAGCACACCAACCTGTGTGATCATGAGGTGTTGATGGGATCAGGTATCAGGCATCAAAGACCCAGATCAAAAAATTATATTGATGTGAATGAGAGGGAGGGCAGAATGGAGACCCAAAGCCCATATTTATACAATTGGATATCCCCTTACAGAAGGATTACAAGGAAGAGATGAGCCAGTATAGCTAGCACTGATGGAACACAACTTTCCTCTAACTCTTTATTACTTCCCTCCCCATCCCATTATAATGACCCCAATTCTACCTTATAGATCAGAGCAAGTACACTGGTACAGATAACAGCACGCTGAACAGGGCATCCAGGACAGAAAAGAACCAATAATGAAAGTAGTGATACCAGAAGAGTAAGGGGAAGATGGGAGTGGTGGGGAGGGGGAGTCAATCACAATGATCAACATATAACCCTCTCCCATGGGGACAGACAACAGAAAAGTCAGTGAAGGAAGAGAGAAGGTGGACATGAAAAAAAATAGTAACTTATAAATTATCAGGGGATCATGAGGGAGGGAGTGTGGGAAGCGGGGTGATGAGCTGATACTAAAGACTCAAGTAGAAAGAAAATGTTTTGAAAATGATGATGGCAACATATGTACAAATGTGCTTGACACAATGGATGTATTTTGATAAGAACTGTGAGAGCACCCAATAAAATGATTTTTTTAAAATCAGCTGTCACTGTATAGTTAGAAATAACAACCAATTGAACCAAAGGCAAATGACAAACATATGATTCAAATGAATTTTCCTTCAAAACTTATCCTTGTGCATACTCACAACAATAAATTTGTAGATCTCAAAAGACAAACACAATTTAGAAGACTAAGGTGAGGATGATAAAAAGCTGAAAACATAAATATTTGGTTTGTGTTTGGCAACTGCTGTTAAAGAATTACTAAAGGAAAGGAAGAACAGAACTTATAGATAAGACTTACGGATATAATTCATTTTAAAAGTGGGAGGAAATTAAGATATGGAAACTTACAGTTGATTATGTGGGGAAATCGCCTTTTAATGATTACTGAAACAGTCTCCTCAAGTGGGAGCAAAGGTACAGAAACTTTTCAGGATGATGTTAATGGGAAACATGAGATGATGTATGTGAGATTGAGAACTCCAGAACGTTCTACACACGTGGGAGGTTTCTATAATAGTTTTTACTATACCACCAAGAGCTAGGGAGCAAAAGCCATTGAACACAAGCCCTAGGCCAGACCACTTGGCCAATATCCCAAGCCCCTGTTCTGCTCTATCGTTATCTTAACTAGAGTTATTTACTCATGTCCCAAGTACCACAAGAAATCATGAGATTATGGCACCAACAAAAAATAGTTACCCCATCATCTACCCAGTAGTTATTCCCATCCTCTGGGAATAGGGTCTTGCTGACTGAAAAGTCCATACTTCACCATGTAGTCTAACCTAGAAATTGAATTCATTTTGGCACACTGGGAACCAGATAGAACTCAACAAAATGCTCTAATTTCTAATTTAATTTATTATTTTTCATCATTCTTGCTTCCTTGTCCAATTTCTCGATTAATCTTTAAAAATGTCTTGATTTTCTCTAAAGATGTCAAGAAAAGCAGTGTCTTTTATCCAATAGTAACCAAAATTCTTTTTAGTAACTTAATCTTACTCATAAACCAGTTTGAAAATAATTTCTTTTAGAAGGATCAATATAAGCCTGTTCACAATGAAGTGGAGAATTAAAAGTGTCTGACTTTTCCAAAATACTGTCCTATTCCATTAACCCTGATATCAACCACTACCCCTCTCCTGAGTATATTCCTTCATGTCCAGGGTTCCAAAATTTGATGCACTTACTCACAGAATTCATGGACTCTTAGGAAATGGCACACATGACTGTGGAGTGTGACATGTCTTGAATAAAAAGTTCATTTGGCTAACCTTCCTTATTCACATATAATTGGGCTGTTGACTCACAAGTCTGTGGAAACTGATAACTCAGGTCAGGCTGTAGGCTGGTGGAAATATTGCAGCATGTCAAGAGCCCTCTGGGTTAGCGGCACACTAGCAGCACACAGGAAAGTAAAGTTTCAGAGAGAGTGTCCCTGATGTTTCTCACTCTTATATCAAAAGGCTTACGACACCAAGGAGGTATCATCAGGCTGTGACCTGTTTGACAGATTTAGCACCACATCTAACCATGAGTATCTAGTTGACATAAAATCATATAACTACCACAGTTACTATTACTGAACATTTGATCAAAGATTCTATAAAAGAATCCTGATTAAAAGCAGGGAAATACAGAACAGAATTTCAATTTCTCATGGACTAAAGATTTTCTGGAACCGAGGGGGCTGAATGAACACCTGAAATTACTGCCCAGAGGTAATCTTTAAAATGTAAAATAAAAATATCTCAACTGAATTCTTCTTAAAACCAAACAATAGTTTAGCTTAACTAACTTTAAAAACTTTGTCTTGAGCATTATACTCTATTTTAGACCTACAAGGAGACTTTGAAAAGTTCATGGAAATATTACATTCTTTCAATTCCATTTTCCATGACTTTTGGAAGGCCTTTCATTTTCATATAGGATCATTTATATTAATTGCATAATAAGAACTCAGGAATATAAGAATGGTTGTTCAACTTAAAGAATGCAATCAAGGTCACGGAACTAAACATGTAGAAACAGGTTAATGGGTAATATTTGCTGTGTTTTACAAGGGTCTTCAAAAAGTTCATGGTCAAATTCCATTATCTTTTAAAAAATTCCATTTTCTCATGAACTTTTGATGCTCTCTTGTATTCTCAACAACAAAATAAAATTAAAAATAATTCAGAAGATAAAGACACAAACAAGAAATCTATATATAAAAGCATGGCAAGAATTGAATTAGGGTGGTAGAATACAGATGGTGTTCAAAAAGTTTAATAAGAAATTAACATATGATCTAGTAATTCCATTTCTAAGCATATACTGAAGAGACTTGATATTAGAGCCTCAAATGTATACATGCACATCAACGTTCATTGGAACATATAGAGATATCCTAAAACTCTGGTGCTTCACCAGAGTAAAAGTACGATGAGATGGGATAGAGTCTTTGAAATCTATTTTGTTGTTTTACTGCCATCACATCAATAGGATGCCAAAACTGTCCTTCTGGGTTTCAGAGACTCTCTTTACAGGAGTAGAAAGCTTCATCTTCCTCTTGCAAAGCAGCTGGTGTCTTCGAATGGCTAACTTTTCAGTTAGCAGCCCAAAGCCATAACTACACAATCAGGATTCTTCCATTTTGTGTAGAACAAGAAAATTGAACTGGATACAGCAGTTCTAGCTGCCAAGAACAATATTAGTTTGTTCCCAAAGAGCCTTTATATTACTTCTAAGTTTACAGAACTGAATATTTGGCAAATGTCCTTTAAAACAGCCTCCAGGAAAACCCCTATAGTCATTAAACAGAAACTAGTAAACAGAAACTCTTTAATTTTATCACTAAGTGGTATAACTAAGTGTAAAAAAGAAAAAAGCTCTTTAAGCCTATCAATGTGAAGTATCTCCTTTTATTATACCACCATTTACAATGATATATTAATAAATTTATTAAACAATCAGAATTTCTCTTAACTTTACTTCCTCCGTAATAGTATTTAAGCTACTCCCTGATTAAGTTGAATAGCTACCCACTGGTGCATGCTAACAAATCCTTGATTTGAATTATTGTCTTTGTCTTGTTTTTCCAGTGTCACATTTTGGCTTAGTCAACACGATCCAAAGCCATCTTCCATCAGTAAGATACCCTAACGATCAAAGACCAGAGAAAGCTGTAGTGAAAGGAGCCAGCGTGCCCTATTATTTCCTTAGACCCTGGGGACTTTGTGAAGGTAAGAGCTTGTGACTTAGAACCACTTAAGTTGTTAATCAGGTCTCTGAGAACAATGATTAAGTCTTCAGTTGTTTGCTAGTGTCCAGTTGTTTTTATGTTTGGATTCTATCAGAAATCTTGGCAGGTTTCACTCATCTGTTAGTAGAGAGGTAAACATACTTTCAAAGGGTATGTCTTCCTTGTTTGAGAAAAGCTGAAAGTAATTGTCTGTGTGGATGTTTTGTCTCTGACATCATTCAAAAGGAAGTAAATTTTGAGTTGGACATGATAAAGTTGGTTAATAAGGACTACCACTTCTTGGGACCAGAGTGGAACTCTCTCCAGTACTCCAGCTGTTTCCATAGTTAAAAATTATGGGCCACATTCAGTGCAATATCTTGAGAAATGTGTGTTTACCAGAGATAGAGTTTCTGACCAGTGGACAGCCAGAAGAAATTTTAAGCTAAATAAAACTAAATGTCTTTTATTATTCCTTTATAACAGTGGTCTCATATCTTATTTGTTCTTTCGTGATGGATTAATTTCACTCACATGATGTTCTCCAGGATCATCTATGCAATAAGGTGTTTCACAGTCGTAATGTATTTAATGATGTAAACATACTACATTGTGTGTATGTACTAAGATAAAGACTTATACCAAAGGAAACATGAATTGGAGAATGCGAACTGGGGGCAGCAGGAGCAGGCGCAGATCATAAAAGGGAGAAGAGATATGAGTTGATGAAGGGTAAACAATTTGTGTGTGTTGATTAGTAGTTCAAAATGTTGAACACAACGTTGATGATCATAAATGTAACCCCCTCACCTAATTTAAAACAAAAATTATTATAAAAATCAAGGTTTAAAAAATATTTTTATTGGTGGCTCATACAATTCTTATCACAATCCATCCATCCATCCATTGTGTCAAACACATATGTTCATTTGTTGCCATCATCATTCTCAAAACAGTTGCCCTCTACTTGAGCCCTTAATATTTGCTGCTCATTTTCCCCCTCACTCCTCCCTCTCCCTCATGAACCCATCATAATTCATAAATTATTATTATTTTGTCATATGTTACACTGTCCGATGTCTCCCCCCCGCCCTCTACGCTGCTATCCATCCCCCAGGGAGGAGGCTATACGTAGATTCTTGTAATCGGTTCCCCCACATTTCCTCCACACTCCAGGCATCGCCACTCTCACCACTGGTCCTGAAGGAGTCATCTGTCCTGGATTCTCTGTGTTTCCAGTTGCTATCTGTACCAATGTACATCCTCTGGTCTAGGCAGAATTTTAAGGTAGAATTGGGATCATGATAGTGGAGGGGAGGAAGCATTTAAGAACTACAGGAAAGTTATGTTTCATAGTTGCTACTGACTGGCTCATCTCCTCCCCACAACCCTTCAGTAAGGGGGTGTCCAGTTGCCTACCGATGAGCTTTGAGTCTCCACTCTGCACGCACCCACATTTACAATGATATGATTTTTTGTTCTTTGATGCTTGATACCTGACCCCTTCGACAGCTCGTGGTCACACAAGCTGCTGTGCTTCTTCCATGTGGGCTTTGTTGCTTCTGAGTTATATGGCCACTTGTTTATCTTCAAGCTTTTAAGATCCTAGATGTTATATCTTTTGATATATGTACACGTTTGTCTTCAGTGTTCATAACAGGGAGGTGGGCACTTATTGATATGAATTTTAGTTCTTTGATGTCTGATAACTGGTCTCTTCTACACCTCGTGGTCACACACGCTGGTGTGCTTCTTTTACGTGAGCTTTGATGCTTCTCAGCTAGACAGTCGCTTGTTTATCTTCAAGCCTTTAAGTCCCCAGATGCTATATCTTTTGATATCCAGGCACTATCAGCTTTCTTCACCACATTTGCTTATGCACACATTTTTCTTCAGCAATCATATCGGGAAGGTGTGCATACTGGAATGCCAATTTAATAGAACAACGTGCTCTTGTATTGAGTAAGTATTTGAGTGGAGGCCCAATGTCTATATGGAGTGGAGGCCTATGTCTATATTTGAGTGGAGGTCCAATGTCTATATGCTGCTTTAATACTAAACCTATAAATATATGCATGTAGATATATTTCCCCACACTGTTATATAAATATATTTACATGTGTACATTCCAGTCTTTAGATCTCTATAAATACCCTTTGTCACCTAGTTCTATCCCCCCACCACACATCTTTTTTTTCTTTCCCTTTCCTCCCTCCCAACCCCTTTTTAGTTGGCCACCATATGTACCCCTGGATTTGGTCTGGCCCCTGCCATACTATCTGGATCACACCCCTTGAGTGTTTGTATACAGTAGCTTTTTCCCTGTCCCCCCTTTGCATTTACTTTTCTGTTCTCTCTCTCTCTCTCTCTCTCTCTCTCTCTCTCTCTCTATATATATATATATATATATATATATATATATCACATAATATATATATAATATATAATATATAATCACATAATATATAATATATAATATATCACATAATATATCACATAATATATCACATAATATATATATCACATAATATATATATATATATCACATAATTTCCTCCAGTTCTTCCCATGCAGTGATATGCTTCATGCATTCATCACTGCTTTTTAGTGATGCGTAGAACTCCATGGTATGTATGTATCACAGTTTTTTAATCCATTCGTCTGTTGGTGGAAATTTGGGTTGCTTCCAACATTGGAGCACAGATGTCTGGCCATGGTTTGTTTCTTGTCTCTTCTGGGTATATGCCCAGTAGGGGGATTGCTGGGTTGTATGGTAGCTCAATTTCCATCTGTTTTAGAAATTGGCAAATCAATTGCCATAGTGGCTGTACATAACTACAGGCCCACCAGCAGTGGATGAGAGTTCCTATCTCACCACAGCCCCTTCAACACCTGTTGCTCTCTGATTTTTTTAATTGGGCTATTTTTGAGGGTGTTAGGTGGTATCTCATAGTTGTTTGATTTGCATTTCACTTATGGTTAATGATGGGAAACATTTTCTCATATGTTTATTGACTAATTCGGATTTCTATCCTTGTGAAACTTCTGTTCAAGTCCTTGCCCACCACCGTAGTGGACTTTTAGTTTATTTCTTAATGTAAGCTTGCAAAATATCATGGATTTTTATCAATAAAGCCTTTTTCTGATGTATCATTGCTAAAGATATTTTCCCAGTCTGCGGGCTTTCTTCTTACTCTCAGTGAATTCTATCGATGTGCACAGTTGATTTACCTTCAGTATATCCCACTTGTCAATTTGTGGCTCCTCTGAATTTTTTTCCTTCCCTATTACCTATAGCATATGTATTTCCTGTACCAAGGTTCTCAGGTTTGTCCCAATTCCCTCATAAATGGCACTAATTGTTTGGGGTTTTATGTCAAGTTCTGGGATCCACCTAGAGTTTATTCTTGTGCACGGGGTGAGGTAAGGGTCTTGCTTCATTTTTCTGTAGGTAGATATCCATTTTTTCCAGCACCGTTTATTGAAGATGACACCTGCTTCTCATTTAATATTTTGGGGGCCCTTATCAAAGATCAGTTGCCTGTATGCTGATGTTTTTATCTCTGGGTCTTCTGCTCTTTTCCATTGGTCTGAATATCTGTCATTATACCAGTACCACACTGTTTTGACAACTGTGACTGTATAGTACTTGCTAAAGTCAGGTAGAGAAGCCCTCGCACTTTGTCCTTCTTCTTGAGGAGTTCTCTGCTAATTCTGGGCTTCTTTTCCCTACATATGAAGTTGCTAATCAGTTTTTCTAATTTTTGAAGTAGGATGGTGGTATTCATATCAGGATAGCATTGAATTTATATCGTGCCTTGGGCAGAACTGACATCTTTACTATATTGAGTCTGCCAATCGATGAGCATGGGATATTCTTCCATTTGTTGAGGTCACTCTTGATTTCTTGTAGTAGTGTTTTATACTTTTCCTCATACAAATCTTTTGGTTTATTTTATTCAGGTATTTCAATTTGTGCTTGGTTATTGTAAATTGTACTACCTTTTTAATTGTGTTTTCTGTGATATTGTCTGATGTGTAGAGCAGTCCAATAGACTTCTGTTATTTGATTTTGTATCCTGCCACTCTTCCATATTCCTCTATTGCTTCCAACACTCTGCTTGTGGAGTTTAAGGGATCTTCAATATATAGAATCATATCGTCCATGAATAATGATAATTTCGTCTCTTCCTTCCCCAGATGAATACCTTTAATATTCTCCTTTCTCTTACGTTGTTAGTTAGGACCTCCAATATGGTGTTAAATAGAAGTGGGGGCAAGGGACATTCTTGTCTGGTCCCCCTTTTCAGTGGAATTATTTTAATCTTTTCTCTGTTAACTACCACATTGGCTATTCGTTTTTCATGTATGGCTTGTATAATATTGAGGAATTTTCTTGAGTGTCTTACACAGGAATGCGTGCTGGATGTTGTTGAATGCTTTTTCCGCATCTATCGATATTATCATGTGGTTCTTATCATTTTTCCTGACAAGGTGACGAATAATGCTGTTGGTCTTTTGTATGTTGAACCATCCCTGGTATGAATCGCACTTAGTCATGGTGAATTATTTTTTAATATGCTTTTGTATTTTATTGGTCAATATTTTCTTATAGATTTTTGCATCCATCAATGTTCATTAATGATATTGGTCTGTAGTTCTCGATTCTTGTGGCATTTTTGCCCACTTTAGGTATCAGAGTTATACTAGCTTCATGGAAAGAGTTTGGGAGTTTTCCGTCTTTTTCTATGTTCTCAAAGATATTGTATAGGATTGATGTAAGTTCTTCCTTGAATGCTTGCTAGAATTCTCCTGTGTAGCCTTCTGGCCCAGGGGATTTAAAAAATTTTTATTAATCCCTTGATTACCTTGTCTATTTCTTCCATTGCTATGGGTCTGTTGAGGTTGCTGACATCCATCTGGGATAGTCTAGGGAGGGATTGTTTTTCTAAGAATTTGTCCATGTCTTCCAAATTGTTGAATTCATTAGAGTATAGACCTTCATAGTAATGTGTAATTATCTTTTTCATTTCATTAGGGACCATTGTAATATCCCCTGTTTCATCCCTCAATGTCTTTTGTCCCTTCCTTTCTTTGGTTAGGTTTTTCAGAGGTCTATCAGTTCTGTTAACTCTTTCAAAGAACCAACTTATGGCAGCATTAATTTTTTCCATAGTTTTCTTGTTTCCCTTTCCTATATTTTGGCTCTGATTTTTATTATATCTGTCATCTTGCTATTAGTAGGGCTGTTCTGTTGACTCTGCTCTAATTTGTGTACATTTTTTGCCAGTATATCATCCATGAGTCTCTCTTCTTTTTTAATGTGTGCATTTATTGCTATCAGCCTTCCTCTGATAAATGACTTTACTGTATCCCACAGGTTTTTGTACATCGTATGTTTGTTCTCATTGGTTTCTAGAAATTTCCTGATTTCATCTCTGATCTGGGATAATATCCACTATTCCTTTTGCAACAGGAAATTGTTCATACTCCAATTGTTGCTATCGTTCTTCACTGTCCTTCTGTTAATTTCCAGCTTTATGGCGCAGTGATCAGAGAGAGAGATGTCTGTATGACCTCTATGTGCTTGAATTTACTCAAGGTTGACTTATGTTCAGACATTGGGTCTATTTTTGAATATGTGCCATGTGGGCTTGAAAAAAATGTGAATTAGCTTACATGTGGGTGGAAACCTCTGAAAATATCTATCATGTCAAGTTGCCCAATTGTGCTGTTTAAATCTGTAGCCTCCTTGTTGAGTTTCTTTCCCAGTGATCTGTCTACTTAAGAGAGTGGTGTATTGAAGTCAACATTATCATCGTTGAGCCTGTGATCTCTTTTTTCAGCTTTTGGAGTGTTTGATTTAGAAATTTATCAGTTCTCTCATTAGGTGAATATGTGTTTATTATGCTCACTCTTTATTGGCCTATTGTTCCCCAGAGCATTATATAGTGCCCCTCCTTGTCTCTTGTTATGGCCTGTATCTTGAGGTTAATTTGGTCAGATATTAAGATCAGTACTCCTGCTTTTTGGGCATTACCATTTGCATGGTATGTTTTTCTCCAGCCTTTAATTCTAAACTTGTTTTTGTCTGCAAGCTTTAGATGAGTCTCCAGGTGTCAGCAGATCTATGTGCTGTGTTGCCTGAGTCAGTCTGTTAACCTCTGCCTTTTAATGCCCGCGTTCAGGCCATTGATATTCAGTGTTATTATATCCGTCTGTGGACTCTGTGATTTCATCTTGTACCTTTTGTGTCGGATATTTTCCTATCTACCTATCTTATCTGCTTGTGTTGTGTGTGTGGTTTGTGTTTTCCTTCTTTCCACTATTGAACTGACGCTATCCTGGGGTTGTTCCCACTTTGTCACCGTATGGGTGGATTTGTTTTATGTGGTAATGTCTTATTTGATCTCGGTGAGTGTTGATCTACTGCCCATACTGGATCGGCAAGTAACTTTTGTAGGGCTGGGTTTATTTTTATGTATTCTTTGAGGTTGTCCCTGTCTAGTAAGACTCTTACTTCTCCATCTATCTTAAAGGATTATTTGGCTGGGTAAAGTATTCTTGAGTTTACGTTTATTTTCTTCAATTTTTGGAATATATTACTTCATTCTCTCCTCTTCTTCACCGTTTCCGCTGATAGCTTTGTACATACTCTTACTGGGTTAGCTTTATACGTTACTGTTTGCTTTTTCCTAGCTGCTTTTATTAACTTCTCCTTTCCCTCATAGTTGGATAATTTGACAATTATGTGTCTTGGTGACTTCTTGAGATTCAGTCTCGCTGGTGTTCTTTCAGCCTCTTGAATGGTTGCCTGATTTTCATTTATTAAGCTGGGGGAGTTTTCCTCTAAGAATTCCCTTGCTATTTTCACTGTTGACTTCTTTGTTGCGTCTTTTTCCAGTAGTTCAATTTTTCTAATGTTGTTTCTTTTCATAGCATCAGTCATGATTCTCAAGCTTTCTTCAGCTTCTTTGATTGTCTTTTTTGACTGCTTTTCCCATTTGCTGAGGTCTGCTTGGTTATCCACTAGTTCCCTGGTGCGATTCTCTGTATCCTCAAGCCTATTGGCAAGAACTGTCAATTTGTCACTGGATTTTATTTTTTCATCCTTTAACACTTGTATTTGCCTTTGGTGCATTGCTTTTATCTCCTCTATTATTTAATATTTTTTCTGCATTGCTTCTCTCATAGCCTTTGACTTCAAGCAGCATTTTGAAAATTTCTTTTTGTGGCTGGTCAATATCTGCTTCTTCTATGCCCGTCGTTAAGTTCATGACTTCTTCTGGCATTGTCTTCTGTTTCTCCTGCTTTTTCTTTGAAGCTGTTAGAACTGGTTGTTGTGTATGTGTTGTTATAGAGGAGCCTCGAGCCTTCTTCCTGAGTCAAAGAGCCCTGGGATCTCTCTTGGAGGATTCATGTGAGTACTTCTATGAACTACCTGCTGGTATCTGTATTGAGGGGTCAGGCTATCACTATATCTGTTTGTGGTTTCACTCTTGTCCTGGCCATCCTGTATTCCATTATTTTGAGTGTGTGTTCAACATTTATTTCATGTGATGTTGGTAGGGTTGTTTTGTGCCCTTGAAGGCGTCGCTTCCCTGCCGATCTCTCAGTTGGGTTCATGGAACTTGGAGTACCTAGGCTGACCTGTGGTGTTTCCCTCTGAAACTTGATTCCTGAGGAAGGTGTGTATTTATACGCCCCCTTTTATAGAGCTCTGTAGCTGGCAGGGAAATTGCCATAGACATAGAGATCACCTTGGAGATGTGTGGATGTTCCCACAGTAGTGTGGAGCCCCACAAGTGGTGGTCAGCCATTTTCCCCAGTCACTTGTATGACCTCGGGATTTAGTCTGGGAATGACTCCACTGTTTGTTAGGGAGAATCCCCTGCTGCTTGGTGTGTGGAAGAGGTCCAGTGTGAATTCCCCAGATGCTTACCAAGCCAATAAATGCCGGTAGGAACGCCCCCAGTTGGGCCTTTAGAGTTGTCCTAGACATAGGGGAGTGGTCTGGAAGCCGTTAGTCATTTGTGACTGGAAAGAGAGTGAAAGGAGAGGAAAAAGAGAAAAAGAAGAAGACAAGGACTGGAACAATAATGCCAAGCAAAATGATGCCCACTCACACACACACAACTAAACTGCACAGAGTAAACAAAAGTTAAAACAGTAAATAAAAGAAAAGAAAGCAAGAAAAAAGGAGAACTGAATCTGCTGAGATTGTGTTAGGAAAGAGAGAGGAGCTAGGAGAAGAGGCTAAAAGAAGAAAAAGTGAAAGAAGAACACAAAGAAAGAAAAAGAAGAAATAAAGAAAGAGGATAGAGAGTTAAAAATAGATAAAGAAATAGCTGACCCCATGCTATGTTGTGTGTAGCACAGTCTCATGCTGTGTGCAGCACTGTCTTAGGGTACAGGCTGCCCACTGGGTGGGCAGAGTTTCCCTAGGCAGATGGTAGGGGTCTTGGAACCAACAGTGGCATGTGAAAGGAATGGGAAGGGAAAGAGAGGGTCATACAAGCAGAGAGCAAAGCAAAGAGAACAAAGAAAGAAAGAAAGAAAAAGAGAGGAAAGAAAAAGAAGCGAAAACTCAACTGTGTCCACTAAGATTGGCTGTGATGGTAAAGAGGGAAGAGAGAGAGAAGGAGGAAATAAAGAATAAAGAGATAGCTGATCCCTGATTGTGTGAATGTTGGGCCAGTGGGATTTAGACCATGCCCCACAATGGCAGGTTGGTGAGCCCTTTTAATGCAGGGACCCAGTGGTGCTGGGCAGACTTGCCTTAAGCTCCCTGGTGGAAATCCCGAGTGTGGCTCAGGGTAAATGTTAACTGTGTATTAAACTTTATCTTACCTGGAGTGTCTAGTAGAGATAATTAAAATGAGAAATTTCTTAAGAATTACAGGCCTACAATATAAAACAACAAATTTTATGTAGAACAATGTACCACTTTGCTCACAAAATTGCTGACATAATTAGACCGCCAGGGAGGCTAGTTGACGTGATCACCTTAGAGGTCAGATGGAGGTTTCCTCAGCAGCACAGTGTGGTGTAGATGTTTGTCCCAGCTGCCTTGTATGGTGTACAGCACTCCCATGGAGGGCAGGCTGGAATTCCTCCTGCTATTTGGATTGATTTGCCCTAATCGGAGGGTAGTGACCTGGAATCCTGTAGTGGTTTATGATAGGAGAGAGTGGTAGAGAAGGGGAGAAAGAGGGAAAAGTAGAATGAGAGATTTAAAAAACTCCAACACAAACCAGAGCTCATTGATACTGACTGCAGTGGGAAAGATAGAAGGGCTAGTGGATAAAGGGGGAAGAAATAGAGTAGTAGATACGGAGGTAACTGAGGCTTGATCAACTGTCCGTGAGTCTGGAGGAGTACCAACTCTTCCTCAAGGCTAGTGTACCCGTTTGATGTAGGGTTCCACAGATGTTATGTGGGATTACTTTCAAAGGCAAGATCACACCAGTGGACAATCATCAGTTGAGCGCTGGAGTTCACTGGTATACCTGCCTTGTGCTGTATGTAGTACTGCAGCAGGTGTGGAGGCTGGGGTGTTTCCACAGACACATCTAGAGCCCCAGAACAGGAAGGACCTCCCAGCTATGTGTAGAATATTTGAGAGGGAACCAGGGCTTATTGTACTAACTAGCCTGCTGGTGCCCTATTACATCAGAGCATTTTAATTTTTATCCCCCTGGCCAGATAGAATAGAATAAAATTAAATTGGCTCCCACAGTCTCTGGGCTACAGCTGAGACTTGCTGCAGCAGGTATTTGTTATGCAAAAAGCCCTGTAGCTGAGCTCTGGCATTCCTTAGCTAGGCTTCTTCTTATGTTGATTTATGTTAAGTCTCCCGCCCCATGTGCTCCTTGGAGCTGAGCAACTAGACTAGGGGATGAGTTTTTAACCAATAATATATATTTCACCCTTTTTAATAAGATGCTTGTGATGTGCTCCATTTGGGGGCTGTCAGGCTGACCCCCAGAGGGTGAGATCCAACTTATCACGGGAGTTGTTTCCTTCTCGGCCAATTGGAACTAAATTTGCTCCCTGGACTCCCACTATCTGCCTATTTTCTCCAACACTGCAATCTACCTCAGGTAAAAATCTGCTTTTTCTTCTACTCTAAATTATGACTACCTGCATCGTCCCTCCACAGGCTGTGAGCTCAAGGCATCCAACAGCGTGGAGAGCTCTGGCGTGGGGTTCTCCTCCTGTCTGGGATTCTGTCCCCATTAGGGACAAATCACTGCTTCCAGCAAGGGCGCAACTGGCACCCACAGGTTCGCCAGAGATAGAGCCCTTTAAAGCCTTCTTGGGTTGCTTTGTTAGTGGAAATCACATGCAAAAAAGGGGTTCAGGAGAAACCCTAGTACTCTAGTTCTAATTTCAGATCCCCACCTCCTAGTTTTCTTCACCTTACCTCCCAATTTTCTGTTCTGGCAGCAGGAGCTCTGGATGGGTGAGTCATATCGAGTCCTCCCCCCCCCCCCCAATCAACTTTTGTGCACAGTAAATTGGAAGAAAAGGACTCTAGAATAAATCTACAAAGATACATTTAAGTTCCTAGTAAAATTTCCTTTGCTAATTTGCCTGTTGTCTTCTCTCTTTACCTATTTCCTCTCTCTACCTGTCTCTTGCTTGTTTGCCTGTATCTAAAAATGGCAAAAAACACTCTTTTGAAACAAACAGGTTTGACTCAAACTAGCTCAAACTGTAAACTATGACAAGTAAATTAATGGCATAGCAAGCAATTCTTATTTAAAAAAAAAAACTCTAGAGGGGTACTTCCAGTGTAACGTGGACAACTGGACATGAACACAATTGAATCCCTCTACAACAACCAGAGAAGAAGCAATACAAAGGAAAGACCAGGTGGCCAGTGATTGGATTGCAGAAAATAAATTGAATACTATGACCCAGAGTTTGCTGGAGTAAGCAGGATAAAATGAAGGGACTATCTTGTTCCTGATAGTGCTCTCCCTCATACCTTAGTTCTTGTCTGCTCCAACAAACAGAACCCTGTCAGGTATTCCTAAACCCACTAGAAACCAGGCTGAGTTCCTGGTCTGTCATTTCTCTATACCTCTCCAGAAAGCAGGGTCTGGCCCCACTTATATGCTTTTTTGATGCCACATCAGCAACCAGGCCCAGCCCTGAATCTGATGGTCTCTTTGTGTCCTAAAGACAACAGTGCTTACCCAATTTAGGCACACTTTCAACTCACCACCAGAAACTAAGCCCAAGGATCTTTTGATGGGCTACCATAAAACAGGACCTGGCCCAGCACAGCACTTTCTCCACCAGAACAGCCCAAGACCATTCGAGGTTCTGTGTGGAGATTCACTCACTGGCATTGAGTTGATGCCAACTCATAGCAACCTGTGGTAATTATATAATCATTTGTCAATTTGAGAGGATTAAGAGTGAAGGGGTATAGGCTAACCTGTCAATCAGATCATAGGCAATGAGGCCTCCGTGTGGGCATGGCCTTCTCCTGAGGATTCTGGGAACTACTGTATTCCTTCTTGGAGGCAGGAAAAGCTCTTTCTCTCATTGCAGCTGACAAGACACATGGAACTATATTAATGCTCTGAGCTAGAGGAGCCACATGGAGACTCCTGCCTCCTAGGGAGTGAATGTGTGTCCCACCTCCAGCAAGCTATTTATCTCCTTAGTACCTCCAAATGAGGTCATCAAGTTGTGGCCTGATTTAAAGGCTGAACTCCACCACTTTACTCGTAAGTCTCAAATTGACAACAGATTATGTAACTACCATAGACCATCCCTTGTCAATTTTTCCCTTTCACATAATTATTTAGCCATATATAATTTTTAAACAAACAATAACAAGATCATCTTACCTAACAAGATAAAACTAATGCATACAATTCAATATGTTCCACCTTCACTTAAACATAACATTCTGGAAGTGAACAAAACAAAAATATTCTAGGCCTAACAATTTCAGTTAAGTAATACCTACACCTTAATCCTATAATCCTATGAATATATTCTCCCACTTATTAAAGTTTGTAAGCCAACCACTTCAAGCTTTTATCCGCACAATTTTGGGTTTCCAATTTCTGTACTGTCCATTTACACCAATCCAGTGCTCTGAAGAGACAATCATATTCTTTCATGCGAAGAATCTTCATTCCACTTGGAACCTTGTCAAGTCTGCATCTATAAGCAAAGTAAAATCAGGACAAGCTATCCATAAAATCAGAAGTCATATTCACGAGTTCACAGGCTCAAAAAGTTTCTCTTCCTCTGGTCAGGTTCTTGTCAACTCAATGTTGGCTGCCTCACTTAGCCTCACCTGGGTGTCCATTGGTCGACTCACCTTTAGACTATGGGGCCCATCACAAATTCTCAACATCCCTATCCCCCTTGGACTAGGTCATGAACTTCAGTCCAGTCAACCAGTTCTTGTCTTCTCCTCTAGTCCCTGTGAACCAGGTCCAGGGGGTTCAGTGGCCAGACTCAGCTTTTCTGTCTATTGATGCATTTCTCCCACTTTCACTCTACAAGTGGATACAGGTGGTCACCTATCAAGCATTTTAGCTTGCCCACAGGGTCTCTTTAACGTTTTATCCTAGAGAGGGGTTTTCTTCATGGATCCAGATTTTTTTCCAGCTTCTGATCAATATTCAAAAAGCCAAAGTTCCTTTTTCTTCAGTCTGTTAACAGACGCCTAGGTAAGTCTCATGAAAAGCAAATGTCTTGAGTACTCCAAAGCACTTGGTGGGGCTTATCCCTTCAGAGCCCTCTTTGCAGGTGCATCCCAAACCCATTCAAAGATCAAATATTAATGGCTCAAGACAAGTGGGCCTACAAGCTCTTTATTTTCATACTTCCAATAATCATTTCTCTCATCATTTTATCAACAATAATAATAAGCCTAAGAAATCAATATAAAGAAAGTAGTATCAGGCACCAATCTAAATTCTCAAAACAGTCAAGTTCAATCTATATTCAGCCCATCCTAATTCCCTATCTAAACCATTCTATTGATACAAAAATATGGGATTAGGCATTTGACATCATTCCTTCAAACCAGGGCCAGGCCCTTCATCAGCCATCTCGACCCCAGTTAGCCATCTTCTCTAACCAGCATGGTCTCTGAGAAATTCAATGGGTCACCTCTACCCCTGAACTCAAAACACATACCCGTAACATTCATTTCCTCCACCCCACACAGGCACAACTAAAGATCACAACCAAACAAAATAATAAAAATTTTAACTTCCCATATTCTCTCCAGAAAACAACCCAGTAAACTACATGGACACATCTGACTTCTGGTTAGCCAAAGAAGAAACTCTACCATGAGGGAGAGGTCAAACAAACATCCACTCTCCATCTCATAATTTGTTTCTCTAATACCCCACTCCCAAGTTACCATAATGTGTTAGTCTGAGTAGACTAGAGAAGCAGATTCATAAAGACTCATAAGTGTATAACAAAGAGGTTTATATACACAAGCAATTGGATATTGAGAAAATATCCCAATCTAGTCTAGATCAAGTCCATATGTCTGATATTAACCCATATTTCTGATAGAAATCTAGAAAGTCGTCTTCAGGCACACGCAATGACACCAAATACAGGAAGATCACAGGCCAGTTGGTGAAAAGTCTTGTGGATCAAGTGGCAGTAGAAGCATCTCAGTGCTGGCAGGGGTCATCACATGGCTTCTCCAGCTCAGGCACCAGTGCAGCTCCATGTTTTCTGTCAACTGCAATGCCTCCCAGAGAGTGAACATGTGTCCCGCCTCCAGCAAGCTATTTATCTCTTTAGTGCCTTCAAATGAGGTCATCAAGCTATGGTCTGATTGACAAGTGAAACTTCACCCTTTTAGTAATAAATCTCAAATTGACAAGATTATGTAAGCATCACAGGACTCATACAATATTTTTACTTTTGTGCTTAACTAACTTCACTCAAGCCTCATAAACAATAGATAGAGATTCTGCCTAGTGTCCAGTAAACATATATCACCCCTTTTATATGTACATCTTAAAAATCCACTTCAATAGAGGAGACCTCACTTTATCTGGGGTCAGTGTTTCAAGATGTAGGGAGAATAAGATCATTCAGTTGTTACTGCAAAAATTCTGCTAAAGTCATCCCAATCTAACAAACACTCATACCGGAATGACAAGGAAACTTTACTGGAAAATCAAGTAAAGATGAGGGCAGGGGGACATGTATGTCTTGGGGAAGGTAATTGCATCTCTGTTGGTATGAAAATGGGAGTATCAATCTCCCACTGGGGGGAAAACACTTAACAATACTTACAGAGAAACCAAAGGGGTGAATATGTCTGGTATTAAGTTCCTAATTAGATACATTTGGCCTAGTTTCTATGCTGCCTTTGGCGACCCACCCTATGTACTACAGACTACTGGGATTTTAGACTCTGTTCTTTCAGTTTGCACAACATCCTTTGTAGACCACATCACAGGGACTCAATATGGAAATCCCACTAAGTGATCTAGGCTTTATCTCAAACTTTCTTATATTTCTTGAACCTAAGGCTGAAACTCCCTAGTGTGAGAAGAAGCAGATTACTGCTATCTCAAGGGCAAAGAACTGGTGGACTTTGGACTTTGATTAGAATTTTTTTGCCTTGAGGGTGTCCATTGAATGTTGGCCCAGAATAACTATATATTTAATTTTCAATGCCCTCTTTGTTTCATTATGACATGTATATATCTGGTAGGTATGGCTCTGCTATTTTGAATGAATTTTATTGAGTGTTTTGTGCTATCATCAGTCCCCGTTGTTTTTTAAATGATGACTAGTCACTTAAGAGTTTAATGTGTACAAATCAGCAATGCATGCATTTTCTTTCATAACTGGCCTATGCTTATAAAGTTTACTTTACTCAAAACTAGAATTTTATTGGATTCATTGCTAAATTATGCCAATTGAATTCCCAACTTCAAATGGTGTTTGATGTTCAAGTGAGGACATTTTTGGGTTAAAACAATGGGATCCTGACTTTGGATGTGGACATATGGGCAGAAAATCAGAAATATGGGAAATTGAAGCTCTTGATTTCATTGAAGCACAACTACCAACAGCAATACGCCTCCTATTTTAAAGGATTTCTTTATATTTGTCTGCTAATCTATCATAGCACACTCACTTCTCCATCCTCTCTCTCTCTCTCTCTCTCTCTCTCTCTCTCTCTCTCTATATATATATATATATATATATATATATATATATATATATATATATATCTAGATTTTTATGTCTGTTCCTGGGGCTGTTTAGGGTACTGATTCAAAAATTGCATTGGATAGTTCATTTCAGTTCCAGTTTCTTGATATGCCACATTTTTAGAACAGACCATTCTTGTACTGAGGTAAGATTTAAGTAGAGACCCAAAGTCTGTCTGCTTCCTTATTGTATTTACATATATACATAAATAAACAAATATACTTGCATTTATATATTTAAATATTTACATATATACATATCTATATGTACCAATAAATATATTTTTACTTTCTTGTCCTTGCTCTTTTTTTTCTTTCTTCTTTCCCCACTATCATGTTTACTTATCATTCATTTCTCAGTAATTTCTCTCAGATGCATTTTTATTGATCAAACATGACCTGATGTGTACACCCTCCTCGCCAATTATTTTAGAACCCTTCTTACTCTTCTGTTCCTGTCATAAATGACTTACCGCTCTCCTCCCCCCACCCCGTTCCCTCCTGTGCACCCCCTGGAACCATCATTCCCATCTCTGTCTCCTTGGGATTGTTTATCCTCCATATGCCTGTCTATAGATAGACAACAAAAAAAGAAAAAGAGAGAGAAGAACCTTACAAATAGGACCATGTCTGTGTTAATCTGGTTGGACTAGAGAAACAAATTGATAGACACACATATGTGCATAAACAGAGGTTTATATACAAAAGCAATTGAACACTGAGAAAATATCTCAACCAAGTCCAAGGCCATAAATCTGGTATTAGCCCATATGTCTGACACCAATCTATAAAGTCCTCCTCAGACTCATGAAACACAAGCAATGAAGTCATATGCCAGACAATCACAAGCCAGTGGGTAGAAAGTCTTTGGATCCAGCGGTTTTGTAAGCATCTCAGTGCTGTCAGGGGTCTCTCTGTGGCTTCTCTGGCTTTAGAGGTCTGGTTGCATATATGTGGCTTGTCCAGTTCAGGGCACTAGGGTAGTTCCATGTGCCTTTTGCAGTGTCTCCCAGGGAGTAACAGAAAGAGAGAGAGATGTCTTCCGCCTCCAAGGAGGAAGTACCAGATTTCCCAGAATCCTTAGGGGAAGGCTATGCCCACACAGAAGCCTTTTTGGCTATGACCCTATTGACAGAATAGACTCCACCCCTTCACTCAACCCTCAAATTGACAAATGATTATATATCTACCATAATGTCTAACTTAATTCCAGACCCAGAGTAGATGACTATCTCTCTGTTAAATGGAAAACAATACCTGTTATCATCCATCAACCCAAACCCCTTTTCTTTCAGGAGTCCCTGTACCAGGACCTGCTTACTTAATGACACATATATCCTTATAACCCTCAGCATTCGTGTCTGAGAGGTGCGCATCATAAAAGTCCCCATTGTGGAAGAACTGGAGGAAATCATGCTAAGTGAAATAAGTCAAGCACAAAAGGACAAGTATGCCATGAGTTCACTGAGGTAAACTTACGAAAAAGGAAAAATGATGCATAGGAGAAAAGCTACTATGGCAGGGGCCAAACCCAATCCAAGGATAAATACAGCAGCCAACTCATAAGAGAGGGAAAGAAAGAGAAAAAATGTCATGGGGGTGGTGAGCAGGACACTAACCCACCCAAGGGGAGGGTATTTTTTATATATCCAAGGAGAGGGACCAGGCTTCAACCCGATGTGTCAATATGTGAATACAACATAACAACATGTACCAGGGAACCAATAGAGAGGTCTGCAGGGATGGCTCCAATCACAACTATGTGGAGAACCCCCTCTCAGAAGAATGTACATAAGAGGACAGCACTGGGGCTACAGCTTGGGGAGAGGGGCTCGTCTGATTAGCGCACACGGGAGAAACAAAAAGGGATGGAGAGGGAAGGGAGGACATCCTGTCTCACCAAGCCCCGAGGACGATATTCCTGCTCAGAGCAGACAATGCACAGAGAGGACCATAGGGCCGGCCCCACCACGAGACACAAAGCCCTCCCTAAACCATAGTGCTGTGGAGGACAACACTGAAGACACTGCGAGAATTGTGCACAGTCTGACCCCATCACGCTGGGGCGAAGCACTAAGGGCATGTAACAGAGCAGCAAGGGTAGCAAAGTGATGAAATCCCGGAAGAATACCAAAAATAGACTTTGGAGACACTGTGGCACCCCATCAGACTCAACTGGAAAACACTCATAAAGGCCAACAAACAGACCTTGAACTATTTATAGGCCTTTCCATTTTTGTCAGTGTCTTTATTTTTGTTATTGTTGTTGTTATTTTTGTTGGTCTTGACCTCTTTTGTTGTTTTATTTGGCTTTGCTAGGTTTTTGCACTTATTGATGTATCTGCATGTCTATTGGGAGATGAAAATGGTACCAATGGTTCTGGGGGGATAAGGGAGAAGGGGAGATGGGAGAAAGGAAGGGGGTGGGGTGAGAAACCAACCCAGGGACAAGGGAACAAAAAGTAAACTAAAATAAGTGGAGAGAAGGTGGTAGGATGCCTAGTGGGGTTTAATCAAGGGCAATAGAGCAGCAAGGAATTACTAAATCTGAATAAAGGCCAAACATGATGGTGGGAAAGAAGAAATAGAGGAAAGAACCAGGAGGCAAAGGACATTATAAATGTCTAAATATAGGCATGTACACATGTAAATAAATATACATGTACACATGTATGTAATACATAAATGTACATATGCACACAGGCACGAACATATGTAAATGTATTATACATATATTATAAAATATATAAGTGTACCCAGGCATGTGTACATGTATATATATATATATATATATATATATATATATATATATAATGAGAGGGGAATATAACTATGTACTTGTGTTAGTTTGGGTACATTAGAGAAGCAAATCCACAGAAACTCATTTATAAGAGAGTGTTTAATATAAAGGTTAAGTGTACATCAAGAAAACATCCCGCCCCAGTGCTACCCAAATTCACAAGTTCAACATTAGCCCATATGCCCGACACCAATCCACAAAGTCCTCCTCCATCTCACAAACCACATGCAATGATGCTGACTGCAGGAGGAAACCAAATCAGTGAACATGTAAACATCTCAGTGCTGGCAGGGGTCTTCACACGACTGTTCCAACACCCAGGGCCCATGTGGCTTCTCCTTGGGGATGTCTTGCAATAAATGAGCTTTTCCAGTTGAAGCAGGGAACTGGCTAGGGAAGTTGCACCCTGGTCCAACCATCAGAAAGCAAGAGACCTGAGAACTCCCAAGGTGAGGCTCACCGGGCCTTTTATCCCTTCGTCCTTCAATTAACCCCACATGTGTTTATCGGCCAAGTTGGCACAATAAACTAACTACCTCAGTACTCATATCTATATGTAAAAAATTAAGGTTGAAGATGGACATTGGGCCTTGACTCAAGTACTCTTTCAACACATGAACACTTTGTCCTAACAATCTGGCATTCTGTGTTGCTCACCTGCCCAACATGATAGCGAAACACAAAATGGGTGCATAAGTAAATGTGGTGAAGAAAGTTGATGGTGCCCGGCTATCAAAAGATATAGTGCCAGGGATCTTAAAGGCTTGAAGATAAACATGTGGCTATCTAGCTGAGAAGCAACAAAGCCCACATGATAGAAGCACACCAACATGTGTGATCATAAGGTGTCAATAGGATCTGGTACCAGGCATCTAAAACCCAAAACAAAATCATAACCAAAGTGAATGTGGTGGGGGGACACGGAGTGGAGACCCAATGCCCATCAGTAGACAATTGGACATTCCCCTACAGAGGGGTCACAGGGAAGAGATGAGCTAGTCAGGATGCAGCATAGGATCAATCAAATGCACAACTTTTCTATAGTTTTTTGGTGCTTCCTTCCTCCCACTATCATGACCTCAATTCTACCTTACAAATTGGAAAAAACCAGAACATGCACACTGCTACAGAAAAGAGCCTGCAACACAGGGAATCCAGGATAGAAACCCCCTCCCCAGGGCAAACAATGAGAGTAGCAATACAAGGAGGATTATGGGAGGGTGTGTGGGGAGAAATAGGGAATCAATCACAGGATTAATCTATAACCCCCTCTCAGAGGGACAAACAATGGAAAAGTGGGTGATGAGTGTCAGAGGATGATGTAAGATATGAAAATAATAATCTATAATTTATCAAGGGCTCGTGAGGTAGGCTGGGTGGGGAAGGGAGGGGGAAGAAATGGGGAGCTGAAATCAGAGACACAAGTGGGAAGAGAATGCTTTGAAAATCATGATGACAGCATATTTGCAAATGTGCTTGACACACTGGATGAATGTATGGATTGTGATAAGAGATGTAAGAGCCCCAAATAATAGTATTTAATAATAATAAAAGATTCCCATTTATCTGTTAGAAGTAGAGTAGTCTCATGTCCCACCCCTGCTCCCAGTTACACCTTTAGATTTTCACTGTGGCCCCCTTGTGATTAACCTCCACCCAGTTCAGATGAGATGCCAAGTGCTGCCCCCAGAGTCCAGTAGTCTGCAATTGGAATTCATCAGGGACTTTGAGGCCTCGCTCCCATCACTGGTCTGTTGCATTTCACTCTTGGTTTGCTCCCACTTTCCCTGTACTGTATCTATAGGGCCATCCTGAAAAGCACTGTTGCCTAAGTAGGGGGTGTGCTGTTTGGAGCTGTGGTGGGCCTTGCAATCATCTCTGGAATCCAGCTGCTCTGAGCAAAAATGTTGACCTTAAGAATTAGCACACTGGAATGAGGTCTATTCTTGATCTCCCTTTCCTGTGGAGTGGATTAGTGCCCTGGTCCCCCATTGCTGTTATTTTTCTTTCCCCACCCCTCTGTGGAGCTTAAAAACATATGAGAGGGAAGAAAAACATGACTTTCTGCACAGATGCTGTCTGCATCTTTTAATTTTTTTTAATGATGTATGGTTCATTTGGTTTGGGCTGGTTCATGCCAGAGTATTAGTCCTTAGACTGGGAATTGCATTTTCTGTCCATTCTGCTGTTTGTACTTACCTTAGTGGACTAAGATTATACTTGAACTTTTGTGCTTGGCTCACTTGACTCAGCATAATATCCTCCAACGTTTCCCACTAGACAAGGTGCCTCACTTGGTCACCACTGTTTTTTAGGGATGTGTAGCATTCCATTGGGTATATATACATCAAAGTTTTAAAATATCCATTTGTGTATTGATGGAAATTTAAACTGTTTCACATTTTTTGCAATAGTTAACTGTGCAGCGATGAACAATGGAATGCAGATGCCAGGTATTTGTCTATTTCGTATTTCTTCTGGGTATATGCCCAGTAGTTGAATTGTTGTGCCCTAAGGTAACTCAATTTCCATCGTTTTTCAGGTATCACCAAAAATTTCCATCTTTTTTTAGGTATCGCTTTCCCTAGTGGCTGCACATATCTACAAGACCACTAGCAGTGAATGAGAGTTCCTATCTCACCATACCCCCTCCAACATTTGTTGCTTCCTGATTTATTCATTGGGTTGTCATTGTACAGGTATTAGGTGATGTCTCGTGGTTTTTTAATTTACATTTCCTGATGGCTAATGGTAGACAACATTTTCTCATATTTATTAGGCATTTGGGTTTCTCCTTTGTGAATCTTCTGTTCAAGTGTTTTGTCTACCTCCTTATGGGACTATTTGCTCCATTTGATTAACCCACAAACAAAAGTGAAATCATGATCTCAAAGACAGGTATGTTCCACCACCACTACCTCTGGACTTGAATTTTCATTAAGGTTCACTGAGAAATATTGTCTGTTGTCTGTTGGTTTGGGATTGTAGAACAATGTTATCTGGCAGGAACTGATTGGTCTCTGCTGAAGATGTGAAACTGGCTCCAACTGAGATAAGGCTTCCGCTGTTGAAGTGGTCATTAAATGTACAAATGAGGAGTGATATCTGGAACATGAACATTAGCCAGGCGCATGCACTGTTACTTGAGAGACCAGATTAGAGTACATGACCTTAAAACAGATGCCCACTTTTGTCTTGGTGTTTATCCTTATAGTAGTGGTCTCGTAATAAATTTCCTTTTGTGATTGACCACCATGACTCTGCATAATAGTTTCCAGGTCCATCCATGTTATGAGGTGAGATGCATAGTAATCCAAGGTGTGTATGTACCAGAGTATCTTTATCCATTATTCTATAGGCATTTGTGCTGTTTGCAGTTTCTGTGCTTCAATGAACATGGGAGAGCATATGCTTGCTTGTATTGTATGTGTTACTTTTGTACCCAGTAGAAGTATTTTTGGGTCATATGGTGCTTCTACTCCCAATTGTTTTTGGTAGCACTATATTGCTTTCCTAGTGGTGTATCGATGGCATGATGGTCTGCTAACTGCGAGGTCAGAACTTCAAAACCAACAGCTGCACCTCGGGATAACGATGGGACTTTCCACTCCTATAAAGAGTTATCATCTCAGAAACTCACAGGGATAGTTCTACCTTGTACTACATGGTCACTATGAGTTGGCATTGACTCGATAACAGTGAGTTATTTTGATTTCCATATCAGTTGTACAAGTCCACCAGAAACGTATGAGTTCCAATATATTCACACTCTCTCATAATTGTTTTCTGTTTTTGTTTATTTGAGATATTATTGTGGTTGTAAAATGATATCTAATCCTTGTTTTGATTTTAATCTCCTAAATAGTTAGTGATCATGAGCATCTTTTCTTGGGTCTATTAGCCATTTAAGTGTTATTTTTGGTGAACTGTCTATTCATGTCTTTTCCCCACTTTTAAATGGATTGCTTTTTCCTTATCAAGATGTTGCAGAACTGTAACAATTTAGTAATTAGTTCTTTGTCCATTGTGTTATTGATAAAGGGTTCTTCCCCAGTTTGTGGGTTTTGTTTTTAATTGGGTAATAGAGTCTTTTGATGTATGTGTCTTATTTTTAGTATGTACTAGTTATCTATTTTGTCTTCTATTGTGTGTGCTTTCTTTATTGTATTTGGTTGTATATGTATAGCATGAACTAGGATCCTGGAGTTTGTCCTCATTTAATCACTAATAATCTTTATAGCTTTGGAAGTTACATTTAGCCCTCTGAGTTCATTTTTTGTTCATGGGACCAGGTATGGGTCCACTTTCATTCTTTTGCAGATGGAGATTCATTTTGTTGAAGAGGCTGTCTCTTTTCCATTCAATATGCATTGGCTCTTTGTCAAAAATCATTTGCCTATAGATGGATGCATTTGTTTCTGGGCTTTCTGTATGATTGTTCACTGTGTCTATCATTGCACCAGTAACAGGGAATTTAGACTACTGTGGCTGTGTGAGAGATTTTGAGGTTATGTAGTTTGAGGCTTCTTGTTTTATTCTTATTTTTAAGGAGTTCTTTGCTTTTCCTAGGTCTCTTCCTTCTCCATATGAAGTTTTTGCATTTATTTAAAGAATAAAGTTAGAATTCAGATAGGATTCAAGTTTATAGATTGCTTTAGGTAATATTTACAGTTTCATATTAGTAAATCTTCCTATGCATGAACATGCGGTATTCATATATACATGTAGGCATCTTTTGTGTGTTTTTTTGGTAATAGTGTTCTGTAATTTTCTTTATATAGACCTTTTGGTTCTTTGAATCTATTTATTACCAAGTTTTTCATCTTTTCTGTGGCTATTGCAAATGGTATCATTTTCTTAATGGCATTTTCATCACTCTTTTCACTGGTATACAGCAATGCAATTAATTTCCTTTTAAATTAATTACTTATTTTAGGTGTCAGCAAGCTAACTTTATTCTTCAAGCAATGGGAACTCTATGCAAGTTTAAAAATATATATAACTTTATTTATTTATTTAAATTAATTGTGAAAAGTACTATTGATTGGGAGTTAATACATATATCATTCCATAATTCAATCATTGAAAGCAGTATTGTACAATTATTCCCACAATCAGATTCTGACATTCTTTTTCTTCCTGAACTCTTTGACATCAGCTCCCTTTTACAAACCCGCTCACTAAATCTCCCCTTGCAAAACAGACAAACAAACAAACCTTACACTACTTGCTGTCTCTATAGGTCTATCAGTCCTGGATTAATATGCTGAAAAAAATTAACATATAGCACAACTTCAAGAGGGTGACCCACAATGACATAGCACATCTGAGATAAATCCTAATATGAACAAATAAATTAACAAACAAAAAGAAATACAGAAAATGTTGAATACCAGATCAGGTCCAGTGTGCACCAGAAGGGAAATCAACTGACAGATTTTTAGTGTTAACCCAAAATGTATCTTGAGTTCACATTGTCATCCATAGCCTTCTCCAAACTAGATTCTCACAATTTAGTCTCTGACACTCTTTCCTCCTTTGACTTTGGAGTATATGATTTACAATCCTCCAGTGACTGATGATGGTTTGCTTCTTCCATGTGGACTTAATTAACATTTCACTTGGATGACTGCTGGTTTGGAAACAAGACTTTGAGAACTGGGCACCCTCTAACTCCTTCACCACATTTTACTATGGCACCCTCATCTTCTGTGGTCCCTACCTGAGGACAAGTATTGAGCAGGATCATGATTTAAGAACTAACTGCTCCGGGGAAAAAAAAGAGAGAGAACTAACTGTTCTTAAATTGGAGCTAGGATCTAGTGTGAGACCAAAACCCATTTCTGGATCTATATTTCTGTTTGGTTTTATCCCAGCTTGTTAATTCATAGTACAGAGTCTTATATATGAATAATCTTCCATTAATAATGTCTTTGATTAACCCCTGGTACTAATGTTTTAAAGTCTTGTTGAGAAGAGATATTGGACCCATGTAGGTTACCCCCAAATCAAAGTACTCACTTGTACAGAATCAATCCTTTCACAGCTGGACGTTATTTACATGAACAATGTCAGGGAAAATGCACAATAACAATCACTGAGAATGCCAGTCACAGGTTATATATATATATATATATATATATATATATATATATATATATATATATATATATATATATATATATAGAGAGAGAGAGAGAGAGAGAGAGAGAGAGAGAGAGAGAGAGAGAGAGAGAATCATTTTATTGGGGGCTCATACAAATCATAATACAATCCATACAGTAATGCACTGTGCCACACACATTTTTACATTTGTTTCCATCATCATTTTCAAAACATTTTCTTACTACTTGAGCTGTTGATATCAGATCCTCATTTTCCCCTCCCTCCTCCTCCCTCCCTCATGAACCCTTGATAATTTATAAATTGTTATTATTTACCATGTCTTTCACTGTCCAATGTCTCCCTTTACCCCCTTATCTGTTGTCCATCCCCCTGGAAGGGGGTTATAGGTAGGTCATTGTGATCGGTTCTCCCTTTCTCACCCCACTTTCCCTTTACCCTCCTGGTATGGCTACTCTCAATATTGTTCCTGAGGAGTTTATCTGTCCTGTATTTTCAGGTCATATATGTACCTATGTACATGCTCTGCTCTAGCAAGATTTGTAAGATAGAATTAGGGTCATGATAGTGGGGGTGAGACATACCATCAGACTAGACTGGAAAACACTTATAAAGTTCAACAAATAGACCTTGAACTATTTATAGGCTTTTCCTTTTTTGTCATTGGCTTTTGTTGTTGTTGGAGTTTTTGTTTTATTTTCTATTGTTGCTTTTTTTGCTCCGTCTTGTTTTTGTGCATATTATTATCTCTGCATGTCTATCTAGATAAGATAGGTGGGATAAACAATCCAGAGGAGAAAGCAGCAGGACGACAGTTCCGGGGGAACATGGGAGAGAGGGAGGCAGGGGAAAGGATGTGGGTGTTAACAAACCCAGGGAGTAGGGATAAACAAGTAACCGAAAATCGATGGTGAAGAAGGTGTAGGAGGTCAGGTAGGGCTTGATCATGAGCAATGTAACCGAGAAAGATTACTAAAACCCAAACAATATATATCTTAATACAATACATAGGGCCTTGATGTAGCAATACCATGCTTGCTCACCTACCAACAGTTCAACAGCTTTGGTACAGGTGTCTTCCACTTTTTTAGACACTATATTGTTTGCAACTTAAGTCCTCATGCTACAAATGTGTCTGGGGTAGAATCCAGTTCACCCACTGGAGTTTCTGTGCATGATCTCACTGATGCAACATCTGGAGCATGCCATGTGCCTTGAAGATCCAGGATTCAATGCTGTAGCATTCCATGGCACCTGACCTGGGACCCCAGGGTGCACCAAGTATCCCAGGTCAATGTGGCCCATTTGGTGCTTACCACCAGGGACACTACCCCCCTAGGATCCTCAAAAACATTTTCAATCATTCTTCACTCCAAATGGAGGTTGATCCTCTCCCTTTTCCCAACAACAGACAATCATGCAACTTTTAAAAATCACTTTTTTCTCTTTAAGCTTTATTGTGCATTATAGAAAACTAAAAATCAAAGAGAAAAAGCAAAGAACACAAAAGACATCCAAAATCATTTTGATGATTTAATAGTTACAGTTTGACATGTCTGTCTACAACCTATGTATATATATATATATATATATATATATATATATATATATATATATATATATATATATATAACTTATTATACAATTTTAAGTGGTTAAATTCACACAGTACGGATTAATGCATTTTTTCCTACACATCATGAATATTTACCAATTCAAAGTCCCAAAGCGATGAGTATTTTGACAAGCAAGAATACAGTATGCTGAAACAATCAGAAAAAGAAACAAAAAATCCCATGTGGAGAGAAAAAAGTTCATGAAAGGCGAAAGTGGTTAATAGGCCTCTATATAAGAATGTGGGCTGCTAAAATTAAAATATTGTATTCCCTTAATACTCAATTTAAAATGAAACATAAAATTAGAGGACATTAAGTGGAATGCTTCTAAGAAAACATTAAAATATTACCATGGTATTTCCGCTGAACTCAATCTATTTCTATAGTACAACTAAGATATGCACACTTCCATCAATAGTTATCAAAATGCAATTATAGGTGCACTTGCATATACTCTTCCCCTTGCATGCCCGGCTTCCCTTCTGCCACCAACCTAACTGATCTTGATATATCCTGCTCCAAGTTGAATTAATAATTCCATGTCCAAGATGCTTTTCTAAATTATAACAAAATATATTTACAGATTGGTTAACTCACTAGTATTATGTTTTATCATACATTGTCACCTCAGGACATCTAAAAAGTACAAGTGCTATAAAATAATAAACATTGTTGTGCTAGTCTGGGTGACTAGAGAAACAAATCCATAGATACTGATGTGTATAAGAAAGAGCTTTATATAAAGAGTAAATATACATTAAGAAAACATCCCAGCCCAGTCCACATCAAGTCCATAAGTCCAATATTATCATATATGTCCAATACCAATCTATAAAGTCCTCTTTGTACTCACAAAACACATGCAATGACACTGAATGCAGGAACATTACAGGCCAGTGAGTGGGAAGTTTTGTGGATCCAGTGGTGTTGTATACATCTCAACACTGGTAGGGGTCTCCAAGTGGCTCCTCCATCTCAGGGAACTAGTGTCGTTCCATGTGTCTTGTCAGCTGCAATGTCTCCCAGGGAGTGAGCAGAGAGAAATATGTTTCCAGCCTCCAAGGAGGAATACAAAGATTTCCCAGAATCCTCAGGAGAAAATCATACCCATGCTGAGGCCTCATTGTCTATGACCTGATTGACAGGCTAGACTCTTAATCCTCTCAAACTGACAAATGATTATATAACTACCACAATTGTCTGAAATAAGCAGATGAATTTTATTTTAAAAAAGACTTATGGTTATAATCCAACACCGTTTCCTAGCTATGGAAACTTATCATCTGCTCCTCGTCTTCTCTTTCAACCATCTTCAATGACTAAGTACAGAATAACCAGCTCTAAGATGTGGGTTAACAAAGGGTACTCTACTGAAGATGGTTCTTCCTATAAACAAGGACATTAAGAGATTGTTTTATTACCTCTACTTTTAACATACTTTCGGCATTCGGACTTATTTATTCTTCAACACACAGTGTTATTGACTAAAATATACACATAAAACCATGTGTAGACAATCTAAACTTGCCTAACCCTGGCAATAGAGCCCTTCCCTCTGCATCTCTCCCCCCTTCTGCTTCCCACAGTATACTGCCTCCAAGACATCAAAATGAACAATTTCATTCCTCAAATGCAGCCATTCCTATGAATAATGAGCAAAAAATGCGTATTTAAAGCAGTGGTTCTCAACCTGTGGGTCGCGACCCCTTTGGGAGTCGAACATCCCTTTCACAGGGATTGCCCAATTCATAACATTAGCAACATTACAGTTATGAAGTAGCAACAAAAATAATTTTATGGTCGGGGGTATCACCACAATATGAACTGTATTAAAGGGCTGCGGCATTAGGAAGGTTGAGAGCCACTGATTTAAAGGGCTTTGGTAACATGTTGTGTAATTCTCAACATGTAGTACTATTTCTACATATTTCCAAGAAGGACTTAAGCTTGTCCACTAAAGTCAGCAGTATTGAATCAACTGCATATTTGTAACAAAAGCTAGAATCTCAAAATAACCTCCATATAAACATTGCAGTCTACCCCCCCCCCCCAACCTCACCTCTATCAACTTTTTTTTGGACAAAAGTAAGCATGTGTAATACTTAGAGGGGACTTACACATTTTCATTTCCACAAGTCATCCCTCTGAAGTTGAACACAAAGTGAACAAAATGTTTACTAAGTCAGCTTTTGTCATACACCGGCAACACCTTGAACATCTAAGAAGTCTATATGTTGTAAAATTAGGACGTATCCTTTATATATACTCTATTTACACAGCCAAGTAATACAAATGACACAGAACATTAGGGTTATGGTTTATATTGCTTCACTATAAACATATTGGTAAACTCCTTTGAACTTTTTTTCTCCAAATTTCTTTTGGAATTTCACATCCAAAAGACAATAATTAATATGAAGTTTAACAAAAGGGTATCTTCAAATTGTTATTTACTATCTCTACTTTTATCATACTTTGTAAACTACTAAACATCTAGAAAGACTAGATCTAGATCTAGTCTTTCTAGATGTTTTAAATAAGGACTTGTTTGTCCAATATATACACAGTAGTTTTGAATAAACTACACACATATAACAGGTTATAGCCAAAGGTGCTACTAAATAGGAACATTCTGATCTAGAATCATTCACTTCTTCCAGCTCCTTTCCACCACAACCTGATGGACAAGTATAGGTACATTTGTCACATGGGTGTGGTTTTACAATTTAATTCCCTGAAGACAGCCTTTCTGTGATTCTTTAAATCATTTTATTAGGGGCTCATACAACTATTATCACAATCCATACATACATCAATTGTGTAAAGCACAACTGTACATTGATTCCCCTCATCATTCTCAAAACATTTGCTCTCCACTTAAGTCCCTGGCATCAGGTCCTCATTTTCCCACTCCCTCCCCACTCCCCCCTCACTCATGAACCCTTGATAATTTATAAATTATTACTTTGTCATATCTGTCCGACATCTCCCTTCACCCCTTTCTCTGTTGTCCATCCCCCAAGGAGGTGGTCACATGTAGATCCTTGTAATTGGTTCCCTCTTTCCAACCCACTCTTCCTCTACCCTCCCAGTATCGCCACTCACACCGCTGGTCCTGAAGGGATCATCCACCCTGGATTCCCTGTGTTTCCAGTTCCTTTCGGTACCAGTGTACATCCTCTGGTCTAGCCAGACTTGCAAGGTAGAATTCGGATTATGATAGTGGGGGGAGGGGGCAGGAAGCACTTAGGAACTAGAGGAAAGTTATATTTATCATCGGTGCTACATCACACTTTGACTGGCTCATCTCCTCCCCTAGATCCCTCTGCAAGGGTATCTCAAGTGGCCGACAAACGGGCTTTGGGTCTCCACTCTGCACTCCCCATCTCATTCACTTTGGTAAGATTTTTTTGTTCTGATGATGCCTTATACCTGATCCCTTCAACACCTTGTGATCACACAGACTGGTATGCTTCTTCCATGTGGACTTTGTTGCTTCTGAGCTAGATGGCCACTTGTTTACCTTCAAGTCTTTATGACCCCAGATGCTATACCTTTCGATAGCCGGGCACCATCAGCTTTCTTCGCCACATTTGCTTATGCACCCATTTGTCCTCAGCTATTGTATCATGGAAGTGTGCACCCAATGATACGATTTTTTGTTCTTTGAAGCCTGATAACTGATCCCTTCAGCACCTCGTGATCACACAGGCTGGTGTGTTCTTCCATGTGGGCTTTGTTGCTTCTGAGCTAGATGGCTGCTTGTTAACCCTCAAGCCTTTAAGCCCCCAGACGCTATTTCTTTTGATAGCCGGGCACCATCAGCTTTCTTCAACACATTTGCTTATTCACTCGCTTTGTCTTCCACGGTTGTGTGGGGAAGGTGAGCATTAACCTTTCTGTGATTTTTAACATAATGTACAGAATGTTTACTAACTGTCCTTTTGTCATACATTGGAAATCTAAACAGGTTTCTAAAGACCTAAAGAGTATTTGAAGACCATGTATTATAAAATTAGCACTCATTTGTCCAATATATCCACACAACATATACAGTACAGCAAAGTTAATTGAAAAGCATAGCACATATTGAACAATGGATAATCTGGAATTGCAAACACTGTTTGCAATTTCTGTCCATACTCTCCTCTTGTTGAATCAAATGAAATGAAATGAATGAAAAGGAATACACAAGTATAGAGTTCACAAAGTTGTTTCACAATTCCCTTCACAAAGACAATATTTTCTATTAATCCTAAAAATCTGTTTGCAAAGTGTTCGTTTACTTAAATACACCAAGTATTCTGAGCATTTAGAAAGATTAGATATTGGAAATAAGAATATACTTTTCAACTATAGACACACAGTACAGTTAAAAAAACTGCAGCCCACATACCAATGATTATTATCTGAGGCATCTTCTAAATATGACCATTTTGGTCTTATCTTCACTTCCTTATTTCCATGACTAATCCAACAGACAGGTACAGGCATATGTAATGCTTAGAGATTGTTAAACAAATTTATACCTGAAAATCATTTACAGAAAACAAACTTTACCATGAATTCACAAAGAGAAAAAAATGTTATTTTTACTAACTCTACATTGTTGTACATTGGCAACCCGTTTACATCTAAAAACTACGTGTTTTAAAATTAGAACTTGTTTGTCCATTATATACATACACTATACACTGCAAAGCAAAATGCTTGGAACATAGAAAAACGTCATTGTCTGAGACTGCCCAAGTATGAAGATACTAATGCATTATTATCTTTTGAAGTTCCTTCGCTCCCACCTCTTCCAAACTACAAACAAGTATAGACAAGTATATTGCCCAGGGATGCTTTAAAAAGCCTCTTCCCCAAAGACAATCTTTCCTATGAATTTTAGCATATATATATATACACACAAAGTGATAGTTGACTACTTCTACTTTAACATACGTCAGACAATCTTAAAAATCCAGAGAGACAAGATGTTTCAAAAAAAGGACTGTTAGTCTACTATACACATAGCATATTCACAGTTTGGAAAAGAACTCCACACATAAAACAGTTAAAATATAAAGTGTCTGAAATAAGAACTTTCTGACCTATCTCCCTCCTCCATTAAATTAGTGAACTATAAATGGTCAAATTTCAAAAAGGCAATTCTAAGAATTTTAACACAAAATGTATTAATTTTGTCATAATGTCAAAATGTAGACATTTGTCAAAATGTCTACTTTTGTCATAAAACGGCAACCTCTTTAACATCTAGAATGACTAGATGTTATGAATTATGATTAATTTGTCCTTTATATACACTATACACATAGAAGAGTAAAACAATGCACAAACATAAAGGACAATGGTTAATTTTGCCTCACTAAAAACACATTGGCATAGAGCCATTTACACTTGCTTTTCCCCCCTCCTCCTCAGAACCTCCTATGTATACTGTCCAAAGAGGTGATCTAGCCATTCAATTTTTAAAAAGCTTAAAGAACAACAGCAAAAAACCAATAGTTCAAATGAATTTTAACAGAAAAATGTACAAAATGTGTTATTTTATTACTTTTAATGTGTACAACAGGCACTTAAGAATGTCCCAATAAACTAGATAATTTTTAAAGTACCTATTACTGTCAATAATTACTGGAATAAAATATACACACATGACAATGGTTATAATGTGAAAATGTCTTCCAGTCTGGCATAGAACCTTCTTCCTCATGGATGCATGTTCTATTTTTCCTCTAACCCACTTAACAATTATGGGTATGTGTTGCTCTGATGGCTTCCAGAGGCGGTCTAACAATTCCATCAAAGGTCATTCCAGAGATCATTGTGTACATATAATTTTAAAAAGATGGATATTTCCATCCCATGTGATTTTCAAACTCTCCTTTTGTCACACGCTGGTTGGTAACCTCTTTACATTTAAAAGATCTAAGTGTAGCAAAAGCTTTCACTTGAAAGTTTGGGGTAGGGGTCGTTGTGAGCTTTTTCATATTATGTACACATGCCTTCTATAGACAGCCAGTAAATCTTCTCAAAGGGTGGTGGGCACTGCTTACTGGCCAAATGTGCTGCATTATTCTACCTAGTGTCCTTTCCAAGGTCTGGTAGAATGATGACCAATCGCCTGCTGGTGGCTAACTGTTTCACTTAATGTCCTCTGGAGCTTCACTCACCTTCTGTCCCATTAAGTCCTTTATCCTGTACTAGGCAGCATATAGTCCAAGGAGACAGAGAAGTAACCCCAGGTCCTAGTTTCATGAGTGACTGATTTGTGTCCACTCAGGTCCGCCTTCTCAGATCTGAGAGGTCCCTAACCACCCCACACTGTATTTGGGTAGTCGTCATTCTTGCAGGTGCCATGCCTGCCACCTAAAGGTGCCACGTCCTTGGTGACACGGTGGGAGCTTCGTTGCAGTCTGGCTGGGTTGGTTCAGGAGGTACAGTGGTCATCAGTGTAGGCTCTGAGATCGCTGTCATCAGATGCTCCTACCTCAGGGCCAAGTCCTGGCAGATCTGTAGCCATGACAAGGACTCTGGCTTCCGTTGGTCAAGGCACCCGTTTATCCACTGGACAAGGCCATTAAGTCTATTGGACTTTGAGAGCCCTGAGGACATGGAGACCCACAAAGGGACTTGGGCCTCTGGCTACACTCAGCTTCTATCAGCACCCTCTGCTGGACATTCCAATTAATTTCTACTTGTTAATCTGCAAATAGTGAGTTTCATTTCATCTATGCCCATTTGTGTTCTTCTGATACTTTTTTGTTTTTTAATTATTCAAAGATTTCTTTCACAATATTAAATAAGAGTGGCGATAGGGCACTCTTGTCTGGCTTTTGTATCCAGAGGAAACATTTTAAAATTTCCCCCTTGGCTGTAATGTTGGGTATTTTTTTCATAGATGGTCTTTATAATGTTGAGGGAATTCCTTTATATTCTTATTTACTTGAGTATTTTTATCAGAATTGAGTGTTGGATATTATCAAAATCTTTTTGTGCATCTATTGATAAGGTCACTTTTTGTTTTGATTATGTGACCAATTACATTGGTTATTTTTCTAATGTTGAACCATTCTTACATTGCTGGTATGAATATCAGTTGATTATGTTTAAAAAATGTTTATATGTCTGGATTCTGCTGGCCAGAATTTTATTGAGAATGTCTATGTCTATATTCATGATGGATATTATTCTTTAGCTTTCTGTCTTTGTTGGTTCTTTATCAAACATTGACATCAGGGTTATGCTCACTTCATAGAATGTATTTAAGAGTTGCTGTCCCTTTCTACATTCTGGAATAATTTGTGTAGAATTGGGGACAGTTCTTCACTGAATACTTGGTAGAATTCCACTATGATGCCATCTGGTTCTGTTTTTTCTTGGCTAAGAATTTCGTAATGACCTTCTCTATATTTTCTTTCTTTTTTTTTAGTCTGGTGTATTTTTAAGTATTTATCTATTTCCTCTAGGTTATCAAACCCTGTCTTTCATATTGATTTGTTGTTATTCTTTTTATTTCATTTGTATCTGTTGTGATGTCACCCTATTCATCTCTAATTACAACCACTTGAATCTTATTTTTCTTTGTTAATTTTGTCAGTAATTTATCAATTTTATTAATCCTTGTAAAGAATCAAGTTCTGATCTTGTTTTTTTAAATTTTTATTATCCAAGTCGTTGATTTCTGCTCTAATCTTTAATGTTTATTTTCTCTTTTTCTAGAGAGCTTATGCTCATTTTCTAGCCGTTGGACATGTTGTGTTATGGTGGTGATTTTGGGTTTCTCCTCTTTCTTCATGTGTGCATTGATTTGTGCATTAATAACTGCTTTTGCCTGGTCCCAAGGATTTTTGTATGTTGTGCTATCATTCTTATTTGTTTCAAGGTATTTCTGAATTTTGTCTCTTACCTGATCTACTATTCACTCATTTTCAGTAGTATGCTGTTTCTTCTCCCTGTGTTTGGCTTTATATTCTTGTTCTATCTAATTGTTGATTTGCAGTTTGTCACATTATGATCTGACGAAATGGATTGTGGGACCTCAAAGTTTTTTTAAAATTTATTAAGATTTGCTCCATGGCCTAAAATGTGGCCTGTTGTAGAGTATGTACAGTGTTGAAGAAAAATGTATACTGTGCCATTATAGGGTGTAGTGTTCTGTATATGTCCAGGAGGTCGAGCTGGTTGATAAGATTGTGTAGCTCTTTTCTTTCTTTATTGTGTTTCTTTTCTGATGACCTGTCTTTCCTTGAGAGTGGTGTATTGAAGTCTCCTACTAGTATTGTTGAGCTGTCTATCTCTCTTTTCAACTCAGCAAATGTTTGATTGATACATTCTGAGAGTCTTTCTTTGGAGAGTATATATATTTGTTATTGTTATTTCTTATTTCTCTAATAATCCCTTAATCGTTATGTACGTATCCCATGCTTATTTCTCATGATAATACTTGCATTGAAGTATATTTTATCAGAAATTAATATTTATACTCCTGATTTTTAATGGTTGCCACTGGTTTGGTGAACGTTTCTCCATCATTTGACTGATGATATATTTTTGTCTTTGAATTTAAGGTGTGTTTCTTGTAGGCAGTATGGAAATATGTCTTATTTTCTAATCCAGTTTGCTACTCTGTCTTGATTAGCACATTCAATACATTGAAATTCAGTGTCATTATTGATATATATGAGTTTGTTTTTATTTCTTCTTTGTCTTCTTCCCCTTCTCTGTCTTTATATTTCTTTCTTTAATTAACTTCATCTCATATATACATATATGTGTGTGTGCTGTGTATTATTTGTTTTTAATTTTCTCCTGACTCACTATCTCATTATGCTCTCCTTTTCTTTTTCCTCTTGAAATATATTTCTGTAATACATATTAATTCTTATTATCTCTCAGAAAATACACTTTCTGATTATTTTTATAAATATTTTAGTCTATTCAGGTAGCCTTTTTTTAGTAGTACTAGGAGTAGTAGTATTTTTATTTTATTCTCTGTGTTCATCTCCAACTTTCCTCACTCATTTCTCTTTATTGTTCTCCATTTCCCTGCCATATATTTTCTGGTTCTTAATAGGTACCTCTTGTATCACTATACAGAACTAACTTACCCTTCATGGTTCAGCAGCCCACACACCACTAATATCTACACTATAAGGCCACAGAAATAGCAATCAAACACAGTACACTAAAAAAGTTAAAAAAATAACACCACCAAATATAATACAAGTTACAAGAACTAGAATTTAGAAGATTAGTTTAGGTCACTTCAAAATATGTGTGTTGGTTCAGGGAAAGAGACGAATCACCTTGTGAAGCAGAGGGGATGTGCACAGAAGCAGCTCTGGTCCCTTTACAATGGTGAACGGAAGTCAATAACAGCCATCAGGAATTTCTAATCTTCACCTTTAAGGCACATTAGTGTATTTAGTTTATAAGTTATTTTTATGGTTTCCTGGGAGTTCAGGACTTCTTTCTCAGGTACCTGCTGAAGAGATCTTCCTGTTACTTCCTCCAATATTCCCCAAGTGGAGGATAGAAATGTTTTAATATAAGTGATCCTGCCTTATTCAATTTTATATTGTCACATCTGGCACACAGTAGATGTTAATAAATAAATGGACTAAGTTATAGAAACTAAGTTATATAAACTAAAAGCAATTACGGATGGCTCCTGGTGTTTTCACATAGATTCCCCCAAGATAAATCTCAAGAATTGTCAAAGAAAGAGAATAACACAAATACAGAGAAATAACTAATTTGTGCTTCATCTCATTATACTAACCACCTGTAGTTTTTTTGTCATTTAAATTTTGATAGGTGTAAACTGTTAGCAGAGGAACACCAAATCTGTGATTTCTCCCTCTTCATTTCTTGTCTCCCTCTAGAAAAAGAATTAAAAACTAGAGAAGTAGTACTATCAAGCAAGTAAGATTTTGTTTCCCTTCACCTCATCTTCTTGCAGAGTTTTCTATCTGCATAACATTCTCCCCTCAAGTGATACCATCCAAGTTCTTTTGGGAAGTTGAGGGTTGAAGACCATTGTTCTGTAACTGCTTCCTACTGAGTAGGGAGGTAGAGCTTGTTCTGAGAACGTATTACTTGTCCTCTGCCCTTTTGTTGTCCAATTTGCTTGCTGCTTGATCTAGATAATTGAGAAGTGTAATGTATGGGAGAGCAGTTATGTTTGCTTATAGTTCCCCAGTAGGCACTGATCATTATGAATGACCTTCCTTGGCAGAATCCTTCAGTACAGGTTTCACTATATGGAGCAGATATATTTGATAGTATCTTGATGTAGTAAGAACTTAAAGGGGAACTGGAAGAGGTGAATTTGTTCTGTTACTTGAATGTATTTGAAGAATAAATTTATAGGATACAATATTCAAAGACACTGTTCAAATGTGGGGGAATGAAGAGTGAGACTTGGATGTACAGTCCTTATGCAGTGAATATAGACCCCATTATAAAGTGAGTGAGATCCCTTTTTGAAATAGCTACATATCAGTCTTGATATCCAGAGCAGGTATGAGATAGTTAGTTTATTGTGCCAACTTGGCTGATAAATACATGTGGAATTAATTGAAGATCAGGGAGATAAATGGCTCAGTGAGCCTTGCCTTTCTAGTTCTCAGGTCTCTTGCTTTCTGATTGTTGGATCGGGGTGCAGCTGCCTTAGCCAGTTCCCTGCTTTAACTGGCAAGGTTTACTTCCTGAAAAACATCCCGAAGGAGAAGCCACATAAACCTACCCAATGCAGCCCTGGGTGCTTGAGCAGTCATGTGGAGACCCCTGCCAGCACTGAGATGCTTACACATTCACTGATTCAATTTCCTCCTGCAGTTGGTATTATAGTGTGTGTTTTGTGAGACGGAGGAGGACTTTGTGGATTGTTGTTGGACATATGAGCTAATATTGGACTTGTGGACTTGGGCAGAACTGAGTTGGGATGTTTTCTTGATGTGCACTGACCCGTTATATAAAACTCTCTTTTATGCATATGGGTTTTTGGGGATTTGTTTCTCTAATGTACCCAGACTAACACAAGGTAGAATAATGCATACATTCTGACTTTTGTGCTCAGAGTTTCAAAGAGACTGTCCAATTAACTGCAGCTTGCAGAGGTCAAATAAAAAAAATCTGTGGTTATGTATTGAGCTGTTTACCTCAAGGACAGCAGTTCATAATCACCAGCCTTCACGAGAGAAAAATAGGACTTTCTATTCTGGTAAAGAGTAACAGTTTTAGACTATTATAGAGGAAGTTCTACCCTATCCTAAAAGATCACTGTGAGTCAACTTTGACTCTATGGCAGTGGGTTTTTGAGAGAGTTTTAAGTGAACTGTAAATTTATGATAGAGAAGCACACAAAAGATAATCTGGGCAATAGTCTTAATTGAAGTTAGTCCTATAATAAGGGAAAGTTCAAACTTATCTGGAATTAAAAAAATAGCTACATATATTCTATGGGTTTACAAGTCCAGTTGTCATTTCTTGATGTGTCATTGTCTGCTTGGCCTGGATTGTACAGTTTTAAACTAGAATGATGACTCTATCTGGCCACTCCTGGTACCTTAACTGCTGTAGGGGTAGAGAGTATACCAGAATAAGATCCTTTGGTGGTGGGAGGGGGATTGCTGGGGGAAGGAACTGAGATGCTGGTTGCTTTCTTTCCATGTCTTAATAAATACATGGGATCTAGGCTCATACAAGGGCTGTGAAATATTTTGGGGCTGGGTTTTTATTCTTAGATCTTGGAATACTTGTTGTAAATTGGATAGAAAGGTATCACGCCTATATATTTCAATGGACCCTTTCTTAACAAATATTGCTATAATAGAAACAAGTTCCTCAGTATCCCCTGGGGAAATTACTTGAGTTTTCATTTTACTTAATATCTTTTTATATTAATAGAGGAGGTCATTCTGTCATAACTAAAAAACTGATGGACAAACATAGTGGTACCCTAGAAACAGTTAAAACATGGTATAAAATATCTAGCTTGGGGCGTACTATCTATTCTATGTATGACGGTATTATTAGAAGAGAGATCCCTGATATGAGGTCATCATTGAGAAGGCTCCTTCTATGTATAATTAATAGGCCTCCCTAACATAGCAAGGGGCTACCACTTTTATGTTCTTATTACAACTATATTCATAGTGGGAGTTGGCTGGAGCGTAGGGTCCCATAAATTCAAATCATGGCACCTGAAGGAGCTGGCATGAGCTCTTTTTGACACTCAATGCAGTCTCTCTTGCAATTGCCAAGCTGTTGAAACAAGAGACATGGTTTCCATTGGAATCCCATCTCAGGATAATCCCACCTCCACTGTCTAGACATCCTGCATTTGTTCCAATTGCCAGGATGGACAGCCTTAGTTTTCCTTGTCAATGGACCTTGCAGGAAAGATACTAGCTGAGCCTTGCTCTCTTCTTGCATTTCTCCTTTTTCAGAGATCTTCCCTCCTCTTCCTGTTCTCTATTATTTAATACTGAGGATATTACCTTTAACATTTTGTTCTATGGGATTTCTCAGATTCATTGATAACCTTCATATATTTTCCTGATATCTAAGGCTGATTGCATAATAATAATAATTATTATTATATTTTAGAACAGTATTTCCAGTAGGTTCCTCAGGATTCTGATCAGTATGTTTATTTATAACTTTTGTAACATTTCTGAGAAGGCTGTCTAGTTCTATTGCAAGTTTTGGTCAATGGCAGCTGGTTTATTATAATTGATTGGCTCCTTTTGAGAATCCTTCATTCCTTATAGAAGGAAAAACAACATGCAATCTCTTCAACACCTCTTATCCTGCTTGTCATAGTTCCATTTGGGGATCTGTATAGGGCACTGCCTCTCTTTCTGGAGGGTAATTATAATTTTTGTGTATGTACATAATTGGCATACACCACTGCCTCTTTAAAAATAAATTAACCCTCTGAGATAGTTAGGGCCTTGTGGAATATTACAGTAACATCTTTGCAGGAAAAAGCAAAAGTTAATTTTCTTTGCTCTATTATAAATTTACTGGGACCATCTGTTAAACTTCCTAGTTTGTTATGAAATGTATTAGGTCTTGCATTGTGAAAGGGGCCTAAACCCTCAGTATTCCATCTGGTCTTGAAGTCTCCCATAGAAGGAAAACCAGGAGAAGTACTGCTTCAGTGGGATATTGGTATTCTTTCTTTGATTTTTATGGTCTTTTATTTAGGGCCTATAGACTAAGTATAGAATGGAGCCCATCCTGGGGCCTAGAGAGTTTCAAATTTTTTTGAGGCTATAGGTGAAGACACATGATATTTTTGTTTTTCTTTAGCTTAAAATTCTTTCTTGTTTATAATTGCTAAGAGGGAAGAATCTGCTTTTCCATAATGCTGGATAATTCTTAAGTGTCATCAAGACTTGTACGTATGCCACTTCTGTCCACTTCCCTTCTCTTTTGAAAAGCAAGTCTATTTGTATTATAATTTAGACTACTATTCTCAGGCCAAATTCTCTGTCCCCTAGCTTATACTGGGGCCATACTGCATTGCAGAAAAAAATATGGGCTGGGGGTCAAACTTATCACAATTTTAAGGATACATCCCAAGGATGCATTTTGAGGCAGTGAGCCTTGGGTCGTCATCTATAAGAAAAAAGAGGAGATCTTAGGATATCAACTGCTCAACCCCCCAATGTTGTAAACCATTTTGAATCTTGCTTTCCAGATTAACTAGCTTTATTGTATATCCTTTGCCTCCTCACTAATTTCCGGTGAGGCACTTTTGTCTCTTTTATTATTGGAAATCCCTCTCCAACTTTAGATCTCTAGTGAGAGTCTTGAAGGGGCCTCTTAAACTCTCAGAGTAAATTCATTTCTCAAACAGGTGATTCAGCTCTTAGTTGTATGACCTAGTAGGCTGCTAGATCTCATGCTGGAATAAGAATCTGAGAAGGGATATAATGGTTAATCCCTAGAATGAAATCACTCCTCCAGTTTCTTGTACTAATTCTAAATTTTTCTTAAAATTGAATACCCAATAAATATGGTCACCTGAAAGCTTAACCACTTGCCATGACATTAGTACATTACAATACTGTTGATCCTGAGGGGCCAAACACACTATATGCCTAAATAAATGTGGCATTCCCCTCTCAGTCCACATCCAATGGGGTGGAGCTTGAATGTCTCCCAAATTTGATCCAGATCTCTGGGGGTAAAACTGACATTTGTGGAAATCAGTATGACACATCCTTAAACAAATGCAAATTCAGTACCTTATGATTCAGCAATCTCTCTATGGGGTGTATACCCTAAAAGAAGGTAAAAATATAACATGAACAGATAAACCTAGCAATTACAGCAATTTCCACAGTAATAAAAACATGAAAATAACCAATGCACTCAACTAAAAAGGAATGGATAAACAAACTCTTATATTCATAATGCAGAATTTTATACATCAATGAAAAATAAGAGTTGTATGTTTATGTATTTATCACTCTGAGGTCATAAGGTCACCATGAGTACATATGTGTCGCAGGAGGTGGGGGATTGGGAGGGTGATGAGAGAGCTCAGCAAGAGCAACTTTTTCAAGGTCATATAACTAGTTAAAGTAGCAAATAGTGCTGGTACACAAAGTATCCTGAGACCTATGGTCTGAATGACTACACCATGTTACCAGATTCATTTTTTAGTTTCCAAGATATTGCCTATTTTAAATTTTCTATCTCTTGGAAATGGAACCATCTCTCCCTGCTTTATGGACTGCTGCTCGTACCAAATATATTAAGCCACAAAATTCTATTACTTGTCCTTTTTTGTCTATATGATTGCCTAGATAACATCATTACAAGTATAACTTGTATTGTGTTTTGTATGATTGCATTTTTCAGATAATATGTTTTGATTTTTACAAATTGAATAACTGCATTGTACAACTCTATTGGCACCATTTTTCCAATAAATGTGCTCACTTTGTATGTGTCACATTTTGGTGATTCTCACAGTATTTCAATGTTTATTACAGTATAGTGTAAAGATAACTTCTACCTGTACTGTGGAATTGACAAAATCATGTGACTATTGCAATGCTTGTTTTATCTCAGTCGTCTGGAACAGGATAAAAAAGTATTTGCCTTTGTTTTTTCTAATAACCTGGAATTCTGTGATGCTCACCTTTCCGACATGGTCGCTGAAGTCAAAAAGGGTACATAAGAAAATGTGGTGAAGAAAGCTGATAGTACCAGGTTATTAAAAGATATAGTGTCTGGGGTCGTAAAGGCTTGAGTAAAACAAGAGGCCATGTAGCAGAGAAGCAACAAGCTCACATGGAAGAAGCACACTGGCCTATGTAATCATGAGGTGTCAGTGGGATCAGGTAACAGGCATCAAAGGAACCTAAACAAACAAATATATTGATGCAAATGATGGGGATTGGAGTGGAGACCCAAATCCCAGCTGTAGAACACTGGACATTCCTTCACAGAAGGGTCACAAGGAAGGAACAAGTCAGCCAGGGTACAGTATAGCACCGACGGAACACACAACATTCCTCTAGTTCTTTAATTCTACTACTATCATGACCACAGTTCTACCTTACAAATCCTACTAGACTGGAACATATATAATGGTACAGATAGAGCTCTCAACACATGAAATCCAAGACAGATAAACCTCTCAGGAACAGTAATGTGAGTAGCAACACTATGGGGGAGAGTGGAAGTAGGGTAAAGGAGAAATGGAGAACCTTCTACAATTATCAACATATAATCAAATATGGAAACATAAATAATAATAATTTCTAATTTATCAGGGGTCCACGAGGGTGGGAGGATGGGGAAGGGAGGGTCAAAAGAGAAGCTACTACCAAGGGTGCAAGTAGAAAGAAACTGTTTTGAAAATGATGGTGGCAACATATGTAAAAATGAGTTTGATTTTGTATGGATTGATTGTGATAAGAGCTGTAAGAGCCCCCAATAAACTGATTTATGAATTAAAAAACTATTTCCAAGATATGCCTATATTAAGCATACAATGTGTTTAATATATCACACTTATGTACTTTATGTCACTGATTACTTTTAGCCACCTTATTAAATATGTCCTATTGCTATCTCTATTTAATAGATGATGAAACCAAGGTATAAAGAAGTTCAGTAATTTGATCAATGTCATACAGCCAGCACATAGCAGTGCTTGAATTAGACCACAAGCAGTCTTATTTCAGAGGTCATTTTTTAAATTATTAAAAGGATTTGTATAATAATCACTAAAATCACTTCCAGAACGTTTTCTGTCTTCTTTGACTCATTATTAGTTCTCCATTTCCCTCCAAACTTCCCTCCCATATTCCCAACAAGCCATTAATCCAATTACTTTCTCTATAGATTCACTTATCCTGGATTTCATATACTGAAAAACATACCAAACAAACAAACACTCCCCCCTACACACACAACATCAAGAACAAAATAAACCAGAGAAAAATTTCAACTGAAAAGAAAATAGGAAATATTAAAAAATTAGAACAAAGAGAATCCAAAGCCATCTTCACTTGCAGGATCTCCAGGCATCCAATGAGGACTGGGCAGGAACCACAGGAGTGTTTTGTTCACCATAGTCCATGGTTCAGGAAGCCCACAAGGTATGTTTTTCTTCTCCCTTGAATCTTATTTTGGCTTTGAAAGAAATTGTGGTGAGAGTGTTCCAACTTTCCTGACTTCACGTGACCGGTTCCTCATAAACTTTCTGTGAATAGCACAACTCACACAATAATGTAGTTTCACATACAGCTTGGGAAGCACGCAAGACACAAAGACAGTTGCTTAAGAAATGTCCCTAATGGTCGCAGCCTCTACTATGTTACAAATTACTAACTTTTTAATGGTCTTGTCTTTGTTCAGGCAGCAAACAAGCTGCACATGATCACAGCCCTTTTCCTGCAAGATCATTGTTTCTTCTTTTCCTTGTTCTGGAAGTGAGGATCTGAGAGAGCTGGGTTTTAGGGAATATATATATTTACTCTCTTTGATATAATGATGTTCAAATTTCTTTGAGCACATGTAACAAAAAGAATTGGAATAAAATTAAGTGGACATCTAAATATTTATCATAATTTTATATCATTGCAAAGGATATAATTTCTGGATGACTGTAAATATTTTACAATATATTGTATCATTGAAAGCATTTAAAATAAAGCTGTAGCATCATTAAAAAACTAGAACAAATTTTAAATTGCTCAAAAAAGAGATAAAATTATAAGGCATTACATTTTAACTTAGCTGCACCTGCCATGATTGAGTTTACAATGCTCTCGCTATGATAGCAAGTCTCTTCATATTTCTGGACTATGGTGAAAGGGGATTCACTGGAGTTTTAATTCATGTGTTGATACTGCAAATGGATTTTGGCCTTCCACTGTTATTCATAGCCCTCTTCACATGGGGTATTCAAAATTTAAGCTCTAATATCACACTCTCCTCCATATTTGGATTTTATTATTTTTAATCTTTAGATCACACATGCTTCTATCATGTGGTGCTAGTTGATGTTGGAGTCCATTTTGTTGTTAAGTTGTATAGCTTTGTTTGTGATTAAGAAACTAGACTGTTAGGTTTAAATTCTATCCCTAACATTTCTAGTTATATAACCATGGGCAAGTGACTTCACCGCTCTGAGTATCACTTTTCTCATCTGTAGAGAGAAGATAAAGGTAAAGCTGATGTGAAGATCAAATTAGTTGATTTACATAATTCACTTAGAATATTGTCTGACACCCCATGTTGAAAACAAACAACAGCAAAAAAAAAAAAACCCTCATTCTGAGTCAATTCATGCTCATAGTGACCCTATTAGACAGGGAAGAATTACCAATTTGGGTTTCCAAGGCAGTACATCTTTATGGGAGCAGAAAGCCTCATCTTTCTCCTGTGGAGTGTGGTCGGTGGGTTTGAACTACTGACCTTGTGGTTAGTAGCCCCTAATATAAACCACTAACGTGAGTGCTCCTTTATACTTAATAAGCCGTACTTAAAAGCTACCTCCTATTATTATTTTCTAAATAAAAGCAATCCTGTTTAGCCTTCCAGGCAGAGTTAGTGGCAAATAAAAATTTAGTTTTTTCCTCTCCACTTTCAGAAATTACATGGAATTTCCAGATTTAAACAGTCCTGAAAACATGGGACCTGTGCTCATCAAAAGTTTCTTCCTGGCTGTCCAAGTCCTTGTAATCATCTCTCATGGTCAGGATTCTGAAAAAGTGCTCACATATTGGTTTACAATACTATATTGTCTCCTGTGAATTGTATGTAACGTGTTAACTATGAAACCTATTGTCTGAATTTCACACAGTAGTTCTTTTCTTGTTTTTCCTACTTCCAAAGAAGAGGATTCACTTCAGCTAGAGTCAGTTTCTTCTGATGGAAAGCAAAGCACAAGTCCAATCAGTTTCTGCCATTTTTGTACAGTCACTCCAAATCAGCAGACACTCCTACAAGAGTGATTAATAAATCTCACTGAAAATTCAAATCAGGAGGTGAGGGGGGATATGTGCACATTAGAGAAGGCAATTACACTTATGTTGGTGGATAAACAACATGGGGAAAAGTGTCATTGGGAAAATGCTGACCGTTACTTATATAGACCCCAGGGAGAGACTAAATTCAGTATTATGTTCCTAATTGGACACTTTTGAAAGAGCTTCTCTGCTATGCTATAAGGGACTGGAACTTTAGAACTCTGTCCCTTTGAGGTACACAACATCTTTTATAGGCCTTTCAGAAGGATCTGAGTTGGAAATCCCACTAAGTGAACTGGACTTTACCTTAAACTAACCAATAGCCAAATTAAGGTAATTAAATAATCTCTTAGATTTAAGACTGACATGTCCTAGTGTGAGAAGAAGCAGATGTCCACTATCCCAATGCAATGGAATTGGTGGTCACTGGACTTTGGTTCGAATCTCTTCTTTTGAGGGTGCCCAAAGTATGGTGACCCAGAATTACCATAAATTTACTATTTTCATGTTCTCTTGCTCTTTTATCATTTGTGTTAATTAAGCAAGCATGACTCTGTTATAGAAAGTTCTGTTATTGAAGGTTTTGCCTTATGTTCAAACTTTATCGTTTGTGTAAATGGTAGTGAGTTTCTTTTATTAGTTTCTACTGTCAACTCTATAAGGGTGACTCCCAAACCTGATTGTTCCAACAAGGAAATATAGGACACAGGAATTAAGTGATTGGAGTTGAATTTTTATCCAAGTTCTGATCATTCCCACATTCCCTGTTTTTTTTCCTTTTCTTTTGTATGTTCCTTTTTATTCTTACTGAAATATTCTAAGTGATAATGCCTCTATGTTGTCTACTTCAAAATGTGTTTTTCCTTCAGGAAGTTCTCCTGTATTGTAGTATTGGTGTTACAAGTTCTCAAAATTGTTATGGAAGTGTCCATTATCCTCTGTAATAGATTTTCAATTAATTGAATGCAAGGTTTGTAATTTATTGCTGAATTGATTTTTAGTCATGCTATGGATTTAGTTCGCATCCATCAAAATTCAAGTTAAAGTAGTGAGAAGAAGAGCAATAAGATGAATAATGTATGTTTCTAGTACAGGGACATCCATAAAAATAGATGTTTAATAGGTGGCCTATTAATTGCCCTCAAGATCATGAACAAATATATACATTTATGTATGGACTTAAGTTTAAATTTTCCTGGGACAAAAGCCCAAGGATGTGATTGCTGTATCATGTGGTAAATTTATATTTAGTATAAGTAACGACCAAAATAGTTTGCAAAGTCACTGCAATGTTATACATTTCCATGTAAGAATCTCTGAGCAATCCGTTTCTTTTCATCCACATCACCATCAGAAAATATCATTTTGTATTTTAGTTATTTTCAGTGTTATCTCAGCATGGCTTTAATTTGCATTCATCAATGGTTAAAGATGTTATCAATTATTTCCTTCTGCTTGGAGCAAGACAATAGCAATCATGGGAGCAGAAGCTAAAACATCAAAAATGTTTTCTTTGGTGAACTGTCCATGTTCTCAACAAAATATCAAACATATATATGAAACCAAGTGGGATTCATACCAGTTATGCAAGATTGGTTCAACATTAGAAAAAAACAATCAATACAATCCACCATATAAAGAAAACAAAGGATTAAAAACTACATGATCATATCAATTCATGCAAAAAAGGCATTTGATAAAATCCTACACTATTCTTGATCAAAATTATTTATAAAAATAAGGATAAAAAGGAATTTTCTCAACACAATAAAGGCCATATACACAAAACCAAAGGTCACCATCTCACTCAATGAGGAAAAATTGAAAACATTCCCCCAGCCAACAGGAACTAGACAAGGGTGTCTTTAATCAACATTCTTATTTAATATTGTGCTGGAAGTTCTAGTCAGAGATATTATACAACAAAAAGAAATTAAGGACATCCAAATTGTCAAAGATGAAGTAAAATTTTATGTGTGGATGATATGATTCTATACATAGAAAGCCTCAGACTGGACAAGAAAATTGATGGAATAATTGGAAGAGCTAATGTAAAAAAATAAAACAAACCCAAAACGATTGAATTCCTGTCTCCTAACAAAGGGAGTTCCTAAAAGGGAAACATAAAGACAATAGCCACACAAAATATTACATACGGAGGAATAAACCTAACCAGAGAAATAAAACACTTGTACAAAGAAAACTACAGAATACTACTACTACAAGCAACCAGCTCTACATAAGTGGAAGACAATTGCTTGCTCATGGATAAGAGGGCTTAATATTGTGAAAATGTCAATACCACACAAAGCAATTTATAAATATAATGCAATATAGACACAGATCCCAGCATCATTCTGTAAAGAAATGGAAAAACTAATTACCAACTTTACATGGAAATTAAAAAGACAGGATTAACAAAACACCATGTGTTAGTCTAGGTTGACTAGAGAAACAATCCAAAGACACTTAGATATGTATGAGAAAGAGTTTTATATCAAAGAGTAATTGTACATTATGAAAACATTCTATCTCATTCCATATCAAATCCATTAGCCCACTATTGGCCCATAAGTTGGATACTAGTCCATAAATCCCTCTTCAGAAGGTGAGTGCAGAGAGGAAGAGGGGCCAGTGTCCAACAAGCCATTTATTTCAATTGTCCTCCAATCAAGCTGTGATCGGATTGACAAGCTAAACTCTGCAAACATTTTCCTGCAGGAGTCATGTTGGCACAAAAACACTATCACATACTATTTAAGAAGAACAAAGGCAGTCTCTCACTTCCTGACCTCAAAACCACACATCTACAGTACTCAACACAACCTGGTACTGGTACAGTGACAGATAATTAGACCAATTGAACAGAATAGAGAACCCAGAAATAAATCTATCCGCTTACAGACAACTGATCTTCGCCAAATGGCCAAAATATATTAACTGAAGAAGAGATCATTTCTTCAACAAATCATGTTGGCAAACATGGATTTTCATTTGCAGAAGAATGAGACAGGACCCACACCATATATACACAAAATTAACTCCATATACAAAAATTAACTCAAGATGTATTAATAACCTAAATGTAAATCCTAAAATTATAATGATCATCAATAAGGAAGCAAGGCATAAACACATTACCAAACATAATAAAAAATACACTCAGCAAACAATATTTACATTAATTATCAAATTTTGTTCTCATTACAACCAGTGCAACAGGGAAGGTAGGTCAAACACTGAGTACTTCTTTCTCGAACACTCAAAATCAAGAAAACTATTGCCGCTCATTTTAATGTAGAACCTTTGTGTAGAACCCACTCAACCATAGCACAAATCATCAGTTCTCTTTCATTTTTTAAAATTTTATTTTCATTATAGTAACTGCTTAATAAATCTTAGGAGACTAGTTGTGTAATGACCTAATTAGTGTTCTCTATTTTACTTCTTTGGGTTCTAATATTCATTGCAATTGTTACAAAGAACTCACAGACGAAAGTCAAGATTAAATGGCTTATTAATGAAGTTAACAAATTGTGATGCCAGTGAGAAATGCTCAACTTTGAGATGTTTATTAGGACATGTTAAAAAGTTCTCCCAAGATTGCAAATAAATGAATAAAGGAGCAAACCATTCTGCTATAAGCCTCAAATTGAAGGCATTCAAGTTCAGCAAACCCACCTCCCTGAATAAAGTACCCAGAAGCACCCTACTCCACTTCCTTGGACCAACATGCCTAACTTCCCCAACTAGGTGCCCAATCACACCCCACTCCATATTCCAGCTGCCTACACAAAATCATCTTTACTTGCTTGGGTTAGGAAAATCAATCACTTTGTTTCATGCTCTTGTTCCTGGTTCTGCTGCTGCTCCTCTGACAGCACAGCAGTTTTCTGGATCCAAGAGTTTTACTGTACAGAATCCCAGGTCCATAGGATATGCTCCACTCCTGACTCTTGTCAATAATGAGATTCCTCCTCCTAGTTCTCAGAGGGCTCATTTTATACATAGTAGGATGGCTTTCCAGGGAATTTTATCAGTATTTTCTCCCACCTTCTAACAAATCCATGCAGATAAAGGGTATTTGGTGTGAGTTATAGACCATGGCTAGAGGAGTCACATTAAATAATTCATTGTCCCTGAAGGCTGCATCCATTTACTCCACCTCTCCCATTCTATTTTTCCCTAAAATAGGATTTTGTGATTTGAGTGTTCTCTCTTTTAATGATCGTTTATTACACATTCATCTATAATGATTCTGAACTAAGTTTATGTTTAAGTCCTAGGGGTTCCTTAACCCTTTGTATTATGTTTCTACATTTCTAATGGCATTGGAAGCTGGGGCAGGGGCAATAGCAATTGAACTATGAATTTTTCTAGAAAGAGTCTCGGGAATAAGAGAAGGCTGTCAAGGTAGAATTCTGAGCATCACAATCCCGACCCTTTTAAACCTTTATAATTTGGTGTTCCACTTCTTAAAAATGACTAAAACTCAAACTTTGAATTACATTATTAAAAAAATTCTTTTGTGATTTTATTATCTAGAATCCAAGACGAGTGACATTACAGTACGAAGAATATTGGAATCTCTAAACAAGCTTAAATTTGTACAGTAGGGCTTTTAGCTGTGTTCCCTTAAGCGAGCTTTTTAACTCAGGGGACTTCAGTTTTCTTTTTGTTAAATGAAGATGAGGTCTTAAACTACTGGATTTCTTCGAAAGTTTAATGAGGTGGTGGTTACTGTTCACACTGACTCTATGTAGTATCATCACCATTTTGTAAATGAAGTAATGTAGATTTAGGGGTAAATTGATTTTTCCCAAAACATACAGTTGGTAAGTGGGCGATGAAAGATTCAAACTCAAGTCTTGCATTACTCCAAAGCAATATGTTTAGCTGTGATATTCTATGACTCTATTACTTCTCCCATTCTTATTCCTAAATATTATTGGGAATCAAATCATATCTATCTGGTAACATAATTGTATCTCGTTTTCTCTTTCTACTCCTTTCTCTCATAGTTATAATTATAACACAAGTTGTAGAGGCTTTGAGGCACGATAAGATGGTTTCAATAATCAAATTAGCACTGAATGTGGCCCATGTAATTTAAATTCATTTCACTGGTTTGGGGCCTTTAACTACTTTTCATGGACTTAGAGTATTATTGAGTGAATTTTCCCTAGTATGGACCTGAGTAAATTTTAGGAAACAGGAGGAAGGCTTGAAAGAGACAAGAACAAAATTGATGAGAACTAGGTATGTTTTCCTCAGTACCTGAGTCATCAGGTCTCAGGAATCTGCATTTCAACAAGTTCCTCAGAAGATTCAGATGCATAGTTAAGCTTGGTACCCATAAGCCAAGATGACCTCTAAGGTCTTTTCTAACCTTGAGTCTATGATAATTCAATGATGAAATGATTTAGTTCAACTTCTTTACAAAAGAACCACTGCAGTAAATAACAATGGAGGTCCATATCTGACTACCTCTGGCTTCCCTATTGCCACATGGGAAGGGTCAGACAAACCTCTATGGTCCATCCTTTTTACAAACTCTTCTGACACTAATCATTCCCCCCACCGCCCATGCCACTCCATTTTTATTCTGGATTTGATAACTCATTGCGGTGGCCACTCATAACTGAGAACAACATTCACAATTCACTTGAAGTTAATAGGTTAGCCCAAATGAGGATCAACAAATAGTGAGAATATAATAATTGGTCTCCTCAGCTAGCAGCCAAATCTTTCTCCATTTCACAGCTTCTCAGCCACAAGGTAGCCAAGTTTCTTTTCAGTTCTTAGTCTCTCAGCCACATGAACCCTTGGCCTTAGTGTCCATGTACCAAGAAGCCAGTCTGCTTGTCGCTCAGTCCCACAGTTCCATAGTCTTGGAATAGATAAGGAGAAGGTGCCCCATGGTCTTGGTGCTGTTCCTCTGAGTCTCCATGCACAGTCTCTGGTGCATCTGGTCTTGGAGGCTTCTGACACTTTAGACAGAGATCTTGAATGTGCTGTTCCAAAGTCCTCTTGGTGTCTCTCTCTTCTCTACTGCTACACCAAAGATGGTTCATCCTCTTATAAACAGGTATGTGATTTAAAAAAAAAATCTGATCCATCCCTGCTCTTAGTGTTACACGTTCCCTATTTGCATTGTCCCAATCATTTGATGGGAGTTACAGAGACTTGGGTAGAAGAGCCGTATTTAAAAAAAAATACCATCACAACCATTACCAGCCTGCGCTTGGCACTGAACTGTTGGATCTGGAAATTGATTTATTCTTATCTATGGTGCAAATCTTCCAGGTTTCAGCACTAGCTTATTCTTTCTGGCTTCACTCTCCAGAGCAAACATTACAGGTGAACATCTATACCAAAGACTCCTTCTCTTGACAGATGTAGGACCAATCCCTTCACTCTGGAAAGAACAAAAGCCATTTAATACATCTCTGTCCTCAGACAATAAAGTATTTTAGTCCTCACAGAGGTAAAAAGATAGGGCCTCCAAAGCCTCGAAAACATGGTTTTCTTTTGTTAACTCAGGCCATGTAATTATTCATCTATTTTTTTTTAAGGAATCATTTCATTGGGGGCTCTTACAGCTCTTATAACACAGCTCTTATAACAATCCATACATCAATTGAATCAAGCACATTCATACATATGCTGCCATTATTATTTCCAAAATTTTTCTTTCTATTTCTCCCTCCCTCCCCGACCCTCCCAACTTCTGAAAACTTAATCATTTATAAATTATTTTTATTTTCATATTTTAAGTTGTCTGCTGTCTCCCTTCACTCCGTTTCTTTTTTTGTCTCCCTGGAAGCAGTGGTTATACGTCAATCATTACATTTGGTTCTCCCTTTCTCCTCCTTCTTCCTGCATTCCTGCACCCTCCCCTTACCCTCATGATATCACTACTCTCATTATTGGTCCTGAAGGGTTTACCTGTCATGGATGGATTCTGTTTGTGGAGAGCTCTTATCTGTACTAGCGTACAGGCTCTTGTCTAGCCAAATTTGTAAGGCAGAACTTGAGTCATGATAGTGGGGGGGGGGAGGAAACATTAAAGAACTAGAGTATTGTTATGTTCTGTCAGTGCTATATGGCACCATGGTTGGTTCATCCCTTCTGGTGGTCGTTCTGTGAGGGGATGTCCAATTGTCTACATATGGGCTTTGTGTCTCCATTCCAACCTCCCTCTTTCCCATGAAAATGGTTGTTTTTTGGGTATTATTCTGATGTCTGGTACCTGACCCATCCACACCTCATGATCACACAGGTTGGTGTGCTTCTTCCATGTGGGATTTGTTGTTTCCCTGCTAGATAACTGCTAGATGCCCCGCTTGTTTAACTTCAAGCCTTTAAGACCTTAGATGCTGTATCTTTTAATAGCTGGATACCATCAGCTTTCTTCAGCACATTAGCTTATGTACCCATTTTGTCTTCAGAGATTGTGTCAGGAAGGTGAGCATCATAGAATGTCAGGGTATTAGAACAAAGTGTTCTTGCATTGAGTGGGGACTTGAGTAGAGGGCCAATGTCCTTTTGCTTCCTTAATACTTAACCTATTATATATGTACATAGACCTATATCCCTATCATTATATATTAATATGTTTACATATGTATATGCCTATATTTATACCTCTATAAAAAACTTTTGCTTCCTGCTTCTTTCTTCTATTTCCTTTTACTTTCCTCTTGTCCCACTATCATGTTCTCCCTTCATTCTGCTCTCTGTATTTCCTCTCCAGCTACATTGCACTTGATAGAACCCCACCTGCTATTTTATACTCTCCTTACCATCAATTTTAGATCTCTTGGTTTTCTCTTGCCCTAGTCTTCTAGTATATCTTGACTATTACTATTGCAACTCAGACGACTTTTGTTTCTTTATCCTTGCTGGTTGAGAGACTAGAGAGGATAACTATAAAATAATTTTGATAGCTAATACTATGCACTTACTATGTGGTGTACAATTTTCTGCATTGCTTAGAATTAAATGAGCACAACAGTATAATGAGATATGTACTACCATAAATATTGTTTTCAGTTTTGATAACTGAGGAGCAGGGAAGATAAGTAATTGTCCCTAGTTACAGAAAACAAACAAACAGCAAAATTGGGATTTTAATGCAGGCATGTAGACTCCAAAGCCAGTTCTTTTAATAATTACACAAACGAACAATTTTTTCTTGGTGTCTTGGTTTTCAGACCTGTTATTTTTAAAATAATTTTATTGGGGGCTTATACAATTCTTATCGCAATCCCTACATACATCAATTGTGTAAAGCACATTTGTAGATTTGTTACCATCATCATTCTCAAAACATTTGTTCTCCACATAAGCTCCTGACATCAGCTCCTTATTTTTCCCCTTCCCTACCTACTCCCCCATACCTCACAAACTCTTGATAATTTGTAAATTATTATTTTGTGACATCTTACAATGTCCGACATCACCCTTCACCCACTTTTCTGTTGTTCGACCCCAGGGAGGAGGTTATATGTAGATCCCTGTAATCGGTTTCCCCTCTCTACCCCACCTTCCCTCCACACTCCCAGTATTTCCACTCTCACCACTGGTCCTGAAGGGATCACCCGCCCTGGATTCCCTATGTTTCCAGTTCCTATCTGTATCAGTGAACTTTCTCTGGTCTAGCCAGATTTGTAAGATAGAATTGGGATCATGATAGTGGGTGGGGAGGAAGCATTTGGAAACTAGAGGAAAGTTGTATGTTTCATCATTGCTACCCTACACCCTGACTGGCTCCTCTCCTCCCTGCGACCCTTCCATAAGGGAATATCCAGGTGCCTATTCTTATGGTTATTTGTGGCATTAATTCAGAAAATTGCATCGGATAGACTGCATCAGCTCTAGTTTCTCAGATGTGATGTTCTACTATATTTTCAGCTATTAACGTAGAGTAATTTATTAATTGGTCATCTGACTTTTAAATATAAAAAGAACTCAGACCTATAAACTACAGTATAAAGCAAAAAGGCAAAAAGTGCTTGAAAATGAATTAAGTGTTGTGGCAGTTACATAATCTACTGTCAACTTGCGAAGGGGTGTAGTCTAGCCTGTCAATCAGGCTGCAGTTTGATGACCTCATTTGGAGGCCCTACAGAGATAAATATCTCACTGGAGGTGGGACGGACTCTCTCTCTCTCTCTCTCTCTCTCTCTCTCTCTCTCTCTCTCTCTCTCTCTCTCTCTCTCTCTCACACACACACACACACACACACACACACACACACACACTCACTCATTCACTCACACACACTGCCTGGGAGACATTCCTGTTGACAAACCACATGGAGCTACGCTGATAGAGCCAGGGCCCTGGAACTGGAGGAGGCACATAGAAGTGCACACCAGCCAGAGATGCTTCCACCACCAGTGGATCTATAAGACTTTTCATCCACTGACCTGTGATCTTTCTTCCTCCATTGAGCATCATTGCAGGTGCTGCATGAGTCCGAAGAAAAATTTATAGACTGGTAATGGACATATGGGCTAATATTGGATTTATGGACTTGACCTGGACTGGGCTGGGATGTTCTCTTAATGTATAGTTGCTATTTAATATAAAGTTCTCTTTCACACATATGTGTCTCCCCGGATTTGTTTCTCTAGTCTACCCATACTAACACAGGTATTGAAGAACTTCCAAGGGAAGCTGTATTTGGACTTGTGGTGGCTATTTGGTCATGCACTGTTAAGCCAATCATAAGGCCAGTGATTCAAATTTACCAGTCATTCTGCAGTCTTTAAAATATTTAAAGGTTTGGGAAAAATTAAAGGTTTGTAAATGAAAATAGCTCAATTCTTCTCTGCCCTAGAGGGTCACTATGAGTTAGAATTGCTTACATGGCAGTGGTTTTTTTCTTTTTAGTATTAGAGGTTGTGCATATAGAGAATACACGTTGGATACTAAAAAGCCAGAACTAGCTTGAGAAAAATGGAGAATAAAATTGTAAAGGCACATATATGAAAGGTATGCGAGCAATGTAGGGCGTCAAATATATAAGACTTCATTACACTCTTCATAAATATTTTTTACTATCTAAATTTTCTTCTTCAAATTATACAGTAAACATTTCAGAATACATTTTAATATATGAATTATTAATGTTAAATGTTTCAGATGTGAATTGACTCGAAGCTTCTTTGTAAGAAAATAATAAATGTTCTTTTAAGAGTTTCTGTGCACAGATGGAGAAGTTGTGTCACCTTGTAAAATGTTGGAATATTTTATTAAAGGAGTTTTAACTCTGACAGCTCCATTTTGGGTTTCAGAATATATGAGTCTCATTTATTGTACCAAACTCACTACTCCTAGCAACCTTATAGGACAGAGTGGAACTTCTCTGTATGTTTCTAAGGCTTTATGGGAAAAGAATAGCTGACTCATGATGATGTAAGAGCTCCTTATTTATTGTACAGCTATTTATTGTATTGTATAGGAACTCTTATTACTGGCCCCCTTTTTAGGATAACAAATTATAATTGACTGATATTCATTTCCTCATAAAGGGGAAGTACTACTTGGAGAAAATTCAAATTTCATGTAATTTATACTGTTCAAATATATCTTTAGATCATAGGATACCATGCAAAGTAAAATTTGACTTGAATATTTAATACAACATAAACTATTTAAAATAAAGCCACCATGTATTTTCTCTATCATGCTAGTTAACATTGCATTAAAATATTCTGAATTTTTATGGGCAAGCAAGGTGAAAAGTTGTGTACAGCTTATCTTCTGTATATCAAAAATTAGAGCTGGCAGAGGGAAACCTGAAACCATCTTTGGAATCAGCAAGTCAAATATACTTATAAAAAGTCTATCATTTGAAGTACCAAATATTTGTTGGCCAATGTTATGTTAATCCTTTTGTGGTTGTTGTTCAAATATTCACTTTTCTTCAAGGCAAGTCTCTATGACAAGGTAACCAGGGTTTGCTGGACTCCATTAGGTTTTCTTGAACAGCTGTAATCTCCAGGCAGAACTTCCAGGTCTCAGAGACTCCCAGAAGCTCCTGGATAGAATGTTTAGTCATCTTTATCTGCCAGATACCCACTGCTATCAAGTCTGTTCCTAATCATAGTAACCCTATAGTCCAGGATAAATCTGTCCTTGTGGGTTCCTGAGATTGTAACTCTTTATGGTAGTATAAAGCCCACATCTTTCTCCTATGGAACATAGGGTGGCTGGTGGTTTTCAACTGCTGACCTGTGGTTAGCAGTGCCATATGTAACCAGGGAAACTTGCTTGCTGAAAACAAGGACTTGAATCACTTGCTCATGAATATTGAGAATTGCAGGCTTCAGTATGGTTTATAACTCACTGTTCAAAACCAGAATCGCCACAACTGGACCAACAGGAAACATCATGACAAGCAGAGAAAAGACTGTTGGAGTTGTCAAGGATTTCAACTTGTTGTATCCACAATTAATGCTCAAATAGGCAGTAGTCAAGAGATCAAATGACGAATTGCATTGAGTAAATCTGCTGCACAATACCTCTTTAAAGTGTTAAAAAGAAATATATTTCTTTGAGCCCTAAGGAGTGCCTGAGTCAATCCATAATGTTTTCAATTGCCTCATATGCATGGGAAAGTTTCAACTTTCTTTAAAGGAAGACTGGAGATGAATAGGTGCATTTAAATTATGTTGGTGGTAAAGAAAATGGAAAGAATTAAGATAGGACACGGGAGCGAAGATGGAGACTTCTACAAAATATGAGTGGAGCCCACATATTTCTCATAACCCCTAGTTAACCTTGGTGGAACTTCACCTGCCAGAGGAAGTTTCTGGACAATTTTTGCACGTGAATGCTTAAGAGTCCTTATTTACATGAAGAAAGTAAAACTGGCCAGATTGACTAGGAAAGTTTTTCTTCCTCCTAAGACTCTCTCAATAAAATTCTCTTTGCCTGTGCCTCTAAAAGTAAATTTTGTTTGGGGAAGGCAAGAGCCTAAACTCTGGTATCATGACTGATGAGCTGAACCAGGAGAATGGGGGCACTGGGCAAGCCAGTGCTGTTTATCATCATGACAGATCTAACTGTTTAAGTCTCTGACTGGGTTTATGATTTTTTCCTATGGAATAGAATTATCCTAGCCGACCACTGCAAGGTCTGATTAGCATAGAACTATTTTCTTCCGTGTGTGTGTGTGACTGACTTACAGTGTCTCTTTCTTGACTTTGTACACTACTAGATAGGTGTTTCCTTGATCTGTTCTGAAGTTTAAACGTTTGTTAGTTCCTTAGCCTTATATTGAGACTGTTGTGAGTCTGAAGTGGACAACAGAACATTGGGTTTACATATTTTAAAACTGATTTAGATGACTGCACCCTTAGGTGTAAGGGGAAGCATGTGTTGAGTATAGCCTGCTTAATTAAAAAAAGAGGAAAAAATGTGACCTAAACCCCTTACCCAAATGGGAACTACCGTAATGCAACATGTAGATCTGCTTTTACAAAGTGGCGACCACCAGGATGCCACAGCACAATCTCCCTGAAGTTACATATGAGTAATTGATGGTCTGTTCCACAGTCAGCCTCTGGTTTGGTTTAACTGTTGATCTTCTCCATTGTCTTCCCACAGATGTAAACAACTTGATTTCTGTGTATTTTATCTAAAGAAGTTCATGTACATAGTGCCTTTTGTGTTGTTGAAAAACTATTTGCTATGACGAGTTGTTAGTTTTGCAGAATTCTATCATGCAATATCCAGTTTCATTTCTCTCACCAACACCATATTTTGCAACTACGGCTCCTTCCTCTTTGTTTCTAATTTGTGCATTCCAATAGACAATAATTATCAATAATCTCGATTTCATGTTTGATCAATTTCAGAATGTAGTCACTTGTAGAGTTATCCATCACTAGTGTTTGTGGTTGCTGTATTAATGTGAATAATAGTTGTATTGACTGGATTTCCTTGAAGGTGGCTAGATATAATTCTATTACACATAATATTGTACTTGATGATGAATTTTGCAATGTCCTTTCTGACAATGAATTCCATGCCATTTATCTTGATTTTGTTATATCTGACAGAGTAAATCTTTTGTTTTTCTGATTCAAAATGACTAACACCAGTTAATTCAACCCACTAATGCCTAGGATATCGATCTTTATGTGTTCCATTTCATTTTGACCACTTCTAAGTTTCCTAGATTCATTCTTTGCACATTCAAAGTTCCAGTCATTGGCAGATTTTTGCAACCGTTTCTCCTTACCTTGAATCATTCCCCATCAGCAAAAGAAGATCCTGATGGCACCACTCCCACAGGCTTTACTGAATTCATGTCACCATGTTGACTCCACTCTATAGGGTTTTATAGTATGTAATCTTTGTAGGAGAAGGTTGCCAGGTGTGTTAGTCCAGGTAGATTACAGAAACAAATGCAGGGAGACTCATGTATATAAGGAAGAGCTTTATATACAAGAGTAATTGAATATTGAGAAACCATCCCAACCCAGTAGAGATCAAGTCCATAAGCCCGATATTAGCTCATATGCCAAATACCAATCTAAAAAGTCCTCTTCAGATTCACGAGGCACATGCCATGATGACAAATGCAGGAGTATCACAGGCCAGTTGGTGGAGAGTCTTGTGGATCCATTGGCCGTGTGGCATTTCAGCATAGGTGTGGACCTCCACGTGGCTCCTCCAGCTCCAAGGCTTTAGCTCCATCAGCGTGTCTCCATGTGGCTCATTGTGAGTAGTATCTCGCAGGGAGTGAGACTGTGTCCCACCTCCAATGAGCTAGTTATCAATTTAGTGCCTCCAAATGAGGTCATCAAGCTACGACCTGATTGACAGGTTAAACTCCACCCCTTCACTCTTAAGCTAAAAATTGACAAGAGATTTTGTAACTACCAGAGACCACCCCTTGTCAATTTGACACTTTCACAGAATTCTTTGGCCATATATAATTTTCAAACAAACAATAATATAATCATATCTGTACCTAACAGGATAAACCTAAAATGCATACAATTCAATATGTGTCACACTCATTTAAACATAACATTCTATAATTGAACAAACTATCTATACTTATGTGAATACCTACACCATAAACCAACCTATGAACATATTCCTATGAATATATTCCCTCACCTATGAAAGTTTGTAAGCCTATATCCCCAAGTTTTGAGTATCCAATTTCTATTCTGCCCACTTACATCAACCCAACCCAGTACTCTGAGAAGACTATCATAATCTTTGACCTGAAGAATCTCCATTCTAATTGGAACCTAGTGAAGTCCGCATTCATAAGCAAAGTCAAATCAGGACAGGCCATCCATAAAGACAGCAGCAATATGTACTAGTTCACAGACTGAAATATCTTCTCTTCATTTTGTCGGGTTGTGGTCAACTCAATGTGGGCTGCTTCACATCCTTACCAGGGTGCCCATTGGTCACCTCGTCTTTAGACCATGGGCACTATTACAAATTCTCAACAACCCTAGCCCCCTTGGGCTAGGTCATGGACTCAGACCAGTTAACTTGCTCTCATCTTTGCCTCTAGTCCCTGTAAATCAGGTCGATGGATGACAGTGAAAAGACTCAGCACATCTCTTTATTGCTGCATCTCTTTCACTTCCACACAACAAGTGGATTCAGGTGGCCACCTAGCCAGCATTCCAGGCTTCCCACGGGTTCCCTTTAATGTTCACTCCTAGAGAGGAGTTTCTTCATGGTTCCAGATTATTTCCAGCTTCTGACAAAAAACACTAGTTCAAAATTCAAAAATTCAAAAATCTAAAGCATTCCATTTTTAATTCTCTTTTCAATCTAACAGGTCTCTTCAAATGTAAATATCACGAGTTTTCCAAAGCAGTGGGTGGGGCTTATCTTTATCTTTTCAGAGCCTTCTTTGAAGGCGTGTCCTAAACCCATTTAAAGGTCGAATTTTAATGGTGAAGGCATGTGGGCTTACAAACTTTCTATTTTCATACTTGCCAATAATCAGTTCTATCAATCATTATATCAACAATCATAAGCAGAAGAAATCAGTATAAACATAGTAGAATCAGATACTAAATTCTTAAATCAGTCAAATTCAAAACTTCCCTAACTTATCTTAATCCTTATCTAAACTATTTTATTGATACAAAATATGGGATTAGACCTTTGCCAGTATCACGCCAGAGCCAAGTTTTCTGTCAGCCATTTTCACTAAGCCACTCAGAGAAATTCAAGGGGAGATTGTGTCCCCTGAGCTCAAAATATACATTAATCACATTCATTTTCAACATTTCATACAGGAATAGCAAAAGACTGCAAACAATGAAAAGTATCAAAACTTTGACTTTCCATGTTCTTTCCAGAAAACATCCCTGTAAATTGTACCACTATCTGACCTCTGACTAGCCAAAGAAGGAAAACTACCATGAGGCAGAGGTCAGCCACCCACCCACTCTCAATCTTTATGATTTGTTTCTCTAGTACCCTACTCCCTAGTTACCATAATGTGTTAGTCTGGGTAGACTAGAGAAAGAAATCAAGAGAGACTCGTGTGTATAAGAGGGAGCTTTATATACAAGAACAATTGAATATTGAGAGAACATTCCACCCCAGTCCAGATGTAGTCTATAAGTCTGATATTAGTCCATATGTCCAATACCAATCTTTAAAGGCCTCTTCAGATTCATGAAACACATGCAATGATTCTGAATGCAGGAAAATCACAGGCCAGGGAGTGTAAGTCTTATGGATCCAGTGGCAGTGGCAGCACCTCAGTGTTGGCGGGGTCTCCATGTGGCTCCTTCAGCTCCAGGGCTCTAGCGTAACTCCATGTGTCTGTCCACAGGAACGTCTTGAGTGTCCTGCCTCCAGTGAGCTATTTATCTCCTTAGTGGCTCCAAATGAGGTAATCAAGCTTTGATGATCTGATTGACAGGCTAAACTCCACCCTGTCACTCCCAAATATCAAATTTGACAACAGATTATGTAACTACCTCACCGGTTTCTCATGCAGAGGTGCTGAATGGATTCTAATTATTCACCTTTTTGTTAGCAGTTAAGCAATTAACTATTGTCAAACAAGGATTCTTCTCTCCACTTTATCTCCTCTAATATATCCTTTCAAGTCCTGTTTGTCAATCCCCAAGTGCAGCCAGCATGCATACATATTCATGATCTAATGCAGCAAAGACCTGACTGATCTCAACTTAGTGCTATCAACAAATCCCACCCCCTCCAATTTTGACCGAAAATTGCCTACTTTATAGTTTTGATTCTTTGGTATGCCATCTGAGGCTAGATGGTATGCCTAATATATCTTCAATTAAATAGTCCTCTCTATATAAATTTCCTTCTGTTGCTGCAAGGTGCTCTCAAGTTACTTGGACTCATAGCCACTCTATTTACAAGAGAATTAGATGCTGCCACCCTCATGATAGCTGTGTTTGAGCCTGAGCCTATCAATACAGGCAATGTGTCAATTCATCTCTTTGATAAACCTCATTCCACATCCTCCCTGTGCATCTACTGAACTTTTCCAGTAGTGCATCGTTGTGTTGAAACACATCAATTAGCATTTCATCAATTACTGCAGAGTTTTATTTTGCTGATCACTTCAATGCAGCTTGGCTTTTCCTCCTCTCAGTACCATGAATAATGATCATATGCTACCTCTTGAAATGTTTGTATGTGGATCAGATCTTTTTGGTACAGTGGCTCTGTTTATTTCTTCCAATTATGTTTGATGCTGCATCTGTCATTCATTTTTCTTGTTCATGGTATTGTTGTTGTTAGCTGCTATCAATTTAAATCAGACTCATAGCAACCCTATGTAGAACAGAATAAAACCTTGCTCAGTCCCATTCCATCTTCACGGTTGTTGTGTTTGAGCCCAATTTTGCAACCACGATGTCAATTCATATCCTTAAGGGTCTTCTTCCTCTATTTCTATACCCTTCTATTTACCTAATCTCTCCTGATAATATTTTCAAAGAATATGAGTCCATACCTAAAGAGAATTCAGAGTATACTTCTTCCAAGATGTGTTTATTCTTCCTGCAGTTCATGTTACTTTCAGTATTCTTCACCAGCACCATAATTCAAATGTGTCAATTCTTCTACACCTTTCCTCGTTCAATGTCCAACTTTCAAATGAAAGAATTGAAAATATCATTTCTTGGACCAGGTACACCTTAGTCCTAAAACGCATATCCTAGCTCTTCCGTATTTGAAAGAGGTCTTGTGAAACAGATTTTCCCAAGTGTAATACACTATTTGCTTTCCTAACTGCTGCTTCCATGAGCACTGATTATGAATCAGAGCAAAATAAGATCCTTGATAACGTCAATATTTCTTCTATTTATCATGATGCTGTATATTGGTCCAGTTGTGTGTATTTTGACTTTCTTTACATTCAGTTACAATTCGCCAGTGCTTCGAGTCCATCTTTGATTTCAGTAAGCAATGTTATGTCACCTGAATATTTCTGGTTGTTAATAAATCTTCCAATCGTGAGAATCCATTCCTCTTCACATGGTCCAACTTCTCTAATTACTTGCTCAACATATAAATTGAATAAATATAGTGAAAGGGTACAACCGTGGTGCCACCATTCCTAATTTTAAACCACTCACTATTCCTTTGCTCTGTTCTGCCTCTTGATCATTGCATAGGTTCCCCATGATCACAATGAACTTTTCTGGAGTTTACATTTTTTAGACATTTACTATAATTCACTTTGATCCACACAATCCAATGCCTTTACATCATCAATGAAGCACAAGTAAATATCTTTAGACTTTCAGCAAATATCAATCCAAAATCACCAATGATAACTCTCAATCCACACCTTCTTTTGAATCCAGTTTGAATTTATGGCAGCTCCCTGTTGATATACTGTTGTAACTATTGTTAAAAGGTCTTCAGCAAAAATTTACTTGTATGTGATATTAATTACATTGTTAGATAACTTACATATATTTGGCTTATCTTTCTTTGCAATGTGCACAAATATGGTTCTCTTCCAGTTTACTGGCAAGGTAATACTCTCATAAATTTCTTGGCACAGACAAATAAGTTATTCCAGTGTTCCATCCGTTTGTTGAAACACTCCTAGAGCCTTGTTTTTCTTTAATGCCTTCATTGAAACTTGGACTTCTTCCTTCAGTGTAACATCATATGCTACCTCTTGAAAAGTTTTTATGGACCAGGTTTTTGGGTACAGTGACTCTTTTCAGTAAAGTGGCTTTGCATATTCCTTATATCATATTTTGGTGTTTCCTGCATTGTTCAATATTTTGCCTATAGTATCATTCTCTATTTCAACCCAGGACTTGAGTTTTTTGTTCTTTGCTGCCACCTTGAGGTGGTGCCTAAACCATGCAGAATCTATACCTGACCTCCTCTTGCTTCCCTATTGCTTTGTGACAGAAGTCAACCACGCCTTCACCTCCTTGCAGTTTTTACCGATTATGAAACCAACCATTTCTCTCCAAACACTCTACTTTTTGGCTGGTTTGATAATTAATTGCAATTTCCACACAGATATGACAAACAAAACTCAAAATTATAGTAATTTATTAAGGAAGTTAACAGGTTGCCAAAGGTCAGGGTCACTAAAGACTAAGAATACAGTCATTGATCCAAAGCAGCACCACACCTCAATCAGCAACTAAATCTCTTTTTTGCCCTCAGCCTCTCAGGCATGTTGTCCATTTGTTTCCACCTCTGTGGGCTAGGAAGCCAGCCAGTCTCTCTGAATCAAAAATGCCATAGCCTCAGCACTACTTCTCTTGTTATCTCTTATAGTATCCTTGCCTTAGCCTCTTGTATTGGTCTGGCTCCATTGCTCTGTCCCATGGTATCTGTGCCTGAGCCTCTGGTGTCTTTTTTTTTTGGCCTCTACCACTTCAGATAGAGATCTTCAATGTGCTCCACTGGTGGTTCTTAATCTGATCATCCTGGGATTTCTCATAATGTGATTTTTAAAAAAATCCTGAACATTGTATTTATTTTTATAAATGGTTATATTTGATATCCAAATATCATAGGATTCAATAGTTCTATGATAACAAGAGTTGTACAACCATCACTACAATCAATTTTATGATATTTTCTTCTTTCTTCTACTCCTTGTTATTAGTTTCCTATTTACCCTCAATCCCCGCCCTGCTGCACTCCAGTGAATCATTAATCCAGTTATTGTCTCTATAGATTTGCCAATACTGGATTTCATATACCAAAAACATACAAGAATAAAAATCAAAGAGTCAAAAAAGCTAACATCAATAACAAATAATAGAGAAAAACCCCAGTTTAAAAGAAAACAGGAAATTTGAAAAACTAGAATAACATTAAAATGAGTTAAAAGGGAGATCAAATGATAAAGTATTAGATTTTATCCTAACCACATCTGCCATAATCCACTTTCCAATTCACTGTCAAAACATCAAGGTTATATAGGTAAAGTTTATTGTGGCAATCTGGCTGATAAATACATGTGGAGTTAAATGAAGTGCAGAGAGATAAATGACTCTGTGAGTCTTGCCTTTCTAGTTCTCGGGTCTCTTGCTTTGTGATGGTTGGACCAGGGTACAGTTGCCTTAGCCAGTTGCCTGCTTCAGCTGGCAAGGCTCACTTCCTGCAACACATCCCCAAGGAGAAGACGTATGGACCTACCCCGATGCAGCCTTGGGTGCTCCTGCAGTCAGTGTCATTGTTTATCTTTTGTGAGAGGGAGGAGGACTTTGTGCATTGATATCGGACATACGGATTAATGTTGGACTTGTGGGCTTGGGAAGCACTGGGTTGGAGTGTTTTCTTGATGTGCACTTACCCTTTTTTACAAACCCTCTCTTATACATATGGGTTTCTGTAGATTTGTTTCTCTAAAGTACCCAGACTAATACACGACTATTCACATTGCTAGTCTATTTTTAGAGAGGATTAACCTGAGACTTGATCCATGTGTATTTCTCCTTCAGTTTTTTAAAAATATTTAAACAATTTAAAAATGACTGAAAATGGAGATCATATGATAAGACATTACATTTTAACAATTACAATTTAGCATTTTAATAGTCAAGGGGCAAATAGAACATTTCAAAGGGCGTCTTGAAAAGACAAAGCTAAATATTATAACCAAATGTGCAAAGATCTGGAATTAGAAAACAAAGGGAAGAACATGCCTGATGTATCTGAAACAAAAGGAAATCAGGGAAAAGCTCAAACTTTGGATTGCAATTTTGAAAGATTCTATTATGCAAAATACTGAATGATGCAAGAAGTATTTAAAAAGAGAGAAAGAAAGAATGAAAGAAAATGATTCAGAAATCTGAAGGAACACTGGGAACACTAACTTCTCTTCACCAGGAAGTTTTGAAGACAGCCACCTGACCAACTGATTGTAAGAGATCCATATTTGTGCCCATTCCAAAGAAAGGTGATGCAAAGGAATGCTCAAAGTATAAAATGATATCATCAATATCAAACATAAGTAAAATTTTGCTTAAGATCATGCAAAAATGGTTGCAGCAACACATTGACAGAAAATTGCCAGAAGTTTCAGACTGGATTTGGAAGACGATGTGGAACAAGGGATATCATTGCTGATGTCAAAGGAGAGGATACCAGAAAGATGTTCACTTGTGTATCATTGAGTATGCAAATGAGTCGGACAGTGTAGTCCATAATAAACTGTGGATACCCGTATGAAGAATGAAAATTCCACAACACTTCATTCTACTCATTCGAAATTTGTACATGGATCAAAAGGAAATTCTGTGAACAGAACAAGGGACGACTGCATAGTTTAAAATCAAGAAAGGTGTGCGTGATGGTTGTATCTTATACCATATTTGTTCAATCTAGATGCTGAACAAATCATCAGAGAAACTGGATTATATGAAGATTGCAGCATCAAGAATGGAGGAATGTTTATTAACAAACTATAGTATACATTTGACACAATCTTGCTTTCTAAAAGTGAGGAGGACTTGAAGCACTTGCTGATGAAGATCAAGGATTTAAGCCCTCAGTATGGGTTACAACTTAATGTAAGGAAGACCAAAATCTTCACAACTAGACCAGTAGGTAATATCATGATAATAGAATAAAGGGTTGAAGTTGTCAAGGATTTTGTTGTACATGGCTCATGGAAGCAGCAGTGAGGAGATAAAAAAAACGTATTTCATTAGGTAAATATGCTGCAGAAGACCTCTTTAGAGTATTGAAGAGCAAGAATGTTACTTTGAGGACTAAGGTGAGCCTGACCCAAGCCATGGTGTATTGCAACATATGCATGTAAAATTTGGATGTTGAGTAAGGAAGACAAATGTGTTAGACAGGGTTCTCTAGAGAAACAAAACCAGAATGCTAATAATTTTATATATATATTTGTACAGTTAGATAGATATGTAACATAAGAAATAAACCATTGATTAAATTATAAAGCAGTACAAATGGCTCAGTGTAACTCACTCCCGTGAGACAGTTGTGAGACACTGGCAGTTCTTCAAGTCTTGAGGGCCTCCAGGTAGTCCTCTGTAGAGAAATTCAGGATATCTGGGCAGAGACAGCAAACGGCAAGGCAGATCATCAAAAGTCAGCCAGCTGGCAGGGACCAACAGTCCCTACCTCAAGAGATGTAAATCCCAAAGTTGTGGTGAAGCAGGTCTTGAAGGAACCTCAAATTACAGCACCACAGTCCACGGGTTAGGTGTCCCACAGGTAGTGTAGTTTTCAAATTGAGGCAAAGAACAAGCAAAGCAGCCACACACTGGTCTGATGATCAAAGACCAAGAAACTAGTAAGGCGAGGCTTGCTGAGCCATTTATCTCTCCACCCTTCAATTAATCCCACACGTGTTTATCAGCCAGGTTGCTACAATAAACTGAGTCCAATTGTATTTGATATATCATACATGAACAAAGGAAATATATTCAATAAGTATATAAAAAGAAAATGCACTGACAATTACAAATCTCGGTTTTGCAATTGATCATCTGGTCGTAACTGACTACCTTCTTCTACTACCCATTCTGTATTACCTTTTCCGTCTGCTAGCTGTGGTATTTTGCCTGGTGGGGTGACCCATACCTTCATTCCTGAAGAGTCTGGGTCATTATACATCCTGTCAGGATTGGGTTGCTGTAACTTGCCATTTACTTTAATCACAGGGCATGGTAGCACTAAGAGTCAGCTTATGGGATCTCCTGGATTCCAGATATATTCTTCTTTATCTCCATTATGTAACACCAGTCCAATTTCTCCTTGATAATTAGGATCAATCACACTACCTAGTACAGTGACACCCTTCTTGACCTGTTGATCCAAAGGCATGAGAAGCCCAAAGTGGCCAATCGGCATTCTCAGCTGCCAGTTCAGGTAATCTGTGCTGTGTTACTGGGTGTGAAAGTTCCTTCCTTCGGGACCAGGACCTTCAGGTATGAGGAACACAGGGATGCTGGGACAGGAAACAAAATTGCTGCAAATGGATCAGTAGGAATAATAGTGAGCGGTGCCACTCCAACTTCCACCCATTGGTTCCGGAACCCATGAATTCTGGCTATTGGAGACACAGCCCCATATATTGGCCACTGGTTTAGAGCATATACAGCTTCCTGGAGAACATTGCCCCAGCCCAGCAAGTTGTTGCCAACTAATTGATTGTGCAATTGTGTCTTTAGGAGCCCATTCCATCGTTCTATCAAGCCAGCAGCTTCAGGGTGATGAGGACCATGATACAACCAGTGAATTCCATGGGAATGGGCCCATTGCCATGCTGTATTTGCTGTGAAGTGAGTTCCTTGATCTGAAGCAATGCTATGTGGGATAACATGACAGTGGATGAGGCATTCTGTAACTCCACAAATAGTAGTTTTTGCAGAAGCATTGTGTGCAGGGAAGGCAAATCCATATCCAGAGTAGGTGTCTATTCCAGTAAGAACAAAACACTGCCCCCTCCATGATGGAAGTCGCCCTATGTAATCAAACTGCTACCAAGTTGCTGGTTGATCTCCCCAAGGAATGGTCCCATATCTTGGACTTAATATTGGTTCCTGCTGCTGGAAAATAGGGCACTCTACAGTGGCAGTGGCCAAGTCAGCCTTGGTGAGTGGAAGTCCATGTTGCTGTGTCCATGCATAACCTCCATCCCTGCCGCCATGTCCACTTTGTTCATGTGTGCAATGGGCAATAACAGGATTGGCAGAGGAAAGAGGAGGACCAGTCTACACAGTGCGTGCCATCGTATCCACTTGATTATTAAAGTCCTCCTCTTCAGGGGTAACCCTTTGGTGAGCGTTTAGGTGAGATACAATTACGTTTATTTCCTTGCCCCATTCAGAGAGGTCTATCCACATACCTCTTCCCCAAACCTCCTTGTCACCAATTTTCAGATCATGGTCCATCCAATTCCCTGACCATCCAGCCAAACCATTAGCTACAGCCCATGTAGCAGTATGCAGTCTTACATCTGGCCAGTTTTCCTTATAGGGAAACTGAATGGCTAGGGGCACTACTCCAAGTTCTGTCCATTGGGAAGATTTCCCATCACTACTGTCCTTTAAGGAGATCCCAGAAATGGGATAGTGCTGCTGCTGTCCACTTACGTGTGGTAACTGCGTATCATGTAGAACCATCCATAAACCAAGCATGACTTTTCTGTTCTTCAGTTAAAGTATGGTAAGGAACTCCCCAGGAGGCCTTAGGTGCAGACTAGAAGAAGGAAGGTACTATGACAGGAGTGGATACTTTTGGCATTTGGACCACTTCTTCATGCAGTTTACTTGTCCCTTCAGGTCCTGCTTTGGCCCAATCTCATATATACCACTTCCAGACTGTGTAACTTTTAATGTAAGCCACTAGAAACCTGGTATATTAGCATATCATTAACAACACAGGACAGGCAGAACTTTAATCTCTGAAGCACAGCCTAGGATTTTAACATAAAAAAAACAGGAAAAGCCAACAGGTGCTAACACCCATCTCCCAGCAAAAACTGACTACCAATTTTGGGCTCCACAGGAAGACTTTGAAAGGCTGTCGACTCTGGGAAGACAGTCCAGACAAGGCCTGTGCCCACACTGGAGGCCCAACCAAACCCAGCAAATGGTACCTACAGTCGCTGTCCTCAGCCTACTCCCTGAGGGCCCCCACTAACCCTGGTCACTGAGGCACTATAGCATCTTGCTTACACAGCAGTCCTACCCATCACTATAGTAGACCACAGACAACCCCCCCCCAAAAAAAACCACCAATATTAGCAGTCTCATATCTTTCTCACAGAGAAAGAGCTTAGGATCACTTAGTCTCAGGGACATGGTCCTGAGTTCTTCCAAAATGACACATAGACAGCAGCATACCTTAACACCCTCAACAAGAAAACCATAACACAGCAGCAGAGGAAGTCCTAAACTTAACAGCACTTGTTTGAGAATTAGACATTGAGCTGCCACAAAAAGAAACCTTCAGAAGGTGCTCAGAGCAATACAGGATATGATGTAAGCAACACAGCATAAGGACGCAAAGATAGAGGAGATGAAGTCCACAATAGAGGGGATGAAGTCACCAAGCCACAGGGAAATACAAGAACTAATGGATGAGATAAAAGAAGCAGAAAAAACAAGATAACAGGCCTCAGCAACAGATTAGAAGAGGCAGAGAATAGTACCAGTAATCTCAAGGACAATCAGGCAGACTTCAACAAATGGGAAAGACAGTCAAACAAGATAATCAAAGAGGCTGACTAAAACCTGAGATCAATGACAGATACTTTGAAGAGGAAAAATATTTGAATATTTGGTCTACTAGAACAAGACAAAGAGATGAAGTCAACAGCTAAATCATCTTAATGAATGAGAATCAGAAATTCTTACAAAAAGCAGAGGACACTAATTAGACTAAACCCCAGGAAGAATTCAACAAAGCACAAAATAGTTAAATTATCCAACATGGAGGAAAAACAGATTTTAAGAGCAGAAAGAGGGGGGGAAAAGGCAGTCACATTCAATGGTGCTTAGGTAAGAATATGCTCAGACCTATCAGCAGATATCATGAAGAGGAGGAGAGAGAATCCTCTACTCTGCCAAACTAACTATTAAGATAGACAATGAGGAAAGACGCTTCCTCGACAAGGAAAAACTTAAAGAATACATGTAAGACTTCCAAACCTGCAGAAAATTCTTGCCAACACTCTGTGGTCAGAAAACCAATATCTACTAGGCACAAACAGGACTATGTCATATAGTGTAACTCCATCCAGAAGTCAGTGTGCTGAAAACAACTACCAAGATAACATTGCCTCAGAGGGAAAAGAAGGCAAGAATGAAGGCACCCACGTAAACACAACACACAAACGTGAAGGGAGATAAGAAAACACTCAACACAAAAGTAATGAATCCACAGATGGTGGTAAGAACTCTGAATATCAACCACCCAAACTATCCCATTAAAAGACAAAGGTTAGCAGACTGGCTCAGAAAACATAACCCAGCAATCTATTGCTTGAAAGAGGCACATCTTAATTTTCCAGAGGAAAACAGACTAAGATTAAATGCTGGCAAAAAATATTCCAGGCAAATGGCAATTTACAAAAAGCAGGATTGTAATCCTAATCTACAAAATTGACCTCAAGGTCTAAACCACAACAAGAGACAAAGAGGGACATTGTGTAATATTCAAAGGATCAGTAAGTCAGGAACCAGTGAGCATAATAAATACATACGTGCTAAAGGAGAGACCCATGGAATTTGTCAATCAATTCAAAATATGAAAAAAGAAATCCCAGACAAACAATCATAGAGGCGACTTTAACACAAGAGTATCAGACAAAGATAGATCATTGGAAAAGAAACTCAGTAAGGAGGCTACAGAGCTAAACATGACAATTGTGTGACTGGACCTGATAGATATTTATAGAGTTTTCCATCCAATGGCAAAAAAAATCACATTCTATTCAAGTGCACATGGCTCATTTTCAAAAATAGATCACATGCTCAGATACAAGTGATATCTGAGTAAACTCAAACACACAAAGATCACTCAGACATCCCTCTCAAACCAGCACAGCATAAAGTTGGAGATTAACAAAAAGACAACAAGGAAAACAAAGGCAATCAATTGGAAGATGAATAAAAATTTTCTGCGGCATGAATGGGTAGAGGAAATTAGGAAGTTTCTACAAACTAATGAGAATGCAATGTACCAAAAATATGAGATATATCAAAAGCACTTATCAGAGGATGTTTGATAGCGAATAATGCATATACAAAAATGGAAGAGAGATTTATGATTGATACGCTCTCACAAAACCTCTAGCAACTAGAATAGAGAAAAGAGAACAACCCCTGCCCCCGACCCTGACAGCAAAAGAAAAATAATAATAAAAATCAGGGCCTAGTTAAACGAGTGGGAAGATAAGAAAAAATGTAAGAAATCAATGAAGCAGAAAGCTGTTTTTTTGAAAGGATCAATAGAATCAAAAGACTCCTGGTAAAACTAACCACGGAAAGGAAGGAGCAAGCATCAATATCCACGATGAGGGATGAAACAGGGTAAATCACAATGAATCACAACAAGATTTAAAGGATAATTACAAAGTACTATGACAGTCTGTATACAAATGAATTCCACAATGTGGAAGACATGGACAAATACTTGGAAAACTAATCCTACCCTAGATTATCCCAGACAGAGGTTAAGAACCTCAAGAGACCCATAGCAAAAGAAGAAAGAGATAAGCTTATCAAGAAACTACCAAAGAAAAAGCTCATTAATCAGACAGCTTCACAGGAGAATTCTACCAGTGTTCAGGAAAGAGCTGGCACCGGTCCTCCACAAATTGTTCCAGAGTATAGAAAAAGAGGGCAAACTCCCAGACTTATTATACAAAGCCAGTATAAATTTGATACACAAACAGGGCAGCATAGATGCAAATATCCTTAAAAAAGTATTGGTCAATAGAGTATAAAAATATATATATCCTCCATTATGGTCAGTGGGATTCACTCCAGGGATACAGGTATGGTTCAACATTCAAGACTCCATCAACATTAATTGCCACATTGAAAAGGAAAAGGACAAAAGTCACAAAATAATATCTATAGATGCAGATAAAGCATTAGACAACATCCAACACCCATTCCTAATTAACACACTCAAGGTGATAGGAATGGAAGAAAAATTCCTTAAGTTAATGCAAGCTATAGATGAAAAGCCAACATCATAGTTAATGGAGAAAGGAGGAAATAATCCCCTGAAAAAGGGGCCCTGGGCATTTATAGGGGTCTGAATACATGCATGTACATATGTAAATATACTTATATATGACAATGAGGAAAAAGTTCTGTGTGCATATATTTATAGGTTTAGTATTAAGGTAGCTGATGGACATTGGGTTTCAACTCAAGTACTCCCTCCACACAAGAACACTTTCTTCTAACAATGTGGCACTCTGTGATGCTCACCTTCCTGACGTGCTTACTGAACACAAAACAGGTGCATAATAAGTGAATGTGATGAAGAAAATTGATGGTGCCCAACTATTAAAAGTATAGCATCTGGGGTCTTAAATATTTGAAGATACACAAGTGGCCATCTAGCTGAGAAGCAACAAAGCCCACATGGAAGAAGCACAGCAGCCTTTGTGATCACAAGGTGTCAATAGGATCAGGTATCAGCCATCAAAGAGCAAAAAATAGTATCATCATGAATGAGGGGGAGTGCAGGGTACAGACCCAAAGCCCATCTGTAGGCAATTAGACATCCCCTTACAGAAGGGTCTTGGGAAAGAGATGAGTCAGTCAGTTTGCAGTATAGCACTGATGAAACATACAACTTTCCTCTAGTTCTTTAATGCATTCCCCCCCCCCCCACAATCATGATCCCAATTCTCCCTTACAAATCCAGCTAGACCAGAGGATGTACACTGGTACAGATAAGAGCTGGCAACACAGGGAATCCAGGACAGATAAAGCCCTCAGGAGCAATAATGAAAGTAGAGATACTCAGAAGGTAAGAGGAAAGTGGGAGAGAAAGTGGGAACTGATCTCAATGAACTATATATTATACCCTCCCAAAAGCATAAAGTGTGAGGTGGGTGCCCTCTTTAATAAGCTGTGCTGAGATAAATGAACATATGCCTGTAGGAAAATAAAACAAGACCCTTACTTCACCCCATGAACAAGAACAAAATGAAGCTGGATCACAGATCTTGATGTAAACCCTCAAACTATCAGGACGATCAACAAAGGAATCGGGATTAACCTTAGAACCTTAGCACAGGTGATTTAGGCTAATTGGAATAGGGAAGGGTACACACATAGATGAATTTGAAATAGACAACCAGGATACACTAAGGACAAAACACCTGTGTGCCTCGAAATACTTCATCAAGAGAATAACAAGAGAACCCCCAGATAGGGAGAGGAATTTTAGCAATGACACAAAAGACAAAATATGTATTACTGAAATCTGCAATACCCTCCTAGTATGCAAAAAGAAGAAAACAGTTAACCCACTGAGGAAGGGGCAAAAGACCTGACCTGAAGTTTCACTAAGGAGACTTGAATGGCTAATAAACATATGAAAAATGATCTTGATTATCATTAGCCATCAGAGAAATGCAAATTAAAACAACCACGAGATACCACTGAACACACTTGAGGATAGCCTAAATCAGAAAATCAGAGGGCAACAAATGTTAGAGGGATGTGGTGTGATAGGAACTCTCTCCCACAGCTGGTGGTCTTGTAAATAATTGTGATCTGGTGATATTTAATGCAAATGCAAATTGAGTTACCTTACAACCCAGCAATCCCTCTACTGGGCATATAAACAGAAGAGATAAGAAATGGGCCAAGACCAATCGCCTGCCTTCCAGTATTTATTGTAGTGTTATTCACAATCACAAAGAAATGGAAACAACCTAAATTTCCATTGATAGATGAGTAGATTAGAAAACTTTGGCACAAATTTATCTATTAAGATAGTTGGACAAGTAAGATTCTTCCAAGAAAAGGAAAAACTCAATGAATACATAAAACGGAACCCAGCCCTACCAAAGATCCTTGCAGACCCAGTGTGAGCAGAAGATAAAAACTCACCAAATCCAAATAAGAGACCTTCACATAGAACAACTCCAACCAGAGGGCAACAAAGAGAAAAAAGCCACCAAGACAGTAATAGCTGAATACTGGGAAAAAGACAAGAATGAACCACATATACACACAACACAAACTGATAAGAGAGGTATGTAGGAAAACACCCAAAACAAAAGGTACAAGATGACATCACAGAGTCCACAGTTAGATGTAATGACACTGAATATCAATGGATGAAATTCAGGCATTAAAAGGCAGAGGCTAACAGACTGGCTTAGAAAACATAACCCATTACTTTGCTGCCCACAGGAGACATATCACAAGCTTGCAGACTAAAACAGGATAAGAATTAAAGGCTGGGAAAATATACCAAGCAAATGGCAATGCAAAAGAGTAGAGGTAGCAACCTTAATCTCTGACAAAATTGATCTCAAGGTACAAGTTATAACAAGAGATAAGGAGGGGCACTATATAATGCTCAAGAGAACAGTAGAACAAGAAACAGCAAATAAATATATATGGACCCAATGAGAGATCAGTGAAATTTGTAAATCAAACACTCCAGAAGATGAAAAAGAAACAAAAGCTCAACAATTATAGCAAGTGACTTAAATAGCCCCCTCTCTGAAAAAGAGAGATCATAGGGAAATCAACTTAATATGGAGACTACAGATCTAAACAGCACAATTGGATGACTTGGCTGGGTAGATATTTTCAGAGCTTTCCACCCAAATGTAAAGAAAATCATTCTCTTCATCACACATGGAACACGCTCAAAGATAGACAACATGCTGGGACACAAGTCGAATCTGAGTAAATTCAAGCACATAAAGATACAGACTTCACTATGCCACAAGGCTGGAAATCAACCAAAAGATGATAAATAACTCTATTGCAAAATGAGTGGGTATCGGCAAAGATCAGAGATGAAATCAGGAAGTTTCTAGAAACCAATGAGAATGAAAATATGACGCACCAAAATCTTTGGAACACAGCAAAGGCATTTATCAGAGGAAGGCTGATAGCAATACATGAACACATGAAAAAGGAAGAGAGAGTTGTGGTTGATATGCTAGCACAAAACTTATGCCAATTAGAGCAGAGTCAATGGAACAATCCTACTAGTTGCAAAAGGAAAGACATAATAAAAATCAAAGCTGAGATGCAGGAGATGGAAAACTATGGAAAAATTGATGTAGCTAAAAGTTGGTTCTTTGAAAGGATTAACAGAATTAATAGACTGCTAAAAACCTAAACAAAGAAAGGAAGGAACAAATTTCAATAACAAGGATGAGGGATGAAACAAAAAGGATAATGAAATAAAAAGAATAATTACACAGTACTATGAAGGACTGTATTCTAATGAATTCAACAACTTAGAAGACATGACAAACATTTGGAAAAACAATCTTTCCCTAGACTATCCCAGATGGACATCAAGAACCTCAACACACCCATAGCAATAGAAGAAATTGGCAAGGTTATCAAGAGATTACCACCCCAAAAATTACCTGGACCAGATGGTTTCACAGGATAATTCTACCAAGCATTCAGGGAAGAACTGCCACCAATCCTACACAAACTCTTCCAGAACATAGCAAAAGGCAGAAAACTCCGAAACTCTTTTTATGAAGCTAGAATAACTCTAATAACTAAAGTGGGCTAAGATCCCAGAAGAATTGAGAACTAGAGACAAATATACCCAATGAACATCGGTGCAAAATTCCTTAACAAAATACTGACCAGTAGAATACAAAAGTATATAAAAAAATAATTCAATATGACCATGTGGGATTCATACCACTATTCAGGGATGGTTCAACATGCGAAAGTCCATTAGTATTATTCGCTACATGGACATGAAAAATTAAAGAACCACATGATAATATTGATAGATGCAGAAAAACATTTGACAACATCCAAAAACCATTCCTGTTTAAGACACTCAAGAAAATAGGAATAGAAGGAAAATTCCACAAAACTACACAGGCCATATATGAAAAACCAACAGCCAACGTAGTAACCAGTGGAGAAAAGACAAAAATAATTCCATTGAAAACGGGGACCAGACAAGGATGCCCCTTGCACCCACTCCTATTTAACATCCCACTGGAGGTCCTAGCTAACAACAACACCAGACAAAGAGAAGACAACAAAGGTATTTGTCTGGGGAAGGAAGAGGCGAAATTTTCATTATTCGCAGACATTATGATTTTATATATGGAAAATCCCCAACAGTACACAAGTCTTGTGTTGGCAGCGATAGTGGCAACAAACAGAAGTCTATCAGACTGCTATACACATCAGCCAAGCTCACATAAGAGGTGATTAAAAAAGTAGTACCTGTTACAATAGCCAAGCACAAATTGAAACATCTAGGGATATACCTGACTTAAAAAAAAAAAGACTTGTGTGAGTAAAACTACAGAACACTATTACCAAAAAAACAAGAAAAACCTCAACAAATAGGAAAATATCCCACGCTCATGGATTGCAAAATTTAATATAGTAAAGATGTCAGTTCTGCCCAAGGCACTATATAAGTTCAATGCTATCCCTACACAAATACCACCATCCTTCTTCAAAGAATTAGAAAAACTGATTATCAACATCATATGGAGGGGGAAGAAGTCCAGAATTAGCAGAGAACTCCTCAAGAAGAAGGACAAAGTGAGAGGGCTTGCTCTACCTGACTTTAGCATGAAGTCAAAACAGTATGGTACTGGTCTAACAACACAGAGTCAGACCAATGTAAAAGAGCTGAAAACCAGAAATAAAAACATCAGCACACAGACAACTGATTTTTGATAAAGGCCCAAAAATGTCAAATGGGAGAGGATGCCCTCTTAATAAGTGGTGCTGGAAAAAATGGATATCTACCTGCAGAAAAATGAAACAAGACCTTTACCTCACTCCATGCACAAGAATAAACTCAAGGTGGATCACAGACCTTGACATAAAACCCCAAACAATTAGGGCCATTAATGAGGGGATTGGGAGAAACCTGAGAACCTTGGTACAGGGAACACATAGGCTATAGGAAATAGGGAAGCATACAAATAAAGAGGAGCCACAAACTGACAAGTGGGATATACTGAAGATAAATTACTTATGTACATCAAAGAATTCTCCAAGAGAGTAATAAGAGAGCCCACAGACTGAGAAACTATCCTTTAGCAACGATACATCAGACAAAGCCTTCATTAATATAATCCACAATACTTTGTAAGCTTACAATAAGAAATAAACTAAAAGTCCACTAAGGCGATGGGCAAAGGACCTGAACAGAAGTTTCAGAGGGGTAAAAATCTGAATTGGTCAATAAACATATGAGAAAATGTTACCCATCATTAACCATAAGAGAAATTCAAATTAAAACAACTATGAGATATCATGTAACACCTTCAAAGATAGCCCAATTCAAAAAATCAGAAAGCAACAGTGGTGGAAGGATTGTGGGTAGATAGGAATTCTCAGCTGGTGAACCTGTAAGTATGTACAGTCATTATGAAAATTGATTTGGCGCCATCTAAAACAGTTGGTGATTGAGCTAGAAATCCCCCTACTGGGCATATACCTAAAAGAGGCAAGAAACAAACCATAGCAAGACACTGTGCTCCAATGTTCATCGTGGCACAGTTTACAATTGCAAGGAGTTGGAAATAACCCAAATTTCCATCAACAGACGAATGGATTTACAAACTGTGGTACATACATATAATGAAATACTATGCAACCATTAAAAGCAGGGGTGGACGCATGAAGTATATTGCCACATGGGAAGAAATGGAGGAAATCATGCTAAGTGAAGTAAGCCAAGCACAAAAGAACAAGTACAACATGCGCCTACTGAGGCAAGCTTAAAAAAAAGGGGGGGCATAGTGGAAAAGCTCCAATAGACATACATCCCTGGGGTGAGGTCCCACAACTATGGCAGAGGTCAAACCCAATCCAGGGACACATGCGGACAATCCAGGGACACAACCAACTAAGTAAGAGGGGGAAAGAAAGAGAGGGGAAAAAGAGACTTTGGGGACGGGGAGCAAGGCACTAACCCATCCAAGGGGAGGCTATTCTTTATATCTCCACAGGAGAGGGAGAGAGAGACCAGGCTTCAACCCGATGATCCAAGACATAAGCACAACATACCGGCATGTACCAGCGAACCAATAGAGAGGTCTGTGGGGCCAGCCCCAATCCCAACTATGTGGACCCTCATGCCTCAGAAGAATGCACTTCAGAGGACATTACTGGGGTACAGCCTGGGGAGAGAGGCACATCGGATTAGCGCACACGGGCGAAAGGAAAAGGGATGGAGAGGGAGGAGAGCACATCCTGGTCCACCAAGTCCCAAGGACGATGTTCCTGTCCAGAGTAGACAACGCAAGGGGAGAACCGTAAGACAGGCCCCACCACGGGCCACGTCATCCCTCACTGAACCATGGCTCTGTGGGGGACAGCACTGGAGACACAGTGTGGGAACAGTGCATGGTCTGGCCCCATCATTCTGGGGTAAGGCACTGAGGGAATGCAGCAGAACTGCTATGAGGAGCAAAATGAGGAAATCCCCAGGGAATACCAAAAATATACTTTGAAGACAGAGTGTGGCACCACATCAGACTCGACAGGAAAACCCTCTTAAAGGTCAACAAACAGACCTTGAACTATTTATAGGCTCTTCCATTTTTGTCAGTGGCTTCCGTTTTGTTATTGTATTTTGTTGCTGCTATTTTTTTTTTCAGTTTTTACTTCCTTTGTTGTTTTATTTGGCTTTGCCTGATTTTGGCACTGCAGGTCTATTTAGATAAAATTGGCGGGATAAACAATTCAGAGATGAAAAGAATGGGACCAATGGTTCTGAAGGGATATTGGAGAAAGGGAGGTGGGAGAAAGGAAGAGGGGTAGGGAACCAAGCCAGGGACAAGGGGACAAGTGAACCAATGGAAGGAAAGTCGTAGGGTGCCTAGTGGAGCTTAATCAAGGGCAATGTAGCAGTGATGAATTACTAAACCCAAATGAAGACTGGACATGAGGGTGGGACCAGAAGAAAGTAAAAGCAAATAGAGGAAAGAACCAGGAGACAAAGGACATTTATAAAAGCCTAAATACAGGGATGTATATATATATTTATATCAAGAGGGGAATAGTACTATTCCCTATACCCTCACATCTATATGTTAAGAATTAAGGTTGCAGATGGGCATTGGGTCTCAACTCAAGTACTCCCACAACACAAGAACACTTTCTTCTAACAATCTGGCATTCTGTGATGTTCACCTTCCTGATATGATTGCTGAAGACAAAATGGGTATATAAGCAAATGTGGTGAAACAAGCTGATGGTGCCCATCTATCAAAAGATATAGTGTCTGGGGTCATAAAGGCTTGAAGATAAACAAGAGGCTATCTAGCTCAGAAGCAACAAAGCCCACATGGAAGATGCACACCAGTCTGCATTATCATGAGGTGTCAATGGGATCAGCTATTAGGCATCTAAGACCCAGAACCAGACCCAGATGGCAGGAGGATTAGGGGAAGGTTGGGGCAGAAAGGGGAAATCAATCACAAGGATCAATCTAAAGCCCCCTCCCAGGGGGACGAATAATGGACTAGTGGATGAGGGGTGACGGAAGACGATGTAAGATAGGGAAATAATCTATAGCTTATCGAGGGTTCGTGAGCGTGGCGGGGGGGAGTAAGAAATGGGAAGCTGATATCAGGAACTCAAGTGGGAAGAAAATGCTTTGAAAATGATGATAGTGGCATATGTGAAAATGTGCTTGACACACTGGATGAACATATGTATTGTGATAAGAGATATAAGAGCCCCCAATAAAAGTATTTAAGAAAAAACCAAACCACTCTGGCACATCCACACAATGGAATACTACACACCACTAAAAAGCACCAATGATCACATGAAGCACATTATCTCATTGGAAGAGTTGGAGGAAATTATTCTAAGCGTAGTTAGCCAAACATAGAAGGACAATTACAACATGAGTTCACTGAGGTAAGTGTAATCAGCACAGTAGATATAGAAGAAAATCCGCTTATCTCACACTATATGGGTTGAGGTTTAGACAATCTTGTGGTGGACTGTCCAAACCCAAGGATGTACATTTCATCCCAACACAAAAAAGGGGAAGGGGCAGGGGTGGTAAGGGGGAAAAGGGGGAAAATGCAGGAGAAGATGATACTGGAAGAGCAAGGCACTTATCCACCCACAGAGAGGGTATTGTTGTCTCCACCGAAATGGGAATGTGAGTGCAGACCACACCTCAACAAGCCCTACCGTTAAGGTGATGTAACCACATGGAGCATCTCATGAACAGAGTGGGCTACATGGCCAGCCCCAATCAGAGCCAAACTTACCCTCTCCCTAGATGTATGTGTCTCAGAGGACAACACTGAACCAACATGCTGGGGAAAGGGGCCAGCTAGCCACATCCACATGGAAGCAAACCCAGAAAGAAAAAATAGAGAGTGAGGGACTAGACCCCATAATGGCACACCACGCCCCGAGGATGATGTCCCCGCACAGAGCCGCTAAGGCACACACAGTGTGGTGAACCAAGAATGGAACATACCATATCAGCAATGGGAGCAAAGCCAGGCCACAAAACCCCTGAGAAGCTCCCTAAATAGACTTCAGGCTTGGAAGGGGCAGTTTCCAGAACCCCCCAGCACCAGTGCGGAGATAGTCATAAAGGTCAGCAGATAGACCTGAAATTATGTATTCTTCTTCTTTTTTTTTTTTTGCTTCCCCCCTCTCTCTTCATTTTTTGTTTTGTCTCCATTATTGTTGTTTTGCCTACCTATGCAAGATAGGCATGGGAGGAAGCCAAAGGAGAAAGCAATGGGACAGATGGTTCTGGAGGGGTTGTTGAGGAGACAGGGGAAGTGTATGGTCAGCAGACAATGCCATAGACAGGGAAACAATCAGGGAATTAAAATCAGGGGTAGCTTGGAGGAGACAAGTCACTCAGGGTGCAGTGTAGCAATGATGAAACACACAACTTTCCTCTAGTTCTTAAATGCTTCCTCCTCCTCCCCGTCCACTATCATGATCCCAATTCTGCCTTACAAACCTGAGGAGACCAGAGGATGTACACTGGTGCAGATAGGAACTGGAAACACACGAATCCGGGACAGATGAACCCCTCAGGATCAGTGGTGAGAGTGGTGATACCAGGAGGGGGTGGAATATGGGGTAAAAAGGGGGAACCGATAACAAGGATCTGCATATAACCTCTTCCCTGGTGAATAGACAACAGTAAAGTGGGTATAGGGAGACATTGGACAGTGTAAGACATGACAAAATAATAATAATTTATGAATTATCAAGGGTTCATGAGGGAGGGGGCAGAGAGGAGGGAGGGGGAAAATGAGGAGTTGTTCCAAGTACCAAAGTGGAAAGAAAATATTTTTAGAATGATGGGGGCAACAGACACAAATGTGTTTGACGCAACGGATGTATATATGGATTGTGATGAGTTGTACGAGTCCCCAATAAAATAATTTAAACTAAAAAAAAAAATCAACATTGAGGATGACATAGAGATCCTGGACCTGAGAGGAGCAACAGTAATCTAGGTGAGAGGAATTAATTTAGAGGCACAATAAGGGCGAGCGTGATGGTGGGGCAGGAGGAAAGTCAAAGGGAACAGAGGAAAGATCTAGTAAGCAAAGCTATGGTTAGAGGTTGTAAATATACTAATTCATAAAAATAGATGTATTAGCCTATGCACATTTATTGATGTGGCAATACATTGAGGAAGTGGACAAACTTTGATCCTCTACTGAAGCCCTCCTTCAACGCAAGAACACTTTATTCTAGCAACCTGGCATTCTGTGATGCTCACCCTCCTGACACGATTGCTGAAGACAAAATGGTTGCAGAAACAAATGTGGTGAAGAAAGATGATGGTTCCAAGATATCAAAAGATATAGCATCTGGGTTCTTAAAGACTTGAAGTTAAAACAAATGGCCATCAAGCAGAGAACCAACAAGTCCATATGGAAGAAGTGCGACAGCCTGTGTGATCAACTAGATCAGGTAACAAGCATCAGAAGACCAAAACAACAACAATAAAATATTATTGAGAAGGAGGGTGTTCAGAGCAGAGGCTCCAAACCCGTCTATGGACTATAGGACATCCCCTCACAGAAGTGTCACAAAGAATAAATTAGTCAACCTGGGTGCAGTATAGCACCGATGAAATACACAGTACTCCTCTGGTTCTTGTAGGGTTCCTCATCCTCCACTATCATGACCCAAGCTTTGCTTTTCAGTTCTAGTTAGACTGGAGCATGTACAGTGGTGCAGATAAGAGCTCACAAGACGTGGAATCCAAGTCAGATAAACCCCTCAGGGACAGAAATGGAAGTAGGAGATAGGATAATGATAATAGGAGAGTAGAGGGCAAATGCGGGGAGAAGGGGGAGGAAGGGGGCACAATGATTGATGCATCATCCCCATCTCTATTCGCCGTGAGGGGGATGAATATATGTGGGTGAAAGGAGACAGTGGTCAGTGTTAAATATGAAAATGAGAATAATTTATAATTTAGCAAGCAGTCATGAGAATGGGGTGGGGGAGGGAGGGGAAAAGAGGAGTTGATACCAAGCGCTCAAATAGAAATTAAATATTTAGAAATTGATAATGGCAACATGTGTACAAATATGCTTGATACAATTGATGTGTGGATTGTTATACGAGCTGTAAGATTCCCTAGTAAAATGATCTTTAAAAATTAAGGGGGAAAAAACAAAGACAAATATAGAGATAGGAAAAGAAATCAATTGGGCACATAGGTTGGTACTGCTTCAACCAATAGGATCAAGCCTCCTGAACCCAAAAAAAAACCAATGGGATCCCTTTAGATCAAGGTCCCTCTCAGCTTATGAGAAGACCAGCTTTATTCCTGAAGTGTATTCTTTGCTTGAATTAACTGTTGCTTTTCTCTCTGTATTGCATGTGTTGTGAAGTTCATTTCCCAGGTTGTCGTCCATGGGGGGATAGAGCAAGCTCCAGACATGTGTGTTTTTTTTTTAGGGTCCAGAGATATGCTGTGCTCACACACATGTGCATAGCAATAAAGAGTTCATCCAAAGTTTTATTGGAACATATAATCACTTCAAAACCAATGAACCATGAGCAGAACACCTAAAGCATAGATAAGATATGCTTCCCTACAGAGGTGAAACAGATCCTTCCTCAAGAGGGATGTTGACTAGGGAAAGCTTCTATTTTTAAAATAGCACTTTCAAAGAGGAGGGGTTTGCTACCCTGGTCAAGAAACTTTACAATCAGTTGTTCTGTTATTCCTTGGGCTTCATGTATCATTTATTTCAAATTTACCTCGGTTGCGGCTCTAGGGCAACACGTCTCCGAATTATATTTTGATTATATTTCCCTGTCAGGATATTCCCCAGGGTCTGTTTTCAAAATTGAGGCGTTTATCAAGCCAGATCTCACAAGGTTCTTTGTTCATAACTTGTCCTTAGTGTCCTTTGTTCATTTCCTTAGCATAAGCGATAGAAAATTCTGTCCACAACGTATGTTCTTAATGTGAATTTCGGTGCCCAAGCTGTGACCCATGGGTAAAATCGCAAGCTCCAAACTGATGTGGTTTGTTAGGGTCCAGAGATAAGCCACACACACACACCAAAACACATGTGTGTGCAAAAGCAGCACCAAAGAGCTAAGCCATAGTTTTATTAAAGCATAGAGTCACTTCAAAAGAAATGAAGTGAATCCCTCTCTCAAGTTGAGATGGACAGCTTAAACATAGATAAAATATGCTTTTCTCTGGAGTTATAGCAGGTCCTCCCTCCCAAGTTGAGAAGGGACTTTGTCTATGGGGGAACACTTCTAGCTTTTAAATGGCACTTTCATATGAGAGAGGTTGCCACTCTGAAGATGGTCAAGCAACTTTCTAATTAGTTACTCCATTCATCTTTGGGTCTCATGCATCTTTTCTTTCAAATTTGTCTCAACTGTAGCTCTGATCCCGCATGTCTCAGAATTATTTTTAAGTAAACTCCTGAGTTTGGATTTTTATTTGAGCCTTGCTTCAAGGTTAAGGCGTTTATCAAGCCAGTTATAACAGAGTGTTTTGTTAATTACTTACTAGGCAGGGCACAAGCCCCTGTTGTGTCTTGTCATCCCCGTCCTGAAGAGAGAGGGGCCTGAATTCTTTTGGGGGAGTGAGTAAAGAGTGATTTGGCTACTTTCTGCTGACAGTGGGGTGGAATTGTATTATGGGTCTACTCTTTTTCTAACCCAATTATTTATCTCTTTGAGTGCTGGGAAAAATTATCTATCAAACAGTGAACTAGTATTCTTCAAGGAAGGTGTCTGATCATGATTGATTCCTTGTATAGGAAGTGGCTGATATCTGTTGTGTTAGTCTGGGTAGACCAAAGAAACAAATGCAGGGAGACTCGTATAAAAAAGAGCTTTATATCGCCACTAACTTCCCACCCACAGGCCTGTGATCTTCCTGAATTCAGCATGATTGCATGTGTTTTGTGATTCTGAAGAGGACTTTATATATTGGTATCAGACATCTGGACTAATATCAGACTTATGGGCTCAGACTGAACTGGGTTGAGATGCTTTCTTAATGTATAATTATCATTTGTATAAAACTCTCTCTTATACACATATGTGTGTCCATAAATTTGTTTCTCTAGTCCACCAAGACTAACATACAAGCTAAAGACAGATTTATCACAATTGCTTTTGTTCTGATGCCAGTGATACAAGAAAGTGGTAAGGAAGACATTGATAAGCCTCTTTAACATCTTATCTCCAGTTGGCAAGTATTGAAGAGGTGGGGAGAATGAGATGGAGCTAAGGGACCCTTTGGAGTAGGAGCATAATTGAGTTGTCCTCTGAAGTTGTGGAAGGTTTTGATGTTTACTTTTTCTACTAATCACAATCCCTAGAGTTCAGATATCATCTTTAGAATCCAAATGGATTAACTTCACTCTCTTTCTGAGAAAACAACTTCAAGACATTTTACGAGTCAACTGAAATAATATGGTTAATTTTAAGAAAATACAAGCTATGGCAGTTAGTGAAGATCAATTTTTACAGGCTTCATTTTTCTTAGAATGTTATATTTTCTTATAATGAACTCATTCACTTATCCTTTCTTATCAACTTCTGTCCTAACAAATTATGGTGTACCTTCAAGTTCCATTTATTGTCTTTCACATTCTATAATAAAACATCAGTACTTTTTTTCCTTAGATAATTGCATTTTTTACTATTTGCAAATTTCTCTGACCTTTTGAAACTTACTCTATCCATTTAAATTCTTTCCTCTCACTAACTTTATATTACAATTGAAGGAATTAATCAATATGAAAATTCTATCACTTTTAACAAAATATCAGCAAATGATTATGTTTTATCTAAGGGAATATCTTATCTTTCTGGTTCTCCAGCATCAAGTGCCAAGGCTAAGTCAGCTGCTTTTGAATGGGGGTACTTTTAAAAAGCCAGATGCCTCTTCCAGCTATAGGGGTTAAACCCATTCAGCCTTTCTGCTCAGGTTTCTACTTCTTAAACAGGAGTTTTAAGTTTTGGGTAGAATCATACTAGGAAGTACCTCTCTGCCTCATGTTGAAGTCATCTGGAACTTGAGTTGGCTTTACTTAGGATAGATGCACTCACAATTTAAATTTGAGGACTTTTAGTGCTGTGGGGGTAAATAACATTTTTAGGAACTTCTGATATTGGTCTTAACAGTATAAGTGATCTTTGGATTACTTTCTGGACATAGTCTAGTAAAACTTGCTGCACTTTACAAGGTCTATATTACATTTTAGAAAATAGCTTACTTCTGTGGATTATCTCTTAATTCTTGATGGAAAATGGGTCTTCTATACATGAACTCAAATGATGATACTTTTGAGATGGAATTAGGAGAGACTCTAATTCTCATAAAAGCTATAGGAATGGTTGAGAAAGTAATCTGAACTCTTAATTTGAATTAAAAAAAAATCTCTTCCTAAAAACAAGACAGGGAATTCAGGGACAATTAAAAACAGATAAGAAAATAAAGAGCCTTCCTAGGTGCAGGGTAGAGGTAAGGCAATAAACCTTTTAGTTGGTAACCCATTAATGTCAACAAAATGGTGGTAGGAGGAAGTCAAAAGATTTTAGTACCTAATATGAAGCCACAGGATCAGCAAAAACTGTATGGACTTACAGACAACATTCACACTTACCCACTGTTCCTCGAATTTGATATCAATGGTTTTCCAGAAGGAGTTGGGGATCTAGGGTCCCATTAGTCGACAGGCTCTGTTGCCACCTTGGGGTACTTATCAACTCAGTGTCCTGAAGTTCCAAGCTGGAAAGAGGTAGACGAAGGCTTCCCTCCAGTCCCCATGTTTTAGGGACACCTTCTTTAATACACACTTGCTGGACATGATTCTTGCCACATCCATAATGTAATAAGCAGCATCAGACTCATGAGGGATGGCCAGAGTCCTCACACTGTGAAGACTTAGATCTGACACTAGTCACAGCAGCAGCTCCAACACTTTTAGATTTTAGGTGTTCTTTCTTTTCCTCTTCTAAATTCTGGTTGTTTTGCACCAAGGTTGCTGCTCTTAGGAGCTCATTTGGATCAGTCTGTGATTCCATAGCCTTACACTGTAGTTTTTTGTGAATGTCTTCAATATTCTGATCAATAAGATGGGTATTTAGAAAAACTATCCCATCCAGTGTCTCTGTATGGTAAATCTTTGGATTGCCTCTGCAAGGGGGTTTCTGAAAACTTCCATGCTCTCTTCTTTGCCTCGGACAATTTCAGACAATTTTGAATAATGCATCAGTTTTGTCTGAATTTTTTCATTCTTTCTATGAGGCAGGTTTGCAAGTAATCTCAAATTGCCATCCTTCTGTCCTTGCCGGACCCTCCTGTTAATTCCATTGTGGATTCTTTTGTGGAATAGCTGTGGTCCCACCAACTAACTTTGTATTTGTTGGATGTGTGTGATCAGCTCTCTGCCTCGAAGCCTCAAGTAATGTGTTTTTTTTCTCATCAGAGATATAGCAATAAAATAGGAAGACCATGCGGTCCTTCCAGGTAAAATAAAAAAGCCACTATGTACTGAAATTATCCAATGATTCTATCAGAGCTATTAGAAAAAAAACTGTCCATTTTATCTTTGCAAGTTTTAAAATCTCCCATACTAAAAAGAACATGTTCTTGCATTATATTTCCATTACCTCATACCACTTCTTATAAGAGATATAGTATGGAATATAGCTGACTCCACCCCCACTCCTGGAACTAAAGTTAGGCTGCTTGCTGCCTTATCGTCAGTGGAAACCATTGGTTGATGTGGATATGCTAGGGGAGAAAGTTTCTCATGGGGCTTGGCCTAAGTTAGTTTAGCTGGTATTACTAGGGAAGACACTTTGAACAGGTCTCTGTGCTTGCTGAAGACAATTGAGGCCTGCACATAAGGCACTTCACTCAATTTGCCCCAATACCGGCAAATTGAAATGTGGTATTGTAAGTCAAAGGTCTGCTGGCTGGCCAAGCCTCAGAATCTCCAAGATTGTATGAAGGCTAGGTTGTGTTACAAAAGAAAATTCTGGTATTTTACAGTGTTTCAGCAGGGTTTCCAAGGGACAGTGGTCAAGCATTGATATATTCTGCCCCATCACTGTTAAAGATAACAATAAAAGGTGGTAGAAATCTCTAGAATTAGCATCCCAATCACAAGACTCTATTGAAAACTACAGCTTTTGAGGGTATTTAGTGACATTGTTCTGGTACCCCCATCATTTCTCACTGGCAAGGCTGCACCCCCTCTCCAAGTGTTGTAATCCTCTGCCCCTGGTGAAAGTGACTCAGTAAAAACCAGCAGGATTCTGGCTCTGTACTCACTGGGAAGGGCTGCACCCTCTCTCCAGATGAGACCCTCTGAGGCATCTGGCAGCATAGACTAAATGCAGACCAACCTGCTCTGGGAACACTTCTCTACTTGTGGTTGGATATAAATGGCATTTCTTAGCTTCTTCAAAACCCTCTTAGAGGAAAAGGCTAAATCTAGATAAAAGTTCTCCAACATCATAAACAATCTAGCTGAGATTGAGAGAAGAAATGGAGGAAGGAAGTAGAAGACAGTGAGTCAACATGAGAGTAAAATAGAGAGAGGAAGAACTTTTTCCAAACAAAATATAATGACAAGTTCTGGGGGAACAATTTATTTTCCCATTAGCTAACCTCTGGAGTAACTCACAAACCTGATGATGATGAATGACAAATGAAATTGTTCTATCTATAGATATTTTCTCCATCCTGACCAAGTCCACAGATGTGAAGTTCAGTGCCTGGGCTGTTGCCCACGGGGCAACTAGAAGGCCACAGACCACTGTGGTTTTTTAAGGTCTAGAGATAAGCCACCGCCTCCCCCAACACATACACCAGCAGCAAAGAGTTAAGACACAGTTTTATTAAAGCACAGAGTCATTTAAAAAGAAATGAAGTGGATTGCTCTCCCGAATTGAGAAGGACATCTTAAAAAGATAAAATTCACTTTGCTCTGGAGGTGAAGCAAGTTGAGAAAGGACTTTGTCTATGAAACACTTCTAATTTTTAAATGGCACTTCCAAATGGGAGTGGGTTGTTGCTCTGCAGATGGTCACACAACCCCATTCATCCTTGAGTCTCATGCATCTTTCTTTTAAAATTTATCTCAGCTGTGGCTCTAGGCTAGCAAGTCTCAGAATTATCTTCAAGTACAATTCCGTGTCAGTATTTTTAGTAGGGCCTGACTTTAAGTTTAAGGCATTTACCAAGCCAGTTCTTACAGAGTCCTTTGTTTTGTTTCATTGGATCCTTTGTTCATTATTTAACAGGCAGGGCAGAAGCGCCTGTTCTCTCCCTGTCATTTTAGTCCTTCTGTTGCTGCATGAAAGCCACTCAGAAATTGTCAATACCCCCAAGGAAGAGTACTCAAGAGACAGAGAGGAAGATGACCAGAATAAATGCATCTAATCACACTATTTCTCATTTTCCAACTACTGTATACATTCGTGTGTAAGCTGACTCTTTCGGCACATTTTCAATGATGTTTTTGTGGTAAAATTAGGTGCCTGGGCTGATATTCGGTTCAGCTTATATTCGACTATATACGGTACTTGAGAGTTGGGGAGGTGATGTAAGTGTAGGTTTAACTGATAAGGACATACAAATAAGGCAGAAATGGGGAAAGGAAATCAGATTGACAGACTTTCTTTGGAGGATTCTCTCTGACTCGAGTCAAAATACTGAGGTTCAAATCCCAACTTCACATCTTATTAAGCATGTAATTTTAAACATATTTACTTCTTTGTCTTTCTTCTTGTGTAAAATGAATAAAGAAATTCTATTTATCATTTATGCTTGTTGAGATACTTTGAAATGTTGGCACACATAAAATGTTTAGGACAATATTTGACAATAATATGTACTCAGTAAATGGTAACTGCTCTGGAAAAAGAGGACAAAAGATGTAATGCAAATCAGTCTTAAAGGGAATAAAATTTGGATAGTCCTTAGAAAGGATGATGGGCAATATTTAGTCTTCAGGTATGTCATCAGGAAAAACAAATCACTGGATAAGAACATCATGTTAGGTGAACTAAAAGATCAGCAAAAGTAAAGAAACCCCCTTTGAGATGGAGTAATATAATAGCCACAGCATTGCTCAAATATATCAAAGATGTAGCAGGACTTAGAAATATTTTGTTCTGTCACCTGATAATTTAGAACTGACTTGGTGGAGACCAGCATCTAAAACAACATGACTTTGTCTCTGTTCTTGTCATTCTTTTAACATTTCAGGAACGACAAAGTATGGAATATTTAAAGAAAGCTGATGCGACAAGGAGAGGCACCTAAATTTTCCTCTAGATCCAGCAAGGTCTCATTACTCTGGGCACAACAGATATCTGAGCTCACTGGGTTCACATCCCCAACATCAGCCCAGGGTCAGAGGGCACAGTACATAAATGAAATTATGGCCTAGTAATCAGAAATCTTAAGTTCCAGTCCCAGATTTATCCCTGACTTACTAATGACTGTGACCAAATTTCTACTTACTGTAGGATTCATTTGTAGACTTGGAAGACAGATTATGTCACTCATTCAGTCACTCATGTATTCATCCTAGCATTTCTCAAATCTGATATGCATACTCTGGTTGAGAATGTGTAGACAATGAGAAGCGATTTGAGAGGTCAGTGGAAATAGTCAGATTTATATTTCCTACATAGACAACTTTGAGACATGTGGGAAATGGTCTGGAAGGGAAAACAAAGGGAACAGAAAACCTTTTTTTAGGAGACTGATGTAATGGTTCTTTTTAGTAATGGTGAGGAACTTTCTTAGGGCAGAGTCAGGGCCACAAAATATCCTTTCAATAGCTATACAAGCCCTGGAAGTCACAGCAACAAAGCATCATGTGGCTGATTCTTCCAAGAAGTATTTTCAGCACCTGTTAACCTCATATTGTATTTTTCCATGCATTGTCATTTTAACTCATTCATGTTTCATAAATAATGGCAGTGGTCTAACACACAGTTGCCCTTAAGAATGTGACAAGCCTGGTAGGGCATGATTAAGGGTAATGTAACCAAGAGTAATTACTGAAACCCAAATGATGACTGAACATCACAGTGGGACAAGAAGAAATTAAAAGGAAATAGAAGAAAGAGCTAGGAGGCAAAGGGCACTTATAGAGGTCTAAACAAAAGGCATGTACATATATTTATATATGAGGATGGGGAAATAGCTCTATGCACATATATTTATAGGTTTAGTATTAAGGTAGCAGAAGGACATTGGGCCTCCACTCAAGTACTCCCTCAATGCCAGAATACTTTCTTCTATTAAATTGGCATTCTATGATTCTCACCTTCCCAACACAATCACTGAAGACAAAGCATGTGAATAAACAAATGTGGCGAATAAAGCTTATGGTGCCTAGTTTTCAAAAGATATAGCGTCTGGGTCTTAAAAGATTGAAGGTAAACAAGCGGCCATCTAGGTCAGAAACAACAAAGCCCACATGGGAGAAGCACACCAGCCTGCGTGATCACGAGGTGCCGAAGGGATCAGTTATCAGGCATCAAAGAAAAAAAAATCATATCATTGTGTGCTCACCTCCCTGATACGATTGCTGAAGACAAGTGGGTGCATAAGCAAATGTGGCAAAGAAAGTTTATCGTGCCCAGCGATCAAAAGATATAACATAGGGGGTCTTAAAGGCTTGAAGGTAAACAAGTGGCCATCTAGCTCAGAAACAACAAAGCCCACATGGAAGAAGCACATCAGCCTATGCGATCATGAGGTGTTGAAGGAATCAGGTATCTGGCATCATCAGAAAAAAGAAATCATATCTTTGTGAATGAGGGGGTAGGGGGAAGTGTGGAGTGGAGACCCAAAGCCCATTTGTAGGCCACAGGACATCCCCTTACAGAAGGGTTTCAGGGAGGAGACGAGCCAGTCAGGGTGTGATGTAGCAATGATGAAACATACAGCCTTTCTCTAGTTCCTAAATGCTTTCTCCTCCCTCTCCCCTCTCCCCACTATCATGATCCCAATTTTACCTTACAAATATGGCTAGATCAGAGGATGTACACTGGTACAGATAGGAACTGGAAAACACAGGGAATACAGGGCGGATGATCCCTTCAGGACCAGTGGTGTGAGTGGTGATATTGGGAGGGTAGCGGGAGGGTGGGTTGGAAAGGGGGGACCAATTACAAGGATATACATATAACCACCTACCTGGGTGATGGACAACAGAAAAGGGGGTGAAGGGAGAAGTCAGATAGGGCAAGATATGACAAAATAGTAATTTATAAATTATCAAGGATTAATGAGGGAGGGGAGCACGGGGAGGGAGGGGAAAATGAGGAACTGATGTCAGGGGCTGAGGTGGAGAGCAAATGTTTTAAGAATGATAAGGGCAACAAATGTACAAATGAGTTTTACACAACTGATGTGTGTATGCATTGTGATAAGAGTTGTATGAGCCCTTCATAAAACAATAAAAAAAAGTGTGACAAGCACAGAACCCTTCAGCTTATGCCCAGATGTCCTCATGTATTTTTTCAGAAGAAATTCAAAAGTATCAAAACCACTTCAACCAAACTTTCTGAACAGAGTTAATGTGTACATGGTGCTGGGAGGTAGGGCAACTTCATAGATTGATGAAACTACTGTTTATGCTAACAAACAACTAGAACTATTGCTCACTATGAATTAACATTGATTTTGCTTTATTGTTAAGAATTTAAACAGTTTATCTGATTATTAAAGAAATTCACTTTCATTGTGGAAAAATCAAGGAAGTGAAATTTAGAAAGTGTGGAATATTAAACATTTATAATAAGCATTTATTGAATATTAGGACCAGGTGCCATAAACTGTACTAAAAGTTTTGCATACATTGTGTAATTTGAATGCATAATTGCCCTTCAAGGTAGATATTATTAAGTTTTCCATTGTTAGTGAGAAAATCGAGACACAAAGGAACTATATGGCTTGTTCAAACTAACACAGATAGGAAGATCTAGGATTTGAAGACTATTGGCTCTGACTCTAAAGTTTGTTTTACTTTTCCCTTTATAATTTTTACTAGGTAAGAAGCCATGGTCCTGATGTCTGGTACGCATGGACTGATATTTGTGAAGTTCTGCACCTGAGCTATTGCCCACAGGGAGGACTAGCAATTTCCAACCCCATGTGGTTTGTTAGAGTTCAGAGATAATTGGAGTGTGTGAGTGTGTGTATGTGTGCGCATGCACACACACACACACACACACACACACACAAACTCCCATAGAGAAGCAAAGAGTTAAGCCACTGTTTTATTAAAGCATAGAGTAATTTCAAAAGAAATGCATAAGGATGCCTTAAGCATAGATCTGATACACTTAGCTCCAGAAGCAAGGAGGTTCCCCTTCTAGAGTTGAGAAGGGACATTGTCCAGGGAAACACTCATTTCCTTAGCAGGCAGGGCAGAAGTCCCTGTTCTGTAGCTGTCATCTCCCACTTCCACCCCCCTCCCCAAAGAAAGCAGGGCTCTAAATTATTTGGGGGAAATGTACAAAGACAAATCTGGCTCCTTCCAGCTGATATTGGGAGGTAGTGATGCCCTAAAGGTTCACTCTCTTCCTGATCCTATTCGTTATCTGTTTGCCTGATCTTCTTCAAGGAAGGGGGCTGCAGCCAGATTGATGCCTTGTGTAGGAATTGACTGATATCCACTCGTAATCATCATTTTCATATGGAACTGTTGAAACCTGGAAGACACAAACTTTAAAAGGGTGTTAAATAGGCACAACCAAACATTAGTACTAGGAATATAAAAAAACAAGAGCTCTAGAAGTGTAACAGCCAGTTCAGCAAATGAAACTAGAATGTATGGATCCATGGAACCTAATTACATCAAGCTAAGTTGCAGAGGCAGATCTACTGCAAATGCTTTTGCTCAGATGCCAGTAATCTGAGAAAGTGGTAGGGAAGACTTCCATAAACCACTAAAACAGCTTATCTCAAGTTTCCAAGTATAGAAGAGAAGGGCGTGAGAATGATGTAGAACTGAGGTCACCTTTGGTCCAGGAGCAGAGTTTAGTTGTCCTTGAAGGTACAGGTGTTTATTTTTTTTCTGCTAATTGTGCTCACTAGATTTCAGGTGTCATCTCTAAGGTCCGGATGGATTGGCCTCACTCTGTTCTGAAAATAGTGTCAAGGCTTTTGATTATTCAACAGAAACTATATGGTTAAATTATTTCATTCCATTCCTCTTCATCAATTTTTTAAAGAGATGAGCTATGGCAGTTAGTGGGATAAATTCATACAGACTTTCATATTCTTATACTGCAATGTTTCTCTTATAATGAACTCATTCACTTCTTCTCTCTCATCAACTTATCTCCAAACCATTTATTGCATACTTTCAAGTTTCTTTTATCATCATTCACATTCTGGCAAACACAGACATTCTGTAAGACAGAACTACTTACTTTCTATTCAACCCTTTTATTATTTACAACTTACTGCATCCATTTAAACTCTTTTCTCTTGCTGATTTTTACATTACAAGATAAGAAATCACTGAATGTGAAAATTCTATTACTTTTAACTAAGCATCAGCCAAGGGCTAGGTTTTCTCTAAAGGGAATTCCTTATCTTTCTGGCTCACAGCACCAAGTTCCAAGTCTTAAGCAATCACTTGTGAAGCTAGGTAAGAGCAGGCGCCTCTTTAACTATAGGGGTTAAGTGCACTCAGTTTTTCTGCTCAGGATTCTGTTTCTTAAAGAGGAGTTTAAACTTTTCAAGGGTTTACTGTTGTACTTGTCTTTGTCTTGGTTGAATGAGCTCATGTCAAGGCTCTGAGATGCTATGACTTGAAAAGGATGTATCCATGACGTGACCTCTTGAAATCTGGCTGCTTTTGGGGTAGGGTTTAGAACTCATTTAAGACTTTCCCATATTGATTCCAACCGCTGCTGAGAACCCCACTCTTTCCAGCTTTTTTGCATACCGTATGTACACGAGTATAAGTCGACCCGGATACCAGCCAAGGCACCTACTTTTACCACAAAACTGCATTAAAAAATGTGCTGAAAAACTAGGCTTATACACAAGTATATATGGTAAACCAAATCACCAGGCTCGACAGAAGATTGATTATTTAGTGGATCTGATCCTGGGGCTACTTTCTGGCCATAGTCTAGTAAGTCCTGCTACATTTTCCCAAGGTCTACAGTATATTTCAGAATAACCTCCATGTAAAAGTGCCTGCCATACATTAACTCAAAAGGTGATACTTCTGAGAAAATGAGGGGAAGCTCTCATTCTTATAAGAGCTACAGAGAAGCTTCTCTATCCAATTTTTGTGTCTCTCCTGGCACAGTCTCATTAGGGTCTGCTTGAGGGTCTTATTCATCTTTTCTACTTTACCTGGGGACTGTGAATGATAGCCAATATGCAGAAAATATTATATTCCCAGTGCTTGGGAAAAGGGTTGAGCTATTTTTTGTCACAAATGTCAGCCAATTATCATTTTGCATACTCTTAGGTAGTCAGAGTCTCAGCATGATTTCTTGTAACTATGACTTTGCTACTTCAGTAGCCTTCTCTGTTCTGGTGGGATAGGCTTCAATCCATCCTGATAATGTGTCTAATAGAAGTAGGAGATATTTATATACAGTAAAATGTACCATTGTAGTAAAATCTGCCTGAAAATCTTCCCTTGGATACCTGACTTTACACTTCATGGGTGGTAAAAGCTAAAGAAGTTTTATACTTTCTTGCTGGTTATTGAAAACAGTGGAAGCCCAAAATTCATCTGCATATTATCTAGGTAGATTAAGTTTATTTATCTGACAAACAACACCCGCCTGGGTTACTTTCCTTTTGTTAAGCATATTTATTGGCACTCCAGCCACATATCATACAATTCAATCATATCAAGAAAAGTTATACAGTCATTACTACAATAAATTTTAAAACATTTCTTCTTTGAACTCAGTGTTATTCATGTAATTATTTTTTAATTATAGTAAAAATGTACACAATACAACACATCAATCCAACAACTTTTACATGTATAATTTATTGCCATTGATTTTACTCTTCTTGTTGTACAACCATTATTGATATTTTTTCAAAGTTATTCCACCACTGTTAACATACATTCAATGTTCTCTAAGCAAAAAAAAAAAAATCTTCCTTCTTCACCCCTGGTAAGCATTGGTCAAGTTTGGTATCCTTCTTTCAAGTATTTTTCTTGATATAATATTCACATATCATAAACTTTCATAGTTAAATTGATTTTAACAAGAATTATATATACGTCATCACAATCAGTTCTAATGCCCACTACCTGCTCCCTCATTTATTGTTTGCTCCCCCTATCCCCTCAACCTCACCAACCACCCTCCCTCCACCACCACCCCACACTGTTCCCAATAAACCATTGCATCAGTGGTTGTCTCTGTGAATCTACTCCTTCATAAACTGGGAAACCTAACAGAAAAAAAAATGAAGCAGAAAATAATAATAAGGTAAAGTTAAACATTAAAAAGTAAGAAATAAAAGGCCACCAACCACATTTCAAAAGCTGAAGAAGAAATTTCTGTCATGGAACAAGAGAAATATTTACAGAAAATTCAAGTTAGGTCAAGAGGGAGATCAACAGACCAAGAATAGTTTACCATGGTTCCATCCACCATAATCAAGCTTACAATAATCTCTCTCTAATAGTAAAGCTGTTCAAGACCCTGGCCTGTAGCTAGAGGGAATCTGGGACAAACTTAATTGACCTAGATAATATGCAGATGAATTTTGGGCTTCCACTGTTTTCAATAGTCTTCTACAAATTGGGTGTTTACAATTGAAGCTCTGATAATTTTCCCTTCGTCATATTTGGATTTTGTTATCATCATCTTTGGATCATATAGTCGGTGTCCTTCTTCGTTGGGGACTTGGGTGATGCCTCACTTAGAGGGCTGCTTGTTTGAATACAAGCCTTTAAGACCCCAAGTATTATTCAACTAGATAGCCTGGGACCATCTGCTTTCTTCAGCACATGTTGCTCTAGCATCCTATCTTCAGTGTTCTCTTTATGAAAGTGAGTTTGAGCAGAGTCATGTTATAAGACCTAATTATTCTTGGATGGAATTATATAATTACGTGAGTGGCAGTTACATAATTTGGTATCAACTTGGGAATATTAAGAGTGAAGGAGTGAAGTGTAGCCTGTCAATCAGGTCACACCTTGATGGCCTCAATTGGGACCACAGTGGAGATAAATAGTTCAGTGGAGGCCAGACACACTCTCTCCACTTTGTATTTCCTGATGACAAGACACATGGAGCTGCACTGATGGAACCTGAGCCCTGGAGCTTGAGATGCCACCTGGAGACCCATGCCAGAATTGTTTTCCACCACCACTGGATTCATAAGACTTTCCACCCACTGGCCTGTGATCTTCCTGCATTTAGGATTATTGCATGGCTGCATGAGTCTAAAGAAGAATTCATGGGCTAGTATCGACATATGGTGTAATATCAGACTTATGGACTTGAACTGGACTGGCCTGAGATGTTTTCTTAATGTACAATTGCTCTTTGATATAAAGTTCTCTCTTATACACATATAAGTGTCTCTGGATTTGTTTCTCTAGTCAACCCATACTAACACAACTTGGAAGCCCAGAATCCATGTGCTTGTCCACTGGTTATGAACTACTCTGATTTACTTGTTATCATATTATGACAAAAACCAAAAACCATCACCATCACCAAACAAACAAACAAAAAGAAAAATATTGCCAATCATCCCCCTGAGGTATGAGGCAATTGCAATGATAACCAATAATTTATCCAATGGCATAGACTTTAAGGGACTGTTGATAATAGAATTTTATGCTAGTATATTCCAACAATGAGCTGCAATCCATAAACTGTTCCTTTGTACAGATTAATTTCTTAATTGATTGAGCTCTGTTTACATTGAGCATGGGACTTGATTCTAGTAGGAAATTTTCCGAATCATCAAGAGTTGGGTAGAAGCATGTTCAAAGTGTCCACCTAGGACAATAGATCCAAATTTATTTTCTGAGGTTCCCTACAATTATTGGTTAGCATTTTGTTAGGTTACTTGCTTTTCGTGTGTCTTTTTTTCTACCCATATAAAATTTATGGTCAGATATTTCTTTAAAGAATATATTTAGGATTTGTATTGGATTGCTTTGTATCAGTAGATTGTTTAAATAGTATTGACATTTTCAAAATATTAAGTTTTCCTATCTATCAGTACAGGATTTTTTCTACCTATGTAGGTCTTTTTTGGTTTCTTATAGTAATGTTCTATAGGTTTCCCTGTATAGGTCTTTTGTTTCTTTTGTTAGGTTTATTTCTAAGTATTTAATCTGTGTGTGGTATAAATGGTATTGTTTTCCTAATGTCTTTTTCATAGCTCTCTTTGCTGGTATACGGGAAACCTATTGGTTTCTGGGTGTTAATTTTGCATCCTGCCACCTTGCTGAATCCCTCAATTGTTTCCAGTGTGATTTCTTAAAAAACAAATCATTTTTATTGGGGACTCTTACAGCTTTTATAACAATCCATATTTCATTTATATCAAACACATTTGTACATATTTGCAATAATAATTTTCAAAACATTTCATTTTTAAATGAGCCCTTGGTATCAGCTCTTTTTCCCTCTCTCCCCACCCTCCCATCATCGTGAACCCTTGATAAATTTTAAAATATTATTATTTTCATAAATTACACCATCCAATATCTCCCTTCACCCACATTTCTGTTGTTTGTCTCTCTTAGGGGTGGGGGGGACAGGAGTGTGCTATATATCAATCACTGTGATCGGTTCCCCCTTTCTTCCCTTTCCACCCCTATATCCCCCCTTCCCTCATGTTATTGTCACTCCTATTCCTGAGGGGTTTGTATGTCCTGTATTAGGTGTGTCCAGAGCTTTTATCTGTACCAGTGTACATGCTTCAGTCTAGCCAGATTTGTAAAGTAGAACCGATGTCATGATATTGTGGGGCAGGGGGGTTGGGGAGACTGGGGAAGCATTCAAGAAGTAAAGGAATGTTGCGTGTTTCTTCAGTGCTATACTGCACCCTGGCTGACTTATTCCTTCCTTGTGACCCATCTGTGAGGATATGTCCAATTGTCTACAGATGAGCTTTGGGTCTCCACTCTGACCTCCCTTGTTCGCATGGATATGATTGATTGTTTTGGGTCTTCTGATGCCTGATATCTGATCCCATTGATGCCTCGTGATCACACAGGTTGGTGTGCTTCTTACATGTGAGCTTTATTGCTTCCCTTCTAGATGGCCACTTCTTTAACTTCATGCCTTCAAGATCCCAGATGCTGTATCTTGTAATAGCCGGCCGCCATCAGTTTTCTTTACCACATTTGTTTATGCACCCATTTTGACTTCAAAAATTGTATCAGGAAGGTGAGCATCACAAAATGCCAGGTTATTAGAACAAAGTGTTCTTGTATTGAGGGAGGACTTGAGTAGAGGCCCAATGTTATTCCTATCACTATATACTAATATATTTACATATATACATGCCTATATTTATACCTCTTTAAATGTCTTTTGACTCCTAATTCTTCATTCTATTTTCTTTTACTTTCCTCCTGTCCCACTATCATGATCTACCTTCATTTGGCTCTCAGCAATTCCTCTTGGTGACATTGCACTTGATCAACCCACAACAGGCATTTGGATCATATCATCAACAAGTAGTGACAATTTCACTTCTTTGTCTATTTGTATTCCCTTGATCTCTTTTTGTTGTATGATGACCCTAGCTAAGACTTTCAGCTCTCTGTTGAATAGGAGTGGTGATAGGGGACATTCTTGTATGGGCCCTGTTTACATTGGAAACATTTCTAGCTTTTCCCCGTTATGCATGATATTGGCTTCTATTTTATTCCATATGGCTTTTATTATGTTTATGATTTTCTCTTCTATCCTTATGTTGAGTGTTTTATTAAAAAATCTGTGTTGGATATTTTGAAATGTCTATTCTCCATGTATTGATATTATCGTGTATTTTTAATCTTACTAGTTTATGTGGTGAATTATATTGATGGTTTAATTGAACTATCCTTTCATCCCTAGAAGGAATCCCACTTGGTCATGGTGAATTATTTTTGATGTGATTGATGTTGGATTCTATTGGTCAGAATTTTGTTGAGGATCTAATTGCCGATATTCATAAGGCATGTTAGTCTATAATTTTCTATTTTTGTGGGGTCTTTTCCTGGTTTGGGGATCAGGGTTGTTCTGGCTTCATAGAATGACTTTAGGAGTTTTGTCTTTTTCTATGTTCTGGAATAATTTGTGTAATATTGATGTCATACCTTCTCTAACTACTTGATGGACTTCCTCTTTGAAACTACAGTCTTGGGATTTTCTAGATTAGTAATTTCTTAATGTCATTATCTATTTCTTCTTTTGTTATGAGTCGATTCAGTTTTTAACATCTGTCTACATCCATTTAGTGGATGATATATATCTAGATACCTGCCCATTTCTTCTAGATTGTCCATTTTGAAGACAGGTTTTCACAGTAGAGTAGTATTATTCCTTTTGTTTTATTTAGATCTGAGGTAATTAATGCCACCCTTTTTATCACTTATTATGGATGTTTGCATTTTTTCCTTTTCTTTCCTTTGTTAAGTTTGCCTGTGGTCTGCCTAATTTGTTAATTCCTTCAAGAAACCAACTTCTTGTCTTGTTCATTTTTCCATTGCTTTGTTTGTTTGTTTCTTCCATATTGTTTATTTTTTCTGTTGATTCTTCTGAATTTTTCCCTTCATTGGAGGGTTTATGTTGGTCTTCTTCTTGCAGTTTTGAAGTTCTTTAGGGTGTTGACTTTTAATTTATCATTTTTTCATGTGTGTGCTGATTGCTATATATAGGCCTCTGATTATTGCTTTTGCTGTGTCCCAAAGGTTTTGAGATGTTGTGTTATTGTTCTCATTTGTCTCAATGAATCTTTTTTATTTCCTCCTTTATTTGCTTTATTACCCATCATTTTTTAGAATCATATTTTCCAATATACTTATGCTGGTCTTTATGTTTCTTTTGGTTGTCTTGCTGATTTCTAATTGTATAGCAATGTGGTCACAGAATAGAAGTCATAGCATCTCAATTTTTAAAACTTTTTGTGGCCTATTAGGTGGTCTATTCCTGAGAACGTTCCATGTGTGTTTGAGAAGAAAATATACTTTCTTTTTTGGGGTGAAATGTTCTGTATACAAAAGGGTTCCCCCCCCAAAATAGAATTTTTTTCAAAGCTATGTATTTAATTTTTTTTAACAAAATGACCTATCCCCTTCAAAGTATTCCCTATTATTCTTACTTAATAAATTTGTAAAATCTATTATTTCTTTCTTGTAAACATTTTTCAAACCCATCTGTTTCCATAGCTGACAGCACCTCCCTTGCTTATTTCTTCACCTCTCTTACATCATCAAATCGTTTTCCTTTCATGTCCCTCTTCATTCATGTATACAAAAAGAAGTTTTCACAGAGTGACAATAGGTGAATTTGGTCCATGGGCAAGAGAGGTATCCTGTTTTTTTCCCCCTAAAACTGGCACACTGATAGGCTACATGAGCAGGTGCATTGTCATGATAGAAAATCCAGTTCCTAGCTACCAAAAATCAGGCCTTTTTTCTCACACACCCTTATTATATATCTTCAGAACCGCAAAATAGAAAATTTTATTAATAGTCTGATTTGGTGGAACAAACTCCAAATTCACTATGAGTCAAGTTTTCATCTGTTCAGGAAGTTGACAGACGTCCAGGGTGAGGTTTGTCATCAATCAATATTTCAGCTTTTATTGAACTGAGAAAAACACTTGTAAACTTGTGTTTTTGGAGAAGGAAGATGGCGTTCAGGTAGATTTACCCACCCGTAGCTCCTGCTGACAAACCAGAAAATTAAGAGGTAAGGTGAAGGAGACTGGGAGGCTGAGTCCTAAAATACGAATCAGGGTACTAGGATCTGTCCCAGAACCCATGTTTTAAAATTTTCACTCACAAAGCAAACCGAGAATGCACTGAAATGCTTTAGGTTCATTGTGCTGGGCTCATGGGCTCTGGAGCGAGCCTCTGCCAACACCAAAGTCACACAGCAAATAGCGGTTGCCCCAGGATGACGTCCCAAAGAGTTCTTCTCAATCCCAGACTCCAAAAGAACCTTTGAAAGTTAGTCACAAGACCCCACAACAGAGTTCCCTGTGCTATTAGCTAATTTGCGCTCATAGCCTAGGGGTCAGGGTCAGCTCAGGTAGCTATAGATTTGGAGCAATTGAAAAGATGTCAGGAAAATTACCTGAGTAAGATTGCTGTGTAGCAAAGCATAAGTGGGTAGCCATAGGGAGGGGGTGAATTCAGTTCCAGTTGGCTGAGAAGAAAACAACCTCTCTGATAAACTAGATCTCCTGCCCTGGGAGTCAGTGTGACAGCCCCCAAATCAGGGAACCCCACAAGCCCAATATGAAAAACAAAATAAATATTTTCTAAGTAAAAACGGCAAATCCCAGGCTCACTGTTTAACTCCAAGACAAACTGGCAAAACAGGGCCTTTAACGTGCATTAGCCTAAGGGAGCCAGAGCTAAGGAATGTCAGAAGTTAGCTACAGAGCCTGGAGGCTTTCAAGATAACAAAGAGTCTTTGGAACAAGCTTCAGTTTCAGAATAATTTCACTGAGCACAAAGACTGAGCCCACAGCCAGGGGGCCAATGTAATCTAATTCAATTCCAGTTGGGGGAGCGGGTTGGGGGTGTGTGTGTCAAACGCTGAACTATTGGGGCATCAGTGGTTTTGGCACAAGCTAGGGAAACACCACAATTCCAACAGGGGAGCTACTATCCACCCTCAGTGATACTACACGCAGCAGGGGAGGTCTTACCTGTCTCCTGTGTGTAGTTGGGGTATTCCCTGACTATTTTGGGGGCCTACACGCGGCTGAGGGAACTTTGCCACACCTGCTGCAGTGCTGTATACAGCACAGGGCATGTAAAAGGATGATCTCCAGTGCTCAACACCACTGCGGGAACTGCTGCCTGGCTCCCTTTGTGATCTTGCCCACAATGGCAAGTCTGCCCAGCAACTGTGGGACCCTACACCAAACGGGCACACCAACTTGCTACCTTGAGGCAGATTTGGAACTCATCCAGCCCTGTGATTGGGCGATCAGGGCTCAGCTATGTCCTTACTATTCTTTTTCTTCTGTCTTTATTCTCTCTCTCTCTTCTCTTGTTCCCACCACCATAATTCTCAGAGGCCCCAGTTTTGTTTTGGTTTCTTTATTTTTCTTTCTTATTTTTTTTTTCTTTTCCTTCTCCTCTCCTTCTCTTTTCTTTCAAACCACTGCTGGATTCTGGGGCACTACCCTCCGCCTAGGGAAACTCCACATAAAAAGCAGGGGAATGCCAGACTGCCATCTGTGGGCGTGCTGCACACCACACTAGGCAGCTTTGACAGCCCTCTACAGGGCTCCACGCTACTGAGGCAAACTCTGTCTGGCCTCTATAGTGATCTTGCCAACCAGCGCAAATCCACCAGCACCGGTGTGAACCTGCAACAAAAGGCACACCAAATCACCATCTTGAACCAGGGTTTGAACCCCTTCATCACCACATTCAGGTGATCATGGATCAGCTATCTCTTTACTCTTTTTTCCTTCTCTTTCCCACCATTCAGTCTCAGCAAGCACAGTTGTTTTTTCTTTCTTTTTCTTTCTTTCTTTCTTTCTTTCTTTCTTTCTTTCTTTCTTTCTTTCTTTCTTCCTTCCTTTCTTTCTTCTTCTTTTCTATTTCTCTATTTCTCTCCTCTCCCTTTCTTTCCTTACACATGCCACCTCTGGCTTCCAGCCCGCTACTCTGCCTAGAGCAACTCTGACCACCAGCAGGAAGAACTCCAGCCTCCACCCTGAGACAGTGCTGCACACAACACCAGTCAGTGGTACGCATGGCACAGTAAGGGGCTCAGCTATCCCTTTATCTTTTAGTTTTTAAATTTCTTCCTTCTTTCACTTTTCTTTTTCTTTCTTCATCAATCTCTTGTCTCTTTCCTGCAAGAATCAGCAGATTCAGCATTTATTTTTTACTTTGTTTTTATTTTCTCTTTATGTGTACGTGGGGGGTTAGTTTGTTTTTGTTCTTGTCTTTATTTTCTCCTTTCCGTCTTTTTCTTCTCTGCCCCATTTCTGTCATTTCACAAGCCATTTCTGGACACCTGGCCAATCTCTTCCACCTAGGGCAACACTGATGGCCCAGTTGAGGGAGCTCCCATCTGAAATTGTTGGCTTTACACACATCTGGGGAAATCACACCACTAATGTGCTACACTCCAAGCGACTGGGGGACCTCCCCTGCAAATGGCTTGGGGAAATCTTGCCTACACCACAAGGCTTTACAAGTGACTGGGAGAACTCCTGCTTGTCATTATGGTGCTCCTCGCTCATGTGGGGACACCCTCCTTACCTCCATTGCGATTTATCCTACTAGGGTAATTCTATCTGTCATCCATACTGCTCTACACAAAGGAGGGTATACCCACCTGTCCTCCGTGATACTACTGTTGTAGAGGGAGAGCCCACATGACATCTGAGATGCTCCAATCCCCGTGGGACACACCATCACGAATTCCTTGGAGAACAGCCAGTGAAGCTTCAGACTCATGAGCTCACAACACACTGTTATAGGACTATCCAACACACATTCTAAATAATGGAATACTGGTTTGCTAGGACAAGAGTGAAACCACAGGAAGATAAAATGAAAGAGTGAAACCACAGGAAGATACAATGGTAGCTTGACACACACACACCATAGTGCAGCTACCTGAAGGTATTTAAAAAAAGCATTCCTATGGATCCCCTAAGAGAGAGCCAAGTGCTCTTCAACTCTGGAAGATGGAGCCAGGATCCTCTAAAACAACAGATAAACAGCAATCAGGCATAGCAGCCTCAATAAAAAAGCAGGAGAACAGAAGACAATTTAAAAAGAAGTCATGAACCTAATGGAGTGCATAGAAGAAGTAGGCATTGATATGTAACAGAAAAAAAAATCTTCAGAAATATGGAGTCATACAGGATATGAGGGAAGAAATATGGGGGAAAAGATTAAATGGTAAAGGAGATAAAGGCAAAGCACAAAAGGGAAAAACAAGCCCTAAGGGGTGAAATCAAATTTCAGTAGCAAACTAACAGACTTTGCCAAAAGACTTGAAGATGCAGGGAATCACACCACTGATCTAAAGATTAAACAGGCAGACTTCAAGAAAGGGGACAGGTAGTCAAATAAGACTATCAAAAAAGCTGAAGAAAATTGGAGAGTCATGTTTGTTGCTATGAATAAGAACAATATCAGAATAATTGGACTACTGGAACAAGACACAACAAAGAAGACAACATCAAAAGTAGCAAGGGAATTCTTAGAGGAAAATTTCCCCAGCTTCATAAATGAAAATCACGCAAACTTTTAGGAGGCTGGAAGAATGCCAGCCAGACGGAATTCCAAGAAGTTATCAAGACACAAAATACTTAAATCATCAAACTATAAGGCAAAGGAAAAAATAAGATCAGCTGGGAAAACAAATAGTTGCTTATACAGGTAACCAAATAAGATTATGTTCAGATATATTAGCGGACACGATGAAGAAGTAGTATTCGTCACATGGATGTGCAAAATTAAAGAAACCCATAGTAGATGCAGGAAAAAGCATTTGACAATATGCAACACTCTTTCCTATTGAAGACATTCAAGGTGATAGGAATGGAAGGAAAACTCCCCAATATTAGCAAGCTATATATGAAAAACCAACAGTCAACAATGTAATCAATGGAGAAAAGACAAAAACAATTCCACTGAAAAGGGGAACAAGAGAAGGATGGCCCTTGTTCCCACTCCTATTTAACATTGTACTCAGGTGCTAGTTAATAACATAAGACAAAGGAAAGACATCAAATGTATTCGTCTTGGGAAGGAAAAGGTGAAACTATCATTATTTGCAGATGATATGATTTTATATATTGAAAATCCCCCAACTCCACAGTGTTCTGTTGGTAGGGATAGAGGAATTTGGCTTAGTGTCAGGACACAAGATCAACAAACAGAAGTCTATGTGTTTGCTATATACATCAGACAAGATCTCAGAAGATGCAATTAAAAAGGTAGTACTCTTTACAATAGCCGAACACAGACAAATATCTAGGGATGAGGAAAATTACAGAACACTATTGCAACAAACCAAGAGTGGCCTAAGCAAATGGAAGAATATCCATGCTCATGGATTGGACGACTCAATATAGTAAAGATGTCAGTTCTGCCCAGAGCACTATATCAGTTTAATGCTATCCCGATATGAATACCATCACCCTTCTTCAAAGAATTGGGAAAACTGATTACCAAGTACATATGGAGAGACAAGAAGCCCAGAATTAGCAGAGAACTCCTCAAGAAGGATTAAGTGGGAGGTCTTACTTTACCTGACTTTAGCACGCGGTGGTCAAAAGAGTGTGGTACTGGTATAACGACAGATATTCAGGTCAATGGGAAAAAGCTGAAAACCCAGCAATGAAAACATCAGGGTACAGTCAAATGATTTTTATAAGGGCTCCCGGATAGCTAAAGGGAAGTAGATATCTTCATCAATAAGTGGTGCTGGGAAAAAATAGATATCTACCTGCAGAAAAATGAAGCAAAACTCTTACCTCATTCCGTGTATAAGAATAAACTCAAGGTGGATCACAAACCTTGAGGTAAAACCCCAGACTATTAAGTCCATCAATGAGGGAATTGGGACAAATCTGAAAACCTTGGGACAGGGATTACCTAGGCTATTAGAAATAGGGAAGGATACAAATACAGATAAGTCACAAATCAGCAAGTGGGATATACTGAAGACAATTCACCTGTGTACATTGAAGGAATAACCAAGAGAGTAGTAAGAGAGATCACAGACTGGGAAAACATCTTTAGCAATGACACATCAAACAAAGGCCTTATTACTAAAATCTACAATACTTTGCAAACTTACAATAAGAAAAAAGCCAAAGGCCCACTAAGATGGTGGGCAAAGGACCTGAACAGAAGTTTCACAGGGGCAGAAATTCCAATGGCCAATAAACATGAGAAAATGTTCCCTATCATTAGCCATAAGAGAAATGGAAATTAAACAACTATGAGATACCACCTAACACCATCAAGATAGCCCTATTAAAAAAAATCAGAAAGTAACAAGTGGTGGAGGGGTTGTGGGGAGATAGGAACTCTCACCCATTACTGGTAGACCTGTAGGTATGAACAGCTATTATGGAAGTCAATTTGGTAATATCTAAAACAGATGGAATTTGAGCTAATATATGAGCTCGCCGGCTAGACTTCTTAGCATTAGAATAAGGGATTCTTCCATATACAATCTCTTCCCATTCTCTGCTCCCCACAACATTTGCTTTATGGATAAAATTCAAAAGAGCCATAGAGGGTACATGACTTTCCTTTACATGCATTAGGTTTCTATAGAAGCAGCACGTGATATCCAGGACAAAATTTATGATTATGAGCAGTAATGTTAGGCTGGAATCCAGACAATGAGAAATGCTTTGAACCCAAGCACATGGGATCCAGCCTCTCTCTATGCCATCCACCAATTCTTTAATTGTCTCAACACTAGGGGATATCTTAAGTCTATCTTTGAAAGTATAGAAAATATCATTTTTTAGTTGAGTAACATCCAATGAAATGTTTTCCTTAAATCTTTCAAATATTTTCTAATCAAATTTCAATTATCTAAATTACATTATAAAACAAAATCTGCAACATTATAATGTAATGTAACATCAAATTATATTGAAAGTCCATAATTTGATCTTCTAGTAAATGAACAGTCAGTTGTAATAGTCCAGTCACTATTGTATTAAATGTTCAGTTATGATAGAATTTTAGAGTGCCTCTCTGGTAACATCAATAAGTGGAGGGTGAGTGGGTTGGAAAGGGGGAACTAATTACAAGGATCCACATGTGACCTCCTCCCTGGGAGAGGGATGGCAGAGAAGGGGGGGAAGGGAGACTCCGGATAGGGCAAGATATGACAAAATAATGATGTATAAATTACCAAGGACACATGAGGGAGGGGGGAGCGGGGAGCGAGGGGAAAAAAAGAGGACCTAATGCAAAGGGCTTAAGTGGAGAGCAAATGCTTTGAGAATGATTGGGGCAGGGAATGTATGGATGTGCTTTATACAATTGATGTACGTATATGTAAGGATTGTGATAAGAGTTGTATGAGCCCCCTAATAAAATGTAAAAATATAAAAAAATAATGGCATCAATGATTACGAGTATCAGGATGGCAGCATTTGCCATTCTCATGAGTGTGCGAGGTCTTCTTAATGTTTTGGGTAACTTCAATAAAGGACAAGGGTCTTTTGGCTGTTTTCTCAACTCTCAGATCACAGCATCAGCTATCTGTCTTCTGGGCCTTACAGGCTGAAGAGAAATCCACCGATTTCCTTTGCCTGTGAAAACATAAACTAATAGCTCCTCTCTTCGGGCCCTTAGCAGCCTGGAAACAGAATCATGTTTAAGATTGGGTGGTTTATTCATCGTTTATTTTTCCTTAATCTTGCTCCAAACGTGGTTGTGTCCTTCTAAATGGAGTCCATCAGCTTCATTCTGCAAAAACATAAATGTATGACATGCCCTACAGGTAATTAACGGATGGGGATCCCAAACACAATTTCCATCTAACTGGGACTTCTCAGCATCAGCTTTTTCTGTAGAAGTGAAAATGTATTAATTTGTCCTAATTTGTTACAAGTTTTTAGTAAGGAGAAAAAATTAATTAAAAAGACTACATTAAGTTTGTCACATATAGGATTGCTCTTCTCCCCCTTCTGCTTTAACCATGGAGATATTAAAGCACCGCTTGTAATCTCAGTTAACTTGCTAGGTTTTGAACAAGTAAAACTAGTTAGACTTTATTGTTATGTGAATTTCGGCTCCGAGTGCTCAGAGAATAAAGAGAACTGACTAATTGTGGTGAGAACTTCTTAACACACTCAGGATAATTTGAAAAACTGAAAAAAAAATCCTTAATAAATTTGTTCAGCTGTTTTTTTGAACTAACTTACCAGACAGACACTTCTTATCTAAGTTTACCAGTAAGGTTACAGGCTCAATTAATCTATATTGTCATTCAGGCTTTTTACACTGTAGAATTTTACCACCTTGTAATACTCTGTCTTGGTTAACTTCTGTCATTCCCTCCATACTGGATTTCAGGACAGTTAGTGGGTGGGTCTTAGCCCCTCCTGAATGCCCTATGGAAGTGACTCCATATCCAGATTTTAAAAACCTTTTCCCTTCAATTTCTAATTCTGTGTGGTGGCGTTGTTGTTTCCCCACAACCACATTCCAGAAGATGCCTTGATTTATAGGGTGATCAGACTTCTCAAGTACTCTTTCCTGATAGGTATAAGTTTTAACTCTAGAAATGCAAGGAAGAAGAAATTGACTTAAACGATCTTCCTTCTTCATAAAGCATGGCATATCAGATTTTATCACTGACCTAATTTCTTCTTCATAATTGTGATCAATAACTCCAGTGGCCATCTTGAGAATTTAGGTTGGACTTTCCTAATAACAATTCTATAGTTCTTTTAGGAAGTGGACCCCAAGTACTGCTCTTAATAACTTCTGGTTTAATTACAGCTTTTGGCTTTTCTTCACACCTCTGAATAACTCCAGTATCAATTTGAATTTCTTGAGTACTTAAGTTAAATTATCCTGATAAAATCTGTACTTCTCTTTCAATAAGAGGTCCCCGCCTTTTGGTATCAACAGGCTGCTGTGAGGGCTTCAGAGTCTTTTCTTGGTTGGTCAAACTTACTATGGTAGCAACAGAGGCTGGGCTTTTGCAAATTTGGTTAGGTCTGGTATCTTGCTGTGAGGCTGGGTGATACCCATGGTTACCTATTAAAGCACTGTTTCTCAACTTTCCTAATGCCATGAACCTTCAATAGTTTCTCATGTTGTGGTGACCCGCAAGCATCAAATTATTTTCATTGCTACTTCATAACTGTAATTTTGCTACTGTTATGAATCATAATGTAAACATCTGATATGCAGGATATATTTTCATTGTTACAAATTGAATATAATTAAAACATAGTGATTAAAGCATTAATTAAAGCATTTACCCAGTAATTATAACGACTCATGAAGAGTCGTTTTACCTCCAATACTGGTGCTTTCAACACAGTAGCTGCTTTTAACAGAGTGGCTGCTTTCAACATAGTAGCTGCTCTCTAAAAATGAGTGACTGGTCCGCATAAGCACATTAAGGTGCCAACCCTGTCACATACACCTTTATTTGTACGGGGTGTATGTCATGGGGTTGGCACAATGATATCTTCACACCAGGTACTCATATGTGGGCATATCTGCATGTGGGCGGACCCTCCTGGAGATGGATAGAGGAGTGGTGTCTCGGTTCCTAAGACCATTGGAAATATGTGTTTTCTGAAGGTCTTAGGCTACCTCTATGAAAGGGTCACTCATTCCCCAAAGGGGTTGCAACCCACATGTTGAGATTTGCTGGTTTAAAGTTTCTTTTGCCAGATAAGGCGGAAGCCTTGCCTTCTGTGCTCTGCTGGATGGGGCCTAGATCAAGCTCGGTTGTCTACTTCTCTGTCAGGAAGTGTTTGCTATTGGAAAATCCTTATTACTGAATCTTAAGCAACATGGACTTGCCCAATGAGTTCCCTTCCTACAGTTGGGGCAAAGTCTGGGTTCTTTTAAACGCAACCTTGGTGGTCCTGTCCCATGTTCTGGCGCAGGCCACAGCTCATTTTTCGAGGCCAGGCTGATTGGCCTGAACTGTCTGCACTGTCTTTGAAAATGTCCTATCTTCCCACAACTAAAGCATTTCCCTTTTTGTCTGGTAAAATTTGCTAAAGTTCAGTTAGTAAGTTTGCCCTGTAATCATCAGTCCGTGCATTCCTGCACATTCTTAGATAATCTAAAAGTATGCCCGGTTCCCTGTAGGGATGTAAGGCATTTTTACAGCCCTCATTATAAAAATCATAAGGTAGCTTGTGAACTGCTTTTCCAACACCTGCACATTTCTGACACTTTTGTTCATAGTATTCTCGAATCGGTACACAAAGTCTACATAGGACTCATCAATCCGCTGCCTTGTACCTGTGTAATTCGACCTTTTCTCTCCTGATGGTATTATGTTTTCCCAGATCCTTATTCAAACATCATGTATCTGTGAGAAGGCTTGCTCAGTAACCTGAAATTGCGATTGCACTGTGATGAAGCTACCACTCCCCATTAACTGGCAAAAATCCGAATGGCTAATAAACATAGAAGAAAATGTTCCCTAGGACCCCTGTTGGCAGAGTGGGTTACATTTTGGGTTGCTAACCACAAGGAAATGCTCACGATCATTAGCCATAAGAGAAATGCAAATTAAACCAACTATGAGATGTCACCTAACATGCTCAAAGGTAGCCCAATTCAAAAAACAGAAAGGAACAAGTGTTGGAGGGGCTGTGGGGAGATAGAAACTCTCATCCTCTGCTGGTGGACCTGTAGGTGTGTACATCAATTTGGAAATTGGGCTACCATATGACCCAGCAATCCCCCTACTGGATATATACTCAGAAGAGGCACGAAACAACCACAGCCAGACATCTGTGCTCCAATGTTCACCGCGGCCAAGTTCACAATTGCAGGGGTTGGAAATAACCAAATTTCCATCAACAAACGAATGGATTAAAAACTGTGGTATATATACAATGGAGTACTATGCATCGCTAAAAAGCAGCGATGAACACATGAAGCATATCACCACGTGGGAAGAACTGGAGGGAATTATGGTAAGTGAAGTAAGCCAAGTGCAAAAGGACAAGTACAACATGAGTCCACTGAGGTAAGTTTAAAAAATGCAAAAGGGGTACAGGGAAAAAGCTACTATATACAAAGACTACTGGGGTGAGGTCCAGGTAGTATGGCAGGGTTCAGACCAAATCCAGGAGTACATGTGGCAGCCAAATAAAATGGAGGGGGTGGGAGGAAAGTGGGGGAAAAGGATAGAAATGTGTAAGAGTGGAAAAGGACACTAACCCACCCAAGGGAAAGGGATTGTTTATATCTCCACAGGGAAAGAGGGACCAGACATAAACCCGGTGTTCTGGGATGCAAATGCAGTGTGCTGGCATGGAGAGGGGAGCCAGTGGAGGGGTCTAAGGGCCCGGCCCCAATCCCAGCTACATGGACAACCACCCCTCCCCTCAGAAGAATATATTTTAGAGGACAGCACTGAAGCTGCAGCTCAGGAAGAGGGTTATGTCTGATCAGTGCACAAGGGGGAAAATGAAGGAGGAGGAAGAGAAAGTGGAGCACATCCTAGCCCACCAAGACTGGAGGACGACATCCCTGCTCAGAACAGTCAATTCAGAGTGGACTATATGGCTGGTCCCACTATGAGACATGACGTCCCTCTCTGACCCATGACCCTATGGGGGACAACACTGGAGACTCAGTGCCAGGATTGGCCCAGTCTGACCCCACCACACTGAGGAAAAACACTAAGGGCATGTGACAGAGCAGTGGGAGGAGCAGAGCAGGGAGGTCTTAAGGATAGACTTTGGGGCCAGAGTGTGGCACCCCATCGGACTTGACTGGGGGACACACCTAGAGGTCAACAAACAGACCTTGAACTATTTACAGGGTTTTCTTTTTAATTAAAAAATTATTTATTTATTATTTTTTATCATTGGTTTTCTTTGCTGCTATCATCATTCTGTTCTCTTTTGTTGCTTTGTCTTGCTATGCCTTGTTTTTTTTGTGCATAGTGTTATCTCTGCAGGTCTACCTAGATGAGATTGACTGGATGAACAATCTAGAGGAGAAAACAATGGGACCGACGGTTCTGGGGGGACATAGGAGAGGGGGACATGGGGTAGGAGGGGGTCCTTTAACATGCCATCTATCAACAAATTAACACTCACTTCAGAGACAAAGCTCCTGAGCAAAGTTTAGAGCTCAAACAAATATACACTAACACAGCTATTATTACTTCATTAGTTATCTCTCTGTTTTTATTTTAAGACTTTTGTCTCTTGTCCTTTAATATATAAATTTTTATTTCACAGCCTTTTTTTTTCTCTTTTTATAAATCATTTTATTGGGGGCTCATACACCTCATCACAATCAGTATATTCATCAATTGTGTCAAGCACATTTGTGCATTCATTGCCCTCATCATTCTCAAAATATTTGCTCTCCACTTAAACCCTTGATATCAGCTCCTCATTTCCCCCCTCCATTCCTGATCCCCCCTTCATGAACCCTTGAGAATTTATAAATTAATATTATTTTATCATGTCTTAAACTGTCTGACGTCTCCCTTCACCCACTTTTCTGTTGTCCACCTCCCAAGGAGGAGGTCATATGTAGATCCTTGTAATATGTTACCCCCATTCTCCCTCACCCTCCCTCCACCCTCCCGGTATAGCTACTCTCACCACTGGTCCTGAGGGGTTTATATGTCCTGGATTCCCTGTGTTTCCAGTTCCTATCTGTACCAGTGTGCATCCTTTGGTCCAGTCAGATTTGTAATGTAGAATTGGGATCATGATAGTGGTGGGGAGGAAGCATTCAAGAACTGGAGGAAAATTGTATGTTTCGTCATTGCTACACTGCACCCTGACTGGCTCATCTCCTCCCTGCAGCCCTTCTGCAAGGGGATGTCCAAATTCCCACAGATGGGCTCTGGGTCCCCACTCTGCATGCCCCCTCCCTCACAATGTTATGATTTTTTTGGCCAAAAACAATATTTTCTTTCCATATTTTTCTATATGAATAAATAATTAATATTTACTGTCAAAATAAATCTCAATATGTTTTCTTTCTGCTGGCTCTAAGACTTTCCTGAAGGAAATTAGCTCTGCCTTTTGGGATGAAATACCCAGAGGTAAAGGGGAAGGTTCAATTACTTCTTTGAAGGACACCTTTGCATATCCTATATGCCCTTTCTCATTTATTACTGAGCTCCTTCCATCAGTGAACCATGTGTCATCTGGAACTTCTAAGAGCTCTCACTTAAGTCTTGCCTTTCAGCACAGGTGAACTACAGAACTTCCTCACAAGACTAGCATCTGTGTCACTATCCTGTAGAAGGCAGTAGAGTAGTTGGATTAATGAGGGTGCATACTTCCAAAATCACATCTGAATTCTCTAGAAGAATTAACTGATACTTTAACGTTCTAGAATTAGAGAGATATCTACTTCCTTGAGTTAAGAGTAAGTGTCATAAGAAGTATGAAGCCCTAACTGTAAATTTTATTGTAACTTTCAATTTTCTGGTCTGTTCAATGAAGATGGCAGTGGTTGCCAACACCTTCAGACAGTGAGGTCAGCCTGCTGCCATTGTGTCTAGATTCTTGGACAGTTTTGTTACTGGTAGGGACTCACATCTTATAAACTAGAGCAATGCACTGACTGCTATTTTGTTTTTCTCTGCATTAAAGAGGAAAGGGGGCTTTTCAAATTAGGCAGACATAGTGCAGGAGCTTCCATTAGATTTATAGGCTTGAGATATTTTTAGACTTTTTAACAGGTGCTGTCCTATGTAGGTTATTCTAATTCTCCTCCTTTTGGCATATTCTAGAGATGGTTAGCAATATTACTGATATTGGGGATTGAGATTCTACACTAATCAGTCATGCCGCCAAATTCTCTTAATTGTCTCTTAGTTTAGGGGCAAGGAAAAGAACATATATCTTTGATTCTATCATATGACAGCTCTCTCCTGGTTCGAAAGTGAATCTCAAGTATTGCACACAGAGTAAACACAACTGGACTTTCTCTATCGACATTTTGAACCCTTCATCTCTTAAGAAAGTTAAAGCAGTTTTAGTATCTCATGCAGAGGCATCACAGGACTGGTTACAGATCAATAGGTCATCTTCATACTGTAATAAGATGCTTGGAAGTGCCAACTGTAACAAGGAAAGCCTCTGCTCCCAAATATTTCCAAAGAACTGACTTAAATCATGGAACCCCTATGGGAGGACTTTCCATAGAAACTGGGCAGCCCTTCCAGATTCAGGACCCCTCCATTCAAAACTTTAAAAAGTGGTTGATAGTTTTCATGGAAAGGTATTAAAATTGAGCACCTTTTTAAGTCTAAAACTCTAAGGAACTTGTGTTATTACAGTGTAAGGATTAGCCACCACTGGGTAAATGGAGAACACCATCTCACTGATTGCTCTCAGGTCCTGTATTATAGTTCATTTCCCATTTGGCTTTTGGACTGCTAGAATGAGAATATTATATGGATAAGGCCTTTTTACAATCATAAAGGTGGTAGATAATTGGAGAAACACCTTGGATGTCTTGATGTGAAAGTATATATTGATGTTTCTTAGGGTAGACTACTCCAGGCTTCAGTTTAAAAATTACTGGCCGCACATTGATATCTTTTGTAGGCTTTCTGTCTGCCTAAACCTGAATGTCAATGCCATAAATGTCTGGTGAGAAATCTACCTCTCAGGTTTTATTAATTCCATCATGCTGAGCACTTAATTTGAAATATCTTCCTAAAAGTGAAGCAGGGAACTCAGGAATAATTAAAATCTGGTGTGAGAATAAAGAGCCCGTTCAGGTGCAAGGCAGAGGAGGTATGAGAAATCTCTTTGTTGGCATCCTATTAATGCCAACAACATGGAGGTAGGAGGAAGTCAAAAGACCACCAAAAGATTTTAATGCCAAACATGCAGCTACCGTGTCCAGCAAAAAGAGGATGGACGTACTAGTTACAACTCCACATACCCAGGCTTCCCACAATCATAAGATAATACCCAGGAAAGGAGTAATATGAGCCCTACCACTGTGGAGACTGAGAGCTAACATTGGCTGCAATACCAGCTCCAACAAAGCTGACTTTTTGGTGTTCTTTTTTTCTTTCTTTAAATTCAAGTTTTTGTTAAAAGTTGGTCTTTAAGAGTTCATTTGGATCATTCTGAGGTTCCATAGCTTTATATTTCAGATTAGTGTGAATATCTACAGAAAACTGATTAATAAAATGGCCATTTAAAAAAACCTTCCCATCAGATATTTCTAGATCTTTATTGGTAAATATCTGAATTGTCTCTACTAGGTGGTTTCTAAAAATTCTAGGGCTTTCATCTTTGGCCTGGATTACTCAGTTAAGTATGAATAATTCACCAGTTTAATCTGAATTTCTTTCATTCTTTTCTGAAGCAGATTTGCATGTAATCGCAAGGTAGCTTTCCCTCTTCCACAGCCAGAATCGCCTGATAATTCCATTGTGGATTTTGTTTTGGAACACCTGTGACACCATCAACTAAATTTTCATTTGTCGCATGCATGCAAATAGCTCTGTTCCTAGAAGTCCCAATAATGCATTGCTTCTCATCAATGTTGCAGCAATAAGATAGGAAGACCAGGCGGCCCATCCAGGTCAAATAAAGAGAAGTAATTATGTGCTGAAATTTTTTAACCAGTCAACCAACATCATTAGAAAAACTACCCATTTTATCTGTGCAATTTTTAAATCTCTCATACTAAAAGGAACATAAATTCTCATATTTCCATTATTACATGGCACTTCTTGTAGAGTGTATAGTGCATGATAGAGGACTCCCTGTACTTATGAAACTAAAGTTAGGCTTGCTGCTGCCTTATACTCCGTGGGAGCCATGGGTGCCTGTAAATATGATGAGGGAGAAAATTTATCAGGAGACTCAACTCAAAGTAGTTTATCTGGTACTTTTAGGAAAGAATTTTTGCACAGGTTTCTGCTCTCAAAGGGGCATGAAGTCTTGCATATTAGGTACTTTATTGGCCCTAATTACAACAAACCAAATATAATTGAAAGATTGTACTGTAATTCAGAGATCTGTTGGCTGGCCAGGTCTTAGAACTTCTAAGTTGATATAGGACCAAGTGTCGTTACAAAAGAAAATAAATTTCCTCCACTTCCAGTTATATAGAGATAACACTGGTCTTTCCTCAGGGTTTCAGCAGGTATCTCAAAGGGTTGTCATCAGGCACTGATGTGTTTGCCCCATAGCTGTTAATGGGAACAACCAGAAGAGAGCGAAAAATCTGTCATTAGCATCCTAATGACATGATTCTACCACAAATGACAACTTTTGAAGTTACTTAGGGGTGTCCCTGGTACGTTCCTTATTTCTCACTGGGAATGGCTATATACCCTGTTTAGGTGGGGCCTTCCTCTAGCCCTGGTGGAAGTGACTTAGTACAGCCTCAGTCCTGAAACCCATCACTCTTTCCCACAGACAGTTAGTTCCCTTTAACTAGGGAAAAATGAGATTTTATGTAAATGGCATATCTTAGCTTCTTCAAAACACTCTAAGAAGGAAAGGATAAAAGTCCTCCAGCCTTAAAATGTCTTAACAAGCCCCTGACTGGGATTTCCTTTCCACAGGATTTCCATAATTGATGGCCTATTGTCTTGTGCTTTGTAGTTGATGGGTGTGAGGTTATCCCTCACCTTTAGAAAGACAGTCTTAAGCAGTGAAAAGGACATTTTAAGCATAAATAAGATGCAGTTCACTCTAGGAGTGAAGTGGATTCCCCTCTGGAGTTGACAAGGGATGTTCTCTAGAGAAATAAATTTCTAGATTTTAAATGATCCTCTGAAATCAGAGTAGGTTGCCACTCTGCCCATGATAAAGCAAATTTCTAATTAGTTATTAAGTACATCTTTCTTTTCTGGGCTGCTGCTCCAGGTCATCATAATTCAGGATTATCTTCCAGTGTAGTCCTATGTCAGGATTTTCACTGGGCCCTGGGTTCAAAGTTAAAGTGTTCACTAAGCCTGTTCTCACACAGTCCTTTGTTAATTACTTCTTTGACACGGTACTTTGTTCATTCCCTTAGCAGACAGGCAGAAGCCCCTGTTCTATCTCTGTCAAAAACTATAAAGTCAGCAGCTCAACTACACCAGTAGCTGTAGGGCAGAAAGATGAGGCAGTCTGCTCCCATAAAGGTTTATAGTCTTGGAAACCATATATAGTGTCAATATGAATCAGAATAGACTCAACATCAGTTGGGTTAGTTTTGGTATCACTTAAAGATAACAATGCACAAAGGGAAAAATAGTTTATGTCTGGCCGGATCAATATCAGGGCAGCTCTTAGCAGTGAGTGACATTGACTCTCCCCCCACCCACCTGCAGAGCCGACCAGAGCTGGCTAATGTAACCTGTCAGCAGCTTTGCAAGTCATTTATTTTCATTCATGGCCTGTTTTGCTTATGGCCCATTTTGCTCACAGCCTGTTTTGCTCACGGCCCACCCTACATCCTGAACAAATACACCTGGAACCAGGAAGACACCTTACATTCCAGAAACCCAGACATACCTGTATCTCCCAATCCCTGACTACTTTACCTTATATGGACTCAAGGTAGCCCAGTCACATGTTCCCAGGAAATATATACACCACCCATGTAGCCTGGGGTTCGACTCCCTCGGCCCGGACGTTGTGGACTGTGGGACTTCACCCAGGCTGGGTTTTTCTCCGTAATAAAGCCTGTTTGCTTAAATTCAACTAATTTGGTTTCTGATGCCTCTCGACCACCTTACATTGGTGCCACAACCTGAGATAGAGACCCCCTCAGTGGTCAGGGGCATTGGCCCACCCCAAGGGACTCTTCTACAACCAAACATCAGCGGTCGAGAACAGCATGATCAGTTTCGGACTCGGATAAGTCCTGCCCAGCCACCTCTCCATCTGAGCCCTTCCTGTCCTGTGTCACCACTTTGTCAGGGATGACTTTCCACTCCCATTTGGGACCCTGTGGCCTGGAAACATCTCACTAGCAGGGGACCACCTCCATTTATTCTAGAGTTTCCTCTAACAAGAGGGACACCTTGTCTTGGGGGATAACTCTCCGGGGTGTCGAAGCATCATGGGCAATAACAAGTCAAAAACTAATCCTAAGACCCCCTTGGGCTATCTCCTAATTTTCTCCAAACTGGGATTTTCCCAAAGCCTGCGTCAAAAATGGCTAATCTTCCTGTGTACAATGGAGTGGCTTCAATGCCCCTTTGACAACCAATCTAGGTGGCCCTCCGAGGGTACTTTCAATCTTGGCATTCTTACTGACTTGGACAATTTTTGCCACCATTCAGGAAAATGGTTGGAGGTTCTGTATGTTCAGGCTTTCTGGGATCTCCGAGCCCACCTGTCCCTATTCGTCCAGTGTTCCATCTCACAGGTCCTTTTAGCTAAATCAACTGAAAGGAGCATGGCAGCGAAATTAAAACTTGAACATATCCCCGACTCCCCCTACCATACCCTAGCACCATCCTCTGAGCTTACTGAAGATCCAGGCACTCTTGGGCTCCCACCTTGACCTATCCCTAATCCTCCTCCTCCCTCCCAGCCTCCGCCGCCCTATGCACAGCCCCTCCCACTCCCTCCTCCGCCACCATCTTCCCCCTCTGCTGCTGAACAGCCCCAACCCTATGCTCCAGTCACGCCCATTTCACCACCTTCTGTTTCCCTTATCTCCTCCTCTGTGTCAGTGCACACTCATGCCCACCTCCTGCCTCTTAGGGAAGTAGCAGGGGCTAAGGGTGTGGTATGGGTCCATGTTCCATTTTCTCTCCAAGACCTGTCCCATATCAAAAAACACCTGGGTTCATTCTCTGCTAACTCTGGTAATTATATTAAGGAGTTTCAATATTTAGCTCAGACAAATGATCTGACCTGGCACGATATATACGTCATCCTAGCCTCCACCTTAACACCTGATGAAAAGGAAAGAGTCTACCTTGCAGCTAGGCAGTATGTGGATCAGACCCACCTGGGAGACAATACTGTATCACTGGGGCAGAAGGCCATTCCTTCCAAGGACTTGGGATGGGCATACCAGCCTGGGGCGGGGGGTAGCCACCACCACAAGTTGATAGCATTGTGCTTAGTACAAGGAATGGAAATGGCGTCTAACAAGGTAGTCAATTTTGAAAAACTTAAAGGGGTAACACAGTGGAAGAATGAAAAATTTGCCCTTTTCCTAAACCGCCTCCAGGAAGCCCTCACCAAGTTTACCAAACTGGACCCCAAGACCCTTGCCAAGGCAGCTTTCTTGGCCTCCCATTTTATCTCTGTCAGCTCTGGATAGAAGAAAAAAAATTAATGCAGGGGAGGGACCACAAACCCCATTACAGGATCTGGTAAAAAATGGCCTTTAAAGTCTTTAATGCTTGGGAGGAAGTGGAAGGGTCAGCACAACAGTCCAGGATACAACAGAAGGTAGCCCTGCAAACTCAGGCTCTGGTAGCTACCCTGAGGCCAGCGGTGGATGGGCTGAAATATCCTCACACAAGAAGGGATGCAGCCCCACCGGGGGCATGTTTTAAGTGTGGGTCCACCGATGCCCACACTCCCAGCCCCCCACCAAGCCGTGCCCTGTGTGCCACTAGACAGTGCACTGTAAGTCTGACTGTCCGCTTGCGGGCTTCCCCCTGCTGCCTCAACACCTGGGGTCAGTCGGAGCCTCATCACAGTCCTTCCCGGCTGGTGAGCTTCTGGGGCTTGCTGAAGAACCCTGAATATGGCTGCACTTGGATACCCCAATAACCCTAGCTGAGGCCAGGGTCACTGTCCAGGTAGCGGGTAAGTCCACCTCTTTTTTTATTGGACACGGGAGCTATCAATTCTGTCCTTCCTTCATATGTCCGGCAGAGTGTCCCTTCCACAGTCACTGTAATGGGAATTGATGGCACCTCGTCAACACCAAACAAAACCCCCCTCTTGCCTTGCGTCTTAAACCAATACCCTTTTTCCCATTCATTCCTAATAATCTCCTCATGTCCTGTTCCATTGCTCTGACATGACATTTTACAACACCTTAAGGCCTCCGTTTCCCTAATACCTCAGCAGCCACACACTGCCCATCTCCTTTTTTCCACTATAGCCACCCTGGAGCCAGCTGCTCCTCCTACCTCTCTGCCAGATTTTCTATCCGAAGTACACCCTCAGGTATGGGATTTATCCGCACCCGTGATAGCCCTCCATCATACACCCATTAAAATCCACCTTAAAAACCCTGACAGTTTTCTGCCACGCCCACAGTTTCCCTCATCTAAAGAGGTCATTTTTGTACTTCAGTCTATCATCAATTGCCTGCTAACACACAATATTTTGTCCCTATTAACTCTCCATGTAATACTCCCATTCTTCCAGTTCATAAACCCAATGGTCAATACAGGCTCGTTCGGACCTCCTCCTTATTAATGCCACAGTAATACCTATAGACCCTGTAGTTCCCAACCCCTACCCTTTATTAAGTAATATCCCACCAAAAAACACATATTTTACTGTCCTGAATCTTAAGGATGCTTTTTTCTCCATCCATCTACCCCCTGATTCTTACTTTCTTTTTACATTCACCTGGTCAGACCCCCAGTCTCAAATAGCTCAGTAATTAGCCTGGCGAGTCTCACCCCACCCCAGGGTTTTTGCGACTCACCTAATCTCTTTGGGTAGGCATTAGGCGGCTGGTTTATTCCAGTTTAATCCTCAACCTAGTACCTCACTGAAATATGTAGGCAATCTGCTAGTCTATAGCCCATCGCTGTCCCACTGCCAAAAGGTCACTGGTGCATTGTTAAATTTCCGAGGGGCCAAGGGATATCAAGTATCCCGTTCTAAGGCTCAGCTGTGTACACAAAATGTCACCTACTTGGGTATTTCGCTCTCACCTGAAGGTCAATCTCTGACCACCTGCCTTATGCAAGCCTTATAGGATTTGCTCCCTCCTGAAAATGCAGATCAAATCTTGTCTTTTTTAGAATTTATGGGTTTTTTTCCGTCTCTGGATTCCCAACTTCACTCTCATCACCAAACCGTTGTATGAAGCAGCCAAAGAAACTCCCCAAGGGCTCGTGATCAACCCAGCAATTGTTCGTCAAGGGTTTGCTAAGCTCCGTGTCCTATTACTTTCAGCCCCTCTTCTCGCTTTCCCCTCAGCAAATGCACCTTTTCAACTCTTTACAGATGAGCGGCAGGGTGTAGCACTGGGGGTCTTGTGCCAACAGCAGGGTCCAACTCACTGAGTCCTAGCCTACCTGTATAAACAACGGGATGTCCCTGTAAGAGGATGGCAACCCTGCTTGCGTGCACTGGCAGCAACAGTGGAACTCACCAAACAAGTTCTTAAATTCACTAACTTCCAGTCTCTTTTTGTTTTGTGTCCCCACCAGCTATCAGACCTTTTAAGTCACAGTGCTTTGTCTTTGTTGGGAACTTCTCGCATACAGATGTTCCATTTGTTATTTCTTGATAACCCTCACATTACTGTTCAAATGTGTCCACGCCTAAACCCGGCCACTCTGTTCCCTATTCATAATCCTATGCCTACCTCACATCAGTGCACGGAAATCATTGAAACCTACCTCCACCCAATTCGAGACCTTCAGTTCCAACCCTTACCTGATCCACAATTAACCCTTTTTGTGGACGGTAATTCAAGAGTAGATAATCAGGGGTTCAGACGGGCAACACATGCTGTGTCTCCCCCACTGAGGTGGTTGAAGCAGCCCCAAAAACCTGAGCTGGTGGAGCTTACACAGGCTTTAAAGTTGGCCCAGGTTCGCACCATTAATATACACATGGATTCTAAATATGCATACTCAATAGCTCACTTCTACTCAGCCATATGGGAGGAGCATGGGTTCCTTTCTACTCGTGGTTCTTCAATAGTAAATGGCACTCACATTAGGCAACTCCTAAAGGCTTTTCCCTTGCCATCTAATGTAGCCAAAATGCACTGCAAAAGTCATCAAACCGCTAAAGATCCCATCTCTCTTGGCAATGCCCTAGCAGACGCCGCAGCCTACCAGCACACATTTCACATGGAACCTGTCACCATAGCTCCAGCACTCAGCCCTTCACTTCCTCCTCTAAATAAATGGCAGCTGGCATACTCAGAGTCCAAAGTGCAACTGCATTACAAAAGAGGAGCTATTAAGGCCTCTGATCAGTGGATGTACCCAAATACCAGGCTTATCCTACCACAAGCCCCCAAACACTCTTTCCTCAGCGAAGTTCACAATACATTACAAATTGGTCCCAAGGCCTTGTTCCGTTTCTTGCAACCTCTTATAGACCCAGTGGGCCTCCGTGCGGCTATCGAACAGGTACACTCAACTTGCACTGTTTGCGCCACGGCTAACTCCCAGAGCAATATTCAGCCTCCAAGAAACCTCCACCAACTCCGTGGGCATCTCCCAGGTGAGGACTGGGCACTCCATTTTATGCACATGCCTAAACACAAATATCTTAAATAGTTGTTAACTTTGGTGGATACATTTTCAGGGTGGATTGAAGCATTTCCAACCAGCCGGGAAACAGCAGATGTTGTCGTTCGAACTCTCCTGGAATCTATAATTCCTAGGTTTGGCATTCCACACTCTCTCCAGTCTAACAATGGCCCAGCCTTCATTTTGCAGGTGTCTCAACAGGTCTCAGCCACCCTGGAAGTGGATTGAAAACTACATATTCCTTATCGCTCCCAGTTGTCAGGCAAGGTTGAGCGCGCCAACGGATTTACAAAGTCCCAGTTAACAAAGCTCTCCTTTGAGGTATGACTATCTTGGCCAGATCTCCTTCCTGTTGCCTTAACCTGCCTCCAGGCTCCCCCAAGGGAGCCCATGGGTCTCAGCCCATTTGAAATTCTATACGGCTGTCCATTTGTCCTAAATTAGTCTTTGCCTCAGAATGAAACTTTGCTTTCAGCTTACTTACCCAGTTATATTGTGATTTGTTCCTGCTTTATTTCCTCATCAGGTGGTGGTTACCATAACCTATGCTCTGGGCTTCCAGTGGGAGATTTCAGTACAAAAAAACTTGGGTGGACCAGGACAGAACCCATTCGAAGTTAATTGGAGCTCAATTCTGCCCACCGGACACTGACTCCTGTCCTGTTCTCCTTTCCATTTCTATCGAACTGCCCCACTGTACCTCCCCAGTAGGGTAAGGCCTCCCCACTTTGGGTTTCTTGTATGACCAAAAAACCAGGAACAGGCTGCAATGCATCCTGGGTAAAGGACAACAGAGGTTGTCCATGGAACTCCTGTGTTATACACAAATACAAAGCAACCGACAACCCAAACCAGGATAACCCAAAATACTGTCTGATGGGTTATCAGCCCAATGGCACTCGATGGTTAAATATTCCTGACCCCAACCATCACCGATGGCTGCAAGAGGTTTCAGGCAAAATTTATTATTCAGCAGCCTGCAGTTAACCGTGTAAGTCCATTTCCATTTACCGGGTCCTTAAACGCACTAGCCTAAAGGATGCACTAGAAAATTCTAAAAGAAAACAAACAGAACTTCAAGAAAATGTTAACGGTCGTCCTTCAGCAGGAAAAACTTTTTCTTGATTAACAGTCATCCAAGAAGGCGCCACCCTTTTAAATATTTCTCATTTAGTAAATTTGTCCTCCTGTTTTATTTGTGCTGCCTTACACAGGTCGCCCTTGGTGGCTGTCTCGTTATTGCTTTTTAACTGGACCATTTCCACCAAACTGCGTGCGCTGGGAAGGAAATTCGCTGGTCAAAACCCCGGACCTCAACAGAGAGGTTGCTAGTCTAATCCATTTATCGGTTGGGTTGCTCCCCTAATAACCCCTCTTATGACCTTCTGGCTCTGCTGCTTCTGGCACCCTGCTTGCTAAACTTTTTCCACAACCGAATACAAGAAATTTCTTGTTTGTTGCCATTAATCAAATGTTATTGCACCCTTAACGTCCTCTTGCACAGGAGCCAGACATTCCCAATCTGTAAGCTCCTCCCACACCACCACAGTACTCTCAGGAAGTAGTAAGAAGAGTCGTTTGCCCTATTACTGAAGATTTCAGAATGTCTGCCTGAATCAATATCAAGCCGGCTCTCAGCCGTGAGTGACTTTGAATCTACCCCACCCACGTGCGAAGCTGACCAGAACTGGCTGAAGCAACTAGGAACGAGTGACCTTGAATCTCCCACACCCACCTGTGGAACCGACCAGAACTGGCTAATGTACCCTGTCAGCAGCTTTGCAAGTCCTTTTTGGTTCCTCTCACGACCTGTTTTGCTGAGGGTCCATTTTGCTCACAGCCTGCCCTGCACCTGCACCTTTTACATGGCCCGTTTTGCTCACGGCCCACCCTTACACCCTGCACAAATACACCCAGAATCAGGAAGACACCCTACATTCCAGAAACCCAGACATACCTGTATCTTCCAATCCTTGACTACTTTACCTTATATGGACTCAAGGTAGCCCAGTCACATGTTCCCCGGCAATATAAACACCATCCATGTAGCCTGGGGTGTGACTCCCTCGGCCCGGACGTTGTGGACTGTGGGACTTCGCCCAGGCTGGGTTTTTCTCTCTAATAAAGCTTGTTTGCTTAAATTCGACTGATTTGGTTTCTGACGCCTCTCAAACACCTTATCGTTTACTTATCATTGCATCATCTCAAACACACACGATTAATATTTAATATTATGGTAAATTTTCTTCCAATCTCTTTTCTGCACTATTAAATATTACATATTTGGGAAACAGCAGACTTTTAAAGAATATATGAAACCTTTTTATGTCCTTTTCTGGATGAATGAAATTTGGGTAGTTACATAGTTTAAAGCCAGGTAGAGAGGAAGGGGGAGGTGAGTGGAGAAACCCAATACTGTGAATGAGAAATGGATCAGCAAAATAACCTCAAAGCAGCTAGGTAGATTACTTTTTGAAAAGAACTAGCAAAACTGCCCCCCAAAAGCTGGGCCAATAATACCTAGAAATTGAGCATAAAAACAACTCCAAAGAAGTGGAGCCATGGTTAACTCGGAGTGTTTTAGGGGAGGGGAGACTATAAAAGAGAAACCCATTAGGCAGGCAGTGCACTAAAACCTCTCTCCTGAATACACATTTGCATCTCTGTCAAGTGTACTAAAACTATCTTATGCTTTGCTGAACCTCTGTACTTTATTTTCAATAAAACTTTCCTATGGTTTTCTGTATGCTGTACCTCTTGACTGAAATCTATCTCCCAAGAAGACTAAGAACCAAGGATTAGAACTGGGTTAGTTTGGGTAGACTAGAGGAAAAAAAATACATAGACACTCATATGTTTATAAGAGTTTTATCAGGCCCAATAAATTGTTAAAATAAATAAATAAATAAATAGATAAATAAAAGAGTTTTATATAATGGATAATTATACATTAAGAAAGCATCCCAACCCAGTCCAGTCCAAGCTCATAAGTCCTATATTAGCCCACATGCCCTAAGCCAATCTATAAAGTCCTCTTCAGAATCACAAAACACATGTAATGATGCTGAATGCAGGACATCACAGGTCAATGGGTAGGAAGTCTTTGGAACCAGTAGCATTGTAAGCATCTCAGCACTGGCAGGGGTCTGTATGTGGCCTTTCCGGCTCCAGTGGTCTGGTTGCATCAGAATAGGTCCATGTGTCTTCTCCACCTCAGGGTACTAGTGTAGTTCCATGTGTCTTGTCAGCTTCAATGTCTGTCAGAGAGTGAGCCAAGAGATAGAGAAATGTCTCCCACCTCCAAGCAGGAAAATACCAGAATTCCCATAATCCTTAGGGGAAGGTCATGCCCACACAGCCTCATTGACTATAACCCAATTGACAGAGTAGACTCCACCCCTTCATGCTGAATCCTTTTGAGTCCCAAATTGACACCAGATTATGTAACTACCAGAAGAACCAGTCTGGAAAACCACAATGCAACAACATAAGGAGATAATTAGGGTTATTTTCTTGAATGACCCATTATAAAATTTGATAAGAAACTGCAGAAAATATAGCTATAAAAATAAAAAATTCCAAATTCCACATCTCAAACATCACTATTAATATTGAGGCATACTGACTTATTTTTAATATTAACATTGCAAGCAATATGCTGCTTATCCTACATACATTTTCTTGGGCCATATGTTTTGCTGTTTTGTTTTCTTTCTTAAAAACAATTTTATTAGCATATAATTCACATGTCATATAATTAAATGTTTCAATCACATTAAGAAAAATTATACAATCATCACCACAATCAGTCTTAGAACATTTTCTTCATTCTTATGCTCAGCATTAGCTTCCATTCCCCTCCAACCTTCCCTACCATACCACCAAGGAACCATTAATTATCCTGGATTTCATATACAGAAAAAGACATTTAAAAACCAAACTAAGAACAATAACAAAGTAAAAGTATCTCAATTAAAAAGAAGGCAAATAATACTGAAAAATAGAACAAATTTAACTGGATCATAGGGAGATTAAATGATAGGGTGCTAGATTCTAACCTAACTGCATCTGCAACAATCCACTATCCAAAGCATTCTAAATTTTTTTCCACAATCAGTGGGCTTTCATTTTATTCTTTTGATGAAGTCTTTTGATGTGCACAAGTGTTTTATTTTTAATATGTCCTTGTCTTCTCTTTTGTCTTCCATCTTTATTGTATTTGGTCAGTCAATGTATGCCTTGCAATAGGGACCTTAGGTTTGTTCCAATTTTCTTATCAATGATTTTGATAGCTCTAGGGCTTACATGCAGGTTTCTAATCCATCTTCAATCCTTTTTTTTTCTGCATGGAGTGAGGTACAGTTACTTTTTAATTCTTCTTAAAATTGAGATACAATAAGGAAGTTTCTGCAATATGCCTTCAATATTCTATAACTACGTTCATGAGTAATACTGATAAGAACTTATTGCAAAAACATAGGAAAAATCCACGAGGACCCCAAATAATTTATAAAGTGCTGAAATTATAATGAAAACCTTTTAGAAGTAATAATTAAACTGTGAATTGCCAGGTACAGAACAGGGGATTCTGTATTACTTGCTAAAGCAATGAATTAAAATTCTGTGAAATAAGTTATGAACAAATGACTCTGTAAGAACTCATTTGGTAAGCACCTTAATTTAGAAGTCAGGCCCTAGTGAAATCCTGACATAAGACTGTACTTGAAGATAATTCTGAGACATGCTGGCCCAGAACATTGGCTGAGAAAAATTGGAAAGAAAAGGTGTTTGAGATCTAAGGACACAGTTAATAACTAATTAGAATTCTGATTGACTATTTGCAGAGCAGAAAACCACTTCCTTTTGAAAGTGTCATTTAAAAACTAGTGAAGTGTTCACCTAGACAATGTCCCTTCTCAACTAATAATGGGAAATCTGGTTTGTACCCAGATGATCAAAATGTATCTTACCTATCCTTAATGTGTCCTTTTCAACTCGTGAGAAGGGCCAACTTAATTTCTTTTGAAGTGACTCTACGCATTAATAAAACTTTGGCTAAAATCTTTGCTGATGTATGTGATTGTGTGTGTGTGTGTGTGTGTGTGTGTGTCTGTGTGTCTGTGTGTGCTTGGCTTATCCTGGACCCTAACAAACCACATGGGTCTGGAACTTGCTTGTTCCCCTGTGAGTGACAGCTAATGCACCAAACTTCACATAAGTGTCTTGTTAATAAAACCTGGAACTTACTCAATAAAATCTGTTTTCCCTTTATTCCTAAGCACACATCTCAACAATACTCATGTTTCCACATTTTCTTGCAGTTACTTGTGGTTATATGACTGACAGTATAAGGGGAATTTATTTGTACCACTTCAAAGTCAGGCTCAAATAACTTCTACATATGACTACATTCTCTGACACGTCCTTGGTGCATATTATCACAATAATTTGAGAAGTGGTGTGATGGAGATAGAAGGAAATCAGGTAAGAGTATAGCTCTGTAATGCACCATCTCAAAGAGAGTCACCTACTTATAATAACATCTATTTGGACAATTGGGAGTGAGAAATAAAGTTAATCCAGGGGGAAATAGAGTTACCCTGCCATTAATTAATGGTGGAAATGTGACAACACAAAACCCAGACATAAGAGCCACTTCCCTCTTTGGGGATATTTCACTTTTAAACTGAAAAATATTCTAACTCAGAAAGTTTAGACAAACAAAACCATCTGGACAAGCAAGGCCTTTCAGATAAGGAATGGAGCCTGAGACCTTGAGGGTGTAACAGGATGCCTTTCATTTCTGTGAACCATGTTTCCTTTGTTCCAAGGCTGAAGCCCTCTGTTCATTGTAACAAATATGTTAAACGTTCCCTCAATGTGTTACATGGTTGAGGATTTATAATTTGCTTGCCTTTCCCTGAATTGCTTAAAGCAGTTTTGGGAGGCTTTAAACCCTTTGCTTCCTTCTGTCAGGTGCTTGCAGAAATAAACTTAGAATTTATTGAATCCACCTGGTCCCTTTATTTGGCTAAAACAGTGACCAACATCCAGTAACTTGTCAGTGACATCAGAGCCAGTATATATGTGCAGCATTTTTGCTATAGTAACTAGTTTTATTTTACCAAATACATGCCCTTCAATAAAATGTATTAAAAAGTGAGAGAGAAAGAGAGAGCGAGAGAGAGATCCATTTTTAAGGGATGAAAACTAATCAAATTGATACGGAACTTTACATGAAATTATCTTTAGATTATTTGGCCTAGATCCAGAATCAAAGGTGGTTGAAAACTAGGAGGAGCGTTATGGGAGAGAAAAAATAGCTGAAGCAAGATATTTCAAATGATAAAATTCAACTTTAATATGTATAAAAACACATTACATATACTGTAATATATTAAAGACTCACGGTGTTACCAAGGGCTCAATGCCAGGAAATCCTGTCATCACCAGCAAAGGACTTTGTTTGTTTTTTAGTTATCATGCTTTAATACAATGTTAAAGCTATAAAGTTTGTAGTAGTTAGTTAAATTTATGTCAATGTCAACCTGATGGTTCCTCCTTGTGAGCATGGCCTTCTCATTAGAAGGATCCTGGGAGCCTCCCCATTTTTCTTCCTTCCCTTTCCTGCCACTGGCACTGAGAGGTGCCAGAGCTCTATCATGTTTCTACTGACCTTGGATCCATGTGACTTTGTACCCAGCTGCCTGTGATCTTCTTGCATTCTGCATCATTGCATGTAGCTGTGCAATCCTGAAGAGGGACTTATGGACTAGGATCACACTTAAGGACTTGAGTTGGACTTGGCTGGGTCGCTTTCTTTATAGATAATTACTTCTTGATATAAAACTCTTTCTTATACATATATAAGTGCCTCTGGATTTGTTTCTCTAGCCAGCCCAGCCTAACACAAAGTTAAAGTGATCACACTGATGTTGAAAGTTAGACAATAACTTTTTAATTTTTGGCAACAAGGACATGGAAAACATATTTTCTCCTATGTTCTTCAGATAATGCCCTAATACGTATGAAATAAAATAGAGAGTCACTTTGGGCATTTAAATTATATGCCCCTATTTATCTTTTTTAATTTTTTGGTGTAAATTGCATGCTGTAGAGTCAATTGTGTCTTGTAACAACTTTAGAAGACAGTGTGGAAATGTCCCATAGAGTTTTCTAAGCTGTAATTTCCCTCTAAATTTTAAAAAATTGTGTTACTCTTATTGACATATACACAGAAAATCATACCCCAGCAGTTACTACATGTGAAATTTAGTAGCAGATTAAATTTTTTTAATTTGTGCAACCAATCTCATTTTATATTTGGAATTGTTACTTCCTAACTAAGACAAACTTACTGTCCTATAAGGTTTCATTCTAATTTTTTGAGTTGCTGTTGTTAATTTCATCACATGTAGATAGCTCTTAAAGTAGCATAACTTTCAAGGTAGACTTAAAAAAAGAGTTAAGATAAACTATTCTTCTGGTTTAAGATGACTTAAGGGAATAGTTTTTGTTTAAATTTTAAAGAATATGTCAGGACAGTACTTTAGGGATTCATTAACCTACTATGCCTCCAGAAATTTCAGTGCTCATGTTGGAATGAGCAGAAATATGGGTACATGCTGTTGTTGGGTACTATAAAATTGGTTCTGACTCATAGCAATCCTATGTACAACCAAATGAAACAATACTCAGGCCTGTGCCATTCTCAAAATGGTTGTTATTTGGAACCCATTTTTGCAGCAACAATGACAATTTATCTCCTTTAGGTTATTCCCTTACTTTATACTTCTAGTTTACCAAGCTTGATAGCCTTTTATGGGGACTGATCTCTCCTGATAACATGTCTAGTGTACATGACAAATCTTGACATCCCCACTTCTAAGGAGCATCCTCACTGTACATCTTCTAAGATAGATATGTTTCTTCTTCTAGAAGTCTGTGATACTTTACTTATTTATCAACAACACCATACATCAAATGAATTAATTCTCCTACAGTCTTCCTTATCCATTGTTCATCTTTCACATGTATATGAAGCAATTGAAAATGCCATGGATTGGGTTAGGCATGCCTTAGTCCTCAAAGTGATATCCTTGCTCTTCAACACTTGACAGAGGTTTTATTCAACAGTTTTGCCCAATGAAACAGACCACTTGATTTCTTCATTTTATGAGCATTGATTGTGCCAAAACAAGACAAAATATTTGACAGCTTCAATCTTTTTCTATTTATAATGCTGTTATGTATTGCTCCATTTGTAAAGATTCTGTTTGTTTTCATTGAGTTACAATCCACACCAGCAACTGCTTCATGTATTCCTTTCTTTCAGCAAGCAGGGTTGTGTCATCTCCATATTGTCCGTTATTATTAAGCTCTCTTCTAATCCTGATGGCACATTTATCTTCATATAGTCTAGCTTTCCAAATAATTTTCTCAACAATAATACATAATAAATATGGTAAAAGGATAGAACCCTGATACACACCTTTCTTGATTTTAAAACCACACAGTGTTCCTTTGTTATATTTGAACGGATGCCTCTCAGTCTGTATACAGGTTCCACTTGAGCACCATGAGTGTGCTGGATTTCACATTCTTCTCAATATTATCCATATCTTATGATTATCCACTTTGCATAATCAGTAAAACATAAGTAAAATTCAGTAAAACACAAATATTTCAATAGGATAGATACCAAAATAAAAACATCAAGAATCATCATAATCAAACTCTACAATTCAAAGGAAAAGGAGAGAATACTGAGTGCAGCTAGAGACAAAAAGAACAGTCACGGGGAGCGAGCCTGGCAGACAGTCACTCAGAATCCCTGATTGGAGAAGAGGTGTTGCATGTGTCACTTCAGCTGGTTTGAAAGCGGGAGCGGAGTCTTTGGGAGCTGTGTGAATACCTGGGTTGGTGAGATGGCTACAGATCTTTCTGAGTCCAGTGGGCATAACTGTAAAGGTGACCTGAAGAATAATGCCACGTTAGACACAGATTATCCACTTCAACTCCTTTACTATGGAGGAAATTCACTCAAACAAGAAGCTGGAATTATCAAAGGTCATGGAACAGCTGGGGGAGAGGAGGAGAAGAAAAAGCAAAAGAGAGGTAGCCAGAGTCAAATAAAACAGAAAAAGAAGACCATACCACAAAAGGTGATGATAGGCCAAATTCAGAGAGCAAAGAAATACATAACAAGAATGTGTGGCCTTGCAACTTTCAAAATCGAATTTAAGAAAGTAAAAAGAGTTTTTTCTCAGAAATTATCCTTTGGTGCCTCAATAACAGGAGAGGATGAGATTCTAGGCAACTTTACAGATGATATCATCGATGTCATTCAGAAGAAGTGGCCAGAGGTGGATGATGACAGCATCAAGGATCTTGGAGACATAAAGAAGTGATTTTGAACAGGTGTCTGTATCTAATGATCTGAGCTGAGAATTGATAATGGCCAACGAGAGAGAGGCATTTTAAACAATATTTTTATCTTAAGGCAGAACAGTAGGTGCCCTTGTCCTTGGCATTTTTACTGTTCTGTATACAGCTGCTTTTTTTTAATTGCCAAAGTCTAATAAATAGGGGAGATTATCATGCTGACCCATGAAACAGAATATAGTCAAATAAAATTATTTTATCATTTGAAAAAGAAAAAAAGAACAGTCACCTACAAAGAAAGTTAATAGACATAAACTCAGCCTGCTCAGAAGAAGCTCTGCAGGAAAGAAGATGATGGAGTGGCATATTTAGAATTCTGAAAGAAAAAAAAATCCTTCCAAATAAGAATCCTATATACAGAAAAATTATCCCTGAAATACGGGGGAGAAATAAAGGTATTTCCAGACATGGGAAAACTAAAGCAATTCATAAAAACAAGACCAGCATTACAAAACATATTAATTGGATCACTATGGACAGAGAATCAACAACAGTAGACAAACCTGAAAGCATCACAGAGCACAGCACCACCCAGATCAGTATGATGAAAATAGCACTTGAAACAACAGGGAAATAGAGGAGTAATCAAGACAAAAAATGAAGGTGTCTGTGTGTGCGCACACACACACACACACAAGAATAAAGAAACCAAACATAAGCACATCAAAAATAACAGCAAAAAACCCACATATATCAATAATGACAATTATTGTCAATGCACAAATTCAATGCACCAATCAAAAGACAGAGCAGCTGACTGGAATAAAAAACAAGCCCTATCTATTTGTTGCCTACAAGAGACATACTTTAAACTCTAAGATAAAAATAGACTAAAACTCAAACGATGGTGAAAATATATACCAATCTAATTGCAACAGTAAAAAGCAGGAGTAGCAATATTAAATCTCTGATAAACTACCCTATTAGGTAAACAATATAAGAAGACTGAAGAAAAGACGCTACAAAATAATTAAAGGAACAGAAATAGGACTAAAATATATCACAATTTCAGGATAGCAGTTAATGAAATCGTCATTTTGCTTTGCTTTGTTTTGTTCCTTGAAGTTTTCTGAAAGAGAAGACATTGTAGGAGCTGAAAGCAGGGGGTGGCATGTAGTAAATGCTCATTAAATGCTGTTGAATCATGCTCTGTCACTCAAAAAAAGGAACAATAAAGCCAATGCATAAAATTCATTTTTGGTACATTTATCAAACTCATAAACTTTAATAAACCTGTACTAACCCAATGAAAGACCTCAAAATTCACCAATCAAATGCTCACAGAGAGGAGAAATAAATAGCTCAACAATAATAGTAGGAGACTTCAACACACCACTGTCAAGGAAATACAGATTACCAAGAAAGAAACTCAATAAAGAAACAGAAGAGCTAAACAACACAACTAACCAGCTCAATTTTCTATACATATAAAGAGGATATCACCCAACACAAACATGATATGTAGTCTTTTCTAACACACACAGTACATACTCTAGAATAGACTACACATTAGCACTCCAGGCAAGCGTCAATAAATTAAAAAACTGAGATTCCACAATCCATTTTCTCAGATTGCAGTGCAATAAAACTGGAAATCAATACAAGTAACAGGATTGTAAAGACAAACACGTGAAGACCGAACAACATACTACTAAGCATTACTAGGTAAAAAATAAAAGGTAAAATTAAGAAATTCCTTTAAACAAACGAGAATGAGATCCCATCATACCAGAACCTTTAGGAAACAGCAAAAACAGTTATCAGAGCACAGAGATTTAGAGCACAAATGAAAAAAAGTTGAGAAATCCAAAATCAGCACTTTAAGATGGCACCTACAACAACTAGAACAAAGACAACAACATAAAAACCCTCCAACAGAAGAAAAGAAATCATAAAAAATTAGTGTCCATAAACAAACTGGAAAGAAATCAAGAAGACAATAAGTTAGTTTTTTTGTGTTTAATCATGTTATTGGGGCTCGTACAACTCTTATCACAATCCATAAACCCATCCACTGTGTCAAGCACATTTGTACATTTGTTGCCCTCATCATTCTCAAAACATTTGCTTTCTACTTGAGCCCTTGGTATCAGTTCCTCATTTTTCCCTTCCTCCCCATTCCCCCCTCCCTCAAGAACCCTTGATAATTCATAAATTATTATTATTTTGTCATATCTTACACTGTCCGACGTTTCTCTTCACCCACTTTTCTGTTGTCCGTCCCCCAGAGAGGAGGTTATATGTAGATCCTTGTAATTGGTTCCCCCTTTCCACCCCAACCTACCTCCACTCTCCCAGTATTGCCACTCTCACCACTTGTCCTGAAAGGATCATCTGTCCTGGATTCCCTGTGGTTCTAGTTACTATCTGTACCAGTGTTCATCCTGTGGTCTAGCCAGATTTGTAAGGTAGTATTGGGATCATGATAGTGGTGGTGGTGGTAAGGGGGAAGCACTTACGAACTAGAGGAAAGTTGTATGTTTTATCATTGCTACACTGCACCCTGAGTGACTCATCTCCTCCCTACGACCTTTCCATAAGGGGATGTCCAATTGCCTACAGATGGGTATTGGGTCCTCAATCTGCACTCCCTCTCATTCACAATGATTTGATTTATTGCTCTTTGATGTCTGATACCTGATCCCATCACCACCTTGTGATCACACAGGCTGGTGTGCTTCTTCCATGTGGGCTTTGTTGCTTTGATCTAGATGGCTGCTTGTTTACCTTCAAGTCTTTAAGACCCCAGATGGTATATCTCTTGATACCCAGGCACCATCAGCATTCTTTACCACTTTTGCTTATGCACTCATTTGTCTTCTGTGATCATATCGGGAAGGTGGGCACACAATGGTATAAGTTTTTATTCTTTTATGTCTGATATGTGATCCGTTCGACACCTCATGATCCAACAGACTGGTGTGCTTCTTCCATGTGGGCTTTGTTGCTTCTAAGCCAGATGGCCGCTTTTTTACCTTCAAGCCTTTAAGACCCCAGATGCTATATCTTTTGATAGCCGGGCACCATCAACTTCCTTCACCATATTTGCTTATGCACCCGTTTGTCTTCAGTGATTATATTGGGATAATGGGCACACACTGATATAATTTTGTGTTATTTGATGCCTTAGTTTTTTGAAAGCATTATCAAAATTGACAAACACGGGCAAACTTAACAAAGGAAAATAAAGAGAAGTAAATATCTAGAATTAAAGATAAAAAGGTGACATCACAACAGATTCAAATGAAATAAAAGAATAACAGAGTTATATGGAAGACTGTATACCACCAACTTTGATAAGCTAGAATAAGTGGACAAACACCTAGAATGATACTATCTAACCAAATTAATGCAGACAGATGTAGACAACCTGAATAGATGCATAACAAAAGAAGAAATAGAAAAGATCATCAAGAAATTTCCAACCAAGAAAATCTCATGGTCAGCTGGCTTCACAGAGGAATTTTAAGTATTCTAGGAAGAACTGTCACTAATGTTACACAGATTATCTCAGAATATATAAAGGGATAGCAACTCCCAAACTCATTATATAAAGCCAGCATAACTCAGATTCCAGAATCATGCAAAAACCACACAAAGACAGAAAACAACAGACCAATATCCTTCATAAGTGTCGGTGTAAAAATTCTCAACAAAATTCTAGACAGCAGTATCCAGCAACATATCAAAAAAAGATATTCATCATGATCAAGTGGGAATCGCACGATGGATGCAAGGATGATTTAACATACAAAAATAATTAAAGTAATCCACCACATAAACAAGATAACGAATAAGAACCAAATTATTATATCAATAGATAAAGAAAAGCATTTGACAATAACAAACACATATTTCTATTAAAAATACTGAATAAAATAGGAATAAAAGGGAAATCCTAAACATAATAAGGCCCATATATGAAATAACAGCAGTCAGTAAAGCATTCAATGGGGAATAAAATTGAAAATATTTTCCCTGAAAATGTAAATTAAACAAGGGTGTGACTTATCCCCACTCATATTCAATATTGTGCTGGAAATTTTAGCCAGCACCATTACAGAACAAAAAGAAACCAAGGTAATATAATTGGGCAAATAAATGAATCTCTTGCTATTTGTAGCCCAAACGATTTTATAGAGAGAGAGAACTTAAGAACTCCATAGAAAGAATGTTGTCAATAAAAGGGATTTGGTGAAGTAGAAGGATACAAGATTAACAAGCAGAACTCAATTGGCTTCCAAAAGGACACCAAGAAAATATATCATTTACAATAACTAACAAAAAAAATAAAACAGCTAGGAATAAACTACAGAACATTATTACAAGAAGCCAAAATACACAAATGCAAGAATATCTTGTGTTCAGGGATAGGAACTCTTAATATTGTGAAAATGCCAATACTACCTAAAGCAATATACAAAATCAACACAATTCCAATCCAAATCCCAACTTCATTCTTTAAAGAAAATGAAAAGTAATTATTAAGTTCATATAGAAAGATCAAAGGCCCAGGATAAGCACAGAATTTCTCAATAAAGAAAATAAAGTAGAAGGTCTTGCACTACCCAACCTCAAAACCTATTACACAGCCACAGTAATAAGAACTGCTGTGATAGATACATAAACCAAAAGAAAAGGACAGAAAACTGAGATGTAAAAGCATCCATAAACAACTGATTTTTGACAAAGGACCGAAAGTCAGTTAATGGGAAAAGGACAACATCTTCAACACATGGTGCTGAAAAAACTGTATCTCAATTTGCAGAAGAATGAAACAGGACCCATACCTTACCCTATGTACATTTAGAGACCTAAATGTAAACACCATAATTGTTAGCATTATCAATGAGAAAATTGGGATGAACATATGGAACTTATTATAGGGCAAATATGGCCTATCAAATATAATAACAGAAGCACACACAGTGGAAGATGGAATAGATGACAAAGACCATACCAGGGGTACATACGGTAGCCAACTAAAAGGGAAAAAAACTAAACAAAAAAAGACATGGGTAGTAGGGGAACAGGGCACTAATGCACCCAAGGGGAGAGTGTTGTTTATATCTTCCCAGGGAGAGAGAGACCAGACTTCAACCTGGTGAACCAAGACGTGAATACAACATACAGGCATGAAGCAGGAAACCAATAGAGAGGTCTGCTGGGCTGGCCTCAATTCCAACGATGTGTACAGCTACCCTCACCCAGAAGAATCCACTTCAGAGAACAGCACTGGAGCTACAGCTCAAGAAGAGGGACATGTATGATCAGAGGACAAAGGAGCAAACAAAGAGGGAGCGGGAGAGAGTGGAGCACATCCCAGCCCACAAAGCCCTGAGGACAATATTCATGCTCAGAGAAGCCAAAGCACAGAGAGGAACATAGGCCCGGCCCCACCACGAGAAAGGAAGGCCCTCACTGACCCTAAACATTACAGGGGACAACACTAGAGACACAGTGTGGGAATTGTGCTTGATCTGACAACACAGTGTGGGAATTGTGCTTGAGGTGAAACACTAAGGGCATGCAACAGTACAGCAAGGGGAGAAGAGCAATGAATTCCCCGGGGAATACCAAATATAGACTGTGGGGCCAGGGTGTGGCACCCCATCAGACTTGACAGGAAAACACTCCTAAAGGTCAACAAACAGAACTTGAACTATTTATAAGCTTTTCTTTTTTGTCATTGTTTTTTTTTTGAATTATTTAAGCTCTCCTTTTTATTTTATTTTCTTCTTAAAACAAACAAAAAAAACAAACAAACACAACGACCAAGTACCTAAATAAATAATGGCTCTGTAGGACCCCCATCTGTTTGAATAGAAAACAGTCACCACCTGGCTTCTATATAAGATCATTGCTCCCATAGTAAATGTCACAATTTCCATTTCAAAACCCATTTTCTTTTTTTTTTAAACGTTTTATTAGGGGCTCATACAACTCTTATCACAGTCCATACATATACATACATCAATTGTATAAAGCACATCTGTACATTCTTTGCCCTAATCATTTTCTTTTCTTTCTTTTCCCTTTTCTTTTTTTACATTTTATTAGGGACTCATACAACTCTTATCACAATCCATACATATACATACATCAATTGTATAAAGCATATCCATACATTCCCCACCCCAATCATTCTCAAAGCATTTGCTCTCCACTTAAGCCCTTTGCATCAGGTCCTCTTTTTTCCCCCCTCCCTCCCCGCTCCCCCCTCCCTCAAGTGCCCTTTGTAATTTATACATCATTATTTTGTCATATCTTGCTCTATCCGGAGTCTCCCTTCCCCCCCCCCCCACCTTCTCTGTCGTCCCTCTCCCAGGGAGGAGATCACAAGTGGATCCCTGTAATCAGTTCCCCCTTTCCAACCCACTCACCCTACGCTCTCCCAGCATCGCCCCTCACACCATTGGTCCTGAAGTTATCATCCACCCTGGATTCCCTGTGCCTCCAGCCCTCATATGTACCAGTGTACAACCTCTGCCCTATCCAGCCCTGCAAGGTAGAATTCGGATCATGGTAGTTGTGGGGAAGAAGCATCCAGGATCTGGGGGAAAGCTGTGCTCTTCGTCGGTACTACCTTGCACCCTGACTGACCCATCGCCTCTCCTAAGCCCCTCTATGAGGGGATCTCCAGTGGCCGACTCTTGGGCCTTGGGTCTCCACTCTGCACTTCCCCCTTCATTCAATGTGGTATATATATAAATACATATATACACACACACATTCTTTTTTTTTTTTTTTGCATGATGCCTTATACCTGGTCCGTTTGACATCTCGTGATCGCACTGGCTGGTGTGCTTCTTCCATGTGGGCTTTTTTGCTTCTGAGCTAGATGGCCGCTTGTTTATCTTCAAGCCTTTAAGACCCCAGTCACTATCTCTTTTGATAGCCGGGCACCATCAGCTTTCTTCACCACATTTACTTGTTCACCCACTTTGACTTCAGCAGTTGTGTCGGGAGAGTGAGCATCATAGAGTACCAATTTAATAAACGAACGTATTCATGCATTGAGGGAGTGCTTGAGTAGAGGCCCAAGGTCCTTCCGCCACCTTAATATTAAACCTATAAATGTAGATAATTAGATCTATTTCCCCATCATCATATATATGTTTGCATGTACACGTCTTTGTCTAGACCTCCATAAATGCCCCTTGACTCCTAGCTCCTTACTCCCTCTCCCTTGACTTTCCTCCTGCCCCACCACCATGCTCCGTCCCCACCTGGGCTACAGCTATACCTCTTCTCTACGCAATCTTACCCTTGATCGTTCCCCATCAGGCATGTCACTCCCACCTCACTACCATTTTGGGTCCCATGTTGTTCCCTTGTCCCTGTGTTTATTAACACCACTTCCTTACCCTCCTCCCCCTACCCCACCCGAATCTGTCTGTCCCCCCGGAACTGTCTGTCCTATTGTTTTTCCTCCAGATAGTTCATCCAGCCTGTCCTATTCAGACAGACTTGTGGAGACACTAACATGCACGAAAACAAGACAGAGGAAAACAAAGCAACAGTATACAACCAGAGAATAAAACAACATAAACAAACCACTGACAAAGAACAAAACACTTCACAAAAGAAAGGCTTGTAGTTCATTCAAGGATCGTTTGCTGGCCCTTAGGAGCGTTTTCCAGTCCAGTCTTTTGGGGCACAACGTCCTGGCCCCAAAGTCCACTTTCAGCATTCCCTGGGGACCTTGCCCCTCCATTCCCCTGCTGTTCCACTGCATTCCCCCAGTGCTTTGCCTCGGTGTGGTGGGATCAGGTCAGGTGCAATTCCGACACTGTGTCTCCGGTGCCGTCCCCTGTATTGCCCTTAGTCACTGAGGGGCATCCTGTCTCATAGTAGGGCCAGCCATGTTGTTCTCTCTGTGGACTGGCTGCTCGACTCAGGAACATCATCCTCACGGCCTCGTGGGCCAGGCTGTGTTCCACTGTCTCCTCCTGCCCCTTCATCTGCTCCCGTGGGCTCTGATCAGACATGTCCATCTCCCGGAGCTGTAGAATCAATGTCATCCTTTGAAACAAATTCTATTCGGGGGAGGGGCAGGAATCCACTGAATTTTTGGTGCTGGGCCCTACTCCACGCCGGGATATTGCATTCACACCTTGCAGCACTGGGTTGAAGTCTGGTCCCACTTTCCCTGTGGAGATATAAACAATACCCTCCCCTTGGGTGGGTTAGTGCCCCATGCCCCCACTTCCCTTTTCTTCCTTATATTTATCCTTTTATTTTCCTTTCCCCACCTCCTCCACTGTTGTCTACCATGTGCATCCCTGGTTTTGATCTGGTCTCTGCCATACTACACAGTCCTCACCCCAGAAATGTTTGTATACAGTAGCTTTTTCCCCTATGCCACTTTTGCATTATAAAATAGTTTAAAAATTTTTTTAATTAAAAAAAATTTTTTTTTATACTTACCTCAGCGGGCTCATGTTGTACTTGCCTTTTGTGCCTGACTTACCTCGCTTAGCATGATTTCCTCCAGTTCTTCCCATGCCGCTATGTGCCTCATATGTTCATCATTGCTTTTTAGTGATGCGTAGTACTCCATTGTATGTATATACCACAGTTTTTTAATCCAATCATCAGTTGATGGAAATTTGGGTTGCTTCCAACTCCTTGCAATTGTGAACTGTGCCGCAATGAACATTGGAGCACAGATGTCTGGTCTTGGTTTGTTCCTTGCCTCTTCTGGGTATATGCCCAGTAGGGGAATTGCTGGGTCATATGGTAACTCTATTTTCATCTGTTTTAGGTATCGCCAGATTGATTTCCATAGTGGCTGTACATACTTACAGGCCCACCAGCAGTGGATGAGAGTTCCTGTCTCCCCACAGCCCCTGAACACTTGTTGCTTTCTGATTTTTTGAATTGGGCTACCTTTGAGGGTGTCAGGTGGTACCTCATTGTTGTTTTAATTTGCATTTCTCTTATGGCTAAAGATCGGGAACATTTTCTCATATGTTTGTTGGCCTTTCGGATTTCTGTCCCTGTAAAATTTCTGTTCAAGTCCTTTGCCCACCTTTCAAGTGGGCTATTGGTATTTTTCTTTTTGGAAGCTATCAGAGTATTGTAGATTTTAGCAATAAGACCTTTGTCTGATGTGTCGTTGCTAAAGATGTTTTCCCAGTCTGTGGAATCTCATTATTCTCTTGGTGAATTCTTTAGATGTACACATGTGTTTTATCTTCAGTATATCCCATTTGTCGATTTGTGCCTCCTCTGTGTTTGTGTCCTTCCCTATTTCTGATAGCCTGTGTATTCCCTGCGCCAAAGTTCTCAAGTTGGTCTCAATTCCCTCATTGATGGCCCTAATAGTTTGGGGTTTAACATCAAGGTCTATGATCCACCTTGAGTTTATTCTTGTGCATGGAGTGAGATAAGGGTCTTGCTTAATTTTTCTGCATGTGGATATCCATTTTTTCCAGCACCACTTGTTAAAGAGGGCATTGGCTTCCCATTTGATATATTTGGGGCCCTTATCAAAGATCAGCTGTGTGTATGCTGATGCTTTTATTTCTGGGTTTTCAGTTCTCTTCCATTGGTCTGAGTATCTGTCATTGTACCAATACCATGCAGTTTTGAGAACTGTGGCTGCATAGTATGTGCCAAAGTCAGGTAAAGCAAGCCCTCCCACGGTGTCCTTCTTCTTGAGGAGTTCTCTGCTGATTCTGGGTTTCTTCCCTCTCCATATGAAGTTGGTAATCAGTTTTTCCATTTCTTTGAAGAAAGATGATGGTAATTGTATCGGGATGGCATTAAACTTATATAGTGCTTTTGGCAGAACTGACATCTTAACTATATTAAGTCTCCCAATCCAAGAGCATGGAATATTCTTCCATTTTTTGAGGTCGCTCTTGGTTTCTTGTAATAGTGTTCTATAATTTTCCCTGTTTAGATCTTTTGTTTTTTTAGTCAGGTGTATCCCTAGATATTTCAATTTGTGTTTGGCTATTGTGAAGGGTACCACCTTTTTGATCTCTTCTTCTGTGGTCTTATCTGATGTGTATAACAGTCCGATGGACTTCTGTTTGTTGATCTTGTATCCTGCCACTCTGCCAAACTCCTCTATTGCTTCCAGTACTCCCCTTGTGGAACTTTTGGGATTTTCCATATATAGAATCATATCATCTGCAAATAAGGATAGTTTCACCTCTTCCTTCCCCAGACGTATACCATTGATGTCACTTCTTTGCCTTATGCTGTTAGCTAAAATCTCCAGCACGATATTAAATAGGAGTGGGGACAAGGGACATCCTTGTCTGGTCCCCTTTTTCAGTGGGATTGTGTTAGTCATTTCTCCATTGACTACAACTTTGGCTGTTGGTTTTTCATATATAGCTTGTATTGTCTTGCGGAACTTTCCTTCCATTCCTATCTTCGCTAGTGTCTTAAACAGGAATTGGTGTTGGATGTTGTCGAATGCTTTTTCTGCGTCTATTGATATAATCATGTGATTCTTATACTTTTTCATGTCAATGTGACGAATAATACTAATGGTCTTTCGTATGTTGAACCATCCCTGCATCCCTGGTATGAATCCCACTTGGTCATGGTGAATTATTTGTTTTATATACTTTTGTATTCTGTTGGCTAGTATTTTGTTAAGGATTTTTGCATCAATGTTCATTAGGGATATTGGTCTGTAGTTCTCGATTCTTGTGTGATCCTTGCCCGGTTTGGGTATCAGAGTTATACTAGCTTCATAGAAGGAGTTTGGGAGTTTGCCATCTTTTTCTATGTTCTGGAAAAGTTTGTGTAGGATTGGTATTAGTTCTTCCCTGAATGCTTGGTAGAATTCTCCAGTGTAGCCATCTGGTCCAGGGGATTTTTTTGTTGGTAATCCCTTGATAACCTTTTCTATTTCTTCTATTGCTATGGGTCTGTTGAGATTCTTGATGTCCGCCGAGGATAGTCTAGGGAGGGATTGTTTTTCCAGGAATGTGTCCATGTCTTCTAAATTGTTGAATTCATTGGAGTACAATCCTTCATAGTACTGTGTAACTATCCTTTTGATTTCATTAGGGTCTGTTGTAATGACCCCTTTTTCATCCCTTATTCTTGCTATTGAGATTTGTTCCCTCCTTTCTTTGGTTAGGTTTCCCAATGGTCTATCGATCCTGTTTATCCTTTCAAAGAACCAACTTTTAGCGATATTAATTTTTTCCACAGTTTTTTTATTTTCCCTCTCCTGAATCTCAGCCCTGATTTTTATAATTTCTTTTCTTTTGCTATTAGTAGGGTTGTCCTGCTGACTCTGCTCTAGTTTTTGTTAATTTTTTGTCAGCGTATCCATCATGATTCTCTCTTCCTTTCTTAGGTGTGCTTGTATTGCTATGAACCTTCCTCTGATGACTGCCTTTGCTGTGTCCCATAAGTTTTGGTATGTCGTGTGCTCATTTTCGTTGGTTTCTAGAAATTTCCTGATTTCATCTCTGATCTGTACCAGTATGCACTCCTTTTGCAGTAGAGAGTTATTCATTCTCCAATTATTTTCTCTTATTTTCTTTGCCTTCTTTTTGTTGATTTCCAGTCTTATGGCACAGTGGTCAGAGAGAGAGGTCTGTATTATTTCAATGTGCTTAAATTTATGTAGATTTGCCTTATGCCCCAGCATGTGGTCTATCTTTGAATATGTGCCATGGGGACTTGAAAAGAATGTGAAATTTTTTTTATTTGGATGAAAAGCTCTGTAAATATCTATTAGGTCAAATTGTCTAATTGTGGAGATTAGCTCCCTAGTCTCCTTGTTGAGTTTCTTTCCCTGTGATGTATCTTTCTCAGTGAGTGGTGTGTTGAAGTCGCCCACTATAATTGTCGAGTCTGTGATTTCTTTCTTAATCTTTTGGAGTGTTTGGTTGACGTATTGAGCTGGCCTCTCATTCGGGGAATATATGTTTACAATGCTTAGTGGTTCATTGTCTATGATTCCCTTGAGCATTATATAGTGTCCCTCCTTATCTCTTTTTATGGTTTGCAGTTTGAGGTCAATTTTATCCGAGATAAGGATTGCAACCCCTGCTTTTTTTGTATTGCTATTTGCTTGGTAGGTCCTTCTGCAGCCTTTGATTTTCAGCCTATTTTTGTCTGTAGCCTTGAGATGTGTCTCCTGTAGGCAGCAAATTGATGGGTTGTTTTTTCTAAGCCATTCTGCTAGTCTCAGTCTTTTAATGCCTGAGTTCAGGCCATTGATATTCAGGGTTATTATCTCCATTTGCAGACTCTGTGATGCCATTTTATACCTTTTGTGTTGGGAGTTTTCCTACTTTCTTTTATCATTAGTATGTGTTTTGTATGTGTTTCATTCTTGACTTCTTTCCATCCTTAAGCCATTGCTATCTTGGGGCCTGTTTTCTCTTTGTTGTGGTCTGGGTGAAATTGTTCTATGTGTTGGTCTCTTATTAGTGCTTGGTGAGTGTTGTTCTTCTGCCCATACTGAGTCAGCGAGGATCTTTTGTAAGGCTGGGTTTGTTGTAACGTATTTTTTGAGTTTTTCCTTGTCTGGGAAGACTTTTACTTCTCTATTGATCTTGATCGATAATTTGGCTGAGTAGAGTATTCTTGGATTTGCGTTGTTTTCCTTCAACTTTTGGAATATGTTACTCCACTCTCTCCTTTTTTTCATAGTTTCTGCTTATAGGTCTGAACATATCCTTATGTGGTGACCTTTATATGTGATTTCTTTTTTTGCCCTAGCTGCTCTCATGATTTTCTCCTTTTCCTCAAAGTTGGATAGTTTAACTATTATGTGACTTGGTGATTTCTTCTTGGGGTCCCGTCGTGCTGGTGTTCGTTCAGCCTCCTGGATGGTTGCTTGGTTTTCATTCATTAGGCTGGGGATGTTTTCCTCCAAGAATTCTCTCGCTACTGGTCCAGATGACTTCTTTGTTGTGTCTTCCTCCGGTAGGCCAACAATTCTAATGTTGTTCCTCTTCATAGCATCAGACATCGCTCTTAGGTTTTCTTCAGCTTCTCTGATGCTCTTATTAGATTTTTGTTCACGTTTATTAAAGTCTGCTTGGTTGTCCTCCAAGACACTGATGCGGTTCTCTGATTCCTCCAGTCGATTCTCAAGGAACATGATTTTGCTACTGTTTTTCATTATTTCCTCCCTAAGCTCTTGTATTTCCCTTTGGTGTATGGCTTTTATCTCCTCTATCGTTTCATCCTTTTTCTGTATTGTTTCCTTCATATCCTGCATGACTCCAAGCAGCATTCTGAGAGTTTCTTTGTATGGCTTCTCAACGTCTGCTTCTTCTATGCTATGTTCAGCACATCTTCTGCCTTTGTCTTTTGTTTCTCCTGTTTTTTCGTTGAGGTCGTTGGGGCTGATGGCTGTTTGCGTTGAATTGTTTTTGAGGGACCAGGTGCCATTTTCTAGTCTCTCTCTGGAAGACTTATAGGAATGCTTCTTCAAACTGCCTACAGCTGATTTTGCTAGGTTATTAACCTACCACTTTATCTTCCTGTGGCTTCCCTATCAGGGGAGTGCCCCAGATGGCAGGTCGGCTGCCTGCCCCAGTGTTGCAGGGGCTGGGCTGAAGTTCCTGCTATTTTTAGAATATTGATAAGTGTTGGCTGAGCTGCCTTATGTCCCCAGGTACACAGGCAGGAACTCCCTGGTGAGGAGTCAGAGGAGTATCCCCTGGAGAGCAAGCAGGCCTTTCCCTAGCCTTGGGCTATCTATGCAGGGTGGAGCTCACCTAGCTGGGTGTGGCCCAGGCGCAAATGCCCTAGGGCTATGGGAGTGTCCCGTAAGTCTGCAATGGAGTGTGAGAGAGCAGTTCAGGAACAAGAGGGGGAGCAAAATTAAACAGTGAGACAGGCCTGTGCTGGGGTACAGGGAAGCGAGGGAAGGAAAAGCAACTATGCAGCTGGGTCCCACTCCCTGCCTGTGAACCTGCAAGGGCCCACTCCCTGCCCCAAGCCTCAGCGGCAATCCGCAGCTGAGCCCCAAGAAGAGTCACAAGAAAGCTGCTGAGCAGCCCCCAGAGAAGTAGGGGTACAGAGAGCAGAGATGTTAACCGGCACCACAGTGTAGCTGAAGCTTGATCCCTGCCTATGGAGCTGTGGGGGTTTGGGTTCAGTCCCTGCTCAGCCCGTGCGGCGCAGCAAGCTGTGGCTGTGCCCCAAAAAAGCCCCTGCGCAGCCCTCCAAGGCTGCGTGGGAATATAGAGCAAACAGAAGCAACAATGCAGTGGAACACCAATCCCTGCTGGTGGAGCCTCAAGGGCCCTGTCCCTGCCCTGAGGCAGGCAGGGGAAAACTGTGGCTGCGCTGAGGCCAAGCCCTGCTACAGGCTCCAAATGGTCCCGGCTTGGGCAGACACAGCAGCTAGGCTAGGGTCGAGCCCAAGCCGGCTTCCACTGAGGTAAGCCAAAAGCCCCCAGCCCCTCAAAACCCCGTGGAACTGAGCCTACTTATCTTTATGATGCACCTCCTGCGATCCAGTGGCGTTGAATTTCCCTCTGAGCAACTCTCCTGGGCTGGATTCTGCGGAGTCCCTCTGGTATGTGTTACTCCATCGCCATCTTCCTGGAAGTGTTGTCATTGTTTTTTGTTGTTGTTGTTGTTGTTGTTGCTTTATTTTCTTTTGTTGCTTTGTTTTGCTCTGTCTTGTTTTTGTGTACATTATTGTCTCTGTATGTCTATCTAGATAAGATAGGTGGGATAAACAATCCGGAGGAGAAAACAATGAGAACGATGGTTCTGGGGAGACACAAGTGACAGGGAGGCAGGGTAAAGGAAGTGGGTGTTAACAAATCCAGGGACAAAGGAACAACAAGTGATCTAAAATTAATGGTGAAGAGGATGTAAGATGTGTGGTAGGGCTTGATGAAGGCAATGTACCTGAGAGGAATTACTGACAGCCAAATGAAGGCTGAACATAATAGTGGGACAAGAGGAATGTAAAAGGAAATAGAGGAAAGAACTAGGAGGCAAAGGGTATTATAGAGGTCTAAATACAGGCATGTACATTTGTAAATATATTTATATATGACGATGGGGAAATAGGTCTATACACATATATTTATAGGTTTAGTATTAAGATAGCAAATGGACATTGGGTCTCTACTCAAGTACTCCCTCAATGCAAGAACACTTTGTTCTATTAACCTGGCATTCCATGATGTTCACCTTCCAGACATGAGATCACCGAAGACAAAGTGGGTGCATTAGCAAGTGTAAAGAAAGCTGATGGTGCCCGGCTATGAAAATATATAGTGTCTGGGGTCTTAAAGGCTTGAAGATAAATACTCAGTCATTTAGCTGAGAAGCAACAAAGGCCATATAGAGAAAGCACACCAGCCCGTGTCATCGTGAGGTGTTGATAGGATCAGGCATCAGGCATCAAAGACCCAGAACAAAAACTCATATGATTGTGAATCAGGGTAGTGCAGAGAGGAGACCCAAACCCCATCTGTAGGCAATTGGACATCCCCTTACAGAAAGGTCGCAGGGAGAAGATGAGCCAATCAGGGTGCAATATAGCACTGATGAAACATACAACTTTCCTCTAGTTCTTTAAAACTTCCTCCCCAATATCATGACCCCAATTCTACCTTAGAAATCTGGCAGACCAGAGCATGTTACACGGGTACAGATAAGAGCTGGAAATACAGGGAATCCAGGACAAATAAACCCCTCCGGACCAATGTTAAGAGTAGCCATACCAGGAGGGGAAGGGAAAGGTGAGGGGAGAAAAGGGGAACCGATCACAATGATCTACATATAACCCTCTCCCAGTGGGATGGACGACAGAAAAGTGGGTGATGGAAGACATTGGTCAGTGTAAGACATTAAAAAATAATTATAATTTATAAATTATCAAGGGTTCATGAGGGAGAGAGGGTTGGGGAGGTAGGTGAAATATGAGAACCTGATACCAAGGGCTTAAGTAGAAAGAAAATATTTTGAAATTGATGAGGGCAACAAATATACAAATGTGCTTCACACAATGTATGTATGTACAGATTGTAATACAAATTGTATGAGCTCCCAATAAAGTGATTTTAAAAATTAAAAGTAAAATGATTTATGATAAAAAAAAGTGGAAAGGACTGTGCAGATAATATAGATAATAGCTGTATGGTAATAGTTCTTGAATCAAATTGATATGGGTTGCTACACCTCCCTAACATTACAAAAATACCTCCAATTCAGTTAAATCAGGGCTTATTTGCTTTCAAATGAAAGCATCAAATTAATGTTAAAACTCACAAAAATAAGTAATTGCTTTAAAGTATATAATGCTTATTTTAAAATATAAAACTATCTAGTGAGAGAATTTAATAATGTTGAAAATAAGGGAAAATAAGGCTGTATCTTTTCACTAAGAGTAAAGACAACACACTAACTATTAAATCAATAAGGTGTTTGTGAATATTCTCCTGGGGTATTGACTTTAATTTTATATAAGCCAAACTTCATGGTTTATATCCTGCTCTGATGAATACATTCTTTGACTATCTAAAAAAAAGACGAAAGAAAAATAAAACACTTATGCACTTCAAATGACTTCATCAAAGGAAAAAGGACAAACTATTAAAATCTATAGAGTTCTACACTTCAATAAAAAAACCCTTATAATCCAATTTAACGGTGGGCAAAGGAAATGAATAGACCATTCGCAACGGACAATATTTAGATTATTAACAAACATATGAAGAAATGCTCATGATACTAGCCAAGCTGGAAATGCAAATCAAAACAATAATGAGATAGCATCTTACACCCACAAATAAAGCCCAATTAAAAAAATAAACAGCATAACATATGCTAGAGAGAATTCAGAGATTGAAATCCTTATGCACTGCTGGTGGGTTTGTAAATATGTACCACTATTGTGGAAAGGAATATGGTAATCCCTAAACTAACTGGGAACAGAAATACCAAAGAACCCAGCAATACCTTTGCTGGGCATATACCCTAAAGAATTAAGAGACAGAACATGTCTATCCCATGTTCACTGCAGCACAATTCACAATAGCAAAATGCTGGAAACTGCCCAAATGTTTATCAGTAGAAGAATGGAAAAAGAAACTCTGGTACATAGACACAATAGAATACTATGCATCCCTAAAAGACAGTGATGAACCATGAAACACTTCATTCATGGGTAGACCTGAAATCCATTTTGCTGAGTGAAATTAGTCAATCATAAAAGGACAAATATAATATGAGTTTACTGCTATGAGGATAAGCACCAAGGCAAAAGCAGGCTTCTGCTCTCAGATCAAGCAATCTTCTAATCTGGTATCCTAAGCCATAAATAGAGAGCCTGCTTAATGCCAATGTTATTTTTGCTGTTGGGTGTCATCAAGTTGATGATCCATGGTGACCCTATACAAAACAGATTGAAACACTGTCTGTTCCTGCTCCATCCTCACAATTGTTTCTATGCCCGAGCACATTGTTGTAGCTACAGTGTCAATCCATCTAGTTGAGGGTCTTCCTCTTTCTCACTGCCCCTCCATTTTACCAACCATGATGCCTTTCTCCAGGGACTGCTCTCTCCTGACAATATGACCAAAGTAGATAAAATAAAGTCTTATCATCCTTGCCTTTAAGGAGAGCTGTGGCTGTATTTCTTCTAAGACTGATTAGTCTCCCTTTCAATGTACTGTTGGATGATCTTCAGCAAAATTTTACCTCCCTATGATATCAGTGGTACTGTTCTGCAGTTTGAGCATATTGGGTCACATTTCTTTGGAATAGGCCCAATAGGGATCTCTTCCAGGCAGTTGGTCAAATAGCTGTCTTTCAAATTTCTTGACATAGATGAATGAGTGCTAAATTAGCTACTGAAACCTTTCTATTGGTATTTCATCAATTAGTGGAAACTTATTTTAAGTCGTGCCACTTGAACTTCCACTTAGCATTGCCACATGAACTTCCTTAAGCAACATTCATTCTTGCACATGCTACTTCCTGAAATAGCGGACTGTTGAATAGTTATTTTTGGTACAGTGATTGTGTATTCTTTCCACTTTTTTTTCTCTTGATGCTTCCTGCATCACTCAATATTTTGTCCATAGAATCTTTCAAGATCACAACTAGAAGCTTGCCATTTTTCTTGAGTTCTTTCAGTTTCAGATATCCTGAACATGTTCATCCCTTTTGATTTTCTTTCTTTTTTTATTGGGGGCTCATACAACTCTTATCACAACCCGTACATCAATTGAGTCAGGCATGTCTATAAATGTGTTGCCCTCATTCTTTTCTAGACATTTACTTTCTATTGAGCCCTTGATATCAGCTGTTTCCCTCTCCATCCTCCCCACTCATAAGCCCCTGATAGATTGTACAATGTTATTATTTTAATCTCTCACACCAACTGCTGTCTCCTTTCCCCCATGTTTTCTGTTGTTCTTCCCCCTGTAGAGGGGTGTATGGATCTGTGTAAATCTTTGTGATTGGTTCCCCCTTTCTCCCTTCCTCTCCCCCTCTTCCCCCTACCTTTCTGGTATCACTATTCCCACTCCTGGTCCTGGATTCTGTGTGTCCTGAGCTCCCATCCATTTCTATACCTGTGTACATGTACCGGTCTAGTATGAATTGAGAAGCTGCACTGGGTTCATGGTAGGGAGGGGGGGATGAAGAAGCCTCTAGGAACCAGAGGAATATAGTGTGCTTCATCGATGCTATACTGCACCCCAGTGACTCATCCCTTCACTGTGGCCCCTCTGCGGGGAGATTGTTCCACAGTTGGGAGATTGTTCCACTGTCGACAGATGGGCATCGAATCTCTGCCCCAGCGCCACTCGTTCTCAACAATACGTTTTTGTTTGTTATGTGTCCGATGATGCCTTTTATCAGGTCCCTATGACTCTTCATGATCGCACCGGTGGTGTGTTTCTTCCATGTGGACTTGTTGCTTCACTGCTGAATGGCGGCTTGTGTAACTTCAAGCCTTTAAGACCCAAGACACTATATCTTTTAATAACCAGGCACCATCCACTTTCTTCACCATATTTGTTTATGCTCCCATTTTGTCTTCAGCAATTGTTTCGGGAGGGTTAACATCTCAGACTGCCGATTGGTTAAAACAAAGTGTTCTTGTATCGAGGGAGGGTATGAGCAGAGGCCCAAAGTCCATCCCCTACTTCAGGCTATTGCCTTATAAATATATGTACATGGGCCAATACCTCTATTTTGGTGGATTAATGCATTTACATATGTACACTGCTATGTTTATACCTCTATCCATTGATTTGCTTCCTAGGTCCTTCCTCTGTTTCCTTTTACCTTCCTCCTGTCCCACTGTATCTTTCCCCTTATTTTCTCCCCTTGGTACCTTCTCTTTTCATGATAATATTGGCTTTGTCTTTTTGAACTTGCCTTTGAAGTTTTCTATTCAGTTCTTTGACTTCATTTTTTTCTTCCTTTTGCTTTAGTTAACTTTACTAATAAGAGCAAATTTCAAAGTTACTTATGTCATTCACTTTGAAATTTTCTTTCTTTCTTGTCTTTTAATGACCCTTTGCTTTCTTCATGAATGATATTATTAATGTCATCCCATAGGTCATCAGTTCTTCTCTGATTAATGTACAATGTGTACAATGTGTTTATGAGATGTTCTCAAAACTCAGGTGAGATAAACTCAAGGTTGTATTTTTGCACTCATGAATTTGTTTTAATTTTCTTCAGCTTTATCCTGAAGTTACATACAAGCAACTGATGATTTCTTCCAGAGTTGTCTCCTGCTCTGGTTTTTAGTTTCTGGTATTGAGTTTCTCCATCATGTCTTCCCACATATGTAGGCAGTTTGATATCTGTGCATTCCATCTGGAGAAATTCATGTGTATAGTCGCTTTTTGTGTTGTTGGAAATAGGTATTTGCTATAAACAAGTTGTTGATTTTCAAAATTCTATCATGCAATCTTCAGCTTGATTTTTATCAAGTCCATGTTTTCCAAATACTGTTCCTTCCACTTTGTTTCCAACTTTTGTATTTCAATCACCAATAATTATCAGTGCATCTTGATGGCATAGTTGATCTATTTCTGACTAAATTTGATGGTAGAATTCTTCAAATTTCTTTATCATTAACGTTTGTGGTTGGTACATAAATTTGAATAATAATTGTAGTGATTAGATATTAAATCATACGTTTTTCTGATTCAAAATGGTCAGTACCAGACTATTTCAGCTCACTAATGCCTAGGATATTGATCCTTATGCGTTCCATTTTGTCTTTGATGGCCTACAATTTTCCTAGTTTCATACTTCCCACATTCCAAGTTTTGATCTTTGCAGCTATTCCTCCCTACCTTGAGTCCTACCCTAGCTGTAAATTAATATACCAAAGGCTCCACTCCCACAAACTTTATTTGACTCACCTCATCATGGTCCACTGCACTTGAAAAAATCAGCTCCTCCTCAATCACAATTGGAATGCCCTCTGACAATATCTCTGACAACGTTCAGTTTCTATTCAGTATCTGACAGTGTCTGGAAGCTATGCAGTGACTCTTTGTTGTCTGATTATAGTCTGGAAACTTTGCTGAAGCCTGTTAAATTTGGATGACCCTGCTAGCATTTGAAATCCAAGTGACATCGTTTCCAAAATCACAACAACACACAAACCACCACAGCATGTCGAACTGACAAATAAGAACTATGAACCTTATGTCAACTCCTGTATATGTACATCTCAAAAACCACTTTGACAGAGGAGATGTCACCCCAGCTGGTGTCAGATTTTCAAGGTGGGGAGAATAAAAAGGCCATTTGGTTGCTGCAATACAAAATTGAGTTAAGGTCTCCACCCCTGCAAACCAGCAGACACTCCTGCCAGAGTGATAAGCAAACCTTACTGATAATTCAAGTCAAGAAGAGGGGAGAGGGGCACACATGTCTGGAGAAAGTGATTACATTTTTGTTGGTAGGAAAATGGGGAGAAGGAACCTCCAATCTTGAAAAACTGCTTAATAATTCTAATATAAAACCCAAAGGGGGAATCTGCCTGGTGCTATGTTCCTAATCAGACATCTTTCACTAACCTTCTCTGTAGCCCTTGATGGCCCAATCTGTGTGCTATAGACTACCAAGGTAGAGCCAAAAAGTTCTGTTCTTTTGAGATGCACAGAATCCTTTATAGACCACACCAGAGTGACCATGTGTTGAAACTACACTAAGTGAACAGGGCTTTACCTCAAACTCTCCCAAAGCTCTTGGACTTAAGACTGAATCTCTCTAGTGTGTAAAGAATCAGATTGTTGCTATCCTAATGATATAGACTTGACGGTTGTCCAACTTTGTTTCGTATTTCTTGCCAAGAGGGTACTAAATAAATGGTGGCCTGGGATTACCATAAACTTGCTACTTCAATGGCCTCCTTGCTTTATTATGGCATGTATTAATCTGGTAGGTGTGATTGTGCTGTTGTAATTGATTATTATCAAAAGTGTTCCCCTTTCACCAACCATCATTATTTGAGTTAAGTGGTGTCCAGTTAAGTCAGCAAAATTTGTTTCAGAGCAGACCTATACTTGTATTATATCCTTTTCTCAATAGTTATTTTTTTATTTCATGCCATTGGCTAAATTAATGATATGATCAATAATGTGCCAAAGAAATGGTTGATAATGTAAGAAAAATAACTGTTAACATAAAATTATATTTCTGGTGAAACTTTTCTTTAGAGATGAACAGGAAATAAAGATATTCTTAGACAAAGAAAAAATTTAAAAATTCACTGTATACCTAATGCTTTCACTAATCATCTGTTAGTTTGTCATACTCTTGTGTTCTTACATGCTGCTCTGATACTGGAAGCTATACTATTGGTATTGCAAATATTTGCAGTGTCATTTATGGTAGATAAATTTTGTTGAAACTTCCAGAGCAAGACAAACTAGGAAGAAGGACCTGGTGATTTACATCTTTAAAAAAGACCAATGAAAACCTAACATATAGCAGCAAAGTACAATATGCCAGAATATGAACCTCTTGTCTTGGAAGACATTCAAAATACTAATATGGAAATGCTGCATCCTCTTCATTTAATTTCTCTGCTGGTTCCTTCATTACCTCTTTTATCTTACCTTATTACTACACCCCTTGGTTTCTCTCCCCTTTTTTGCACCTCTTCCTCCTTATCACTTTCATAATTTTTCTTTTTAAATCGTTCATTTATTTATTTCTCTCCATTTCTATTGCCTTCTTCTTCGTTTTGATGATCTTTGCTATTATTCCTCCCACAAGAAATATTGTATAACATTTTATCCAAGACCATGGTTCATATACCTTCTTCTGTTCTTCAAATTAATCTACAATGTAGAATAGAGGAAAAGAAGTAGTTCCTGATCCAATAGGTGAACAAGGTGTTCCTTGCCTCAAGGAAGTTTTACTTTATTAAATCAGGACTCATACTTCGCGTCATGGAGAATAATGAAATGAAGATGGATCAGAGACCTAAATGTAAATCACAAAGCTATAAAGATCATCAGTGACGAAATTAGTATGTATTGCATGGCATATACATACTACTAAATAAAATAAGGAAGTACACACAGTAGAAGACATAATTGATGACAGGAACCTTTGAAAAGTAAGCCATTTATGAGCATAAAAAGACTATCAAAAGAGTAAAAAGACAAAAAATTAAACAGTTAAAATAGAGTTCATAGACTGGGAAATTTCTTTAGCCATGACACAATATACAGGAAATTAATTAGTAAAATCTTTGAAATTTTGCAACACCTCAACAAGCAAAAAAAACCCAAAAACTCCCATGCAATCAAAAAGTAGGCAAAAGACAAGAACAGATAGTTCAAAAATGGCACTCAAATGGTTAACAAACACTTGATGAAATGCTCATAATAACTAACCATCGTAAAAATGCAAATCAAAATATCCACAAAGATAGCCCAATTAAAAACAAAACCAGAGAACAACAAATATTGGTGATAGTGTGGATAATAGAACTCCTATACACTGTTAGCAGACTTGTAAACATGTACAACATTATGGAAAGTGATATGGTGCTACCCCAAACAACTGGAAATAGAAATACCAAATGATCCAGCAATACCTCTGCTGAGAATATAGCCCAAATAATGAGGTACAACATGAAAGGTTATGCTCTCCCATGCTTATTGCAACATAGTTCGAAGTAGCAAGAAGCTGGAAAGACCAAATGGCTATCAGTAGAAAAATTGATAAAGAAACTCTGGTACACACATACAATGCAATGCTATGCATGCTTTAAAAACAGTGATGAAACCATGAAACAACTCATGACATGGAAAACATTATGCTGATCAAAGTTAATTAATCACAAAAGGGTAAATATAGCATAGAACACTGCTATAAGGATAAACACCGAGAGAAAGGCAGTCATCTCTTCTCAAAGCATATACTCTTCTAATTTTGTCTCCCCAGCAAAAAGGTGGTGTGACTGCCAAATGCTCTTGATCCACAAGTCACCCCTTATTTGTAAATTTTAATAACTATGTCCTACTTCTTCAGAGGAGGCTTCATATTAGTTGGGGTCACTTTCTCATGTTGTGGAGAGAAGAGTACCAATCAACTTTTGCTATTATATTGTTCTGTAGTTATCCCAAATCTAAAACACTCCTACAAGTCTGCTCAGTGATCATTAATGAAAGTTCAGAGGTGGAGTGGGGAATATCAAGTTTGTCTTTAAGAAGGTGATTATATCTCACTTGGTGGGTAAACCAAGTCGGGAAATTTGCCATTAGGTAAAAACAAAACAAAAAACGCTTCACAATATTTATATAAACACAATCAGAAAATATGCATGGTATCATGTTCCTAACTGAGTAATTTTGACTACGTCTACTATCCTGCTCTTAGTGATCTAGGACATTTACTGTAGACAACCAAGACTCTGTCTTTTCTAGTTACACAACATTCTTCATAATCCTCAACAAAAGGCTCTAATTTGGAAAACCTAATAAAAAATTGGATTTTACCATAAACTCTTTGTTTGCAGATTTAAGAAACTGAAATATTCCTTTGGATTTAATGATAAAACACCCTAATGTGAAATGAACCAGATTACTTTTATCCTAACATTATAGATTTGGAGGTTGTTGGATTTTGGTTCAGATCTGTTATTTTGAGGGAGGCCAATGAATATTTTCCATTTCACACTCTATTTTCTCTCAGTCTAGTATGTCTTTGTGAATGAGCATTATTGAAAGATTAGCCCCATTTTCAGCCATCATTGTTTTCATCAGAAGTGTCCAATTACTTATTTTTTTATTTGTACAGTTCGATAATACATGCATTTTGGTCTTAAAACCTGTCCTATACATATATCCTTCCATTTCCTAAACAGTATTTTGAATTCTAAACTACTGGGTAATTTAATGATACTATCAATAGAAATACCGCATGCCTCATGGGGATGATTTATAAAGTTCTCCAATAAAAGGAAAATTATGTCTCCAAAGTGAAAGCTATATGAATTAATTTTAAGCTTGAAATTAATCATAGCCCTAATATAAAAGCAATTAGTTCTTATGACATGGCCCTATATGCCCTCATGAAGAGATCACTGAAGATGTGGATGCTATAGCAAAGTGTGGTGAATAAGCAGATAAGGCCTGGTTATCAGAAAAATATCACCTGGGATTTTAAAGGTTCGTCTTAAAATAAGCAGCATCTAAAATAAATGACAACTAAGTCTGCATGGAGGAACCACATCAACCTGTATGATTCAAGAATTATAAATAATAAAATCCAAAACTGGAGGAGAGAACAGTATTAGAGCTTCAATTCTGAGCACCCAGTACGCAGAAAGCTATGGATGACAGTGAAAGGCAAAAATTCATTAGCAGTCTTCCCACTTAAACTTCCAGTGAATTCCTCCTGACCATTGAGAAAGGATGTAAACAGCCTTGATATATCAGACAGAGTGCATTGGAAAATGGATTAATGCAGATGTGTTAGGTTAACGTGTTGCATCTTATTTGTTTGCCCTTTTGATTCATTTTAATTTGTTCTATTTTAAATATTTTCTGTCATATTTTTAAATGAAGTTTTTCTATGTTTTAATTTCTTACTGTTGTTGGGTTTTTATTTTACTTTTCTGCTCTTTGTTTTTGTGTGTTTTTCTCTATATGAAATTCAGGATAGGAGATTGAGGAAGGGAATATTGAGGTAATAATAATGAGTACAAGGAAGAAGCAAATGTTCTAAAATTAATGGTAGTGATGACTACAAAATTCTTCAACATGTTTAAAATATCGAACATTATTATATGTGAATTATGTTAATAAAACTGCTATATATTTTTAAATGATGGCACAATAAAGACGATTAAAGAAAAGAAAAAAAATTTGGAGAGCAACCCATGGGGTGAAAAATTACTAATAAAGGAGAACCAATTAGAATAAGCCTCTATTTTTCAACAGAAATCCTGCAAGCAAAATGGCAATGGAGCATCATATATAAAAATCAGAAACAAAAACAAAACACACACACAAAACTTGCCAACCAAAAGTGGTATTCAAAGAAGAATTATTCCTCAAGTATGAGGGAATAATAAGGACATTTTCAGGTAAGAAAATTTAAGGATTTTTTTGAAAACTAGACCAAACTTCCAAAAATACTAAACAGAATTGTTTTTGAAAGAGAATCAGCAACAGCAAACAGCAACCTGAGATCAGCATACAAGGTATCACCACTGAAAAAATCAATCCATTCAAGCAGCATAAATAGTAAAACAGACCTACAAGCCTAAAAATATGGAAAGAGAAACATTTTATTATGAAAGTAAAAAATATTAGAAGTAATAGATATAAAAAATTACATGTAGATGAAGCCAATTAATTGGTAAGAGAGAAAAAATGCTTTAAGATCTAGAAATACAATAGCAAAAAACAAGGTAGCCTCAAAGAGAATACTGAAACCTCATCAACATACAAAACAGAAAAGCCACATAAATATAAATGAACAGTAAAATAAAAACAAAGAAATAAAACAAAATCAAACTCACTGACATTGAGTAGAGGCCAACTCATAGAGAATCTGTAGGACAGGGTAGAATTGCCCCTCTGAGTTTCTGAGACTATTACTCTTTATAACAGTAGAAAATTCCGTCTTTCTCCTGCAGAGTAGCTGGTGGTTTCCAACTAACATCCTTCCTGTTAGGAGCCCAATGCAAAATGACTATGCCACCAGGGCTCCAAAGAAAGCAAATAAAATGGAACTACGCACAAATAAAAGTAATTCAATACAAAAAAAAGCATGATGAACAAAGAAACCACAAACACAACAACAACAACAAATCACACAGCTAAATCACCAAAATAAAATAACATCTATCAATAACAATAGTGAATGCAAATAGAGTAAATTTACCACTCAAGAGAGAGAGCCTACAACAGTGGTTCTCAACTTTCCTAATGCTGTCAACCTTTAAAACATTCCTCATATTGTGCTGACCCCCACAACCATAACATTATTTTCATTGCTACTTCATAACTGTAATTTTGCTACTGTTGTGAATCAGATGAACCTGTGAAAGGATCATTTGACCCCCAAAGGGGTAGCTCCCCACATGTTGAGAACCGCTGGATTAGAAGAATGGACAAGAAAACAGGATACATTAAAATCTGTTTACCAAAACACACTTTAGAAACAAAGATAAAATCAAAAGATGAAAAAATATATACCAAGCTAATGACAACCAAAAGAAAACCAGGATTAGCAAAATTAATTTCTGATAAAATAGACTTCACTATGAGAGAAAAAGAAGGCCTTATATAATTATTGTTACATAATAAACATCTATAAACCACTGAAAGAGTCTTAAAATAAATTAAACTCTTTTAGCGTTGAAGAGAGAAACAATAACAGCATGGTAAATGGTGAAAAATTGAAGTTGTCAAGGATTTTTTTCTTGCTTGGATACACACTCTATGCTCACAGAAGCAACAATCAAGAGATTAAATGATGCATTGCATTGAGTAAATCTGCTTTACAGGATCTCTTTAAAGTGTTGAAAAGCAATGATATTACTTCACAGATTAAGGTGCCCCTACCAAGCAATGTGTGTTAGGCTGGGTTGACTAGAGGAACAAATCCAGCGACACTCATATATATGTAAGAAAGAGCTTTATATCAAGAAGGCATTCCAACTCAATTCCATAAGTCTGATACTACACCATAAATCCCTCTTCAGTTTCAAACTAATGCAGTCACATGCAGTGATGCAGAATGCAAGATCACAGGCCAGTGGGTGCAAAGTCTTGTGGATTCAATAGTGGTAGATGCATCTCCAGACTTCTGGGAGGTCTCAGTGGCTCCCTGGCAAGAAGGTAAAGGCAGAGAGACAGAGAGAGAGGGAGGGAGTTCATAGGACTATCCTTTTGAGAACGTCATGCACACAAGGAGGCACCATCAGGCTTGATTGACAGGATAGACTCCATCTCCATACTTTTATATCTTCCAGTTGATATGAAATGATGTATCTACCACATCCCCTTGTCAACCTGACAATTTTACACAACTATTTAGCCATGCATAATTTAAAAAATCATATTTGTACCTAACAGGATGCCAGCCCCATTTAAACATATTATTCTATAAGTAAACAAAACAAAAACATCCTGTGCCTAGCAATCGCAATTATTTGAACACCTACACATTTATGCAATCAAAATATCCCCTGGCCCATGAAAGTTTGTAAACCAGCCATGACTTTATCCCCCTAATTTTGGGTATCCAACTTTCATTCTGCCCATTTATATCAACTCGGTGCTCTGAGGAGACCAGTAAGTTCTTTGATATGAAAAATCTTCACTCCAGTTGGAACCTTGTAAGTTCATATCCATAAGAAAAGTCAAATCAGGACAGGCCATCCATAAAGTCGGCAACAATATGCAAGATTTTACAGACTCAAAAATCTTATCTTTATCTGATCCAGTTCTGGTCAATTCAATGTGGGCTGCCTCATTTAGTGTCATCAGGGTGTCCATTGGTCACCTTGCCTTTTGACCCAGGTCCATTTCAAAAATTCTCAACAACTCTAGCCTTCATTGGCTAGGTCATGCCATAGGCTCAGGTTCCACCCAACACTTTAAAATTCAGACCAGCCACCCTACTCTCATTTTCTCCTCTAGTCCTTGTTAACCAGGTTCACAGGTGTCACTGGTTAGACTCAACCTGTCTCTTTATTGTTGCTTTTCTCCCACACCCACTCTGCAAGTGGATTCAGGTGACCTGTAAAGCATTTCAGGCTCCTCACATACTATCTTTAAATTTCAGTCCTAGAAAATAGAGTTCCTTCATGACTCCAGCTTTTTCCCATTTCAGGAACAAACCACTAGTTCAAAATTCAAAAATGCCAAATGTCTCCTTTTTTCTTCAGTCTGACAGCATCTCTTGAGGCAAGTCTCTTCAAATGAAAATATCCTGATCATTCAAGGCACTGTGTGGGACTTAATTTTTCAAAAGTTTCTTTGCAGGGATTTCCTTCTAACTCATTAACAGATCCAGTTTAATGGCTGAAGAATGGTAGCTTACAAACCATTCCTACTTCTCCAAAATAATTTCTATTAAATATTGTATCAATAAAAATAGGCAAAAGAAATCAATATAATCCTAGTACAACCATATGCTAAACACAATTCTTGAAACAGTCTAATTAAATTCCTTTTTTTATCCGAACTATCCCATTTTTATGCTGCATTTAGCCAGGACAAAGCCTTTTGTCAGCCATTTTGACTAAGCAGCATGGCCTCAGAGAAGTTAAAAGGGCAAATTCTCTCCCTATGCTCAAACTTTATATTTATCACATCCATTTTCACCATTTCACGCACATCAGCAAAGACAATTTCTAGGAATCAAAAACCTTGACTTCTCATGTCCTTTCCAGAGAACAATCCAGTAAACTGCAAGCCCATATCTGACCTCTGGTTAGCCAAGACAGAAAAACTACCATAAGGCAGAGGTTAGATAAACCTCCAATCTCCATTGTCATGATTTGTTTCTCTAGTACCCCATTGCCCAAGAAGACTATAATGTCTTAGGGCAGGCTGACTAGAGAAACAAATCGAGTGAGACTCATATATGTGTAAGAAAGAGATTTGTACCAAGAAGTCATTATGAATTGATAAAACACTCCAGCCAAGTTCAACTCAAGTCCATAAGTCCAATACTAGACCATAAGTCCTTCTTCTGACTCAGAGTCACGTAGTCACATGCAATGATGCAGAATTCAGGAAGACCACAGGCTGGTGGGTGCAAAGTCTTGTGAATCCAATAGTGATGGATGCATATCCAGGACTCTGGCATGTCACCAAGTGGCTCGTCAGCATGGCATTGAAGGGAGAGAGCGAGAGCGAGAAAGAGAGAGAGAAGTTCCCATGACTCTTCTTGTCCGATCAGACCCACAAGGAGGCACCATTAGGCAGTGATCTGATTGACTCCTATACTTTTATATCTTCAAGTTGACATGAAATTATGTAACTACTACACCATGATATTTCAGTCACCTCATATACATGTGGAAGTTAGGCATTGGATAAAGAAAACCAAAGAAGAATCTATGTGTGTGACCTGTGGTACTGGTGGATGATATTGAAAGTACCACGGCCAGCCAAAAGAACCAACAAATCTGTCTGAGAAGAAGAATGCTACATAAAAGTAAGGTTGGCAAGACTTCACTTCACATACTTTGGATCTATTATCAGGAAAGCCCAATCCCTGGAAAAGAACATCATGCTTGGTAATGTAGAGGGGCAGAAAGAAAGTGGAAGAACCTCAATAGGATGAATTTTTCCAGTGGCTGCAACAATGGGCTGAAACATTAGAGCCATTGTGTAGATTTCTAAAATATAACCCGAAGGTAGAAACCATGGGACAAACTCCTTAGTACAACCAACAGTGTCCTTACAGGAGAGAGTCCTTGCTTCCTGAAACCATATGCTTGCTTGGCCTGAAAGCTAAGTGCAACGAGTTTGTTTGTTTGTTTCAACTTTCCTTCTCTGGGAAGTGGGAGTTCAGCAACACAGGCTGAACTCCACTCCACCATTGAACAACAGCCTGTTCTGTGTCAGTGTTCTGCTCCGCTCCCTCAGCAGGAGCATATTGGTCCCCAAATCTACCCCAACCTACCCAGCCAAGATCTTCATTTTGCTGTCCCCCAAGAGCCCTGTGTAGAGGGTGAACTGCATGAGCACAGACTTCCCATAGTCCAAGCAATGGGTTTTGCCATTAAAAAAATTCTCTGAGTCTTGCTCACCTCCTTTCATTCGGTGCCCCTGCTGCCACACTTACTTCCCTGCCATACCTGGCAGATGAGTCTGTGTACGTTCTCTGCCAATGAAGTGACAGTTCAACACAAATCACAGGCTTACTTTTTGCTTCTTAGTTTTTGTTTTCCACTTTTGTGAACTCTTCTAAATCCTTTTTGGCTCCCATTTCCTCTCTTCACAAAATGTAAGGCTTCTCAAGTGGTTAAAACCTTGGTTCTTGGCTTTGCACAATGAAAGAATTCAAGCAAAAGCCCGTTTTGTAATCTAAGTGGGTTTTATTAAGGACAGAACAAGTTTCAGGTTTTATACTCTCAAAAGGGTTCACAACTTGCCATGAACAAAACTTGGAAAAGAGCACCCATACGTGCTGAACTGGGGGTGGAGGGGAAATCCCAGGGACCGAGGGGTTGAGGGAGTAAGGGGCAAGAGAACATGGAGGCCAGAGAGTGAGGGGGCCAGAGCATGGGGGCAAGAGAGTGCAAGGCCAGAGAGCACTGGGGCAAGAAAGAGTAAGAGAGACTGTGGGCCCCGAGTAGGCCTGGAGCAGGTGCATGTACACCTGTGCAGGGGAGGGAGATTCTCACCCTCCCCTGTCACTAGGAGCCAGGTAAGAGAGGATATGTCAAGCCTCTGGCTGGAAAGGTGTGGTTGATGGTATTAGTTGACCCCATTGGCTGAGTTGAGCCCAACCAGGTTATGTCATAAACTTGGGCCTAGTTTGGGCAGCTAAAGTATACCTCCTGTCTGACTCAGGAGTTTGAGTGTGAGCATGTTCATTATGGGGTCTTCGTAGCCTTCTAATGGCTGCCTGATTTCTTTTCAACCTCCTTTAAAAATCATTTTGTTGGGGGATCATATAGCTCTTCTTATGACAATCCATACATATATCCATTGTGTCAAACACATCTGTACATATATTGGCATCATCTTTTTCAAAACATTTTCTTTCTAATTAAGTCCCTGGCATCAGCTCCTCATTTTCCCCCCTTTCTCCCACCCTCCCTCCCCCATGTCCCCTTGATAAATTATAAATTATTTTTTCATGTCTTACACTAACCGCTGTCTCATTTCACCCACTTTTCTGCTGTACATGCCCCTGGGAGGAAGGCCATACATTAATCATTACCTTACTCACCCTGCTACCTTTACCCTCCTACTATTGTTGCTGCGCTTATTGGTCTTTTCAACCTCCTAAATGGGGGCCTTTGGAGGCATGGGAGGGACAACCCCCTGTCCCTTTATCTAGCTACCTAACAGAAACTCCCCCTATCTGTGATAGCACGTGCCTCACAGGCAGACAGAAAAACCACATCTACCCCAACCAGATTCCTTTCTTGAAGTTGGAGATCACTAGCTTCTCCAGACCACATCGCTGATCAATATTCTTGCTCCTTCAGATCACACACATCTTCTGGCAAGAGCATAACCATCACAAATCCCGTCTCAATCCACCCAGGCAAGCACCTCACCTCACTGCCCTCTGGGGGCCTTGAGTGGATGGTAGACTGTTTGGTTAGCCTGACACAGACTCCCTCATAAACCAAGCAATGCCTTTTGTAAATAGGTGAATATATTTTAGTTTTTACCTAACCCTTTCCCCCCTTTCAATTCTCATACCCTCTCTCCAAGCTGCCCTTTAACCCTATAAGCAAACATGCTCAAACATGCTGCCCATGCAGACACTGAGAACCAGGCCTCTGAAGGCACAGATCCACCCATGTTTACACGCCCATAGAAACAGAAATCCTTAATAGCACTCAATGCATCTGTGTGCTCTTTCAGCCAAGGAAGTGGTGCCCGCTCCCCCCCCCCCCCACCTAATTCATGGATCTATTTTTTTCTTCTCAGCTTTTGTATTCCACTTTGGTTTTTATTATAAATTAATTTATAACCCTTTCAAATTTCCACTTCCTCCTACCTGCTTCGGCTGCCTCCAGGGCAGACATTGGCAAACCACATCATCCTAAATCAGATTTATTTTTTTCAAGTTGGAGACCACAAGCAATACCTCACTTCAAATCTGACTATTGACCATAGCTGCCTCAAAGCACATACTTCACCCAGCACGGAGAATCAGCCCCAAACCTTTCAACCCAGACAGCCAAACCTCACCAGCCTCTGTGAGCCCTGAGGAAGACAAACCACTTGGACATGCTGGTGCAGATTACCTCATTGCCCAAGCAACACTTCTGACCAGTTTGCCAATACTTCTCATGTTCACTCTACCTCCTCTCCACTTTTAATTGTCATACTCTCCCTCTGAGCACCCCTTACCTTAATGGGCAATCACATTTCCCAGGCAGACACAGGCAACCCCTGGCCCCTGAGGACACCTACCCACCCACGTTCATACTGCTGTAGTAGTAGAACTCCTTAACCACACCGAACCCAAGCACCCATCTATTATTTACTGCACATTCTCCCACTCCTCTCTTTCTGGTCTTCCTCCTTTTCTCAACAGATATGGGAAACATTCCTGAAAACAACAGATTAAATCGAAAACCAAAAAATGTAACTCCTAAAGGAATCAAAGAAGATAGTTCATAAGAAGCAGAATTAATGAAGATACTAAACTATAGTAGACAAGTGAATCAATCCACTCTAAAAAGCAAAATAATTTGAAGAAAACTTGAAAATGATGTGGGGCATCAGGAGGGATAACATGCCTTATCCAGCTTCCTAAGCAAGAAGAAACAGACAAAAAATTGACAGAAAAATAGTTCCAGAATTAATGGGGGGGTGGGGGAGGGATGAGCAGGTAAGAAAGAACATGACCATATAGTTGGAGTCAGTCTTAATCCCTTTCAATGAAAACTTTTGAGTCAATGGTATGATTGTAGGCTCCTGGGTTCCAGATTCTATTCTGAGAAAAACAAACAATTGAAGAAGGTGCAGCCGGGAGAAACTGCAAAAGAACCTAGGGGAAAAAAGGAAAAAGTCTTGGGTTTGGTTTGCCCTTGGCAGGATGCTTGGCAGGATTCTTGCCTAGGTACCAGTGGCTCTGGATCACATTGGTGAGCAAAAAACCCTTTCCCCTTCTCCCAGTGTTAATCAACTCTACTCCCCTACCATAATTGGGGAAAGGCTGAGTGGCAACTTGATCCGGAGGATACAGGAACCTCTGAGTCCCTGTATTGGGAGAACCCCTACTGGCTCATTGCGTGCTGGCTAGATTGTAGAGACTTGGGTTGGCAGTGAACTGGTCCCCAACATCTGGCTGGACTTAGGATGGGGTTGGATTTTGGCCGAGTCTCCTTAATGTATCCAGAGGACTGATTTTCTCTAAGCTGCTGCAGAATTAACAGGTCACATATTAGGGGAGACAGTCAGCTCAGTAATGGGTGAGCTTTTCCCCTAGAGCCCATGATTCAGAATAGTAATTCTTGCCTGCCCATAGGCCTATGCCCAAACAGTAATTGGGCTCAAAACATAGAGGCCCTGCTGCAGGAGATGGTTTTGATGAATGCTTTAATTAGTTGCTTTTCGCTCACAAGACATTACTTTGATTAACTATTGCCAGGTACTCCCTGGAGACATGGAAACCATCCTCAAGATCAAGACATTAACTGAGCCTATATTTAATTGTTTGCTGATATCTGTCCCTGTAGTGGCTAGGCTTGTGCAAAATCACCTGACATCCTTTGACTACTAATGTTCTGCATCAGGCGTGTCAAGATAGCTCTGCATTCAGGGACAAATTTTTTTTAATTAACTAAGAGGCAGCACTCAATCTCTGAACACTTGAAGAAACATGAGAAAACAGCATGTTGCAGCATCACATACAAGTGTGGGTACAGAGGAGCTCCTGGTAGAGAAGCGGTCCACTGATCCTCCCAACATGGAGATTACAGTGATGGTCTCCAATTACTTTAAAAGACAGAATGAAAAATTAGATAGAGATAAGGAGGAGACACATTCCATAATTCAAGAACGTTCATGTGCCTTAAAAGAACATGCTTACAAAATTAATGAAAATTAGAAACAATACAACTTCAAACAGAAAAACAAAAGGCAAACACCAAGGTATTAGAAAACATTGTGAGAGAACAAACAGCAAGATGCAAATATTGGAATAAAAAATCAGTGATCTTAAGGTGAATCTCTCCAGAATAAAATACGAGAAGCCTGGATTATAAAAATGACCCAAAGACTTCAACACAGTGCTCCAAAAGGTGAATGCAACATGCCAGCATGGAGTAGGGAACCAGTGGAGAGTTCTGAGGGCCAGCCTCAATCCCAAATACACCTGCCCCTTCCCCCAGAAGAATTTATTTCAAAGGACGGCACTGAATATGCAGATCTGGGACAGGGACATATCAGATAGGAGCACATGAGAGCAGATGAAGGGGGAGGAGGAGAGAGTGGAGCACATCCTGGCCCACAAAGTCTTGATTATGATGTTCCAGATTAGAGCAGCCAGTCCACAGAGAGGACACCATGGCCGGCCCGACTATGAGACACGACGTCCCTCACTGACCCATAGGCCTACAGGGAACAACAATGGATACACAGTGTGGGAATTGCGCCTGATCTGATCACGACACACCAAGGCAAAACACTAAAGGGGTGCAACAGAACAGCAAGGGGACAGGGTGCCAAGGTCCCCAGGGAATGCTTAAGGTGGACTATGGAGCCGGGGTTTGGTGCCCCAAAAGACTGGATTGGAGAACACTTCTAAAGGCCAACAAACAGCTCCTGAACTGCTACAAATTTTCTTTCTTGTTGTGCTTTGTTTTGATTTTTTGTAATTGGTTTGTTGTTGTTGTGTTGTATATTATTGCTTGGTTTTGCTCTGTCTTGTGTTTGTGCATGGTATTAGGTCTACAGGTCTGTCTAAATAAGATAGGCTGGAAGAACTATCTGGAGGAAAAACAACAGGACTGACAGTTCCGGGGGACATGGGAGAGGGGGATGTGGGGGTAAAGGTAGTGGTGTTAACAAACCCAGGGACAAGGGAAAAACAAGAGATCCAAATCGGAGGTGAAGAGGGTGTAGTAAGCCTGGTAGGGCATGATCAAGGGTAGTGTAACCAAGAGGAATTACTGAAACCCAAATGAAGACTGAGCATGATAGTGGGAAAGAGGAAAGTCAAAGGAAATAGAAGAAAGAGCTGGGAGGCAAAGGGCATTTATAGGGGTCTAAATAAAGAAATGTACATATGTAAAAGTATTTATATATGAGGATGGGAAAATAGATCTATGAGCATATATTAATAGGTTTAGTATTAAGGTAGCAGAAGGACATTGGGCCTCCACTTAAGTACTCCCTCAATACAAGAATACTCTCTTCTACTAAATTGACATTCTATGATGCTCACCTTCCTGACACAATCACTGAAGACAAAGTGGGTGAATAAGAAAATGTGGTGAAGAAAACTGATGGTGCCAGGCTATCAAAAGATATAGCATCTGGGGTCTTAAAGTCTTGAAGGTAAACAAGCGGCCATCTAGGTCAGAAGCAACAAAGCCCACATGAAAGAAGCACACCAGCCTGTGCGATCACGAGATGTCAAAGGAATCAGGTATCAGGCACCATCAGAACAAAAAAATCATATCATTGTGAATGAAGGGGGGAGTACGGAGTGGAAATCCAAAGCCCATTTGTAGGTCACTGGACATCCCCTTACAGAATGATCTTGGGGAGGAAATGAGTCAGTCAGGGTGTGATGTAGCAATGATGAAACATACAACTTTCCTCTAGTTCCTAAATGCTTCCTCCCACCCCCCAACCCCCACTAACATGATCTCAATCCTACCTTACAGATAGGAACTGGAAACACAGGGAATCCAGGGCAGAAGATCCTTTCAGGACCAGTGGTGTGATTGGCGATATTGGGAAGGTGGAGGGAGAGTGGGTTGTAAAGGGGGAACCAATTACAGGATTCTACATATAACCTCATCAATGGGGGATGGGCTACCAAAAATGGGTGAAGGGAGACATCAGACAAAGCATGATATGACAAAATAATAATTTATAAATTATTAGGGGTTCATGAGGGAGGGGGGAGCAGGGAGTGAGGCGAAAAATGAGGAGCTGATGCCAGGGGCTTAGGTGGAGAGCAAATATTTTGAGAACGATGAGGGCAATGAATGGACAAATGTGCTTTACACAATTGATATGTGTACACACATCAATAATAATATACTAATGGACAATATACTACCAAACTCACTTTATGAAACAACTACACCTCTGATACCTAAAACAGGAAAAGACAGCATCAGAATAACAATTACAATAAATAACTCTAAATAATATAGACGTCAAGATATTTAATAAAATATTAGCCAACAGAATTCAACTAAACATAACTAAAATAATACAGTACAATCAAGTGGGATTCATACCAAATATATAAGAATGGTTTAAAATTAGTAAAACCGTCAGTGTCATTTACCATATAAAAAAGGAAGGAAGAACCATATGTTTATATCAATCCATGAAAAAAAGGTCTTTGATTAAACTCAACATCCATTGCTGATAAAAACACACATCAAAATAGTCATAGAAGGGAAATATCTCAACATATTAAAAGCCACAAAAGGAAAACTAATAACCTACATCACATTCAGCGGAGAGAAATTGAAAGAAATCACTTTCTTTTTGAACTGGAACTAGGCAAGGTAGCTCTTTAACTTCATTCCTATTTAATATAGTCTTGGAAGTTTTAACCTAGGCCATAAGACATCAAAGAGAAATTAAAAGTATATATATATGCACAGAAGAGTAACAATCTCTTTATTTTCAGATAACTTGACCCTGTATATAGAAAACCCCAAAGATTCAATTGAACAATTACCTGAACTAATTTGAAAAATTTGACAACATAGCAGGATATGAAATTAACATACAGAAATCAGTGGGATCTTTGTAAATTAAGGATGACGATCCTGAAAAAGATATCAAAAGAACAATACAATTTACAATAACTACACAAAAAATAAAATTCTTGGGAATAAATTTTACTAGAGAAACAAATTGCTTATACAAAGAAAAATACAAAACACTCTTTCAAAGAACCAAAAAGAATGTACACAAATGGAATGTTATCATATTCCAGTATAGACAGACTAAATATTTTGAAAATGCCAATATTACCAAAATTACTTTACAAATTCAATCCAATTGTGATCCAAATTCCACCACAATTTTCAAAGACATAGAAAAACTAATTTTCAACATTATATGGAAAGGAAATAAACCTAGGATAAATAAAATACTGTTAAAAATAAAATTTACATTCAAGAAATAAATTAGGGCATTTTCCTCCTAAGTGGAGATACTCATAAGTAGGCTAACTATAATTCACATTTCAAGCCAAGACACCCTTCTCCAGAAAAATGCTACGCCAGATGATATATCAGGACAATTGTTATAAGCCAAACTATTTTGGGAAAATCATGATTTATGTCATAGCTGCTTTTTGGTAACCCAAGTGTGCCTGCAATGCAATTTGCAATAAAAGAGAAGACAGTGACGAGATCTGCAAGGTCTGTCTTTGAAATGGCCAGCTTTCCCTCGGGAGAACAATGGAGCTTTGCACTCCCATAAAGAGGTACAATCTCAGGAACTCACAAGGGGCAGCTCCTCTGCTTCATAGTGTCCCTATGAGCTGTCATTGACTAGATGGGAGGGAGGGAGTCTAGCACACAGTCCAAGTCGTGTGGTCCCTTCTAGAGAACAGCCATAGGTTGCAGTGTCTCTAAGTCATCAACACAGGGGAACATTATGTTATGTTCCCTCGTACTCTATTCTAACCAATGATCAAGTCTCCTTGATCTCACTTTCTAGCTCCATTTACTCACTGCACTACCACTATCTTAGTCACTTGATTATTGCAAGAGCCTCCTATTGGTTTTATCCTGTCTTTTTTTGCATACCAAATAATATACAAAAATATAAAAACACTGTCACTGAGTCAGTTTTGACTTATTGTGGCCCTCTATAGGTTTCCTGAAGCTAAAGTTACTGTAGTAAAAACTTTTAGTTACAGCCATCTTAATTTTGAAAAGTTCAAGTACTTGCTGAATTTTGGAAATTATTTTACCCCAAGTTAGTAGTTCTTAATGCTTTAAAAAAGGTTGTACCACCCCCACTATCATGATCCCAATTCTACCTTAAAAATCTGGCTAGACAAGAGAGTGTACATTGGTACAGATAGCAACTGGAAACACAGGGAATTAAGGACAGCTGACTCTTCCAGGAACAGTGGTGAGAGTGGTGATGCCTGGAGGGTGGAGAGAATGTAGGGTAGAAAGGGGGAACTGATTACAAGAATCTATGTATAGCCTCCTCCCAGGGGGAGGGACAGCATAGAAGAAGGTGGGAGGAGATGTCAGACAGTGTAATATATGACAAAATAATAATAATTTATGAATGATGCAGGGTTCATGAGGTATGGGGAGTGGGGAGGGAGGGGGAAAATGAGCAACAGGTATTAAGGGCTCAAGTAGAAGGCAAATGTTTTGAGAATGATTATAGTAACACATGTACATATGTTCTTGACACAATGGATGTATGTATGGATTGTGATAAGAATTGTACAAGCCCCCAATAAAATGATTTTAAAAAGAAACAAACAAATAAAGTAGAAGGCTTTTCACTCCCAGACCTTAAATCTTATTATATGGTCATGGTAATACAAACAGTACAATGGTAGATACCAAGACTGATGGATTGGAATTGAAAATAGAAATACAACCAAGTACCTATAGATAACCTAAGTTTTTATAAAGAACTGAAATATATAAAATGTATTTAATCTCTATAAATCGGTCCAAGTGGCTAAAAATAAGGAAGAAATGTAAAACTGAAGTGGGTTTTGAATCTTTAGTGACAGACAAGTTCATTTTAAACAACCAAAAAGGACTAACAACACTAAGAAGAAAATAACTATTCAAGAAGCTCAAAGAATGCTAACTAAAGTATGCCCTAGAGGAAAAAAAACATCAGTATTTCTGCCTCTAGTTATGCTTTCCATAAGTTTGCCTTCCTAGGCACCTGATCCAGGGGTGTTGTCTGTTGTCAACTCAAAATGAGCACCCTGTGCCAGACCAGATTATTTGGTGTGGACTTTCTTAAGATCTTCACATTCCTGCTTTAATTTTTTTAACTCTTTTCAATTGCTGTTCAGTAACATTTTTCAACATTTCCTTTGTTTTCAGGCACCTGGGGTCATTACTTGCATATGTTACACTTGATTTCTCACATCTTTGTTGTAGCGTAAAGTGACATTAAGGTGCATCTATGTAAGTGAACCATCTTCTTCCTCCCTAAGTTATAGTATTTCTTAGGTTTAAAAAAATCGATCTCTTAGTTGAAATTTATGTTTTGTTCTTAGATTTTTATCAATATTTTATGTTATATTTGTGCAATTCTTTTGAAATTTTTACTCACTTCCTCAGAGATAATTTCTAACCCCTTGGTTTGTTCATTTGTGCATGTCATAATTTTCTTTCTTATTATGCTTTAGGATTGATTGTTGTCTATGGGAAAATAAGATTTATTTGTTATTTTGATATATTAGGAAGTTACCTTCTACTTTTTTGGAATCCTCTACATTCCTAAAGGCATTTCCCAATGCTTATAAGGTCTCCATTTGGAGACCTGGTGGCATAATGCATTATGCACTGGGTTACTAACTGCAAGGTCTGAAACCACCAGCTACGTTTCAGGAGAAAAATGAGGTTTTCTACTCCTGTAAAAGTTATAATCTCATAAAACCAGAGGAACACTGTGAGTCAGAATTGATTAGTATCACTGTGTGAGGGTTTTATGGTTTCTTTGTGTATTATGGGTTTTCCAATCATAGCTGTATCTGCCAAAACAGCTTGCTCAGATGCTTTAGACCATGATAATTAATGTTAATTTCTCTTTGCTCAGATGCTTCTAATTTGGGGGAAGGCTGTTTGTGATTGTGGTGTAGGGCTTAGGTGTGTGTGTCAGTGACAGTGGGCTGGGATGAGGTACAGCTGCTGTACTAGGCTAGGGTAGGCTAATCAATGAGGCACTGCTTTTGAGGCCTTGGGGCTTATCACTGGATGATGGGTGGAGTCACGCACAGTATACAGGACTTGGGAAAGGCTGCTGGATTATCTGAGGTCAGATATGGGCTAGCAGGCTCCTCATCATCCTGCACAATACCTCAGCAATGGTGACAGTCAAGAGAGGCTGTCCTAGGCTTCATGTAAGTCTGGAGAATGTGATGCAGGTTCAAAGCCCATCTGAGGGCATGGCCTTGGTTATTGTGCTAGTTCAGGGGCAGTGTCACAGACATTATGCTGGTTATGATTGGATCCTGCATGTTTCTGAGCAAATAATGTTTTCCTATGGGTTTGCATTTGGATTTACACGACTACAACATATGGGAAGTTGCATTATGCTGGGTAGACATGTTTATGATGTTCAGTTGAAGCAATGAAATTTCGGATAATGGGTTGAGTCAGGCCTGGGCCATTTGCTTGGTGTTCCTGCCAGAGGTGTCTAACAAATTTCTCACCTCAGACAAGTCAGTTTCTATTATTTATAGCTGGGGTGGCCTTCGAGAATTACTGGGTGAGACCCATAGAAGATGGACAATTTTAAAATATAAATATTTATCAATTCATAATCATCTTTTCATCCTAATACTTCCACCACATCACTGCCTACAAGAATCACACCTTAAATACAAATAAAACTAGACTGAAAATCAAAGGATTTTTGATAAAATTTATCAAGTTAATGGCAACAACAGCAACAAAGTAGGAGTGGCAAGAATAGTTTCTGATAAACCAGTTTCAAGAAAAAATATATGAAGGGAGACAGAAAATAGCATTAAATAATGTTTACAGGAACAACAGAACAAGATATAACCATAACAAATAACCATAATAAACATATACAAATGAAAACCTCTTGAAATACATTAATCAAACATAGAAATACAGAGAGAAATCGAGAATTCAACAATACAGGAGAAAACTTCAAAGCACCAGTCTTGAGGAAGGATAAATTATCAGAAAAAAATCAATAAAGACACAGAACTAAATAATATAAGCCGCCAACTTTATATGTTAGACTTATATGGAGAACTCCACATAACAAGAGCAGAGTATAATTTTTTTCCAGTGCACATGGAAAATTTTCTAAAAAGAGAGTATATATTGGGAAATAAAGCAAGCCTTAATATTTTTAAAACAGTTTTTTTAACACTTCCTCCACATGTCATACAATTCAATCAATCAAGAAGAGTTATACAATTGTCATATTTAATTCTAGTACATTTTCTTCTTCCTTGTACTCATTGTTTTCCATATAATTATTTTCTTCTAATTGTAGCAAAAATATACACAATAAAACATTCTCCAATTCCACAACTTCAACATTTTTAATTCAGCAACATTGATTATGCTTTTCTTCTTGTACAATCATAATTGATATCCTTTAAAAAATTATTCCATACTCATTAACATGACCTCAATGTTCCCTAAGAACTAACTCTTTCTCCTTCACCCATGGTAACCTTTAGTCAAAAAAGCCTTAATATTTCCTTATATGGTAAAATATTTTAATACAATCTTTCACATTATAATTCTATAAAATTATAAGTCAATAATAATAAGAGCAAAGGCAAAATGAAAATACATTGAAACTGAACAACACACTGCTGAAAAGGAGTTTGTAAATGAGGAAATAAAGAATGAATTTTTTAAAACTTTGGAAACAAAAAAGTATGAAAACACAACATACCAAACTTCTCAGAGTAAAAACAGTTCTCAGAGGTAAGTTTATTGTGATAAATACACACATGACAAAAGAATAAATCAAATCCACACTTTAATACAGCATCTTCCACAATTAGAACAAATTAAGCTTTCAATAATAGGAGAAAAAATAATACAGATTAGAATACAAATAAGTGAATTGCAAGAAAGAAAAAGAGTAGAAAAAATTAAAGACAAGAAATTTGTTCTTTGAAAGGATTATATAAAATTGACAAACCAAAATTTTGAAAGTTGAGAAAAGAAAGAGAACATGCAAATATCAAGAATAAAAAAGGGGACTTCTGGGAAGATGGCGCCCTTGTAGAGTCACTTGCCTGGAGTTCCCATAATGTGATAAATGGATATGCAGGTGAAGGGGATACTTAAGGAAATTGATGTGAGACCAAGACACGCAGTGCTCCGGAATTTTTTTTTCTTCAGTTCCTCTTTGGAAACCTTAGCTGTGATTGCTATGAGCACGTGCTCCCTCTTCTGGGTGCCAGTGGGAATTCCCTCTTCATGGCACCCCTGAGTGCTTCCCATTTGAGGTGCCCATGCGCAATCCCTCTTCTCAGCATAACACCACTGAGGAACCAATACGCTGAAAACAGAGCCCCAAATATTACAGATGTAGTGGAGAAACAAAGACAAGATTAAACTCCTCACACAAACACACTCCACCCCATAAAGGGGGAAAAACGGAAAATACCAAACACTAATAATATGGGATGACATCAACTAATCTAAATTTAGGTTTAAAATATGTTAAATGTCAATGGTCTAAACACACCAATTGAAAGACAAAGAATAGCAGGCTGGATGATACAACCAAATCCATCAATATGCTGCTTGCAAGAGACACATCTCATACACACAGACAAAAATAGACTAAGAGTATAAGGCTGATGAAAACTTACCAAGCTAATTGCAATGAAATAAATAGATAATTTTTAAAAGGCGGGTGTCAATATTAAACTCTGACAAAGTAGACCTCAAGGTACATGGCGTAGTGCGAGGTAAGAATAGGCATTACATAATGCTCAAGGGGATCAACAGACTAAGAACTCATAAATACAATAAACATATATGCACCCGTTGAATGAGCTTTAAACCTATCAATCAAATCCTCAAAGAGATGAAAAAAAAATCACCAGATGACCAATTATAGTACATTATTTCAATATTCCACTCCCAAAGAAAGGTAGATTAACAAGTAAGAAAATCTATAAAGAAATGGCAGAGCTGAACAACACAAACAGGCAACGTGCACACCTAGATATTTACAAAGTTCTACAACCAACAGCAAAAATAATTACACATTATTTTCCAATGCACACAGTTCATATTGTAAAATATGGGACATAAGGAAAACTTTAGAAAATACAAGTACATAGAGGTCATTCAAGCCATCTTCTCTGACCATAGTGCCATAAAGCTGGAAATCAATAACAGAAATAAAAATAACAGCAACTAAAAGGCAAACACTTGAAGACTCAACAACACAATACTCAATAAAGAACAGGTTATAACTCAAATTAGAGAGGAAATTACAAAGTTCTTAGAAATCAATGAGAATGGCAACCCAACATACCAAAGCCTATCGGTGCAGCAAAGGCAGTAGAGGTCATTATATTGCAATAAGTACAAACATGGAAAAGGGAGAATCATGGTCAGTACCTTAACATAGCACCTCCAGCAAATAGAATAGTCAATAGCAAAATCCTTCCAATAGCAAAATAAATCATAAAAATTATAGCAGAGTAAATTGACTGGAAAATAGAATAATGGGGGAAATTAATAAAGGAACAACGTTGGGTTTTTGGAAAGGATCAACAAAATCAGCTAACTGCTAGTAAACTTAACACAGGAAAAGGAGGACCAGAGGTCAATACCGAGAATTAGGGATGAAAAATGGGAAGTCACAATAGACCCCAATGAAATAAAAGAAAATATTAACACAGTACTATGAAAGACTATTCCAACAAATTCCATAATTTGGAGGACATGGACAAATACCTAGAAAATCACTCCATCCTCCAATTAATGTATGCAGACATTAAAAACCTGGACAGACTCATAGCAAAAGAAGAAATAGATATGGCCATCAAGAAACTTCCAGCTTAAAAAAATCCCTGGTCAACATAGCTTCACAGGAGAATTATACTAAATATTCAGAGAAGAGCTGACACCAATCCTACACAAACACTTCCAGAACACAAAAAGGGACAAAAACTCCCAAACCCATTCTATAAAGTGAGTATCACCCAGATACCCAAATAGGGTAAAGTCCCCACAAGGATAGAGAATCATAGATCAATATCTCTCATGAAAATAGATTGAAAAATCGTCACCAAAATCTTGGCCAACAGAATCCAACAATAATTTTTCATAAAAATAATATATGATGACCAAGTAGGATTCATACCAGGGATGAAAGGATCATTTAACATTCAAAACACAATGATTATAATCCACTACCTCAACAATAAAAAGAACAAGAACCATATTGTCATACCAATAGATGCAGAAAAGGCATTGGATAATATCCAACACCTATTTCTAATAAAAACTCTCAAGAAGATAGGCTTATAAAGGAAAATCCTCAATACAATAAAGTCCATATACAAAAAACCAATAGCCAATATTACACTCAATGGAGAATAGCTGAAAACATTTGCACTCAATAGAGCTTCAACTGATGATGAGCCCTAGCAAAGACCCGGCTCCCTCCCCAAGTGGCTTTGTAGAAGAATAACCCTGGCTAGTTGAAGAGAGATCCGGGACTGGGTAGACATAGGAGCTGCTGGATTTCGCAATGTAGCAGGTTTCAGGTGGTTTGTTGAAGTATTTCTATTTTGTTTTGAGAAAGGAAACACAAAATTACTCCGCCAGAGAAAATAGAATCAGGAATTTCCAGGTTTCTCAATGACTTTCTTGCACAGATTTGATCACCTTGAGGTCAGAAGCCCCTCCTACCATGGGCATCCTCTATAAAAGCCCATTTACACCTTACAATCACACTTGAGTTTTGAGTTGTACAGGATCCCACCCTTATAAGTACAATAATAGAAAGACTATATTCTACCTACATAATACACATGGTCAATACACAGGGACTCCTATAGATTCATGATACCCCTCCCTTACTTAAACCAAGATAACCACTGGAACCTTTTCCCTCCACCTCAGCAGCATACAACATCCTTTAAGTTACCAAGTAAAATCGCATATCCCATAAGCTTCTGCTCCAACTCATTAAGCATTACTATACCTAAGGGAAGTCTTTCTATGATTAATACCATCACTTAAAACCTACTCCAGAGCACCTGATTCCTAAGCATCCTACTCATCTGACTAACACTCCTTCCTCATCTACACACAATATGTTTTCTAGCACCTATCTGGTCCTCCTCTATAAGAGTCAGCCCCTCCAACCTAAACACCCCAGAAGATTGCACACCATCATCAGCTTTCCAAGATGCGACGCAGACAACAGCCAACAGCATCAACTGCCAAAAACAATTTAGAGCAACAAAAGTCAATTACCCATCCCAATGGCTTACACAGAAGAAGCATACCTCAATATGCCAGAGGAAGAATCTTGAGAATGTTGCTTAGTGTCATACAGAAATTTAGGAGATCAACCCTGAAAACAAATGAAAAAACAGAGATACTAGAATCCTCACACTGAAGGGAAGTCCAGGAGTTAAGGAGTAACATAGCAGAAATAGATAAAAAGGAAAATTATGCCAACATTAGAATGGAAAAAATGCATCACCCAATCAGCGATCTTGAATGTAACTGTGCAGAATTCAGCAAATGAGAGAAACAGTAAAACAAAAAAGCAAAATAATATGAAGAAAGCCTGAGGAGGATGTGGAATTCCATGAAGCAAAACAATATTCCAATTATTGCAGTCCCGGAGTAGGAAGAAATGAATAAGCCCAGAGTTAAAACAGTAAGGGAATTCTTGGAAGAAAATTTCCCCGATATCACAAAGGAGGAGATGATAACCATTCAGGAAGATGAGAGAACACCGATTAGATTAACCCACCCCTCAAAAAAAACCCCACATCAAGACATATAATAGTTAAATTATCCAATTTCAAGGAAAATAATGGAATCATTAGAGCAGCAAGAGAGAAAAAAGCAGTCACATATAAAGGTAAACAGATAAGAATAAACTCAGACCTCTCCACAGAGACCATGCAGGAAAGAAGAAGCTGGAGTAATGTGTTCCGAAAATTGAAAGACAACAATTGAAATCCTAGAATCCTCTATCCAGCAAAGCTCTTGATCAAACTCGTAGGAGAGAGTAAAGTTTTCTCTGATAAGGAAACATTTAGAGAATTCATGAAAACTAATCCAGAATCACAAAAAAAATACTTTCCATTTCTTCATAGGCAGAAAACCAACAAATGCACCACACAAACATGGGATCACCATAGGCTGTATTACCATCTAGAAACCAACATACTGAAAACAGTATACAAAACATCATATATCCAACATAGGTTCTATTATGCCAAGAAGAAACTCTGGTGAACCAAGCCTTGAGGGCAACATACTGGCATGGAAGAGTGCATTAAAAGAGACTGTGGGACTGGGGTCTTAAAGGCTTGAAGGTGAACAAGCGGCCATCTAGCTCAGAAGCAAAAAAGCCCACATGGAAGAAGCACACCGGCCAGTGCGATCACGAGGTGCCAAGGGACCAGGTATAAGGCATCATGCAAAAAAAAACAAACAACGATATAAGTGTGTGTATATATGTGTATATGTATATGTATATATATACCATATTAAATGAAGGGGGAAGTGCAGAGTGGAGACCCAAGGCCCAAGTGTCGGCCAATGGAGATCCCCTCATAGAGGGGTTTAGGAGAGGAGATGGGTTAATTAGGGTGCGAGGTAGTACCGATGAAGAACACAGCTTTCCCCCAGATCCTGGATGCTTCCTCCCCCCAACTCCCATGAACCGAATTCTACCTTGCAGGACTGGATAGGGCAGAGGCTGTACACTGGTACATATGAGGGCTGGAGGTACAGGGAATCCAGGGTGGATGATACCTCCAGGACCAAGGGTGTGAGGGGCGATGCTGGGAGAGTGGAGGGTGAGTGGGTTGGAAGGGGGGAACTGATTACAAGGATCCACACGTGACCTCTTCCCTGGGAGAGGGACAGCAGAGAAGGGGGGAAGGGAGACTCCGGATAGGGCAAGATATGACAAATTAACGAGGTATAAATTACCAAGGGCACATGAGGGAGGGGGAAAAGGGGAGGGAGGGGAAAAAAAAGAGGACCTGATGCAAGGGGCTTAAGTGGAGAGCAAATGCTTTGAGAATGATTGGGGCAGGGAATGTATGGATGTGCTTTATACAATTGATGTATGTATATGTATGGATGGTGATAAGAGTTGTATGGGTCCCTAATAAAATGTAAAAAAAGAAAAGAGGAGAAAAAAATGATGAGGGCAGGGACTGTACAGATGTGCTTTATACAATTGATATATGTATATGTATGAACTGTGATAAGAATTGTATGAGCCCCTAATAAATTGTTAAAATTAAAAAAAAAAAGAGACTGTGGGACTGGCCCCAATCCAAGCTATGTTCATCCCCTTCCTAAAAGAATGTACTGCAGAGGACAGCACTGAAGATAAAGGCTAAGGAGAATGGCTATTGTGTCCTGACAACAGGGGAGCAAACTTTGAGGGTATGGTAGTAACATAATCTGGTGTCAATTTGAGGATTCAGAGTGAAGGGGTGAAGTCTAGCCTGTCAACCAGATCATAGCCAAAGAGGCCTCTCTGTGGACATGCTTTCTCCTGAGGATACTGGGAACTCCTATAATTCTCCTTGGAGGTAGAAGACACACACTCTCTCTCTGCTGACTCCCTGGGAGACATCCCTGTGGAGAATTCACATGGAGAGAGGCTGGCTATTTATATAAGAAATGCCAGACCTCTGGAGCTGGAGAAGCCACTTGGAGAGACCTGCCAGCACTGTGATGCTTACAATGCCACTGGATCAACAAGACTTCCCACACACTGACCTGCGATCTTCCTTTATTGGGCATCATTACATGAGTTTCGTGAGTCTGAAGAGAACTTTATAGATTGGTATCAGACATATGGGCTAATATCAAACTTATGGACTTGATCTGGACAGGGCTGGAATGTTTTCTCAATATTCAACTGCTCTTAAATATAAAGCTCTATCTTATATACATATGAGTGTCTATGAATTTGTTTCTCTAGTCTACCCAAACTGACACATTATGGAGTACTAAAGAAATAAATCATATAGATGGAGAGTAGAATGTAAGGTTTATTGGGGCACGGAACAGAACCAAAGATCCAATTGGCAAAGTTTTGGAAGCAGGCTTTATTGAGAAGCTTGCAGACGGGTTCAGTAACTCAGGGTATTGAGCTATTGAAACCACGCGGGAAAAAATCCTGGCGGCGTTTTTATGCCCACTGCTGGCAGGCACAGCTGGGAAGGATGAAGGCTGGGGAGGATCTGTGCACACAGGTGCTTCAGAAGGGAGAAGGTCCTTAGTCTTATCTGTATGTCAAGGATGAGTGGAGTGACCATATCCTCAAAGATCGTCCTGGCTCTGGGGATGTTTGGTTCTCAGAACTTGTGGTTTTTAGGGAGGGGAGAGGAGGCCAGCAAGGGGTGAGTTCTGAGAGCTAAGGTGTAACCGCCGAACTCAAAATGGAGTCCCTTGTGCCAAGACCAGGCATAGATATTTATTTGACTTTTTCCTCATGGCAGTGTTTCTTCTTGGGCTAGCCAGAAGTCCATGCAGGTTTTTGGGTTATTTTCTGGAAAGGATATAGGAAGTTAAGGTTTTGATTATTTTGTTTGGTTGTAGTCTTTGGTTATTCCTGTATGAAATGGCAAAAATGAATATTGTTGATGTGTATTTTTAGCTCAGGGATAAAAAATAATCCCTTTCTCAGAATTTCTCAGAAATCATGCTGCTTAGTGAAAATGATTGACAGAAGGTCAAAATGGCTCACAAAAAGCTTGTATCTGGATTGATGCTCTTAAGAGACCTAACCCCATACTTTGTATCAATGGGATAGTTTAGATAAGGATTTGAAAAATTAGATAAGAATTTAATTTGACAGGTTTAAGAATTGAGTATAGGATCTGATTCTATTTTGTTCATACTTATTTCCTCTGCTTATTATTGTTGATAAGGATTTATAGAAATGATTAGTGAGAAGTATAAAAAGAGAGAGCTTGTAATCCCACCTGCCTTGAGCTATAAAAATTTGATATTTAAATGGTTTTAAGACATGCCTACAAAGAAGGCTCTGAAAAGTTAAGCCTCACCCAGTGTTTTGACACACTGGGGACATTTGAATTCCAAGAGAATTGCCTGGGGGCTGTTGACAGATTGAAGAAAACAACAGGTTCTATTTGGATATATGAATTTTGAACTACTAGTTTTTGTCAGAAGCTGGAAAAAGTTTGGAACCATGAAGAAAACTCCTCTCTAGGACTGAATGTTAAAGAAACCTGAAATGCTTGCTAGGTAACTACCTGGATCCACTTGTTGAGTGGAAGTGAGAGAAATGCAGCAATATACAGAAAGGTTGAGTCTGGCTACTGACACTGTGGACCTGGTTTACAGGAACTAGAGGAGAATATGAGAGAGGGTTGACTGGTTTGAAGTTCATGATCTAGCACAAAGGGGCTAGGCTTGTTGAGAATTTGTGACAAGCCAATGGTCTAAAGGCGAGGCGACCAATGGACACCCACATTGAGTTGACCAGAACCCGCCCAAATGAAGAGAGGTTATTTTAACCAGTAAACTGGTGCATATCACTGCAGACTTTGTAAACCACCTGTACTAATTTGACTTTGCTTATGGATGCAGACTCACAAGCTTCCACCAGGAATGAATATTCTTCATGCTAAAAAATATGATTGTCATCTCAGAGCACTGGGTTGATGTAAGTGGGCAGTATAGGAATTGGATACCCAAAATGGGGAAGGTAAAGGCATGAAGTGGTTGGCTTACAAACTTACATAGACTGGGGAATGTATTTATAGGATTAAGGTGTTGGTGTTACTAAACTGCAACTGTTAGGTATAGAATATTGTGTTGTTCACTTATAGAAGCTATGTTAAATGAGAGTGGCACATATTGAATTGTATGCATATTAGTTTTATCTGGTTAGATACATATATTATCTTACTATATTTTGTTTGAAAATTATATATTGAAAGTTATGTGAAAGTGTCAAATTGACAAGGGGTAGTCTGTAGTAGTTACATAATCTGGTGTCAATTTGAGGATTCAGAGTGAAGGGATGGAATCTAGACTATCAATCAGATCATAGCCAATGATGTCTCTGTATGGGCATGGCCTCCTGAGGATTCTGGGAACTCCTATAATTCTCCTTGAAGGTGGTAGACACACTCTCTCTCTGCTCACTCTCTGTGAGACAACTCTGTGGAGAAGGCACATGGAGAGAGGCTGTCTATAAGATATGCAGGAGTCAGACCTCTGGATCTGGAGAAGCCATGTGTAGTAGAGACCTGCCAGCACTATAATGCTTACAATGCCACTGGATCCACAAGACTTCCCACACACTGACCTGTGATCTTCCTGCATCGGACACCATTGCATGTGTTTCATGAGTCTGAAGAGGACTTTATAGATTGGTATCAGACATATGGGCTAATATCGAACTTATGGACTTGATCTGGACAGGGCTGGGATGTTTTCTCACTATTCAACTGTTCTTGTATATAAAGCTTTCTTATATACATACGAGTGTCTATGAATTTGTTTTTCTAGTCTTCCCAGATTGACACAGAGAGGGGAGAGAGAGAGAGAGAGAGAGAGAGAGAACCTCATCTTGGTCCTCTAAGCCTTATGATGACATTCCTGCTGAGAGCAGCCAAAACACATGGAGGACCATTTAGCTGGCCCCAGCATGAGACACAATGCCCCCTCACTGGCCTACAGTGCTAAAGGGGACAACACTGCAGACACAGTGTGGAAAGTGAGTCTAATATTACCCCACCCCCACCCCCTCAGCGGGGTGAATCTCAATGATAACAGCAGAGCAGCAAGGGGAGCAAAGTCATGAGGTCCCCGAGAAATCCCAAAAATTGACTTCCAACTCAGGGGGCAGCACTTGGCACCTTATCATACTTGGTTGGAAGACATTCATAAAAGTCAGCAGACAGACCTGAAACTATTTAAAGGATTTGGGGGGTTGTTTCTTTTTCTTTGCTTTTCTATCTATCTATCTATCTATCTATCTATCTATCTATCTATCTATCTATTTATTTATTTAATATGTCTAGGAAGATAGGAAGGATAAACAACCCCAAGGAAAAAGCAACAGGACTGATGCTTCTGGGGGACATGAGGGAGGAGAAGACAGAGGAAAGGGAGCAGGGAGTCCACAAACTCAGGGAAAATGAATGATCTAAAATCAATGGTGAGGAGGGCGTAGAATGCCTTGGTGGGGTTTCTTCAATCGTAATGTAGCCGAGAGGAATTAATGAGAATTAAATGAAAGGTGTCCATGGGAGTGGGGCAGGAGGAATGTAAAAGGAAACAGGGAAAAGGGCTAGGAGACAAGAGCCATATAGAGAGGTATAAATATAGCCATTTTCATATATGCTAAATATATTAATATATAAGGATAGGGGTATATATCTATGTACATATGTGTATATGTTAAATAATTAAGGTAGCAGACAGACTTGGGCCACTAGATAAGTCTTCCTTCAACAAGAGAATGCTAATAACTTGGCATTCTGTGATGCTAACTGTTCCTATACAATTGCTGAAAACAAAATGGGTGCATAAGCAAATGGGCTGAAGAAAGTTTATGATGCCAGGCTAGTAAAAGATATAGCACCTGGGGTCTTAAAGGCTAGAAGTTAAACCAGCAGCCATCTAATAGGGAAGCAACAAAGCCCACGTGGAAGAAGCACACTATCTTGTGTGATCACGAGGTGTCAATTGGATCAGGTATCAGAAGATCAAAAACAAACAATTATATCAATGTGCATGTGAAGGGTCAGAGTTGAGACCAAAAGTCCATCTGTAGACAAATGGACATCCCTTCACGGAAGGGTCACATGGAAGTGATGACTCAGCCATGCTGTAGTAGAGCACCCATGGAACACACAACATTCTTCTGGTTCTTTAATGCTTCCTCCCTCAAATATCATGATCCCAGGTTTACCTCATAAATCCTGATAGACTGGAATATGTACATGGGTACAGATAAGAGCTTTTGACACACAGAGGCCAGGGCAGATAAACCCCTCAGGAACTAATGGGAATAGAAAAAACAAGAGAGTAGGGGTAGGGGAAGGGGTAGAAAGGGGAAACTGATAGTAATGGTGTAGGTAAAAGCACTGCCGCCTCTTTCTGCCACAGGGACAAATAACATAAATGTGGTGAATGGACATAGCGGATGATATAAGCTATAAAAAATAAATAATATAAATTTTATTAAGAGTTCACAAGGGTGGGAGGGTGGGAGAGGGAGGGGAAAAAAGAGGAGTTTATGATAAAGGTTAAAGTATAAAGATAATGTTTTGGAAATGATGACGGGAACCTATGGACAAGTTTGGTTGATATAATTGATTCATGGATTGTTAGAATATCTTTTAGAGCCCCCAATAAAATTATTTAAAAAATAATAACAAAACACTTGTATACATTGAAAGACTTCATTATAAGAATAAAAAGAGAACCCACAGACTGGGAAAAGATAATTAGTAACAACATAACAAATAAAGGACTAATTTACTAAAATCTACGATATTTCATAAGCCTAAAACAAGAAAAAAACTAATATCACTCTGAGAATGTGGGACAATGATCAGAACAGACGATTCATAAAGGATGACACTCAAATGGCTAAAAAGCACCTGAGGAAATACTCCTGGTCACTAGTCATCAGGGAAATGCAAGTCAAACTAACCATGACATATCACCAAAGGCCTTAACTGCAGTCCAGTTTAAAATAACTCAGAACAAAAAATGTTAGAGAGGGTGTGGTGAGATGGGAACTTTTATCCACTGCTGGTGGACTTGTAAATCATACAGACACTGTGGAAAGCTATACGGCAATACCTAAAACAAATGGCAATTGAAATACCACATGATCCAGTAATACAATTACTAGCCATATACGTAAAAGAAATAAGAAACAGATCACTAACAGATATTTGCCCCCCCCCCCCCATGTTCATTGCAGCACAGTTCACAATAGCAAGGAACTGGGAACAGACTAAATTCCCATCCATAGAACAGTGGATAAAAAAACCTCTGGTATATATACACAAAAATTGAATACTACTCATCTCCAAGAAACAGCGATGAAACCACAAAACCACTCATGATGTGGAGGGATCTGGAAGACATTATGCTTGGTGAAGTTAGTCAATCACAAAAGGACAAATACTTCTATGAGTCCACTGCAGTAGGTAAAATCAGAGGAACTGGCAAAAGCTCAGGTGTTTTGGAGATCCAGTCTTCTGGCTGTAGGGACAGACAGCCTGGTAGAGATCCTGACAGGTGCCAATGAACCATACAACATCTGCTCTAGGTAAGTATATTGTAGGTCACTTGGCTAGTGAGCACCTCAATTCATCTGAAATCAAAGGGTCAGGAAAGGGTTTGGGGGTGCTATCTGCTGAGTGGCTGCCATGTGGATCTTTGGTGAGGTCCCAAAGAGAGGGAGTCGGCCCTGCCAGAGGCAAGGCTTATTATCAGAGGAGCAGCACAGGAGAGGGGCAAGTGAACCATAGGTGCATAACTGTTGGTGAAAAGGGGGGTAGGGCTGGCCTCCAAGAAGGGGGAGGAGTGTCTGAGGATGCCTTTGGGGTCATTGGGTGGGTAATGTCTTTGGTGGCATTCAGCTGGTAGTCAACATTGATATTGGGCATCTGGGGGTGTTCTGGGGAACCAGGTCAGGTGCTGTGGAATGATGAGACACTGAATCTTGTATGTCCGTGGCATCCAGCATGCTCCAGAGGCTGCATGGTGAGATTCCATGTGGGAACTCCACTGGGTGACCTGGACTCTACCTCGTAGACACTCATAACCTGAAGACTTAAATCTCAAAATACATGGTGTCTGAGGAAGAAAAGTACAGGTGTACCAAGAGTGGAGTGCTGTTGGTTGATGGACAACAAAATCTTGCTACTCCAACGTCCTATATGCTGTACTAAGCTATACATTATCCAAGCAATCCTATGATGGACATTCTATTTTATTCTGTTTATGCTTTTTCATGTGAGTGTGTCTCAGAGGTGGTATGTCCTCTTAAAGTTGTGTCATTGATTTTCGGGGTTTTTTTTGGTAAATGAATCAAGGATTGATGAGCCTGATGAGCCTATAGGACAGCAAATAGAACAAGGGTTGGGGGGAGGTTATGAGAGGTGTTGTCAAAGTATGAGATCAAGGAGTCCAGTAAGGAAAAGTGTATTAGGAGACCAATTTGGGGCACAATAAAAAATTCTGCTTGATGCGACTGAACTATGGAATGATATGACACATGTATTAATTCATAACAAAAAAACCCAAATTAAACGGAAAAGAAGAATAGCTCCAGAAATAAATCAAGAAATCCTATCTCCAACTTAACAACAATTAGTTCTTACTTCATGACCCTTGATACTCATCCTCAGGAAGGGAACACAAAAGATACAGATGATGTAGCAAAATGCGACAAAGAATGTAAATGGTGCCTGGCTCTCAGAGTCTTAAAAGCTGGTCTCCAACCAAGCAACCATCTAACTGAGATGTCAACTAAGTCCATAACAAAGAAACAAACTCTCATCTGTCACTGAAGAATTGGAATCCATATAATCCAAAGTTGAAGGAAGGATTAGTATGAGAGTCTAAATTGTTAGAATCCGGTGTGCAGAAGGCTATGCATGGTAGTGTGAGCCCAAGATTCATTTTAGGAACTACATAGGAAATAAGCCTTCATATAACAATCCTTATCTAAAATTGAGGCATCTAAGGAAAGTGGTAACTAAACAATATGCTTAGGAGAAATGAATATAGAAAATCAAAGGCATAAATCTGACTTGAACCTTTAAAACTTTGTTGTAGAACCTACCCCCCACCCCTTATGATGCAGGCTGTACTGGATCTTTTTTCCAAATTTTAAAATATTTTTTATATTTTGGTTTATATTGTTTGGTTTGGTTTTTGTATATTCATACTGGGTTATATCTCTACGATATCATATCATTGGAGGACACCCTCTTGAATTTGTTTGATATGTGTTTCCACATTTTGGTATAAGAAACCTAGGATTGAGGAACCTATAGAGGCAGCAAGAAGAATAAGGGTTTCAGGGAGTAGTGGGGTATAGTGATGGTGGTAGGGTAAAAGGGAGACCATATAAAAGGGAGACCATATATAGAAAAAGAATGTTTGGAAACAGATTGTGGTAGCAATTGTACAATTAAGCTTGCTGTGATTAAAATATAGAATGATATATATATATATGCATGTTTTAAATCCCGATTAATAATAAAATTTTCTAAAAGAATGAAAGGATTGAAATCAGACACATATGAAAATTTAAAAAATAATAATTAAAATGTTTAAAATTTAAAAATATATATATTTCTATGAAAGAATTTAGACCTCTCTTACCTGGCTTCTAGTGGCTGGGGAGGGTAAGGAGCTCCCTCACCTGCATGGGCACATGCATCCGCTCGGGGCCTACTCCAGGTCCACAGACTCTGCGCACACATGCTCTTAACCTCTAGGGTTCTTGGACTTCCGGCCTCCCAGAGTAACCCCAGTTCCAAACTTGTGGGTGCTCTTTTCCACAAGATTGTTCGGGCCCAGTTGTGAAACCCAGCTCAGCGTCCACTCAGCTGGACACGCTTCCCAGAAATAGCGTGTACCCTTTGAGATGGTAAAGCCTGAAACTTGTCCTGTCCTTCATAAAACCACACTTGGATTACAAAGTGGACTTCTGCCTGAATTCTTTCATTGTGAGAAGCCAGGAACCAAGGTCTTACCCACTCGAGAAACCTCAGAGTTTGTTTTTGTTTTTAATGAGTTAAAACTCAAAAACCAGACCCTGCCATTGAGTTGATTCTGACAGCAACCTTTTAGTCCAGGAAAGAGCTGCCCCCGTGGGCTTCCAGCACCCTTTATGGGAGTATAAAGCTTCATCTTTTCCCAGTGGAGCAGATGGTGGTTTCAAACTGCTGACCTTGAGGTTAGCAGCCAAACACGCAATGCACTAGGCCAACATGGTTCCTTCTCACTCTGCAGATGAGTAAACCGAGTCCCACTTAAGGAAGGCTTTTTGACCCCAGAGGTGGTTCCTTAATATTAGCCTGATTCCCAGAGTGGATACATAGCATGTTCATCAGAGCATAGTCACGTAGGTGAATAACAAGAGCAAGAGAATGGGAACCACCAAATGCACACCCATGAAAAAATGAATAAGTCACTGGTTACATACAGATTAATACACATTAAAGAATCATGATGACACACCACATGACAGGGATGGAATTGTAGGACATTGTGCTGAATGAAATAAGTCAATCAAAAAAAGCTTGTATTGCATGAAACCACTGTTGTTAAAAAAAATTAAAGCAAGGAGAGGTTTACAAATCAAAACAAACAAACTTTGATGGCGACAAAGGGTGGGAGGGGAAAGAAGAGAGAAGCAGTGGGATAGAAGGTATACTTATTGCCATTGAGTCCTAGTGGTATAGTTGCCTGTGTTAGTCTGAGTGGACTAGAGAAGCAAATCTTGGGAGACTCTTGTGTTTAAGAAAGCTTTATATACAGGAGCCATTGACTATTGAGAAAATGCTCCAGCCAAGTGCAGATCAAGTTTTTGAGTCCGATGTTAGCCCATGTATCTGATGCCAGTCTATAAATTACTCTTCAGACTCACGCAAAACACGCAATGACACTGAGTGCAGGAGAATTGCGTGCAAGTGGGTGGAATATCTTGTGGATCCAGTGGCAATGCAAGCATCTCAGTGTTGGCATGTGTCTCCATGTTGTTCCTCCAGCCCCAGGGCTCTAGCATAGCTCCATGTATCTTATCATCAGGAATACCAAGAAGAGTATGTGTGTATCTGGCCTCCAGTCAGCTATTTATCTTCGTGGCACCTCCAAATGAGGCCATCAAGCTGCAACCTGATTGACAGGCTAGACTCCCCCCTTCTCAAGTTAACACCAGATTATGTAAATACCACATGGTTAGCAGTTTGGAACCATCAGCCGATTTAAGGAAGAAAGACTAGGCTCTCTACTCCTGTAGGATTACTGTCTCTGAATCTCAGAAGGCAGTTCTGCCCTGTCCTATAGGGTCACTATAAGTGGGCATTGACTTAATGGCAGTGAGACAATAGAAGGTAGAGCAAGGTGTAAACTCGGGTGAAGGGGAAGATGATTTCTTACAAGAGGGAGATGGGGAAGAAAAGGGTGGAGAGAACATGGCAAGTCATTGGGTGATTTGAAAAGTTGTTGAATATAGAAATGATGAGTTGCTCTACAATCCTTGCCTAATACTTGTAGTCCATGCCAGTGGTTTTGAACTTCCAACCACACAGATCACAGCCCAATGGATAGCCACCGCACAACCAGGGCTCTATTAAAAAATAATAATGAGACTTCTGGCAAGATGGCAACTCAGTAACACACACCAGAGGGACTCTGCAGAAATCAGCATTGGAGAATCTCTGAGAGGGAAATTCAATACTGCTGGGTCACAGGAGGAGCATCATAAAGAGCAGTAGGCACAGATCCACTAGGTTTTGAAGTACTGTGGGATTACCATTATGGAGGCCAGCTAAGGCTTAATCTTAGCCCTGTCAAAGTTTCCACCAGAGTCAGGCTTCTTTAGCTGGCTGAAGGCATTTATCTCAATGCAGGCACAGTTTGCTACTGTGTTGGGGCAGGGTTTAATCCCCTCCAGCCCCACAGTCAGTTGACCAGAACTCAGCTACATCATTACTTTTGTTTCTCTCTCTTCACTCTTTTCCCCTACAGTCTCAGTGGCCTTGGTTTGTTTGTTGCTGTTCTTTTCTTTATTTCTCCTCCCTTCCCTCTCACATGCCACTCCCCTTCGCTTAGGGGGAGCTGGGGTTTCTCCCCCCCTCTGTGGAGTAACAAACAGCTGGGAAATCCCACCCACATTCTACTTCGGGGGAAGTCATGCCTACATTCCAAGGCACTTTAAGCAGTTGGAGAAAATCCACTTTCCTGCTCTCTGTGGCACAAGTGGCTGGGGCAATACAGCCTGTCTTTTGGTGCAGGGGAACTCATGCCTACCCTACAAGGCCCCCTAAGCAGCTGAGGGAAGTCCTTCCTGACCTTTGGGTTGCTCCACTAATATGGAGGAACCTCTGCCTGCCTTCCATGGCATTCCGTGTGGCCAGGGGGTCACCTGCTCATCCTCCACATTCCCGCGTGGCTGAGGGAACATCTTCTAGCCTATTCTAGTGCCCCACGCCGTCTAAGGTAGATCCAACACCATTCTCCAGTAATCCATGCTGCTGCAGGAAGCTCTGCATGACTTATGTGGAATATAGGCAAGTAGCACAATACTGCACACCATCCGTGGTGCTCTACATCAAAGTGGGCACATCCACCTGCCCTCTACAGCACTCCAATTACAGCTGGTACCCCTGAACATCCTCTGAGTCACCTCAAGTCACCGTAGGACATACTGCCACAGCTTCCTGTGAGATCATCCAGTGCAGTTCCATCCTTGTGGGTCCACAACCACCCAACCAGCATCCCCTGAGAGGACCATCCAACTTGCCCACCAAATAACAGAATATTGGTTGGGTAGGGAAAGAAGGAAATCACAGGAGGATACAGCAGTAGCCCAAGCCCCATACAATTAGCTGTAGGCAGTTTGAAGGAACATTCCTACAAGTCTCTCAAAGTGAGAACCCAGTGCTATACGACTCTCTGGAGAATGGCGCCGGGCTCCTCTATAACAACACAACTCAAACAGAAGTCACCTCCAATACCCTCAATGTAAAAAACAAGAGAAACAAAAGCCAATGTCGGAAGACGTTCCGAAGCTAATGACGTGCATAAGCAGAGATTGATCTGCCACAGAAAGAAATCTTTCGAATGCTGCTTGGAGTCATATAGGATATAAGGGAAAAAATACAGAAAAAATGTTGTAATAATAGAGGCGTTAAAGAGCGTGCACCAAAGAGAAATTCACTGCCTAAGGGATGAAATAACAAAATCCAGTAGCAAATTAACAGACTTGGCCAACATAATTCAGGAAGTAGAAAATAGCACCAGTGACCTAGAAGATAACCAGGCAGAATTCAACAAATGGGAAAGGCAGATAATCAGAGGAGCTGAAGAAAATATGAGATCCATGACTGATGCTATGAAGAAGAATAACATTTGAATAATTTGTCTATCTGAATAAGACACAATGAATAAGTCAATGGCAAAAATAGAAAGGGAATTCTTAGAGGAAAATTTCTCCAGCTTAATGAATGAAAACCAGGGACCCATTTAGGAGACTGAAAGAACAACAGCTAGACTGAATCTAAGAAGAAGTCACTAAGTTATATAATAGTTAAACTATCCAACTTTGAGGAAGAGGAAAAAAATCATGAGAGCAATTAGGGAAAAGCAGTAATCTATAAAGGTACCCAAATAAGAATGTACTGGGTATTTTTTAATGTGTTTTTAAATTTGTTTCCTTGTTTGGGAACACTCTTACTTCTATATCTATCTTGATAGATAATTTGGCTAGATATCAGCAGACACTATGAAGAAGAGGATAGAGTGGTGTAACATTCAAAAAATTGAAGGAAAATAATGCAAACCCAAGAATACTCTATCTAGCCAAATTATCTATCAAGATAGATATAGAAGTAAAAGTGTTCCCAAACAAGGAAACAAATTTAAAAATACATTAAAAAATATCCAGCCCTAAAAGAGATCCTCACCTACCTAGTATGGGCAGAAGAGCAGCACTCACTATGCACAAATAAGAGACCACCACATAGAAAAACCCCACCAGATTGAAACAAAGAAAAACAGCTCCACAAATAGCATTGTGTCAAAGGTGGAAAGAAGGCAAAAATGACACCCCCCCCACACACACACATGCACAACACACTGAATAGAAAGGGAGGTAGGAAAACACCCAACACAAAAGTTACAAGATGACGCCACGGACTCCACGGTTGGATGTCATAGCCCTGAATATCAATGGACTGAATTCAGGCATTAAAAGGCAGAGGCTACCAGGCTGGCTTAGAAAACAAGACCCATCAAACTGCTGCCTGTAGGAGTCTCATCTCTAGATTACAGACAAAAATAGGCTGAGAATCAAAGGCTGGATAAAAATATACCAAGCAAATGGCAATGAAAAAAAAAACAGGAATTACAATCCTAATCTACACCAAAATTGTTCTCAAGGTGCAAGGTGCAAGAGATCAGGAGGAGCACTATATAATGCTAAAGAGAAAAGTCGACCATGAACCAGTGAACATAATAAATATATACGCACCTAACGAGAGACCCGTGAAATTTGTCAACCAAACACTCCAAAATATGGAAAAAGAAATGACAAGCTCAACAATTATAGTAGGTGACTTTAACAAACCACACCCCAAGAAAAACTAAACAATTAGTCTACAGATCTAAACATTATGCTTAGACAACTTTACCTAATAGATATTTTCAGAGCTCTCCACCTGAATGCAAAAAAATCGTATTCTTTTCAAATCCACATGATGCATACTCGACAACAGACCACATGCGGGGACACAAGTTAAATCTGTGTTAATTCAAGCACACAGTGATCATATTGACTTCTCACTCCGACCACTATGCCATAGGACTCTAAATCAACTAAAGGACAATTAAGAAAACAAGACCAAACTATTTGTATATGAACAACGCTCTTTTACAAAAGGAGTGGGTACTGGCCAAGATCAGAGATGAGATTAGGAAGTTTCTAGAAAATAATGAGAATGAAAACATGGCATACCAAAACCTTTGGGACACAGCAAAGGCAGTTATCAGAGGAAGTTTGATAGCAATACATAAACACATGAAAAAGGAAGAGAGACTTAAGATGCATATTCTGACACAAATCTTCCAGCAATTAGAGCAGAGGCAACAGGACAATGGTACTAATAGCAAAAGAAAAGAAATAATAAAAATCAGGGCTGAGATTCATGAGAGGAAAAAGAAGAAAACTATGGAAAAAATTAATGCAGTTAAAAGTCAGTTATTTGAAAGTATTAACAGAATCGACAGAATGCTGGCAAACCTAACTAAAGAAAGGAAGGAACAAATTTTAATAGCCAGGATGAGGGATGAAACAGGGGGCATTACAACAGATCCTAATGAAATCAAAAGGATAATTATATAGTACTACAAGGACCTGTACACCGAAGAATTCAACAACTTGGAAGACATGGAGACATATTGGAAAAACAATCTCTACCTAGATTATCAAAGATGGATATTAAGAATCTCCACATTCTCATAGCAATAGAAGAAATAAACATGATTATCAAAGGATTACCAACCAAAAAATCCCCTGAGCCAGATGGCTTGACAAGAGAATTCTACCAAGCAATCAGGGGACAAACTGACACCAATCCTACAGAAACTCTTCCAGAACATAGCAAAAATGGCAAACTCCTGAACTCTTTCTGTGAAGCTAGTATATCTCAGATACCGAAAGCAGGCAAGGATCCCACAAGAATTGAGAACTATAGAGCAATATCCGTAATGAACACCCATGCAAAAATCCTTAACAAAATACTGGCCAATAGAATATAAAACAAATAATTCACCATGATCAAGTGGTATTCAGGAATGCAGGGATTGTTCAACATAAGAAAAATCATTAGTATTTACCACATTGACATGAAAAGTTTTAAGAATCACATGATAATATTGATAGATGCAGAAAAAGCATTTGACAACATTCAACACCAATTCTTCTTAAAGACACTCAAGAAGATAGGAATGAAAGGAAAATTCCTCAATATAATGCAAGCTATATATGAAAAACCAACAGCCAACGTGATAGCCAATGGAGAAAAGACTAAAACAATCCAATTGAAAAAGGGGACCAGACAAGGATGCCCCGTGTCCAACCCTTTATTTAACGTCATATTGGTGGTCTTAGCTAACAATGTACGGCAAAGAAAATACATCAAAGATATTTGCCTGGGGAAGGAAGAGGTAAAATATCATTATTTGCAGATGATATGATTTTATACATGGAAAATCCCAAAAGCTCCACAAGAATAGAACTGGCAACAATAGAGGAATATATCAGAGTGGCAGTATACCAGATCAACAAACAGAAGTCAATCAGCGTATTAGACACATTGGACAAGAACATGGAAGAGGGGATCAAAAAGGCAGTACCATTCACAATAGCCAAGCACAAATTGAAATATCTAGGAATATAGCTGACAAAGAGAAATAAAATAATTGTATGAGGAAAATTACAGAACACTATTGCAAGAAACCAAGCATGACCTCGACAAATGGAAGAATATCCCATGCTCGTGGATCAGAAGACTCAATATAATTAAAATGTCATTCTGTCCAAGGCACTTTAGAAGTTTAATGCTAATCTGATACAAATGCCATCAACTTTCTTCAAAGAAATGGAAAAACTCATTGCCAACTTCATATGGAGAGGGAAGAAGCCCAAAATTAGCAGAGAACTTCTCAAAAAGAAAGGCAGAGTGGGAAGACTTGCTTGACCTGATTTTAACACCTATTATACAGCCACAATGGTCACAAAAGTGTGATATTAGTGTACTGGCAGATACGCAGACCAATGGAAAAGAAATGAAACCCCGTAAATAAAATCATTAGCATACAGACAACTGATCTTTGATAATGGCCCCAAAAATATCAAATGGGAAGCCGAGGCCCTCTTCTACAAGTGGTGCTGGAGAAAATGGATAGCTACCTGCAGAAAAATGAAGCAAGACCCTTATCTCATGCTATGCACAAGAGTAAACTCAAGGTGGATTACAGACCTTGATGTAAAACCCCAAACTATTAAGACCATCAATGGGGGAATTGTGGAAAACCCGAGAACTTTGGCGCAGGAAATACATAGAGTATCCGAAATAGGGAAGGATATAAATACAGATGAGGCACCAATTGACAATGGGATATACTGAAGTTAAAATACCTGTGTACATCAAAAGAATTCACCAAAAGAGTAATAAGAGAGCGCTTGGCCTGGGAAAACATATTTAACAATGGCACATCAGACAAATGATTTAATACTAAAATCTACAGCACTCTCCTAGCTTACAAAAAGAAAAAAAAACTAATTGCCCACTGAGGAGGTGGACAAAGGACCTGAACAGAAGTTTCACAGGGGCAGAAATCCAAATGGCCATTAAATACATGAGAAAATGTTCCCAATCATTAGCTATAAGAGAAATGCAAATTAAAACAATTATGAGATACCACCAAGCACCCTCAAAGATAGTCCAATTCAAAAACTCAGAAAGTAACAAGTGTTGGCGTGTAGAGAGAAAGGAACTCTCGTCCACTGCTAGTCAACTTGTTGGTATGTACAGCCATTATGGAAATCAATTTGACAATATGTAAAAAAGATAGAAATTGAGGTACCATACAACCCAGCAATCCCTCTACTGAGCATATGCCCAGAAGAGACAAGAAACAAACCACAACCAGATATCTATGATCCAATGTTTATTGTGGCACAGTTCACAAATGCAAGGAATTTCTAAGTATTTGCATTTTGCCTTTGCTCTTTCTTCAATATCTTTTTGCAATATCCATCATGAACATAAATACAAAAAATATTCAATAAAATCCTGGCTTTATAAGGTATTGACTCTATACACTAAAGAATGCAACACTGCTGGGCCCTGCACCATCCTCATGATTATTCATATGCTTGAGCCTATTGTAGCAGCCACAGTGTTAATCCATCCCATTGATGGCCTTCCTCTATTTTCCTGCCCCTCTACCAAGCATGATGTCCTTCTCCAGGAACTGGTCTCTTCTGAAAACATGTCCAAAGAACATGACATGAAGTTTCACCATCCTTGTCACCAAGGAACATTCTGGCTGTACTCCTCCCAAGACAGATCAGGTTTTTATTTTTGGCAGTCCATTGTACTTTCAATATTCTTTGCCAGCACCACTTATCAAACACATCAATTCTTCCATCTTCTTTATTTAATGCCCAACTTTCATATGCATAGTAGGTAGTGGTTCTCAACCTGTGGGTCGCGACCCCTTTGGGGGTTGAGCAACTCTTTCACAAGGGTCTCCCAATTCACAACAGTAGCAAAGTTACAGTTATGAAGTTGCAACAAAAATAATTTTATGGTTGAGGGGGATCATGACAACATTAGGAACTGCATTAAAGGGTTATGGCATTAGGAAGGTTGAGAACTACTGATATAAGGTAACTGAAAATACCATGGTTTGGGTCAGGCACACCACAATCCTCAAATTAACATCCTTGCTTTTCAATACTCTCAAGAAGTCTTGTGCAGCAAATTTACCCAATGTAACCCATATTTTGATCTCTTAACTGCTGCTCCCATGAGCATTGATTTTGGATCCAAGCAAGATGAAATCCTTGACACTTTTAATCTTTTTAACTATGTGGATCAAAACAAACTATGAATAGCTTTGAGAAGAATGGGAATCCCAGAGTACTAAATAGTGCTCATTCACAAACTGTATATAGATCAAGAAGAAATTGTATGAACAGAACGAAGGAATACTGAATTGTTTAAAATCAAGAGAAGTATGCTTCAGGGATAAACTATCTTACTTATATAACTACCTTGTGGTGATCATATAATGTGTTTTCAATTTGAGAGAACTTAGAGTAAAGGGGTGGAGTCTATCTTGTCAAGCAGATCATAGCTTGATGACCCTATTTGGAGGTACTAAGCTGTATCCTAGCTCCCTAGAGACAGGATACAGACTCCCTGGGAGGCATTCCACCTGATAAGACACCTAGAGCTACACTAGTGCCCTGAGCTGGAGGAGTTACATGGAGATTCCTGCCACCACGGAGATTCTTACAATGCCTTCTGTATCCTTAAGACTTCCCACCCACAGGCCTGTGCTTTTCTATTCCATGGCATTTCATGTTTTTTGTGACCCTGAAGAGGACCTTATAGATAGGTATCAGATGGGCTAAAGGGCTAATGGGCTAATATTGGACTGGGGGATATTTTAATGTACAATTACTCTTTATGTAAAGCTCTTTCTTAAACTTATTTATGTATTTATTAATTTGTTTCTGTAATACACCCAGACTAACACATTATGGTACTGGGAGTGGGGTACTAGAGTAACAAATCATAAAGTAGGAGAGTGGATGATTGTTTGACCTCGCCCTCATGGTAGTGCTTCTTCTTTGGTTAGCCAGAGGTCACATATGTCCATGCAATTTACTAGATTGTTTTCTGGAAAGAATATGGGAAGTTAAAGTTTTGATTATTTAGTTTGGTTCTTGTCTTTGGCTATTTCTGTTTGAGATGATGAAAAATAAATGTTGGTAATGTATATTTTGAGCTCATGGGTAGAAATTGCCCCTTGAATTTCTTAGAGACCATGCTGGTTAGAGAAAATGGCTGACTGAGGTAAAACTTGGCTGACAGAAGACCTGGCCCTGGATTGAGGCAGTGCTGTCAGAGGCCTAATACTATAGTTTGTTTGCATCAGTAGAATAGTTTTGATAAGGATTTAGATAAGCATTATACTTGACTGTTTTAAGAATTGAGCTTAGTATCTGATTCTACTTTGTTTATACTGATTTCTTTTGCCTATTATTGTTGGTATAAGGATGTACAGAAATAATTATTGGTATGTATGAAAATAGAGAGCTTGTAAATCCACTTGTCTTGAGTCATTATAATTTGAATCTTTGCACACCTGCAAAGAAGGCTCTGAAAAGATAAGCCCCACCCAGTGCTTTGGAGTACTCAGGATATTTGAATTCCAAGGGACTTGCCCGGGGGCTGTTGACAGATTGAAGGAAAAATAACTCTTTGGATTTTAGAATTTTGAACTAGTGGTTATTGTCAGAAGCTGGAAAAAATCTAAATCCATGAAGAAAGATTATCTCTAGGCCTCCTCTCTATGAATGTTAAAGGGAACCTGTGGCAGCCAGAAATGCTTGCTAGGTAACTACCTGGATCCACTTGTTGAGTGGAAGTGGGAGAAAAGCAGCAACAGAGAGATAGGTAGAGTCTGGCCACTGACACCATTGATGTGGTTTACAGAGACTGTAGGAGAAGACAAGAGCAGGTTTACTGGTCTGAAGTTCATGACCTAGCCCAAGGGGGATAGGGTTGTTGAGAATTTGTGATGGGGCCGTAAAGCAGGGAGCCTAAGTGAGGCAGCCTACATTGAGTTGACCAAATCCAGATGAAGAGAAGATTTTTGAGCCTGTGAACTGGTTCATATGGCTGAAGACTTTATGGATGGCCTGTTCTGATTTGACTTTGCTTGTGGATGTGGACTTCACAAGATTCCAACTGAAATGAAGACCCTTTACATCAAACAACATGATTGCCTCCTCAGAGGACTGGGCTGATGTAAGTGGGCAGTATAGATATTGGATACCCCAAAATGGGCAGATAAAGACATGGAGTGGCTGGCTTACAAACTTTTATAAGTGGGGCAATATATTCATAGGATTTAGTTGTATTTCTTAACTGCAATTGTTAAGCATAGTATATTGTTGTTTTCTCACTTATAGAGTATACTGTTTAAATGAGCTGGTCACATATTTAATTTATGCAGTTTGGTTTTATCCTATAAAGTACAGATATGATTTTATTATTGTTGGTTTACAAATTATATATGGCTAAAGAGTTGTGGGAAAGTATCAAATTGATACTTGTCGTCTGTGGTAGTTACATAATCTGTTGTCAATTTGAAAGTTGGTGAAAGGGGTGGAATTTAGCTTGTCAATCAGGTTGTAGCTTGGTGACCTAGTTTGGAGGCTCTCGGGAGATAAATATCTCCCTGGAGATGACACACACATACTCTCTAGGAGACATTCCAGTTGAGAAGACACATGGAGCTATGCTAGTGCCCTGCTAGCGTACTTGGCTGGAGGAGCCAAGTGGAGACTCCTGCCAGCACTGAGATGCTTAAAACTCCACTGGATCCACAAGACTTCCAATCCACTGGCTTGTGATCTTCCTGAATTCAGCATCATTCCATATATTGTGTGAGTCCGAAGATGACTTTATAGATTGGTATCAGACATATGGGCTAATATTGGACTTATGGGCTTGATCTGGACAGGGCTGGGATGTGTTCTTCGTGTACCATTACTCTTTATATAAAACTCTTTCTTAAACACATATGCGTGTTTATGAATTTGATTCTCTAGTCTATTCAGACAATTACAGACCTGTATAGTGAGCAAATAACCAGAGAAACTGGATTCTATGAAGAATAATGGGGACCATGATCAGAGGAAAGCTTATTAAAAACCTGTGATATGAAGATGACACAACCTTGCTACCTGAATGTGAGGAGGACTTGAGGCACTTGCTGATGAAGATCAAGAATCACAACCTTCAATGTGAAGAATACCAAAATCCTTGTAACTGGACCAATAGGAAACATGATAAATGGAGAAAAGATTAAAGTTGTCAAGGATCTTATCTTAATCAACAAATGGAGTAAAGGCGCAACTGACCTAAGTCATGGCATTTTCAGTAGCCTAATATGCATGGGAAAGTTGGACAGTGAGTAAGGAAGAATGAAGAGGAATTAATGCATTTGAATTATGGTGCTGGCAAAGAATATTGAAAGTATCATTGACTGACAAAAGAACAAACAGACCTCTTTTAGAACTACAGCCAGAATTCTCCTTAGAGGCAAAGATGGTGAGACTTCATGTAATGTACTTTAAACCTGTCAGAAGAGACCAATCCCCGGAGGACATCAAACTTGATAATGTAGTGGGTCAATGAAACGATGAAGACCTTCAACAAGATGTATTGACACCGGGGCTGCATGAATGGGCTTAAACATAAAAATGATTGTGAGGATGTCACAAGACCAGCCAGTGTTTCCATCTGTTGTACCTAGTGTCTCTATGAGTTAGGTCTGACTTTATGGCACCTACAACAACAACTACACCTTTATATGTAGAGGGACTACACCAAGGATAAGAAAAGAACTCCATAAGAAGAAGAACAAAGTAAGAGGGCAGTCAATCACAATGATAAAGACACAGACCAATGGAACAGAGTAAAGAACCAAGAAACAAAATTTTCTGCCTACAGACAACTGATCGTTGACAGAGATCCACAAAACATTAAACGGGGAAAAGATAGTCTCCTTAACAAATGGCAATGGCAAAATTGGATCTGCATCTCCAGAGCAATGAAACAGGACCCATACCTCACCCCATGCACAGAAATGAACTGAAGATTGATCAAAGAACTAAATGTAAAACCCAGAGTTATAAAGACTTTCTATGGGGAAATAGGGACAAAGTTAAGGGTCCTGTTGAAGGGGATAGACACACTATCAAATATAATGAAGGAAACATACCCTTTCGAACAAAAGACACTCCTTTACATGAAAAAGTAAAAAGAGATATAATATAGTGAGGAAAATTGATAGTAGGACAATTGAAAAGGGACTAAATCTCCAAAATCTATAGAATACTAAAAAACTTAATAAGAAACGGATGAATAATATAATTAAAAAGTGGTCAAATGACATGAAGGGATAGTTAATGGAAGAGGGCCAGCAAACATACGAAGAAGTGTTCAAGATCATCAATCATTCCGGAGATGAAAAACCAAACAAGGAAGAGAAACAACCTTGCACTGACAATGACAGCAGAATTAAAAAAACGAAATTGAAACAAAATAGAAAATAACAGATGCTGGAGAGATTGGAACAATTATACACTACTGTTGTTACTGTAAATATGTACCACTACTGCGTAAAATGATATGGTGCTATTTCAAACAATGGGAAATAGAAACTCCCTATGAGGGAGAAATTCCTCTGCTGGGGATATGTCCTAAAGAAGTAAGAGTCATAACAAGAACAGACACATACACCCACATTCATGCATCATTATTCACAACAGTAATAAGATAGAAGTGACCTGTCTATTAGTAAAAGATAGATAAAGAAGCTCTGTTACATACGCACACTGGAATAATATGCATTCCTGTAAAACAAGGACAAAGTCATGAAGCACCTGTATGGATGGATGGATGGATGGATGGATGGATGGATGGATGGATGGATGGATGGATGGATGGACCTGGAACAAAATTCACCAAAGTACAAATATTATATGAGATCACCATTATCAATGTACTAAAACAACAAAATAAAGACTTTGGTACCAAATGTAAGAGACTTTGGAGCTTGTTAAGGGGGATAGGACAAGAGAGGGAAGGTAAAGCAATGGACTTTACTGTTATGAGTGCTAACTTGAGTGAAATGGAAGATCCACTAGAGGGAAAAGAGAAATCAAGGAGTCAGAGAAGAATAAATTATTGGGGGATTGGCTAGTAGTTTAAATTGTTGAATACAAAGTTTATGATCTGAAATGTAAACTTCCATCTAAGTTATAATACAAATATAAAAATAAATATAGTGAGATATTGCATTGGGCAATTCTGCTGCTGCTAAGGCAAGAAATTCTTTAAAATGTTAAGAGCAAAGATGTCACACTGAAGACTAAGTTACGTCCAACACAATCCAGACTATTTCAATTGCCTCATTCGTATATGAAATCTGGACAATGAATAAGGGAAATTGGATAATCATTACTACATTTTAAATGTGGTGCTGGCAAGGAATGTTGAAAGTACCATAGACTGCCAGAAGAACAAATAAGTGTCCCTTGGAAAAGGAGCCTGGGTACTCCTTGGAAGCAAGGATGGCAAAAATCCCATCTTTTGTCCTTAGGATATGTTGACACAAGGGACCAGTTCCTGCAAAAGTGTATCATGCTTGGTCATGACTACGGAAAAAGAGGAAGACCCTCAATGAGATGGATTGACACAGTGACTGCAACCATGGACTCAAAAAAAAACACTAATTGTGAAGATGACAAAAGGCCAAGCAGTGTTTTGTTCTGTTGCACTTAATATTATTATAAGTCAGAATCAACAACATGACACCTAAGAGCTAAAAAAAACCAGGAATCATTTGTAAATTATCAAGGGTTCATGATGGAGGGGAGAGCGAGGAAGGAGGGTGGGGATGAGGAGCTGATGGCAGGGGTTTAAGTGGAGAGAAAATGTTTTGAGACTGATAATGTACAATGAATGTACAAATGTGCTTTACACAATTGATGTATGTATGGACTGGGATAAGAGTTGTATGAGTCCCTAATAAATTAATTAAAAAAATAAACCCTAAAACTAAAGTAAAGAAAAGAAACCAGGAATCAGGAATACCTCTAGTATTCAACAGGTGGAAGTCACTGAGATAAAATGAACATCCAGTGTGTGATACGAATCTACTCAACAGCAATAAAAAAATGTCCTCATCAAAAGTCACATAGCCCTAATAATTAGCAAACAAACACTTTTTTGCTGGATCACTCTTAGCTAGTGGTGGGCTGAGTGCTGGGGAATATAAATATGAAAAACCCAGTAAACAAATTATATTTCAGATAACAAGGTCAGAAATTTTTCAAAATTGTATACAAATATGGGAGTCAGGGATATAGTACAGAGAATAATAAAGAAAGGCTTTTTTGTGTGGGTGTGACTTTTGAATTGGGTCTTGGAAAATAGATGTGATTTTTTGACTTAGAGAAAGATGAGTGTTTTAGAAACTGGTAACAGTTTGAAGTGTGAAACAACATGTCAAGAAAGGAAGTTACATGGTGTACAGACTTAAACTGCATTCAATTATTGACTTTGTTATTGATATAATAGAAAATTACTTAAACTGTGTCTGTTTCCTACCATATACAATGGAAATGATAATAGACTGTGTTATGTGACTGGTTGAATAGCTAAATTATTTAATATATGTGAAATATTTAGAATGATATCTAAAATACGATGTTTCTTTTGCTAGTGTTCCAATAAACCAATTTCCTTCAAGTCAATTTCCATTCCTGGCGACCCTGTGTTTCAGAATATAACTGTGCTCCATAGAATTTTAAATGGCTGATTTTATGGAAGTTGACATCCAGGTTTTCCTTCTGATGAAACTCGATGTAGACTTAAACTACTGAGTGTCCATTTAACAGTCACTGTGTTAATAATTTGTACCATCTGTCGGCAGTTGTGGTGGATGTCAAGATAATGGGCATTCCCTGTGTGCTAAGTAGACCTGCTTGACAGTTTTCAAGCAACTTTCATAAGGAAAATACCAAGCCTGTTTTCTGAGGCACCTTTATGTGGGTTTGAACCAGTAACTAGTAATCAGGCATTTAAACAGCTTTTCCACCCAGAACACCTTTTGTACCATGTAAGCATCCCTACACAGAGGATTAAGCATTGGTCTACTAACTAAGAGGTTAATAGTTTGAACCCACTAATTACACCTTGGGAAAAAGAAGAAGCAGTACACTTTCTTAAATATTTACAGCCTCTGAAATTCTATGATTCAGTTCTTCTCTGTCCTACACCATAGCTATGAGTCAGATTCAACACAACAGATGTTGGATTGGGTTGGAAGTGTCTTCAAATTAATGTTACCTATTTATTACTCAAAAATTTTAAAAAACACGATTTGTCTTTTTTTACTTTTTGTCTTGATCTGTTCAGGTAAGCATTTAAGATAGATCGTAAAGATAGAAATATACAGATATTGAAACTGAAGGAAACTTCAATATATCCAGTTTAACCAATGTATGAATTTGTGATGCATGAGACTGGGAAGGAAAGACAGAATTCAAACCACAAACATCATTAAATTTATACCAAATATAAATGCTTACATTTCATTCTGTAGGAAATGGGGGCATGGATAAATCTTAAGGAGGGGAGTGGTATGATCAGCGTGATAATAATTATGTTCTCAGACAACTCTACTCTGGAAGTAAGACTGGAGGGGGAAGACTAAAGGCAGAGACTTTAAGTAAGAGGCTGTAGAAGAGATTCAGTTAGAAGTAGTTAGAAGCTGCTAATCACAGGTAGTGGCAGTAAGGATTTCAAAGAAGGTGAAATATTTGTGAAGGAATCACAATCTATAGGAATTGCTTATTAATTATGCATAAATGGGGTTTCAGGAGTTTAAAGGAAAAGTGGAATTTAAGAACCCAGATTTTGTGGGCTCTTGACTGTTTTGCAGTGCACTTCCCATTTCACTAAGCTGACTACTTTCCCATTGATGCAGCCATTAGCTTGTTTTGTACTTCTTCCATGACATAAGAGCCTGCTTTTTCAGTAGAGTTTAATCATTTATCTTGTACATCTGCATTATTATACTACCGATCTCTTGGCTGGAAGTGAAACCTCTCTTGTTCAGTTGTGTTAAAAAATACTGTTGTACAGAAGCATTCATGGAGAGTTCCTGGATTTGTCATTGCTTATTCCAGCATTCCTAGGACCCTGGGGTAGTTTGGTCATGGGCACAAAAACTAAGCAACTTGCCTAGAGATCTTTGCTGTCTAATGGCACAGTTCTCTGTGATCCACTTCTGGGTCTTCATGGGAAATATCGGAAAACCCAGTATGATTCCAACTACCCTGGGGGCTTTGCCCAAAAAGTTCTCTTGGCTGAGCCTACACTCCTTCCATTTCTAAAGTTTGTGTATTTCAAGGGAAATTCGATCTGGAACTTTCTGATTCATTTACACTTAAATAATCCAAGGATTCTGTTGTAAGAGTGAATTCAGCTCCAAAAATGTCTTATGAGCTTTGGCCATAAACCTTTCTAAGATTTTGTGAGCTAGGATTTTTCTTTTATTTTTTAAAACTATTCATCTCTTTGAAACAAGATGTGACTTTGCCAAGAGTAAATGGATTTCTAACATCAAAGAGGTCGTGTTTGGTTCACAAGTCTGAAATCATGAGGCTCAAAGACCCAAATGTGTTCTTCAGGAACTGACAATAATGAACTCCAGGAGTATGGTATAAATGAGAAACCCAAGAGAAGATGTATGAGGGCTTGAGAGAAGGCATGGATTTTCCTTGTTTGGCCTAATACCATAAAGTCTCTGGACTTTGTCCCTTAACTATGAAAATGGGGCCATGAGAGAGACGATCCTACAAAGCACCAGCACAGTTAAGCAGAGAAATAATTCCCCTTTGAAAAAGTGGTTGACCGTTTAAAGTACTTTTCACAGCCTTTTCTCTCATTTAATCCTCTAACAGCTCTGTTGGGTAGAGATAATCAGCCCCATCTTCCAGAAGCTCAGAAAGACTATAGTGACATATTCAAGGCCATAGAACTGGACAACAGAAACACCAATATTTATTTATTTATTAACTTCAGATTGCATTGGACTGGGAAGAAAGAAATGTGACTTATAGTTTAAGAAATCGATAGCCAAGAAGGAAACTAGGATTATTATTATAATATTATTTCCTCATTAGTATTATCGCCCCCCAACTTCATATGTGAAGTAGAAATTGCACTGATGTACATGTGTATAGTTGCCATGTTCTCTTACATTTAATGTATTTAGGAATTTCTCTCTACTCATTTACTCCTGTTTCTTTGGAATTTTATAGACCACCCTCGATAAGCCTCTAGTAATTCTATAACTCTCCTCTCCACTATCTTTGTGTATAACCTACTGTAGTGGCTGATACTCAGACTCCAAACCACTCTCATTGCCATCAAGTCCATGACTAGTAAAAGGTAGGAATTTCTCAATAGATGAAAAAAATGAATCAATAAGTTAACAAATGAATGCATAAGAGAACGGGTGGTGGGCTACAGTAATTTACTCAGTCTACAACACTGCTTCTAAAACTCCTCTTGTGAAAAAAATTACTTGGAACACTAATTGAATATACAGATTATCAGGTATGTCCTATAGAATTTCAGAGTTAGTAGGTCTGGGTAAGGCGTATTTTAAAACATTTTCGGCACAAATATTTTAGCACTTAAATACTTATCAAAAGTGGATCCATCATGGCACTATGGTTAATAGTTTGGGTGCTAACTAAAAGCATGGAAGTTCAAATCTACAAGCTGCTCCAAGGGAGGAAAATGTGGTAATCTATGTCCATAAGGATTTACAACCTTGGAAACATGGGCCAGTTCTTCTTTGTCCTATAGGATTGCTGAGACCAAATAAACTTGACAGGAATTGTTTGGGGATTGATTAACCCCCCAAATTGCAGTTTGAACCCACCCAGAGGCACCTCAGAATATAGGCCTGGTGTTCTGCTTCTAAAAAGTCATGGACTTGAAAATTTATAAGCACAGTTCTACTCTGACAAACATGGGGTCACTGTAAGTGGCAATGGATGCTAACAAGTTTGGATTGGGGTTTAGGAACTAGTAATTTAACAAGTTCCCCCAGGTGCTTCTCATTATCAAGGACGTTTGCAAAACACTAGTCTAGAAAAGTCCTAACTTAAATTTTACTTAGATGAATTGAGATGTGCCAGTTTCCAATCTGATGAAATTTGACATAGGGACTCAAACTTATAAGAACAATATGATGTACCCTCATATATATATATATATATATATATATATATATATATATATATATATATATATATATATATATATATATATATTATTGTTAGCTTCCTTCGAGTCAGGTCCCACCCAAGCATAATGGACCAAACTCTTTTCCTGTCTTGGAACAAGCCCATGATTCTTTGCAAATAGGATCTTGTCACATAGGGTTTTCACTGGCAAGTTTTTATAAGTGTGTGTCCAGGTTTTTCTTCTTTGTCTGAAAGTTCTTTTGCATCATGTTTAGCATCATAGTAACACACAAGTCTCCAATGTCATATATGTAGTGGCTGTGCATGAGATGAATTGACCATGAATAAAACCAAGATCTCTTCCATGGAAAGTGAGAGTTCTATCACTGATCTACCTTTGCCACCTCCCTCATGTGTATAATATTTCATAATTAACCAAATATTTTCACATTGCAATTAAAGACTATTGGTACTATGATGGTTATGGCATGCATCAACTTCATGAGGAAGTGATTCTCAGTTGTTTGGCAGACATTATGTAATCATCCTTCATTTTGTAATACAATGTCAGCAGCTATTCAGTTAAAAGGGGAGTTTTCTTGGGGCTTTGAACTACATCCAATATATATGGATATTCTGACAAAATTCTACTTAATTATTTTCTCTCTCTTGATCTTGCATCAAACTCACGTTTGGGTCTTGGGACAAGCACCATGCCTTCCACCTGACCTGTGCAGTTGGGTTCACTGGCACCTGCAACTACTTGAGTCAGGAGAATATTTGTTAGCCTCCACAACTGTATGGCCTGTTTCCTTGAAATAAATTTCTCTATGTATTTATATATATGAGGGTAAGCCAAAAAGTATCATTATAAAATCCAAGAACGCATTGCTAAAACGTGAAACTATTGTTAATTGACATATTTTCCATCAGGTCTATGTACTTCTAAATGTAGTATTTACACCCTTCTAAAATTTTTCTGTAGAATTCTGAACTTCTCAATTTATACCATTTCAAAACAACAGTTCTCACATTCTCAAGGGGCTCAAGTTGTGTTACTTTTAAATGAACTTTTAGTTTGGAAAACACAAAAGATGTCTAAAGTAGCAAGATCCAGGCTGTTGAGAGGATGAACAAGTAACAAAATTCTTCTAGGACAGCTTTTGCTAACGTTTAAGAATGAAGAGGTACATTGTCATGATGGAAAAAAAAATTCCTCTGTGCAGCTTTTCTGTCCTTAATTTCGCCAACGCAAATTTCCATTTTCATAAAAATTCTTCTTAACAACCCCTCCCCATATGGTCAGCCTATAACTTTCAATTCAAAAAAATCACTATTTCCTCTTTGGGATGCCCAAAGACCAGTATCCATAACCTTTTTAGCTGACATCTTTGTCTTGAATTCAACTGGCTCAGCAGATCCCCGCTGAAGTCAGTATTTTGACCGAGCTTTCATTTTTTTTACACTCACCCTACTGAGACTAAGACTGAGTGAACTTTTCTGGATTCACTCATTGATTCAAGAGACATGTTTAAATGTATGTTGTTTGGAATAAACCCTGTATGTAGGAACTGGGATGCTAGTAGCAATACTTTTTGACTTACCCTTGTACATAATTCACTGGTTTCATTCTTCTCCAGAATCCATCCTAAGACCTGTACTATCGGTATTTATGAATATCATGTTTTCTTCTTTTATCAGGGCATAGAGGTAAACTATATTATCCAGCCTCATCTGTCCTTAGGTGACAGTTTGCTCAACAGACTATGAAAGAAGCAATGTGCACCACTTATTAATCCAAAAAATTCCCATGTGCAATCATTATTCACATTCTTTATTCATGAGCTGAATGGTGGGTATGTCAGATTATGAACACCTTTGAGCTTAAAGATGGAATTAGTCCTGCTCCCTGAATGATTGTATAGAGTAGAGTGCCCATTAACTGCACTGTTCTGTGAAATAGGTGAAAAATAAGCCATTAGTCAATGAAATATTCTAGGTTAGCATAGGTTGTTAGACCAATTGACTCACTCTAATATTTCCATATTTTCAACTGATAATTCAGTAATTCAACTGAGCTTCTGTTCAATATTGCCACATAGAAATAACACCCTTATTTTGTGAAGAAGGAAACTGAGTCTCATTGCAAAGACATTTGTTAAACAAAAGCACTCAGCTGGAAAGAAATAAAATTGGGATTAAAGAAAAGATTGCCTGGTCTGCCTTTGATTCTTTTCTTTTTTTTTTCATGTTGTGTGTTTTCTTCCTTTTGGATTTTCAAACCCCAGGTCTTTGTATATTTCTTTTTTAAAAATAATTTTATTGGGGGCTCGTACAATTCTGATCACAATACATACATACATCCATGAGTCAAGCACATACGTACATTTGTTGCCATCATCATTCTCAAAACACTTGGCTTCTACTTGAGCCCTTAATATCGGCTGCTCATGTTTCCACGTCTCTCCTCACTGACCCCTCCATGATGAACCCTTCATAACTCATAAATTACTATTATTTTTCATATGTTACACTGTCTGACATCTATAAATATGAATATATGCATGTAGATATATTTGCCCACACTCTTATATAAATATATTTACATATGCACATTCCAGTCTTTAGACCTCTATAAATACCCTTTGTCACCTAGTTCTTTCCTCTATTTCCTTTTACTTTCCTCTTGTCCCACTATCATGCTCAGCCTTCATTTGGGTTTCAGTAATTTCTCTCGGTTACATTGCCCTTGCTGAATCCATACGAGGCCTCTCACACCCTCCTTGCCACTGATTTTGTATCACTTGTTGCTCCCCTGTCCCTGGCTTAGTCAGCACCACAGCCTTACCCTCGCCTCTCCTTCTCCTGTGTGCCCTCGGGACCATTGGTCCCATTGTTTTCTCCTCAAGACTATTCATCCAGTCTATCGTATCCTGGTAGATCTGTAGAGATAATAATATGCACCAAAAAATCAAGCCATAGCAAGATAAGCAATGAATGAGAACACGGCAATGACAACACAAAAGAAAACCAATAACTCATAGAATAAATTAACTAAAAGAAAAAAATTAAAAAGAAAGGAAAACCTGTAAATAGATCAAGGTCTGATTTTTTTATCTCTAGGCATGTCCTTCAGTCAGGTCCTATGGGATACCATGCTCTGGCCCCAGAGTCTGTCCTTTGAGCACCCTCTGGGTTGCCGTGCTCTGCTCCCACTGTTGCTCTCCTGCACGCCTTAAGGGGTTTGCATCAGTATCACAGGGTCAGTCTGGGCCAGCCCCAACACTGAGTCTCCAGTGTTGTCCCCCTTAGGGTCCTAGGTGAGCAAGGGATGGCATGTCTCATAGTGGGATCAGCCATATTGTCCACTCTGTGCATTGGCTGTTCAGAGTGGGAATATCATTCACCAGGCCTGGTGGGCCAGGGTGTGCTCCACTCTCTCTTCCTCCCCCTTCATTTGCTCCCATTTGCTCAGATCAGATATCCCCCTCTCCCCTAGCTGCAGCTTCAGTGCTGTCCTCTAAAGTAAATGAATCATTGAGGAGGGGCAGTTGTCCACATAGCTGGTGTGGGGGCCGAGACCGCAGGCCCCTCCACCGGCTCCCCACTCTTTGTGGGCACGCTGCATTCATCTGGCACTGGCTTTAAATCTGGTCTATCTTTCCCTGTAGAGACACAAACAATAACCTCCCCTTGGGTGGGTCAGTGCCCTATTCCCCCTGCCACACGTCTTGGTTTTCTTTCCCTTTTACTTCCTCCATACCCCATTTTTAGTTGGCTACCATATATATCCCTGGATTTGGTGTGGCCCCTGACATACTACCTGGACCTCATCCCTGGGGTGTTTGTATAGAGTAGCTTTTTCCCTGTGCCCTTTTTGCACTTACCTTTCTTCTCTCTCTCTCTCTCTCTCTCTCTCTCTCTCTCTCTCTCTATATATATATATATATATATATATATATATATATATATATATATATATATATATATAAACTTGCCTCACCAGACTCATGTTATACTTGTCCTTGGCTTAGTTCATTTAGCATAATTTCCTCCAGTTCTTCCCATGTGGCGATATGCTTCATGCATTCATCACTGCTTTTTAGCGATGCATAGTACTCCATTGACGTATGTACCACAGTGGTTTAAGCCGTTCGTCTGTTGATGGAAATTTGGGTTGTTTCCAAATCCTTGCGATTGTGAAGTGTGCCGCAGTGAACATTGGAGCACAGATGTCTGGCCGTGGTTTGTTTCTTGCCTCTTCTGGGTACATGCCCAGTAGGGGGATTGCTGGGTCGTATGGTAGCTCAATTCCCATCGGTTTTAGAAACCGCAAAATTGATTTCCATAGTGGCTGTACATACCTACAGGTCCAGCAGCAGTGGACGAGAGTTCCTATCTCACCACAGCCCTCCAACACTTGATGCTTTCTGATTTTTTGAATTGGGCTATCTTTGAGGTTGTTAGGTGGTTTCTCGTCTTTGTTTTGATTTGCATTACTCTCATGGGGAATGATCGGGAACATATTCTGATAAGTTTATTGTCCATTCGGATTTTAGAATCTGTGAAACTTCTGTTCAGGTCCTTTGCCCACTTCCTCAGTGGGCAATTCGTTTTTCTCTTATTGTAAGCTTGCATAGTATTTTAGATTTTCTTAATAAGACCTTTTTCTGATGTGTCATTGCTGAAGATGCTTACCCAGTCAGTGGACTCTCTTATTACTCTCTTGGTGAATTCTTTAGATGTACACAGGTATCTTATCTCCAGTATATCCCACTTGTATATTTGTGAGTCCTCTGTATTTGTATCCCTCCCTATTTCTGATAGCCTATGTATTCCCTGTGCCAAGGTTCTCAGGTATGTCCCAGTTCCCTCATTAATGACCCTAATTATTTTAGGTTTTATCTCAAGATCTGTGATCCACCTTGCATTTATTCTTGTGTGTGGAGTGAGAAAAGAGTCTTGCTTCATTTTTCTGCAGGTTGATATCCATTTTTCCAGCACCATTTATTAAAGATGGCATCTGCTTCCCATTTAGAATTTTTGGGCCCTTATCAAAGATCAGTTGCCTGTAAGTTGATGCTTTTATTTCTGGGTCCTCAAATCTTTTCCATTTGTCTGAATATTTGTCATTATATCAGTACCACACTCTTTTGACTACTGTGGCCATATAGTACGTGCTAAAGTAAGGTAGAGCAAGCCCTCCCATTTTGTCCTTCTTCTTTAGGAGTTCTCTGCTAATTCTGGGCTTCTTCCCCCTCCATATGATGTTGGTAATCAGTTTTTCCAATTCTTTGAAGAAGGATGGTGGTATTCATATCAGGATAGCATTGAACTTATATAGTGCCTTGGGCAGAACTGACATTTTTACTATATTGAGTCTGTCAATCAACAAACATGGGTTAGTCTTTCCATTTTTGAGGTTACTCTTGATTTCTTGTAGTAGTGTTTTATAATTTTCCTCATGCAAATCTTTCAGGTTTTTTTCTCAGGTATATCCCTAGGTATCTCAATTTGTGCTTGACTATTGTAAAGGGTACTTACTACCTTTCTAATCGTCTCTTCTCTGATCTTGTCTGATGTATAGAACAGTCCAATAGACTTCTGTTTGTTGATTTTGTATCCTGCCACGCTGCCATATTCCTCTATTGCTTCCAAAACTCCACTTGTGGAGTTTAAGGGACCTCAAATATATAGAACCATATTGTCTCCATATAATGATAATTTTGCCTCTTCCTTCCCCAGAAGAATACCTGCAATATCTTTCCTTTGTCTTATGTTGTTACCTAGGACCTCCAGTACTGTGTTAAATAGGTGTAGGGACAAGAGGCATCCTTGTCTGGTCCCTTTTTTCAGTGGAATTGTTTTCATCTTTTCTCCATTAACTACCACATTGGCTATTGGTTTTTCATACATGACTTGTATAATACCAAAGAATTTTCCTTCTATTCCTGTCTTCTTGAGTGTCTTAAACGTGAATGCGTGCTGGATATTGTCGACTCCTTTTTTCCGCATCTATCAATATTATCATGTGGTTCTTATCATTTTTCCTGCCAATGTGGTGAATAATGCTGATGGTCTATCATTTGTTGAATCATCACTGTATCCATGGTATGATTTCCACTTGGTCACGGTGCATCATTTTTTTAATATGCTTTTGTATTCTATTAGCCAGTATTTTGTCAAGGATTTTTGCATCAGTGTTCATTAGGGATATTGATATGTAGTTCTCACTTCTTGTAGCATCTTTTCCCGCTTTAGGTACCAGAGTTATAGAAAGTCATAGAAAGAGTTTGGGAGTTTTCCATCTTTTTCTATGTTCTGGAGAGTTTGTATAGGATTAGTGTCAGTTCTTCTCTGAATGCTTAGTAGAATTATCCTGTGAAGCCATTGGCCCGGGGGATTTTTTGTTGATAATTCCTTGATTACCTTGTCTATTTCTTCCGTTGCTATGAGTTTTTTGAGGTTCTTGATATCAATCTGGGATGGTCTAAGGAGGGATTGTATTTCCAAATATTTGTCTATGTCTTCCAAATTATTGAATTCATTAGAGTACAGATCTTCATAGTACTGTGTAATTATGCATTTGATTTCACTAGGCTTCGTTGCAATGTCCCCTGTTTATCCCTCATCTTTGCAAATGTCGTTTCTTCCTACCTTTCTTTGGTTAGGTTTGCCAGAGTTCTATCAATTCTCTTCACTCTTTCAAAAAACCAACTTTTAGAGACATTAATTTATTCCATAGTTGTTTTTTTTCCCTCTCCTGTATCACGGTTCTGATCTTTATTATATCTGTCCTCTTGCTATTAGTAGGGTTGTTCTGCTGACTCTTCTCTAATTGGTGTAAGTTTTGTGCCAGTATATCACCCACAAGTCTCTCTTCTTTTTAAATGTGTGCGTTTGTTGCTACCAGCCTTCCTCTGGTAAATGCATTTGCTGTATCCCACAGGTTTTAGTACGTCGTATTTTCTTGAAAAGAATGTGAATTTTTTTGCATGTGGGTGGAAAGGTCTGAAAATGTTTACCAAGCCAAATCACCCAATTGTGCTATTTAGATCTGTAGCCTCCTTGTTGAGTTTCTTTCCCAATAATATGTCTTTTTCAGAGAGTGGTATATTAAAGTCACCAACTATAATAGTTGAGCCTGTGATCTCTTTTTCATCTTTTGGAGTGTTTTATATACAAATTTCACAGTTATCTCGTTAGGTGCATATATGTTTATTATGCTCACTGCTTCTTTGTCTCTTGTTCCCTTGAGAATTATATAGTGCTCCTCCTTGTCTCTTCTTATGGCCTGTGTCTTGAAGTAAATTTGCCCAGATATTAAGATAGCTACCCCTGATTTTTTTGCATTGCCATTTCCTTGGAATATTTTTCTCCAGCATTTAATTTTCATACTTTTTTTGTCTGCAAGCTTGAGATGAGTCTCCTGGAGGAAGCAGATCAGTGGGTTATGTTTCCTGAACCAATTTGTTAGTCTCTGCCTTTTAATGCCTGAGTTCAAGCCATTGATATTCAGTGTTATTGTATCCATCTGTGGACTATGTGATGTCATCCTGTACCTTTTTTGTTGGATATTTTCCCATATACCTGTCTTTTCCACTTGTGTTGTGTTTGTGGCTTATGTTTGCCTCCTTTCCACTATTGAGTTGAGGCTGAGTGGGCTGTTTCCTCTTTCTCGCCCTATGGGTGGAATTGTTCTATGTGATGTTCTCTTATTGGCCTTCAGTGAGTGTTGATCTTCTGCCCATACTGGGTAGGGAAGGACCTTTTTGGGGCTGGGTTTCTTTTTATGTATTCTTTGAGGTTGTTCCTTACTGGGTAAAGTATTCTTGGGTTTTTGGAATATGTTACTCCATTTCCTCCTCTTCTTCATTGTTTCCACTAAAAGATCTTAACATACTCTTCTTGGGGTACCTTTATAAGTGACTGCTTTTCTCTAGCTGCTTTTATGATCTCCTTTTCTTCATAGTTGAATGATTTGACAATTTTGTGTCCTGGTATTTCTTGGGATTTCGTTTGGCTGGTGTTCTTTCAGCCTCTTGAATGGCTGCTTGGTTTTCATTTATTAATCTAGGGAAGTTCCTCTAAGAATTCCCTTTCTATTTTCCTCTAAGAATTCACTTGCTATTTTTGCTGTTGATGTCTTTGTTGTATCTTCTTCTGGTAGTCCAATTATTCTGATATTGTTTATTTTCATAGCGTCAGACATGGTTTTCAAGTTTTCTTTAGCTTCTTTGATTGTTGTATTTGACTGCTTTCCTTGTTTGCTGAGATCTCCTTGGTAATCATCTAGGTCACTGGTGTGATTCTCTGCCTCCTCAAGCCTATTGGCAAGATCTGTCAATTTATTGCTGGCTTTGGTTATTTCATCCCTTAACTCTTATTTCCCTTTGGTGTGTTGCCTTTATCTCTTTTATCATTTCACCCTTTTCTGCATTGCTTCCCTCATATCCGTTATGACTCCAAGCAGCATTTTGAAAATTTCTTTTTGTGGCAGGTCAAGATCTGCTTCTTCTATGCCCATTGTTAGGTTCATGACTTCTCTGGCTTTGTCTTCTGTTTCTCCTGCATTTTAGTTATAGCTGTTATAACTGGTTTCTGTTTATGTCCTGGCCCGCAGGACATCAACAATGTGAACCTGAAAGAGGGACTGGGAATGAAGATGGGCAAGGGCCCGAGAAATGGAGGCAAGTCAGGAATCTGATCAAGCCTCATTTTATTGAGTTGAGAGCAGAGGTTTAAATAGCCAGCGAGGGGCTGGCACCATTACGTCACATGTAAAATAAGGTACAGCTGAGGTAGCCAATAGTCATGCATCTCCAAACAAGGAAGGAATGGCAGGCAACTGATCAAGCAGGTAAGTATGCTAATGAAGCATTCCTGGTGAGCCTGGGGGGAGATGCCATCAGACATGTATTGACCAATGAGCATAGTAGCTGCTAGTGAAAGATCACCAATCCTAGCAAGGGTCAGGGCAGCCACCCTCTGGCGGGAAAGAAACCAAGGGCAGATAAACCTCTGGGAAGTTTGTATGGTGAAAGTAAATTCATGGCTAAAATCCAGGGTAGGGAGACACGCAGTTCCCTACATGTTTATGTGTTGTTTTAGGGGATCCTGAAGGCATCTTCCCGAGTCGAAGAGCACTGGGCCCTCTCTTGGGGGGTTCGTATGAGTAATTCTATGAACTACCTGCCAGTAACTGTACTGAGGGGTCAGGCTTTCACTATATCTTCCTGTATTTTCACTATTATCCTAGCTGTCCAGTATTCCATTATTTGGAATGTGTGTTGTATATTCCTCTCATGTGATGCTGGTCAGGTTGTTGTGGGCCCTTGAGAGCATCGCTTACCTGGAAGATCTCTAAGTAGGCTTCACAGTTCTTGAACACCTCGGATGGCCTGCGGTGATTTCCTCTGCAACTGGAGTGCTGAGGAAAGCGTGTAAGTATACCCTCCTTGGTGTAAAGCTATGTAGCTGGCAGTGGAATTACCAAAGACAGAGATAACCTTGGAGATTTGGTGGATGTTCCCGCAGTAGCATGGAGCCCAGCCAGTGATGGTCAGGCATTTCCCCCAGTCACTTTTAGGGCCTCGGTATTTAGGCTGGGGATGCCCCCACTGTTTGAAGAGGAGAACCCCCTTCTGCTTTGTGTGTGGAAGGTGACTGGCATGATATCCCCATCTGCTTGCCACGTCAATAAATGCGGGTGGGAGCTCCCCCAGTTGGGCCTTCTGAGTTTCCCTAGGCATAGGGGCATGGCCTGGAGACCACTAGTGGCTTGTGACAGGAAAATATTGAAAGGAGGGGTAAAAGAGAGAAAGAAGAAGACACAGACTGGAGCAACATTGCCAAGCAAACTGACACCCATTAACACACACACACACACACACACACACAAATAAAATTCACAGAGTAAACAAAAGTGAAAACAGTTTTAAAAAAAGAAAGAAAAGAAAGCAATAAAAACGGAGAGCTGAATGTGCTGTGGCTGTGGTAGGAAAGAGAGAAGTGTGAGAAGAGGATAAAAGAAGAAAAAGTGAAAGAATAACACAATTTAAAAAAAGAAAGAGGAGAGAATTAAAAAATAGATGAAGGAATATGATCCCATGCTGTGCTGTGTGTAGCACTGACTCGTCCTGTGTGCAGCACTGTCTTAGGGGCCAGGCTGCTCACTGGGTGGGCAGAGTTGCCCTAGGCAGAGAGTAGGAGTCTGGGAACTAGCAGTGGCATGTGAAAATAATGGGAGGGAAAAAAGAGAATCATACAAGCAGAGAGAGAAACAAAGAGAACAAATAAAGAGGAAAGAAAGAAAAAGAGAGGAAAGAGAAAGAAGGGAGGAAAACCCCAACTGTGTTCACTAAGATTGGCTGTGATGGTAAAGAGGGAAGAGAGAGAGAGAAGGAAGAAATAAAGAATAAAGAGATAGTTGATCCATGATGGCTTGAATGTGGGGCCAGGGGGCTTTAGACCCTCCCCCACCACTGCAAGTTTGTGTGCCCTTTCAATGCAGGGACCCAGTGGTGCTGGGAAGAATTGCCCTAGTTGACGAGATCGTCTTAGAGGTCTGATGGAGGTTTCCTCAGTAGCGCAGTGTGGTGTAGGTGGTTGTGTCAGCTGCCTTGTGTGGTGTATAGCACTCCCATGCAGGGCAAGCTGGAGTTCCCCCTGCTATTTGGGTTGATTTTCCCTAAGTGGAGGGTAGTAAACTCGAAGCCAGTAGTGATATATGATAGGAGAGAGTGAGAGAGAAGAGGAGAAAGAGGGAAAGAGAAAAAAGAGGAAAAAAGAAGAAATAGAGAAGAAAATCCAATACAAACCTGAGCTCATGGAGACTGACTGCCATGGGAAAGATAGAAGTGCTAATGAATAAAATTAGAAGAAATAGAGTCATAGATAAGGAGATAACTGAGATTTGATCACCCATCCATGAGACTGGAGGAGTTCCAACTCTTCTTCAAGGTAGCGGGGCGTTGTACTCATTTGATATAGTGTCACCTGTGATTTCTTAGGAATGACATTCAGGCTAGAGCCAACAGTGCTGGGATAAGAGATGAAAATGGAGAAAAGCTATTGAAATATTACCTTTTCAAAAGAGCCATGATCAAATGATAGCTCTTTCAGGAAGTTTTCCCCATTTAGGGCCCCCTGGTATGGGTTGTCTCTTGTTCCATTGGAGCCCATGGAAAGTCAGTTCATGCATCTCTTACAGCACATTTTAAATTTTCTATCATTTTATATTTATGTATTATCTTTTAACTTCCCTTATAATCATTCCTACTGTTCAAACAAATTGAGTATTTTAAAAGTCGATATGTATCTTACTTATATTTCTGTTGAGTGCATAGTTCAAGGTCAAGCACGAGATAGAGTTGTATCTACATAAGTTGAATCAATATAGGTGTTCAGTGTGAACTTATGTGTGTATTAACACATGCCTGTGCGTGGGGATGTATGTATATAAGAGTGGTATAGAACTTGGTGGATAATAAGTGTGTATCAGTGTGTGTTGAAAAATTGTGGTGCTAGATATGTGCTAGATATATGCATTTCTCTCTCTCTCTCTCTCTCTCTCTCTCTCTCTCTCTGTGTGTGTGTGTGTGTGTGTGTGTGTGTGTGTGTGTGTGTGTGTGTGTGTGTTAGAGAGATGTCTTTCTGTAAATGTGCTCGGGAGTGAAGTTTTGGCAAATTTTGTCAGAAACCTGGGTAAGCAGGAGACTATGTTCTTGTTGAAATTATTCTTTGACAAGGTCAAAATATTTTATCACTGCTGCTTAGCCCAGGAGTTACCAAAGATTAACTCAAAAGATGTTTCCAAAGTTTTAATTGATATTGTCAAAAATGGGAATTGGTTACAAACGAATTTAAGAATCAGCAAAACATCTCATTTCATTAAAATAACATCCACATTATTTGCAAATGCTTACAAAGATATGTATGACCTAACCAATTCTCAAATTTTTACTCATCCTACTTTCGCCTTCATTCACTGTGCTCCAGCCAAACTGATCTTTTGACATACTAAACTTTTTTTTCCGCATCAGGCTTTTGTCCTTGATTGCCTTTATTAACTGCCTTTGTATATTTGCATGGCTGGATGCTTTTCATTAAATAGCCCCAAGCTTAAGTATATCCCCTAATAGTAAGACTTTGCTAGATAACTTATTGAAAGTACCACTAAACCAAGGACAAAACTCACTACCACCGACTCAATGTTGACTCATAATACATAATACAAATAACTCTTCAAAACAAACAAGCTCACTACCATGAAGTCAATGTTGAGTCGGCGAGGATCTTTTGTAATGCTGGGTTTGTTGTAACGTATTTTTTGAGTTTTTCCTTGTCTGGGAAGACTTTTACTTCTCCATCGATCTTGATCGATAATTTGGCTGGGTAGAGTATTCTTGGATTTGCGTTGTTTTCTTTCAATTTTTGGAATATGTTACTCCACTCTCTCCTTTTTTTCATAGTTTCTACTGATAGGTCTGAGCATATCCTTATGTGGGAACCTTTATATGTGGTTGCTTGCTTTTCCCTAGCTGCTCTCATGATTTTCTCCTTTTCCTCAAAGTTTGAAAGTTTAACTATTATGTGCCTTGGTGATTTCTTCTTGGGGTCCCGTCGTGCTGGTGTTCTTTCAGCCTCCTGGATGGTTGCTTGGTTTTCATTCATTAGGCTGGGGAAGTTTTCCTCCAACAATTCTCTCGTTATTGTTGCAGATGACTTCTTTGTTGTGTCTTCCTCCGGTAGGCCAATAATTCTAATGTTGTTCCGCTTCATAGCATCAGACATAGCTCTTAGGTTTTCTTTGGCTTCTCTGATGCTCTTATTAGATTTTTGTTCACGTTTATTAAAGTCTGCTTGGCTGTCCTCCACGACACTGATGCGGTTCTCTGATTCCTCCAATCGATTCTCAAGGAACATGATTCTGCTATTGTTTTTCGTTACCTGCTCCTCAAGCTCCTGTATTTTCCTTTGGTATATGTCTTTTATCTCCTCTATCATTTCATCCTTTTTCTGTAGTGTTTCCCTCATATTCTGCATCGCTCCAAGCACCATTCTGAGAGCTTCTTTGTATGGCATCTCAATGTCTGCTTCTTCTATGTATGTTGTTATGTTCAGGACATCTTCTTCCTTTGCCTTTTGTTTCTCCTGTTTTTTCATTGAGGTCGTTGGGGGTGATGGCTGTTTGCGTTGAGTTGTTTTTGAGGGACCAGGTGCCATTTTCTAGTCTCTCTGGAAGACTTATAGGAATTCTTCTTCGATCTGCCTACAGCTGATTTTGCTATGGGATTAACCTACCACTTTATCTTCCTGTGGCTTCCCTATTAGGGGAGTGCCCCAGATGGCAGATCGACTGCCTGCACCAGTGTTGCAGAGGCTGGGCTGAAGTTCCAGCTATTGGTTTGAATATTGATAAGTGTTGGCTGAGCTGCCTTATGTCCCCAGGTACACAGGCAGGAACTCCCTGGTGAGAAGTCTGAGGAGTAGCCCCTGGAGAGCAAGCAGACCTTACCCTAGCCTTGGGCTATCTATGCAGGGTGGAGCTCACCTAGCTGGGTGTGACCCAGGCGCAAATGCCCTAGGGCAATGGGAGTGTCCCGTAAGTCCGCAATGGAGTGTGAGAGAGCAGGGCAGGAAAAAGGGGGATGAGAAAAATCAAAAAGTGAGACTAGACTGTGCAGGGGTACAGGGAAGTGAGGGAAGCAAAAGAAACTATGTAGCTGAGTCCCACTCCCTGCCTGTGGATCTACAAGGGCTTACTCCCTTCCCCAAGCCCCAGCGGTAGCTCGCAGCTGAGCCGCAAGAAGGGTCGCAAGAAAACTGCTGAGCCGCCCCCAGAGAAATGGGGGGACAGAGAGCAGAGATGTTAACAGACGCCGCCCTGTAGCTGAAGCTTGATCCCTGCCTATGGAGCTGTGGGGGTTTGGGTTTATTCCCTGCTCAGACCACAAGGTGCGGCTGCAGCTGCGGCTGTGCCTTGAAAAAGCCCCTGCGCAGCCCTCCAAGGCTGTGTGGGAATATAAAGCAGAGACGCAAACAGAAGCAACAATGTAGATGAACCCCGATCCCTGCTGGTGGAGCCGCAAGAGTCCTGTTCCTGCCCTGAGGCAGATAGGGAAAAACTGTGGCTGTGCTGAGACCAAGCCCTGCTACAGGCTACAAATGGTCCCGGCTTGGGCAGATCCGGCAACTGGACTAGGGTCGAGCCCCAGCCGGCTTCCACTGAGGTAAGCCAAAAGCCCCCAGCCCCTCAAAACCCCGTGGATCTGTGCCTACTTATCTTTATGATGCACCTCCTGTGATCCAGTGGCGTTGAATTTCACTCTGAGCAACTCTCCTGGGCTGGATTCTGCGGAGTCCCTCTGGTGCGTGTCACTCCGTCGCCATCTTCCCCGAAGTCCGAAGTCAATGTTGATTCATAGAAACCCCCACCCCCTCTTGTGGGTTTCTAAGTCTATAACTGTTTACAGGAGTGGAAAATCCAGTCTTTCTTCCCAGAGCTGCTGGTGGTTTTGAACTTCCAACCATGTGCATTGCAGCCACGTTGGTGTAAGCTCTACACCATCAGTACCACAAGGGATTTCTAAAACGGAAGAAAGTCATAGTAGGTTGTTTTGATGTCACACAAGAGTAGAAATTGGATAAATGCACAAATAAGTCTTCTCCAAAAGCACATCAATCTGGTTGTATTTTGTCAAGAAGAGAGTCAAGAAAATTTACTAGTGGGCTTTAAAAGCTTGCAATATTAATTCAGTGAAGAAAAGTGAAGGTGACATGGAGACTTTTGTAGAACCTGAAAGGGAGAGAACACTGGATGTTCTGGAGCTTTTTATATACACAAAAATTCTCTTATCCATTATCTCAGTAGTTCTTCCTTCATACTCTGAGAAAAGGAAGACAGGATGATGGTTTTCATATTGTAGGAGCTGTCTGAAATACTCACTTTTCTCACTTTAATTTTTTCATCAGAATTCAAGCGAAGCTAGGGTACATGAAACTTAATGATTAGCAAGTGGAGGGCCATATGCTAATCTGCTTGTGAAATTTGTAATTAAATTAATTTTTCAGAGAGGTAAAACATTTTGGAGAGGTGACTTGATTTGCTTTAAGTTATACAGTTGGTTATTTACAGGACATAGTCACCCATCTCTCTGGGTAAAATTGGTACTTAGATCATACTATGTAGCATTAAAAGTACGTGGGTACCATGAATACCACAGTGAGAATAAAATAGAACAAGGAGTTGGCATGTCCCTTCTACTATCAGAGACTGACATCATTAATTGCATACCAATCCAACTGTGCCACAGGTTACATGGCCCTTACATTTGAATTTCATTTGCAAAATTAATCTAAAACTCAGATCAACCAACCCATTACAAACAAACGGATTTGTCTTGGAGGAAGTACAGCAAGAATAATTCTTAGAGGCAAGAATGTTGAGATTTGGTCTCATGCACTTTGACCATGCTATTAGGGGAGACCAGTCCCTAAAGAAGGATATCATAATTGGTTAAGTGGAGGGGGAGTGAAAAGGAGGAAGGTCCTTAATGAAATTGATTGACACAGTGCCTGGAAAAATGAGTTCAAACATAAGAACAATGAGAATGGCACAAATTCAGGCGACGTGTTTTGTTATATTGTATATGGGGCCGCTGTGATTTGGAACTACCTCAGCAGTAAGTAAGAACAAAAACAATGTTGTATGATAGGTGGATGTTTAACTTTTTAAGAAATTGGCTAACTGTTTTTAAAAGTTGCACCATTTTATAAAGGCAATAGCAAGGGCTGCGTGTGATAGTTGTTCCACATCTATGGCATAATAAATATATTAAATTTTAAATACTGGTGACCTTGTGGGATCAGCTTTACCTTAAGGTTACCTGAACATAAGCAGTTAGAATCCACCAACTGCTCAGAAGAACAAATACAAGACTGTTACTATGAATATTTACAGCTTTGAAACCTCTATATATCAGCATTATGAGTTGAAATTGACTGTATCGTGGTGGATTTGGGGTAATAGCTGACAACATAATTGCCTCAAATTCAAGAAACTTCTCTGTTTCTCCATCTCTCACGTTCTTTCTTTTCATGACTGATTATGGGACTTTGGTTGCATAAAATAAGGTGTGCTTTAGCATACCTGGATCAGTGGTATAGGGTCAAGATAATGTAAGTATCCATAACATAATGAATAGTATAGAGAATGATGATGTGTGTGAAAATCAGGGTTTATAAAGTTTATAATAACTATAAGTTAGCTTTGTTTCTGTAAGTTCCCTACTTTTGACGATGACCTCTGCATCAGCCCCATTCTGGAGAATCCAGTCCAGAGGAAGCTTAACAAAGCACCAAGTTTTTCACTCATAGCTGATGAATATAGATTGTTCCTGTCTGTTATAGGGCTGTGTCAGAGTCTTCCTACATCTCAGGTTTAGAAGCCATTTGTCCAAATACTTCCAGAGATAGTACTAATTTATATGACCTTAAATATTCACCCATGGTCTTTCTCTTAGGTACTGAAATCTTCTCTAGTCAAGACAGCACATTGCTTACTAGAATACCAAAGATCTAATCTTGTGATTATAAAGATGGGAAATTAATTTTATAGATGATGAAATAAAAATAACTATTATATTTTAGCATCCTTGTGTGATAGGGGCAGTATCACTGATTTATCATATCTCGGCAATAAAGGAGCCCTTGCAATTTTACTCACATATTGTACAAAGGAAAGAAGAAAAAATAGGATCAAGAGCTTGTTCAGGTATATTTTGGGAATCAATTACAGTATGTGGATTAAAATCCAGATCTTTTATATTTCAGTTCTTGTAGAGTTGGTCATTCTGTGAGTGATATTCTTTTGTTCTTTTGAGAACTAAGTGAAAGTTACTTTGTACCAAAAGAAATAGAAATCAATGCAAGGAAAATATGAGGAGAATTATTTGTAGCCGCTGCTGGGTATCTTGATCCAGTACATCTCTGAAGTTGATAAGAAGCAAGTCTTCTTCCTTTGGTTCACTTAAATAAATAACCAGCTATGTATTGGCTAGAAAAGCACAATACCTGTAGGCTCAAAGAGAGGTACCGACTAAAGAGTAGGTATCTTGATAGAAGCTAAAGAAACATGTCAAGGAAGGCAGTAATGACACAGGCCAACATTTGTTGAACTTGTCTATGGGCCTCACTGCTTTTCTGACAGCTTGTTTTACTGTGGTGGTTTCTATGTTACATGATGCTGGAAGCTATTCTACAGTATTTCAGTTCCAGCAGGTTGATCCACGGTGAAAAAGTGTTATAGGGCTTCCATACTAAGATAGACTAGGAAGGACCTGGTGATCAAATGCCAGGTGGAAAAGGGGGCAGCTAAAAACTTATGAATACAGGTGATAAGGGGAAAATAAACACCAGATACCCGGAACAATTGGAACCTCTGCTAGTCCCAGTGAGAATTTAATGGGTGGGTATCCATGCCCTGGTAATCAGATGCGTGAGGTGAAATCTAGGTGCTTCAAGATTATTATTATTTTTAGTGATTTTATTGGGGGCTCATACAACTCTTATCACAATCCATACATACATCAATTGTGTAAAGCACATGTGTACATTCATTGCCCTCATCAGTCTCAAAATATTTACTCACCACTTAAGCTCTTGGCATCAGCTTCTCTTTCCCCCCCCCCCTCCTTTCTTCTGGAGAACTGAGAGTTAGGAATAAAAATTAGTCTCTCTGGCTTCCCCACCCCCCACGCCCCAGTACAGAAACTGCCAATATGCAGAACTCGCCTCCTCCTGATCAGAAGTCCCTTCTTACCTCAAGCGCCCACACTCCCTACCTCTCTGTCCCCTCGGACCCTTTCAGGGAATACAGATCATATTTGGTCTCCTCATAATATAGGCAGAGTAACAGTGTAGCTCTCCACATTTCTTTATACCTAGGATTACCTCACCTGTTTTTACCCGGGGACTCTCCTATTCTACTCCTTCACCAACCTATCAGTTCCCTGTGAGCTGGAAAACTAGTGGCACTTTGTTATATACACACTTTCATCTGTCTTCTGTGTTCTCTGCATATTATATTGTGTAGATAAGTGGCCATTGAACGCTCACCAGGGCTCACATCCTGAGACTGCAGAAATGAGGTGTGACTTGACATTTGGGAAGACCATGCCTACCATAGGCATAATTGTTTTTTGGATCAGAATTCACAAGTTTCTCATACACATACCAGTGAGGTATCCAGGTTCCCCCAAATTAAGGGAAGGCTCTTGGCTTCTAGCAATCACATCCCCTTATTTTTCTGTACGGGGATCTGTGTGACAATACAGACTGAAAACATCTCACACAGATATGTGGTTACTATCCTCTATCCTTTACTGAACAAGAATAGGGGCCAACACTCCTAAGTCTTTCTTCAAGAGCACAAATGGACACCAAGCCTTGCTCTAGATGGAAGAATTCCCTCAGAGGGAATTGAGAGTGTCTCCCAGAGGGCATATTGAGACAGTGACACCTGGACAAGTAAGTAAGAGTTTTTAGCTCTCAGAGGCCCCAAACCAAAATAAACACTTATCTTGATTCTTGTGCATAATTATTATATTCTGCCATAAGCTGAACACTATACATTTTAGAAACTTGCACCTCTCACCATAAACCTTCCAGTAGGAAAAGACAGGACAGACACTCCCACTTCATTTCTTTCTTTGGGAATACAAGAGGGCACTAGCTCCTACTTCTGAAGGAAGAAAATCACATAGAAAATGAGATAGTGGCTCTCAGTCAAGAGATTTAGGAATTTTAGCTCTAGAACTAATCACAAAAATACACAATTTTTATCTCTTTTGTTACTCAGCTTGAAGATAGCTTTTAAAAACCTCCATAACAAAAACAAATAACCCTCTTAAAAGATGGGGAATGTACCTGAATAGACAATGCACAAATATGACACCCCAATGTCTAACAAGCACATGAGGAACTGTTCTCATTCACTAGCCATCTGGAAAATACAAATGAAAACAACCATTAGATATCATCTTACACCCACAATCATAATCCAATGAACAACACCCTCCCACACAAAAAAAAGAAACAGACAGAACTTTTCAAGTAAAGCATTGCCATCAGATAGAACCTGCTAGAAAACTCGACCAGTCTCAGCCAGAATTAAGACATGAAACCTGAATTGTGGGTGCTTTAAGATTATTTATTTTTATTTTGGCAAAATAACACAAAATAAACTTTAACCACAGAGATCCCAGAACTCAGTATGTTAGTGAGTCTCAGCGGTTTCCCTTTCCACAGGTCAGAGACTCACTGGTGCTGGGACTTAACTCTTTGTGATCATACCCTGATAAGTAGCCCCTCCCCGCAACTTCCTTCATCATTCATATTGCATATTTACACAATGGCATCCCTGTGTGGAGGGTGGTTAGCATTATGTGGCACAAAATCCCAATACCTATCCACTATTGCTCATACAACAGTCCCTGGAGAGGTATAGTTCCTACACCATCAGGTCAACTTCATGAGAGCAGGTAAGCAGAGCGCTGCCACACCAAAGACCCTTTGTTATAAACACAATGACATCAGTCTGCTGAGCTATCCCTATATTATATAGGGGTCAATAAGTGACCCTAGTAGATTACTAGATATACTATCCATCTACCCCACCCACCACCATATCAAGATCTCACCCCCCTTTTCTCATTTAAATACACTTTCACATAAACTAACAAGCACTAGTACACCTCTTAAAATTCCCCTTTCCAATTTATTAACAATCACTGTATTTAACCAGAAGATCACTTATTATTAATACTATCACATAAATATTACACTCACGCGCCTATCTCCTATTAATGTGCTACCCACCAAAATCAATCACTTTTTCCTCATCTCCACCCAGTATGACTTCCAGCCCCTTTTTGACCTTCTTCCTATAATACTAAGAGGAAACTACCCCACCCCTCTAAACAGCCCAGAACCCTACACTTAATTTACAGCTGGGCCACTATGCCACCCAAGCAATAGCCAACAGCAGAAACAACATAAATGAAGATAAACAAAACCCAACAACTGAAGATTACTTAAACTGGAAGGGATACACAGAAAACGAAACCTTGGAACTGCTAGAAAGAAAACAGTAAAATGATGCTTAAGGAACATACAAGAGATCTGGGAATCAACCCGAAAAACAAAGGAAGAAAATGAACTACTAAAACCTCACATCCTAAAGAAATCCAGATGCTAAATAATGAGAAAACAGAACATTAAAAAAAACGATAAATGGACTCAGCAATTAAGTGGAAAAAAGAGAAAATTGAATCAGTGAACCTGAAGACAACCATGTAGACATCAACACAAGAAAGAACCAATCACAAAATCAAAAGATTCTGAAGAAAGAATGAGTATGATATAGGACACCATGAAGAGAAATAATATACCTAATATTGGAATACTGGACAGGAAGAAACAAACAAGTCTACAGATAAAATAGTAAGGGAAGTCACTGAAGCAAATTAACACAATAATACAGAGAAGGAGAAAAAAATGATCTAAGAAACAGAGAGAATGCCAAATAGGTTAGTGATCCCACCCAAAACATTATTCAACTTCATGGAAAAATAGAGAATCTTCAGAGCAGCTAGAGAGAAAAATAAGTCACTTACAAAAGTAAATAGATAAAAGCTCAGACCCCTCTATAGAAACCGTGCGGGAAAGAATGGAGCAATATAGACGAAACTTTGTAAGACAAAAATTTCCAACCAAGAATCTTATATCCAGCAAAGCTACTCATCAACTATGAAGGAGAAATAAAGGTATTCTCAAACATGGAAATATTTAGAGAAATTTAAAAGGGAAATCAGCATTACAAAAAATATTAACTGAATCTTTAGGGTCAAAAAATCAAATATAGCACACAAATATATGACCACCATTTTATGTAACACCACTTAGAAGTCAACATACTGAAAATAGCAGCCAAAGCAATATAGATTTAGAGAGGAAATAAAGACATGAAGAAAAAGAAAATAAAACCACAAGCAATATATTACAAGTAAACTACATTTAGAATTAATAAAGTTAATAGCAATTTCTTTAAAGCACGAATGGTATTATTTACCCCTAACAAAATAGACTTCATAGTAAATGACTTATTGAGAGACAAGACTGGACAATACATAATGATCAAAGGATCAATAGACCAAGAACAAATAGCCATAATAAACATATATGTGGCCAATGAAAGACCCTTGTAATGCATCAGCAAAATAATCATAGAGTAAAAGAAAAAATACTCTCAAGGAAATATAGATCAACAAGAAAGAAACTCAATAAAGAAACCAAAGAACTAAACAACACAAACAGCTCAATGTCCTACATATTTACAGAATTCTCCAACCAACAGCAAAATATGTATGCTCTTCTCCAACAAGCATCACACATATTTTAAAATAGACCATGCTAGGCCATAAAGCAAGCCTTAACAAATTCAAACACATAGAGATCATTCAAAACACCTACTCAAACCACAGTGCCATAAAACAGGAAATCAACAATAAAAAGCACAAAAAACATAGAGATAAACACATGAGGACTCAATACCATACTACTAAACAAATAACAAGATATCAAGCCAAATAAAAGATGACAGGAAGTGCCTAGAAAGAAACAATACCAAAACCTGTGGGACAGGTCAGTTTATATCAATTCATGCACACATGACACTTCCTACAATTAAAACAGAGTTAACAGCATAAACCTTCCAACAGCAAAATGAAAGAAATCATAACAATTAGAGCAGAAATAAATTAGCTGGAAAACAGAAAAAAAAAGACAATGGAAGAAAATCAACAAAACAAGAACATGGTCCTTTGAAATGGTCAACAAAAATAGTAAACAGTTACAAAACTTAACAACATAAAAGAAAGAGCAGTCACAAATATTCATAATTAGAAACAAAATTGCTGCATCACAACAGATCTAATTGAGATAAAAAGAATAATAAAATATTATGAAAGATGTAGTTCAACAAATTTGATCATCTAGATGACATGGAAAAATACTTAGAAATACACCCTCTTCCAAAATTAACACAGATGGACATTAAGAAATGAATACACTTATAACAAAAGAAGAAATCGACAAGGTCATCAAGAAACTCCCAACCATAAAAAAACCTGGGACCAGAACCTTCTGGAATCAGAAGGCTTCGCAGAAGAATTCAACTAGAGAAAAACTGACACTTATTCTACACAAAGTATTCCAGAATATAGAAAGAAACAAGAAACTCCTAAACTTATCCTACAATGTCAGTATAACCCTGATTCCCAAACTGGGAAAGGATTCCACAAAGATAGAAAACTACAGACCAATATTCCTCATTGGACATAGATTTAAAATTTTTCAGCAAATTCCTGGCCAGTAGAATCCAATTACATATCAAAAAAAAAATAATAATACATCATGAAAAATTGGGATTCATACCAGGAATGCAGAGGTGGTTTAACATTTGAAAAACAATTAATGTAATAAACCATATAAACAAGATAAAGTATATGACCCATATGATCATATCATCATTGATACAGAAAAAGCATTTGACAATATCCAAAACCCATTCCTAATAAAAGCACTCAATGAGATAGGGATAGGAAGGAAATTTCTCAACACTATAAAGGTAACATATTAAAACCAGCAGCCAATATCATACTCAATGGGGGAAAGCTTAAAACATTCCCATTGAAATTGGGCACCCAACAAACATGTCTTTTATCTCCACTCTTATTCAACTTTGTCCTGGAGTCCTAGACAGAACAATAAGACAATAACAAGAAATTAAGTAAGTACAATTGGGCAAGGAAGAAATGAAACTCGCTATTTGCAGATGATATGATTTTAAAGAGATAGAACCCCAAGATCTTCAATATAGGAAAGTTAGAAATAGTTGAAGAATTATTTAAAGTAGCAGAATACAAGATTAACAAGTAGAAATTAATTGTACTCCTATATACTAGTGATGAGAGCTCTGAAAAAAATCTAGAAAACAATACCATTCACAATAACCACACAAAAGTTGAAATAGCTAGGAATAAACCTAATCAAAGAACCAAAAGATCTGTAACCGGAAAACAACAGTGTTCATAAAAAAAACCCAAAAGGGACATACACAAATGAATTAGCATCCTGTATTAAAGGATAGGCAGGCTCAATATTATGAAAATTTTAATACTATATAAAGAAATCTATAAATTCAATCCAATCCTTATCAATATCCCAACGTCATTCTTTCAAGAAAGGGTAAAATGAATTACTAACTTCTTATGGGGAGGGAAGAAGCCAAGGAGAAGTAATGAACTTATCAAATAACAAACAAACAAAAAACAAAGTAGGTGGTCTTGCACTACCTGCTTTCAAAAGCAGCTTCACATCCAAAGTTGTCAAAACAGCTTGGTACTTGTAAAATGATAGATCCATACACTAATGGAGCAGGACCGAAAACCAAGAAATGAAAGCATCTTCCTACAGACAACTAATTTTCAACAAAGACCCCATAAACTTTAAATGGGAAGGGTATTCCCTTTCTATAAGTGGTTCTGGAAAATGGATATTCATCTACAGAAGAATGACACAAGACCTGCACTTCACACCCCAAGCACCAAAATGAACTCAACATGGATCAGAGACCTAAATGTAAATGTCAAAGCTATCAGGATTGTCAACGGAAAAATTGGGACAAATCTAAGGGCCCTATACACAGCATACAAGGGCTACCAGATAACACAAAGGAGGCACACACAGAGAACGATAAAATAGATTGTGATCTATTAAAAATCAGACACTTAGGTACATCAAAAGATTTCATCAAAAGAGTAAAACTAGAGCTCACAGAAGGGGAAAGATGTTTAGTAATGACATGAGGGACAAAGGATTACATTCTAAAAATCTTAAAAATACTGGAGGATTAAGAAGAAGAAACAAATAATCCTCTGAAAAGATGGACAAAGAACCTGAATATAAAACTCTTGAAGATGACACCTGAATGGCTTACAAGCACAAGACAAAATGCTCCCATTCACTAGCAATTGGGGAAATGCAAGTCAAAACCAGGAGGTAACACCCACAACCATAGCCCAATATAAAAATTACAGAGAACAACAAAAAAATTGGATTGGAACTCTTATACACTGCTGGTGGGATTTGTAAATATGTACAACCAGTGTGGAAAGTAATATGGCAAGCCCTAAAACAACTAGCAATAGAAATACCATACAGACCCAGCAACACTGTAGCTGGGAATGAACTCCAAAGAAATAAGAAACAGATCACAAACAGCCATATGCTCTCCCATGTTCATTGCAGCACAGTTCACAATAGAAAGGAATTGGAAACAGCCCAAATCCCCATCAGTAGATTGGATAAAACAAAACAAACTTGTATGTGCACACAGTGGAGTACTCTGTATCCCTAAAAAAAGTGATGAAACCATGAAAAATTTAATGACATGGAGGAATCTGGAAATCATTGTGTTGAGTAAAGTTACTCAATCAGGAAAGGACAAATGCTCCATTGCTGTAGGGACATGCACCAGGATGAGTGCAGGCTTAAGCTTGCAGGCCACCCAGATTGCTGGCGAGGGTGGCCAAGCAGCAGTTTTGTAGAGAACCTTACTGGTGAAAATGAACCATCGTCTCTCTGTATGTATATTGAAGGTCTATTTGGCGGAGTTGGGGGCGGGGTGAGGGGAACTGTTATTCACATCAGCAGGGATCAGATTTTCAAGTGAGGAGTGGTGTTAGATGACCTCATACTGGCTGCCATGCAAAGGTAGAATGAGGTCCCCCGGATTAGCTGACATTCCTATCAAAATGATGAAGGATACGGATTAGAAAGTCAAATCAGGAGAGGGGAAGAGGGAGCATGCATATCTTGGAGAAGACAAGTACATGTCTGTTGGTAGGAAAAGGCACTACTTCTTAGTGGGGAAAAATGTAACCATACTTTTGAGGGCCCTATGTGGGAGAGCCTGCCTAGTAATAGGCAACTAACATGCCACATTCGTCCAAGTTTCTGTACACCCCCTGAAGACCCAGAATATGTGCCACATCACACTGGGACATTAAATTGTGGATCTTCAAGGCACACAATACTCTCCAAAGGCCAAAGCAGAGTGATGCAATATGGAAACCCCACTAGGTGAATTAGACTCTACCTAAATCACACCTGTAACATGTGAGAAGAAGCAGAAAACCAAGAATACTGAGCTGTAGGTTGGCGGACTAATATTTGCTTATGACTTCAAATCCCTACTTGCTTTGTTACCATGGGCTAATCAACGACATTCTAAAAGAGAAATTCCTTATGTTCCAGGGAGATGATCGATAAGATTCCATACTATTATTTTACAAAGATGTTTGTAAGGTGAGCCAGAGGTATATAAAACACATAGATTCAGGAATGGATTGGGGCTTACAATTAATCCTAGCCCCAATTTTAGAAAAATCAGTTCTTACCACTTGGACCAACTCAATTCTCATCTTTATGAAAGAAACACAGAAGATATGGGTGCTATAGCAAAGTGCTGTGAAGAAATTAGATGGTGCCCAACTATCTGGGTCTTAGTGGCTTGTTTCCAAACAAGCAGCCATCTAGTGAGACATCAACTAATCCCACATGGAAGAAGCACACCAATATCAGTGAACCAAGGACTGTAAATAATATAATTCAAATCAAAAACAGGGACTATCATCACAGCTTAGATTGTAAGAGTCTGATGTGCAAAAAGCAAGGATGACAATGGAAGCCCCAAATACATTTGTAGGATGTACACAGGGAATAAGCCTCTGTTAATTTCCCTCTAACGATAACTGAGGGATGAGAATAACCTGGTTATCAGACAGGAAGTACTGAAGAGATGATTATAATAAAATGATAAATCTGAGTTGAGTAGTTAAAACCTTGTCACTTGATCTCCCTTCTTCACTTTAGGTTTGATCTGGTTTTCAGTATTTTCTGTGGTCTTTTTTTCATATTTGGGGTTTATCTCTGTTTTATTTTGTAATTGTTGGTAGCTTTCTTGACTATTTGTTATGGATTTTTCTGTTTTTTCAGTATATGAAACCTAAGATAGGTGAATCTATAGAGACAACACCTAGAATAAAGGTTTTTAGGGGGTCCCATGGGGGAGGTGGGAAGTAAGGGGGAGCTGATATCAAGTAGTTCATGAATGAAGAAAATGTTTTGAAACTGATTTTGTTAGTAATTGTAAAACACTACTTGATCATTTTGAATTTTGGAATGGTATGATATCTGGATTAGTTTCTAATAAAATTATTTTGGGGGAAAGTTCTTCAAATTAGAAAATACTCTATTCCATGAAAGATAAGTAAAAGTAAAATTTCTATATACATAAAGACATAGAGTAAGAAAAAATAATCTCTCACATATCATGACTACTGTCGACAATAATTTCTATTTAATGAATCCTGTCAGATTTTATACCAGGTACAATAAATATTACCCTTTTACTTTTTTTGAAAAACAGCCTGATATTCTTTTATTCTAAACTCTAAGATGTTACCCTTTCCCTAATTTTCTATTCCAAAGAGTCTGTCTCTCCCAGCCCCTGCCCTGGCCCCAAGTTGACTGACATTACTTGGGTAAATTTAATGACATTACTTGGGTAAATTGGCTTTGATAATTTTTATCTGGTCCTGTGATTGTATGCACCTTGTACTGGTGGTATTGTATGTGATGGCCTGCTAGCCAAAAGGTAGGTGAATCAAAAGACTGTCTGCTACCCTAAATTTTTACAGATTTGAAAACTTTATATATAGGATAATTATGACTCCGCATCAACTTGATGGCTCTGGATTTGATTTTGGGTTGGTTTTTTTGTACGTTTGGTCAGTAAAAAATACAAATAAAGCAGGTATATATAATGTAGATAAAGTATCTGTGGTCTAAACACAAATGAAGTTTCGGTGGCCTGCTGCGAAGTCAATTCATGGGCTAGATATAGACACCCAGCCCCACAGATGGAATTAATATAGAAAGAAGGAGGAATGGCAGCAGCAAGAAGAAAAAGTTAATAAGCAGAGAGAAACAGGAGACAAGAAATACTTTAAAGAGCTGTAACATGCACAAATGATATAACACTAAAGGCAACAAGAGGCCCAGTGGCACAGCCAGGAAGGCCAAGAGGAACCTCTTAAGGGGGATTCCTTGTGGTTCTTCTCTATAAAATCATGTGGTCTGCAACTATAAAATCAATTGGTCTTACCCAATTGTATTCCTTTCATTTTTTTCTGTTCTCTAGTGGTTTCAGACAAGACTTCCAGCATGATGGGACACATTCTTCTAGTTCCCATTTTCAGGGGAAATGTTTTCACTTTATTTTTCCCTCCATTGAATGTGAAGTTGGTCATTGGATTTTTCATATATTGTCCTTATTATGTTGATTAATTTTCATTCTATTAATATTTGATTATTTTTATCATAAATGCGGGTTGTTGTTAGGTGGCTCCAACCCATAACAACCTTGTGCACAACAGAATGAAACACTACATGGTCCTACACCATCTGCAAAATTCTTCCTATACCTGAGTGCTTTATGCAACCACTGTGGCAATCTGTCTTAAGGGCCTTCCTCTTTTTTGCCGCCCCTCCACTTTACTTAACATGATGTCCTTCTCCAGGGACAGATCTCATCTGACAACATGGCCAGTATGTAAGACTAAGGCTCGCCATCCTTGCGATTAAGGAGTACTCTAATTCAACTTCTTCAAATATAGATGTTTGTCCTTTGATCAGTTTATGGTACTTTCAATATTATTTTCCAACACTACAATTCAAATGCATCAATAGTTCCATGGTCTGCCATATTCAATGTCCAACTTTCACATGCATATCTCACATTCATGTAACTTTCACATGCATATTTCACATGCATGGCTTGGGTCAGGAGCACCTTAGTCCTCAAAGAAACTTACTTTCTCTTCAATATTCTAAAGAACTCTTGTGCCGAATATTCAAATATTGTGATTCATCTTTTGATCTCTTGATTGCTACTTCCATGAGCATTGATTGCAAATCCAAGTAAGACAAAATCCTTGACAACTTCAACCTTTTCTTCATTTATCATGATGTCACCTATTGGTCCAGTAGTGAGGACTTTGGTCTTCCTTACATTGAGTTGTAATTCATATTAAAGGCTACAATCCTTCATTTTCATCAACAAGTGCTTCAATGCCTACTCCCTTTCAGCAAGCAAGGTTGTGTCATTACCATACAGAAGGTTGTTAATAAGCCTACATACAAACATGAGGACATGTACTTTTTCATATAACCCAACTTCTCTGATGATTTGCTCAGTATATAGATTGAACAAATATGGTAAAAAGATACAACCCTGGCACACACGTTCCTGATTTTTTTCTTGTTCCTGATTTCAAACCATGCAATATTCTCTTGTTCTGTTTGCACAACTGCCTGTTTATTCATGTACAAATTCAGAACGATAACATTGAAGTGTTCGGGAATTTCTATTCTTCTCAAGGTTATCCACAGTTTATTTGGTGCACATAGTCGAATTCCTTTGCACATTCCATGTAACACAAGTAAAAATCTTTCTGGTATTTGCTGCTTTCAGCCAAGATCCATTTGACTTTAGCAATGTTATCCTTTGTTCCATTTCCTCTTCTTAATCTAACCTGAACTTCTGGCAGTTATCTGTCAGCATGCTACTGTAACCCTTGTTGAATGATCTTAAGTACATGATCTTAAATGGGTGTAAGAAATTGTCAGATGATTTTTGTGCATCATACGGTTCTTATTCTTTGTCTATGTGGTGGATTACATTCATAAGTTTACATATGTTGAACCACTCTTGTATCCCTGGCATGAATCCCACTTGGGATATTAGGAAATTTCCTTCTAGGATTTCTCGTATTATTTTCTCTGTAGGGTCTTGTTTGCTTGTTTGTTTCTTCTGGCTTTGGGTTTCTGATAAGATGTAGGTTATTCCCCTTGATAGTGTCTGTGTTAGGCTGCATTGACTAGAGAAACAAATCTAGTGACACTCATATATGTCTAAGAAAGAGCTTTATATGAAGGACTAATGTATATCAAGAAAACATCCCAGCCCAGAACAGATCAAGTACATAAGTCTCACACAGTCACATGCAATGGTGCAGACTGAAGGAAGATCACAGGACAATGGGTACAGAGTTGTGTGGATCCAATGGCAGTGGCTACATCACAGGGCTCACACAGATCTCAGTGTGGCTCATCAATAGAGTGAGGGGGTTGACCTCCAGAGAGCCATTTATCTCAGTTGTAACTCCAAAGATGTTCATCAAGCTGCAACCTGATTGACAGGCTAAATTCCATCCATATCTTCTTATAGGTGCCATGTTGGTACAAAAAAACTAATCTTTACACAACTCTTCAGCCATATATAATTTTTTTTCTGATTCTTTTTTTAAAAACAATTTATTAGGGGCTCATACAGCTCTTATCACAGTCCATACATATACATACATCAATTGTATAAAGCACATCTGTACATTCTTTGCCCTAATCATTTTCTTTCTTTTCCTCCTCTTTTCTTTTTTTACATTTTATTAGGGACTCATACAACTCTTATCACAATCCATACATGTTGTACACTGGTATATATAAGGGTTGGAGGCACAGGGAATCCAGGGTGGATGATACCTTCAGGACCAAGGGTGTGAGGGGTGATGCTGGAAGAGTGGAGGGCGAGTGGGTTGGAAAGGGGGAACTGATTACAAGGATCCACATGTGACCTCCTCCCTGGGAGAGGGACGGCAGAGAAGGGGGGGACGGAGACTCCAGATAGGGCAAGATATGACAAAATAACGATGTATAAATTACCAAGGGCACATTAGGGAGGGGGGAGCGGGGAGGGAGGGAAAAAAAAAGAGGACCTGATGCAAAGGGCTTAAGTGGAGAGCAAATGCTTTGAGAATGATTGGGGCAGGGAATGTATGGATGTGATTTATACCATACATAATTTTTAAACAAAACAATTATAAAAATCACCGTTGTGCCTAATGGGATAAAACTAAAATGCATACAACTCAAAATGTTCCAGCCTCATTTAAAAATAATATTCTATAGGTGAACAAAACAAAAATATGCTATGCCTAACAATTGCAGTTATGTGAATACCTACACCATAAGCCTATCAAAATATTCCCCCACCCATGAAAATTTGTAAGCTAGCCACCTCCTGCCTTTATCCCCCTAGTATGAGGTATGCAATTTCTCTACTGCCCATTTATATCAACCCAGTACTCTAAGGAAAAAAACATATTCTTTGATGTAAAGAATCCTCATTCCAGTTGGAACCTTTTGAGTCCGCATCCATAAGCAAAGTCAAATCAGGACAGGCCATCCATAAATTCAACAGCAATGTGAGCCAATTCACAGGTTCAAAAATCTTTTATTCATCTGATCCAGTTTTATGGGCTGCCTCACTTATCCTCATAGGCTCAGCTTTCACATAACTCTATAAACTTCATACCAGCCAACACACTCTCATTTTCTCCTCTGTTCCCTGTGAACCAAGTCTACAGGTGTCAGTGGCCAGACTCAACCCATTTGTCTATTGCTCCTTTTCTCCAACTTCCACTCAACAAGTGGATTCAGGTGGTCATCTAGCAAGCTTTTCAGGCTGATCGTAGGCTCCCTTTAATGTTCAGTCCTAGAGAGGAGAGTTCCTAAAAGACTCCAAATTTTTCCAGCTTTAGGAGCAAACCTCCAGTTCAAAATTCAAAAGGGCCAAATAGCTCTTTTTTCCCCCTTTAGTCTGCCAACAGCTCTTTCTGCAAGTCTTTTGTAATGCAAATATCCTAAACACTCAATGGCCCAGAAGGAAAGGGAAGAAAAAACAAAAATGTCCCCTGCTCTAAGCACTTTCTAAGCCCCCCCCCCCCCAGCCACTTAGGGGGCCCTTCTTAGAAGGTCTGCATAAAAATATCGGGGTTTATCTCAGATGTATTTTATATTTGTTAATATTGGGGTTTATCTCATTGGGAGGTAACCCTCTTGGATTTTCATTATATGTTTTTTCTGTTTTTCAGTATTTAAAACCAGGATTGATGAACATATAGGGGACAGCAAGTAGAATAAGGGCTTCTGTGTGGAGTACAGAAGTGGTGGTGAGGGGGGTAAAAGGGAGCTGATGGAAAGGAGTTCAGGAAGGAAAAAATGCTTAGCAACTGGTTGTGGTAGCAATTCAATAACGCTGCTTAATGTGGTTGAACTGTGGAATGATGTGGTATCTGTATGAACTTCCAATAAAATGGTTTTGAACAAAAAATGGTCAAAACTAATTCAGCTTTAAAAAAAAAGGGCTTAGTTTCAAAAATCCTAAAGAATAGTCGCCCATTCTGTCCTATGGTGTCCCTCTGAGTTGGAGTAGATTCATATGACAGTGGGTTTAGAGGTTGTTAGCTTCCATCAAATTAGTTTCAACTCATTTCAAAATCACGTAGAAAAAAATGGAAACAGCTACCAGGTCCTGCACCCTCCTCATAATCATTGCTGTTTGAGTCTATTGTTGCAGACCCTTCCCTCTTTTGTTGACCCTCTACTTTATTATGCATGATGCCCTTCTCCATGGATTGGTCTCTCCTGATAACATAGTGAAAGGATGTGAAATAATGTTTCACCATCCGCCCTTCAAAAAAATTATCTCAATAACCACTTTTGCACAAGACCTGCAACTGTGACTCTGACAGTGGGGATGAGACCAAGAGGAGGCCATCTGGAAAATTTGCCTGCTTCAGCTTTAAGCTGTACAAACATGGCTTGGGATATCTCATGATTGCAATATGTGTGTGTCGTGGATATGTTGTCATTAGGTGCTATTGAGTTAGTTTGGACCCACCGCAACTCTATGTACAATATAACAAGACACTGCCTATTCCTGCACCATCCTCACAATTGTTATATTTTAGCCCATTGTTGTAGCCTCTGTGTCAGTCTGGGTTGACCAGAGAAACAAATCCAGATATATATTATACACACACACACACACACACACATATACACACACACACACACATATATATGAGAGTTTTATATCAAAGTGTAATTGTATATTAAGAAAACAGCCCAGTCCAGTCCAGATAAAGTCCATAATTCTGACATTAGTCCATATATTTGATATCCGTGTATAAAGTTCTCTTCAGACTCATGCAAAACATGCAATGATGCGGAATGCAGGAAGATCACAGGCTGGTGGGTGTAAAGTCTCATGATCCAGTTGTGGTGGAAGCATCTCAGTGCTGGTATATGTCTCCACGTGGCTCCTGGAACTTCAGGGCTCTGGCTGCCATCTGTAGCTTCATGTGGCTTGTCAGAATGAGAAGCAAAGAAAGTGTGTGTACCATCTCTAGGAAGGAAGAAAGAAGTTTTCAGAATCCTCCAGAGAAGGCCAAGCCCACACAGAGGCATCATTGGCTATGACCTAATTGACAGGCTAGACTTCACCCTTCACTCAAGTGAACAGGAGATTATGTAACTGCCACAGTCACTGTGCCAATCCATATTGTGAAAGGTGGATCTGTTCAGCTGTCCATATGCTTTAACAAGTATGATATCCTTTTCTAGAGACTAGTCTCTCCTAATAACAACTTTTCTTCTGACTTCCTTATTCAATGTCCAAATTTTACATGTATATGAGGTAATTTAAAATACCATGGCTTTGGTTAGGGGCACCTTAGTCCTTAAAATAACATTCCTATTTTTCAATATTTTAAAGGATTGGTGTGAAACAACTTTAACCAAGAAAGTGTGTCCTTTTTCTTTTTAATCATTTTATTGGAGGCTTATCACAATCCATTGTGTCAAGCACATTTGTACATTTGTTGACATTATCATTTTCAAAACATTTTCTTTCTATTTGAGGCCTTGGTAACAGCTTCTCATGCCCCCTTTCCCGCTCCCTCCCTGATGAACTCTTGATAATTGAAAAAATTATTATTTTTTCATGTTGTACACTGACCAATGTCTCCCTTTACCCACTTTTCTGTTGTCCATCCCACTGGGAGAAGATTATATGTGGATCATTGTGATCGGTTCCCCCTTTCTCCTCCCACCTTCCCTTTACCTTTCTGAGATGGCTACTCTCAATATTGGTCCTGAGGTGTATATCTGTCCTGAATTCCCTGTGTTCCCAGCTCTAATGTGTACCAGTGTACATGCTCTGGTCTAGCCTGATTTGTAAGGCAGAATTAGGGTCATGATAGTGGGGCAGGGGAGAAAACAGTATGGAGCTACAGTAAAGTTATATGTTTCACCTCTGCTATACTGCATCTTGACTGGCTCATTTCCGCCCTGTGACCCTTCTGAAAGGAGATGTCCAATTGCCTACAGATAGGCTTTGGGTGTCCAATCCACACTCCCCCTCATTCATGATGATATGAGTTTTTTTGTTTTGTTTTGGGCCTTTAATGCCTGATACCTGATCCTATCAACACCTCATGATCAAACAGGCTGGTGTGCTTCTTCCTTACGGGCTTTGTTGCTTCTCAGCTAAATTGCCACTTGTTAGGCTTCAAGCCTTTAAGACCCCAGATACTATATCTTTTGATAGCCAGGTACCATCAGCTTTCTTCACCACATTTGCTTTTACACCCACTTTTTTTTTTTCAGCGATTGTGTCCAGAAGGTGAGCATCATGGAATTCCAGGTTGGTAGAACAAAGTGTTCTTGCATTGAGGGAGTACTTGAGTAGAGGCTCGTTGTCCATAGCCTATAAATATTTACATAGATATGTTTCTCCATTGTCATACATAAATATATTTACGTATATACATACCTTTATTTATACCTCTATAAATGCCCTTTGCTTCCTAGTTCTTTCCTCTACTTCCTTTTACTTTCCTTTTGTCTATCTATCATGTTTAGCCTTCATTTAAGTTTCAGTAATTCCTCTCGGTTACATTGCCCTTGATCAAGCCCTATCAGATCTCCTACACCCCCTTTGCCATTGATTTGAGATCACTTGTTGTTCCCTTGTCCCTGGGTTTGTTAACACCCACTTCCTTTACCCCGCCTTCCCCTCTCCCGTGTCTCCCACCACCCAACTGTTGGTCCCCTTGTTTTCTCCACTGGATTGTTTACCCTGCCTATCTTCTCTAGATAGACATGCAGAGACAATAATATGCACAAAAAGAAGACAGAGCAAAACAAATCAACAAAACAACAAGCCAAGGCCAAAAAAAGAAAAGTCTATAAATAATTCATGGTCTGTTTGTTGACCTTTAGGAGTGTTTTCTGGTTGAGTCTGATGGGATGCCATGCACTAGCCTCACAGTCTATTTTTTGTATTCCGTGGGCACTTCATTGCTCTGCTCCCATTGCTGTTCTGTTGCATGCTGTTAGTGTTTCGCCTTGGTGTGGTGGGGTCAGATCAGACACAATTCCCACAATGTGTCTCCATTGTAGTCCCCCATAGCGCTATGGGTCAGTGAGGGATGCCGTGTCCTGTGGTGGGGTCAGCCCTATGTTCCTCTCTGTTCATTGGCAGCAGTGTGTCCTTTGATCTCTTGACTGCTGCTTCCAGGAGCAATGATGGTGGATCTAAGCCAGATGAATTTTTTGACTACTACAATCTTTTCACTGTTTATCTTGATATTACCTATTTGTCTAATTGTAATAACTTATGTTTTCTTTACATTAAGTAGTAATACATACTGAAGAGTACAATAGTTGTTCTGCATAAGCGAGTGTTTCAAGACCTCCTTATTTTCAGCAAGCAAGGTTGTGCCATCTGAATATCACAGGTTGTTAATAAATCTTCCTCCAAATTTAATGCTGCACTCTTTTCATATAGTCCAGCTTACCTGATTATTTGCTTGTAATACAGTTCAAATAAGTATGGTGAAATGATGCAACCCTAATACATACCTTTAAAGATTTTAAGCCATGCAATATTAATTTCTTTTGTTCCCAATATGATCTCCTGATCCATGTAAAAGTTCCGCATGAGCACAAGTGAACCACAATTCCTATTCTTTTTAAAGGCTATTCATAATTTGTTATGATCCACCCAGTCAAATTCCTTTATACAGTCAATAAAACACATAAAACAGCTTTAAGCCAAGAATCTGACATCAGCAATGATATTCCTTGTTCCTGAATCTGATCTGAATCACTGACACCTCTCTATCAATAGATTGCTACAACTGTTGTAGAATGATATCCAGCAAAATTTTACTTGCATATGATATAAATGATATAGTTACATAATTTGCACATTCTTTTTGGTCTTCTTTCTTTGGGATGGGTACAACTATGGATCTCTTCTAGTTGATTGGCTAGGTATTTGTCTTCCAAATTTCTTTGTATAGATGATTGAATGGTATACACACACATGCATATCACTTAGGGACACTCTCAAAACTCCCTGGCATCGAGTCGATTCCAACTCATTCTGAGCTCAGGTGGTGTAGTGGTTAAAAGTTGGGCTGCCAAATTATAAGGGAAACAGTTCAAAATCACCAGCTGATGCAGTGGAGAAAGATGGGGATTTCTATTCCTATAAAGAGTTACAGTCTTGGAAACACGTAGGTGAAGTTCTGCCTTGTCCTATAGTGTCAGTATGAGATAAAAGACACAGGTACAGATAATTTCTAGATATAACCAGTTAACTTATGGGATTGGTTTATTGGATTTGAACACTTAGATCTATAGTCTCATAAGTCAATTCAGTCAATTACCAAATCATTTTCCATAAAATGTATGTTCTGCAACCTAGATTTTTGAGTGGTATCCAGAATCTTCAGAGATTCTGAGCAGCAATCTAAGATATAACAGATATCTGAGATAGATAATGTCTCCACTAATCTGGAGCAAAAGAGAAAGAAGAACACCAAAGATTCAAAGAAGAGAGTCTATAGGACTAACGACCCACAAGAACCAAAGACTCTTATATTCTGAGACCAGAAGAATTAAATGGTGCCTGGTTACCAAAAGCATCCATTAGTGTTCAGGATATAATGTCTCCAGAGAGAATGGAACTATTCTCAAATTCTTAAAACAAACAAACAAACAAAAACAAAGCAAAAAAACACAAAAACCAAAACACATACCTTACTCACTGGAATGGTAGAGACTAGAAGAAGTCAAGCATATATTTCCCTGACATCTTCTTTAAACTTGGAACTCAAACCATTCCTGGAGATCACATTTCACTTAAATAACAGGTTGGTTTGTAAAATAGCCATTATCACCCCTAAGTGCTATGCTTCTTTAGAAAACCAACTAAATGAGACCAGTCAACATTTAAGCTAAAGCAAAGAAAAGAAGGCGAGGAAGGCATGGAAAGGAAGAGTCAGATGAAAATAATGAAATGAGAATATTGACTCACTGTATTGTATGCAATGTCACTAAAGTTATGTATGTATTATGTATATGTGTGTGTGTGTGTAAATTGGAACCAAATTTACTTTTCTGTGTAAACATTCACCAAAACTCAATATTATTATTTTTTAAATCAGATTGGGGTTATACAGTACTTCTTTACTGGTAGAATCTGTACTTCTTTAATTCCAAATAGACAGCTTAATTTCAAGTAGTCATATTTATAAGCAAATTGTTACCAGAAATAATAATATTCTAGATCCAGCTTCTGCACCTGTTAAAACAAGACAATGATATCTACCTCAAAATGTCAGGAAATCTTACTTACATGTAAATAAGAATTTTTACTTAATACAGAGCACATAATATGTACTTAATAAACTTTTGTTGAACAGGAAATTTTTACTCTTTAATTTTCATCTGACAAATGAGTACAATGTCACCAATGGAAGAATCTTAAGGGATTTGGACTAAGACATATATGGGTTCAAAATCTTGGATCTGTCATTTCCTTGCTGTCTCACTTTTTAGGCAGATCTAAAACTACAAGTACTACTTGAGTAAAATTAAGGAATTAATAGAAATTATTTGTTACACAAAACTTTTAAGACAGCAAAGTATTTGGAAACACAACTAGAGCAACCAATGCTTGCCTAGGTTCAACTATTAGCTTTGGACTCTTACTAGTTGAATGGGCAGAATAATTAACATGTCTTAGAATTTTCAGCCCATTACTTCTCTGTTAGTTGGTTATACTGTAGTAGTTTGTGTCTTGCTGTGATGCTGGAAGCTGTGGGACCTTTATTTTAAAAGCCAGCATGGTCAACTAGGGTAAACAAAATTCAGCAAAGTTTCCAGACTAAAAGTATACTGGGGCAAGGCTGTCCATTTCTGAGAAATTAGTCACTATAAACCTTATGAATGGCAACAGAATATTGTCAGATACAATTTTGGAAGATGAGTTCCTCAGATATGAAGGTACACAAAATATAATGGGGGATGAACTGCCTCCTCAAAGTACAGTTAACTTTAATGACATGGATGCAGCAAAGATTTTGGGATGTTACTTTTCTGATGGAGTACAGTTCAAAATGAGAAGAAACAACTGTAGACATCCATTAATAATTGGAAGATAGAATGTATGAAGTATGAATGTAAGAAAATAGGAAGTCATAAAATATTAAATGGAACATATAGACTTTAGTAAGCTGAAATAGACTGATATTGGGCATTTGAGTCAGAAAATTATGTGACTTATTATGCCAGAAATGACAAATTAAAAAGGGATGGCATTACATTGATCATCAAAAACAAAAAAACATTTCAAGATCTATCTTGAAATACAAAGCTGTCTGTGCTAGGATAATATCTATAAGGAAGTCCAGTTAGTATAATTACTATTTAAATTTGCACAACAATCAGCAAAGCTGGTGATGAGAAAAATGAGGAATTCTTTCAACTTCTTTAAACATACCATTAATATGCATTGATAATTATTGGCAATTGAAATGCGAAAGATAGAAACAAGAGGACATAGCTTGATATGGATTTGGTGATTAAAATGAAGCTTGAGTTGACATGATAGAAATTTGAAAGACCAGTAACTTTTTCATATATTTGTTTTTCAACACCATAAATGGTGGCTATACACCTGGATCTCATCAGATGGAATACACAGAGATCGCATTGACTACGACTGTAGTCAGAGACTACAAAATCAACATCATCAGTTAAAATAAAGCCAGGAGCTAAGTGTGGATCAGAGAATCAAATGTTCATATATAGTAAGTTCAGATTGTAGTTGAAAAAATTTAAGACAATTCCATGAGTACCAAAATATGACTTTGAATATATCCCACCTGAATTTAGAGAACACCTTAGGAACAGATTTAATGAATTTAACACTAATAACAGAAGAGCTGATAAATTGTGGGGATGATGTCAAGAAAAATATACATGAAGGTAGCAAAAAGTCATTAATATTCCAAGAAAGAAAGAGAAGACCAAACTGTATTTCAAAAGGGACTCTGATACTTGCTTTTGAACACAGTAGTCAAAGTGAATGGAAGAAATGATGACGTAAAAGACCTAAAAAGAGCATTTCTTATGGAAGCTCAAGAAGATAAAGCGAACTATTGTTACTAGACAGACTGGGAATTCAGGCCGCATCTCTCTCGGTTCTTGTGATGATTTCAAGAAGGAATTCACAAAAGAGATAAGAAAGGAACGAGTGAGTTTATTTCAGCACAGAGCATGCAGACAGCTATATCAGCTGATGTGAGATTGTACTGTTGGATAACAATTCAGATACTTTTTTCTGTTGATGGCAAGCCCTCTACTATTGGCTGACTATTCAGTGTATCTCCCCTTTACAACTGTTGCATGTACCCAAAGTTCATGCTGTGTGCTTGTCTTCTAGCCAGAACTCAAGTACCAATGGAATATTTTGTGTGGGCTATGTGTATATTCAGTCCAAGTTCTTTTACTGCTTCACTCTCTGTTGTAATACCTTCCTATTTGAAAACTATTGATCAAGGAAATGTGTCCTTTCTGCACTTATCCTCTGTTCTAGCCAGGGTTCTCTAGAGCAGCAAAACCAGGAGATATATATCTGTATCTCCTGGTTTGTTATATATATATATATATATATAGCTAAAGTAAATAACAACTAATTGGTCCACATGAAGCACAGAGTGCTCTCTCTCTCTCTCTCTCTCTCTCTCTCTCTCTCTATATATATATATATATATATATAGAGAGAGAGAGAGAGAGAGAGAGAGAGAGAGAGAGCTATATAGCTAATTAGCCCACATAGAAGTACAGAGTGCTCATTTTAACTCATTTTCATGGAACAGTTAATATACTGGAAGTCCTTTAATTCACATGGGCTGCCAGGTCCAAGGTCAAGAAAGTAGACATCATTGTTTTCCCTTGGGCAAGACAGAATCTGCCCACATGAAGCAGACAGTAGGGTGGGTCAGCAACAGTCAGTAGCTCAGGAGCTTAGCAAAGCAGGTCCTGATGTGATCTCAAACTCAACTACCTCGACAGGATCCACCAGCCTCAAGCTCTAGCAATGTATTTACCAACAGAGTGGCAAAACAGGTCTCAAAGGAGCCTCACGCTCTAGCAATACAATCTATGGTTTAACTTGTTCCACAGGTAGTGTAGCACACAGGTTTAGGCAGAGAACTTGCTAAAGCAGCAGCACACTGGTCTGATGACCAGGGAGCAAGAAGGCGATGGAGTGCCAGCTGTTTTTAATTATTTTTGTCATCCTCCAAACAAGCTGCGACCTGATTAAACTCTGCCCACATGTTTCTATTGGCCTAGTTAGCACAATAAATCTAACTATCACACGCTCCCTCTGTACTGGAATTCTTCTCATTGGTCCCTTTCCTTCTAGCCCCAGATCTACCTACCATTCCCCACTCAAGTAATACCATCCAACTGCTTTTGGCAGTTGAGGCTTGAAGATCATTCTTATGTAGCTGCTTCCTACTAAGTAGGGGCATAACGCTTATTTGGATATCCATTTTAGTCATCTGGGAAAGGAGTTGTGTGGAATGGATCTGTATGGAATTTGGTATCAGTCCAGTCTAAAGGGTAAAAGGGGAAGCTAGAGCATATTGGCTGCATAATCATTTGTTGTCTAACTGCGTCCAGCCTGGAAGAGGCAAAACAGATAAAAACAAAAGTCCTCCCTCCCCAAAGCAAGAGTATAATAGAGACTAAGTAGCCCAGGAAGTGTCGCAACCAGGATCTTCATGACCAACTATCAGACAAGTAGCTCCATCTACGTGTGGCTTGAGCCTTCAGTTCTCTTGCTCCTTCCAGGAAGTAGTGGACTTGATCTTGAACTTTGATTGTTTGGTTTACCTGAAACTGTATTCCTCCTTGTGCCTGGCATAAATTTCATCTTGGGTCACTGCTAGCATATCTAGGTCCCACTGATTCTGAAGAACAACTGTCACTAGAGAATTGATTTGATCCTGAACTATAAGGAATGTTAATATATATATTTCCTGCAGAAATCGGTCCAATGGCTCTAGCAGTAGTTTTTGCTATTCCCACCAATGTGCTGATTCCAAGTAATGTGGGGATTAATCACCCTGATCTTTTGGTCATTCTATGTGTAGTACTTAGATGAATCAGGATGGGATTGTGGAATTAGCAACTGATATAGTAGGTAAGTAGGTATGGCATATCACAGGTGCAAATCCCTGAGCAGCTGGTTGGTAAACATTGATATACAGAACTTCTGAAGACATTCTGGAGAAGGAGACATTCTGACGTATGATTTATGACCAATGAGGTCCTACTTATTTGGCCCCACTCAGACATATACTTCCAAAAGTAAGTGTTAGCAAAGAATGCTGCAGTTAGAGGGTTGAAACAGGGGGCAGTGTTCGAGTAGAATTATGTAAATCATCCTAAAGCGTGACACACCTGAGAAGTGACAATGAAGGCTTTCTTTCTCAGATACTAGAAATAAGAGAACAATGTTCTGTCCCTATACTTTCCCAGTAAGTATTGCTCTGAGAGATGGAGATATTTTACGGTAGAGGAGCAGTCCCTAAAGGAGCATATAGAAAAAGGGGAAAGGTTCCTATTTGGAAAAATGAATTTTGCAAGATGAATTTTGCAAGATGAATACCATAGCTGAGGGATTCCACTGGATACTCGTTAGTGAAGGGGGCAGAAAGGAAACAAATAAGGACCCAAATTTTAAGAACAATGCCCAGGTAAACTGATCTTACAATAGGATGAACAAGGTTTTTCTTTGTTGTGGACACATATAGATACTGGCATCTGGAGGAGGTTAGATAATACATAAATCCTTCTATTTAGGTCCAAATCTCTAAGGGGACAGGCCATGCTTCCCTAGACCAACTTGGGGCCTTTAAATATATCGAGCTATGCTAAGAGGAATTATCCAATAGATGAACTGCAGATTTGTAGGGGCATAATAAAAAGTGACTTGTCTGATGTCGGCACAATTCAAAGTACACTAACAATTTGTGCTGTAATAATGTGTCAATAATTCTTTTTAATCCTTCTCTGGCCTCTAGCTGGATGCTCTAACCTCCTGCTAGAGCAATGGATAGGATCCTTTAATCTAATCATAATAAGTCTGGCATAAAGCACCCGATTTGAAATACATGTTTCTCGTACATGGTGCTTTCTATCGATGTTAATTTCACTCAATTTTCTTTTGACAAATAATGCCATCATAGGTTCCTCTGTTTTCATTGAGAAGATTGCTTGGATTTTTACTTTGCTCACAGTGTCTATCCCTAGTAATGGAGTAAGCTATTGAGGCACAACTAAATTTTTTTTAAAAAAATCAAAATCACTGCTATCATGTTTATGCTGACTCATAGCAACCCCATAGGACAGGATAGACCTTCCTCCTTGTGTTTCCAAGACTATAACTCTTTATGGAGTATAAAACCCTGTCTTTCTCCCACCAATCAGCTGATGGTCTTGAACTGCTGGCTTTGTAGTTATCAGCCCAAGGAGTAACCACTACTTCACCAGGGCACCTTAACTAAAAACAAAAGTAGCATAAAATTGGAGATTTTAGGGGAGAGAAGTTCTCAATAGGAGGTCAGCATGGAGCAAACAGCTCCCAAGTCCAAAAGAAAATTAACAGGTTTTTCCAGCTACTTTAAAGGTTGTCCTAGGCTCCCTACCATCGAAGGAGATGGTACTTAAAGAAGCTGGTGAGCAAAGGGTTCATCAAGGCCCTATTATTTGATGTTGCTGACTCAAAATCCTTCTGGTTTGTGGGGCTGTTGTTCTTCCAATGGCTGAACTTCTGGCATAAAAGGCACTGGTTGCAGGGATTCTGCAAACCAGGACATTCTTGCTTCCAGTGGTCAGTCTTCTTGTATCAGTGACAGTTCCCATTAGGAGTGTCCTTGAGTGTTCCCTTCTGTAAACCTTGAGGCCACTCTCCCTGTAGGGCAGCTATTAAAAAGCCTTCCACTTCTCCATTTATCTCTCCTTCTTGAGGTCCCTCTGTTCCTCTTTTACATCCTTAATACAGAGCACCAAGGAAGCCATATTCAATATATTGTCCATGGAGTTCACTGAGCTTATTACAAACTTTTTAAATTTCTTTCTGATGCCCAGAACAAATTGAGTTATAAACTAAGTCTAGGTTAATATGATAGCATGTGGCTCCCTTAGCCTTTTTTAAGAAAGTTATTGGATTTTCTTTAAGTACTTGGTTTTTCCTGATTGCTATAATTACCTGGATTCCTTTGAAAGGCTTTTATTCCTTGTAAAAGACAAAAGAGCATGCTGTCCCTTGACCACTGCCCATCTGCTGAACCATAATCTCAGTGGGAATTGGAAAAAGTATTGTGTCTGTCCCTGTACAGTAGTTGTTATTTTGGACATGCAATTCATTGGTATATGTCATAGCCTTTCCCTTAATACCCTCACTTTCCAGGATGGCTAAGGTACTTTCAAAGATTAATTTATGTCTTTCTAAGGCAATGGTTCTCAACCTATGTTGCGACCCCTTTGGGGGTTCAACGACCCTTTCACCAGGATCTCCTGATTCATACCAGTTGCAAAATTACAATTACGAAGTATCAATGAAAATAATTTTATCGTTAGGGGGACACCACAACACGAGGAACTGTATTAAAGGGTCGTAGCATTAGGAAAGTTGAGAACACTGTTCTAAGGGAATTTAAACACTGTTCTAAGGTAATTTAAAGGCTAAAATTAATTTTCTCCATTCCTTAATGAATTTTCTGTGGTTATCTCTAAAGATCTCTAATTAATCTTTAATGTGTAAGTCCTGCATGACGAATGGAGTTGAAATCTATTTCATCTGGCCTATCAGTTGCTCATACAGGAAAAAAAAGTTGATAACAGCTGACCTTGAGCACTGGGTTAAAGTTCTCTCTGTTTCACAATAGTGTCTCTCTGGGATTTATGGACTTTGAAAATAGAGGTGCTGGCTCTGGGTCTGAAGGTGTCATTGGTTCCTGGGTTCCTATATACAGAGACTGGAAGCCCACATCTTCACTCTTATGTTCTGGTTTATTCTTTCCTAATATCAAGAAGAGATCAAGGGCAATCTTATAATTCCTGTTCAATTTAGGAACATTCTGCAGTGAATGAAGGCTTAAGGATGCATCCTAGAAGTGTGTCCAAAGGAGATCATAAGAGAAGTTGGGCATCCCTACACCTCTGTGATGCTGGGTATCCAGTATTATGAAGTCTTTCTGTATACATTTTAATCTGGGTTTCCAGAAAAACTAATCTTAATGTATTACTTGTACCCACCTCAACCCTTCTCAGATGAGGCTTTGCATCCCTACTTCTGGGGAAATCCTTTCCTTCTGTGCCTTTTCTATCTTTGTGACAAGGTCTCAAAGGGCTCTGTATACCTTCTGGGTGGGCCCCCGACTCTTGTAGGTGATACATTCTGGTTGACTGTTGCATTTCATGAGAGTACGGGAATTGGAAAGGCAGTCATTGGCTGAAATGAAAATAATCTTTGAGTTTCTTACATGGCTTCTAGGATTTAAAAAAAAATGCCTACCCATTAATGATGGATTGAGGATCAGGGAATTCTCATAAGACACACAGAATAACTGGGTGTCTCCATCTGTCCTGAATCTGGTGGAGGAGATTTTTCAAATTAAGGGATAGAGAAGCGATACCCTAAGCATGCTGAGGTGCATTTTCAACTTTTTGTTAATTGTTCCTGGCTCGTGGCTTTCTTTATATTGCTTAAAGAAAGACACCCTAAAGGAAGTATCTCTGAAGCATTCGTGGAATACTATCTTAAATATATGGTGAGTCCCTGAGTCTCCTCTCTTGCTCTTTGAAAAACGTATTTTGGGGTGGCATTCATTTCCTTCAGGGTGGCTGCAAATACAAATAGTTGTCAAAGACCAGGCAGAGTAGAGTGATGCTATTGGAGGTTGGCCAGCTGGCAGCCACAACTGCATCTTTTTCCTGGTATGTTTCAGAGACAAAATAACTGTCCATATATTGGGTCTGTGTGCTGTTTGTGGGTAGGAATGCTAGAGAATATCACTTCCCTAGTTGTCTGGTACCATTTTCTATGTCTTGGTTTCCTCTTCTTAAGCTCTAAGACATCCAGAAGGAATAAAAAGTTCTGGTACTCTTTGGAAGATTGAGTTAGTTAAATTACAATGGCTTCCCAAGAGAGTTCCATATGAGGGACATGACTTCTGACACCTCTGGTAAATGTCCAGATATCTGGATCAAAGAAAGAAAATACCTCTTTATTCTCCAGAATCCAGGCAAACCTGAACACTTATACAGGTATATTTTCTGTTTCCAAACATGCCCCTGCTTTCAAATTCACCTTGTTGTACCTCATAAAAGTTGGAAAGTAAAATAAGAATGAGAGAAGGAATCAAAAAGAGGAGATATTCCCAAGGGAACTAGACCTCACTGTAGTCTATAGGGTGGCACAGTTGCACAGTAATCCGCGTCATGCGACCAAATGTTACTGAAAGCTTCAGGCACCTCCTCTCTCGGTTCTTGTCATGCCCACAAAAGGGAATTCAGATGAGAAAAAGGAGGTCCAAACAAAGCAAGTGAGTTTCAGCACTGATTGTGTAGATGGGCATATCAGCTAGTCTGAATGTATGCCGCTGGATAGCACTTCAGATTTTTTTATACTATTATCGGTAGATTTTCTATTGGCTGGCTCTTTATAGTGTACATCCCTTTATAAACGTTGCACACACACTCAAAGTCCATGCTGTGTCCTTGTCACCTGACTGAATCCAAGAGTCAATTCAGTCACTTGGAGGAACTATGCACATGTTCAGTCACCAACTTTTTGCTGCCTTCTCTCTCTGTTGGAAATTTCTTCTCTTTTGAAAAACTATAGTTAAAGAAAATGTCTCTTTTTAGCCCTTCACTTACTTCTGTGCTGGGATTTCTTCTATTGCTCCATTTCCATTTTGCTCAAGATCTGTCTAACTAGCAATATTATAATGGCATGTAAAGAAGAGTTACAAAACCAAAAATGAAGAATATTTTCAGCACATTTCAAACTGAAAGTTTTGAAGGGAAATGTAAACCTAGAGTTGAAATATTGAAGGATTATATGGGCAAAATATTGAATGATACAGATAGCATCCATTGTACCAAAAAGAACTGGTCAACATTCAACCATTTCAAAAGGTATAATATGGTCAAAAAAACAATGGGAGTGTAGGGAGAAGTCCAAATTTATGAAGGCATTACAAAAACAAGGGTCTAAATGAAATATTTCAACTTGCTGATGCAGTACAGGAAGTATTCCCTAATTTGGAAGACAAACTGGAAGAAATCCATATTTGCTGTAATTCCAAAGAAAGATGACCCAGTAGAATGTTGAAATTAGGGGGATGGAGAAATTAGGGAAAATATCATTAATATCACATTAAATAACATTTTGCTGAAGAAAAACAATAGTACAGCAACTGGGAGTTGACAGAAATTAATTATGGATTCAGAAGAGTATGTGAAATGAGGCCGACCTCAGATGGATCTTGGATGAAAGCACAGAACACCAGAAAGATGTTTACGTTTATTTTATTTACTATGGAAAGTCAGTATATTATATGGATTAAAACAAGCTACACATAATATTGTGAGGATGGACACTTCAGAACACTTAATTTTGCTCATGTAGCACTTGTACACAGACGAAGAGGCAGTCATTCAAAAAGAACAAAGGAATCGTGCATGGTTTAAAATCAGTAATATTGTACATGAGGGATGTATCATTTCACTATATTTATTCAATCTGTATGTTGAGCAAATAATTAGAGAAACTTTGAATTTGATGAAGAAGAATATACCATTATGATTAGAGGATGACTCTTTAACGACCTGTGATACACAGATGGCACCTTTTTGCAGAAAATGATGACATGAATTACTTGCTGATGAAAACAAAATCAGACTACAACCTTCAGGATGTACTGCTACTCAATGCAAAGAAATTAAAATATCTTCACAAATGGACCAATCAACAATATAATTTTAAACAGAGAAAATATGATGTCATCCAGAATTTTATTTTGCTTGGATCCACACTCAGTGTTCCTGGAGCATCAGTCAAGATATCAGCATTGATGTTCCATTGGGAAATTTTTTAGCATGTTTAAGGCATTTTTAGCATGTTTAAGGTGCTTCTGACCCAAGTCATGCAATTTTCAATCACCACATAAATTTGTGAAAAGAAGTCTAGAGAAATATTAATGTATTTCAATGTTGGTGAAGAACATTGAAAATACCATGGACTTCCAGAAGAACAAATAAATCCATCTTGAGAGAAGTATAGCCAGAATGTTTCATAGATGCCAAAATGGTGAGATTTTTTTCTCATATATTTTGGATATGTTGTCAGGAGAGACCTGTACCTTGAAAAGAACATCATATTTGTTTAAGTAAATGGTCATAGAAAAAAGGATTACATTCAAAAAGATTTATTGACACTGTGCTTAACCATAACAACAATTGTGGGCCCTGTACAGGATGGGGCAGTGTTCCATGTATGAATCTGAACCAGCTGCATAACATCTAACAACTATAGTGTTAGTTGATCTAGTGAAATGATACATCCCTCATGAATGTCAGCTCTTATAATAGGAGTAACAGTGGTACATTCTGCATAACTTTATGATGATTATGAACTGACTTAAAATTTGTAATAGATTTAGGATGATGTCTGGTGTAGAATAAGTAAAGTGGTGGTTTATATGTTTTGTTTATTCAAAATAATAAAAAGCTACAAATAAACAAAAATTCCATGCAGTTTTCTAATTTCTTGTTTAACATTTTGCACTTATGACAACTTAGAAAAATTGTCAAGTGGTAACTCCAATGGTCTGGACCCCATGCGGACCCTCTTGACCAAAGTTCTGGTGTCCTCTGTGAACCACTGAAAATGATATTTTAGAGTCCAGCAATAACCAGGCCCCATGAGGTGCAGCAGCCCACCAACTGTGAGATGCCTTCTCCCATTTGTGGGAAGCTCAGTTTGGCCACAGAAGGCATTGGGTAATAGTGGGATGACACCAGGTTACAGGTGAGCAAAGGGAGGATTGATCAGGTTCCAAAGGTGCTAGGGTGTCAATGGAGAGAAGCGAGAAAGGGGAAAGACAAGTACTACATTTGTTAGGGCCTTTGTCCTGGAAAGGTAGCAAGAGGAGGCAGACTGAGGACAAACAAGGGCCTTGTCTAGTGGAGGTGGCAGGAACTAGCAGGTGGCAGTAACACTGCCATGCCTGCCACTCCTTCAGTCTCTGTAGGCACCTGATGGTGGATAAGTATAGTAGGAAAGAGGAATTTTCCTTCGTATATTGAGATACAAAAGGTGATTTTATCAGTTGTGAGTGACACTGGGGCCATAAAAAGGGTTTAGCACCCAACCCTTGGTTAACATCTATTTCATAAAATTATCTGATACTTGGAACCTAATCATGTTGATAAATGAAGAGTGAGTGTATATATTCCAAAGTCATACCACACCTTGTCATTTGTACTTTTGGAGATCTAATTCATATTAGTATAGACTGGAGATATTATACTTAAATACATAATAACACAATAAAATGTCAGCCCTCACAAGGCAGCGGAGAAAACAAGGGCATTGAGAAGCCTCACAGACCCTACATGGAAGGGAACAATCAGAAAATATGAAAGGACAGTTCTGCATGGGAAAGAAAGCCAAAGTACAATCACAGGACTTGGAAGGATCAAAGCCTAATAGTGTCACTTAGATTCGAGAATGAAATTACTAAGATAATTTACCACAATATCTGGGTTTTCTAAGGTAAGAGAAATTGGATGAAAGAATTGGAATCACAAATGTAAACCACTGTTATCATTTATATGCTAGGTAATTGTTATAAAAATCTATGCAACTGGGATTTTCATAGTGTTCTACAGCTCAAAACCAGCAGCATATAAAAAAGGATATATCTATCATCCTTAAAAATTAATGTACAATGTCAGATATACAGGAACTTGTTCAAGTCCATAAAAATGAAAGTAGTGAACTGGAAAAGCAACGCTGGAAGAAGACTCCTCTACTTGACTCTAAATCTCTATTCTTTCCACCAAAACATCTTATTATCTCTAAAGGCATTTCGAAACACTGAAGCATGTCAAATGGGAAACTAACATTTCAACAATCACAATATTTTCATAAGTATTGTGTGAGAAACAAATGTTCTCTTGGCTAAATAAGGTTGGAAGTACTGGGTTAAATATACAAGTTTCCTTGTGAATCTCCTCTGAGCCACGTTGGTCTTTCCATGAGGGGGTTTAGAAAATGTAGACTTTGCATACGGAGTTCTGGAAAGATGGTGCCGAGAGAGTTCTTGCTTAGAATTCCCCTTGCATGGCCTAGAAACCAACAGATGAGGAGGCCAGTTCTGAGAATCTAGATGTAGGACCTAGGCTTGCAGCACTCCAGGAATATTTGATACCTTCCTCTCTGATTCCCCCCACCCCCCACAGAGATGCAGAATTCTCCTAAATCCCTCCTCTCCCACTACCTTAACAGAGTCAGTGCAGTGGTTAGTGCCAGTTTCCTCTCTTCTTCACTACTTCTGCAACCCGCCAGTGTGGTGAATGTCCAAAGCAAACTATCTATAAAGCTGAGTTCATGGCTCTATACCATCCCAGACCACTGGAAGTTCTGAATGCTGAGTTCATACCAGCACATGGAACAGAGCCTTCATAATTACTACAATCTTGCTGGATTCACTTAACCCCCCTTCTTGCAACGGTGCAGCTCTAATCGGCACCAGATGAAAGCCCCAACTAACACAAAAGGGATCTGGCTCTGGTAACACAAGAACACAACTTGAACTATCTTGGGGCGTCTGTTCCTATTTTCTTTTAAGGAAGAAAATCACAACCCCACACCTCTCAAATGAACAGGAACCCAGCTCTCCCTTGTTTCATGGAGGCTCCCTGAATCTATCTATGGGTATGGCTGACACAGGGACTTTCTGTCTATATTAGGTTTATTGTGCCAAATAGGCCAATAGGAACAGGTGGGCAGTTTAATCAGGTCACAGCTTGATTGGGGAATGGCCAAAATAAGTTCCCCTATTTCCCTCACATTGGACGCAATCTCCAATAGCTTATTTCTACCCTGGCACCACACTTGTAGAGTGAATGGTACTGAGTTGTACAGAAAGCCACATAAAATGGGCCTTTTGCTATAAAGACAATAACAGAAGGGATTCACTCTCTTACATAATATACCTATCCAAACCAATATTACTTCAAGATAACATTTCCTCCACCTCAGTTACACATATTCTTCTGCAACCTACCAAGTAACAATATATCTTTTATAATCCTCTTTTCCAACTCATCAAAAGTAGCAATACTTAACAGAAAGGCTTGCTATGATTAATACCACCTCTTATAACCTACTACCAAGCAGATACAAGAAGATGGCATCTAGTTAGATTCACCTGCCCGGAACTCCTGCTGCCAGACCTGAAAATTGGGAGGTGAGGTGAAGGAGACTTGGAGATGGAGTCCTGAAATTAGAATCAGGGTATTAGGGTTTGTCCTGAACTCTGTTTTTTTTTTCCACTAACAAAGAGAACCAAGAACGCACTAAATAATTCTAGGTTTGGTGTGCTGGGCCCATGGGCTCCAGATGAGCAACTACCTGTGCAGTTTGGCAGCTATTTTGGCAGCGAGTATCAATTTCCCCAGACTGATGCCCTAAATGGGACATAATCCCAGAAATGAGGAAATCTCTGAAATCTAATCATAGGACCCCACACCAGAGCTCCCCACGCTTTTAGCTGCTTTGAGCTCATAGCCTGGGGATTGGGGTCAGTGGGTAGCCATAGATTTGTAGCAATTGAAAAAGAAGAAAGGAAATTCACCTGAGTAAGTTTGCAGTGTGACAGAAAATAAGTGGATAGTCACAGCCATAATCATAGTCGAGGGGGTGAATACAGTTCCAGTTGGCCAAGAAGAAAACAACCTCTCTGATAAGCTGGATCACCTTCTCTGGGGTCAATGTGACTGCCACCAAATCAGGGTACTCCTTAAGGTACTCCAGGGTACTCCATAAAAGATGGTTCTTTAAAAGGATTAACAGAATTGATAGACCGCTGCAACCATAACCAAAGAAAGGAGGGAACAAGTTTTAATAGCAAGAATAATGGATGAAAAAGGGGACATTACAAAGGACCCTAATGAAATCAAAAGGATAACAACACAATACTATGAAGGTCTGTGCTTTAATGAATTCAACAACTTGGAAGATATGGTCAAATACCTGGAATAAAAATCCCTCCCTAGACTATCCCAGATGGATATCAAGAACCTGAACAGAACAATAGCAATGGAAGAAATACACAAGGTTATCAAGGGATTACCAACAAAAATATACCCTGGGGCAGATAGATTCCAGGAGAATTCCAACAAGCATTCAAGAAAGAACTGACACCAATGCTACAAAAATTCTTCCAGAATATAGAAAAAGACAGCAAACTTCCAAACTATTTTTATGAAGCTAGTATAACGCTGAGGATCCCACAAGAATTGAGAACTACAGACCAATATCTCTAATGAACACTGATTAAAAATTCTTAAGAAAACACTGGCCAAAAATATACAAAAGCATATAAAAATAATTCATCATGACAATGTGGCATTCATACCAAAAATTCAGGGATGGCATAGCATATGAAAGACCAATAATATTATTCTCCACATTAACAGGAAACATTATAGGAATCACATGATAATATCGATAGATGTGATAAAAGCATTTGACAACATTCAACACCCATTCCTGCTTAAGATACTGAAGAAGATAGGAATGGAAGGAATACTCCATAATATTATACAAGCTATATATGAAAAACCAACAGCCAACCTGGTAGTCAATGGAGAAAGGACTAAAAAAATTCCATTGAAAAAGGGGCCCAGACAATGATGCCCCTTGTCTCCACTCCTATTTAAGATTATATTGAGATCTTCCCTAAAAGCATAAGGTATTCTTCTGGGGAAGGAAGAAGAGAAACTATCATTATTCGCAGATGATTTTATACGTAGAAAATCCCGGAAACTCCACAAGTTGAGTGTTATTAGCAATAGAGGAATATGGTAGAGTGTCAGAGTACAAGATCGAAAACAGAAGTCTTTCAGACTGCTATACACATCAGACAAGATCACAGAAGAGGCAATACCGTTTACAATAGCCAAGCACAAAGTGAAATATCTAGGGATATGCCTGACTAAAAATATCAAAGATTTGTAAGAGGAAAACTATACAACACTATTACAAGAAACCAATAGTGCCCTCAACAAATGGAAGGATATCCCATTCTCCTGGATTGGAAGATCCAATATAGTAAAGATGTCAGTTCTGCTCAAGGCAGTATAAAAGTTTAATGCTATTCTGATATGAATACCACCATCATTTTTCAAAGAATTTGAAAAATTGATTACCAACTTCATATGGTGTGGTAAGAAGCACAGAATTAGCAGAGAGCTGCTCCAGAAGAAAGACAAAGTGGGAGGGCTTGCTCTACCTGACTTTAGCACATATTATACCACAGTGGTCAAAACAGTGTGGGACTGGTATAACGATGGATATTCAGACCAATGGAAAAGAGCTGAAGACCCAGAAATTAAAATGTCAGCATACAGGCAAGTGATTTTTGATAAGGGACCAAAATATCAAATGGGGAACAGATGCCCTCTTCAATAAGTGGTGCTGGAAAAATTGCATATCTACCTGCAGAAAAATGAAGCAAGACCCTTACCTCACTCCATGTACAAGAATAAACCCAAGGTGGATCTCAGACATTCAGATAAAACTCCAAACTATTAGGGCAGTTAATGAGGGAATTAGGACAAACCTGAGAACCTTTGGAAAAGGAATATACAGGCTATCAGAAATAGGGAAGGATACAAACACAGATTAGTCACAAATTTACAACTGTGATATACATAAGATAATTCACCTGTGTATTTCGAAACAATTCACCAAGAGTGTAATAAGAGAGCACACAAACTGGGAAAACATCTTTAGTCGTGAGACATCAGCCAAAGGCCTTATGATTAAAATCTATAGTACTTTGCAAGCTTACAATAAGAAAAAAAATAACTGTCCACTGAACAAAGGACCTGAACAGAAGATTCCCAGGGGCATAACTCTGAGTGGCCAATAAACATATCAGAAAATGTTCCGCATTATTAGCCATAAAAGAAATGCAAATTAAAACAACTATGAGATACCACTTAACACCCTCAAATATAGCCAATTTAAAAAACTCAGAAAGTAACAAGTGTTCGAAGGGCTGTGGGGAGATAGGAACTCTTGTCCACTGCTGGTGGACCTGTAGGTATGTACAGCCACTATGGAAATCGATTTGGAAATATATAAAACAGATGTAGGTTGAGCTACCATATGACCCGCAACCCCCTTCTTAGGCAAATACCCAGAAAAGGTAAGAAACAAACCATGGCCAGACATCTCTGCTCCAATGTTCATCGTGGCACAGTTCACAATTGCAAGGAATTGGAAACAATCCAAATTCCCATCAGCAGACGAAAGAATAAAAAAAACTGTGGTACATACATACAATGGAATCCTACATGTCCCTAAAATGCAGTGATGAATGCATGAAGCACATTGCCGCATGGGAAGAACTGGAGGATATCATGCTAAATGAAGTATGTCAAGAACAAAAGGACAAGGACAAGTACCACATGAGTCCACTGAGGTAAGCCTAAAACAACAACAACAACCCAGCAACTGGGTGGCCCAGCAACTATGGCAGGGGCAAAACCCAATCCAAGGATACATACAGCAGCCAACTAAATAAGAGAGGGAAAGAGAGAGAGAAAAAGGGCATGTATAGAGTAGGAGCAGAACACTAATCCACCCAAGGGGAGGGTATTGTTTATTTCTCCACAGGAAGAGAGAGAGACCATGCTTCACCCTGATGTGCCAAGGTGTGAATGAAACATACTGGCATATACCAGGGAAACAGTAGAGAATTCTGTGGGTTGGCGCCAATCCTGACTATGTGGGCAACACAACCATCAGAAGAATCGACTTAGAGGACAGCACTGGGGCTACAGCTTAGGGAGATTGGTGCGTCGGATAAGAAGCATTTGGGAGAAAAGCAAAGGGACAGAGAGGGAGGAAAGGACATCCTGGCTCACCAAGTCCCACAGATAATGTTCCTGCTCAGGGCAGACAATGCACAGGGAAAATTGTAAGGTTGGCCCTCACATGGGAAACGGTGTCCCTCACTGAACCATGACATTGCAGGGCACAGCACTGGAGGCACAGTGTGGGAATAGTGCACAGTCTGGCCTCATCACACTGTGGTGTGGCACTGAGGGCATGCAACAGAGCAGCAGGGGGAGCAGAGTGATAAAACCCCTAGGGAATACCAAAAATAGGCTTGGAGACAGTGTGGCACCCCATCAGACTCAATTGGAAACCACATGTAAAGGCCATCAAATAGATCATGAACTATTTAGAGGCTTTTACATTATTGTCACTGGTTTCCTTTTTGTTGCTTTCATTTTGTTCTTGCTTTCTGCTGCTGTTCTTATTGTTTTGCTGTTTTAAACTTCCATTGTTGTTTTATTTGGTTTTGCCCAGTTTTTTAACTTATTACTATATCTACATGTCTATCGAGATAATATAGGCAGGATAAAAAATTCAGAGATGAAAATAATGTGACCAATAGTTCCAGGGGGCTATGGTAGAAAGGGAGGTAGGAGAAAGGAAGCGGGGGGGACCAATGCAGTGACAAGGGAACAACAAGTGAACTAAAATTAATGAAAGGAAAGTCGTAGGATGCCTGGTGGGACTCATTCAAGGGTAATGTAGCAATGAGGAATTACTAAACCCAAATGAAGGCTGAACATGATGGTGGGACAAGAGGGAAGTAAAAAGGAAATGGAGGAAAGAACAAGGAGGCAAAAGACATTTAGATAGGCCTAAATACAGGCATGCACATGTAAATATATATGTGGAATGAGAGGGAACTAGAACTATGTACTCATATCTATATGTTATAAATTAAAGTTGTGGATGGACATTGGGCCACAAATCAAGTAATCCCTTAGCACAAGAACACTTTGTTCTAACAATCCGCATCCTGTGACAATCATCTTCGCAACACAATCACTGAAGACAAAATGGGTGCATAAGTCAATGTGGTGAAGAAAGCTGATGGTGCCCAGCTATCAAAAGATATAGCTTTTGGGGTCTTAAAGGCTTGAAGATAAACAAGTGGCCTTCTAGCTCAGAAGCAAAAAAGTCCACATGGAAGAAGCACACCAGCTTGCCTAATCATGAGGTGTCCAGGGGATCATACATCTATGACCCAGAACGAAAGCATAACCAAGGTGAATATGGTGGGACATCTGTAGACAAATGGACATCCCCTCACAGCGGGGTCACAGGGAGGAGATGAGCCAGTCAGGGTACATTATAATAATGATGAAACACACAATTTCCTCTAGCTCTTTGGTGCTTCCTGGACCCCACTATCATGATCTCAATTCTACCTTACAAATTGGATTAGATCAGAACATGCACACTGCTACAGATAAGAGCCCACAACACAGGGGATCCAGGACAGATAATCCCCTCAGGCCAAAAAGGAGAAAAGAGATACCAGGAGGATTAGGGGGAGGAAGGCGGAGAAAGGGGGTATTGATCACAAGGATCAACTTAGAATCCCCTTCCAGGAGCATGTATAATGAAAAAGGGGTGAGGGATGATGATGTAAGATTTAGAAAATATAATCTATAACTTATCAAGGGTTCATGAGAGAGGACAGGGTGGGTGAGGGGGAAGAAATTCAGAACTGTTATCAGGGAATCAAATGGAAGAGAATGCTTAGAAAATTATGATGGCGGCATATGCGCAAATGTGCTTGACACGTTGTAGACATGTATGGATTGTGATAAGAGATGTAAGAGACCCCAATAAAAGTATTTTTTAAAACCCACTACTGAGCACCAATATTTTATCTTTCTCCACACCCAACTATCACTCTATCCTCATATCCACACGATATGATTTTCTGGTCCTATCGGATCCTCTAACCTAAAGAGCCAACCGTTCTCCGCTAAACAACCCAGAGCCTAAGCACTATCTAGAGTTGGACCACTATGCTGTGCAAACAACAGCCACCAGCAGCTAACACACAAAAAATCAAGAGAACAAATTTTAACAATATATTCCCCAAACAAAATGGCATATACAGAAAAAAAGAAGCCTTTGAACTTCCACATAGAGAATTCAAGAAAATGATGCTACAGGCCTTATAAGAGATTATGGTATCAATCCTGAAATGAGATGAAAAAATGGCATTACTAAGATCCCCACACCCAAAGCAAATTCAGGACCTAAGGAATGACATGGCAGGAATAAAAAACAAAGTACAAGACCTTACCAATAGAATGGAAGAAATAGAAAATCGAATGATAACCACGTGGCATTCATCAAATGAGAAACAAATAAAAATGCAAAAGCATCTGAAGAAAGCGTTAGGATCATGTGGTATACAATGTAGCAAAATAATATTTGAATTATTGGGTTGCCTGAGCAGGAAGAAACAATTAATCCACCAGTTAAAATACTACGGGAGTTCTTGCAAGAAAATTTCCCCAAATGTCACCAAAGAAGAGATGATAACTAACCAGGAAGCAAAATGAACACCAAATTGATTAACCTTCACCACCACCCTCCAAAAAACCCCACACATCAAGACATGTAATAGTCAAATTATCCAACTTCAAGGAAAAGGAGAGAATCAATGGATAAGCTAGAGAGAAAAATTGGTGACATATAAAAGTAATCAGATAATAATAAGCTGGTACCTCTGCAGAAACCAGGCAGGAAAGAACTTGGAGCAACATATTCTTAAAGTTGAAGGACAGCGACTGGAATCCAAGATTCCATTATCTAGCAAAGCTTTCCATCAAATTTGAAGGATAAATGAAAGTGTTCTCAAACAAGGAAATATTTAGTGTTTAAAAAAAACAAGCATTACAACAAACAATACCCAGTTCTTTATGGGCAGAAAACCAAAAAAGCACAGAACTCTAACATGAGATCATCGCAAGGCGAAACACCATTTAGAAACCAACCCACTGAAAACAGTACCTAAAACATCATAGATTTAGTAGTGAAACGAAGAGAAGAAAGTACACACGCACACACACTACCCAGTAAAAGGGTTAGAAAGGAAAATACCAAGCAAAATGACACAAGACGATAATGACTAATTTACATTTAGATGTAGTTACACTGAATGTCAATGGATTAAACACACCAATCAAAAAGGAGTAACAAACTGGGCTAGACAATAAGATCTTTCAAGCCACTGTCTTCAAGAGACATATCTCAAACTCACAAGTAGACTAAAAGCCAAAGGATGTAAAAAACTTACCTAGCTAATTGTCATAAAAATAAAAGCAGGATTGGCAATATTAATCTTCAAAAAATAGACCAAGAAATGCAATAAAATGAGAAATAAGAGTGGGCATTACATAATGCTCAAGAGATCAATAGATCAAGAACACATAATAATAATAAATGTATATGCACCCAACAAAAGACCCTCGAAATTTATCAACAAATTCCTCAAAGAATGGAAAGCAAAATCACCAGAACAAAAATAATAGTAGTTGATTTCAATACACCTCTCTCAAAAAAGCTAGATCAACAGATAAGTAATTCAATAAAGAAATGGAAGATCTCAACAACACAATTGAACAACTAGACTTCCTAGATATTTACAGCATTCTCCAGCCAAGAGCAAAAAATGCATATTCTTCCATAATATGCATGACATATTCTAAAATAGAGCAGATGCTGGGCCATAAAACTAGACTGAGAAAATTCAAACACATAGAAATCATTCAAACCAACTCTGACCAAATCATTCAAACCAACTCTGACCACAGTGTCATAAAGCTGGAAATCAACACTAGAAATAATGAAAAAAGCAAAGACAAACACTTGGAGACTCAAAAACACACTACAAAAAAAGTCAAAGCTGGTTAATATCTCAAATAAGAGAGGAAATTAGGAAGTTCCTAGAAACGAATGAGAATAACAACATACCAAAACCTGTGGGACACAGCAAAAGTAGCTATCATATATCTTCTATAATAATTAATGCACGCAAGAAAAAAGAGGAAAGATTCATTTTCAGTGCCTTAATGTAACATGTACAACAGTTACAACGAAGTCAACATAATAAACCTTCTAAGGGCAAATGAAAAGCAATCATAAAAATGAAAGCAGAAATAAATGAAATGGAAAATAGAAAAACAATGGAAAAAATCAACAAAGCAATAACTTGGTTCTTTAAAAGGATCAACAAAATCAACCAAATGATAGCACCCTTAACAAATGAAAAGAAGGAGCAGATGACAATATGACATCGGGAACGGTGGTAGGGACACAATTTATGTCAACTTGATAAAAGAATGAAGGGCTAGAGTCTACCCTCAAAATCAGATCACAGCCTGGTGATCCTCTTTGTGAACCTGGCCTTCTCATGAGGATTCTAGGAACTTCCTCTCTCTTGATTCTGCCATCAGAAAAGGTGGGCCACACTCTCTCTCTGCTTCACCTTCCTGTTGAGCAGCCACGAGGAGACCTGGCTTCTACTGGAATTGGATCCACAAGACTTATCATCCACTGGCCTGGGATATTCTTGCATTTGGCATCACTGCACGCGTTGTGTGAGTCTTAAGAGGAATTTATAGACTAGTATCCAACATATGGGATAATATGGGGTAATAGTAAAGGTTTCATCTGGACTGAAATGGAATGTTTTCTCAATATGCTCTATGATATAAAGCTCTCTTTTACATATATATGAGTGTCTCTGGATTTCTTTCTTTAGTCAACCTGGCCAAACACAGGAGCCCAAGTTCTGGCTAACAAAATTTTCTGAACTTTTGTTTGTCCTTATTATGGTTTAGCTCAGAGGTGTTATTTCATTGGTGGTCACCATCTTGAAGTTGTGTTATATGTCTTTCTGTTTTCAGTATATGAAACCTGTATATTGATGGACCTATATGAACAGCAAATAAAATAAGGATTTTGGGGGGCTAGGTATGGTATGGTGTTGGGAGTGCTGTAAAAGAGAGATGGTGTCAAGGAGTCTAGGATGAGAAAGAATGTTAGGAAAATGATTGTGGTAGCAATTGTACAATACAGCTTGACATGATTGAACTATGAAATGACATTATATATATTAACTCCCAATTAATAATATATTAAAATAAATATAAAAAAGAAAATGTAGACATTGTTATAGACTGCAATTCAAGGTAAAGAAAATGCAAATCTTTAACAATAATCAAATAGACACCATTATGAAAAGTGGAGAAAAGATTGAAATTATCAAAGATTTCATTTAACTTGAATCCACAATCAATCCTCCCGGAATTGATCATCAAATGATGCATTGCATTAGAAAATTTCTGCTACAAAAGGCCTCTTTAAAATATTAACGCACAAATATGTTACTTTGAAAACTGAGGTGCACAAAATTCAATTGTTTAAGGGCTAGTCAGTGAATAAAGAGGATGATAGAAGAACTTATGCATTCGAATTATGGTGCTGGCAAAGAATATTTTAAGTATCATGAGTTTCTAGATAACCAAAAAACTGTCTTGTAGAATTATATAACTGAATAGCTTGATGAGACGTTGTCTCACATACTTCGAATATGTTATAGGAAGAGACCAGTCTCTAGAAAAGGGGAACATGCTTGCCGAAGCAGAAGGACAGCTAAAAAGAAGAAGACTCTGGACAAAATAGACTGACACAATGGATTGCAACAAGGGGCTCAAAAATAAGAACCATTGTGATAATGGTGCAGGACCAGGCAGTGTTTCATTTTGTTGAACAGAGTGTACATAATTTGGAACCAACTCAATAGCACCTAACAACATCATACCTTTAACATCTGTAATTGTATAATTTCAAAAGTATTTACATAAAATAGAACAGAACACAAGTGACACTTCTCAATGATTATTTTATATTTTCTGATAGCATTAGACAATAGATGTTTAAAGACAACGAGAAAAAAATTAAAGGTAGAGACATAATGAAATTACCTTTATTTTCCTTTACAGATATATATTATTGTATATCTTAAGATGATAAATTATTTTTTAAATAATAAACCTTTTTATTGGGGCTCATACAACTCTTATCACAATCCATACATACATCAATTGAACAAAGCACCCTTATACATTCGTTGCACTCGTCATTCTCAAAATTCACCTTCCACTTAGGTTCCTGGAATCAGCTCTGTTTCACTTCTTTCCCCTCCCCCTCCCTCCACGCTACCCCCTTCCCCCTGGTCCCTTGATAGTTTATAAATAATTATTATATCTTATCTTACACTCCCCGGCGTCTCCCCTCACCTACCTCCCCATTGCCCATCTCCCAGAGAGGAGGTTACACATAGATCTCCAAGATAGGTTCTCCCTTTCTACACCCCCTTCCATACTGGTGTCGCCACTCCTACCACGGGTGTTGAGGTGTTCGTCTGTCCTAGATTCCCTGTGTTTCCAGATCCCTACTGCACCGCTGTACAACCTCTGGTCTAACCAGGTCCGCAAGGTAGAATTGGGGTCATGATAATTGGGAGGGGAGGAAGCGTTCAAGAACTAGAGGAAGGTTTTGAGTTTCATTGTTGCTACACTGAACCCTGAGTGACTCATCTCCTCCACACTACCCCTCTGGGAGGGATGTCCAGCTGTCTACAGATGGACATTGGGTCCCCATCACGCACTCCCCCTCATTCACGGTGATGTGATTCACCAACATAGGTGATCGTGAAGGGCAGAGGAGACCAGGTCTCAAACAACAAAGGCAGGGTGGTGGCGAGATGATAAATTATTTTAAAATAGTTAAAGTAGTAAGATAATTCAATAAGATGACTAGTAACTAATTCAATACATGAATCAATAATTTTTCTCAATATAATAAATAATCAGAAAATATAATAATTTTAATTAAAATATTATTCAAAAAGAAAAATATAAGCCCATAAACCAAAATATGCATAAAATACAAAAAGAGAACAAGTACATAAAATAATAAATTAACCGAATTTTGTAAGATGATCAATTTTCCCAACATTTTAAGCATTAAATAAAATGTTATTTATATGAAGTACATTTTTGAACAAGGAACAATTCGGAGTGTTGTGGGTTACCTGGTGACTGCTAATTACAGGGTCAGCAGTTTGAATTCACCAGCTACTTTGTAGGAGAAAAATGAGGTTTTTGCTCTAATATTTACAGCCTGAAGAACCCACATTGCAGTTCTATCCTGTCCTCCAGGTTTAGTAGAAGCAAAATTTGTTTTGATGGCAGTGAGTTTAACTTTTAGGGGTTTTTTTGTGAGAAATTCTGACAAGAGTGTAGAAGGGAGCTTGGAAAATGTTAATAAATCATATCTGCGGAATCATAAGAAAAATTCTGAGTCAAAAGAGTAATATGTAGATCAATGTGAGCAGTTAAGAGAAAAACTGGAGGAGGTTGACCCTAGATTTTATATATATATACAAAATATATAATATATATAAAATATATAATATATGTAGGAAATGCATATTGAAAATCATAATGAAATACACCTCACCCAAATTAGAATTACTATATTAAAATGTAAACAAAAACAAAAAAAGAGATTACATTTGTTGGTACGGATCTGGAGAACCTTAAGCGTTTATTCATTGCTGGTGGGAAAACAAAAGCTATGGCCACTGTAAAAAAGTTTGGTGGTTATTTTTTTAAAAAATTCATTTTATTGGGGGCTCATACAACTCTTATCACAATCCATACATACATCCATAGTTTGATGGTTCAACTGGGATTCCTGGGTTGTTGTTGATGTTAAATTCCAGGCAGTCTTCTGAGATGCCTCTGGGTTTGTTTGAACTTTCTAGCTTTTGACCCTCACTTAACCACTTTTACCACCTACGTGTGACTAAATTATCATACAGTCAGCAAACCTACATCCAGTTACATACTCACAAGAATTAAAAGTGGGAACACAATTACACATGTATATGCACATTCATAGAAAAACTACTAACAATTTCCAAAAGATGGAAATAACCTAAATATTCATCAATAGCAGAACGGATAAGCACAGTGCAGTACATACATACGCAACCAAAAAATAAACGGAGTCTTGCTACATGATCCATAAAGGATTAACCTTGAAAAATTAAGCTGAGAGAAATACATCAGTAACAAAAGGACAAGTACTATGTGGTCTAACAGGCCAAAAAGGGAACTGTGAAGACATAAAATCTCCTTAGTGGCTACTAGGTGTAAGAGAGAAGGAAAAACAGTAAGCATTGCATAGGAGGTACTGAGTTTTTTGTTAATAGTGATGGTATAATGTGAAAAAGAAAATGGAAATGATTGCACGGCATGATGACCATAATCAATGTCATTGAATTGTACATATAAAAATAGTTGAATTACCAAATATATATATATATATATATCCACAATTAAAAAGTTATGCAGCTATAGAGTTTAAGACATTATGATACTTTAGAAGAATTTTTTTTACTCAGTGAAAAAAGAGAGACCTGAAATAAATCCAAATAGTTTTTCAAAATCTGATATAACAAAGATTTCCGTTTTGATTTGTGATTGAAAGGGTTAATTTAAGTCTTAGAAATAAAATAACTTCTTAAAGGAAAAATTATCTAGATCTCTAATTTATTCCTTACACAAAAATAAATCCCACTTATATTAAAGATACAAATTAAGTTTAAAAAGTATTGCAAAACACCGTAGAACTCTTATTAAACAAAAATATCAATTGTGAAGCTACTATTTCTCAACATTTCCTGTATCTAGTTCTATACACTTCTAAAAGCTGTGTTTTGATGTCTATAACTCTTTCTAAAAGAATTTAGCTCTGTAATCTAAATGTCAAAATGACATTTGTACTTGTGAGATTCAATTTCTATTTCTTTAAAATGTCCTTTGAGTTTGTGAAACAAAAATACATTTTAAGGGGAAAAATTAGGGCTGTAGGTTTAAGGTTCCGCAGTAAAATTATCTTAGGACAACCTCTATCCTCGACGAATAAAAACCATATTCATGTTAGGAAAAAAAAATCCCTCAATGCAGCGTTCCTGGCAGCTTTTCACCAATGCAGTTACTGATTTTCTGAAAACATATTCATATTAAGCCCTTGTGATGGTCTTGTGTACTACAAGAAAGTCTATCAAGATTACGCTTTTGGAATGACCAAAAACATGTGCTATAACCTTCTGGGATGATCTCACTGTTGTGAATTTAAGGGGCCCAATAGATCCCCTGGGAAATATTTTGACTGAACATTTTTTAAAAGCTTTCTAATGATACAAAAACAATTGTGTTACTGAAGGAACTTGCCTACAGCTATTTACGGACTTTAGAGATAAGTTTAAATAAATTTTATCTGGAATAAACCCAAGGATGCATGAACTGGCACCCTAGTAGCATAGCAATACTTAAAATAATCATTTTATGGAGGGCTCTTACGGCTCATATAACAATCCATACATCAATTTTATCAATCATATTTGTGCATATGTTGCCATCATCATTTTCAAAACATTTTGTTTCTACTTGAGCCCTTGGTATCAGCTCCCACTCTTCCCTCCCCCCTCCCCTTCCACATTAGTGAACCTTGATAAATTATAAGTAATTATTTCATAGATTACACCATCCACTCTCTCCCTTTACCCACATTTCTGTTGGTCACCCCCCACTGGGGGTTTGTTATACTTTGATCATTGCCATTGGTTCCCACTTTCTCCCCGTTCTCCCCTTACTTTCCTCCTACCCTTATGGTATCGCTACTTCCATTACTGTTCTTGAGGGGTTCATATGTCCTAGATCCCATGTGTCAAGAGCTCTGATCTATACCAATGTACATGATTCTGTCTAGCTAGCTATGTAAGGTAGAACTGGGTAATGATAGTGAGTGGGAGGAAGCATCAAAGAACTAAAGGAATGTTGTGTGTTTCCTTGGTTGACTTGTTCCTTCCTTGTGACCCTTCTGTGAGGGATGTCCAATTATATACAGATGGACCTTGGGTGTCCACTCTGACCCTCCTTGTTTGTATCAATATGCTTTTTGTTTTGGATCTTCTGATGCCTGATACCTGATCCTGTGGACACCTCATGACTACACAGGCTGGTTTACTCCTTCCATGTGGGCTTTGTTGCTTCTCAGCCTTTAAGAGCCCAGACTATATCTTTTAATAGCACAACACCATCGGATTTCTTCACCACATTTGTTTATGTGCCCATTTTGTCTTCAGCAATCATATTGGGCAGATGGGCATCACAGAATTCCAGATTATTAGAACAAAAAATTCTTGCATTGAGGGAGGGCTTGAGTAGAAGCCCAGTGTTCATCTGCTACCTTAATACATACATACACACACAGACCAATATCCCTATTATTATATATTAATATGTTTACATATACATATCCCTATATTTACACTACCATAAATGTCTTTTGCCTCCTAATTCTTTCCTCAACTTCCTTTTATTTTCCTCCTCTCCCAATATTACATTCAGCTTCCATTCAACTCTCCATAGTTCCTCTTTTCTACATTGCACTTGATCAAACTCCACCAGGCATTTTAGGCCCTCCTTGCCATTGATTTTAGATCTGTTGTTCCTTTGTCCCTGAGTTGCTTGCCCCCTCTCCCCTTTCTTTCTACTGCCTCCTCCTCTCTCATGTCCCCCAGGAACCATCCGTCCTGTTCTCCTGTTGTTTTCTCCTCGGGATTGTTCCTCTTGTCTATATTATATAGATAGAAATAGCAAAATAAATAAATAAATAAATAAATGAATAAACAAATAAATAAATAAATAAATAAATAAGTAAATAAATAAATGAATGAATGAATGAATGAATAAAAGGACATGTATAGCAGGTGAACAGGGCACTAACTCACCCACAGGGAACATATTGTTTATGTCTCCACAGGAAAGGGAGAGGGGGACCAGATCTCAACATGGTGATCCAAGTCTTGAGGGCAACCTACTGGCTGGAAGCAGCAAACTACCAGAGAGGTCTATGGGGCTGACCCCAATTCAAGCTAAGTCGACCTGTTTCCCAGAAGAATGCACAAAAGAGAAGAATTCTGAAGATACAGCCTGGGAAGAGTGACAAGTCTGCCCAAACCACATAATGAGCAAACAAAGAGGGAGGGAGGGAGGGAGGGAGAGAGAGAGAGTGAGAACCTCATCCTGGCCCACCAATCCTCCAAGACAACATTCCTACTTGGAGCAGCCAATGCACAGAGAGGACTGTATGGCTGGCTCCATCACAAGGCAATATTTTTTAGTTTACTCTTATATAAACATAAAATATAAAACCATACAGATTCAATAAGAAATTATTACTAATTATATTTATAATCTTCTAGTAATAGAAATCTTTTTCTTTTTAAAATCATTTTATTGGGACTCATACAACTCTTATCACAATTCATACATACGTCAGTTGTATAAAGCACACATATATCCATTACCCTCATCATTCTCAAAACACTCGCTTTCCCCTTGGGCCCTGGAATCAGCTCCTCATTTTTCTTTTTTCCCCCTTCCCTCCCTGGCCCCCCTGCCTCATGAACCCTTGATAATTTGTAAATGATTATTTTATCATATCTTATACTGCCCAACGTCTCCCTTCACCCACTTTTCTGTTGTCAATATAAATCTTACTGTGGTATAGAGTCAGTTACAACTCATAGAGACTCCAAGTGAAACAAGACACTGCTTGTCCCTGTGACATTGTCACAATCATTTCTCTGTTGGAGCTGATTGTTGCAGACACTATGTCAATACAGCACATTCAGGGTCTTCCTCTTTTTTCAGTGACCCTCTATTTTAACTAAGCATGATTTCCTTCTCCAGGAATTGTGCCTTCCTGATAATATGGTCAAAGTACTTCAGTACTTTCATCATCCTCACTTCTAAGGAAAATTCTGATTATATTTCTTGCAACACAAATTTGTTTGTTTTAGGTATTTCCAGATGAAGGCAAAAATCCTTAATTCACAAGAAAATTCACAAAATATCTCACCATATTACAAATATATATATTTTTAAATTTCCCTATAGGCAAAAGAAATCTGTGCACGCAGCAACAAAATTAAATATGCAAGCAATGAAATAAAAATGCTGGGGGGAGGGGAGACAATGGCGACCATATAGGGCTCATCTGTCCGGAGCTCCTGCTGCCAGACCAACCAGAAAACTGGGAGATAAGGAGAAGGAAACGGAGAGGTTGAGTCCTGAAATTAGAATTAGGATACCAGGTTTTCTCCTGAACCCCATTTGTGTGGGATTTCCACTCACAAAGCAAACCAAGAATGCTTTAAAGCACTCTAGCTTTGGCAAGCCCACAGGCGCCAGCTGTGCCCTTGCTGCCAGCAGCGATCAGAATCCCAGACATGAGGGGAACCCCACTCTGGAGCTCTCCGAGTGGTTGGATGCCTTGAGCTCACGGCCAGGGGAGTGGTGGCGGGTAGCCATAATTTAGAGTAGAAGAAAAAAATATTTTATTACCTTAGGAAGATCGTGGTGTGCGAGAATATAGGCGGAAAGTCGGGAGTCCAGGCAGCAAATTTAGTTCCAATTGGCCGAGAAGGAAACAACCCTCCTGATAAGCTGGATCTCCCCCTCTGGGAGTCACCCTGACAGGTCCAAATCAGAGCACATCACAAGCATAAAAAAGGGTGAAATATATATAATTGGTTTACAACACAAACCCAAGTTTGGTTGCTCAGATCCAAGGAGCACATAGGGGGAGGGAGGGATGGGGGGGACCCTTAACATAAATCAGCATAAGAAGAAACCTAGCTAAGGAGTGCCAGAATTCAGCTACAGGGCCTGGCTGCTTTTAGCATTAAAAAGAACCTATTTAGCAAATGTCAGCTTTAAACTGCAAGGAGCTGCAGCCCAGTGACTGTGAGAGACAATTTTATTTGATTTTTTTCTAGCTGGCCAGGGGAATAAAAAAATCCTCTGATCTAGTAAAGCGCCAGCAGACTAGATAGGACAATAAGCCCAGCTTCCCTCTCTGATTCTACACATAGCTGGGGAGGCCCTGCCTGTCCTGGGGCCCTAGACTGGGCTGAGGGAACACTCCAGTGCCACCCTCCCAGCCCCTGCTGCAGTGCTATATATATATATATATATATATATATATATATATATATATATATATATATATATATATATATATATATATATATATATATATATATCAATCACAAGGCAGGTACACCAGCAAACTCCAGCACCCAAATGACCCCTGGCCACGGGCGATCTTGATTTTGAAGTAATCCCACACAGCATCTGTGGAACCCTACATCAAACAGGTACACCACCTGCTACCTTGAGGAAGAGTTGGAACTCCTCCAGCCTCATGGACAGGTGATCAAGCCTCAGTTATTTCCTTACCTACTACTCTATTTCTTCCCTCTTTATTCATTAGCCCTTCTAACTTTCCCACCATACTCAGTCTCAAGGAGCTTAGGTTTGTGTTTGGGTTTTATTTTCTCTCTTTCTTCTTTAGCCCTCTTTTTTCCTTCTTTTTTCCCTCTTTCTCCTCTTCTCTCCCACTCTCTCCTATCATATGCCACTACTGGCTTCCAGGTCACTACCCTCTGCTTAAAGCAAATCAACCCAAATAGCAGGAGGAACTCCAGCCTGCCCTCCTTGGGAGTGCTGTACACCACACAAGGCAGCAGGGACAAACATCTACACCATGCTGTGCTGCTGAGGAAACCTCCCTCAGACCTCTAAAGCAATCTCATCAACTAGGGCAATTCTGTCTAGCATCACTGGGTCCCGGCATTAAAAGGGCACACCAGCCTGTCCCCACATCCAAGTAATCAGGGATCAGCTATCTCTTTATTCTTTATTTCCTTCTCTCTCTCCTCCCTCTTTACCATCACAGCCAATTTTAGTGAATTCAGTTGGGTTTATTTCCTTCTTTCTCTTTATTCTCTTTTTCTTTCTTTCCTCTTTCTGTCTTTGCTCTCTTTGCCTCTCTCTCAGTTTGTATGATTCTCTCTGCTCCCTCTCATTCCTTTCACACACCACTGCTGGTTCCCAGACCCCTACACTTGGCCTAGGGCAACCGTGTCCTCCCAGTGGGCAGCCTGACCACTGAGAGAGTGCTACACACAGGACGAGTCAGTGCTACACACAGAACAGCACAGGGTCAGCTATTTCTTTAATTATTAAAAAAAATTCTCTCTTCTCCTCCTTCCTTTTCTCTTCTCTTTTTTTCCTTTCATTGTGCTCTTCTTACACAGTTTATTCTTTTCTACTCTCCTTCAAGATCTTCTCTATTTCCTACCAAAGACTCAACAGATTTAGTACTCCTTTTTAGTTGTTTTCTTTCTTTCTTTCATTCTTTCTCTCTCTCTCTCTTTCTTTCTTTCTTTTACTGTTTTCGCCTTTGTTTATTCTGTGCATTTTAGTTGTGTGTGGGTGAGTGGGTCTCAGTTTGCTTGGCATTATTGCCCCAGACTGTGTCTTCCTCTTTATCTACTTTTCCTCTCCTTTCACTCTCTTTCCTGTCACAAGACACTAATGGCCTCCAGGCCACTCCCCTCTGCCTAGGGCAACTCTGAAGGTCCAACTGGGGGAGCTCCCACCCGCATTAATGGCCTTGGCAATCAGCTGGGGAATTCATGCCAGTCCTCTCACACACACCCAGCAGCAGGGGGTTCTCCCCTACAAAAAAGGGGGCATCCCCAGCCTAAATCCCAAGGGTCTACAAGTGACTGGGGGAAACGCCTGACCACCACTTGTGGGGCTCCATGCTACTGTGGGAACATCCACCCAACATCCAATATGATCTCTCTGTCTACGGTAATTTACCTGCTAGCTACATATCTTTACACCAAGGAGGATTTACCCGCACACCCTCCTCAGCACTACAGTTGCAGAGAAAAACACCACAGGACAGCCGAGGTGCTCCAAGAACTGTGAAGCCTACTTAGAGAGAGGTCAGGGAAGCGACACCATCATGGGCCCACAACAACCCCACCAGTGTCACATGAGAGGAATATCCAACACTTTACATTCCAAGTAACGGAAGTCTGGACGTCTAGGATAAGAGTGAAACTACAGGAAGATATAATGATAGCCTGGCCCCTGAGAACAGCTACCGGCAGGTTGTTCATAGAAGTACTCATACAAATCCCCCAAGAGACAACCCAGGGCTCTTCGACTCAGGAACATGGCTCCAGGCTCCTCTAAAACAACATGTAAACAGCAACCAGTTCTAACAGCTTCAACAGAAAATCAGGAAAAACAGAAAACACTGCTGGAAAAAATCATGAACCTAACGATGTGCCTAGAAGAAGCAAATATTGATCTGCCACAAAAAGAAATGTTCAAAATGCTGCTTAACGTAATAAAGGATATGAGGGAAGCAATGCAGAAAAAGATGAAATGATAGATGACATAAAGGCAACGCACCAAAGGGAAATACAAGAGTTAAGGGATGAAATAACAGAATCCAGTGTCAAATGGACAGACCTTGCGAATAAGCTTGAGGAGGCAGAGAATCGGACAACCAAACAGACCTCAGGAAATGGGAAAAACAGTAAAATAAGACAATCATAGAAGTTGAAGAAAATTTGAGAACCATGTCAGATGCTATGAAAAGAAACAATATTAGAATAATTGGACTAACAGAACAAGACACAACAAAGAAGTCAACAGGGAAAATAGCAAGGGAATTACTAGAGGAAAATTTCCCCAGCTTAATAAATGAAAATCAAGCAACCATACAAGAGGCTGAAAGAACATAAGACAGACTGAAACCCTAGAAGTCATCAAGACACATAATTGTCAAAATATCCAATTATGAGGAAAAGGAGATCATAAAATCAGCTAGGGAAAAGCAAACAGTCACATATAAAGGTACCCCATTAAGAGTATGTTCAGATCTATCAGCGGAAACCATGAAGAAAAGGAGGGAATGGAGTAACATATTCCAAAAATTAAAGGAAAGCAATGCAAATGCAAGAATACTTTACACATCATAATTATCTATTAATATAGATGGAGAAGTAAGGGTCTTCACTTTATTTCCTATGTGTGAGGAGAGAAACCAGCTCTCTCACAAATCAAACAGGGGGTCAAAAGGGGCAGATCACAATTGAAAATGATAGATAAGAGATAAAATGAGAGATAAAATACATTTTGGGCATAGGGACATAGATAATCTTGGACACAGACATTTATTAAAAGCAGGCTTATATACTTGTACAGCTCTTCTCACATATCCTGCATTTTGTGTTCTCAAAGGATTTGTTGACAATTACTTTGAAGGCAAACAAAGAAGCAAGAATATCTTTACCAGTTAGTCAGTGGTTTGGAGGGGAGTATAACTGAACACATACAGAACGCTGCATTTCACACATTTCCCAGGGAATGGGAGAAAAGGTGTTTATCTTATCTTAGTTTAAGATCAGACTTTCAGCATCTCAGTTCCCTGGTCTAATAAGCCATCAGTTCATTCCCATGGTCTTGCTTAAACCATGGAATATGGCGATGGTCCTGCCTTACTTAGAGAAGGAAATGGGGTTCTACTTGTCACATAAATACACTTTGTGTGGTAGGTATATAATCTGCTGTCAATTTGAGATGAGTACGAGTGAATGGATGGAGTCTAGCTGTCAACCATTGTATAATATAGCCTATGAGGCCTCTGTGTGGGCATGGCCTTCCCATAAGGATTCTGGGAATTTCTGTATTTCCTCCATGGAGGTGGGAGTCAGACTCTCTCTCTCTGCTCACTACCTGAGAGATCCTCTACTGGCAAGACACATGGCACTATGCTGATAGACCCGGTGCCCTGGGAACTGGAGGAGCCACATGGAGACCCCTGCCAGTGCTGTGATGCTTACAACGCCACTGGATCTACAAGACTTCCACCCACTGACTTGCAATCTTACTGAATTTGGCATCATTGCATGCGTTTCATGAGTCTGAATAGGACTTTATAGATTGGTATCAGACATATGGGCTAATATCAGACTTATTGACTTTACCTGGACTGGGCTTGGATGTTTTCTCAATATTAAATTAGTATTGTATAAAAAGCTCTATCCCATACACATGTGTGTCGCCCTGTATTGATTTCTCTAGTCTATCCAGACTAACACACCCTGTTACTCAGAAGCCCAGGAATCCATATCTCAGAGTCCATCTTAAAACAATCTGCTCCCACACCTATGTAGTTCACACAAATCTAACTTGGGCTCTCACTGTCATCCATATCCTTCTGCAAACTGGATTCTCACAATTTAGCCTCTCATACTAATCCTTCCTTTGACTTTGGATTATAATATGTTACCCTTCGGTGACTTATGATGGTGTGTTTCTTCCATGTGGGCTTAGTTGTTATCTCACTTATATTTTTGATGGTTTTGGAGACAAACCTTTAAGACTTTAGACATTATTTTATCTGATAGCCTGGAAACATCTAATTTCTTCACCACTATTTGCTATAGCACCCATACCTTCTTTGTTCCTTTCCTGAGGACAAGTATCAAGCAGGGTCATGATGTAAGAACTAATTGTCCTTCAAGGTGGAGCTAGGATTTAGTGTGAGCCTCCAACCAATTTTTGGATCTATGATATATATATTTTTATTTTTTTAATCTGCCTTTGGCTCCCCTTCAAAAATTCCTTGTCAATTTATGGTAAAAAGTCTTATTGGTCATCCCCCTGGGTATAATGATCTTCCATTAACATTATCTTTTATTAACCCCTGGTTTAATTTTTAAAACCTTATTGAGAAAGGGTTATTGGGCCAATGTAGACTAACTCAAAGTCGCAATACCCGAATTATTCACTTGTACAGAATCAATCCTTTTGTGGAGGGACGCTATTTACATAAAAAGGGGATTAATTTTCAGTGAAAATTTACAATGATATTCATTGGAAATGTCAGTCACAAGTTTGCTGGAATAATTAATATATATAATATATAGACCTTGTTGTAGCAATAACATATTTATCTGCCTACCAAAAGTTCAACAACCTTTATGCATCTGTCTTCTGCTTCCTCAGACACCATGTATTTTCTGACTTAAGTTCTCAGGTTATAAATACATCTGAGGTAGAATCCAGTTCTCTTAGTGGAGTTTCTGCATCAAATCCCACTGATGCAGCCTCTGGACCATACCGTGTGCCTTGAAGATCCATGATTCAATGTCCCAGCATTCCACAGCACCTGGCCTGACTCCCCAGGATGCACCCACAAGCCTGAGTCAATGTGATGCATTTGGTGCATATCACCTAGGATACTCCCCCACTAGTGTGCCCCAAAGAACTTTTAATCATTCTCCCACACAACTGGAGGTCGGTACTCCCACTTTTCCGACCAACAAAAGTGAATTTGTGTTCTCCCACATGTATTTTCTCCCTTTTCCCTCTCCTGACTTTTTTTTTTTTTCATCAGTATCCCTCATCCCTCTAATAGGGCTGTCTACCTGTTTGGGGTGAGGGGTGACCTTATATGGTGGTCATCCAATAGACAAAATCCACTTTCCCTCCCTTGAGCATTTGATCACAAACAGTGTGAGGTACCCTCCAGCAAAGTGACCTTCAAAATACTCACCAAAACAGACAGTGTATGGTTCATTGGCGCCAGTTGGGTTCTCTCCCAGGCTGTGTGGCCCCCTGGACAGCATATGGGATGCTCTATAAACCTGATCTTGTGCCCCTTCTGCTGATTGTTCCTATATCAGTGTACTCATTCCACATTAGTCCTTGTGTGCTTGACTACATTTACTCAGCGGAATGTCTTCCAAATCCCTCAAAGTCTGGAGGTGTTTCATTGTTTTGTCATTGTTTTTTTAGGGACGGGTAGTATTCCACTGTGTGTATAGACCAGAGGTTTATTTTAGCCACTCATCTAATGATAATTTAGGCTATTTCCAACTTCTTGCCATTGTAAACTCTGCTGCAATGAACATGGGAAAGCATATGTCTGTTCCTGATCCATTTCTTATTTCTTTGGTGTATATGCCCAGTAATGGTAGTGTTGGATCATGTGGTATTTCAACTGCCATCTAATTTAGGAATCGATATATCGCCTTCCACAGTGGCTGTACATATTACAGCCTGCCAGCAGTGAATAAGAGACCCAATCTCACCACACCCTCTCTAGCATTTGTTGTTTTCAGTTTTTTTTTTAATAATTGGGAAACAATTATGGGCGTTAGTGTGTTAGCCTGTAATGTGTTAGTCTGGGTAGACTAGAGAAACAAATTCATAGATACTCATATGTATATAAGAAAGAGATTTATATACAAGAGCAGCTGAATATTGAGAAAACATACCAACCCAGTCCAGATCAAGTCCAAAGGTCCAATATTAGCCCATATGTCAGACACCAATCTATAATGTCCTCTTCAGACTCACGAAATATATGCAATGTTGCCGAATGCAGCAGGATCATAGGTCAGTGGGTTGGAAGTCCTGTGGATCCAATGGCGTTGTAAGCATCTCAGCGCTGAGAGGGGTCTCTATGTGGCTTCTCCGGCTCCAGAGGTCTGATTGCATCAGGATAGGTCCATGTGGCTTCTCCAGTTCCCAGGGCATGGGGTCTATCAATATAGTGCCATAGCCTTGTCAGTAGAGTGTCTTTCAGGGAGTGAGCAGAGAGAGAGAAGACTTGTGCCTCCAAGGAGGAAATCCAGGGGTTCCCAGAATTTTCAGAAGGCCATGCCAACACAGGAGCCTCATTGGCTATGATCTGATTGATAGATTAGACACCATCCCTTCACTCTTAATCCTCTCAAATTCCAAACTGACACCAGATTATGTAACTACCACAGATGGAATCTCATGGTTGTTTTGACTTGCAATTTTTGAATGGCTAGTGAATGAGAGCATTTACCTATGTGTTTATTAGACATTCAAGTGTCATTCTTTGTGAATTGTTTGCTCAGGTCCTTTTGCCACTTTCTCAGAAGGTTATAGGTTTTGTTCATGCTGTAGGCTTGTAATATACTACAGAATTTTGTAAATAGTCCTTTGTCTGTTATTTCGGTAATAAATATCTTTTCCTAATCTGTGGGTTCTCTTTTTACCCTTTCAAAGTTTTTTGATGTACACAAGGGTTTTTTTGTTTGTTTTTTGTTTTGTTGTGTGTGTTTGTGTGTGTGTTAGTAGTCCTACTCATCTATTTTGTCTTCCATGGAGTGTGCTTTCTTTGTTATCTCTGATAGCCCTCATATTCCTTGCACTAGGGCACATAGATTGGTCCCAATTTTCTTATTGGTTTTCCTGGTAGCTTTGGGTTTTAAATTTAGATCTTTGATCCTCATTGAGTTTGTTTTAGTTCATGAGTTGAGCTATGGCTCTCCTGTCATTTTTCTGCAGGTGAATTCCAGCACCATTAATTGACCAGGGATTTTGCTTGCTTTTTAATACTTATTGGGCCTTTGTCAAATATCTGTTGTCTGTTTGCAGATTTTTTTTTTAATTTCTTGGTTTTCTGTCCTGATCTGTTGGTTCGTGTATCTATCATCATACCAGTACCAGACTTTTTTTTTTACAACTGTGGCTGTAAAGTAGGTTTTAAAGTCAGGTATTGCAAAACCACCCACATTGTTCTTCTTTTTGAGGTGTTCTTTTTCTATCCTGGGCTTCTTCCCTCTCCATATGATGTTGGTAATTAGGTTTTCCATTTCTTTAAAGAATGATGCTGGAATTTGGATCGAGATTACATTGAACTGGTTAATTGCTTTAGGTAGTAAAGACATTTTCACAATATTGAGCCTTCTGTACCATGAACACAGGAAATTCTTCCATTTGTGTAGGTATCTTTTGGGTTCTTGTAGTTTTATTTGTACGGATCTTTCTTAAAAATTAGGTATATTCCTAGGTATTTTAGCTTTTGTGTGGCTATTGTGAATGGTATTGTTTTCTTGATGTGTTTTTCAATATTCTCTTCACTGGTATATAGGAATCCAATTGATTTTGCTTGTTAATCTTATGTCCTCATAATCTACTAAACTCGTCAACTGTTTACAATACTATTGTGGACATCTTAAGATTCTTTTTATATAAAGTCATAGCATCTGCAAATAGCAAAAGTTTCACTTCTTTGCCTAGTTGTACTCTCTTGGTTTACTTGCCCTTGTCTTATGTGAGTAGCTAGGACTTCCAGCACAGTGTTGAGTGTTGATAAGAGTCATCCTTTTGAGGTTCTGTTATTCAGTGGAAGTGTTTTCAGCTTTTCTTCATTGAGTGTAATATTGGCTATTGTTTTTCATATATGGCCTCTATTGTGTTAGGATTTTCCCTTCTAATCTTATATTCAAGAGAGTTTCTATTGGGAGTGAGTGTTGGATATGGTCAAATTGTTTTTCGAGTGTTGAATGATATATGCATCCCTAGTATGAATCTCAGTTGATCATAATGTATTTATTATTTTTTGATATGTATTTGGACTCTCTGGCCAAGATTTTGTTGAGAATTTTGCATCTATGTTCATGGTGGATATAAATCTGTAGTTCTTTATCCCTGTGTGACCTTTGTCTGGTTTTGGTATCACAGTTATGCTGGCTTCATAGAATGACTTTGGGAGTTCGCTGTCCCTTTCTAAATTGCGTTAAGATTGGTGTCATCTCTTCTTGAATACTTGGTAGATTTCTCCTGTGAAGCCAGGTAGACCTGCATTTTTTTTAGTTGGAAGTATCCTGATCACCTTGTCTATTTTGAGATCTTAATGCCCATATGGGTTAATTTAGATACAAAGTGTTTTTCAATGTATTTGTCAATGTCATCCAAATTACTGAATTTGTTGGAATACAATCTTTCTCAATACTGCATTATTAATCCTTTTATTTCATTTGGGTGTATTGTGACTCCTCTCTTTGTTTCATCCCTAAAAATTCTAGGTATTGTTGGCAACTCTTTTTCTTTAAGATTTTGTTAATCATTTAAAAGAACCAACTTTATGCTTTGTTGATTTTTTCCTTTGTTTTTCTGTTTTCCATTTCATTTATTTCTGCTCTAATTTTTATGTTTTTCTTTCCTTTTGCTTTTGAATGGGTTATGCTGTTGACTCTGTTTTAGTTGTGGGATCAGGTATCAGGTTTCAAAAGATCCAAAACAAAATATAATGATGCGAACAAAGGGGGTTGGAGTGGAGAACCAAAGCCCATCTGAAGACGATTGGACATCCCCCCACCCACAGAAGGGTTATAAGGAAGGGATGATTCAACCAGCGTGCAGTATAGCACTGATGAATCACACATCATCCCTCTAGTTCCTGAATGATTCCTCCCCCTCACTACCAGGACCCTGTTCTACCTTACAAATCTGGAAAGACTGGAGAACACACATAGGTACAGATAAGAGCTCTGGACACATGGAATTCAGGACAGATAAACCCCACAGGAACAGTAGTGGGAGTAGCAATATCATAAGGGTAGGGGGATTGGTAGGGGGATTATTCTGGGAGGGGGAAGGGGAAGAAAGGGAGAACCCATCACAAGCTTGGATATATAGCCCCCTGCCCAAAAGGGATGAATAACAGAAATGTGAGTGATGGGAGACAACCGACAGTGTAAGAAACATAATAATAATAACATATAATTGATCAAGGATTCACGAGGGTGGGAGGGGGGGGAGGATCGAAAAGAACTTATACCAAGGGCTCAAGTAGAAAATGTTTTGGAAATGATGATGGTAACATATGTACAAATATGCTTGATAAAATTGATATATGGAATAAGATATGTAAGAGCCTCCAATACAATGATTTTTAATAATAAAATAAATTCCATAATTTTCAGAGGGGAGAAAAATTAGGAACAAATCTAATATACTCTTGAAGCCCCCAGATGGCTCATGTTGTGTTCCTGTCTTACCAGAGCTATATCCCTTTCAACTTATTTGGGAATATTTATCTGTCAGCCAATAGAGCTGTGCCCTTGAAAGGAGGGCAGGAGAGGAGACCTGTTAAGGAAGTGAAACTATCAAGGTTCTGTTTAGTAGGCCACCATGAGCTCCAACTTCCAGGGCTCCAGTTGTACGGAGAGGTCATGACATCATGGGCTCCACTTGGGGGATAGTCTCACTCGGAATATTCCTCTACACAGACAGGTTACCCAGCCAGGGGAGAAAGAGGAGGCTGGCAGTTGCCTTTTACATTTTAAATCTATTCTCTCATGGTCATCACATCAATGCTGACACATAATGACAATATAGTACATTGTAGAACTGCTCCTTTCAGTTTCTAAGACTGTACCCATTTACTGGGCGGTGCCCCATCTTTCTCCCACCAAGTGACTGGTCGTCTTGAACTGCATACTTGCAGATTGCAACCCAACATTTAACCATAATACTACTACACATTCCTTACCTGATTTTAAGGATCAAGCCAGTTCTTGAAGAGTCATGAGCAAGGGTTATTAGTCACATCCTACAGAAAAGGATATTGAGTCACAAAAAGAGAAAGGGCATTGTTTTAGGTCAAACAATAAGTGAAAAGCATAGCTATGATTGGTTTCCCTTCTTGTTGCCCCTCACATCAGTGCTTCTGTCAATATCTCAATTGTCTCAGTACCAAAAATCTCAATTGCCAATTTCCTTTGAATGTTGGATGAGATAGACAAAACAAAAAAAAGAAGAAGAAGGTGGATGCTGATATGAAATAAACCAACTCAGAGGCAGAAAGTGGGGATCTCACTAACAGCACAATAGCAAGTATCAGAGTACATCTTTTGGACTCTGAGATTCCTGTACTTTGAACATCCTTGAACTAGGATATAGCTGTGACAGAAGAGCAGTGGTTGAGGAGAACAAGTAGAACTATTATCCAGAGCATGAGCAAAGTGATGGACTTCAAAACCTATAGAGAAAGTAAAGTCGAGTAATTTGGGACAGGAGGATAGTTTATGGGGTGGGGTGTCAATGGGCATTTTATTGGGTGCGCTGCATTTGTTGACCAACTGAGCTGGAGCTGAGAACCTTGGGGATTTATTAGCAGCCCTAAAAAAACTTTTTAACATTGTCTCAGCAGAGCAGAAGCCTGGCCAAAAGACTGAGAATCAGAGAGAAGTCTGCTGGTGGACACAGCATAGGAGAAAACTGTCCTGACTGAACAATTATATCTCGAGTATTTCTCACCTGAATTGAAATCTGTGATCTTCCTTAATAAAGTCCATAATCATAAACAAAAGGAAAAGAAAGAAGGTGGAGGCAACTTGAACAGGCAAAATAAGCACCATATTCGCTTTCCAAAATTAAATCATGAGCCCAATAAGCAGCTTCCTGTAACCTCATTTCCCTGCTGCAGAATTTTCATATCAGTTTTCCATCAATGTCTAGGCAGGCAGATATTGAGCAGCTATAGAAAGAGAAAGATAAACTATATTGGCAGGAAAAGTACATTCCAGAGCCAGGCGTCCTCAAACTATGGCCTACAGGCCACATGTGGCCAGCAAAGGACATTTATCCGGCCCACCGGGTGTTTTTGCCCCGTTTGTGTTTTTACTTCAAAATAAGATATGTACAGTTTATGTAGGAATTTGTTCATAGTTTTAAAAAATCTATAGTCCTGCCCTCCAACGGGTCTGAGGGACAGTGAACTGGTCCCCTGTTTAAAAAGGTTGAGGAGCCTTATTACAGAACATGCTTGGCATGTCACAGCTGACATTAAGATCTGCTTGGTAAGCTTTACCCCTGTTGAAGTAAAATTAGATGGTATAGATTGTTCGTCTATAGTCTTGAAACCCCAATCAAATTGCTGGGTGAGATCATGCAAATAAGGTTAGAGTACTCTAATTTGAGGATTGGTCAGTTTTGCCATTCTCCCAGGTAAAAAGTGAATCATTTAAAAAATGAGGGAATCCCATGGCCATACAGAAAGCTTAGCCACAAGTGTAGAGTATGTAAGATCTCTGTGGGCCATGGAATGAATAAAACTGAGTACTTTTGGCAGGTGGCTGACGTGCACCTTAGGGAATTTATCAGCACTCGTGGCGCTAATGTGCCTGCCGTCATGACTGAGAAGAAGCATTTCTACAGATAAAAATGACAGTATCTTTAGTACTTTCTGATTCTGACTTGTGACCTGTTAATATCCCTAATAAACCCCCATAATCATGAGTAGTGTCTGTGAAGTCTGAGTAGCCATTACAATATATTATTTAACCCAGCAGAGAAGTAGAGTCTTGTGGGAAAAAGGTTGATTTCAGAATCAGATCAAGAGATATGGAGGATTGAGATATATCTGAACTCTGTCTTGTAGCAGTCTGTCTTGGGCTGGTGTGGGGGTAACTTATGCTTCCCCACTGGGTAGCCAGAGAAGGTCCCCATGCCATTTTTGACCACACCTCTGAAAAGTTTCTTCTAGATCTAGTTGGTTGTGGGTCCAGAGATATGTGTGACTTGTCCCTGTCTTCAGGAGCTTCCAGTCCGGTGAGCATGACCAGCTGTAGCTTTAATGTAGTTAATGCTGCACACACAGTGTATCTAGGTGCAGCAGAAACAGTGTAATATGATAGCTAGTTAGCTGACATAAAGTCGATTCTGATTTATAATACCCAACATTTGTTGTTAGGTATCATCAAGTCAGTTCCAAACCATAGCAATCCCTATGTCCAATCGAATGAAATACTTCCAGGTCCTACATTATCCTCACAATTGTTATGCTTGAGCCTATTGTTATAGCCACTGTGTCAAACCATCTCGTCAAAGGTCTTCATCTTTATTGCTTCCCTTTTGCTTGACCAAGCACGATGCCCTTCTGCGGATACTGGACTCTCCTGACAACAAGTCCAACATATATAAGGCAAAGTAAGATGAAGTTTTCACATCCTTGTCTCTAAGGATCACTCTGGTCCTATTTCTTCTGAGACAGATTTGTTTGTCCTTTTAGCAGTCCATGGTCTGTTCAGTATTCTTCACCAGCACTACAATTCAAAAGCCTCAATTCTTCTTCAGGCTTCCTTATTCGATGCTCAAGTTTCACATGCCTAGGAGCTAATAGAAAATACCATGGTTGGGGTCAGGCACACCTTAGTCCTCAAAATAACATATTTGTTTTTCAATACTCTAAAATATTCTCGTGCATCTGCTTTACTCACTGCAACATGCCTTTTGATCTCTTGACTGCTGGTTCTAATTTAAATTGTCCATGTTGTGAAATTTTTGGCTTTGATCATACAACTGCCCATAGATCTACGTGTAAGTTCCTCATGAGTACAATGAAATGTTCTTGTGTTCCTATTCTTCTTAAGGCTATCCAGAGTCTGCTATGACCCACATAGCCTAATTCTGTGGCATGTTCAATAAAATACAAGAAAACATCTTTCTGGTATTCTCTGCTTTTCGCCAGATCCATTTGACATCAACAATGATATCCCTTGTTCCATGGCATCCTCTGAATCTAGCAGTTCCCTTTCATTGTACTGCTGCGACCATTGTTGGATGATCTTCAGCAAAATTATACTTGCATGTGATATTAATGATATGTTCTTTAATTTGAGCATTATGTTAGGTTACTTTACTTTGGGATAGGTACAAATATTTATCTTTTCCTGTCAGTTGGCCACATAACTGTCTTTCAAATTTCCTGGCATAGACGAGTAAGTGCTTCCAGTGCTTCATTGATCTGTTGAAACATTTATATTAGTATTACATCAATTCTTGGAGCCTTGTTCTTGGCTAATGCTTTCAGTGCAATTTGCACTTCTTTCTTCAATACCAGTGGTTCTTGCTCATATGTTACCTCCTGAAATGATTGAAAGTCAACTGCTTCTTCTTGATGCAAGAGTTTTCCCACAGAATCAATATTTCAAATCAAAGCTTGAAGTTTTCTTTGAGTACACTCATTTTAAGATATACTGAATGTATTCTTCCAACTCTATATCTTTACACATTTCATTATAATATTCTACCTTGTCTTCTTGGGCTGCCCTTTGAAATTTTCTATTCAGTTTTTTGACTTCACATATAATAGAACATATATAACTGAACAATATAGAAGAACAAACTGTTACCCAGTTCTGCATCATCCTTACGGTTAACAGTATACACAAGTCCATCATTGCAGCTATTGTGTCAATGTATGTCACCAAATGTCTGACTCTTACTGGTTCTCTACTTCACCAAATATGATGCCCTCCTCTACTGACTGATTCTTCCTGTGGCATATCAAAATCAAGTTAGTTGGCCAATGTTCTGTTATGATATATAAGTTTTCAATTGGCTAATTTTCAGAAATCAATTTCCAGACATTCCATTATTTTATGTCTTAGTCTGGAAGCTCTGTGAAACCTATCTACCTGTCTACATGTCTACCACAATACTGACTCTGCTAGTATTTTACATATTAGTGGCATAGCTTTCAGTGTCACAGCAATGTGCAATCCCTAAGAACAGAAAAAATAGCTAACATTTCTTCCAGGCATTGAAACAAGAAAGTTTCACCTACTGATTAATTTTATCCTTACAGAAAATTTGTGTAGAAGGTAAGGTTTTACCCCAAATTGACTGATAAGGCAACAGAGAAAGAGTGAAGGAAGGAAGGGAGCGAGGGAGGAAGAAAGGAAGGGATCTTCAGATACTAGATGGGAACTTAGTCAGCTGTACTATACAATTGAATACCTACTATGTGTTGAAGAAGGCATAGTAGCATAGTGAGTTGAGTGTTGCGCTGCTAACCACAATGTTAGCAGCTTGAAACCATTAGCCACTCTGTGGAAGAAAGATGACAGTACCTCAACTCCAGTAAAGATCTACAGTCTCAGACACTCACAGGAGAAGTTCCATTATGTCCTATAGGGTCTGTATTAGTCAGAATCAAGCCAATAGCAGTTTGTTTGTTGATTTACTATGTTTAAGCCCCGGGCATGTGTAGAGAATATAGAGCTATGGTATAGTACTAGGCATTTGGAAGAACAGAGAGTGCACACAATCATATAGGTCATATAGATAGTCATCACTTTTATACACAAACACAGTTACATACAAAATGCCTATCATATGCAGGACTCTGATAAACAATAAGGTTAGACAATAATCAAAACATAATATTACCATTGAAAATGACACATTCCATGGTTGAGTTAAGCATGATGAGTGGCAGGGAAAGCCAGAGAAGGCATCCTGAAAAGAGTGATCTCCTGGACAATTGAAGCATCTCAGAAGATTATACCAGACCCCCTTAAGTTTCTCTTTCCTAGCTAAATATTCATATTGTCTGTGGTCCAAATGTGTGTGTGTTTGTGCTCATGCACACACATACGTGTACTTTGACTTAGGTCCAGGTTGAGGAAGTTTCTGATCACATGCAGGTCAGGGTAGTGAGTCTTAACATCCTCTCTCAGGAAATAGATCTAATCTTCTGTGTTAGTCTGGGTAGACTAGAGAAACAAATTCATATTGACACTCATATGTGTATAAGAGAGAGTTTTTTATCAAGGGTAATTGTACATTAAAAAATCATCTGAAACCAATCAAGTCCCATAAATCCGATGTTAGTCCATATGGCTGATACCAATCTATAAAGTCCTGTTCAGACTCACAAAACACATGCAATGATGCTGAGTGCAGATGATTACAGGCCAGTGGGTAGAAAGACTTTGGATCCAGTGGTGTTGTAAGCATCTCAACGCTGGCATGGGTCTTCATGTGGCTTCTTCAGTTCCCAGGGCTGCATCAGAGTGATTCCATGTGGCTTCTCCTCAGGAATGTCTCACAGGGAGTCAGCATAGAGAGAGACTCCAAAGGAATGAATCAAGAGAAAGTGTGTCTCCAGCTACAAGGAGGAAAATACAGGAGTTCCCAGAATTCTCAGGAGATGGCCATGCCCACAGAGAGGCCTCATTGGTTATATCTTGATTGACAGGCCAGACTCCACCCCCTCACACTTAATCTTCTCAAATCCTAAATTGACACCATTATGTAATTACCACATCTTCTTATCTGGTTTGAAAGATGCCAAATAAGAATTAAATACCTGGCATCATATTGTAGGGCCTGTCTCATTGTCTTCCTAGGGAGTAGTTTCAGACAGCTCTTGCCCGGAAGTTTTGTTTCAGCAATATTTTATTGTTTCATTATATTCATATTTATTGCAAGAACGTAAGTAGTGTCTAAGAGTCTAACTGTACAGCACAGCAATGAGATTCTGTAGATTCAGGGTATACTTTTTTACAAAAGTATCTGATAGTCAATCAGAATATTTTTATATGTATGAATTCTTGGGAAGGAAAAATTTCATAAATGAGAGTACTTGTATAAAGTGGTAAATATGCATATTTTAGAGTAAGTTAGACATTGTATCTCTAGGATGTGTTTATAACTGTGTTTATAAGCACTTGCATGAAGTTAAGGGTGGGAGTGTGTCTATGTGTGTGTTTAGATGTACAATACAGAATTACAGCAAGTTTCCTTGAGAATTTAATTCCAGAGACTTGTCTTTCCTTTAATTTCAGGGAGAAAGAGGTTATGAATGACCATTTCTAGCTGAGATGATTGTCTTTATGAGAATTACATTATAAAAATTGGATTAATCATAACAAAAGTACTCGTGCAATAAAATTCTGAAGATAACTCATGAAAAAAAGAGGACTTGATGCAAAGGGCTTAAGTGGAGAGCAAATGCTTTGAAAATGATGAGGGCAATGAATGTACAGATGAGCTTTACATAATTGATGTATGTATGGATTGTGATAAGAGTTGTATGAGCCCCTAATAAAATATTTTAAAAAGAAAATATGAAGCAGTACATCATAGATTCAGAAGCTGTGCAAAAAGGGACATCACTGCTGATGGACGATATATCTTGGTTGAAAGCAGAACATATTGTAAAGATATTTACCTCTGTTTTATTGAGTATATAAAGGCATTCAAGTGTTTGAATAATGGCAATTATGGATAACATTGCAAAGAATAAGAATGTCAGAATACATAATTGTGTTTATGGGAAATTTTTACATAGACCTAAAGTTAGTCATTAAAACCTAACATGGAGATGCTGTGTGGAATAAAATCAGAAAATACATGTGTCAGGGCTGAATCCATTCACCATTATTATGTAATCTGTATGCTAAGTGGATTATACCAGTTCTCTAGAAAAAGCAAAAGCAGTGATGTTAATGTATAAAGAAATTAATATCCAGAAATGGCTTAAATAATTGTAGAAGTGGGTGAATCCAATCCATTTCAAGTGCATGGGTCAGATGTTAAGCTGGAGTCTTCTCCTGACTCATGTTTCTGTGGGAGCTTAGGAACCAGGAATCAGGAAGATTAAGCAGGAGTATCACAGGCTGATGGATGCAAAGTTGAGTGACTCCAAGGTCAGGGGCCCACAGAAAAATCTTGGGATTGTCAAGCAATCTTGTAGGAGGTAAACAAATCAGATGCAGGATGTAGATCTAGCAGAAGTGGCAAGCTTTCCCGCAGAGGCAGATTTAAAAGGAGCAACCATATCCCAGAGGAATCTTTCTTCTAATTCCAACAAGACTGACATATTCAAGAGGGCTGCACTTCACCACAAGTGCTAGCTGCTCAAAGTGTATTACATTATGTTAGATCCCATCATGGAGTTGATTAAATTTTGCTAGATTACATCATGGGACTTACTGCCAAACAACTGAGAACCCTGGCCGAGCCAAGTTGACACCAAACATAACTATCATACTGAGAAAATAATATGAGAAACTAAACTAGATGAAGAAGAATGTGGCATCAGGATAGGAGGAATCTTCATGAACAATTTTCAGTATGCAGAAGACACACCTTGCTTGATGAAAGTGAAAATGTTTCGACACTTAACCAAAAACTACAGCCTCTGATATGGTTTATAACTAAACAAAATTTCTAACAACCAGGGACCAATAGACAACATCATTATAAAGGGAGACCATATTGAAGTTGCTAAGAATTTCATTTTCCTTGGATCCACAATGTGTCCATGAGATAGTTAGTTTATTGTGTCAGCCTGGCAGATAAAGACATGTGGGATTAATTGTCGGGCAGAGATAAATAGCTCGGTGAGCCTCGCCTTCCTTTTCTCTCGTTCTTTGATCATCGGACCAGTGAGCAGCTGCCTTGCTTGTTCTGTGCCTCAATTTGCAAACTACACTACCTGTGGGACACCTAACCTGTGAACTATGTCACTGTAATTTGAGGTCCTTTTAAGACTTGCCTCGCCAGAGAATTGAAATGTACATCTCTGGAGCTGGAGACTCACAGTTGGTGACCTGGCTGACAGTTGGTGACCTGTCTTGCTGTTTGCTGCCTGTGCTGGGATAGCCTAGCTCTCTCTACAGAGGACTACCTGGCAGCCCTCAAGACTTGAAGGACTACCAGTATCTCACAACTCTCTCACAGGAGTGAGTTGCACTGAGCCATTTGCACTGCATTATAATTTAGCTGTTCATTTCTTGTATTATATATCTATCTGTATATAATTTAACAGTTTATTTCTATCTTTATAAATATATATATATATAATTGTCAGCAATCTGGTTTTATCTCTCTAGAGAACTCTGGCTAACACAGTCCACAAAAACAGCAATCACTAAAACAAATGACAATGTATTAGACAAATTTTCTATACAAGACCTCTTTAAAGTGTTAAAAGAGAAAGATGTCAATTTGAGGATTAAAGTGACCCTGACCCAAGGCAAGTTATTTCTAATTCCCTCATTGCATTTAAGGCTAGAAAATGAATAAGGAAGACCAGAGGGAAATTGATATTGAATTATGGTATTTGTGAAAAATATTAAATAGACAATGATTTCCAGGAGAATGACCAAATCTTCCTGGAAGAAGTACAGCCAGAATGTTCCTTAGAAGTAAGATGGAAAATGAAAAAATGAGGAGCTGATTCCAAGAGCCCAAGCTGAAAGCAAATGTTTTGAGAATGATGAGGGCAACGAATGTACAAGTGTGCTTTACACAATTGGTGTATATATGGATTTTGATAAGAGTTTGTGAGCCCCCAATAAAATGATTTAAAAAAAGAAGTAAGAGGGAAATATTTAGTATCACACTCTTTAAACATGTTATAAGGAAGAACAGTTCCTGAACAAGAACTTCTGGTTTGGTAAAACAGAGGCTCAGAAAAAATAAGGAAGATGCTCAATGAGATGGAGTCACATTGTGTCTGCAATAATGGATGCAAATAAATGAACAGCAAAAAGGATGGTGCAGGGCTAAGCAGAATTTAGTTCTGTTAAGATAGTATACTTAGGAGTTGAAAGTATCTTGATGTCATCCAGCAACAACAATTCAATTAAAAAAGGTGCTGTGGCAAACTATTTACATATGTTACCTCATTTCAATCTTAGAACAATCCTGAAAATTATATACTATTGGCACCCTAATTTTACAGATGAGAAACTTGCAGTCCAGAGATTAAGCAATCTGTGGAACGTCTTTTAACACAGAAAGCTCAGTGTCAGTAGTCTAACCCAGGATTCTGACCTCAGGATTCTCATCGATAATGACTACATTGTTCTAGTGTCCTACTAAAACCTTCATGCAATTTTATGTGAAAGCTAGAGCTTTTATTGTGAGTATCAAAACTAGAATATGAGTTTAGAATTAATATGAACAGTGGAAAACATAGAAAGTAATGTTTTGGGCAGATGAATTACTGTAGAGAGAAGACAACATCTTTAGGCTAATTATTTGGTTCTTTGGTGTCTCATTTTGTATGATCCAACCAAGAAAATAGGGTATAAATTTGGTTTTCCCAGAACTCTCAAAAAACTAATCATGAGGAATTGCTAAATAGGAAGAAGGACGCAAAGTTTTGGCTTTTAGGAAACTCACAGATTAACTTTTTACAGTTGCCTTGAGGCTGAGCCAATTGTGTTTTAGAAACTTCTTGGAGTCCTGACTTTTTTTTGTCTTTTAAAGTCTAACTCTGGCTCTATTTATTAAATATTCAGATAATTTACTTTCTCCAAGATTTTGGAAGCGTGTTGTCTGTGTTTGGATGTACACTCCTAAACTCGCTATACAATCCAGGGATAAACAACCTCAACAAAAGTATGGCTAATTGAACTGCGGGTTATTTACCCCTTTTGATAGCAAAAATAATTTCATCCATTTTAACAAGGCACACAACACAAACATATGATGAAAGCTAATTATATCTTCCTTTGCCATTCTATCTTTTGGAGGTAATACTAGTAATGTTATCTGTTCGGTATATTTTCTTTCACATCTTTCTCCATGCTCCCTCCTTAAGGAAAACATAGTATACACATGTTTTTACAAACACCATATGGTTTCACCCTCACTGAAAAAGCAAGCTGCTTTGTTCATTTAATATAGACTTTTCTCTAAGTCAGTAGCTATAGAGAAAGACCAACACACTGAATTATATAAAAATTAGAATTTTCTGACTGGAAAAAGTTTTTTCTTACCTGTCATATGAGTTGAAAGTATTTCTCCAGCTTATTCTTTGTATTTTCTTTTTGTTTGTCTATCATTTGTTAGTTAAATATTTTCATAATCTTAGAGTGAAGGATTCCTTCTCAAATAAGACAGAAAATTCAGATGCTATGAAGGAAAAATTATCCATGCTTGACTCAAAAACAAACAAGCAAAAAGTCCCAAAACCTAACTTACTTCCATCAAGTTGATTCTGACTCATAGGGACCATATAGGACAGGGTAGAGTGGCTTCTCTTGGTTTTCAAGATTGTAACACTTTATGGGAGTAGGAAGCCTCATCTTTCTCTCATAGGAGGAGTGGGTGGTTTCAAACTGCTAGCTATGTGGTTAGCAGCCTAACATAGTCCTATGCCACTGGGGCTCCTTATATCTGACTACATTGAAGAATAAAAGTGAAGGCTTTTGTTTTAGTCCGGGTAGACTAGAGTAACACATTCATAGACACACTCATATGCAAGAGATCATTTTATATAAAGGGTAATTGTACATTAATAAAGCATCCCAACCCAGTCCAGTCCATGCCCATAAGTCCAATATTAGTCCATATGTCTGATACCAATCTTTAAAGTCCTCTTCAGACTCATGAAACACATGCAATGATACCGAATGCAGGATGATTACAATCCAATTGGTAGAGAGTCTTTGGATCTAGTGGCAGTGGCTTCTCCAGCTAAGGGCACTAGTATAGTTCCATGTGTCTTGTCAGTAGAGTGTATTCCATGGAGTGAGCTGAGAAAGAGGGGTGTCTCCCACCTTGAAGGAGGAAAATACAGGAGTTCCCAGAATTATCAGGAGAAGGTCATACCTACACAGAAGCCACATTGATTATATCTTGATTGACAGGCTAGAGTCCACCCCTTCACTCAAACTGACACCAGAATATATAACTACCACAGCTTTACAATAGTATCTTTTCAGTCAGAGGAAATGTTAGGTGTGGAAGAATGTTGTAGAACGATATAATATAAAGGAAGAAAAACAAGTGTCAGATCAAAATTTGATTGAGTAAGCCACAGGAAAGACAATTTGATCAAAAGCTAAGGGCATGTATCTGGAACTAGCAAGAAATGGTTGAGGGTCTATCTGGGTGACAGTGGTGACCAATAATAACTTGTATAAATTAAAGAAAATGACTGAAAGGGGGGGCCATTCTCAGAGAAACCAAAATTTTTCATTCTAACTGACTGAATCGCTGACATTAGAAGGACAAAAGATATTCAAACAATAGAGTGATCCTCAGCAACCCTTTCCAACAAGCAACCCTTTACCACCTCAGTGCCTAAAACTCTTATTCCCCATCTTAGGTTCCTGAGCCAAATGTCCTTCCTCTAAAATATTTTTCTATTATTGAAGAAGTAGCAGCTTTTATACCCTTAAAGTGGGATTATGCGGTGAATCTCTGATGCTTTCTAAATGAGTGACCTTGGGAAAACTGCTTTTCTTCTTTGAGTTTCTTCATCTAAAAAAATAGACTAATACTGATTTCTAAGGTTTTTCAGGAAGAAACAAAGAAAATGACTAATGTATGTGAAAATGTTTCAGGTAAGGCAATGGCCAACAAAATAATAATGATTGCTAAGATACCAGTGCCACAATTTGTCTGTCATTTTGTTGTACTTCAGTGGCTTGTGCATTGCTATGATAGTGGAAGCGATGTCACTGGTATTTCAAATACAAGCAGTGTCACTAAATGAACAGAAACTTAGTTTCACTAGAAGTAGAGCTTCCAGACTAAGAACAGATGATGAGGAAGGAATAAGCTGTCCCCTTTCTCGAAAGGAGAGAACTAGCTGCTGAAAACCTTATGGATAGCATAGAAATTTTGTCAGATACTGAAGGCCTAATAAATGAAAGCAAAACGTTGTCAGAGATAGGACCAGAAGATGAGGAACCCTTCAGGTTGGAAGACTCAAAATATGAACTATCTCCTCAAAGTAGTTAAGAGATTAAACAACACATTGTATTGGGTTAATCTACTGTACAAGACCTCTTTAAAGTATTGAAAAGCAAGGAGGTTACTTTGAGGACTAAGGTTCACCTGACTGAAGCTACAGTATGTTCAATTGTCTCATATGCATGTGAAAGTTTGATGTTAAATAAGGAAGATTGAAGCAAAATAGATGCAGTTGAGTTATGATGTTGGTGAACGATGTTTACTTGTGTTTCATTGACTATGCCAAGGCATTCTACTGTGTGGATCATTACAAACTATGGATAATCTTGAGAAATGTGGGAATTCCAGAACACTTCATTGTGCTCATATGGAACTTGTACATGAATCAAGAGGCAGTCGTGCAAAGGTAACAAAGGAATACTGTGCGATTTAAAATCAGGAAGGGTGAACGAAAGGGCTGTATCCTATCACCATACTTATTCAATCTCTGTGCTGAGCAAATCATCAGAGAAGCTGGTTTAGAAGGGGAGCAACAATTCTGGGTAGTTATGCAGTGGAATGGGCTAAGGTGGTTTGTGAGACTCAAGGGATTTTTTGCCCTGGGGTTGGTCACCAAGGGGGGAGGGGATGTCAGTCAATATGGGAGCCACTGTTCCTCAGGAGAGAGGAGTGTCAATAGCAGAACCATGGTAGCTCAACAGAAGACCCTTGTAGGTTATGTGGGATTTGCAAACCTTCCAAATCAAGTATACAAAAAATCGGTGAAGAGGAGGTTTGAATTCTAATCTTCTGAACTAGGAAAGTCAACGTCAGTCAACTTGTTATTTCTTACAGATTTGTATTCTCCAGTGTATCCCGATCCTCCCATAAGATACAAAAGATTTTCCAGTGTAAAAATTCAAAGTTTTAAACAAAGAAGGTGGTGTGCAGTTACTGATCACAATAGTTGATAAACATGCATTGAATAATAGTCATTGCTGGCAGCCGGCTATCGATTACATTGATAGTAAGTTTAAGGACTACCTCAATGTGGAATCTTGAGTGAATAGACAACAGATGCCTGAGAACAGAGTGCAATTTTCTTTGTACTTCATTGCTCCTTTAGGACTTGGACTTAAACCACTGGATATTGAGTTTATGAAGTGCTTACATGAAAAAGTTATTATTGCCAAAGCAGACACATTCACAACAGAGGAGTGCCAACAACTTAAAAAACAATTAATGAAATGAACCCAAGAGCATAAAATTAAAATTTATGAATTTCTAGAAACTGATGATGAAGAAAATATAAGCTTGTTAAGAAGATAAAGGATTTCAGCAATTCCTCTTGGTTACATTGCCCATGGTCAAGTCCTACCAGGCCTCTTACACCCTCCTAGCAACTGATTTTGGATCACTTGTTGTTCCCTTTTCCTTTGTTAAAACCACTTCCTTTCCTCCACCTCCCCTTCTCCCATGACCCCCTAGAAATATTGATCCCATTGTTTTCTCCTCCATCTTGTTTATCCAGCTTATCTTATCTAGATAGACTTGCAGAGATAATAATATGTACAAAAAAACAAAGCAACAAAAGAAAACAAAACAACAACATCAAAAACCAGTGACAAAAAAAGGAAAAGCCTGTAAATAGCTCAAGGTCTTCTCGGGGAAGGGGTGGCTATCCACATAGTTGGGATAGGGGTCGGCCCCTCAGACCTCTCTACTGGTTTCCTGCTTCATGCTAGTATATTGCATTCACATCTTGGAGCAGCAGGTTGTTCCCTCTTTCCTTGTGGAGATATAAACAATACACTCCCCTTGGGTGGGTTAGTGGCCCGTTCCCCAGCTACCCATTTCTTTTTTCTCCCCCCACCGCTTTTTATTTGTCTACCATATGTATTCTTGAATTTGATCTGGCCCCTGCCATGCTACCGGGATCTCACCCCAGGGATGTTTGCATACAGTAGCTTTTTACTTCACCCACACATCTGCCCTGGGCTGGAGTCCCTGGAGATCTGAGATCTGATCCTTGGGACATCAAGGCTCAGCTGGCTGGACTGCTCTGTAAAGCACCACCGCCACCATCACAGTAGCCAATTGCCCCACCCAAACCCCAGGCCTGGTCACCATTCCAGGAGCCACTTGACTGCATCTCTGAGACCCACTTGGCTGTGGGGGGACAACTTTTCAGCAGCTGCCCACTCACAGCACTCCCCTAGGAAAGCTGCTTCCTTCTCCCATGGTTCTCCTGTCTCCACTTGGCAGCAATCTGTTGTGAGCTCGTGTCTCTCCTTCCATTCACCCACGGCCCCAGGAACTGACCTGCAGTCTACCTGTAGCAGGTTAGGTGACCTGTGACTGGTGATATCCCTTCCCTTCCACTTCCCCACATCATTGCCTGAGAACCCTACACCCGTGCTGCTGTCTGCTCACCCGTTTCTCCTGTTGCTACCACGTGTTACCCCGCACGAGACCGCACCTCTCCTGTGCGCTCCCACCCATTCACACCGGCGCCAGCCCATGCCACTACTAAGAGCTACAGTGCACTCCCTGTGCAGCAATCTGAGCTCTCCCTGATCCTGCTGACGCGATTAGTGCCCCAAGCCCGCTGGGAGTGGTGGAGAGTGCATCCTTGACCCCAAATGCATACATTCCCCACATATAGTCTGGCTCTGGATCCCAGGGAATAAGCGACCCAGGTCCAAGGTCTTCCCAGCCGATGTCTGGCCACACTGCCTCAGACCCCCACGAGGCCAATGCCTACCTATTGGGCCCCCTCAGCCTTATCATTGCACACAGAGCTCCTCCATTCCTGCCACCCATAGCAGCAGCGTCGTGTCCCATGCCAGTGTGGTGCTCCCCACTCACTGATGCGACAGCTACCTCCTCCAGTGCTAGGCACCAGCACCCTGTGAAGGCTCTTCCAAATCACCTGCACTAGGACAGTGGGGCTGTTTTTGTCCTCAATGAGCAGCTCCCCCTGCCACCTTTGCCTTCTATTAGGCATCTTTTAAAAAAATTCAAAATTAAACAAGAAAAAAAAGGCTAATAATCGTGGCCTGGAAGACCAGTTCAAAACAGCCCAGGGGCATACATATAAGCTCCAGCCCCACTTCTGTCAGTGAAAATCCTCACCATTTTTGGCTACTAAATCATTGTGGAACCCTGCCTGCACAGCAGTCTGATCCATCTCCATAGTATGCCTCAGGCAGCCTCCCCAAAGCATCTTTATCAGTAACACAGAGAAGGACCTCAGCGCCCCTGGGTCTGCTAGAAACATGATGCCTACCTTAACAAAAGGGTCAAGGAAGCATCAGCAAGCCGCATCACCCACAACCAAAATACCAGAGAGACAAAACACAATAGCAGAGTTAGGACGCTCATAGAAGTATCAGTATAAGACATGGATCTGCCACAAAGTGAAATTTTCAGAAGGCTGCTTGGAGTAATACAGGAGTTGAGGGAATCAATGCAGCGTAAGGATGCAATGATAGAGGAGAGGAAGTCCAAAATTAAAGGGATGAACTCCACGATAGAGGGGATGAAGTCCATGCACCAAAGGGAAATACACGGGCTAATGGATGAGGTAGCAGAAGCAACACACAAGATAACTGAATTTGTGATTAGACTAGAGGAGGCAGAGAACCATATCAGTGATCTCAAAGACACTCAGGCAGACCTTAGCAAATGAGAAAGACAGTCAAATAGGAAAATAAAAGAGGCAGAAGATAACCTGAGATCAATGACAGATGTTAGGAAGAAGGAAACTATTTGAATAATTGGTCTACCTGAGCAGGACAAAACAATCAAGTCTACAGCTAAAATAACGAAGGAATTTCTAGAAGCAAATTTTCTCACCTTAATGAATGAGAATCAAACACTCATATAGGAAGCACAGACGACACCAACTAGACAAGCCATTTTCAGCCTATGGGTCGTGACCCCTTTGGGGGTCGAATGACCCTTTCACAGGAGTTTCCTGATTCATAAGAGTAGCAAAATTACACTTATGAAGTAACAATGAAAATAATTTTATGTTTGGAGGGTCACCACATCATGAGGAACTGTATAAAGGGTCATGACATTAAGAAGGTTGTGAACCACTGAACTAGACTAAACCCCAAGAAGAACTCACCAAGGCATATAATATTTAAAATATCCAACTTTGGGGAAAAGATAAAATTTTAAGAGCAGCAAGAGAAAGGAAGACGTTCACATACAATGGAGCTCAGGTAAGAATATGCTCAGCAATATCAGCAGAAACCCTGAAGAGGAAAGAGTGCAGCAACATCTTCCAAAACCTGAAAGAAAAAAATTGCCTGCCCAATGAATTAAAAAAACATGGAAGACAGGGTTAAATACTTGGAAAAACAGGCCCTCCCTAAATTATCCCAGACAGAGGTCCAGATCTCAACAAACCCATAGCAAAAGAAAATATAGATGTGATTATCAAGAAGCTACCAACAAAAAACCTCAGAACCAGATGGCTTCACAGGAGAATTCTATGAAGCATTCAGGGAAGAGTTGACACTGATCTTCCATAAAGAATTGCAGAGCGTAGAAAAGGATGGCAAATTCCCAAACTCATTTTAAGAAGCCATTATAACTTGATACCCAAACAAGGAAAAGACCCCACAGTTACAACAGACCAAATAGATGCAAAAGTCCCTAACAAAATATTGGCCAATAGAATACAAAGTATATAAAACATACCATCCACCATGACCAGGTAGGATTCATCTCAGGGATGCAGGGATGGTTTAACATCCAAAAATCAATCAATATACACCACATGGATAAGAAAAAGTATAAGAACCACATGATAATATTGATAGATGCAAAAACACACTTGACAGCATTCAGCACCCATTCTTAATTAAGACACTCATGAAGATAGGAATGGAAGGAAAATGCCTCAAGCTAATACAAGCTATCTACAAAAATTCAATAGCCCGCATGATAGTGAATGGAGAAAAGACAAAAACAATCCAAATGAAAAGGAGGACCAGACAAAGATGTCCTTTGTCTCCACTTCTATTTAGTATGGTACTGGAGGTTGTAGCTAACAACATAAGACAGCAGAAGGACATTAAAGGTATCCAAATGGGAGAGGAGGGGGCAAAACTATCACTATTTGCAGACAACATGATTCTGTACATTGAAATATCTAAAAAACCTGTACAATGGGAATACTTACAGCGATAGAAGAATATGAAAGAGTGGCAGGACACAAGATCAACAAACAGAAGTCTATGGGTTTACTATATATATTGGACAGGATCATGGAAGAGGAGATCATGAAAGCAGTACACTTCACAATAGCCAAGAACTAATTGAAATACCTAGGAATATATTTAACCAAAAAAACTAAAGACCTATACAAGTAAAATTACAAGACCCTACTACAGGAAACTGAAAGTGACCCCCACAAATGGAAGAACATCCCATGCTCGTTAATTCGAAGACTCAACATACTAAAGATGCCAATCTTATCCGAAGCACTTTATAAATTTAACACTATTCCTATTCAAATACCAACAACCTTCATCAAGGAATTGGTAAAAATGACCAGCAATTTCATTTGGAGAGGGAAGAAGCCCAGAATTAGCAGATAACACCTCATGAAGGGCAAAATCAGAGGATTCACTTTACCTGATTTCAAAACCTACTGCACAGCCACAGTGGTCAAAACAGTGTGGTACTGGCATAATGACAGGTACTCAGACCATTGGAAAAGAACAGAAAGCCCAGAAGCAAATCCATTAGCATATAGACAACTGAACTTCAATAAGAGCCCCCAAAATATCAAGTGGGAAGTGAATGCCCTCATTAAAAAGTGATGCTGGAAACAATGGATATCCAACATGTAGAAAAATGAAACAAGATGTTTACCTTGCCCCATGCACAAGAACAAACTCTAGGTGGATCACAGACCTAGAAGTAAAACTCCAAATCATCAGGACTGTCACGGAAGAAATCTGGACTAGCCTAAGATGATTGACCCAGGGAATACATAGACTCACTGCAATAGGGAAGGGTATATACACAGGTGAACTGGAAATAGACAAATGGGATTGAATAAGAAAAACAACTGTGCACGTCGAAAGACTTCAGCAAGAGGGTAACAAGGCAACCCACAGACTAGGAGAGGATTTTTAGCAATGATACATCAGAAAAGGGGCTTCTTAGTAAAATCTACAATACCCTCTTGGCCTGCAAAAAGAGGAAAACAGTTAACCACCTGAGGAAGTGGACAAAAGAACTGAAACGAAGTTTCATTAGGTAGAAGACCCGTATGGCCAATAAACACATGAGAAAGTGTCACAGTCATTAGCCATAAGAAAATGCAAATTAAAACAACCGTGAGATACCATCTAACACCCTTGAGGTTAGCCCAAATCAGAAAATCAGAGAGCAACAAATGTGGGAGGGGATGTGGCGAAAGAGGAACTCTCCTCCACTGCTGGTGGTCGTGTAGATATGTACAGCCACTGTGGAAAGCAATCTGGCATTATTTAAAGAAAATGGAAATTGATCTACCTTATGACCCTCTACTGGGCATATACCCAGAAGAGATAAGAAATAAAACACGACCAGTCATCTGTGCCCCGATGTTTATTATGGTACAATTCACAATCACAAAGAGTTGGAAACAACCTAAATTTTCATTTGTAGATGAGTGGATTAGTAAACTCTGGCACATAAACTCATTGGAGTACTATGCAGCACTAAAAAGCATGGAAGATCACTTGAAACACATCATTTTATGAGAAGAATTGGAGGAAATTATGTTAAAAGAGGTCAGCCAGTCACAAAAGGACAAGTATAACATGAGTCCCCTGAGGTAAGTATAGTCAATACAGTAGGTATAGAAGAAAACACACTTATCTCACAATATACGGGTGGTGGCACAGGCAGTCGGGTGGAGGTCAGACCAAACCCAAGCTGGTACATGCGAATCCAACATAAAGAAGGGGAATAGGGGGAAAGAGGAGGGAGAAAAGTTGGGGGAGAAACTGAGATGATGCCATGGGGGAAACAGGGAAGTAACCCACCATGGCGGAAGTGTTGGTTGTGTCTCTACAGAATTGGGGTGTGCATATGGACCCCACCATGGCACACCAAACCAGGAGGGTAATGCAACGACATGGAGAATTGCATGAAGAGATTGGGCTACAGGGCCGGCCCCAACCAGAGCCAATCTGACCCCCGCCTTAGAAGTATGTGCCACAGACAACACTAAACCATCAGGTGGGGGAAAGGAGCCGACTTACCTTGTCCACACAGAAGCAAACCAAGAAAGAAAAATAGAATGGGATTGTCGGCCTAGTCTCCATATTGACACACCAAGCCTGGAGGATAATGTCCCTACACAGAGCTGTTAAGACACAGAGAGGACTGTAGGACTGCCAACACTCAAGACATGTTGATCCCTAACTGGAGCATACAGTGACAGAGGACAATAATGGGGACACAAGGTGGGGACATAATGTGGCTTAATTCCCCACAATGGGACAAACCAAGAAGGGTGCATAACAGATCAGGAATTGGAGCAAAGTAAATCCACAAAGCTCCTAAAGAGGCCCCAAAATAGACTTTGGGCTAGGACAGACAGTCCCCAGAACTCCCCCAGGACCAGGGGTGAGAGACCCACAAAGGCCAGAAGACAGACCTGGAACTATATATGTTTTGTTTTGCTTTAATTTCTCTCCTATTCTTTTTTTTCAACCTTTTGTTTTCTTATTGTTTGGACTATAACATTGCTGGTTTATCTACTTATGTAAGACAGACTTGGGAAACAAGCTCTGGGAGAAGGCAACAGGGACAATGGCCCCAGTGGTTCTTTGGGGAAGAAGGTGGTGGTGGTGGTGGTAAAGTTGTGGTGAGCAAACAATGCCATACACAGGGGAACAATCAGGGAATTAAAACCAATATCTAGGAGTTTCTAGAGTTCCTGTGGGTATTAGAGCAACACCAATCTAGCTGAGAGGAAGTACTAAGAGGTGGAAGAAGGGGGAAAGTGATGGTGGGATAGCAGGAGGCAAAAGGAAACAGGAAAGCTCTAGGAACCAAAGCTATAAATAGAGGTATTAACAGAGGGGTGTACTTATGTAAATACATTGATCCGTTAAAATAGATGTATTGGCCTATGTAGATATATTTATAAGGTAATACACTGAGTCTACCGATGGGCCTTGGGTCTCAGCTCATATCCTCCCTCAATACAAGAACACGTTTGTTCTAACAAAATGGCATTTTGTGATGCTCACACCACCCACTCACCCCCCGACATGATCGATGAAGACAAAATGGGTGCATAAACAGATGTGGTGAAGACAGCGGATGGTGCCTGGCTATTAAAAGATATAGTGTCTGGGGTCTTAAAGGCTTGAAGTTAAACAAGCAACTATCCAACAGTGAAGCAACAAGTCCTCATGTAAGAAGCACACCAGCTGGCGAGATCATGAATTTCATTAGGAGCAATTAACAGGCATCGGAAGATTCATAACAAACAACAAACAAACACAAACGCATTGGTGAAAATGAGAGGGGTTAGAGCAGAAACCCAAAGTCTGTCTTTGGACAATGGAACATCCTCCAACAGAATGGTCGCAGAGAGGGAATAAATCAATCAGGGTGTTGTAGAGCACCGATGGATCACGCAATATACCTTGGTCCCTTGAGGCCTCCTGACCCCCAACTATCATGACCCCAGTGCTGCTTCCCTCTCTGGACTGGACAAAGCATGTACACAGGAATGGGACTAGTGATACCAAAAGGTAGGGGAAAGCGGGGGGCCGGGGAGAAGTACCGATCTCAATGAATGACAACTACACAAACCCCTCCAGGGGGAAAAACAACAATAACAATCTATAATATATCAAGGGGTCATGAGGATGGTAGTGGGGGGAGGGAGGGGGAAAAAGAAGAGCTGATCCCAAGGGTTAAATAGAAAGTAAATGTCTAGAAAAGAATGATGACAATTTCTGTACCAGTATGTCTGATACAATTGATGTATGGATTGTAACGAGAGTTGTAAAAGTCCCCAATACAATGATCTTTTTAAAAATAGCAAAAGGGTCAGAGGAAGGCAGTACTCTTGGCGTGTGGCTGAAGTTTAATATAGTGAACATTGTGGCTTTAAAATTCTGAGAAATATATTTATAAGAACACACATGCAGGGAAGATGTCATTAACGATATACACTATAAGAACTACAGAAGCAGGAAACTAGCAGCTGTGACTTATAATTGGGTTTCTAACAAGAATTAAGGACAGCTTGAAATGAACCCTCTGGCACAAAAGGCAGAGGAAAGAAGGGAACATATAGCCAAGATGAAGATGGAGCTGTAACAAGTTGTTTTGTTTGTTTTTTTTTAACATTTTATTAGGGGATCATACAACTCTTATTACAATCCATAGTTTTTAAGATGAATGTGAAAGAAAAAGTTTAGAAACTGAAGGACTCTGAGCTCCAACGATGTCATGAGCAAATGAAAAAAAAAATGGAAACACAACACAAAAATTAGAGGGAAAACAGTGTGAGTTTGAGGATGAGAAAGCAAACTGTGAAGTTCAATAGTGCTTATTAGAACAACAGAACTGTTTGAGAACCATGGAAACGAACAAGAAGGTAAGATCTTTTAAACTGTCTACCACCAGTTATGCATTATTTGCCAATATGCCAGTTTGGACATCAGTGTTTGTTGGGTACATTTGACCAATTTTATCCACAATGACAGATTTAATAGTGTGACACAATCTGTTGCTGTTGTTGCATTTGATGGAGATAAAGATGCCTTGAATTGTTTAGGGTTATGGTGTACTTAAAAAATAACAACTCTAAGTATCTTTCCTACATTTCTTTTTTATTAAACAGATGTTTCCATTTAATGCAACATACTACTGCTGTATAATCATGATCTGGTAGTTAGATTATTTACAGGCTATTCCAAAAATAAAAGAACCGTGGAAGTATTTCAGTGAGAATAAATTGCCATAGTATGATGCAAACTATGGTTCTCTATAATAATTATAATATAGAAGTTCCATTCAGTACAGCGCTGCACACAATGATGTAATTTAGTCTAATGCAGTTGACCCTGTTTTGACACTTCTACTGTTTAAAAATGCACACGGGAAAACAAAGAAACTATGTGCTTACAGTGCATCTAGAGCTTTATCATAACAATGATTTTTGTTTGTTTTGGATTTTTAAAATATATAATATCCTCAGTTGGTACTTTAGCCATAACTTCATTACTGTTTCATTTTTTGTAAGGACACTTAATTTAGGTATTTTCCATATATTGACCCTGCTAAAATAGATTATAGCATCTTTCATATGGTAGGAACCAAAAAGCCAACTTTCCTTTAACTTCAATTTTACACTTTATGGTAAATAGCAGGGGGGGAAATGCATCTATGAATCATTTCTAGGTAAATTTGTGAAGCTAATGACCAACCTGTTTCTACCTATGTGTAGTCTCCTTATTTTACTAGAAATGGTAATCGTGGCTTCTCAGAGGGGAAAAAAGTCACCATTCTACATTTAGCTGTATTCATATATTGCATTTCTGTATTTTCTTTGTATTGTAAACAATCTTGTGATGTAAAAGAAGAGGAAGAAGAAGAAGGAGAAGAAGAAGGAGAAGAAGATGAAGAAGAAGAAGAAGAAGGAGGAGGAGGAGGAGGAGGAGGAGGAGGAGGAGGCCCATATGAAGAAGAATTTGACATCAGAATTGTAGGAGGCTTATTAACAACCTGTGATATTCAAATGACACAATCTTACTTGTTGGAAATGAGGAAGACTTTAAGCACTTGCTGATGAGGATCAAAGATTTCAACCTCCTGTATGGATTACAGTTCAATGAAAGAAGATCAAAAAATCCTCACAACTGGATCAATAGGTAACATCATGATAAATTGAGAAAAGATTGAAGTTGTCAAAGATTTTGTTTTGCATAGATCAATACATATGGAAACAGTAGTCAAAGGTCAAAAGGTGCATTGCATTAGGTACATCTGCTGTACTACACCTCTGTAGAGTATTGGAAAAATAGGATGTTACTTTGAGGACTACGGTGCACCTTACCCATGCCATGATATTTTTAATTACCTCACATCTACGTGAAAATAAGACTGAAAAAGAATCAATATATTTGAATTGTAGTGCTGCTGAAAGTATGAACTGATCAATCTTTGAAGAAGTATGGCCAGAATGCTCCTTAGAAGTCAGGAAGGTGAGACTTAGTCTTACATAATTTGGACATGTTGTCAGGTGAGATCAGTTCCTGGAGAAGGACGTCATGTTTGGTAAAGTAGAGAAACAGTGAAGAAGAGAAAGGCTCTGAATGAGAAGGATTGACACAGTGACTGCAATAATGGGCTCAATATTGGAACAAGTGGGAGGATGGCAATGGTGAAGACTGGGCAGTGTTTTGTTCTGTAGTGCATAGAATTGGAACTGACTCAATGACAGCTGACAATAATATTGAAAGTATCATAGAACAACAGAAGAGCAAATAAATCTGTTTTGGAAGAATACAACCATAATGCTCTTGGAAGTGAGGACTGTGAGGTGCATCTCATGTACTTTGGACATGTCACCAGGAGAGACGAGTCCCTAGGGAAGCATATCATGCTTGAAAAAGTTGAGGGGTAGCAAAAAAGTGGAAGGTCCTTGACTAGATGGATCGGCAGAGTGAAAGCAACAATTGCTATATGTCCGAACCTACTTAACGGCATCAAACAACAAAGACAGCTTAGGCCTAGAAAGCACCCAAAGAAAAACAGATTGACAAAAAGTAGTTCTCTTCTCAACTGTGGACCATTTTAAAGACATGGGAGGTTGGGTGTATGTGACTCAAAACAAAACAAAACAAAATAAAATACACTAACTGTCAATGAGTCAATTCTTATTCATTGTGACCCTATAAATGAAGGTAGAACTGTCTCTGAGTTTCTGAGACTGTAGCCCTTTATAGGAGTAGAAAGCCTAGATCAGGGGTCAGTAAACTTTCTAGATGAAAGAGTCAACCCTGTCCCTCACAACAATTGAAAAATAATTTGATAGGCATAAATATATTTTTACAACTAAAAACTTGAAATAATATTATAAATGAAACTATGTTGATTTTATTTTAATTCTCAATTTTACTTCAGAGCCACATATACATACCTAAAGAGCTACATATGACTCACAAGCTTGTCAACCCCTGGCCTAGCAAAGTAGATCCTGAAGTTTTGACTCATAGTGATTTTAAAGGATAGGGTAGAATTGCCCCTGTCAGTTTCTGAGACATAACTTTTTTACAAGAGTAGAAAGTCTACTCTATGCAGATACAAAGTAAATCCTGAAGTTTCCAAAGTCCACCTGCCACAATGTCACCAGCATTTGTAACTTGTGACTTGAATGGAACAGATTCTGATGCGATGTCAGGGAAGTGATATCTCATATTAAGTATCACAAATTATTAATATGTGTGAGAAAGTCAAGCATAAAGGGTCATTTTTATTATTGCCTATTCTCAAGATAAAACTAACCTCAGGTGTTTCAGCAGGTCCTGACTGATACTACTAAAATAAAAAGTCTGAGGACTCAGTGGTGGAGATGGCCAAGCTCATATGGAACAAGACCATATAAACATGAAATCTCATAACTTGTTGAAGGTGTGGGAGTAAGTGGGTTTCACTACTAGATGTGGTGGCTCTAATAACCCATGTGAAAGTATGCACTGCATATTAGTAAGTAAGCACAAGTAAGACTATGCTTATTTTGTGTGATACTTAAGTTTTCCTGTCAATTTGGCTAAGCCAGGATTATCCAAGACTTAACAATTAAAATTTAGTAATCCCCTATGATGGCATCTAACATAATAGAATCATTTCCTTAATGAAAGCTTCTATGAGCAATAAGGAGCTCCCTTTAGGGTTAAGACTTGCTTCCAATGTAATTGAATGCTGTGGAAAAGCTTGTTTGCATCTTGCTAGGTCTAGATCAGGAACCCTGGTGGTATAGTGGTTTATATGTTAGGTTCCTAACAGCAAGGTAAGCAGTTAAATTACCAGCTACTCTGTAGTAGAAAGATGAGGCTTTTACTCCCATCAAATGTGTCTCAGAAACCCACAATGGCAGTTCTACTCTGTTCTATGGGGTCAATATGAGTAGGAATTGATTCTGTGGCAGTGGAGTTTTGTTTTTGAGAGATCCTGCAGCTGGCTGGTGATCTGACATGTGTTTCTTTGGATTTGAGCCAGCAAATGCTGTATTGCTTGCCAATTCTGGGAATTGTGAGCAGCCTAATATTTTACCTCTTAATTTTGGACTCATTTGCCTCTGCAGCCAGAAACTTGCTATCTGACTTGCCAATCTCAGGTTTATCATCTCTGGTAGCTATGTGAGTCAAGAGAAGTGTTTATTTCTCACCCATGGACTTGGAACTTGTCCACTTCTAGAAATTTGTGAGCCATTTCTTTAATATAACCCCTCCTCTCTAAATATATATGTGTATGTGTGTATGGTATGTGCATATGCATATGTATGTACATATATGTTTCACTGGTTATGCTACTCTAAGGAACCTAACCCGACACTTTATTTACTGGGTACTCTGACCCTTTCAATGTTTGTAAATTTAAAAAGAGGTGTATCAAAGAAAGAAATTGCTGTGGGCTTAACAGAAAGACAGATGCCAAATCATATCTAGAAGCAGAATTTTGGATATTGTGGAAAAATGTGAAATTGTTCATTGTAGATAAGTAAGTAAGTACAAGTAACTCAATGTTTACCTTGCTTATGGGTTTATCTGTCCCCTATCACAATTGTTGCTATATTTGAGCCATTGTTGCAACCACTGTGTGGTTGATTCATTAAGAGTCTTCCTCTTTTACACTAACCCTCTACTTTAACAATCATGTCCTTCTAGGAATTTGTCCTTACTTATACCATGTCCAATGTATTTGAACACTTCATCTCTAAGGAATGTTTTGGCTGTACTTCCTGCAAGAGAGATTTGTTCATTCTTTGGGAAACCTATGGCCTATTCAACATTCATTGTTTAAAATAATAACTTTAAAAGTTCTTTCCCTAGTAGAACTTTGTATATATTTGTGGGAAGCAGTTAACAGGAAGAAGTCTGGCAGGATGGGTTTCTGGAGTGGAGGGAGGCCTTCAACCTTGTGAGTTGAAGGTGAGTCCCAATCATATTCTCATAATTAATATTGTTCCCCACTATATCCTCCCATAAGAGTGATACTTTCACCCTCCCGACACAACCGCTGAAGCCAAAGTGGGTGAACAAGCAAATGTGGTGAAGAAAGCAGATGGTGTCCGGCTATCAAAAGAGATAGTGTCTGGGGTCTTAAATGCTTGAAGGTGAACAAGCGGCCATCTAGCTCAGAAACAAAAAAGCCCACATGGAAGAAGCACACCGGCCTGTGCGATCATGAGGTGTCGAAGGGATCAGGTATAAGGCATCATCAGAACAAAAAAAAATCTTACCATAGTGAATGAAGGGGGAAGTGCAGAGTGGTGACCCAAAGCCCACTTGTTGGCCACTGGAGATCCCCTTGCAGAGGTTTCTAGAGGAGGAGATGAGTCAATCAGGGTGCAATGTAGCACCGATGAAGAATATAGCTTTCCTCCAGTTCCTAAATGATTCCTCCCCACACCCTCCACCCCACTTCCATGATCCGAATTCGACCTTTCAAGCTTGGATAGAGAAGAGGTTGTACACTGGGGCAGATAGGAGTTGGAGACACAGGGAATCCAGGGTAGATGATACCTTTAGGACCAGGGGTGTGAGGGGCGATACTGGGAGGGTAGAGGGTGAGTGGTTTGGAAAGAGGGAACCGATTACAAGGATCTACATGTGACGTCCTCCCTGGGGGACAGACAACAGAAAATGGGGTGAAGGGAGACACTGGATAGGGCAAGATGTGACAAAATAATAATTTATAAGTTATCAAGGGCTCATGAGGGAGGGGGTAGCGGGGAGGGAGGAGAAAAAAGAGGTTTTGATGCCAAGGACTTAAGTGGAGAGCAAATGCTTTAAAATGATTAGGGCAAAGAATGTACAGATGTGCTTTATACAATTGATGTATGTATATGTATGGATTGTGATAAGAGTTGTATGAGTCCCTAATAAAAGGTTAAAAAAATTAAAATAAAATGAGACTCAAAAAAAACCAATGATGCCTTAAAGTTACTTTTTACAAACATATGGCTGATTGTTATCTAGCCTGCAGCTTTAACTATAGGAGAAGACATTTACTACTGCTCTCTAGGATTTGAAGATAGCCACTCCTGCTTACCTGACCGGGGCACTGGTGTTAGGTTACTCCTCCTGTGTACTCAGGGGGCTTGAATGCCCCCAAGTGTATATAATCCTTGGTTGGAAATACATTCTCCCTGTCTGCATGGACCTGGCTTCTAAAGTGATGGTGGTCCCAGAGGTAAGTACTTGCATGTCTTATCTTGTCTGATGTCTCTTTAATTTTACCTCTCAGTTACACAACCATCTTCTGGACCCATTCGATCATGGGGGCTGGTACCCCACTATTAGGTGCCTGGACAAGGACCAAGAGAAGGTCTCTCTAGAGAATTTCCCCGTGTAACTGTTGGGTAGCTAGCACCGGGACTGGGGTGTCCATTGCACTTGCGCAGACGTTTGAGCTTCTGTTTAGGAAGGGGTGGTACACCTAGGTGGGCCTTACACCTGAATTGGCCCATCAGAGCCAGCTGAATTCAATTCAGCCATTGAGGTCAACCAGGATCATTGACCTCACCTCCCAGCGGATCAACTGAAAAGGTGGGATCTGGAGCCCACTGGGTCCCTTTTTTGTCTCTCGAGCAGCTTCTCAGAAGGCTGTGTGGGGATGAAGGGTCCTGAGCATTTCTGTGTAGACCTGAAACTTCTTCTATCTTTTATAAAACTCAAAAACTCACTTGGATCACAACCCAGGCTTTGGTGTGAATTATTTCTCATGAGATGTCAAGGTCCAAAGTATTTCTCCCACAAGAGAAATCTAATACAACAGTTGTGTAACCCCATCAGGAAGTAGAGTGAATTGGGGGAAATTGTTTGAAGTGCGTATCTGGTTGGGGGATTAGTAGATAAGTAGTAGTCATAGTCATCATAGTAGTGAAATATTTTTAAAAAGACAATGGGGCAAGATGAAAGCAAACCTAAAACTTATGCTATTACTCTCACCCACTTACTGAAAAGAAAACAGAAGGTAGCAGTAACAAATGGAAATATGTAAGGTTTTCTACAAGTAGTGAAAAAAGTATAATCCATGGTTCCCAGAGAAAGGAACTTTAGATCTAGGAACTTGGGAGGAAGTGGGTACGAACTAAAAGAAAGCACACAAAGAGGGGCAGAGTATTCCCCTGGAGACCTGGTCTCTGTGGGCTCAAGTTAAGATAGTTTTAGAACCTCTACAGTCAGAGCAAGAGAGGAAAGACGAACATCAATGTAAGGAAAAACCTGAAATAATTATCTGACATTGCAGAAACAGGCAAAAGTGACCCAAAATGAGTATGAGATAGTTGAGAAGGTTTGGGGAAAAAATGAAATTATGTCTGATTGAAAAGAAATCCCTATGGTAAATGCCTCAGCCCCACCTGAGGAACGCAGCTGGGAGAGGCCAGGAAGCCATACAGCAGAGGAAGGAGATAAGGGCAAGGAGGACACTAAACATTACTAATCACCTTTGCTTTCAAAGGTAGAAAGTGGGATTGCAGAAAAAGGAGAGTTAGAAACCAGACTAGCTTTCCCTGTTTGTGAATAGAAAGACCACCCAATGCAGAAACCCCCCAGAGTTATCAGGAAAACCATTTTGGTGCTTTCCTCTTTAAGTTGCTAAAGAACATCAAACAGGCAGTGGCAAACTTTGGGCCCGACTCCCCTATCATGAGCTACATGATTAAATCTCTAGCTGATACTGAACTTCTAATCCCTGCAGATTTGAATACCTTGACTAAGACCTGCCTCTCTCCTTCAGACTCCATACAGTACTGAATCTGGTGGTCTGAGGGAGCTGAAACACAGGCTCCTTGGAATGCAGAGCAGAATAACCCCATAGAGACAGATCTGTTCATGGGGAATGGTAATTTTATAACAATGGAAGTGTGATTGCAGGTTACTGAACAACCATTCTCACAGATACGTGATGTTTGTGTGAAGGCTGGGGAAAAAGTAATAACATCAGTTATACCGATATGGCAGCAGAATGATGAGTCCTATATAGACTTTGATCCTTGATTACAGGATGCTATTAGCAAAAGTATGAATGACACACAAGCAGCAGAAACTCTGGTCCACACACTCACATATGAATATACTAATGAAGACTTTAGGAATGAGATACACCCATACAGGGGACAGGGTACAGGGCACACTTTTAGACTTTCTTAAGATTTGCAGGGGAATAGGATCTGAGACATATAAGGCAGTCCGCCTATCCACTGCTATGGCTAACTAACTACACCAAACCTAAAGGGAAATGCTTTAGCTGCAGGAAGAGTGGTTATTTTCAAGGAGAGTGATGGCAGGGCAGGTCCATCAGCCTAGTTGGGAAAAGTGAGCTGAGACCAGTGCCAGAGCATGGGCCAGGACCACCAAGGTAGGGTTCACAAGAACCCAGACTTTGCCCCTGCTGCAGGAAGCAAACTCATTGGGCACATACATGCAACTCTAAATTCAACAGTAAAGGACTTCCATTAGCAAATGCTACTCAGCAGGAAAATAAGGAATGGAGCTAGATCCAAGCCCCACCCAGCATAGTATGGGAGGCTTGACCCAGACCTAACTCAGCACAGGGATCTGTAAACATCAGTCATACCTTTAACCCAATTTATATAACAATGAAGTCTATCTAACTAGTTCAACAGGTTTAAAATCAAGCAAATTGTCTGAGATTGCTTATGGTGTCCTAAAATCTCCATTATCTAAATAGAAGGGAGAAATAAAGAGAATGAGAAACTTCAGTTAACCTTTTTAATAATATTTTTCCCTCCTTACTGAAAGCTTCTAACAAAATTAGGGCAGATAAACACATTTTCACATCTACAGAAACAGCTGATCCTGAGAAGTCCCAGGATGATGGAAATCGTATTTGGGATCCAGGTTGCTAATCATCTGTAGGAAGACCTATTCACTTATGTTTTTGCAGGAGAAAGCAGATGGACTCCCCTAAGGAGGATGCAACCACATGTAGAGAAAGATGAAGGACAAGCAAAAGATAAAGAAGCCACCCCATCTTATCAATGATTCTGTTTCCCAAAGGGCGATTTGTTTATGTTTTCTCAGGCAAAGGAGATAAGTGGATTTCTTTTCATGCAGCAAGGCACAGAAGAAAGGCAGCTGATGTTGTGAACTGAGAAGTGAGGGAACATCCCAGAGACCTCTGACCTGTTGCTGAAGTTATCCAAATGTCAAGAAGACCTCGCAAAAACCTGAGAATGGCAATGCTGCCTGCTGAGACATTTCTACCATTGCTGATACCATCTAAGAGACACTCTAGGACTCTATCATAACTGAACATTTTATGCAAAAGTGACTGATATTACAATATACTTCATTTTCTAAGAGATCATGATTGTGGACTTCTAATATTAATCAATGGTTAGTATAGACTGAACATTGCAAATTTTGTATAACTATTTATTTGTACAGTGTAACCTTACCTTATGGGGCTTTGGTTAGAAAGCATTTATAGGAACTTAAGGAAAACGTTCTCTAGATGTAATTCAGGTAAGTAGGGAAAATTTCAATATATTTAAAGACAGGTTAAAGTCATCCCCTAACTCTGATGTAATTAAACAATTGGTAGATAATTTGGAAGGCGTAATCTGTGTACCTGGGTACAAACATTTCACATAGTTTAAGTCCTACTTTAACTCTATTGCTTACCATAATTTTTGTCCTTGCAATCACACACTGCTTCTATAAAAAACTAAGGCTTATGAAAGAAAAGCCCATATCTTCAATGGATCTTTTGAATTTTATACATAATACAAAAAACAGATTTGTGGGAAGCAGATAATGGGGAGAGTGTAATAAGGATGAATCCTTTATTTTCATATAGTAAGAAGCCTGGTAGGCTGGGTTTCTGGGGGTGGAGGGAGGCCTTCACCCTTGTGAGTTGATGGTGAGTCCCAATCACATTCTCACAATTAATATTGTTCCCACTATATCCTCCCATAAGAGTGATACCTTAAAGTTACCTCTTACAAGCACATGGCTGATTGTTATCTAGCCTGCAATTTTAACTATAGGAGCAGATATTTGCTACTGCTCTCTAGGATTTGAAGATAGCCACTCCTGCTTACCTGTACCAGGCACTCGTGTTAGGTTATTCCTTGTGGGTACTCAGGGACCTTTAGGGTTAGGGTACAGCCCACTTTGTTATACATGTAGTTACCTGTAATTAGGGTGGCTTGCATGCCTCCTGGGTGTATATAAGCCTTGGTTGGAAATGTATTCTCTCTCTCTGCATTCTTAAAATGCAATATTTTTAAACCTTGGCTATACAGTTATAAAGGGGAAATTATTTCAACTTTCTGCCTCAGTTTCCTCATTGGTAAAATTGTGGAGAGAGAGAGAGAGAGAGAGAGAGAGAGAGAGAGAGAGAGAGAGAGAGAGAGAGACTTCCCTGGTTTTGCTCCTCTAAAAAAACCAGTTTAAGGGAAATAACAATTGATTTTGTACCATTCTTGCAATAACTTGTATTAATGGATAGTGTTATTAGTCTTACTTTATGGATGGTGAACCTAAGTTTGAAAGATACCTGAAGAAAAAAAAATGAGTATTAGAGCTGACACTTAAGCCCAGGACTTATAACTCTTAAGCATCATACTCTTTCCACATCAACATTTTGTTGCTTGCCTACTTTTGTTACACAATAATAAAAATAGCTATTTACCTTGATGTCTCTAGATGGCAGGCACTGGACTATGCCCAAAACACAAATTATCTCATTTAATTTCCTCAGTGATCCTTTGAGGCTTACCACATTATATTATTCATATTACCCTCTAAGAGTTCTCAACTGAGATATACAGAAAGACCCCTTTAGCAAGATCCTACTACTAACAAATACTTTTCTAACCCAGGTCCTAATTCCTCCAAAGATTTATCTTTTCATCACAAAATGTGACTGTATAAGTGGACAAAAAGGGAAGAATTCTGTAGTGGTGGGTTTGGGAGAGACACTAGTAGGGTGTGAGAAGTTGAGTTACTCACTTTTGGATAGGAGAAGTACCTCTTCATGGTGGCACTTTGGAAGACTGAAGTTCAGCCATTTTTCAATGATGATACCTTCAGGACCAGGGGTGTGAGGGGCAATACTGGGAGAGTAGAGGGTGAGTGGTTTGGAAAGGGGGAACCGATTACAAGGATCTACATGTGACCTCCTCCCTGGGGGACGGACAAAAGAAAAGGGGGTGAAGGGAGACACCGGATAGGGCAAGATATGACAAAATAATAATCTATAAATTATCAAGGGCTCATTGGGGAGGGGGCAGCAGGAAGGGAGGGGAAAGAAAGAGGACCTGATGCAAAGGGCTTAGGTGGAGAACAAATGCTTTGAAAATGATTAGGGCAAAGAATGTACAGATGCGCTTTATACAATTGATGTATGTATATGTATGGATTGTGATAAGAGTTGTATGAGCCCCTAATAAAATGTTTAAAAATAAAAAGAATACTTACTACTTACTCTGATAGGAAAGGGGAGGCATACTCAAATGACAATGGGACTGGGGGAAAATAAATTACTAATAATAAGTCTCAGTCTTGCAAGGGCTTAAAAAGTTAATGTTTCAACTTACACTTACCAAGGGATAATTTATTTAGGCAAGTATTTAACAGGAAAGGATGGTGAGTAATTTATTTGCTTCAGTCATTCGAAAGTACTCATCTTTGGGGTAGCAGTGATAAAATATATCATCTCATCTCTCAGCTTTATTAGCAAGGATGAGTCTATCAAAATTGCCTCAGGGTGTCTAATGACTATGCATTAGCACAGGAAAGGAACAAGGCAAAGAGTAGGATTTAGGACCATCCTTTTTGGAAAAATACTTTCCACTCAGGTAAAGTGGTCTTTCTGGTAAACGTGTGTGGTCAAGTGCATGCACTGGATCCTGTCAAGCACGGTAGTTGAAGAAATTCCACATAATAGTTTTAAAAAGCTTCCAAGATCCTAGGTCTCTAGAATGATCAATAATTCAAATGGGAATATATTGAAAAGTATAAGTTACAGGACATTGCAAACTTGTGATTCCTAAACAATCTGGGAAAATATTTGTTTCTTGGTCTAAGGGCTTAATCTACACCTTAAAGTTCTCCGCAAAGCCAGGCTAAACTCACTGTCACTGAGTAAATTATGGCTCATAGTGACCATCTATAGGGTTTCTGAGACTGTACACCTTCACAGGGAGCATACAGTTTCACCTTTTGGTAAATCTGAACTACAAACCTTGAGGTTAGCAGCCAAATGCTCACCCATAGTGCCACATGGGGTCTTTGAGTGCTATCCAGGGTGCCCAGTATATACAGACTGGGAAATTGTAGTTATGACAGAAACCAGACTAAAAGTCATGGTCCTTGGTTTGGAGTCAATGCTCCTACTACTTCACCATAGCTAGGTCTATGTACTAAGGATATCTGTAAATGATGCCAGAGAAGATTTAGATATTTGCAGAGTTCCTAGCACTCCCAAGACAACACACAGATGAAAATTGGAGGTTGTTTTTAGCATTGGTATATCAAAATAAGAAAGAATCATAAACCCAAACCAAACCCATTGTCTTATATTCAATTCTGACTGATAGCATAACATAAAATAGAGCAAAACTTCTCGATAGAGTTTCTAAGACTATAAATTCTTATAGGACAAGTAACCTAATCTTTCTCACAAAGAACTGCTGATTGATTGAACCATCAACCTTGCAACTAGTAGCCTAATGAGTAACCCAATTGCACCAGGAGGGCTCTTAAAATAGACTATAGGTACAAAAAATGTAATGTACTCAGAGGTCTCAGGATTCAGTCCCAGTTGTCCTATTGCCTAAGTGATTTTGGCTGAGTCTTTTTACTTTATTAAATCTTAGTTTTGTCATCTCGAAAGCAAAAAGAATGAATTTTTAGTGATTTCTAGTGGGCCTGTGGATTTTCTGATGGATTGGGAAGTTTTGAAAAATATAGTAGGGACTGTAAATCACTGATTTCTCCCTGCAATATTCCTCCGATATTTATTGGCCACTAAAGGCTTTGGTTTTGCCCTCTAAATAGCTTTCATCTTGTGTTCACAAATATTTCTTGATTATCTACTATGTATGGAAAGCTATGATAGATACTATGCAAGATGAACTTTGGCCAGGGCAGAAGGAATCTAGATAAAAACAACAATAATGAAAATCAATGAATGATACCTGGAGCTACAAGCATCTAACTGAGGTTCAATGTCAAGTAGACCTCTGTCCCAAGGCAACCTTTAGGGTGGGCCTCACCTGGATCATCTTTGAACTCTCCCAGTTTGTGCTGTCTGCCATCTCATATACCCTGTATTTGGTCAGAAGGGTACATTAAGTCCAAATTCTTCTGCTTAGCATCTAGGATCTCACAATTCTGATCTCAATGAATGCTGTTAAAGCTTCTCAGTATCAGCCACCTTTGCACCTATGAATCTCAGGTCTGGTCCCTGACTTTCCCCCCTCCCTCCAGTTATAATCCCTCTCCCTCCCAACTCCATCCTCACTTCTATTTTTCTCTACTTGACTCTCTTCTATTTTTTTCATTCCTCAGATTCCACCTAAAATTCTACCTCTTCTTATGCATCTTTCTTTTTATATGATGGTCATGTTTCATTTCTGTTTGTAATTTATCCCACAAAAACCAAGGCATGTAGCATGACTTGCCATGGATAACTCAAAAACAGATATTGAAATAATCCCCACAGTTTATTGTAAGAGTTTTCAACTGCCTCTAACAATAGAACAGTTTATTATAATTATACTATTTATAATAAGTGGGTTATAAGCTCTATTCTATACAACCAGTGTCCCACAAAGGTATCTTGAGAGGCATCTGTAAAATAAGGCTTACTCCATGGGTTCTGAGTTTTAACAATAATTGTTGGCTAATTATCTCTGATATATATATATATATATATATATATATATATATATATTGCTATTTACCTCATTTAATTCTCACAACCCCATTACTTATTCAAGAAGACTAAGCAACAGTAACCTGCCCAAGATTAGATATTTAGACAGTCACATGGCTCATATTTAAAGGCAAGGCATATTTTAATTCAGAGGCCAGATTATCCATGCATTATACTCTTCTGCCAACTTTTATGAGCGAATTTACAGAGACCTACAGTTCTGCTTAGTGGCTTCACCTTCCCTAATTTGCTCCATCCAGGGAGCTACTCTGAGATTTCCGGGTTTCTGTTACCCTCTCCAAAATGAGAAGGAGATTTTTATATCTATGATACAAAGAAAAAATAAGAGGTAATAGTCTTACATGCATGCTTTAGGACTTGACTGGCAAGAGAAAACTTGCCCCTTTATTACCTCCTGACAAATAAGCTGGGAGGGATATAGAGAATAAAGATGAAGAAACTGAAACCTTTCGACACAAAGCAAATTGCTTAAAATAGTGAGACATTTCTGCACTCAGTACTACGGAAAAGTATCCATCTTCCCTTTGACTCTCCCATGATCTTGGTATGGGAAAAGAAAATAAGGTCGGAAGGACAATAGATCAGAGGTATTTTTTGAATTCTAAGTATGTACTATTTGTAAAGTTGAGGGATCTTCTGGGTTCTGAGCCAATAGGAGTGGTCAATTGGTAGGAAGCACAACTGTCTAGAAGACCACTGAGTTAGAATCAAGTTCTTTCTGTGTTAGTATCTCTGAGGCCCAGGGGAGGAAGACTCATTCTCTACCTGGATCTCAGTTTCCCCAAATGCAAACTTTTCCCAGTCTAATATGGAGTTTAAATTATTTGTAAATTTGTGGTTTAGCTTTTAAAATTCATACTGCCTGCATTCTACTCAATAATAAATATGCCTTTAATTTCCTAAATCTCTTCTAGTAAAGTCACCTCTGCAGGAGAAAGTGTAGCTGTACACACAGTACAGTTTTCAGCACCACTGACCTCAAAGGCCCTCTCCCTCTGACATTTTACGAACTCAAATTTTTCCCCCTCAAATAAACCTCCTGTCCTAAACTAAATGCATTTCTGCGGAACCAATTCTGACTCACAATGACCCTGTAGGATTGAGTAGAACTGCCCTCACAGGGTTTCCAAGGTTACAAATCTTTATGGAAGCAAATTGCCATATCTTTCCATCTCCAAACAGCTGGTGAGTTAACCACTGCAGCACCAGAGTTCCATTCTCTTGTCATAATGACTGTTTGATGCCATGGTTCTGGGTAAAAGAAAAGAGAATAAAGACAGAAGGACAATAGGCCTATGGTATTCTTTGAACTCCCTAAGTATATTTACTTACTTAATTGTAAAGATGAGGCATCAGGACAAATCCGAGGAGTGATTTTAAGGGGAGTCTATTCCTGGTCTAAAACAAACAACCTTTGAATAACAGGTTGTTTTAAAGAGCATATGGTTCAACTCACTGTCCCCATTTTGAGAAGGTGAGAAAACTAAGGCACAGAGATGTGAAGGCATTTGTCCAAGATCAAAGAGTATGTAAAACTAAGATTAGGACTAGACAAAGTACCTTGTTAAACCTAGAAAAACCATAAGAGTCATATCAAATTTCTAAGTCTTGGATCCCTCATACATAAAATTGGAAGAAAAAAACATTACTCCATTAGTGAGTTGTTAAGCTGTTCTGAGGAATTAGTGAATGTGAGAGTTTCTGGATTGATTGCTTCTTAAGATCAGAGTAGTGAAAAAAGTGCCAGGGCAGTGAGGATATAAAGAGGATATATGGTTACTGGTGGTTGGAGTGGAGCCAGGGGAAGGTATAAAATGGGGCTAGAAAAGAAGAAAACATCAGAAAGGAGAGGTGGGGAATTTTGAAGATAACTTTCACCTTGCTTTGGCAGGCTTCAACTACCAGGTTTGCTTAATTAGGTAAAAATCTGATTTATTTTTTCAACAAAAATGTAGTTCTTATTTTATGAAAAATATTGCTATGAGTACTTTACACATGTTAACTCATTTAATTCTTTTAAAAATATTTTAATTGTTCATTTAATTCTTCTGACAATTACATAAGATGGGTTTTATATCTCTTATACATAAGAGATGGAGGTTCAGAGAGGCAAAAAATAACTGGCTCAGAATCATGCAGTTAGTAAATGGAGAAACTAAATTTGAACTAAGGCCATTTGTCTGGAGGCCATGTTCCTAATTGCTATTTATTCAAAAGAATTTGCTTGAGTGCCAGGCAATGTCATGGAAAGGCCCAGACAGACTTTAGCCTAAGTTATACCACCAACATTTTAGTGATCTTGGATAGGTCATTCTCCTCAAGTGATTTTTCTTTTCCCTTAGTTTTTGATCTTACAAGAGCAAAAATTCAATGGTATTACAAAGGTTTTTGTCATCCAATGATACTCATTTTGTCAGTCTTCCGTCATTGTACTAGGCCATACAAAATCCTTAGTAATGTTTATTACTAAATTTGATAACAGAATAATATGTGGTATAGTTGTACTTTTTGTAAATGTAAAATTTGTTAGGCTATATGAATATTAATAACAAATTTGTTATTTAAAACATTTCTACATTAACATCACTATTAGAGAATTATTAATAACTTTTTAAAAGTTTTAAATGTTTTTGCTTTTTCTTTAATTACTACTTTATTCTCAAAAACATTATTACTATAAGTTCACAAATACTAATTATTATGCTATGGTAGTGGAACACCAGAAAATTGGACAAAGTCAAGGATTATAAAAACACCAGCAACAACAAAACCACATGATTCACAGCATCATTGATAAATGGGTAAAGATAATAGCTCTGACTGGATCACGTTAGGATGATCATAGAGTTTTAGCCTGTAGGTATACTGATACATGGAAGCTAGGCTTTTGAAAACATTTCCTATTGTTATAATAACTACAGATATGTATTTATAAAAATAATAAGTTTCTGCTAAAACACCGCATAAAATTTTATAGATAGTCATATTGGTGTCACCCATTTTTACAGTATCACCTAGTGCAGTTGACACCCCACATATACCCCTAGATAAGCTACTGACAGAAATTCCTTCTCTACCCAGAAACATTTTCTCCGCAACAGTTTTCAGTATTTTTCTGCTGCCCCACTCCAAGAAGAATGATGTATCTCCAGGGATTGAAGCTTGACATTGAGTTGATTCCAGCCCATAGGTAGTCTATAGGTTTCTGAGACTATAGAAATATTTCTTTTGGGAAAAATGAGGTTTTTCTATAGTCTCAGAAACCCAGAGAGACAGTTATAATCTGCCTTATAGGGTCTCTATGAACTGGATTTTGTTGTTGTTGCTGTTTTAAAACTGGAAGTTATTTCTTAATTTGACACAGATATCAAAAATGACAACCAATCTGCATACCATCAAAAATTCAAACTCACTGACATGTTATAGATTTTTATTTATAACTAACTTATAGGAAAAAGGAGAAATGTCCTTGTGGGTTTCCAAGACTGAAAATAATTATCAGAGTAGAAAGCCTCATGTTTTTTCCATTGGAGCAGCTGGTGGCTTTAAGTTGCCAATTTGCTCTTAGGAGTTCCACATGTAACCCAATATGCCACCTTAATCTTTGAAAGATACCTTCAAGGAAACCGAGGGTGGTGACCTGAGTTACACCCTCTACATCTCATTGTCATCAAGTTGATTCTGATTCATAGGGACTCAAAATGCAACCCAACTTAATCCTACCTCATTAGCACAACATATAACTCACTTCAAAATAGAATTATAAGCACAGGTTTTGAAGTTAAAATTTATTATAAATCACAAAATGCAGGACTATGGACAGAAGGGTCATAATATCACACTATGACTGATTGACAAAGCCAGCTATCTTGATTCTCTAGTGAGAAGTCTTGTCATTCGACTACAATTTTAGGCAGCATTGCAAATTAGTATGGCCAGAGGCTACAGGCCTATAAGCAATAACACTGTGAATAAGCAATATTTTATTTTACCTGCCATAATGCTTGTTATATGAATGGTCTTCTTCAAGTTCCAGCTCCATATAAACCAAAATAGGTTATTTCTCCCACCATAGAAAGTGGTAGGAAAGCTTTGGTATGAGAATCAGAGGGACAATTGTTAGTTACTCACTGTTGTGTCAAATCAAGCCCAAAATTAGCATCTTAAAGCAATGCACATTTATTGTTTCATAATTTCTGAAGGTCAGGAAAACAGGGTTTAGCTGGATATCTCCATTTCAGGGTTTCTTATAAGGCAGTGGTTCTCAACTTTCCTAATCTCACGGTTCTTTGATACAGTTCCTCATGTTGTGGTGACCCCCAACCATAAAATTATTTTCATTGCTACTTCATAACAGTAATTTTTCTACTGATATGAATCAGGCGACCCCTGTGAAAGGGTCATTCAACCCCCAAAGGGGTCGCAACCCACAGGTTGAGAACCGCTGTCATAAGGTATCATCCAGGGCTATAGTCATCTTAATGGTCACTTTGGGGAGGACCTGCTACCAAGCTTACTCGCATACTCATTAACATTATTTCGTTCCTTATGTGTAGTTGGACTGAATGTTTCATTCACTGACTACAGAAGAGGGCCATGCTGACTTACTTAACATGTAGACATCTCCCTAGGGCTGCTTACAACACGAAAGCTAGCTTGATCAGAGACATTGAGAGACACACACAGAGCAAGCAAGAAAGAAATCCCAGTCTCTTATAACCTAATCTTAGAAATGATGTTATATCATTTTTGCTACATTATATTCATTAAAAGTAAGTCACTACATCCAGCTCTCACTCAAAAGGAAGGAATTATTCAAGGGCACCAATACCAGGAGGAGGTTTTACCAATCATCTTTGAAGTTGTCTACCATGTTGGTTTTTGGCCACAGCCAGCTCCAGTCTAAATCAAAGGTCCATGTGCCTAGAGGCAGCAAAATAACAGTGGTCAGAATATTGTAAAGTTCAGCTGTAATCCTTACCCCACCACTTACTGCATCACCTCTTAGATCACCTATCTGAACTTCACTATTCTTAAAAATAACATAAACATGCTTGTGAGAATGTAATGGAATTGTGAATTACAAAAGTTGATATTTAAATAAGGGAGAGAGAGAGGTACTGTAATGATGACAGCCATTACAGCAGTGCTAAACATTTTTTCATATGGTGAGGAGGCATTATGTGTACAGGGATTTTTCACAGTTACTTTCAAGAGAAATTATCCCTACCCATTTTTGTTAAATAAATTAAAAAGCTTAGGGTTGTGAATTGAGCTTCTAAACAGTTCACATCCAGGAAATAGATGAGCTTTCTGTTCCCCAAAAGATTTTACAGCCCTGGAAATCCCACAGGGGGCAATTCCACTCTATCTTATTGGGTTGCTATGAGTTGGAATCAACTCTAGAGCAATGAGTTGGGAGTTTTCTTGTGTGTTTTTTTAAAAAAAAATTTTCTGCTGTAGTGAATAGAGAAGAGGAAAAACAGGCATTTTTTTTTTTTTTGCAATTCATGACTGTGGTAGTTATACAATCTGTTGTCAATTTCAGAGGATTACGAGTGAAGGGGTTGAGTTCACCTGTCAATCAGGTCATAGACAATGAGACCACTGTGTGGGCATGGCCTTCTCCTGAGGATTCTGGAAACTCCTGTCTTCTTCACGGTAGACGGGAGACTCTCCCTGGGAGACATTGCAAGTGACAAGACACATGGAACTATGCGAGTGCCCTGGGCTGGAGGAGCCAAGCAGAGACCCCTGCCAGTGCAGAGATGCTTACAATGCTACTGGATCCATAAGACTTCCTGCCCACTGGACTGTGGCCTTCCTGCATTCGGTGCTATTGCATGTATTTCATGAGTCTGGAGAGAAATTTATAGATTGATATAGGACACTTGGGCTAATATCGGATTATGGACTTAATCCGGACTGGGCTGGGATGTTTGCTCAATAGTGAATTGCTCTTATATATAAAGCTCTTTCTTGTGCACATATGAGTGTCCATGAATTTATTTCTCTAATCTACCTGGAATAACACAATGACTGAAATTCCACCACTAGCACATAATTCTTTTGCCTTACAAACAGGGAGCTGATAAAAAACATATAGCCTGAGAGATTGTTTTCTTTGGATTACTCAGTGTTTCATAAGAAGTGTCTGTTGTTTGAAACTAACCTAACAAAAAAACATTGAAGTCTGTTTCAATTTATACTTCCTCCTTTAGATATGATGGGAAGGGAAATGAGACATTCAATGTTTGTGATACTTCTCTCTTTTTCCTTTTATTTGTGTAGTATAAGACAAAAGAAAATAACATACAAAACACAGTTGCTAGCCCACCTCATTAGTACATTGACAGTATCCCAGTATCCTTCCAACCTTATAGTAGCTCTTTTTTTATGCAGCAGATTTTAAGAAAATTTATTCAAATTAAAGAAATAGAATTGTATGCTTTATACATTAATCTTATTTCACCAAATATATTAAGTTATCTTAATATCTATTTTCCCCACTTGATTGTAAAGGTTTGTGTATAAAGATTGTGATCTATATAAAATCATTTTATTGGGGACTTGTACAATTCTAATCACAATCCATACATATATCCATTGTGTCAAGCACATATGTGTATTTTTTGTCATTATCATTCTCAAAATAGTTGCCTTCTACTCGAGTCCTTAATATCGGCTCATCACTTTCCCCTTCCCTCCCAAATCCCCCCACCCTCATGAACCCTTCATAATTCATAAATTATTATAATTTTTCATATGTTACACTGTCAGACATCTCCCCCTGCCCTCTTATCTGCTGTTCATTTGCCAGGGAGGAGGCTATAGGTAGATTCTTATAATTGGTTCCCCCTTTCCACCTCACATTCTCTCCACCCTCCAGGCATAGCCACTCTCACCACTGGTCCTGAAGGGGTCATCTGTCATGGATACCCTGTGTTTCCAGTAGCTATCTGTACCAATGTACATCCACTGGTCTAGCCAGACTTGGAAGGTAGAATTGCGATCATGCTAGTGTGGGGAAGGAAGCATTTAAGAACTAGAAGAAAGTTATATGTTTCATCTTTGCTACCCTGCACCCTGACTGGTTCATCGACTCCCCACAAACCTTCATTCAGTAAGGGGGTGTCCAGTTGCCTACTGGTGGGCTTTGCATCTCCATCCTGCACTCACCCTCATTTACAATGATATGGATTTTTTGTTTTTTGATGCTTGATACCTGATCCCTTCGACAACTCATGGTCATGCAGGCTGGTGTGCTTCATCCATGTGGGCTTTGTTGCTTCTGAACTAGATGGCCGCTTGTCTATCTTCAAGCCTTTAAAACCCCAGACACTATATTTTTGATAGCTGGGCACCATCATCTTTCTTCACCACATTTGCTTATGCACACGTTTGTCTTCAGTGATCGTATCAGGAAGGTGGCCACCCACTGATATGATTTTTTGTTCTTTGATGTCTGATAACTGGTCCTTTGTACACCTTATGGTCAGACAGGTTGGTGTGCTTCTTTCATGTGGGCTTTGATGCTTCTCAGCTAGATGGCCACTTGTTTATCTTCAAGCCTTTAAGACCCCAGATGCTATGTCTTTTGATAACCAGGCACCATCAGCTTTCTTCACCACATTTGCTTGTGCACACATGGTGCACACCTTCCAGCAATTGTGTCTGGAAGGAGTGCACCATGGAATGCCAATTTAATAGAACAACGTATTCTTGTATGGAGTAAGTACTTGAGTGATGTCCATCTGCTGCCTTAATACTAAACCTATAAATGTATGCATGTAGATCTATTTCCCCACCATCCTTTATAAATATACTTACATAAGTACATGCCTGTATTTAGACCTCTATAAATACCCTCTGTCACCTAGTTCTTTCCTCTATTTCCTTTTACTTTCCTCTTGTTCCACTATCATGCTCAGCCTTCATTTGGACTTCAGTACTTTCTCTTGGTTACATTGCCCTTGCTGAATCCCTACAAGGCCTCTCACACCCTCCTTGCCACTAATTTTGGATTACTTGTTACTCCCCTGTCCCTGTGTTGGTCAGCACCACCTCCTTACCCCCGTCTCCAATGTCCCCCCGGAACCATTGGTCCCATTGTTTTCTCCTACAGACTATTCTACTAGTCTATCTTATCTAGATAGATGTGTAGAGATAATAATATGCACCCAAAATCAAGCCATAGCAAGCAAGATAGGCGTCAAATGAGAACACAGCAATGACTACAAAAAATGAAAACCAATGACCCATAAAAGAATAAATTAATTAACAGATAAAAAATTTATAAAAAATAAAGAAAAACCTGTAAATAGATCAAGGTCTGATTTTTGATCTCTAGATGTGTCTTTCAGTCAGGTCTGATGGGGAAGGGTGCCACGCTCTGGCCCCAGAATCTGTCATTTGTACTCCTTCCAGGGCTCACTGCTCTGTTCCCATGGTTGCTCTGCTGTGTGCCTTTAGTTGGTTTGCCTCGGTGTCACAGGGTCAGTCCGGGCCAGTCCTGACACTGAGTCTCCAGTGTTGTCCTCCTTAGGGCCCTTGGTCATCAAGGGAAGGTGTGTCTTATAGTGGGATCAGTCATATGATTCACTCTGTGCATTGACTGTTCAGAGCAGGGATATCATCTTCTAGGCCTGGTGGGTCAGGATGTGCTCCACTCTCTCTTCCTCCCCATTCATTTGCTCCCATGTGCTCTAATCAGACATGTCCCTCTCCCCTAGCTACAGCTTCAGTGCTGTCCTCTAAAGTAAATTCTTCTGGTGGGAGGGTCAGTTGCCCATGTAGCTGGTATGGGGGCTTAGTAATCAGTCCCCTCCACAGGCTCCCAACTCCTTACATGCTGCATTCATCTGACAGTAGCTTTAAGTCTGGTCCCTCTTTTCCTGTGGAGACATAAACAATACCCTCCCCTTGGGTGGGTCACTGAGTGGCTCTCTCCTATACTTCTTTTTTTCCCCCTTCTCACCTTCTCTCCTATCCTCCATGAACCACTCTTCCCCCCAGTAACATTTCCAGAGTCTTTAAACCCTGCCTCTTTTGGTATGAACACCATTTTTCCTGTTTTGTTTTTCTTCCCCCTTTATAATAATGTCTTAAAGTATTTATGTTTATGAGATTGACTAAGTTCACTGAGCATTAATGTCTTCCAAATTAATTCATGTTATGAGGTGTTTGACAATATGATTAAAAAATCATTTTATTGGGGGCTCATACAACTCTTTTCACAATCCATACATCCATCTATATGTCAAGCACATTTGTACATTTGTTTTCATCTCATTCTCAAAACATTTTTTTTCTACTTGAGCCCTTGGTATCAGCTCCTCATTTTCCCCCTCCCCTCACACCCTTTCTCTCTCATGAACCCTTGATAATTTATAAATTATTATTTTTTTTTCACTTCTTAAACTGTCCAATGTCTCCCTTCACTCACTTTTCTGTTGTTTGTCCCCCAGGGAGCAGGCTATATGTAGATCATTGTGATTGATTCCCCCTTTCTCTCACATCTTCCCCTTACCTTCCTGGTTTTGCTACTCTCATTATTGGTCCTGAAGGGTTTATCTGTCCTGGATTCCCTGTGCTTCCAGCTCTTATCTGTACCAGTGTAGATTCTTTGGTCTAACTGGATATGTAAGGCAGAATTGGGGTCATGAAATTGGGCGGGGGGAAGAAACATTAAAGAACTGGAGGAAAGTTGTTTGTTTCATCGGTGCTATACTGCACCCTTACTGGCTTGTCTCCTCCCCACAACCCTTCTATAAGGGGATGTCTAGCTGCCTACAGATGGGCTTTGAGTCTCCACTCCAAACTCCCCCTCATTAAAAAATGATGTCATATTTTGTTCTTCGATGCCTGATACCTGATCCTATCAACACCTCGTGATCACACACATGCTTCTTCCATGTGGGATTTGTTGCTTCTCAGCTAGATGTCCGCTTATTTATCTTCAAGCCTTTAAGAGCCCAGATGCTATAACTTGGGCTACCAAGGCACCATCAGCTTTCTTCACCACATTTTCTTATGGACCCACTTTGGCTTCCGCGGTCGTGTGGAGAAGGTGAGCATCATGAACTGTCAGTTTAATAGAACAAAGTGTTCCTGCATTGAGTACATGAGTAGAGGCCCAGTGTCCACCTGCTACCTTAATACTGGAACTATAAATATATGCACATAGATCTATTTCCCCATCGTCATATATAAATATATTTACATATGTACATGCCTGTATTTAGACCTCTACAAATGCCCTTTGCCTCCTAGTTCTTTCCTCTATTTCCTTTTAATTTCCTCTTGTCCCACTATCATGTTCAGTCTTCATTTGGGTTTCAGTAATTCCTCCGTTACATTGCTCTTGATCAAGCCCTACCAGACCTCCTGTACCCTTATCGCGATAGATTTTTGGACTAATTGTTGTTCCCTTGTATCTTAGTTTGTTAACACCACTTACTTTCTCCCTCTCACCTCCCCCGCTCCCATGTCTCCCCACAGCAGTTGGTCCCATTGTTTTCTCCTCCAGATTGTTTATCCTGCCTGCATTATCTAGAGATAATAAAAATATGCACAAAAATACAGAGCAAAACAAAGCAACAAAAGAAAACAAAACAACTACCAAAAAAAGCATTTAAATAGTTCAAGGTCTGTTTGTTGACCTTTAGGAGTGTTTCTGGTAGAGTCTGATGGGCTGCCATGCCCTGGCCCCCAAGTCTATTTTTGGTAGTCCCTGTGGAGTACTGTTGCTCTGTTCCCCTTGCTGTTCTACTGCACACCCTTAGTGTCTCACCTCAGTGTGGTAGAATCAGATTGGGTGCAATTCCTGCACACAATGAGTGTCTACGAATTTGTTTCTCTAGTCTACCCAGACTAACACACAAGATAATGCTGCAGATTCCCAGAAAATACCATTCCTATGTATTATTTTTTCTAGTACTACAGCTAGACTTAAGTTACAGCAAGTCCCGAAAGGTGAACTCCGGATAATGACCCAGGAAGCAGCGTGCTATACTCCTAACTAACGCCTACAGTTTTCTGGTATTTACATATAGAAACCCGAATAATATTTCTGGGAATGGCTATTTAGGGTGTGGGATAATGATACATAAAATATAAGCATTGATCAGTCTGCGTTTACTCATTTAGGCCCACTAAGTAAAGATTCTCATTCAATGTTTCAGCTAGGAAGGTAAGGAGAGGATCTAACAGTGGTTTTTTTTGGGGGGGGGGGTTGGTGTGATGTAGCATGGGTTTTGAGAATACTTACTAAGTCAAGTTGAAGTACCATACCTACCTTAGTATAATAAAGAAGGGGCTTAGGGTAATTGGCATGTTAGAGTGAATTTATCAGGATAAACCCACACCAAAGGAATGCCTCAAGGACACACCTTTTCACAAAACATTAAGAACTGTGTAATGGGAGTCCCAGCATTCCTGAAGACTCCTTTGATTACTATTTTATGTCATTTAGTCTTTACATTGGAAAACATCCTGAGTGAATTAAGACTTTTGTTTACATTGAGGCATATTGAGCTCTGTGAGGACAGGAGCCAAGTAGCAGCACTCAATCCACAGAGGCAAAGTGGTTGTGGTTATTGTAATAAAAAGTAGTAAACAGAATATTCTGACTTGAATGAAACTATAGTATTGACTATTTAGGCAAGGTGTTCCTAGGAGAGAAATATATGGGAAATCTACTAAGTACTTACTTGACCCATACACGCATAAAAATTCTAGATCAGGTGAATGACAGTCTAACTAGAATCACCAGAATAGAAAGTCATGACCAATCAATCAAATTGTAGATGTGAGCCAGTTTACAAGCCCACAATCCCTCGAATGAAGGGGAGGTCAAGTTCCTTTGAAAAGAACCCCATTACACTACTAGAAGTTTATACTGTTAGTTTTTGTCCTAGTCTTCCCATGAAGCATCTGAATCACTCCATTATTAAATGGAAGCGGTATATATGAGATCAGTCTTGAGCAAGACCTGAAAGTATAAGCAAGCTATATGAAGAAGTAGTTCAAATGCTTATGGGTCTTCAATCTGTCACAGTACTGATTTTCTCTCAATCTGCAGGTATGGCCTCATGAGGAGTTCCTTATCATCAATTGACTGAGGAACATAAAACCTAGTTCTTGGTTTACTGATTATTCTGCATGATATGGAGATACTGCTATAAAATGAACAGCAGCAGCTCTTCAATACCATTCTGGGACCACCCTGATGACAGTGGTGAAGGATAATTCTTTACTGTGCAGAATTTTGAGTAGTACACCTGTTTGCCCAGTTTTCCTAGAAGGAGAATGGTCAAATATGTAACAGTATGCAGATTCAAGGGGTATGGACAATGGTACGGTTGGATAGTCAAGGACTTTGAAGGAGCGTGATTAGAAAATTGGTGACAACGAACTTTTAGGAACAAGTCTGTGCACAGAGCTTTTTTTTTTTTTGAATGAGCCAAAAATGTGAAGATATTTATGATTCTTGTGAATACTCACCAAAGGCTTACCTCAGCAGAAGAAACTTTAACAATCAAGTGGACAGGAAGGTACATTCTGTGAAAACCAGTCATCCTCTTTCTTCAGCCACTCTTTGTCTAATGGGTGCAAAATCACATAGACTATAGTGGCAGAAGGGAGGTAATTCATGTGCTTGGCAGCATGAACTACCATGCACCAAGGCTGACTTGGCTACTGCTATGGCTGATTACCCAATCTGCAAACAGCAGAGACAAACACTGGGTGCAAGTATGGGATCATTCCTTGGGGCATAACCAGCAACCTGGTGGCAGATTGAATACGTAGGACCACTTATTTTGTGGAAAAGGTAGCATTAGGAATTTGCTTCCCCTGCACACAATACTTCTGACAAAATTACCATTCATGTACTTACAGAATATCTCACCCACCAACATGATATTCTGCACAGTATTGCCTCAGATCAAGAGACTCACTTTATAGCAAATAAAGTAAGGCAGTGGGTCCGTGGTCATAGAATCCACTGGTCTTATCATAGTTTCAATCATCTAGAAGTAGCTGCCTTGATAGAATGATGGAATGAACTTCTAAATATACAAGTATGGTGACAGGTTAGTGGCAAAACCTTCTAAGGTTGGGGCGATGTTCTCCAAGAGTTCATACATGTTCTAAACCAGCATGGAATTGAATATATGGTGCTGTTTCTCCAATAGCCAGTATTCAAGAGTGCAGGAAACAAGGGCTGATAATAGGAGTCCTACCATACATTATTTATCCAAATGGAAGGTGACATGGCGATTGATAAAACAGATGGAAACTGAAATATCACATTACCCAGTAATACTATTATTGGACATATATCCAAAACAAATAAGAAACAAAGCATGGACAGACATTCACTGCAGCACAATAGCAAGAAGCTGGAAACAGCCCAAATTCCCATCAGTGGATAAAATAGCTCTGGTATATACACACAAGGGAATACTATGCATCTCTCTAAAAAAAAAAAAGATAAAATACCTCAAGACGTGGAGGGATCTAGAATCTAGTCAATCACAAAAGGAAAAATATTGAATGAGTCCACTGCTGTATGAACAAGCAATAGAACAGGCACAAGATCAAACATATAGGGTATCCATACTGACTGGGTGGCTAGACAGCCTGGGAAAGAGCCTGACTAGTCCCAATGAACTATACACCAGCTGCTCTAGCTAAGAATTTTGAAGGTCACTTGGACGGAGGGCACCTCATGTCAGCTGGCATCAAATGGTTAAAAGAGGGGAAGGAGGTGTTGTGTATGGAATGCCATGTAAATCTATGATGAGGTTCCCCCAGACAACTAGACAGTCTTATCAGAGGAATGAGGGATACCAATGGGAAAAATAATTCAGGAGAGGAGAAAGGAAGAAACAAGTCTGGGAGATCATAAACGCATGCCTGTTGGTAGAAAAAAGAGGGAGGACTGACCTCCAATGGGGAAGGATTACTGAAAATGCTCTGGGGGTACAATAGTGGGTAAGTGTCAATGAGGGCAAGCACCAAATGGGCCACATTGAACCAGGTGCATCCTGGGAACCCAGGCCAGGTGTTGTGGAATGCTGGGACACTGAATCCTGAATCTTCAAGGTGCACAGCATGCTCCAGAGGTTGCATCAGTGAAATTCCATGTGGAAACTCCACATGGCGAATTGGACTCTACCTCAGGCACGCTTGTAACCTTAAGACTTAAGTCAGAAAAGACATGGTGTCTGAGGAAGCAGAAGACAGCTGTGCCCAGATTGCCAATTATTGGTAGGCAGACAAGCAAGGTCTTGCTACATCAATGCCCTATATGCTATATTAAGATATGTATTATTCTGGCAAACCTCTGATGGAAATGTTGTTTTATTTGGGGTTCTTTGTTTATATTAGGGTGTATCTTAGAGACGTTATGCCACTGGGATCACCGTCTTGAAGTTGTGGTATATGTTTTTCTGTTTTTCAGGAAATGAAACCAAGAATTTATTTATCTATAGGGACAGCAAATAGAACAAGGGTTTCAGAATGTGGGTCCACAGGCATGGTAGTGGCTTGGGGTGGGGTAGGGGATGGGCTTAAAAGGGAGACAATGTCAGGAAGACCAGGAAGAAAAGGTATATTTGGGAATTGACTGTGGAAGCAATTGTACAATTTTGCTTGACCTGGTTGAACTATGGAATGATATCATATATGCATTAACAAATAATTAAAAATAAATTTTAGATCATCTAGCTTAGAAGCAAGAAAGCCCACATAGAAGAAGCGCACCACCCTGCATGTTCCGAAGGTGCCGGAGGGATCAGTTATCAGGCATCAAAGAACAAAAAATAATATTGTGTGCTCAACTCCCTGATATGATCGCTGAAGACAAATGGGTGCATAAGCAAATGTGGTGAAGAAAGCTGATGATGCCCAGCTATCAAAAGATATAGCGTCTGGTGTCTTAAAGGATTGACGGTAAACAAGTGGCCATCTAGCTCAGAAGCAACAAAGCCCACATGGAAGAAGCACACCAGCCTAGGCGATTGCGATTGCGAGGTGTTGAAGGGATCAGGCATCATCAGAACAAAAAATCATAAAATTGTGAAGGAAGGGGCGAGTGTGGAGTGGAGACCCAAAGCCCATTTGTAGGCCACTGGACATCCCCTTACAGAAGGGTCTTGGGGAGGACACGAGCCAGTCAGAGTGCGATGTAGCAACTATGAAACATACAACTTTCCTCTAGTTCCTAAATGCTTTATTTCCCCCACCCCACCCCTACTATCATGATCCCAATTCTACTTTTAAAATATGGCGGCTAGACCAGAGGAGGTACACTGGAAAAGATAGGAACTGGAAACACAGGCAATCCAGGGCAGATGATCCCTTCAGGACCAGTGGTGTGAGTGTCGATACTGGGAGGGTGAAGGGAGGGTGGGTTGGAAATGGGGAACCGATTACAATGATCTACATATAACCTCCCCCCTTGGGGGACAGGCAACAGAAAAATGGGTGAAGGGAGACATTGGACAGTGTAACATATGTCAAAATAATAATTTATAAATTATCAAGGGTTTATGAGGGAGTGGGGAGCGGGGAGGTAGGGGGGAAATGAGGAGCTGATGCCAGGGGTGGAGAGCAAATGTTTTGAGAATGATGAGGGCAATGGATGTACAAAAGTGCTTTATTCAATTGATGTATATATGCATTGTGATACAAGTTATATGAGCCCCAAATAAAATGATTTTTAAAAAGAAAATAAATTTTAAAAGGAACATACATTCAGGAATGGGTTTGGGGCTTGAACTAAATCTTAGTTCTAATTTAAAAAATAATTAGTTCTCACAATCATGAGTCTGCTGGATACTCTCCCTCAGGAAGGGAACACAGAAGATGTAGGTGCTATAGCGAATTGTCGTGAAGAAATTAGACGGTGCCCTGCTACTAGATAAAATAGTATCTGTGGGTCTTAAAGGTTTGTTTCCAAACATGCAGCTATCTAAGTGGGATATCAACTAAGTCCACATGGAAGAAGCACACCATCAAGCCACCGAAGGATTGCAAATCATATCATCCAAAGTCAAAGGAGGGATTGGTAACAGATCCTAAACTGTGAGAATCCAATTTGCAAAAGTCTATGGATGAAGTGGGGGCCCAAGTTTCATTTGTGGGAACTATGTAGGAAATAAGTCTCCAGTTAACTCCCTCTATTCACAATTGAGGGATGGGAGGAAAGCGGTTACTAATTAGAGTTCATTGGTGAAATCGGTATAGAAAATCAAAGGCATAAACTGGGCATGAACAGTTAAAACCTTGTCCATTGTCTGATGAATACTGGAACTGATTTGGTTTCCTACATTTTCTGTATTTTTTGTTTTGATTTGGTTTGGTTTGTTCATACTAGGGTATAACTTAGAGTTGTTATATCATTGGAGGTGACCAGCTTGAAGATGTGTTACAGCTTTTCTGTGTTTTGATATATGAAACCCTGGATTGATGAACCTATAGGGACAGCAAGTAGAATAAGGTTTTTAGGGGGATGGGGTGAGCTTACAGGGATGCTAGTGGGGTAAAGGGGAGATGATGTCAAGAAGTCTAAGAAGAAAAAGAATATTTGGAAACTGATTGTGGTAACAATTGTACAATTCTGCTTGACATAATTGAACTATGGAATGATATATGTATTAACTCTGAATTAATAATAAAATTTAAAAACTAATTCAGTTGGTTTTAAATGTTGATATTTAGACTACTCTGCTGTCAAAATTTTCAGTTACCCCAGTAATATTTAAAATTGAGTATTTAGGGTTTTCTCCTGAAATGGAGAACATTTTACTTCTTCTTTGGCAATTTGTATGTCTTTGATTTCTTTTTGATGTCTAATAACCCTGGCCAAGTCTTCTAGGAATATATAAATCAATATGGTGGTAAAGTGTAGCCTTGACTGGCTCATGTTTGGAGGAGGCATGCATTCAAATTCTCTACATTGAGTGAAAGGCTGGCGTTTGTTTGGCATATATGAACTTTATTATGTTGAGGAATTTCCCTCATATTCCTACTTTATTGAATGGTTTTATCAAGAATGGATGTTGAATTTTATCAAATGCCTTTTTTTCATCAATAGATACAATTATATGATTCACTTGATTTATTTATACGGTGCATTACATTGTTTACTTTTCTAATATTGAACCATACTTGCATATATAATATGAATCTCAATCATTATATAATTAAAATATTTTGTATAATTCTGTTAGCTAGGATTTTTGTTGAAATTTTTGGCATTTTTGTTGATAAAGGATAATTGTTTATAGTTCCCATTTTGGTTCTATCTTTACCTAATTTTAGTAATAGTGTTATGTTTGCTTTATAAAATGAGTTTCATGGTATATTATCATTTCCTATATTCTTGAATAATTTGCGTGGAATTGATGATAACTCTTTTCTAAATGCCAAGGAGAATTCCCTAGCTATACTATCTGGTCCTGAACTTTTTCTTGTTTCAAGTTTTTTAATGACGCCATCTATTTCTTCTCATGTTTAGATTTTGTACATAAATCTATGTTAAATTAGGTTGGTAATATGTTTCCAGAATTTTGTTCACCTCTAGGTTTTCACATTTTTTTGGAATACAATTTTCCATTAGATTGTGTGGTTATTCTCCCCACCCCCCACAAAGGTTTTGTTGTGAGGTGGCCATTTCATTTCTAATTTTTAGTATATGCTTTTATTCCTTTGTTATGGTTTTCAATCATTTTGAAGAACCAAATTCTTGTCTTGCTGGTTTATTCTGTCGGTTTTTAATTTTTGAATTCACTTATTTCTACCCTTACCTTTTTATCTGGAATCTGAGTGCTTACTTTGATGTTCTTAAGTGTTCTGTTAAGATATTTATTTTAGCAGTTCCTTCCATTCTTATGCAGATGATTTTTAAAAATCATTTTATTGGGGGCTCCTACAATTCTTATCACTATTCATGCATACATCTATTGGGTCAAGTGCATATGTACACTTGTTACCATCATCATTCTCAAAACATTTGCCTTCTACTTGAGCCCTTAATATTGACTGCTCGTTTTCCACTTCCCTCCCACTCCCCCCTACCTCATGAACCCTTCATAATGTATAAACTATTATTATTTTGTCATAGGTTACACTGCCAAATGTCTCCCCCCCTCCCTCTTCTCTGTTGTCCATCCCCCAGGGAGGAGGCTATACGTAGATTCTTGTAATCAGTTCCTCCTTTCTACCACACCTTCCCTCCACCTTCCAGGTATCACCACTCTTAGCACAGTTCTTGAAGAAGTCATCTGTCCTAGATTCCCTGTGTATTGAGTTGGTATCTGTGCCAATATACATCCTCTGGTATAGCCAGATTTGTAAGGTAGATTTGGGATCATGATAGTCGGGGTGGGGGGTGGGGGAAGGATTTCAGAACCAGAGGAAAGTTATATGTTTCATCATTTCTTCCCTGCCCCCTGAATGGCTCAGCTCCTCCCCTCAACCCTTCAGAAAAGGGGTGTCCAGTTGGCTACCGATGAGCTTTGAGTCTCCACTCTGCACTCACCCACATTTACAATGATATGATTTTTTGTTCCTTGATGCTTGATACCTGATCCCTTTGACAACATGTGGTCACACAGGCTGGTGCGTTTCTTCCATGTGGCCTTTGTTGCTTCTGAACTAGATGGCCACTTGTTTATCTTCGAGCCTCCAAGAACTCAGACGCTATATCTTTTGATAGCCGGGAACCATCAGCTTTCTTCACCATATTAGCTTATGCACGTGTTTGTCTTCACTGATCATATAAGGAAGGTGGGCACCCACTGATATGATTTTTTATTCTTTGATGTCTGATAATTGGTGCCTTCTACACCTCATGGTCACAGAGACTGGTGTGCTTCTTCCATGTGGGCTATGATACTTCTCAGCTAGATGACCTCTTGCTTATCTTCAACCCCAGGTGCTATATCTTTTGATAGTCTGGAACCATCAGCATTCTTCACATTTACTTATGCACACAATTTTCTTCAGCAATCGTGTCGGGAAGGTGTGCATCCTGGAATGCTAATTTAATAGAACAATGTGTTCTTGCATTGAGTAAATGCTTCAGTGGAGGTCCAATGTCCATCTGCTGCCTTAATACTAAATCTATAAATATATGCACGTAGATCTGTTTTCCTACACTCTTATATAAATATATTTACATATGTACATTCCAGTCTTTAGACCTCTGTAGGGAACTGCGTGGCCCCCTACCCTGGATTTAAGCCATGTACAACCTTTATAAATTTACTCTCTGTTTCCTGCCATACAAACTGTGCCCGGTAGTTTTTCTGCCTTTGTTTCACCCGCCAGATGGTGGCTGTCTTGACCCTTGCTAGGATTGGTGCTCTTTCACTAGCAGCTGCTAAGTTCATTGGACAATACATGACTGATGGCATTTCCCCCCAGGCGCTTGGTATGCTTCATTAGCATACTGACCTGTTCTAACACAGTTTCCCGCCATTTCTTCCTTATTTGGGAGATGCATGACTATTGGCTACCTCAGCTGTACCTTATTTCCATGTGACATAACAGTGGCCGCCCTTCACTGGCTATTTAAGCCTCTGCTCTCAGCTCAATAAATGAGGCTTGATCAGATTCCTGTCTTGACTCCATCTCTCCGTGTCTCTTGCCCATCTTCATTCCCAGTCCCTCTTTCAGGTATCCACGTTGTTGATGACCCACGGGACGGGACAGACCTCTGTAAATACCCTTTGTCACTAGTTCTTTCCTCTATTTCCTTTTACTTTCCTCCTGTCCCACTGTCATTGTCAGCCTTCATTTGAGTTTCAGTAATTTCTCTCGGTTAACTTGCCCTTGCTGAATCCCTTCCAGGCCTCTCACACCCTCCTTGCCACTGGTTTTGGCTCACTTGTTGCTTCCTCTTTGTCCTTGGGTTGGTCAGCACCAACTCCTTATTCCCTCCTCCCCCTCTCCCATGTCCCCCAGGAACCATTGATCCCATTGTTTTCTCCTCCAGACTATTCACCCGTTCTATCTTATCTAGATAGATCTGTAGAGATAATAATTTGCACCAAAAATCAAGCCATAGCAAGGTAGGTGAATAGTGAGAACACAGGGATGACAACAAAAAAGGAAACCAATTACCCATAGAAGAATAAATAATTAAAAAGAAAAAAATAAAAAGAAAGAAAAACCTGTAAATAGCTCAAGGTCTGATTTTTTTAAAATTTCTAGGCGTGTCCTAAAGTCAAGTTCAATGGGGTACCATGCTTTGGCCCGAGTCTGTCCTTTGTACTCCCTCAGAAGCTCCATGCTCTGCTCCCATGGCTTCTCTGCTGTGCTCTCTTAGTAGTTTGCCTCAGTGTCATTGGGTCAGTCCTGGCCAGTCCCGAGACTGAGTCTCCAGTGTTGTTCCCCTTAGCACCAGCAAGGGAAGGCGTGTCTCGTAGTGAGATCAGCCATATCATCCACTCTTCCCATTGGCTGTTCAGAGCGGGAGATATCATCCTCCAGGCCTGATGGGCCAGGATGTGCTCCCCTCTCTCTTCCTCCCCCTTCGTTTTCTCACATTTGCTCTGACCAGACATGCCCCACTCCCCTAGCTGCAGCTTCAGTGCCATCCACTCAAGTAAACTCTTCCAGGTTGAGAGGCAGTTGTCCATGTAGCTGACATGGGAGGCCGAGCACTCAGGCCCCTCCACTGGTTCCCCACTCCTTCCCGGCGCACTGCATTCGGCTGGCACTGGATTTATATCTGGTCCCTCTTTACCTGTGGAGACACAGACAATACACTCCCCTTGGGTGGGTCAGTGCCCTATTTCCCCATCACTCATCTTTTACTTTCTTTCCCCTTTCCTCCTCCATCCCCTTAATAGTTGGCTACCATATGTATCCCTGGGTTTTGTCTAGTCCCTGCCATACTACCTGGACTTCACCCCTGGAGAGTGTGCTATTTCCCTGTGCCTATTTGCACTTACCTTTCGGTTCTCATATATATATATGTATATATATATATATATATAAATTTGCCTCAGCAGACTCATGTTATACTTGTCCTTTTGTGCTTGGCTTACTTCACTTAGCATAATTTCCTCCAGTTCTTCCCATGTGATGATATGCTTCATGCGTTCATCACTGCTTTTTAGCGATGGATGGTACTCTATTGTATGTACGTACCACAATTTTTAATCCATTTATCTGTTGATGGAAATTTGGGTTATTTCCAACTCTTGCAATTGTGAACTATGCTGCGATGAACATTGCAGCACCGATGTCTGGCTGTGATTTGTTTCTTGCCTCTTCTGGGTATATGCCCAGTAGGCAGATTGCTGGGTCCTATGGTAAGTCAATTTCCATTCGTTTTAGAAATCGCCAAATCAACAATGATAGACACTCAGACCAGTGGAAAAGAATAGAAAGCCCAGGAGTAAAATCATCAGCATATAGACAACTGATCTTCGACAAGGGTCCCAAAAACGTCAAGTGGGAAGCAGATGACCTCTTTAATAAGTGGTGCTGGAAACAATGGATATCCACTGTTAGAAAGTTGAAACAAGACGTCTACCTCACCCCATGCACAAGAATACACTCAAGGTGGATCACAGATCTAGAAGTCAAACCCCAAACCATCAGGACCATTAAGGAGGGATTCTGGACTAATCTCAGAGCACTGGCCCAGGGAGCACATAGGCTCACTGCAACAGGGAAGGGGACACACACAGGTGATCTGGAAATTGACAAATGGGATCTAATAAGAATAAAACACCTGTGCACCTCGAAAGACTTTGCCAAGAGGGTGACAAGGCAACCCAGAGACTGGGAGAAGATTTTTAGTAATGACACGTCAGACAAAGGACTCATTACTAAAATCTACAACACCATCATGACCTGCAAAAAGAGGAAAACAGTTAACCCCCTAAGGAAGTGGGCAAAAGAAATGAGAAGAACGTTCACTAGAAAGGAGATCAATATGGCCAATAAATATATGAGAAAGTGCTCGAAGTCCCTTGCCATAAGAGAAATGCAAATCAAAACAACCATGAGATACCACCTAACACCCCTGAGGCTAGCCCAGATCAGTAAATCAGAGAGCAACAAGTGTTGGAGGGGCTGTGGTGAAGTAGGAACCCTCCTCCACTGCTGGTGGTCGTGCAGATTTGTACAGGCACTGCGGAAAGCAATCTGGCGATACCTAAAGAAAATGGAAATTGATCTACCTTACGACCCAGCCATCCCTCTACTGGGCATATACCCGGTTGAAGCAGCAAATAAAACACGACCAGTCATATGCGCTCCAATGTTTATTGCGGCACAATTCACAATAGCAAAGACTTGGAAACAGCCTAAGTTTCCATCGATAGACGAGTGGATTAGCAAACTTTGGCACATACAGACAATGGAGTATTATGCAGCACTGAAAAGCACCGATGAGCACATGAAACACGTTATTTCATGGGAAGAGCGGGAAGGAATTATGTTAAGCGAGGTAAGCCAGACCCAAAGGGACAGGTACAACATGAGTCCCCTGAGGTAAGTACAATCAGCATGACAGAAATGGGGCATTAATCCACCCAAGGGGAGGGTATTATTTATATCTCCACAGGGAAAGTGGGACCAGACTTCAACCCAGTGTCGCAAGGTGTGAATGCAATATCCCGGCGTGGAGGAGGGAACCGGTGGAGAGGTCTGGGAGGCTGGCCCCAGCACCATAAATTAAGTGGATTCCTGCCCCTCCCCCGAAAAGAATTTGTTCCAAAGGACGACATTGACTCTGCAGCTATGGGAGATGGACATATTTGATCAGAGCACACGGGAGCAGATGAAGGGGCAGGAGGAGAGAGTGGAGCACAGCCTGGCCCACCAGGCCGTGATGATGATGTTCCTGAGTAGAGCAGCCAGTCCACAGAGAGAACAACATGGCTGGCCCTACTATGAGACATGATGCCCCTCAGTGACTAAGGGCGATACAGGGGACAGCCCCGGAGACACAGTGTGGGAATTGCACCTGACCTGATCCCACCACACCGAGGCAAATCACTGGGGGAGTGCAGTGGAACAGCAAGGGAATGGAGTGGCAAGGTCCCCAGGGAATGCTGAAAGTGGACTTTGGGGCCAGGACGTGGTGCCCCAACAGACTGGACTGGAAAACGCTCCTAAGGGCCAGCAAACGATCCCTGAACTAACTACAAGCTTTTCTCTTGTGAACTGTTTTGTTCTGTTCTTTTTCAGTGGTTTGTTTTGGTTGTTTTGTTGTCTGGTTGTATACTGTTGCTTTGTGTTCCTCTGTCTAGTTTTCGTGCATGTTAGTGACTCCACAGGTCTGTCTGAATAGGACAGGCTGGATGAACTATCTGGAGGAAAAACAACGGGACCGACAGTTCCAGGGGGACATGGGGTGGGGGGGTAGAGAGGGGTAAGGAAGTGGTGTTAACAAACCCAGGGACAAGGGAAAAACATGGGACCCCAAATGGTAGAGAAGGGGGAGTGGCAGGCCTGGTGGGAAATGATCAAGGGTAAGGTTGCTTAGAGAAGAGGTATACTCTAGCCCAGGTGGCGATGAAGCATGGTAGTAGGGCAGGAGGAAGGTCAAGGGAGATGGAGGAAAGAGCTAGGAGTCAAAGGGCATTCATGGAGGTCTAGACAAAGACATGTACATGCAAATATATATATAGGAGGATGGGGAAATAGATTTATGTGTCTATATTTATAGGTCAAGTATTAAGGTGGCGGAAGGACCTTGGGCCTCTACTCAAACACTCCCTCAATGCATGAATACCTTCTTTTATTAAATTGGAACGCTATGATGCTCACTCTCCCGACACAACGGCTGGAGCCAAAGTGGGTGAACAAGTAAATGTGGTGAAGAAAGCTGATGGTGCCCGGCTATCAAAAGAGATAGTGTCTGGGGTCTTAAAGTCTTGAAGATAAACAAGCAGCCATCTAGCTCAGAAGCAACAAAGTCCACATGGAAGAACACACCAGCCTGTGTGATCGAGTGGTCCCAAAGGGATCAGTTACCAGGCATCAAAGAACAAAAAATAATATCATTGACTGCACACCTCCATGATAGGATCGCTGAAGACAAATGGGTGCATAAGCAAATGTGGTGAAGAAAGCTGATGGTGCCTGGCTATCAAAAGAGATAGTGTCTGGGGTCTTAAAGGCTTGAAGGTGAACAAGCGGCCATCTCGCTCAGAAGCAAATAAGCCCACATGGAAGAAGCACACCGGCCAGTGCGATCACGAGGTGCCCAAGGGACCAGATATAAGGTATCATGCAAAAAAAAAAGATATAAGTGTGTGTATGTATGTGTATATATGTGTATATGTATATATGTATGTGTATATATGTATATATATCATATTAAATAAAGGGGGAAGTGCAGAGTGGAGACCCAAGGCCCAAGTGTCGGCCAATGGAGATCCCCTCATAGAGGGGTTTAGGAGAGGCGAAGAGTTAATTAGGGTGTGAGGTAGTATCGATGAAGAACACAGCTTCCCCCCAGATCCTGGATGCTTCCTCCCCCCAACTACCATGATCCGAATTCTACCTTGCAGGGCTGGATAGGACAGAGGCTGTACACTGGTACATATGAGGGTTGGAGGTACAGGGAATCCAGGGTGGATGATACCTTCAGGACCAAGGGTGTGAGGGACGATGCTGGGAGAGTGGAGGGTGAGTGTGTTGGAAAGGGGGAACTGATTACAAGGATCCACATGTGACCTCTTCCCTGGGAGAGGGACAGCAGAGAAGGGGGGAAGGGAGACTCCGGATAGGGCAAGATATGACAAAATAACGAGGTATAAATTACCAAGGGCATATGAGGGAGGGGGGAATGGGGAGGGAGGGGGGGGAGAAAAAGAGGACCTGATGCAAGGGGCTTAAGTGGAGAGCAAATGCCTTGAGAATGATTGGGGCAGGGAATGTATGGATGTGCTTTATACAATTGATGTATGTATATGTATGGATTGTGGTAAGAGATGTCTGAGTCCCTAATAAAATGTAAAAGAAGAAAAGAGAAAAAAATGATTAGGGCAAAGACTGTACAGATGTGCTTTATACAATTGATGTATGTATATTTATGAACTGTGAAAAGAATTGTATCAGCCCCAATAAATTTTTAAAATAAAAAAATTTTTTTAAAAATCTTATAAATGTAAAAAGAAAAAAAAAGAAATCGACAAATCAATTTCAATAGTGGCTGTACATACTTACAGGTCCACCAGAAGTGGATGAGAATTCCTACCTCACCATAGCCCCTCCAATACTTGTTGCTCTCTGATTTTTTGAATTGGGCTATCTTTGAGGGTGTTAGGTGCTATCTCATCATTGTTTTGATTTGCATTTATCTTATGGCTAATGACCGGGAACAGTTTCTCATATTTTTATTGGCCATTCAGATTTCAGATTCTGTGAAACTTCTGTTCTGTTCCTTTGACCACCTCCTCAGTGGGCAAATTAGTTTTTCTCTTATTGTAAGCTTGCAAAGTATTGTAGATTTTAGTAATAAGGCCTTTGTCTGATATATCATTGCTAAAGATGTTTTCCCAGTCAGTAGACTCTCTTATTGCTTTCTTGGTGCATTCTTTCGATGTACACAGGTGTCTTATCTTCAGTATATCCCACTTGTCTATTTGTGACTCCTCTGTATTTGTATCCTCCCCTATTTCTGATAGCCTATGTTTTCCCTGTGCCAAGGTTCTCAGGTTTATCCCAATTCCCTCATTAATGGCCCTAATTGTTTGGGATTTTATCTCAAGGTCTGTGATCCACCTTGAGTTTATTTATGTGCATTAAGAGAGATAAGGGTCTTGCTTCATTTTTCTGCAGGTAGATATCCATTTTTTCCAGCATGTGTGTGGAAAGCTCTGAAAATATCTACTAAGACAAGCCGTCCAATTGTGCTATTTAGATCTGCAGCCTCCTTGTTGAGTTTCTTTCCCAATGGTCTGTCTTTTTCAGAGAGTGGTGTATGAAAGTTACCAACTATAATTGTTGAACATGTGATTTCTTTTTCCATCTTTAGGAGTGCTTGATTTATGAATTTCGCAGGCCTTTCATTAGGTGCGTATATGTTTATTATGCTCACTGGTTCTTGGTCTATTGTTCCCTTGAACATTGTATAGTGCCCCTCCTTGTCCCTTGTTATGGCCCGTATCTTGAGGTCTATTTGGTCAGATATTAAGATCGGTACCCATGCTTTTTTTTTTTGCATTACCATTTGCTTAGTAAATTTTTCTCCAGCCTTTAATTCTCAACCTTTTTTTGTCTGTAAGCTTGAGATGCGTCTCCTGGAGGCAACAGATTGATGGGTTATGTTTCCTGAGCCAGTCTGTTAGCCTCTACCTCTTAATGCCTGAGTTCAAGCCATTTGTAGTCAGTGTTATTATCTGTGGATTTGTGATGTCATCTTGTACCTTTTATGTTGAATACTTTCTTATCTACCTATCTTATCCACTTGTGTTGTGTGTGTGGTTTAGGCTGATGCTATTCTGGGGGCTGTTTCCTTTTTGTAGCCCTATGGGTGGAGTTGTTCTATGTGATGGTCTCTTATTTGCCCACGGTGAGTGTTGATCTTCTGCCCATACTAGATCAGTAAGGATCTTTTGTAGGGCTGGGTTTCTTTTTATGTATTCTTTGAGGTTTTCCCTGTCTGGGAAGACTCTTACTTCTCCATCTATCTTAATAGATCATTTGTCTGGTTAAATTATTTTTGGGTTCACGATGTTTTCCTTCAATTCGGGGAATATGTTACTCCTTTCCCTCCTTCATCGTTTCTGCTGATAAATTTGATTATACTTTTATTGGGATACCCTTATACGTTACTGCTTGCTTTTCCCTAGCTGCTTTTATGGTCTTCTCCCTTTCCTCCTAGTTGGATAATTTGACAATTATGTGTCTTGGTGACTTCTTCTTGGCAATCAGTCTGGCTTGTGTTCTTTCAGCCTCTTGAATGGTTACCTGATTTTCATTTATTAAGCTGGGGAATTTTTCTTCTAAGAATTCTCTTGCTATTATCACTCTTGACTTCTTTGTTGTGTCTTGTTTCGGTAGTTCAATTATTCCAGTATTGTTCCTTTTCATAGTGCCAGACAGGGCTCTCAGGTTTTCTTCAGCTTTGATTGTCTTATTTGACTGCTTTTCCCGTTTCCTGAGGCCTACTTGGCTATCCTCTAGGTCACTGGTGGTATTCTCTGCCTCCTCACGCCTATTGGCAAGGTCTGTCAATTTATCACTGGATTTTGTCATTTCATCCCTTAATACTTGTATTTCCCTTTGGTGCATTGCCTTTATCTCCTCTATCATATCATCTTTTTTCTTCATTGTTTTCCTCATATCCTTTATGACTTCAAGCAGAATTTTGAAAATTTCTTTCTGTGGCAGGTCAATATCTGCTTCTTCTATACCCATCATTAGTTTCATGACTTCTTCCGATATTCTCTTGTTTCTTCTGCTTTTTCTTTGAAACTGTTAGAACTGGTTGCTGTACATGTGTGTTTTAGAGAAACTTGGAGCCATCTTCCTGATTCGAAGGGCCCTGGGATCACTCTTGGAAGGTTCTTATGAATACTTCTATGAACTACCTGCCGGTAGCTGTACTAAGGGATCAGGCTATCGCTATATCTTCCTGTGTTTGCACTCTTATCCTAGCCATCCAGTATTCTGTTACTTGGAATGTGTTAAATATTCCTCTCATGTGATACAGGGCGGGTTGTTGTGGGCCCATGAGGGTGTCGCTTCCCTGGCCAATCTCTAAGTAGCTTCACAGTTCTTGGAACATCTAGGCTGGCCTGTGGTGTTTTTCACTGGAACTGTAGTGCTGAGGAGTGCGTGCGGTTATACCCTCTTTGGTGTAGAGCTCTGTAGCTGGCAGGGTAAATAACATAGACAGAGAGATTGTCTTGGAGGTTGGGTGGATGTTCCCACAGTAGCGTGGGGCCCCACAAGTGGTGGTCAGGTGTTTCTTCCATTCACTTATAGAACTTTTTAAGGGGAGAACCCCCTGTTGCTTGTTGTGTGTGAGAGGACTGCCATGAATTCCCCAGCTGCTTGCCAAGCCAATAAATGCACGTGGGAACTCCCTCAGTTGGGTTTTCAGTGTGCCCTAGCCAGAGGGGGTGGCCTGAAGTCTGCTAGTGGCTTGTGACAGGAATGAGAGTGAAAGAAAAGGAAAAAGAGAGACAGAGGGAGACACAGACTGAAGCAGTAATGTGAAGCAAACTGACACCCACTCACACACACACACACACACACACACACACACAACTAAAATGCACAGAGTAAACAAAAGTGAAAACAGCAAAAAAAAAAAAAAAGAATAGAAAACAACTGAAAAGGAGAACTAAGTCTGCTGAGATTGTGGTAGGTAATAGAAAAGCGCTAAAAGAAGAAGAGAAAACAAGTAAACATGAATGAAGAACACAAAGAAAGGAAAAAAGAGAAGAGAAAAGGAAGGAGAAAGAGATAATTTTAAGAATAGTTAATGAAATACCTTACCCTGTGCTGTGCTGTGTGTAGCAATGACTCATCCTGTGTGCAACACTGTCTTATGGGTAAAGCTGTCCACTGGGAGGACAGGGTTTCCCTAGGCAGAGTGTGGGGTTCTGGGAACCAGTAGTTGCACGTGAAAGGATTGAGAGGGAGCTGAGCGAATCATGCAAACAGAGAGAGAAGCGAGGAGAACAAAGACAGGAAGAGGAAAGAAAGAATAAAGAGAAAGAATGGAGGGGGGAGCCCAACTGTATTCACCAAGATTGGCTGTGATGTTAAAGGGGGAGGTGAGAGAGAAGGAGGAAATAAAGAATAAAGAGATAGGTGATCCCTCGTTGCTTGAATGTAGGTCTCCAGTGGTTTAGACCCTGCCCCAAAAAGGCAGGCTGTGTGCTCTTTTAATGCAGGCACCCAGTGCTGCTGGGCAGAATTGACCCAGTTGACGAGATCACCTTAGAGGTCTGATGGAGGTTTCCTCAGCAGCGCAGCGTGGTGTAGATCTTTGTATCGGCTGCCTTGTGTGGTGTACAGCACTCCCACGGAGGGCAAGCTGGAGTTCCTCCTGCTATTTGTGTTGATTTGCCCTAAGTGGAGGGTAGTGAGCTGGAAGCCAGTAGTGGCATGTGATAGGAGAGTGGGGGGGGGGGGGGGAGAAGAGGAGAAAGAGGGACAAAGGGGAAAAGAGAGGGAAAAAGAAGAGAGAAAAAACCCCAAACAAACCTGAGCTCATTGAGACTGATTGTGGTGGGAAAGATAGAAGGGCTAGTGAATAGATAGAGAAGAAATAGAGTGGTAGGTACAAAGATATCTGAGACTTGATCACCTGTCTGTGAGACTGGAGGAGTTCCAACCCTTCCTCAAGGTAACAGGGTGGTGTACCCGTTGGATGTAGGGTTCCACAGATGATGTGTGGGATTACTTCAAAGACAAGATGGCACTCGTGGCCAGGTGTCAGTTGAGTACTGGAGGTCACTGGTGTACCTGCCTTGTGCTGTATGTAGCACTGCAGCAGGACGGGGAACTGGGGGTGCTGCTGTGTTCCCACAGCCCCATCAGTAAAGGTAAGGCCTCCCCAGCTATGTGTAGAATCACTGATAGGGAAGCTGGGCTTATTGTCCTATCTAGTCTGCTGGTGCTTATTACATAAGAGGACTTTATTTTTTATTTTTTTTATCCCCCTGACCAGCTAGAATAAAATGAAATTCTCTCCCACAATCTCTGTGCTGAAGCCCATGCTGTTCAAAGCTGATGCTTGCTACAGTGGGTCTTTGTTATGCAAAAAGCCGCCAGGCCCTGTAGCTGAGTTCTTTTATTCCTTAGCTAGGTTTCTTCTTATGCTAATTTATGTTAAGGACCTCCCTCCTATGTGCTCCTTGGAGCTGAGCAACCAGTGTTGGGTTTGAATTTTAAACCAGTGTTATATTTTTCACTTTTTAAAAATTATGCTTGCGATGTGCTCTGATTTGTGAGCTGTCAGGCTGACTCCCAGAGGGGGAGATCCAGCTAATGGGGGGGAGGGGTTGTTTCCTTCTCGGCCAATTGGAACTAAATTCACTCCCTGGAATCCGTCTATCTGCCTATTTTTTCCCACACCTCGATCTACTTGGGATAAATATCTGCTTTTTCTTGTACTCTAAATTATGGCTACCTGCCATCGCCACTCCTCAAAGCGGCCAACCGTGGTGGAGAGCTACGGTGTGGGGTTCCCCTCATTTCTGGGATTCTGTCCCCTCTCAGGAGTCAGCCTGGAGAAATCGCTGCTCTAGGCAAGGGTGCAGCCAGCACCTGTGGGCTCACCAAAGCTAGAGCCCTTTATAGCATTTTTGGTTTGCTTTGTGAGTGGGAATCCCTCAAAAAATGGGCTCAGGAGAGACCCTGGTACCTTAGTTCTAATTTCAGGACTCCACCTCCCCGTTTCCTTTGCCTTACCTCCCAATTTTCTGGCCTGGTAGCAGGAGCTCCCGACAGGTGAGTCCTATCGGGTTGTCATTTACCAAACTATTCCCTCCGTGTTTTCTAAATCCGACTGTTTTTGCAGATGATTATTGTTATAAATTGTCCTCAGAGAACTACTTTTGCTTTGCCCCAGATGTTTGGGCATATTGTGGTTTCGTTCTCATTTGTTTCAAGGAATTTTTAATTGCATTCTTTATTTCTTCAATTAAAGTGTGTCTTTAAAAAGAAAGTTTTGTTCAAGTTCCATGTAACTGATTTTTCCCTTAAGTTTTCTGTTGCTGATTTCTAATTTTATAGCACTGTACTCTGGAAAGATAATTTATAGTATCTTGATACTTTAAAATTTACTGATTGTTTTGTGCTCTCACATATGATCTTTTCTGAAGTACGTTCCATCAATGGTGGAAAAAACTGTATATTGTGTTGTTCGTTGAAGTGTCCTGTGCATGGGTAGGAGATCAAGTTGGTTAATTGTATTTGGTTTAGTTTTCCTATATTTTTGTTGAATTTCTTTCCAGATGCTTTTTTGCTTGAATGTGATGTATGAAAATCTCCTACTATTATTACAGTATTGTCTGTATGTCTTTTCAACTATTTAAGAATTTGACTACTATATTTTTAAGGTCCTTCAATTGGTGCATAGATGTTTATTATGCATATATTGTCTTGTTTTATTTTGGTTTTCTATAGCATATAATGGTTTTTGTTTCTCATGATGGCTTTTACTTTGATGTCTACTTTGTCATTAATTAATATTGGTACTCCTGCTTTTTTGACTACGATTAGCTTCATACATTTTCCCAATTGTTTTATGTATAGTCTGTTTTTGTCTTTATATGTGGAGTGCATTTCTTGTTAGGTGCACTTTTTGGCTTATGTTTTATATATATTTTGCTACTTTCTGTCTTTTAACTAGTGAGTTTCATCCATTTATCTTCAATGTTCTTATTGATGAGTGTGTTTTTATTGCTATCATTTTGTTGTTTTTTGGTTGTATCATTTTGGTTGTATGTTATTGGTTTCCTTGTTCATCATAATTTTCTGTGCTGGTTTCATTTTCTTGTCAAATTTTCTTTGCTGTTTTTAACCTTATCATTTCATCAGATTTTATGGTTTTCTCTTTCTTGTTTTGTTGGGATTCTAGCATGTTTTAAATTTAGTTTGTGTTTTGTTTTCTTTCCAAATTTAAGACAGTTTGTGGTCTTTAGTAAACTGTTCAATTGCTTCTCCACTTGACAGTTTAATATCTACTCTGTTCCATATATAATTTTATTGTTGTCTTCATTTCAGCATATTGTCAAAGGTTCCCTATTTTAATCAGATGTTTATTGCACATAAGTAGGAAGACTTCTTAATAATTAAATAATTTTAATAATTGGTAGATTTAGAAAGAAATTGTGATTTTCATCCTCTCTGGATTCATTAGAAACTCTGGTAACCAATAACTATCAATTTGTGTAGTAGCAATGGATTGAATTGAATAAAAATTAGAAAAGGCATATACTTATTAGTTCACCATGGTCCCCACCACTAACAAAATATGAGCATATCTACTTTTATACAGCCTAGTGTCATTGCTAATGTTACCTACCTGGAACTTGTAAGTATCTGAGTTTGTATTCACTTGTTTAACAGATTGTCCCCCACCACCCTTGAAAGTGACATTATTACGATAAGAGTGTTTGAAGAGATAGATAGCACAATAATTTTTATCAGGCATTAACACCTTACTATAAATTAATTCCTTAGAAGCATTCCTTATGATTTTATCTGATAGAGTGGGAGCAGAGACTAGATCATATGAAAGGGGGAACCAAAGTCCATACAGAGAGAAGAGAATGATATATGGCCTTCATAATTTTATTACTCAATCCCTGTGTGTGATTGACCAGAGGACTGACCAGAGGGTTTAAATGCTGTTTCTTGTGGATTCGTTACAAGGATTCTTGGTGGTTTAGTGGTTACTCCTTGGGCTGTAATCCACATGGTAAGCAGTTTGAAACCACCAGTAGCTCCATTGGAGAAAGACGGGGAAAACAATAGAGGATTGCTGTGATTCAGCAATGAGTTGATGGCATTGAATTTGTTTTGGTGGATTGACTAAGGCAGTGGGAGTAATGGCTTAGAATCCCTCTTGAAAAAAGAGGAAGATTGGTAATATTGGATTTTTAAAAGCAATAACAAATTCTTTCCTCACTTTATATTTGTTTCCTGACTAATCAGGAACAGGCTATGCTCAAAACCTGAACAAAATCTATGTATAGGAATATAAGACATTCTTCCATAGAAAATTTTCTTTTCTCTGTTCAATCCCTTGATAATGAGAATTGAAAGTATTGCTTTGATCCTTTCTGGGCCTTATTGTAAATTTAGGGATTTGTATAAAATCAGGGATTCTTAAAAAGAGAGTTCATGACTGGGCTACAGAGGCAGGAGAATCCAATGAGATTCTATGAACAATTATGTATATTATTCTATAGAAAGTGTCCATATATCTGCTCTGCTGTGCATAGACCAGTGAGTTTGAGGAGTTACTTCTACTCCCTGAAACTTCATTTTCCTCTCTGTGAGATAAGCTGTGTTAAGCTGGACTGACTAGAGAAGCAAATTCAGTGACACTCATATAGGTGTAAGAAAAAACTTTATATCAAGAAGTAATTATTTATCATGAAAACTTCCCGACACAGTCCAACTAAAGTCCCTAATAGTCCATAAATCCCTGTTCAGACTCACGCAGCCACATGCAATGATTCAGAATGCAGAACAATCACAGGTTGGCGGGTGCAAATTCTTCTGCATCTGGGCACATTTTCAGGGCTGAGGCAGCAATCAGGGTCAGCAAGCAGGAAGGTGAAGTCACTGAAGAGGGCAGGATTCCCAGGACCCTCCATATGAGAAGGCCACACCCACAAGGAGTTACCATTAGGGTGTGGCCTGATTGACAGGCTAAACTCCACCCCTAATCTTTTTTCCCCTATACTTTTATATATCTTCCAGTTGACATGAGTTTATGTAACTACCACATAGGATAACATCTATCTAAAGTAAGGGATGAAGAGTCCTGGTGGTATATTGTGTTAAACTACTGATTGCAAGGTAAGAACTTCAAAATCACCAGTCACTCTATAGGAGAAAGGTGAGGCTTTCTACTCCTGTAAAAATGTTGTCTCAGAGACCCACAGAGACAGTTCTACTCTTTTCTTTAGGGTTATGATGGCAGTGGGTTTTTGTTTTTAATTAGAGTAGGGAAGGTGTAAATAATGTGTTGTGATGATTAAGTGAGGTAGATGTATATACAATAATTTAGCACTAAGAATGACAGACAATGAGCGCTTAAGAGTTGATAGTTTTCATGCCCATCACACTTCATTATCATGCCTTTTTAAAACAGATATTTATATTTTATTCATTTTTCTTTTTTAGAATTTTATTGGCAACTAATCCATATATAATTCAATTCAGTAGTTCAATTATTCAGGAATAACAAGAATAATTGTACAATCATTACTACAATCAATTTTAGAACATTTCCCCCCATGGTGAAATCATCTTTAAAATGAGTTGTATAAGCACAATCAGTTCTAGTGTTCCCTTCCCCCCTCCTGGCCTTCATTGTTCACTCCTTAAATCCGCCCTTCCTAGTTTCCTACATCCCCTATAAATCCTTGCATCAGTTATTATCTCTATTCATCCACTCCTTCTGTGCTTTACAGACTGGAAACCCCAATAGAAACAGCAGAATTGAAATCAAGTGGTAAGGATAAAATAATAATATAAAGATAAATATACAAATGATGAGTAAGACAGAAAGGACCACCCCTAATATTTAAAAAGCCAGAGATGAACTATTTTTGTCATGGAACATGCAAGAGATACTTGCACCTAGAACAAATTTAGATGGAGTCAATAGGGAGGTCAGCTGACTAATTATCAAGTTCTATCCAGCATAATCAAGATTACAGTGATCTCTTTCTGATAGGAAGGCTGTTTGAAACCCTTGCCAGTAGCTGGTGGGGGCATGCCAGCTGCTTAATCTAACTAGTTCATCTGCAGTTGGATTTGGGCCTCCCACTCTCCTCCATAGTTTTCTATAAATTGTGTGTTCATAATTTTAGCTCTCATACTTTTTCCTTCATCATATTTGAATTTTGTTATTGTTATCATTGGATCAAACAAACTGGTGTGCTTCTTCCATGTGGACCTTGTAGACTCCTCACTTAGATGGCTGCGTGTTTGAATACAATTCTTTAAGACCCCAGACATTATTCTGATTGATAGCGGAGAATCATCTGCCTTCCTCACCACACTTTGCTGAAACATCCTTATCTTCAGTGACCATTTCACAAAGGTGAGTATCAAGCAGGATCATCTTATCAGAACTAACTGTTCTTGGATTGGGGCTAGAGTTAAGTAGGATTCCAGAATCCATCTGCATGCTCATGAGGTGTGCATGACTCAGGTTTTGTTTACTTTGGCGGTTGTAATATGACAAATTCAAAACCCTACAAGACCAACTACATCAACTAAATCAACCAGCAAACAAACAGAAAAGAAGATGATGAAGAAGAAGAAACCTAAAGGCAGAAAAAAAGAAAGAAAGAAATCTCATAGAAACAAAAATGTAAAACATTTTCAATCATCCCCCTGGGGTGTAAAGCAATTGCACTGATAACGTCATTAATTTTCCTAATGACACACCTCCCTGGACACTGTCAGTATGAGGAGTCTATGCGAGTACATTTCCACTTAAACATTATTCCTGATGGGGATGAGAGTATGCTCTAATATTTTACTAAACATTCTTACATAGAGATTAGTATTTGAAGTCTTCCCTCAAACCACAGGTCAGTGTTGATGCCACCATCCCAATTCCAGACTTTCCCTACCTAGCAAATGGCATGAAGAATCCGTTCCAGGAAGGCACAGAAGACAAAGATGTCATTCTATTTTTAAACTCAATTTTTAATTTTTTCTTTTAACAAAACCCCATCCTCCTCCACCACCACAAAAACAACAAACCAAACCCACTGCCATCGTGTCTATGTGTCAACTCATAGTGATCCTACAATACAGGGTAGAACTGCCCCCTGTGAGTTTCTGAGACTGTAACTGTTTACAGAAGCAGAAAGCACTGTCTTTCCTCCTCAGAAGGGCTGGTGATTTTGAACTGCTGTCCTTTCTGGTTGCAGTCCAATGTATAATCACTATGCATTCAGGCTTTTTGGTTTCTTTAATATAGGGTTGTTTAATAGCTCCAGGCAGACTTTTCAGATTCCCATTGCCCTGACTTTTTTTTTCCATTGGAAAATATATGGATTGATGATAATGGTGGGGCAGTTAAGGTAATGATTATGTCAGTGATTTATATGTATGTAAAATTTTACAGTTCACTGAACACATTTCACTAGTTTATCCCTTCTCATCTGCATGATAGGTCTGTTAAGAGCAGGGGGTATTTTCTCTATTTTGAAAGTATATAACTAAGACTCAAGCAAAGTCTATTATTTTCCTTCCCTTCCTCCCCACCATAACTGGTGTGTGTGTGTGTGCGTGTGTGCAAAATTATGAACATGTGCATGCATACACTCTAAGCACTGTCAAGAAGTTAATGTGAGGCAAAGGAATTGCTTGACAGAGAATAGGTTGAAGAGACTTTTAGTTGCTCCATAATTTTCATCAGCCTCCAGGGACACCCCAATTACACACACAAAAAAATCTATAAAATTAATGCACAAGTTCAGGCAATTGCAATCCAAAGACAAATCACTTGAGCCCCACTCTTTGCCTCCTCTAAGTTCCTCCTATATGGAAATTCAGAACTCACTTCTGCCAGAAGAGTGAAGAACACTCAGAATTAACCCATTTTACCTTTCTTTCTAGCACCTGGAATTCTACCTCTGCCCACTGATCCTGGCATTATTTTTTGCAGGAGAACAGTTTCTAAGTATAGTTAATACCAACTGCAGAGGAGTTGTGACATGAAAGGATGGGGTTGTTCTTCAATGCCCAGGGCAACGAAGCAGCTCTGTTTATGAAGAGAAGGTGTTCCAGGAGGATGAACGCTTTTTTCTCTCCATTTACAAAATTTCCAGTTATCAAGACAGGAAAAAAAGGAGCTGCCATGGAGGCTATCTATGCACATTCTATAATTAGGTGCTAGTTATGCCAGAGATGAGGCACTAGAGGGCATGAAAATTGTGGGAAAGCCATACATTTGGAATTGAGTACAGCTAGCCTGGCTTGGAATGACTGTACAAGAGATTTCTTGCCATTTTCCAAAGTAGAGGAACTGAGCCTAGAATGGACGCAGATTCTTAAGCACTCACTCTAATTTTTGGCACTTTATGTTGCTTCCCACTCTTGACTACAATTCTATTTCTGAACATGTACCTGCTTCCTAACTGGATAGACTTCACCTAAAGGATTTTGTTAAGTTCTGGTACCATACTTCAAAGGGGAAACAAAGAACCAGGAATCTGTACAAAGGGAAGTGAACGAGCTGAAGAGGGAGGTCCCAAGTCCTATAAGGAACTGTTGAAAAAAATGAAGGTTTTTGGATAGTAGGAGAAAACAATGATGGAGATATCATCTGTAAATATGCTTTCACAGAGTAAAGAGAACAGCTGGGATCTAGGAAACCCCAGGGAGTAGCATAACAATCTGCGTATGTAATCCACAAAGATCTAGAGTTCAACTTAACTCAGAGAATAATTTGTTGACACAGAAGTTCATGGGGGGAAAATGGGCCATGCTGTAAGTGTTCAAGTAGGACTAGGAAAATACCTTTTTGGAAATCCAGAAATCTTGACAAGCTGTTAGTTATTTGCAATTATACAGATATTATGAGATGAATCCAAGATCTGCAACCAGGAATACTCAAAGGAAGAAGCTGTGGTGAGTGAATTTTCAGTAGTTCTATGACTCTCTCTTTAGCCTACCTATTTTCTTTCAGCAGTTAGCCACTCCAGAATATGTTTGTCTGTGGGTGGTGCTGCGGGGGTGGGAGATAGTTATTTTTCTGGTGTGAGCCATCCAGTATGCAAGCTGAGCACCTAGACTGCTCCTCAGAGAAGAGGTTTCTCTTTATGTGCACCCACCACTTAAGAAACTTAGTTTTCTCTCATTTTACTCAACATTTAATTTTCTTGCTTTTGCCAAGGGGAAAAAACATAGGAGAAGGGGAACAAAAAGAGAAAACAACCTAGAAAGGGCTGAAGAGGAGGGGTGGTGGGGGCACTAAAACCACTGCAATGTAACCAGCCAAAAGTGATACTGCATGTTTATAGGCTTTAGTTGCCATGGAGATGGTTACGTAACTCCAACTGGTGGTGAAATTTCATACTGCTTGTGGTGGCAAGCGATATTTCAGCCACTCAGGGCTCCTTTTAAAGAGAACAAATAAAGTAGCTCAGGGGCCCTTTGTCTTGCAGACTACAACCCTCACCAAGTTTAAGCCCCACACAGCAGTTATTTTCCAGTTTTCTATGTGTAGCAAAATGTTCCCAATTATTTTCTTAGTAGAGCTTGGCAGTTACTCCTCCCCTTAGTCCAGAATGGATAGGCATGAAACTTAAAGCAAAAAGAAATAAAGAAAAAATACCCTAAATATAAAAACGGCTACCCTTTTCAAATGGAAAGCCTATAAGGAAAATTTTAGATTGGAAAGATTGTTTGGGGGGAAACTTATGAGTTTAGGGGAGAGCATCTATTCACTAGCACAGGGCAAAGACTAGGTATGTATCTTGTTCTAGATTTTGTTCATTCTCTCTCTCTCTCTCTCTCTCTCTCTCTCTCTCTCTCTCTCTCTCATACACACACATACACACCTTCACACTCATTCTCATATTCCTTCCAAATACTTAAATCATATACACTCTTGTGTAGATTGACATATATAAATCTCTAATAAAAACATAAATTCTACCTAATTACTCTGTGACATTTCACCAAAGAAAAAATACAAATGGGCAACAAGTACATAAAAAGATGTTAATATCATTAGTTATTGTTGTTGCTAGGCTTCTGTTTATAGTGACCGCAGATAGAAAAGAACAGAACATTGCCCAGTTCTGGACCAGCCTCACAATTTTTCCTGTGTTTGAATACATTTTTTCAGCTATTGTGTCCATCCATTTCTTTGAAGTTTTTTTCACTAATTATTAGGGAAATACAGATCAAGATCACAATGAAATATAACTTGCTTTCAAAACAATAGGTATTGTAAAGGATGTGGAAAATTTGGAACCTAAATCCATATCTGGTAAGATTATAAAATAGTATAGCCACTGTGAAAAAAAGTTTGGCAGTGCCTCAAATATTTAAATACAGTATTAAAATATGATCCACCAACTATGTGGTATATATCCAGAAGGAATGAAGCAGGAGTACAAACAGAAATCTCCACACCACTGCTCATTGCATCACTATTCGTAATAGAAGATGGAAATAATTGGAATGTTCAAAAGATAAAATGATAAACAAAACATGCTACAAAGAAAAAGGCTTCAAAAAAGTACTTGAAAAAATAATTACTTTTAATTCAACTTCCCTACAAATTTAGTGAAGCCCCATTAAATATAAAATGCAATGGATTACTCAGCCTTGAAAAGCAATGAAATATTGACCATTCTACAACATGGATGCTTTTTTAAAAATAATTTTATTAGGGGCTCATACAACTCTTATCACAATCCATACATACATCAATTGTATAATGCACATTTATACATTTGTTAACCACATCATTCTCAAAGCATTTACTCTCCATGTAAAACCCTGGCATCAGTTCCTCATTTCCCCCCTCCCTCCCTGCTCTCCCCTCCCTCATGAACCCTTGATAATTTATAAATTATTATTTTGGCATATCTCACACTGTCCGACAGGAGAAGGTTATATGTAGATCTTCATAATCGATACCCCCTCTCTACCCCACCCTCCCTCCACCCTCCCAGTATCGTGACTCTCACCACTGGTGCTGAAAGGAACATCCATCCTGGCTTCCCTGATTTTCCTTTTCCTATCTGTACCAGTGTAAATCCTCTTGTCTAGCCAGATTTGTAAGGTATAGTTGGGATCATGATAGTGGTGGGGAGAAAGCATTTAAGAACTAGAGGAAAGTTGTATGTTTCATCGTTGCTACACTACACCTTGACTGGCTTGTCTCCTCCCCGCGACGCTTCAGTAAGGGGATGCCCAGTTGCTGACAGATGAGTTTTGGGTCCCCACTCCACACTTCCCCTCATTCACAATGATATGATTTTTGTTCTTTGATGCCTGACAACTGATCCCTTCGGCACCTGGTGATCACACAGGCTGGTGTGCTTCTTCCATGTGGGTTTTGTTGCTTCTCAGCTAGATGTTTGCTTGTCTTTAAGACTCCAGATACTATATCTTTTGACAGCCGGGCTCCATCAGCTTTCTTCACAATATCTGCTTATGCATCCGCTTTATCATCAGCCATCGTGTCGGGAAGGTGAGCATCATGGAATGCCAGTTTAATAGAAACAAAATATTCTTGCATTGAGGGAGTACTTGAGTGGAGGCCCAATGTCCATCTGCTACCTTAATACTAAACCTATAAATATATGCACATAGATCTAATTCCCCATCCTCAGATATAAATATATTTACATATGTTCATGCCAGTATTTAGACCTCTATAAATGCCCTTTTCCTCCTAGCTCTTTCCTCTATTTCATTTTACTTTCCTCTTGTCCCACTATCATGCTCAGCCTTCATTTGGGTTTCAGTAATTCCTCTAGATGATATTACCCTTGATCACAACCTACCAGGCGTCCTAAAGTATCCTCACCACTGAGTTGGATCATTTGTTGTTCCCTTGTCCCTGGGTTTGTTTACACCACTCCCTTTCTCCCCACTTCCCCCTTTACCTGTCCCTCCAGAACTGTCGATCCTGTTGTTTTCTCCTCCAGATTTTTATCATCCAGCCTATCTTACTTAGACAGACCTGCGGAGATAATAACATGCACAAAACAAGACAGAGCAAAACCAAGCAACAAAAGAAAACAAAACAACAGCAACAAAAAGCCAATGACAAAAACAAAACAAAAATACCCACAACACAACAACAAAAAAGAAAAACTTGTTGTTAGTTCAAGGACTGTTTGTTGGCCTTTAGGAGTGTTTTCCAGTCAAGTCTGATGGTCCACTAAGCCCTGGCCCCAAAGCCTATTTTTGGTATTCCCTGGGGAGTTCATTTCTCTGTTCTCCTTGCTGTTCTATTGCACACCCTTAGTGATGTGCCTAGGTGAGGTGGAATCAGATTGGGTGCAATTCCCACACTACGTCTCCAGTGTTGTCCCCTGTAGGGCTATGCGTCATTGAGGGATGTTGTGTCTCTTAGTGGGGCCAGCCAGCCATATGATCTTATCTGTGGATTGGCTGCTCTGAGCAGGAATATCGTCACCAAGGCTTGGTGAGTCAGAATGTGCCCCAACCTCTCTTCCTCCCCATTCATTTGCTCCTGTGTGCTCTGATCAGACATGCCCCTCTCCCTGAGCTTCAGCTTCAGTCCTGTCTTCTGAAATAAATTCTTTTGTGGGGAGGGGCATCTGTCCACTTAGTTGGGATTGGGGCAGGCCCCTCAGACCTCTCCACTGGCTCCCTACTCCATGTTGGCATGTTGCATTCATATCTTGGAGTACCGTTTTGAAGTCTGGTCCCTCTTTCTCTGTGGAAATATAAACAATACCCTCCCTTTGGGTGGGTTAGTGCCCTCTTCCCCCACTACCCATTATTTTTACATATTTTGTCGTCCTCCCCCTCCTTTTTAGTTGGCTACCATATGTATCCCTGGATTTGGTCTGGCCCCTACCATACTACATGGTCCTTGCCCCAGGAGTGTATGTTCACAGTAGCTTTTTCCCTATGCCCCTTCTGCATAATTTTTAAGCTTACCTCAGCAGACTCATGTTGTACTTGTCCTTTTGTGCTTGCCTTACTTCGCTTAACATGATTTCCTCCAGTTCCTCCCATGTGGCAATGTGCTTCACATATATGTTCATCACTGCTTTTTAGCAATGTGTATTACTCCATTGTATGTATGTACCAGTTTTTTAATCAACTGGTCAGGTGATGGAAATTTGGGTTGTTTCCAACTCCTTGCAATTGTGAACTGTGCCGCAATGAACACTGGAGCACAGATGTCTGGCCATGGTATGTTTCTTGCCTCTTCTGGGTAGAGGCCCAGTAGGGGGAGTGCTGGGTCATATGGTAGCTCGATTTCCACCGGTTTTAGATATCACCAGTTCAATTTCCATAGTGGCTGTATGTAACTACAGGTCCACCAGCAGTGGATGAGAGTTCCTGTCTCCCCACAACCCCTCCAACCAACACTTGTTGATTTTTAAAATTAGGCTATATTTGAGGGTGTTAGGTGGTATCTCATAGTTGTTTTAATTTGCATTTCTCTTATGGCTAAAGATCAGGAACATTTCCTCGTCCCTGTGTAACTTCTGTTCAGGTCCTTTGTCCACCTGCTCAGTGGAAAATTGGTTTTTTTTCCTCTTTCGACGCTAGCAGAGTATTGCAGATTTTAGTAGTAAGGTTTCTGTCTGATGTGTCATTGCTAAAGATATTTTCCCAGTCTGAGGACTCTCCTGGTGAATTTTTTCAATGTACACAGGTATTTTATCTTCAGTGTAACCCACTTGTCAATTTTTGCTTACTCTGTGTTTGTGTCCTTTCCTATTTCTGATAGCCTATGTATTCCCTGTGCCAATGGTCCCAATTCCCTTAGTAATGGCCCTAAGAGTTTGTGGTTTTACCTCAGGGTCTGTGATCCATCTTGAATTTATACTTTTGCCTGAAGAGAAATAAGGGTCTTGCTTAATTTTTCTGCAGGTAGATATCCACTTTTTTGCAGCACCACTTGTTGAACAGGACATCTGCTTCCCATTGGATATTTTTGGGGCCCTTATCAAAGATCAGTTGTCCGTATGCTGATGATTTCATTTTTGGGTTTTCATTTCTTTTTCATTGGTCTGAGTATCTGTCATTATCCCAATACCATGCAATTTTTACCACTGTGGCTATATAATATGTGCTAAAGTCAGGTAAAGCAACCCCTCCTTCTGTGTCCTTCTTCTTGAGGATTTCTCTGATAATTCTGGGCTTCTTCCGTCTCCATATGAATTTGGTAATCAGTTATTCTATTTCTTTGAAGAAAGATGAGGGTATTTGTATTGGGATTGCATTAAACGTATATAGTGCCTTGGACAGAACTGACATTTTTACTATATTGAGCCTTCCATTCCATGAGCATGGGATATTCTTCCATTTGTTGGCATCACTCTTCGTTTCTTGTAATAGAGTTCTGTGGTTTTCCTCATATAGATCTTTTTCTCTTTTAGTCAGGTATATCCCTAGATATTTCAATTTGTGTCTGGCTATTGTGAAGAGTACCACCTTTTTGATCCCTTCCGTGGTCTTATCTGTTGTGTATAGCAGTCTGATGGATAAGAGTGGGGACAAGGGGCATCCTTATTTGGTCCCCTTTTTCAGTGAGATTGTGTTCTCCTTTCGCCATTGACTACCATGTTGGCTGTTGGTTTTTCGTATATAGCTTGTATTGCCTTGAGGAATTTTCCTTCCATTCCTATCTTCTCAAATGTTTTAAAAAGGAATTGGTGTTGGATGTTGCTGAGCGTTTTTTCTGCATCTATGAATATTATCATGTGGTTCTTATAGTTTTTCATGTCAATGTGACAAATGATACTAATGGTCTTTCGTATGTTGAACCATGCCTGCATCCCTGGCATGAGTCCCACTTGGCCATGGTAAATTATTTGTTTTGTTTTTATATTCTATTGGCCAGTATTTTGTTAAGGGTTTTTGCATTGATGGTGATTAGGGATATTGGTCTGTAGTTCTCAATTCTTGTGAGATCCTTGCCCTTTTTTTTTCCTTTTAAAAAAAATAGTTTTATTAGGGGCTCATACAACTCTTATCACAATCCATACCTACATCAATTGTGTAAAGCACATTTGTACATTCATTGTCCTCATCATTCTCAAAATATTTGCTCTCCACTTAAGCCCCTGACATCAGGTCCTCATTTTCCCCTCCCTCCCCGCTCCCCTACCCTCATGAGCCTTTGATAATTTATAAATTAATATTTTTTTCATATCTTGCCTTGTCCAATATCTCCCTTCACCCACTTTTCTGTTGTCCGGTCCCCAGGGAGGAGGTCACATGTAGATCCTTGTAAGCGGTTCCTTCTTTCCAACCCACTCTCCATCTACCCTCCCAGTACTATTGCCTCTCAAACCACTGGTCCTGAAGGTATCATCTGCCCTGGATTCCCTGTGTTTCCAGTTCCTGCCTATACCAGTGTACATCCTCTGGTTTAGCCATACTTTCAAGTTAGAATTCCGATCATGATGTGTGGGAGGGGTAGAGGAGCATTTAGGGAACTAGAGGAAAGTTGTATTTTTCATTATTGTTACATCGCACCTTGACTCACTTGTCTCCTCCCCTAGTAGCTCTGCAAGGGGATCTCCAGCACAGATTGGTGTGTTCTTCCATGTGGGCTTTGTTGCTTCTGAGCTAGATGGCCACCTGTGTACCTTCAAGCTTTTAAGACCCCAGACGCTATAGCTTTTGATAGCCAGTCACCATCAGCTTTCTTCACCACATTTGCTTATTCACCTGCTTTGTCTTCAGCGGTTGTCGGGAAGGTGAGCATCATAGAACGCCAATTTAATAGAAGAAATTATTCTTGCAACGAGAACGTACTTGAGTGGAGGCCCAATGTCCTTCTGCTACATTAATACTAAACCTATAAATATATGCACATAGATCTAATTCCCCATCCTCATATATAAATATATTTGCATATGTACATGTCTTTATCTAGACCTCTGTAAATGCCCTTTGCCTTCCAGCTCTTTCCTCTATTTCCCTTGACTTTCCTTCTGTCCCACTATCATGCTCACTTCCCACAAGGGTTTCAGCAATTCCTCTTTATCACATTACCCTTGATCATGCTCTTCCAGGTCTTCCAAACCCACATTACCAACAATTTGGATCACTTGTTGTTTCCTTGTCCCTTGCTTTATTAATACCACTTCATTTCCCCCTACATCCCCCTATCCCATGTCCCCCTGGAACTGTCGGTCCCATTGTTTTCTCCTCCAGATTGTTCATCCAGCCTATCTTATTTAGACAGACCTGCAGAGATAATGACAAGCACAAAATGAAGACAGAGCAAAACCAAGCAACAATATTCAAAAAAATTACAACAAACCACTGGCAAAGAACAAAACAAAACACAACAAGAAAGAAAAGCTTGTAGTTAGTTCAAGGGTTGTTTGTTGACCTTTAGGAGTGTTTTCCAGTCCAGTCTGTTGGTGCACCACATCCTGGCCCCAAAGTCCACCTTCAGCATTCCCTGGGGACCTTGCTTTTCCATTACTTTGTTGTTCCTCTGCACTTCCCCAGTACTTTGCCTCAGTGTGGCGGGATCAGATCGGGCACAATTCCCACACTGTGTCTCTGGTGCTGTCCCCCGCAGGGCCATGGGTCTGTGAGGGGCGTCATGTCTCATAGTGTGGTCCGCCATGTGGTCCTCTCTGTGGACTGACTGTTCTAATTTGGGTCATCATCCTCAAGGCAGGTGGGCCAGGGAGTTCTCCATTCTCTCCTCCTCCACCTTCATCTGCTCCATTGTGCTCTGATCAGATATGTCCCTCTATTGGAGCTGCAGATTCAATGTTGTCCTTTGAAACAAACCTTAACTATTTCTTCTATTGCTATGGGTCTGTTGAGATTCTTGACATCCTTTGGAGATAGCCTAGTGAGGGATTTTATTTCCAAGAATGTGTCCATGTCTTCCAAGTTGTTGAATTCATTGTAGTACAATCCTTTGTAGTACTATGTAATTATCGTTTTAATTTCATTAGGGTCTGTTGTAATGTCCCCTCTTAATCTGTCATTCTTGCTATTGAAATTTCTTCCCTCCTTTCTTTGGTTAGGTTTGCCAGAGCTCTGTGGATTCTGTTTATCCTTTCAAAGAACCAACTTTTAGCAGCATTAATTTTCCCATAGTTTTCTTATTTCCCCTCTCTTGAATCTCAGCCCTAATTTTGATTGTTTCTGTTCTTTTTCTGTTAGTAGGATTGGCCTGCTTACTCTGCTCTAGTTGTTGTAAATTTTGAGCCAGCATATCAATCATGAGTCTCTCTTCCTTTTTCAGGTTTGCATGTAGTCCTAAGAAACTTCCTCTGATAAATGCCTTTGCTGTGTGCCCAAAATTTTGGTACATCGTGTTCTCATTCTCATTGGTTTCTAGAAATTTCCTAATTTCATCTCTGCTCTGTGCCAATACACACTCCTTTGAGATAGAGAGTTATTCACCCTCCAATTGTTTGCTCTTGTTTTCTTCGTCTTCCTTATGTTGATTTCCAGCCTTATGGAACAGTGGTGAGAGAGGTCTGTATGATATCAATGTGCTTAAATTCATGTAGATTCGCCTTATGCCACAGCATGTCGTCAATCTTCCAATATGTGCCATGCAGGCTGGAAAAGAATGCTATTTATTTTTTTATTTTGATGAAAAGCTCTGTAAATATCTATCAGGTCAAATTGTCTAATTGTAGTGTTTAGATCTTTAGCCTCCTTGTTGAATTTTTCCCCCTGTGATCTATCTTTCTCAAGGGGTTTGTCATAATTGCTGAGGCTGTGATTTCTTTTATCATCTTTTGTAGTGCTTGTTTGACGTATTCAGTGGGTCTCGCATTCGGGGGATATATGTTTACCTTGCTTAGTGGTTCTTTGTCTATCATTCCTTTAAGCATTATATAGTGTTCCTCCTTATCTCTTTTTATGGTTTGCATTTTGTGGACAATTTTATCTCAGAGTAAGATTGCAACCATGATTGTTTTGAATTACTATTTGATTGGTATGTCTTTCTCCAACCTTTGGTACTCAGCCTATTTTTGTCTGTAGCCTTGAGGTAGGTTTACTGTAGGCAGCAGATAGAGGGGGTATATTTTCTAAGCCAGTCTGCTAGCCTTAGTCTTTTAATGACTGAATTCAGTGCATTGATATTCAGGGTTATTATCTCCATCTGTGGACTCTGTGATGTAATTTTATACCTTTGTGTTTGGTGGTTTCCTAAATTCCTTTCTTATTAATGTGTGTGTGTTGTGTGTGTGTGTGTCTCATTCTTGACTTCTTTCCATCTCTAAGCGAATTCTATCTTAGGGTCTGTTTTCTCTTTGTTGCCCTGTGGGTGAGGTTGTTGCATGTGGTGGTCTCTTATTTATGGTTGGTGAGTGTTGTTCTGCTCATACTTGGTCGGCAAGGATCTTTTGTAGATCTGGGTTTTTTCTAACATATTCTTTGAGATTTTCCTTGTCTGGGAAGGCTCTTACTCCTCCATCTATCTTGATTGATAATTTGGCTGGGTAAAATATTCTTTGGCTTGTATTGTTTTCCTTCAATTTTTGGAATATGTTACTCCATTTTCTCCTCTTCTTCATAGTTTCTGCTGATAGGTCTGAGCATATTCTTATTTGGGAAACTTTATATGTGATTGCTTGTTTTCCCCTACTGCTCTCATGATTTTCTCCTTTTCCTCAAAGTTGAATAGTTTAACTATTATGTGCCTTGGTGACTTCTTCTTGGGATTAACTGTAACTGGTGTTCTTTCATCCTCCTGAATGGTTGCCTGTTTTTTATTCATTAAGCAGGGGAAGTTTTCCTCCAAGAATTCGCTCACTGTTGTTGCAGATGACTTCTTTGTTGTGTCTTCCTCCGGTAATCCAATTATTCTGCTGCTGTTCTTCTCCATAACTTCAGATATAGCTCTTATGTTTTCTTCAGCTTCTCTGATGATCTTATTAGATGATAGTTCACGTTTGTTAAAGTCTGCTTGGCTGTCCTCCAAGTCACTGGCGAGGTTCTCTGCTTCCTCCAGTCAATTCTCGAGGTTCGTGTGTCTGTTACTAATTTTTATCTCCTCCATAAGCTCTTGTATTTCCCATTGTTGTATGGACTTTATCTCCTCTACCATGTCATCCTTTTCCTGTATTGTTTCCCTCATATCCTGTATGACTCAAAGCAGCATTCTGAAATTTTCTTTCTGTGGCAGCTCAATGTTTGCTTCTTCTATGCATGTCGTTCGGGTCAGCACATCTTCTGCCATTGCCTTTGTTTCTCCCGCTTTTTTGTTGAGGTCGTTGGGGCTGATTGCTTGTTGCATTGCATTGTTTTAGAGGAGCAAGGCACCATTTTCCCTGGAGTTGAAGAGCACTGGCTTTCTCTGGGAGACTCATAGGAATGCTTCTTCAAACTGCCTACAGCTAATTTCACTATTGAATTAGCCTAAAACCTTATCCTCTTCTGGCTTCCCTCTCAGGTGAGTGCCACAGAAGGCTGGTGGGTTGCCTGCTTTGGTGTAGAATACTGCGAGTGGTCGGAGGAATTGCTCTGGCCAGGTTGATCACTGTGGAGGTTGAGCAGAGATTCCTGTTGCAGCCTGGAATGTTGATGAGTGTTTGCCGAGCTGCCTTTGACCATGTGAGGCACTAAGGTAGGTGGGAGGAAATTCCTTCCGGCCCATGGGCAACAGAGGAAAATTAGGAGCTCCTCCAGCCACACAAGCAGGAATTCCCTGGTAAGAAGTTTGGCGGAGTATCCCATAGTGGAGCTCAACCGGGTTTTCCCCAGCCTTGCACTACGCTGCACAGGGTGGAACTCACTTAACTGGGTGGGTGGCAGGCATAAATACCCTATGGGAGGTCAGCAGTGGTGTGATTGAACAGGAAGAGACAAAGAGGAGAAATTTTTTTTAAAAAAACTAAGCCTGCTGAGGCTGTAGGTGGATAAAGAGAAGAGAGGGAGACAAAAGTAACAATATAGCTGAGCCCTGATCCTTGTCTGTGGAGTTGCAAGGGTTTAAACCCTGACCCAAGGCACCAGAAAGCCGTGGCGGTGTTGAGATAAAGCCTCTGTGCTGGCTCCAAATGATCCAGGCTCCAGCCGAGATAATGGTGGGGCTAATGCTAAACCCTAGTCAGTCTCCACTGTGGTAAGCCAAAAGACCCCCAGCCCCTCAAAACCTTGTGGATCTGTGCCTACATATCTTTATGATGCTCCTCCTGCGATCCAGAAGTGTTGAATTTCCCTCTTAATAACTCTCCTGGGCTGGTTTCTGCAGAGTCCCTCTGGTATGTGTTACTCAGTCACCATCTTCCCAGAAGTCCAAATGAATGATTCTTGAAAATATTAGTCAGAATAAAATAAATCTAGCACAGTGCAAAATATTGTATAATTCTACTTACATAAACTATTTTATTTACAATAGAAAATTATATAAAGACTAAGTTATTAATGGATATCAGGAGTCCTTTGTGCACTATGTGCTAGACATTAATTTGGGTCCAAACTCACCAATTCATCCTTAGAAGAAAATTGGAGCTATTTGCTCTTATAAAGATTTACAGTCTCAGAAACCCTACATAGGGTCATTGTGAACTAGAATAAACATTATGGCAGTGGGTAGGGGAAAAAACTAGTAGCATTGAGGACAGCATTGCTACAGGTGTAATACATTTCTGTTAAATGTGACACAAATTTTTGAAAATAAATATTGGTAATGGTTTCACATCATGATCAATATAATGAATATCACTGGCTTGCATATGAAAATGTTAGAATTGCAAATGTTTATAAGTATATATGTATATTTAAGGGGCTTCAATAGTTTATGAACATTCTGAAATACAACATAATGGAATTTTCCCAGTTACTGTGGGTTAAGCATTAGGCTGCTAACATAGTATTAGCAGTGCTCTAATCCACCAGCTACTCTTCAGACAATACCCTATAAAGATCCACGAAGAAATGGGACAAATGCTTGTAAACCTTCTTTTGATGTTTCCTGCATCATTCAATAATTTACCCATAGACTCTTTCAAGATTGCATATTCAGGCTTGAATTTGTTCTTGAGTGTTTTGTTTAAAATATGTTGATCATATTCTTCAATTTTGGTTTTTGAATTCAAGGTTGTTGCACACTGCATTATAATATTTGGCTTTATCTGATCAATTGAGCTGCCCTTTGCAGTTTTCTATTCAGCTCCTTGACTTCATCCTTTCTTCTATTTGCTTTAGCTACTTTGTGATTAAGAGCAAGTTTCAGAATATCTTCTGACACTCACTTTGATCTTTTATTTATTTCCTGTCTTTTTTTAAACATTTTATTAGGGGCTCATACAACTCTTATCACAATCCATACATATACATACATCAATTGTATAAAGCACACCTATACATTCTTTGCCCTATTTCCTGTCTTTTAAATGAACTTTTGCTTCATTCATGAATGACGTTCTTGGTGTCTTCCTAAAGTTCATCAGGTCTTCTTCCATAAGTGTTCAATATATCAAATATGTTCTTGAGGTGTTCCCAAAGTTCAAGTGAAGTAGACTCAGGTTTGTATTTTGGTTCTCGTGGACTTGTTTTAATTTTCTTCAGCTTTACCTTGAACTTACATATAAACGAGTATCTGTTCCATAGCCAGGCCTTTGTCTGGTGTTAACTACTGATATTGCGCTTCACCATTGTCTCCTCCCACAGATGTAGTCAATTTGATTTCCGAGCATTTCTTCTGGAGAAGCCCATGTATACAATCACCTTTAGTGCTGTTGAAAAAGGTATTTACTATGAACAAGTTGTTGGTTTTAAAAGAGATAAGAAACAGGCCATGAACAGATGCTTGGTCCCTCATGTTCATCGCAGCACAGTTCACAATAGCAAGAAGCTAGAAACAGCTAAATTCCCATCAGTAGAAGAGTGGATAAAAAGTCTCCGGTATACACACACAACTGAATAATACACAGCCCCCCCCCTCCCAAACAGCAATGAAACACCTCAAGATGTGAAGGGACCTGAAAGACATTATGCTGAGTGAAGTTAATCAGGCACAACAAGACAAACACTGTATGAGTCCAGTGCAGTAGGAACAAGCATTAGAATGGCACAAGCTTGGGTTTGTAAGGCATCCAGTCTTCTGGTTGGGGGGGGGGGGCATACAGCCTGATAGAGAGCCTGACCGATACCAATGAACCATACACCATCTACTCTAATTAATTTATTGTAAGTCACTTGACCAGAGGGCACCTCACATCAGCTGTGATCAAATTGGAGTAGGGGTGGAGGGATGTTGTCTGTTGAGTGGTTGCCATGTGGATCTGTGGTACAGTCCCTCTGGAAGGAGGCTGCTTTGTTAGACAGATGAAGCTTACTGATGGGAGGGGCAGTGCAGGAGAGGGACAAGGGAACGGTCATGTTTGGAGGAGCACAGGTGCATATCTGTTGGTGGGAGGGTAGGAACGGCTGACCTTCAGGTGGAGGAAAAAGTGACTGAGAATACTTTGGAGGATGTCAGGTAGGCAGTGTCTTTTGGTGGGCAGCACTGAACTTGGGCTTCTGGGGGTATCTCAGGAACCTAGACCAAGTGCCATGAAACACTAGGACACTGAATCCTGGACAGTCAGGGTGCACAGCATGCTCCAGAGGCTGCATCAGTGAGATCCCATGGAGGAACTCCACTAACTGAGCTGGACTCTACCTCAGACACACTTGTAACTAGAGAACTTAAGTCAGAAAATACCTGGTGTCTGAGAAACCAGAGGACAGCTATACCAAGAATGGTGTACTGTTGTTTGGTGGACAATCAACATCTTAATACATCATGCCCTATATGATGTATTAAGATATGTATTATTATGGTAATCTGTGAGGGACATTCTGTTTCATTTTGTTTATGCTTGTTCCTATTAGGGTGTATTTCAGATGTGCTGTGCCAGGGGGTCACCCACTTGAAATTGTATTATTTGTTTTTCAGGAAATGAAAGCCAGGATTGGTGAGCCTATAGGGACAACAAATAGAAAAAGGGTTTGAGGGGTGAGGGCAAAGGGGGACAGAGGGGTGGGGAAGATGATAGGGAGATGATGTCAAAGTGTTCAGGAAGTAAGAGTATGTTTGGAGACTGATTACAGAAACAATCATATAATTTTGTTTGGCATGATTAAACTATGGAGTGATATGACATCTGTATTAACTCTTAAGTACCAACAAATAAAAAGGGGGAAAAAAGCATAGATCCAGAAATGACTTTAGGTTCACAATAAATCCTATCTCCAACTTAAGAACAATTAGTTCTTAAATCATGACCCTACTTGATACTAACCCTCAGGAAGGGAACACAGAAAATATCAGTGCTATAGCAAAATGTGGTTAAGAAATTAGATGGTTTCCAGATATCAGATAAAATAGCATCTGGGCTCTTAAAGATTTATCTCCAAACAAGCAGCCATCTAAGAAAGATTTCAACTAGGTCCACATGGAAGAAGCACACCTTCATTAGTCACCGAAGATTGTAGTCCACACAATCCAAAGTCACAGGTGGGATTAGTATAAGAACCTAAATTGTGAGAATCAGGTGTGCAGAAGGCTATGGATGGCAATGGGAACCCAAGATTTATTTGTGGAACTATGTAGGAGAAAACCTCCTGGAGAACTCCCCCTATCTAAAATTGAGGGAGGGAAGGAAAGTGGTTACTAAACAGAGTGCTTGGAAGAGATGCATATAGAAGATCAAAGGGATAAATCTGACTTGGACAGTTAACATTTTGTCAGTAGATCCCGCTCTAATGCATGCTAGACCTGATCTGGTTTCATTTTTTTCTGTATTTTTCATTTGTATTGTTGTTGTTTTTTCGGGGGGTTGTGCATATTAAGGTGTATCTCAGACGTGCTATGTCATTGGAGGTCACCCTCTTCACATTGTGTTATGTGATTTTCCATCTTTTAGTACATAGAACCCAGGATTGATGAATCTACAGGAAATAGAGTAGAATAAGGGTTTCTGGGAGAGGGGGCTACGTTGGGAGGTGATGGTAAAAGTAAGATGATGTCTCAAAGTTCATGTAGAAAAAGAATATCTGGATATTGATTGTGGTACCAATTGTAAAATTCTACTTGACATCATTGAATTATGGAAATATATGATATATGTATTCATTCCCAGTTAATAATATATATATTTTAGTTGTTGGTTGTGCAAAATTCTATCATGCTATTATCAGCTTTGTCAATTTATGACTGAAGTCTTTGGTAGAATTCTTCATGTATTTCTCCCTAGCTGTTGTGGTTGGTGAATAAATTTTAATAATAGTTGTATTGATTGGGTTTGATTGTAGGTAAATAGATATAATCCTGTCACAGAGAGCATTGTACTTCATGATGGATTTACAATGTCCTTTTTGACAAGGAATGCCATGCCAATCTTCTTGATTGTGTTATTCCGAGAATAGTAAATCATGATATTTCTAATACAAAATGGCCAATGTCAGTCCATTTCAGCTCAGTAATACCTAGAATATCAATCTTTATGCGTTCTATTTCATTTTTGAGACTTTCCATTTTCCTATTCATACTTTACAAATTTCAAGTTCCAATCATTATCTATTTTGCCTCATCAGCAAATGAAAATCCCAAATGATCTACTCCCACAGGCTCTACCCAACTCATATCATCCTAGCAGACTCCCCTCTGAGAAATCACTGACACCACTGGCCCATCCCTCAGCATTATCTTCGACAATGTTCTGCTTTCACTCCTTAGCTCCTCGGTATCTGACAATGTTTCAAAGGTATGCATATGTTTTTCAGTAACTACATCCTCCTAATTGAGAAGCCAGTCCTTCTTCAATGTCAATTTTTAGTCTGGAAACTTTGCTGAAATCCTCTCATTATGGGATCTTTATGGCATTTGAAATACCAGTTAAATAGTTTCCATCCTCATAGCAGCACAAACGTCACCCCAATACAATAAACTGACAGACAAGAACAAGACCTCTTAAGAGCACTGTAAAGCAAAGATGCTTCTTTGTGCATTAAGGCATGCCTGACCCAAACCATGGTATTTTCAGTTGCCTCATATGCATATGAAAGTTGGACATTGAATAAAGAAGATCAAAGAAGAATCAATGCATTTGGATTGTGGGCCTGAAGAAGAATATTGAAAGTAACACGGACTGCTAAAAAGGCAAGCAGATCTGTCTCAGAAGAAGGAAGGCCACAGTGCTCCTTAGAGACAAGGATGGCAAGACTTCCTCTTACATACTTTGGACATGTTGTCAAGAGGGCCAAGTCCCTGGAGAAGGACATCATGTTTGGTAAAGTAGATGTGCATCAAAAGAGAGGAAGGCCCTCAACGTGATGGATCGACACAGTGGTTGCAACAATTGATTCAAACATAATAACAGATGTGTGGATGGCATAGGGTCAGGCAGGGCTTAGCTCTGTTGTGCATAGGGTTACTATAGGTTGTTATGGACTTGATTGCACCTGTCAATAACAGCAACAACTCAAATTAAGACAGAGGGAAGTATAAAACTTCAAAATGCCTATAACAAAAGAAGACATAGAGAAGGTCATCAAGAAACTCCAAACCAAGATAATCCCAGGACCAGATGGCTTCACAGGAGAATTCTACCAAGATTTCAGTGGAGAATTGTTACCATCCAGAACAATATATTCTAGAATACACAAAGACACAACAAACTCCCAAACAAATGCTACAAAGAAAGCATAACCCTGATACCAAAACCAAGCAGAGATTCATCAAATTAATCTAACAATATATCATAGGAATAATTCACTATGACACAGTGGGATTCATACCAGAGATGTTAGGATGGCTCAACATTAGAAATGCAATTAATGTAATCCACCACATAAACAAGACAAAGAATAAGAACCACATTATTATATCAATGCAGAAAGATCTCTCACAACATCTAGACCCATTTCTGATTTTAAAAATAAATAAAGTAAGAATAGAAGTGAAATTTCTCAATATAATAAAGGCCACATATGAAGATCCAACAGCCAATATCACATCCAACAGGGAAAAGTGAAAATACTTCCCCTGGGTGAAAATGGAATAAGGAAAGGTTGCCGCCTATCACGACTCTTATTTAACATCATTTTTGAAGTCTTAGGCCGAACTACTACACAACAGAAAGAAATCAAGGAAATACAATTCGGTAAAGAAATGAAACTCTTGCTATTTGCAGATGGCATGATTTTATATAGAGAGGATACCAAGAGCCCCCAAAACGTTTATTAGAAACAATTGGGAGATTTGGTAAAGTAGCAGGATACACAATTAATAAGCAACAATCAAGTGAATTCCTTTATACTAATGACGAGAGCCCTGAAAATAACATCAAGAAAACAACATCACTTACATTAGCTCCACAAAAGATGAAATACAGAGGAATAAGCCTAGCAAATGGAAAGAAAAGACCTGTACAAATAACAGATTATTAAAAGGAACCAAAAAAGACCTACACAAAAGAAAGAATATCACTTCTCCATGAATAAGAAGTCTTAATATTGTGAAGATGCCAAAAATATCTACAGAAATTTATAAATACGATGCAATTTCAATACAACTCTCAAATTCATTCTTTAAAGAAATTGAAAAATGAATTACAAACTTTATATGCCAAAGGAAAAGACAGACCCATGGTAAGCAGAGAATTATGTAAAAAGGACCAAGTAACCTGGCTTTCAAACTCATTATGCAGCAATATTAGTAAGAACTGCCTAGTACTGGTATAATGATACATAGGCCAATGGAACAGAATAAAAACCCAGAAATAAAAGCATACACCTACAGACAACTGATTTTCAACAAAGTAACAAAAACTTTAAATGGGAAATAGACATCCTTTTCAACAAAAGGTGCTGGAAAAATTGGGTCTCCATCTGTAGAAAAATGAAACATGCATTGGCCCATTCACAAGAATTCAACGTTAATTAGAGACATAAATGCAAATCTCAGATCTGTAAGGATTATCAATAAGAAAACTGGGACAAACTTTGGGCCCTATTGCAGGGCATACACATACTACAAAATGCAATAAAGGAAACACACTCAATGGAAGACAAAATGATGACTGGGATTCATTAAAAATAAGAGCCCTATGCACATGAAAAGACTTCATCAAGAAAGTAAAATGAGACTGCACAGATTGGGAAAATTCCTTTAGCAAGCACACAATGGACAAGAGATTAACCAGTAAAATGTACAGAATTCTCCAATATTTCAATAAAAGAGAAATTATCCAATTAAAAGGTGGGAGAATTAAATGAACAGAGAATTCGCCAGAGAAGACACTTGAATGGCTAACAAACACTTGAGGATATGCTTATGATTATTAACATCTGGGAGATGCAAATCAAAACCATGACAAGATATCACCTTACACCCACAGCGCTAGCTCAATTTAAAAGAAAAAACGAGAGCAAAAAATTCTGTAGGGGATAGAGTAGGGTTGGAAATCTTGGACCCTGCTGGTAGAATTATAAACATGTACAACTACTGCAGAAAATTATATGATGCTTCCTTAAATAACTGCAAATAGAAACACCATACAGACCAGCAATATCTCTGCTGTGCATATACTCCAAAGAAGTAAGAGCCAGAATATTAACAGATATATATATATATACACCCATGTTCACTGCAGCACAGTTTACCACAAAAGAAGCTGGAAACAACCCAAATATCCATCAGAAGAACATATAAAGAAACAGTGGCACACACATAATGTTTTACTATGTATCACTTAAAAAACAAACAAACAAAAGCTAGCTATGAAACCCGAAAACACCACATAACATGGATGAACCTAGAAACTATTGTGCTGAGTGAAGTCAGCCATTCACAGAAGTGCAAATACTGTATGAGTTCACTACAATAGGGATGAAAACCATGAAAATGGCAGGCTTCTATTCTCAGGTCATGTAGTCTAATCTGGCACTCAAAACAATGAGTTAGTGTGCCTGCCTAGTTCCCATACAATATATCACCCTGTTATTTTCACACCTTAAAAAAGCACCTCGTTCCAGATGGGGTCAGTTTCCCATGTTGTGGAAGGAGAAAATCAATTAATTCCTTCTTTACAGTTAACCCAAATCAAGAGATTCCTACAAGACTAATTGAATTGGGAACTCTACTTGAGAAGAAGGGGGAACATATCTGAATCAGGAAAAGTGATTATTAGACTTCTGATGATGGGCAAATGGAGTGGAGCTATCTGCCATTGAGAAAATGCTTAACATTCTACAGACCCCAAGGAGAAAACACTCCCTGTATTATAGTCCTAATTGGACAATTTTGACATAGTTTCTATCCAATACGTGGTGACCCAGACAGCATGTTATATATATCTGGGACATTCGACTGTCTTTTTGAGGTGTAAAACACCCTTCATAGACCACACCAGAGGACCGAAATTGGAAACCCCTTTAAAAAAACTGACTTTACATTAAATTCTCTTGTAGCAGATTTACAGAATTGAATTACTCCCTTAAATTTACAACTGAAATTCCCTAATGAGAAAAGAAAGCAAATGATCACTATCCTAAAGTTAGGGAATTGGTGCCTGTTAGACTTTGATTTGGTTCTAACTTATTGTTTTGAAAGTGCCCAAGAAATGGCAACCCGGGCATCAATATATACTTGCTGTTTTGTTTTCTTTTAAACATTTTATTAGGGGCTCATACAACTCTTATCACAATCCATACATATACATGCATCAATTGTATAAAGCACATCTGTACATTCTCTGCCCTAATCATTTTCAAAGCATTTGCTCTCCACTTAAGCCCTTTGCATCAGGTCCTCTTTTTTCCCCCTCCCTCCCCACTCCTACCTCCCTCATGAGCCCTTGATAATTTATAGATTGTTATTTTGTCATATCTTGCCCTATCTGGCATCTCCCTTCACCCAATTCTCTGTTGTCCATCCCCCAGGGAGGAGGTCACATGTAGATCCTTGTAATCGGTTCCCCCTTTCCAACCCACTCACCCTCTACTCTTCCAGTATCGCCCCTCACCCCCCTGGTCCTGAAGGTATCATCCACCCTGGATTCCCTGTGTTTCCAGTTCCTATCTGTACCAGTGTACATCCTCTGGTCTAGCCAGACTTGCAAGGTAGAATTCGGATCATGATAGTTTGGGGGGAGGCGGGGGGAAGGAAGCATTTAGGATCTGGGGAAAAGCTGTATTCTTCATCAGTGCTACATCACACCCTGACTGACTCATCTCCTCCCCTAGACCCCTCTGTGAGGGGATCTTCAGTGGCCAACAAATGGGTTTTGGGTCTCCACTCTGCACTTCCCCCTTCATTCACTATGATAAGAATTTTTTTTGATGATGCCTTATACCTGATCCCTTTGGCACCTCGTGATCACACAGGTTGGTGTGCTTCTTCCATGTGGGCTTTGTTGCTTCTGAGCTAGATAGCCATTTGTTCACCTTCAAGCGTTTAAGACCACAGACACTATCTCTTTTGATAGCTGGGCACCATCAGCTTTCTTCGCCACATTTGCTTATGCACACGTTTGTCCTCGGTGATCGTATCATGGAGATGTGCAGTCAATGACATGATTTTTTGTTCTTTGATGCCTGATAATTGATCCCTTCAGGACCACAGGATCACACAGGCTGGTGTGTTCTTCCATGTGGGCTTGGTTGCTTCTGAGCTAGATGGCCGCTTGTTTATCTTCAAGCCTTTAAGACCCCAGACCCTATCTCTTCTGATAGCCGGGCACCATCAGCTTTCTTCACACTTGCTGTTTTCATACTTTTGTTGTGGCATGTATTAGCCTACCAGGAATGATTCTGCCTTTCTAGATGGGTGTTATTGAAAGTATTGTCATATCTCCAAACCTCATATTTCATGTAACTCATACCAAATCACCTAAGTTTTGTGACTCTACAAGTTAACAATTCCCATAGTTTACTCGCCCTCTGGAAGGTAACACAAAAGATATTGGTGCTATAATAAAGCGTGGTGAAGAAATAAGATGGCGCTAAGCTAGCAGATAAAATAGCATCAGGGGTCTTAAAGGTTTATTTCCAAACAAGCAGCCATCTAAGTGAGATGTCAACTAAGTCCACATGGAAGAAGTACACAAATATCAGTGACAAAGAGATGGCAAATCAAGTAACTGAAACCAAGGGAGGGAATAATATCAGAGCCTAAATTGTGAGATTCTGGTTTTCAGAATTCTATGGATCACAGTGGAAGCACAGTGGTTATGAAGATAGCAACTGTATTAATACCTGGGGGCATGGAAGGGGAGGTTGTGGGGAAATGGCATAAGTAGTAATGGGTGCAAAACAGAAGAAAATATTTGAAACTTGATTGTGACGATGATTATACAGCCCTTCTTAATATGATTGAACTATAGAATTGTATGATATGTTAATTAGAAATCAAACCCAAACTCATTGCCATCGAGTTGATTCCAACTCATGTCAATCAAACAGGACAGGCTAGAAGTGCCGATGTGGGTTTCTGAGAGTATAACTCTACAGGAGTAGAAATTCCCATCTTTCTACTAGAGAGCAGCTGGTGTTCTGAATTGTTGACCTTGGGGTTAGCAGCCCACTGGGTAACCACTGCACCACCAAGGCTCCTATATGTTAATTATATCTCAATAAAACTATTTTTAAAAGATTTAATCTCAGAAACCCTAAGGAGTAGTTCTGCTTTGTCCTGTAGTGTTGCTGTGAGTTGAAATTGATTCAACAGCAATGAATTTTGGGTTTCTTTGCATGGAAATTGGTAGTTTTTCATTGATAATAAAAAATACAGGATTTTTTTGCAGACCATTCCTTCACTGAAAAACACGTGTTTGCCTAAACACACATTTAGAAATTCACTTACACTTCCTTTGCTTGGTTACACACATATATTACCAAATATACATTCACTCTTACATGCTCAAAAAGCAGGCTGAGCCATAGGAAATTGATAGTGATTATATACATAAAGAGCCCTGGACGCATACTGGATTGCATGTTGGCCTGTTAAATGCAAGGTTAGCAACTCAAAACCACCAGTCACTCTGTGTGGAAAAAAAGATGAGACGTCCTACTCCTATAAAGAGTTGCAGTCTCAGAAACTTACAGAGGCAGTTCTTCTCTGTCCCACAGGGATGCTATAATTGATGAGATGGCAGTGAGTTTCATGTTTTTATCTATAAAAAAATGACAATTTTAAGTGGTCCAACCTATACATTCACATCTATCTCCAGTATTACCTACACCTACTCTCTCACAAACCCACCTATATTAATTTTTCTTTAATCACATACCCTTCCACAAAATTCCACACAAATATATTAGCTCTGAGACAAATGCTCTCATATATTTTTCAGCTATTCAATTTTACACATATATTCTCACACATCCTCATTTTCCCTCTATTTTAAAATAGCCAATCATACATACTCACTTTCATATATTAACATGCTAAAAATCTCTCACCTATACACATTACATCACTAATCTTTCCATAAATACTGATCATGATCTCAGTACTTTAAAGTCCTTAAACTTCTGGTTCTCCATGGTTGCTGTCACTAGGTCCTCACAGGCTACCTTGGGAAAGCAACATAATAGGATTGTTTTTCTATTATACAGCTGAATAGAAGTCCAGAGAGAAAAGTGGTCTATGTTCACAAAAAATTATAAGCACAGATTACAACCTATAAATTGTAATGTCAAACTCAGTGCCATCACCCCTATGATAGCAGTATATATGTGAATACTGTGTACCTCAGCACAAGGATAGAGACTAGACTTTTCTGATTCTGTCACGGCAAAGCTAAATCCCTAACTCCGGCAAGGTAAAGGTAAAGTCTAGGTTTTAGATAATAGATTCTGGTTCTTTTCCTACCATATCTAGTACTGGAATAGAAGTTTTTCCACTGTAATTGTTTGGCATTTTACTTTGTCTTGGTGCCCCTACTACCTGCCTGATTCACAAACCATCTCCCACCAAGCCTAAATGATTTTTACAGTAAGCAACACCAGTCACATTTTTCATTATTATTTATAGAGTGTAAATTGTCCACCTACATGGTACAGAGGAGAGGGAACATAATATCTGTCCTGAAGTGGAAGCAATCCATCCATGATGTTTTGGATGCAGACAAATTGATACGAAGGGTCAATTGTGTGTATGTGTGGGCGTGTTTCAAATGTCTACTTGTGATTTGTTGTTTTTGTTGTTTAAGATCTACAATACCTTTACACTAAAGAACAGTATTATCAAGGTGGCTAAGTTCTTAGATTATTTATACCATAAAAGCATATTTGAGCTTCAATGAAGGTAAAACAATACTTTCAACCAAAATAAACAGAACATTATAACTATGTAAAAACTTAAAATTAAATAAAACAATAGCATTTATTGAAAAGAGATTATTCATGTACTAATATGGCCCATTTTTCCTTTTTTTGGCAATTGATGTTTCACTGAGTTTTAATATGTTATAACATCCAATGCATGTGAAGATACTTCAAAAATTTTTTCTGGAAAATTTTCATGGTCTCTCAATTCCATTTTTTACACGTGCTTTTTGAAGCACACTTTTATTTACCTATATGTTTTTCCTTTCTTTTTAAATCATTTTATTGGGGGCTAGAACAACTCTTATCATAAATCCATACATACATCCATTGTGTCAAGCACATTTATACATTTGTTGCCATCATCAATGTCAAAACCTATGCTTTCTATTTAAGCCCTTGGCATCAGCTCTTCATTTTCCCCTCCATCCCCGCCAACCCCTCATGAACTCTCAATAATTTATAAATTATTATTACTTTGTCATGTCTAACACTGTCCAACATCTCTCTTCACACACTTTTCTATTGTCCATCCCCCAGGGATATATATAGATCTTTGTAATCAGTACCCCCTTCCTACCCCGCCTTCCCTTCACCCTCCCAGTATTGCCATTGTTACTGAGGGGTTAATCTGTCCTGAATTCCCTGTGTTCCCAGTTCCTATGTGTACCAGTATGCATCTTCTTGTCTACCTGGATTTATAAGGTAGAATTGGGATCATGATAGTGGGGGTGGGGAAGCATTTAAGAACTAGAGGAAAGTTGTATGCTTCATCATTGCTATAATGCACTCTGACTGGCTCATCTCCTGCCCATTACCATTCTGTAAGTGGATGTACAAAGGTCTACCGATAGGTTTTGGGTCTCCACTCTGCACTCTCCCTCATTCACAATGACATGCTTTTTTGTTCTTTGATGCCTGATACATAATCCCATTGACACCTCATGATCATGCAAGCTGGTGTGCTTCTTCCATGTGGGTTTTGTTTCTTCTCAGCTAGATAACCACTTGTTTATCTTCAAGCCTTTAAGACCCCAGATGCTATATCTTTTGATAGCCGGGTACTATCAGCTTTCTTCAATACAATTGTTATGCACCTGCTTTGTGTTTAGTGATCATATTGGGAAGGTGAGCATCATTGAATGACAGTTTAATAGAACCTAGTGTTCTTCCATTTAGCCTATTTGTCAATGGCAAAAGATTATTGAGTACTGGAGTTCTGGAGACATAGGTGACAGAAATTTCTCATGTCAGAAACTTCGGAAAAACAAGGTTTTAGGCTAAATGTTAAAGATGGAAGTGGAAGTTCCTGGAAGATTGCACTCATGTTATGCTCCCATTGTTAGATCAGAAATTCAAGAGATAAGGAGGCCAATCTTGCAAAACCAGGTGCTAGAAATGCAATTCCAATATCCTAGGGTTTGTGGTTCAGACCTCCACGTCTGATTTTGACCCATGGAGAGCTCACCGTGGTGCTTTAATATCACACCTTCCTGTGGGCTTCCCCCACCCCACCCACCAGGACAAGTGGGACAGCATCTGACACCCCTCCCTTCACCCTGAATTTGGACCCACCAGTGTGCTGTAATTCCCCAGACAGACTGCTGATCAAGTGTGGGTCTAATCCCATACCCCAGGGAGAGCCTCTGAAAGCAGTCCTGAGAACTCACACTGGTGAAGTGCACAGATTCTTGGGCTTTACCTCTCCGCAACCCCTGCTAGGACCAAAGGGAGATCATCAGCCACCCTATTCCTCCTTTACTCCTGCTTCTCTCAATGCCTGCCAGAATGGTGTGATGAAGGATAATTGGACACAAGTTTATTGAAATCAGAGAGTGAGGGCATCTGCCTATTAGAAGGACCTGGGCCACTTAATTGCAGCATCTCACAGATCCTATAGGGCAGCCCAGAGCAGGGGCAGTGGAGAACACAGACCCTGTGAGCCCTAGATCCAGGTTACCAATATATTTCCCCTTCCCTGGGAGACAGTGTGGTGCAACCCCCATACCAGGACACCCTAAAAGTCCATCAACAACTTTTTAAAAAGCAGTCACTCTGGGGCTTTGCTCACTTCCTTCATTCCCCAGATCACAGGCATCACACACCTGGTTCATTCACAAAGCTTTAACATAGCAAAGACAGGGAAAACCACCAGTTTTTTTTCAAAGCAGCAGGCTCAAATAAAAACATGTTTTACTAACAGGCCTTGGCATGGAGTCCTGAAGACACAGAGACTGTTCAAAGCTTGCATAATCGCAAGTAAGCAAACCAAGTCTTGTACACAAGACACAAACCCATTGAGAAGGACATTGCTGTACTCCATCCTCCTAGGTTACCTAGGGAGGTGATACAGATAGACCCACCCAAACTTGGCCATCTCCATCATCCAAAAAGAGCAAACCCCATCCCTCTTACCTGATTCACCAGAGATACATTCTTTCAAGATAATTAACTCAACACAATTATATACCTTTCACAGCCTGAATCTCACCCCCACTCTGACATCCTACAAGATCACAAGATAGTAAACCAATATACCACCTGTAGCAAAAAAAAAAAAAAAAAACCCAAAAAACAAGAGCGAGATCATCATAAAACTCCCATCTAAGAAAAGACCCAGTCCAGATGTCTTCACAGAACAATTCTACCAAGTATTCAGAGAAGACCTGAAACCAATCCACCAACTTTTCCAGAATACAAAAAGGGATAGAAAACTCTCAAACTTATTCTACGAAACCAGCACCCTGATACCAAAAGCAGGCAAAGACACCACAAGGATAGGGAACTACAGACTACTATATTTCATGAAGATAGATGCAAAATTCCCTAAAGAATCCTGGCCAATAGAATCCAACAACATATAAAAAATACATCATAATCAAATGCTATTCATACCAGGCATGCAAGGATGGTTTAACCATCGAAAAACAACTAATGTAATCCACCACATGAACAACAACAAAAAAGGGATAAGAACTATATGATCATATCTATTGATAAAGAAAAAGCATTTGACTGAAAGGGATCTACACAAATGGGAGAATATTCCATGTTCATGTATTGGAAGACTCAATATAGTGAAGATATCAATAGTACTTAAAGCAAATTCAATGTAATCCTGATACAAATTCCAGCATCATTCGCCAAAGAAATGAAAAAAAAACTGTTTACCAACATCATATGGAAAGGCAAAGAACTCCTCAAAAAGAATAATAAAGTAGGTGGACTTTATTTATATTTATGATACAAATATAAAGTATACAACATCTATCTTTATAATACAAATATAAAAATATTTGTAATACCACTATAAAAAGTATACAAATAATATAAGTATAACATATTTTATATAATTATATGTACTTTATAAAAAAACTTTGTAATAAATACTGTATAATACAGCCACAGTTGACAAAACAGCCTGGTACTAGTATAATGATAGATACTCTGACCAATGGATCATGACAGAAAACCCAGAAATAAAAACATCTGTATACAGGCAATTGATTTCTCAAAAAGACCCGCACCAAAAAAATATATTAAGTGGGAAGTAGATGCCCTCTTCAATAAATCGTGTTAGAAAATCTGGATATCCACGTACAGAGGAAAGAAACAAGACCCATATCTCAGTCGATCCACAAGAACAAACTCAAGGTGTATCAAAGACTTAGAGGTACAACCCAAGGCTATCAAGATCATTATTGGAAAAATTGGGACAAAGTTAGGAGCCCTGGTGCAGAGAATACATGGGCTAACAGAATTAACAAAGGAAACACAATCTGTGGAAGATAAAATAGATGAATGGGACCTATTAAAAGTAAAGGACTTGTGTATATAGAAACCATTTATTAAAAGAGTAAAAAGAGAACCCACAAGTGGGAAAAGATATTTGGTAATGACAAACAATGGATGAATTACTAAGATCGACAGCATTTTACAAGTTTGCAACAAGGAAAAAATCTAATAGCACTCCGTGAAAGTGGGCAAAAAACTTTAACAGATGATCTGCAAAGGAGGACACTTGAATGGCTAATAAATACAAGAGAAAAATGTTCCAGCTTGTTAACCATGTAGGAAATACAATTCAAAACAATGAGATACCACCTAACATCCATTCCTGTAGCCCAATTTAAAAAACAATTAAGAACAACAAACATTGGAGAGGGTATGCTGAGGTAGGAATTCTTATCCACTGCTGGTGGACTTGTAAGCACGTACAGTCACTATGGAAGGTAATGTGGTGATACCTAAAACAGTTGGAAATTGAACTACCATATGACCCAGCAATAACATTACTGGTCATATACCCAAAAGAAACAAAGCATGAACAGACGTTTGTTCCCCCAGGTTCAGTGCAGCCCAGTTCACAATAGCAAGAAGCTGGAAACAGCCTAAATTCCCACCAGTAGAGGAATAGATAAAGGAACTCTGGTACATACCCACAACGGAATACTATGCATCCCTAAAAAACAGTGACAAAACCATGAAACACCTCAATTATTGGAGGGATTTGGAAGACATTATACTTAGTGAAGTTAGTCAAGCAAAAAAGGACAAATACTGTATGAGTCCACAATGGTAGGAGCAAGCAGAAAAATGTGCACAAATTCAATCTTGAAGGTCATCCAGTCTTCTGTCGGGAGACAACACAACCTGATAAAGAGCTGGGCCACTGCCAATGAACCACACATCCTTATTCCCTCCTGGTAAGTATAGTGTAGGCCACTTGGCCAGAGGGCACCTTACCAGAGCTGGGATCAAATGGTTGGAGGAGAGGGTATTGATGCTGACTGTGAAGTGGTAGCCAAGTGCATCTGGGGTGAGGTCCCTTGGAGAGGGAGGCGACCCTGTCAGAGGAATGAGGCTTACTGATGTAAGGTTCAGCCCTGGAGAGGGGGGAAGGGAATTATCAAGTCAGGGGGAATATAGGTGTATGTTTGTTGGGGGAGGCAAAAGAGGGATGACTGCTAGGTGGAAGAAGGAGAGTCTGAGGATGCCCTTGGGATCACTAGGTATGGAGCATCTTTAGTGGCATTCAGCAGGAGGGCAGACTAGACCTAGGGCATCTGGAGGTATTCCAGGAACACAGGTCAGATGTCAAAGAACACTGGGACACGGAATTCTGGATCTTCAGAGTGCATGCTATGCTCCAGAGTCTGCATAGTTGGGACCCCAACTGGGAACTCCACTGGGTGAACTGGACTCTACTCCAGACAAACTTGTAACTTGAGGACTTCAGCCAGAAAATATATGGACTGAGGTAGAAGAAGACAGCTGTGCCAAATGCGGTATACTGTTGGTTGGGAACAAACAAGGTTTTGGTACAGCAATGCCCTGTGTGCTGTATTAATATATATATTATCCCAACAATTCTGTGGTGGTCATTCTGTTATATTCTGCTATGCTTGTTTATATTAGGGTGTACTTCAGAGGTGCTCACCATTGGGACTCACCATCTTGAAGTTGTGTTATTTGTTACCCAATATATTCTGAAAATGAAACTCAGGAATGTTGAGTCTACAGGGAAAGGAACTATACCAGGGGCTTGGGGTAAGGGAGATACAGAGGGCTGGGAGAGATTTCAGGTGATGTTTTCAAGAAGTCCAGGAAGGAAATGTATGTTTTGGAGAACATATATGATTATGGAAGAAACGACACATTTGAGTTAGACATCATTGAATTGTGGAATGATATTGATTTTCAAGTTACAGCAAATTTAAAAATAGGCCTAGATCAGGAACAGGTTTCAGATTCGCACTAAATCCTAGCTCCAACGTAAGAACAATTCATTCTTATATCATGGCCCTACTATATACTCACCTTAATGAAATGGTCATTGAAGATAAGGGTGCTACAACAAGGTGTGGTGAACAAACCAGATGGTGCATGACTAACAATCAGAATAGAATCTGGGGTCTTAAATGCTTATATTCAAACAAGCAGCCATCTATTTGAGGAGTCAACCGTGTCCACACATAGGGATTACACCAGCTTGTGTGATTCAGAGATGACAATTATAAAAGTTCAGATATGGTGAGGAAAAAAGCATCAAAGCAAAAATTATGAACACCCAATTTGTGGAGGGCTATGGGGGATGGTGGGAGCCCAAACCCATCTGTAGAGTATCCAGTCAGGCTGAGCTACTGGCAGATCCACTCTAGAGACAGGCAAGGGTCTTAAACAGCCTTACTACTAGGCAGAGACCATTGTAATCTTGACTATACTGGATTGACCTTGATAGTTGGCCTGCTGATCACCGTTATAGAGGGGACCTGAACATGTTCTGGGTGCAAGTATACTTTATTGGTTCCATGACAGAAATCTCTTCACTGGCTTTTTGAATGTTGTTGGGGATCTATCTTTGTGTCTTTGTCTCTATACTATTATGTTTTCATCCTTACCACCTTAGCGTGATTTTCAAAAATTATTTTCTGTTGGGTCTCCAAGCTATGAAGCACAGGATACATAATGAGAATAACTGATGCAAAGGCTTATATGGAATACAGAGATGGGGATGAATGACAGGCAAGGTAAGGGGATTTGGGGAATAAATGATGAGGGTAGGAAGAGGGAGGGAGCACTAGAATGGATTGTGATTGCATAACTCATCTTGAAGGCGATTTAACCTTGGAATGGGGGAATGTTCTTTACAAAGAAATTGATGTGGGGATGATTGTACAATTCTCCTTGATGTGGTTGAATGATTGAACTATTTAATTATATGATATGTAAACTACTTGCCAATGAAAATGTTGGGGGTGAGGGGGGATGAAAGTCTCTGGGGCCAGAAAAAATTGTTTCTGAAAGGGTCTCAGAGTTAAAATCATGAAAGATCTAGGACAGTATTTGTAAGGGGGAAGGGGCAACAGCTGGATTCATCAGTCTAACTTTTGGGGCTAGCTTCTATTTGTCTCTCTGTATCCGCTGTTTACATCCCTCCAATTTACTCTATGTCTCAGTAGGCTGATTTCCAGTGATCACCTGCTTACCAACCTGTTGGGTTTGGTCATAGGAAATTCTGGACAGAAATCAAGAAAACGAAGGAGAGAAGAAGTATGGGGTCAGAGTCTTCTCATTGTGGTGTCACCTAAAGCTAGCTATACCTCTGAATACAAGGCCACAATTCCACTCAAGGTAGATTTCTTGCAGGACTCTTCAATTTATTTCATTTTGCTGTTGTGGTTGTTGTGGAGAATATACACAATAAAACATTTACCAATTCAGTAATTTCAGTATGATTTAGGAAAATGGTTATACACTTCAAATTCTGAAACTTTTCCAAATTATCCCTCCATTATTATTATAAACTTGTGGCTCCATAAATTCTTTTTCTAATCTTTTGAGTTAGTATTATCAATTTCATCAATAGAGATAGTTCTTAAAAGTGCACAATACTCAAGGCAAATATGCTTTTCTAGTTAAGCTAAAATAAAGATGTGATCAAACAAATGCATAGAATGCAAAGTTTATTAGTGGTTACTATGGTCAGGATGAAGGGTGAAGGAAGATTATTTCTGATGGTACTCTGAGTTTTGATATATATATAATGAGGGAAATTTCATTGACTAGAATCAGATTCCATAGGTGATTGACGTGATTACTGTCAATGAGTTGTATACATGTAAAAAGTTGAATTGTCACAAACTCTGTGATACATCTATCTATAGCAACAAGAAAATAGCAGATGCCAAAGCTGCTTATGTACAAACAAATACTTAATGTGATTTTGTTGCTTGGTTTGGAAGATTATATTCCTGGTTTCCTTGACACCCAGCTATAATCTATAGCTATAATCATGTTTAGTGCTACCTCCTAGCTTGTGGCATAGTGCTCAGGGTCTTAGAAGTTTGAAAGTGGCCATCTAAGGTGCAACAATTGGTGTCATGTTTCTGAGAGTAACAGAGGAATGAGAGTCAGGAATAGGAGGAGGAAATGGAATATATGCCTAATTGCCTCTGAGAACAACTGCTATCTGTGCGATGAGGCGAGAACTGGATGTTGCCCTGGTATAATTACTGAATGTTATGATCAAAGGGTCTATGAAAGAGCCATAATAAAAAAGGGCAAAATACAGAACATAATTAAAATTATCTTGGAATTCAGATTTAATAAACTCATGAACACTGGGTAAAAATCTGAAATAATTACCCTGGGAGATTCTTTAAACTTTAAATAAATAAGGTCCTATGAAGTCTTTATGGTACTTTGTCTTCCAAACTTCAATAACCACTCCCTCTTCTCTCTCCTTCCATTTTTTTTTAAAAAGAAGGAAAAAAGCCCAAACATAAAAACAAATATCAGCACAAAAGACTAAACTCACTAATGGGTTTAATGAAGGCTTCTGCATTCAGGCTTTAAATCTTTAAGGGGATATAAAGTCTCATTTTTCTACCATTGAGTAGTTTGTAGGTTGAACCGCTGACATGATTAGCAGCCCAACACCTAAACCACAATATTACCATAGTTCCTTATGGGTAATGAAAAAGCATTACTATGAGCATTACACTATATTTATAGTTCTCTTACAGCTCTGTCACACCTATACAAACCAAGGATTTAAACTGTTTGAAAATGGTTTAATCATGCCCAACAGCATGTACATATTACATAGCAACCTAGTCACTTGTGCATGTTTATTTGACCCAAGTATGAAACAGGTAATAGTGCCCCACTCAGAGATGGCAGCCAACTGAGTCACTTTGAATAAGTGTGGGCTGCCATGTGGAGTGCAACTATTTCCTTCTTGGGTAAGAATTCCAGCAAAAGAGATTTGGGTGCCACAAAGCACATGTACTCTGTCACTCTCATACAGGAACCATTTTGAACTTGTTAGAAGCCCCGATAGAAATGATACCATTATTAAATTCTCTGTAAATTATCATAATTTGCATGTGCTACATGTTTCTGCTGGCACCAAAATGCAAGGGAATTCTAGGGCATCTGTTACTTTCGGTGGGAACATGAAAACCATGAAGAGAGTGTATGTGGACACACTCTCAACACTATACATTAAGGAGTCTTGGAGGCTAGGGCTATCAAGCAAGGGAAACTTCACATTTATAACTTGGAGATGCCTTCCAGTCACATACTTCTGGTCATTCCCTTCAATGTAACTCCACCATAATGCCAAATTTACGGTGCTGTTTGCAAACACGTGGTCACTTACTATATACCCTTGAAAGTCAACTGCTTGAAGGCTATATGCCTGAAAGTTGTCTGCCATCAAAAGCAATCAGACCCTATTGCCTGTTCCACCCTAAGTGGGGCTCACTCCCTTCTGATAAGTATCATAAATTGTTCCCCTGGAGAAGAGCTCAAAGACATCTAAGGTCAAGCCAACTCAGAGATGACCAAGGTTAGACTGCCATCTTGACTCTAGAGCCTGCCTATCTTGTTACATATTTACCTTCCTGTCACATGTATGCCTCTAACATAACCCCTTCCCTATGTTTACCATGGCTTGCATGCCTAAGATTTCATAAGCTTGTGAGAGAATACATTGCACTCTTTCTCTCTTTGCTTCGACCTGGTTCTTGAAACCATGGCAGAGGTGAGCCTTGCATAATTTATTTTGTCTGATGTCTCTATAATTTACCCTTCAATTACACAACCACCCCCTTGGGCCCATTCAGTTGTGGAGGCTGGTCCCCTACAACTTTCAATCCTGGCTGCAGACCCAAGTCAGGGAGAAAAAAAGTCTAGCTTAATTTTAGGGACTTTCTTCTAAATGACTTAATCCATACACTTATTTTTGTGTAAGGGTCTTTCTAGACTGCAGACCCACTGCAAAAGTGCAGAACTATTGTCATTTCCATAATTTCAGTTTATTCTCTACTTCATGATTCTCATGAACAGATCCTAAGACCACTTTCCCAAGTTGGAAGGGGATGTATAGTTTGTTCCCATTCTAGGCCCTGGCAAGGACCCAGAAAATAAATCATTGATGACACTTCACATGGCTATTTGAGGGAAGCAAGGCACTCTTGGATTCAAACATGGAACATGGTACAAAGACAAAGGACTGAGTTTCTGCCCTAGCGCATATTTCCCTCACAGTTACCAGCCTGTCCATTAAGCTGTTTGGCATTGCCTGCCTAGTATCAGAGATTGAGGGGATTTAATTAACAAAGTTTGTACAACAAGTCAGGGCAGGAAATAGACAAAGACTCAAGAAACCCTTAGTCCCTTCCGCCAACCACACCAGTCCCAGTAAGAGTTGCCTCCAAATTTCTCTTTCTCATTATTATTCATTGGTACAGCATAAGAGGTATGGTATGACGCTTTTTCGACCTCACAGCCTGAGTTCACCAATATGCCTTCATTGTTTTTTTGCAGTGAGTGATATAGAAGTGGTCTCAGAGTCACCTGGACCTCTTTTCTCTTCCCTATTCCAAAGTACCCCATTCTTACCTCCATGGACCCTAAGGTGACCCTATTAACATGAGAATATCAAGGAGATTTAGATCAGAAGTTTTCAAGTAATGCTCTTCCAAGCTGTTTAAGGGGCTACCATGGAAATGTGAAGGTAAGTATAGGAAATTAGAACTCCAGGGTAAGATCCTCACTTCTTGGCCCAGTGCTGTCCCAGCCATTCTCAGCCCACAAGAGCAATTGTGCTTTTGTCCCCCTGTTTTATATATTGGGCTTTGATTTCATGTTGAATTTTAAAATTATTTTTATTTAAAACAGAAAATACTAACTAACTTCAACTCCTTTGTTGTATAGAGGTAGAAATTGAGGCTCAGAAAGTAAATGGAATTTTTTTAAGACCATGCCATAAATCAGTCAGTAGCAAGTTAAGTCAGGCCATGGCTAACGAAGATTCTATATGATTGCAATCCAACTATCATTTGGCATCAAGTCTATATCTTTCCCTGCCAGCAGTTATTGAGGGTTGATGATGGCAAGAACTAATACATTAGCCCTGAAGGATATAACCATGAAAATGGAGCCACTACTTAAGTGTTTATGGTAACTGTAGGGAAAGATTTCCTCTGAGTAACTGTTTGTCATGCCCAGGGTGAATTGTGTAAGTCTGCACCTCAGACCTAGAAGTCTCCCCCTCTGTAACACAAGGTTTTCAGCCCACCATAGTGACCTAAATCCAATATAAAATATTTTAAACTTGGAACACAAGCTTCAATCATCCTGGCCAACCATAGGATAACAGCTGGAGAGAGAGTGCTGACACTTTCCCAGGCTAGAGAGAAAATTTGGCTTCTGCATTAGCACAGTTATAGTAGAAGCTTATTTTAAGGCAGAGTAATTTGAGGGGAGTTCTTACAGCTCATTCTCTGTTGCCAGAAAATTGAAAAATGTTGTTCTCTTCTCAAGCCTAAGTCATCTTACACAAAGGGGAAGAGTTGCAGCAGTGGGCCAGCAGCCTCCGGACAGAGTAGCTCTGGTATTTGCTTTTCTGGCAGGCCTTAAAATAAACTATTTGGAGTTTCAAGTTGAGGTTTGCTCCATTCAAGCCAGGTCTAGTGTTACCAGATATTTGATACAGCAGTTAGAAGCAAAATCTCTAAAGTTAGAATATTTGATTCAGATGTTGACTCAATCATTTTTTAGGTATGTATTCTGGGCAAATAATTGAACTTTTCTATATCTCAGTTTTCTTATCTTGATCATCGTATTGTTGTGAAGATTGAATGAAACAGTACACGTAAAACATTTAGTTCAGTGCCTCGGCTATTGTAAGTGGTATATAAGAGTTAGTTATTATCATTAATATTTTCTCATCTCTTTGAGCCAAACCAGAGTTCTGGGTCTAGCTCTAAATTATGGTAGAAAAGATATACCATTAGAAATATGAAGGAGATTGTGGTAGATACATAATTTTGTGTCAACTTGAAGATATAAAAGTGAAGAAGTAAGCAATTATAGTTAGGATTTTGTGCCAACATGACTCCTGTAGGAACATGTGGGTGGAGGTTAGCCTGTCAATCAGGTCAGAGTTTGATTGGAGGGAGACCAAGATAAATGGCTCCCTGGAGGCAACCCATTCTCTTTCTCTGCCTTTGCCTTCCTGTTAAGAAGCCACACTGAGATGTACAAGCCCTGTGACACAGCCATGGCTGTTGGATTCACAAGATTTTGCACCCACTGGCCTATGATCTTCCTCCCTTCTGCATTGTTGTATATGGCTATGTGAGTCTGAAGAGGGAATTACAGACTAGTATCAGACTTGTGGACTAGTATCACACTTAATGGACTTGATCTGAAGTGAGCTGGGATGTTTACTTGGTATATAATTATTCTTTGATATAAAGCTCATCTTACACATAGATGAGTGTCCCTGGATTTGTTTCTTTAGTCAGCTTGGTCTAACAGAGATTAATTAGAGGTGATGTCATTTTGGCTGTGCCTTGGTAAGCCTGAGAAATCTTCAAAACAAAAGGAAGGGGATAGGCCTAGCTTACATCCTGTTTTAGTATCTCAACTGCTTTGGTCTCCCAATAGTGTCTGGTTAATATATCCATTCCCTTTTCTTTGTCTCCTTGGTATTTAGGATGGAAGACTCTGTGACAATCTATCATTCATGACGTATCTCTGGAGTGTTCTTTTGTGTAATATACTCAAGACATTTTCAAAGGTGGAACTGATTTTCTTTGAAGCTTTATTGAGAAATTGGGAATCAACACATAACCCATCAAAAGTAAGTAGGGTACATGCAGAAAAAATAACATTGGTGAATAAGCTCTGAATCCACTGAAGTTAAATGCACTGTCATTGAGTTGATGCTGATTCATAGGGACCATATAAGACAGGGTAAAATTGCCCACTGTGAATTTCTGAGACTGCAACTGTTAATGAAAATAGAAAAAAATACTCTTTCTCCATTGGAGAGACTTGTAGTTCTGAACTGCAAACCTTATGGATCTCAGCCTAATGTGCAACCACTAAGCCACCAGGGCTCCTGAAGCTAAGGCAATGACAATATTAAACCTGTACTTTCTACCATTCCTTGTACATTCTACCATGGAATAATATTGCCAGCCAAGGGAGAGCCTAAGACTGGGCATAAACCTCTGCCTGTAATCTTCACCATCAATTCTGCCTTTAAGTGTGAAGAAGTATCAAGAAAGCGGAAACACTACCTTTTGCATGTCAGTCCCATATCATGGCTTAGTAAAGGCAATCATAAACTAAAGAGAAGTAATCTAGCCTGAGAAAGGGCAGATAGAGACTTGGATAATGAAGATGTTGCCACAAGAATAGGAAGATTTTCAAAAGCTCAACAAAGAGTTAAATTACACTTATGAACAGGCACCAACATTTATACATAAGAAAGCATGACTCAATACATATTGGACAAGTAGGAAAAAGCAGGACTAGACAAGTAAAGAAACAATTTCAGCTGGCGGATAAAATAATGAGCAAATGTCCTGTAGCAGTAGATTTTGTGGGCTATGGTTAACCCTCTTTTAGCCCTATTTTGTATAAAGCATTGGGTTGCTAACTTAAAGGTCGGCAGTTCAAACCCAACAGCCTCTCGGAAAGATTGAAAGCCTCAGAAATATTAGATAGCAATTTTACTCTTTTCTGTAGGACTATTATGAGTCAGAATCAACTAAATGGCAATGGATAGTGGCAATAATGGGTTAGACAGGAGTGAAGGATATTTAGTCTTCGCAATGAGTGAAAGATCCAGTAAGAAAATGATTGCATTATGCTCAATTCCCAACTCCTTCACCAGCACCCATGTCCCAAGTGCCTTGCTGTGCTCAGCCTACTGTTACCATTCAGCAAAACAAATTCATTGTTATGTCCATCAAATGAGAGAGGTAGGAGTCATGAGTTCTGGCAGGAAAACAAGTCCAAAAGATTTGCTTTGACTAAAAGCCATTTAACTTGAAAGGTTTATTGCTAAACTGATTATGTAATGTAACTTCGAAAGAGCAGTATTTAAGATAAAGATTTGAAGCCCGTAGGCATGTTTGGAAAGAAAATTGAGGAAAGTCCTGAATGCATTAATAGTACATTTAAGATCTTGCATCCTCTTAAATTGTGACCCAGGAAGGCAGTGGGTCGTGGTAAAGTGCACAAATTTGAAGTCAGAAGATATAAAATTCTGCCGCTGACTCATTTTGACCATGGCAAGTACTTTCCTCTAGTTGGGCATCGATGTATCTACCCTTTGGGGGACAGGGAGGGGTAGTGGTATAGGAGATAGTAGGATTTAGATTTTAGTCATAAGGGGCATTCTAGACCGAACATTTCAAGCTTTAGTGTATTTATATCCATTTCCTTCCACAACCAATTACTTTAATCAGCTTCCGAATGCCCTATAGGACAAAACTTGACTAATCTTTCAGGTGGACATTCCTCTGTATGTACCTTCTGTCTTTGTTATATTTAATTCTTCTTAGGTTATCACAGTTATTTCCTAACCTGGCTATACATTATAATTACCAAGGAAGCTTTTAAAAAATTCTAGTGGCAAATGCTGCACCCCAAATTTTCTGACTTAAAAATTCTTCTGATTCCAATGTGTACTTATTGACATATAAAAACTCTCTGGAATGTTTGATATAAATAGTATCAATTTACTGAAGCTTGGTTCTTTGGATTATTTGTTATTTTCTTCACATTTACTTAGTGACCCTTTGACCACTTAAAGGTTACATCCTTCTAATGCATTTTCCACCTATTGACTTATTGTTTTATACTGGTTAGCTCTGGAGACTTGGTCTCCTCATCAGCACTAGGTTCTGACACCATTTTGTTGGAATGAGGATGGGAAGGCACACTTAGATAGTTGATTCTAAATTAGTTTGTACTTACTGATTTACAGATTTGCAATGATAATGAAATATCTCATTCATTCAAACCATATTAATTCAGATTTTGGGATATTCAGCAAAGTGTCTTAAGTTTATCTCCAGTTATATTCATTCATTTAACCATTAGATTAATTGATCCAATCTTGCAACAGGTATTTATTCTCCTTATGTCTGCCAGGCTCTATATTAGATGGGTATGAACTCATACAATAAATTCAATCAAACATGAATACTTTATTCATGGAAATTTGAGAAAATTCTAGAAAATGAGACTTACATTAATAAAAATAACCATGCAAATATGTGAAAAGTATGAAAATTATGTAAAACACAAATTTGATTAAAGTAGCAAAGTACCTGCATGATGCCCTATGTGCAAATAAAAGTTTATTTGATCTAGTTAGAAAGGTCAGGGAGCCAGTTTTATTTTTTTAAGGAAAATAATAAAAAAATGGGGGAGGGGAAGACATTCCAGGTCTAGTAAATAATATTTGTTGCCTTAAGAGTAAAAATGAAAGAGATGAATAATGTTTAACAGTGAGGTGGCATGACCACCTTTATGCTATGCAAAGATTCTTCTGGCAGAAATGTGCAGAATATTTTAGAGGGTATGGGGAATAAGCAGATAATCGATCCTGTAAAAGATCTATTTTGGACTAAAAGGAGCTTTGTTGGTATAGTAGGTTACAATCAGGGCTACAAACCAAAGTTATCCATTTAAGCCCACCAGGCACTCCTCAGGAGAAGAATGAAACTTTCTTCTCCCATAAAGACATATCGTCTCAGAAACACAAAGGGCCAATTCTCTGTTCTATGGGGATATTTTGAGTCAGAATCGACTAGAATTCTGTGGGTTGAGTTTTGGTTTAGGACTTTAGATTAGGGTACTGGTGAAGGCGGAACACAGAAGATGCACTGGTAAGATATACAAATAAAGTGAGGATACATTAAAAAAGTAAAAAGGAGTAGACAGATTAACTTGATATATAGGGAATAAATATGAGAAAACTAGATGTGATAATTAGATTTTGTGTCAACTTGGAAAGGTCAGGATTCTCAGTAGTAGTCCTCCATAATGTGATCTACAACTACTTAATCAACTCCATCATGGGAGTTGATCTGCCCACATAGCTGCATGAATCAGGACAAGTCTCCAGAATACAATCTGATCCACGGACTTCAACTAAACTGAACTTATCCATTTCTGCAATTATTTTAGTCATTCCCTGATCTAAATATATTTCCATATATAAACACATATAAGCATCACTTGTTTTGCGTATATAGAGAACACTCAGCCTACTCTACAAAGTCATAGATAAAATGGAGAAATAGCAGAAAATATGGGAGATAGAAAGCACAAGTTGAAGATTTCAATCCTGTCATTCATAGAGATTGTGAATCATGTAAGATCAAGTTTTAAAGAAGACACGTGTTTCCTTTTTGACCATTGAATATAATTCAAAAGTGTTTAGATATTTGGGTAAAGTTGCAAATAAACTTTACGGTGAATGTTTCATCTTATGGAAAAACTGCTAAATAGTTAATATATATAATGCATTAATTCTAATTCATCCAGGATATGTATCTCACAAGGTCAGAATATTGATCCATGAAGTGTGAACCACTTCCATTTTTCACCATCTCTGTGAATAGCAAGATTAAAAAATCAGACTCATTCTTATTATATCCCAAGTGCTTCTACAGAAATCCTTTTTCCCACAGTATAAATAGAGAATAATTTATATAGTGATATTCAGATAACAACTCTACTGATCTAAAGGTTTAATTCACATGCATGAAGCCTTGGCAAAATATCTGTAAAGCTGAACTTACATGGATCCTCTACCTTTCCACATAGTCCTCTCCACATGCCCTCTCCAGAGAGATAATCTGACTTCCTACATGGGAGTCCAGGGTTACAAGCCATGTTAAAAGACATAGTACCGTAACTTAAATCTGACAACCTATTAAGATTATGCCTAGAAAGTGGTAAGATGCGACTTCCAACATGTTCTATTAGTCACAGTAGTTACAACATCCTCATCCCAAATTCAAGTAGAGTACAGATAGACCATTCATCTTCATGGGAAAAATAGCAACTATATTATAACAGTATTTAAACCACCATATTATTTATGTGTTTGAAATTTAATTTTGATAATAGTTTTACTTGTATATTATTCCATATATGAGTCCAAAGTCAAATATATTGAACATAACCCAAATTCCATTATGACAATAAAATAATATTTATTGAATATCATTAAATATCCATCCATCTTCTAAATTTCTTGATAACCACAATTCACAGCATACCAATTCTTTCCCCACTTTACACATTTAAAGCTATCATATCAGAATAGTTCTTTTACTTGTATTGGAAAAAATATAGGACAGGATCCATAATCTATCTGTTAATCTTTATATAGTAAAAAGCCTTGCTCATTTTCAGTTGCAAGAATAGTCACATTTAATAATTAACATGTCCTTACCAGTATAATAATAAAATTTATGACTTCATTAAATATTGATTTTCCCTTCCCCCAACTCTTAATTGTGTTTAGATGGCTAATGGCTGTCTTTACTTTGTTCCTATCATGCCCAACCAACTTCTTCCCTCTCCTGAATACTTCTGGTTTATTTAGTTGAGGGGAAAGGAGTTGGAGAGAAGAGACATGAAGAGAAAAATCCAATGTATAGTTGTTCAGGTTGTGCATTGTACAACTTACCCCTCTTTATTAAATCAACAGGTCAGGAAACATTCAATTTGACTTCTCTTTTTCTTCAGTGAACCACTTAAAGCTGACTCTAGTTTACATTTGATAGTTGTTTGAAATAATCTATGATGTCAGAGTACTGGACTATATAGTGTAAGTAATAATTATTTCAGCAAACCAGAAATGTCATCTAAAATTTGAGACAATTAGGGAAATTTAGACAATATATGGATATTTAATGATATTAAAGAAACATGTTTTGTTGTGGTAATGGCATTTTGATTATGTTAAAAAGTCTTTGTTTTTAGAATCACATACTGAATAATTTACAAATTAAAATAAGATAAGATTTTCTAAATAAATAAGTGAGTGAGTTGTCCTTAGGAATCAAATAAAGAAGCCATAATAAAAAAGATTCCCTAAATGTGGTTCTTCTTAAGAGGGGTTTTGCTGGATGGGAAGGCATATGCCACTAAAAGCAGAAGGGAACTGGATTTGAAAGTTCTAGCCAAGTTAAAAAAGCCCATGAAAGTGCATTTTAGAGATAACCATTAGTCTTTGGGCCAGAGGCGATCAATGCCAGATTTATGAATTAATCAAGTTGTCAACTAAAATTTTTCTTGCCAATCTTTCCGTCTGCTATCAGATAGAAAAAGTATCCAGGTTTCAATAGTAGTTCATTCAAATGTACAAGTAGTGTATTGTACAAAACAATGGTCCTCCATAGATGTTCACATGCTAATTGCAGAAACCTAGACTATGTTATGTTACTTGACAAGGAGGGACTAAGAATGAAGATAAAATTAAGATAGCAAATCAACTGACCATGAGATGGGAAATTGGTCCTTAATTCTGTAGGTGCACCTAGTGTAGTTAAAAGGGTCTTCATAAGTGGAAGAAGGTGGCAGAAGATGAAGAATCCTGAGAAGGACTTAGATTTTATTGCTAACTTAGAAAATAGAGAAAGGGGGCCATGAATCAAGAAAGGTTGATGGCCAATAAAAGCTGAGAAGGGCAATGAGAAACTGAAAATAGTAACATTAAAGTTACAATATAGCAAAAAGTGAATGCAAACAATAAACAAGACCAAAGTACAAATATAGAATTAAAATTGTTTTGCACAGTACAAATGAATTTGACTGAGTATTAATATCATTTACCAAATAAGTAAAAACATACCTGTTGCCATTTTAGTTGATTCCAGCTGAATGCAACCCAATGGGACAGAGTAGAAAATCCTCTTAGGGTTACCAAGGCCTTTCCTTAATTTTTGCAGAAGTAGAATGCATCATTTTTCTTCTGAAGAATAGCTGGCAAATTCACATCACTAGCATTTTTAACAGTTTTATTGGTCTTTAATTCATATACCTTGAAATTCAATAGTCAACCACATCAAGAAGGTTTGTATTATGCTCATCAGCACAAAGAGTTTTAGAACATTTTCTTCATTCTTGTACTCATCCTTATTAGCTCCTCATTTTGCCCCACCTACCCTGCAATACCATCAAGGAATCATTAATTTACATATTACTGTCTCTCCAGATTTACCTATCTTGTATTTCATATACAGTAAAGGATTTCTAAAAACCAATAACAAAGTGAAACAGATAAAAATCTCAATGGAAAAGAAATCAGAAATATTGACAACTAGACCAAATCTAAGCAAGGGGGATGAAATGATAGGGTGCTAAATTTTAATCTAACTGAATCTGCAGAAATCCCCTTTCCAATGCACTCTGCATGATAGCAAGGCTCATCACACCCTCGGTCCATGGTCAGAGGGGACTCACCAGGGACTTGATCCACATGTATTTCCCCTTCACTTTAAAAAAACTGAAACAGGAGAGGGGGAAGATGGCCGACAGGGACACCCGCATACTCTGAGAGCTCCTCCAAACAAAGCGGGATTGGCGACCAGGTAGCTGAATAGTAAGAGTCTGGTGAGTGAAATATCCCCCTGGGACAGCACCCCAGTCCTACCCCACGTATTTGTCCGGAGCAGGGGTCTAGGTCAAAGAGGACCGGACTAGTGGGACATCTCTGGCCACTAAGCTGCCGTGAGCTCACTGGCGACCGGCTTAGGCTCCATCCCCAAACGGACGCCAGCCCAGAGCCACTTGCCTGCCCTGCCTACTCCAGCGGCCCACTCCCCACTCCCCATACGCGGATCTCCACTGGGAGAGAAGCTTTCCTCTCCCGCAGTTCCCCTCTCCCCGCAGGGCAGCGATCTGCCCTCGGGCCCACGTCCCTCCCTCCATTCATCCAAGCTCAGGGGAGCGGACCCGCGGGTTGTCTGGCGACCCCCACGGGGGACCATCCACCCGCACCGCTGCCACGGACCTCTCCACCTGCCCTCCGTGCGCTGGCCTCCCACCCCCGCCCGCCCCCGCCAGCCCCTGGCAGCCTAGCGCCAGCTCCACTCCTGGCGGGGACCCTGCGCTGAGCACTTCCCGCCAACAGGAGCCATAGCCCAACCCGCGCCTGTCCCGGACCCTGAGCTTCCGCGGAGCGCCGCGCCCCGCGCTGCTGAGTCTGCCCACCAAGGGCCCCCCCCTGCGCAAGGCACAAGAGTAGGTGCCCTCCCCAGGGTGCTGAGGGGACCCCGGCAGCCGCGACTCTGAGCCTGAGCAGAAGAAGGGCGCCATTGCCCCCTGCGGTTTCGCGCCAAGCCTCCTTTGCCGGCGCCATTACCCCCCGCGGTTTCGCGCCAAAAGGGCGGAGAGCGAACACCATTGTTCCCTGCAGTGTCCCGCAGCTGCCTGTGCAGCTATCCAAGGGGCCTCTCCGCGCCCGCTCACAGCCCGGGCAGATCAAACACTCCACCTGCAGTGGAGCCTGGGTCTCGACTTTGCAGTCCCTGAGGAGCCATCAGTGAGCTCCAGCCAGCTCTCACCACCTGGGGCCCTGTTGGGTCCCCAGTGCCAGCCCTAAGCCTGCCGCAGCCCGCCCCAGCCACCCCAGGAGACGGCACAGTGGCCTGAGCCTCCACACAATAAGGTTACTCCTGTCTCCCAGAAGCATGGGGCCTATTAAAGGATCAAGGAAAAATCAACAGACCACATCACTCCCAACAAAAAAATCAGAAAAACGAGGCACTTTAACAGACCTAACGTCACTCATAGAAGAAACAGATATAGATCAGCCACAAAAGGAAATCTTCAGAACTCTGTTTGCAGTAATACAGGAGCTAAGAGAAGCAAACCAAAATAAGGATGCAACGATAGAAGGGATGAAATGCACAATAGAGGGGATGAAGTCCACAATAGAGGGGATGAATACTATCCACCAAAAGGAACTACAGAAACTAACAGAGGAGGTAGCAGATGCCACACAAAAGGTCACAGAAGCTATATCTAGGCTTGAGGAGGCTGAGAACCGTATCAGTGAACTCGAGGACGCTCAAACCAAACGAAGCAAGCGAGAAAAACAATCAGATAGGAAAATTAAAGAAACAGAAGACAGCCTGAGATCAATGACAGATGCTATGAAGAGGAATAATATTCGAATAATCGGTCTACCGGAACACAACATAACACACAAATCGATCGCCAAGATAGCAAAGGAATTCCTGGAAGAAAATTTCCCCAACCTAACAAAGGAGAATCCGACTCTCATACAGGAAGCAGAGAGGACGCCGGCTAAGCTAAACACCAAGAAGAACACGCCAAGGCATATAATTGTAAAATTATCCAACTTAGAGGAAAAAGAGAAAATTCTTCGAGCATCAAGAGAAAGGAAGACAGTCACATACAAAGGAGCGCAGGTAAGGGTATGCTCAGACTTATCAGCTGAAACCATGAAGAGGAGGAGAGAATGGAGCAGCATCTTCCAAATTCTGAAAGATAAAAATGCCTCCCCCAGAATCCTTTACCCTGCCAAGTTATCCATTAAGATAGAGGGTAAGATAAGGGTCTTCCAGGACAAGGAAGAACTCAAAAAATATACTGCAAGTCACCCGACCCTGCAGAACATACTGGCTGACTCACTATGGCCAGAAGATCAAGCTCCAACTAGAACCTCCAGGAGACCACCATATAGCCCATCTCCATCTAGAAGCCAACATGCCAGCAACACGTACCAGGACAACACGGTCTCAGATGGAAAAGAGGACAGGATAGAAACCCTCCACTCAAACGCAGTACACTGATATGAAGGAAGATAGGCAAAGACCCAAAACACAAAACAGAATATGGCAACCATGAAGCCAGAGATTGTAATAATCACTTTGAATACAAATGGGCTCAATTCATATGTTAAAAGAAAGAGGCTGGAGGATTGGATTAGAAAACATAACCCATCAATCTGCTGCCTGCAAGAGACACACCTTAAGCAAGCAGACAAGCATATGCTGAGAATAAAGGGCTGGAAGAAAGTTTACCAAGCAAATGGTAACTCCAGGAAGGCAGGAGTGGCTATCTTAATCTCCGACAAAATGGATCTCAAGATCCAAAACATAAAAAGAGACAAAGAGGGACATTACATAATGCTCAAAGGCTCAGTAAACCAGGAAGCAATAAGCATACTGAATATTTACGCACCTAATAATGGTGCGGCAAATTTCGTCAAACAAACTATTAAAAAAATGACAGAAGAAATCACGGAAACAACAATAATAGTGGGGGACTTCAACACTCCACTATCAGAGAAAGACAGGTCACAGGGAAAGAAGCTCAGCAAAGAGGCCAGAGAGCTAAACAATGTAATTAGGCAACAGGGCCTGATAGACATCTATAGAGCCTTTCATCCAAAAGCAAAAGGTTTCACATTCTTCTCCAATCCACACGGATCTTTCTCAAGAATAGATCACATGCTGGGGCACAAGGCCAGCCTGAGTAAATTCAAACACATAGATATTATCCAGACGTCTTTCTCAGACCACCATGCCATAAAGCTGGAGATTAATAGGAGGGCACCCAGAAAAGCAAGGGTCACCAATTGGAGAATAAACAACGATCTCCTGCGACATGAATGGGTTAAGGTCCAGATCAGAGAGGATATCAGGAAATTTCTAGAAACTAATGAGAACGAGCATACAACATATCAAAACTTATGGGACACTGCAAAGGCAGTTATCAGAGGTAGCTTGATATCACTGAATGCATACATGAAAAAAGAAGAAAGGCGTATGACAGATATGTTAACACAAAACCTCCAACAACTAGAACAGAGTCAACAGAACTACCCCTCCAATAGCAAGAGAAAAGAAATAATAAAAATCAGGGCGGAGTTAAACCAGTGGGAAGACAAAAGAACAATGCAAAGGATTAACGCGACTAGAAGCTGGTTTTATGAACGAATTAATAAAATTGACACTCCCCTGGCAAAGCTTACCAAAGATAGAAAGGAACAATCATCAATAGCCAGGATAAGAGATGAATCGGGGGCAATAACAACAGACCCCAATGAGATAAAAAGGATAATCACAAAGTACTATGAAGGTTTGTATTCTAATGAATTCAGAAACCTGGAAGACATGGATAAATATTTAGAAAAACAATCTATCCCTAGATTATCTGAGACAGAGATCAAGAACCTCAACAAACCCATAGCGAAGGAAGAAATAGAGAGTGTCATCAAAAACCTACCAAGGAAAAAGGCCCCAGGGCCAGATGGCTACACAGCAGAATTTTACCAAACATTCAGGGAAGAGCTGACACCGATCCTCCACAAAGTATTCCAGAACATAGAAAAGAACGGCAAGCTCCCAAACTCATTTTACGAAGCCAGCATTACTTTGATACCCAAACAGGGAAAAGACCCCACAAGTGTAGAGAATTATAGACCAATATCTCTAATGAACATAGATGCAAAAATCCTTAACAAAATATTGGCCAATAGAATACAAAGGAACATCAAACATATCATTCACCACGACCAAGTAGGATTCATCCCAGCGATGCAGGGATGGTTTAACACCCGAAAATCCATCAATATCATACACCACATCGAGAAGAAAAAGGATAAAAACCATATGATAATATCCATAGATGCAGAAAAAGCATTTGACAACATCCAGCATCCATTCCTAATCAAAACACTCATGAAGATAGGATTGGAAGGTAAGTTCCTCAAGCTCATACAAGCTATCTATGAAAGACCAACAGCCAACATCATAGTCAATGGAGAAAAGACAAGAACAATACCACTGAAAAAGGGTACAAGACAAGGATGCCCCCTGTCCCCTCTTCTATTCAATATCGTTTTGGAGGTTCTGGCTAACAACATAAGACAGCGGAAGGACATCAAAGGGATCCAGTTGGGAGAGGAGGAGGTGAAACTATCGTTATTTGCAGATGACATGATCCTATACATTGAAGACCCCCAAAACTCCACAGTTGGAATACTTACAGCAATAGAGGAATATGGAAGGGTAGCAGGATACAAGATCAATAAACAGAAGTCGGTAGGGTTTCTATACACATCGGACAGGGCCATGGAAGAGGCGATTAAGAGGGAAGTACCCTTCACAGTAGCCAAGAACAAACTGAAATACCTAGGAATATACTTAACAAAAAATACTAAAGACCTATATAAGCATAATTATAAAACCCTATTACAGGAAACCAAAAGTGACCTTCACAAATGGATGAAGCTCCCCTGCTCATGGTTAGGTAGGCTGAACATAGTAAAGATGACAGTTCTTCCTAAAGCACTCTACAAGTTCAATGCTATACCAATCCAATTACCATCAACCTTCTTCAAAGAATTGGAAAAACTGACCACCAACTTCATATGGAGAGGGAAGAAACCCAGAATTAGCAGAGAACTCCTCAAGAAGAAGGACACAATTGCAGGACTCGCCCTGCCTGATTTTAATGCCTACTACACAGCTACAGTGGTCAAAACAGCATGGTACTGGCACAATGATAGACACTCAGACCAGTGGAAAAGAATAGAAAGCCCAGGAGTAAAATCATCAGCATATAGACAACTGATCTTCGACAAGGGTCCCAAAAACGTCAAGTGGGAAGCAGATGCCCTCTTTAATAAGTGGTGCTGGAAACAATGGATATCCACATGTAGAAAGTTGAAACAAGACGTCTACCTCACCTCATGCACAAGAATACACTCAAGGTGGATCACAGATCTAGAAGTCAAACCCCAAACCATCAGGACCATTAAGGAAGGAATCGGGACTAATCTCAGAGCACTGGCCCAGGGAGCACATAGGCTCACTGCAACAGGGAAGGGGACACACACAGGTGATCTGGAAATCGACAAATGGGATCTAATAAGAATAAAACACCTGTGCACCTCGAAAGACTTTGCCAAGAGGGTGACAAGGCAACCCACAGACTGGGAGAAGATTTTTAGTAATGACACGTCAGACAAAGGGCTCATTACTAAAATCTACAACACCATCATGACCTGCAAAAAGAGGAAAACAGTTAACCCCCTAAGGAAGTGGGCAAAAGAAATGAGAAGAACTTTCACTAGAGAGGAGATCAATATGGCCAATAAATATATGAGAAAGTGCTCGAAGTCCCTTGCCATAAGAGAAATGCAAATCAAAACAACCATGAGATACCACCTAACACCCCTGAGGCTAGCCCAGATCAGTAAATCAGAGAGCAACAAGTGTTGGAGGGGCTGTGGTGAAATAGGAACCCTCCTCCACTGCTGGTGGTCGTGCAGATTTGTACAGACACTGTGGAAAGCAATCTGGCGATACCTAAAGAAAATGGAAATCGATCTACCTTACGACCCAGCCATCCCTCTACTGGGCATATACCCGGTTGAAGCAGCAAATAAAACACGACCAGTCATATGCGCTCCAATGTTTATTGCGGCACAATTCACAATAGCAAAGACTTGGAAACAGCCTAAGTTTCCATCGATAGACGAGTGGATTAGCAAACTTTGGCACATACACACAATGGAGTATTATGCAGCATTGAAAAGCACCGATGAGCACATGAAACACGTTATTTCATGGGAAGAGCTGGAAGGAATTATGCTAAGCGAGGTAAGCCAGTCCCAAAGGGACAGGTACAACATGAGTCCCCTGAGGTAAGTACAATCAGCATGACAGAAATGGGGCATTAATCCACCCAAGGGGAGGGTATTGTTTATATCTCCACAGGGAAAGTGGGACCAGACTTCAACCCAGTGTCGCAAGGTGTGAATGCATTATCCCGGCGTGGAGGACGGAACCGGTGGAGAGGTCTGGGAGGCAGGCCCCAGCACCATAAATTAAGTGGATTCCTGCCCCTCCCCCGAAAAGAACTTGTTCCAAAGGACGACATTGACCCTGCAGCTATGGGAGATGGTCATATTTGACCAGAGCACACGGGAGCAGATGAAGGGGCAGGAGGAGAGAGTGGAGCACAGCCTGGCCCACCAGGCCGTGATGATGATGTTCCTGAGTAGAGCAGCCAGTCCACAGAGAGAACAACATGGCTGGCCCTACTATGAGACATGATGCCCCTCAGTGACTAAGGGCGATACAGGGGACAGCACCGGAGACACAGTGTGGGAATTGCACCTGACCTGATCCCACCACACCGAGGCAATGCACTGGGGGAGTGCAGCGGAACAGCAAGGGAATGGAGTGGCAAGGTCCCCAGGGAATGCTGAAAGTGGACTTTGGGGCCAGGGCGTGGTGCCCCAACAGACTGGACTGGAAAACGCTCCTAAGGGCCAGCAAAGATCCCTGAACTAACTACAAGCTTTTCTCTTGTGAACTGTTTTGTTCTGTTCTTTTTCAGTGGTTTGTTTTGGTTGTTTTGTTGTCCGGTTATATACTGTTGCTTTGTGTTCCTCTGTCTAGTTTTCGTGCATGTTAGTGACTCCACAGGTCTGTCTGAATAGGACAGGCTGGATGAACTATCTGGATGAAAAACAACGGGACCGACAGTTCCGGGGGGACTTGGGGTGGGGGTAGGGGGGGGTAAGGAAGTGGTGTTAACAAACCCAGGGACAAGGGAAAAACATGGGACCCCAAAGGGTAGAGAAGGGGGAGTGGCAGGCCTGGTGGGAAATGATCAAGGGTAAGGTTGCTTAGAGAAGAGGTATACTCTAGTCCAGGTGGCAATGAAGCATGGTAGTAGGGCAGGAGGAAGGTCAAGGGAGATGGAGGAAAGAGCTAGGAGTCAAAGGGCATTCATGGAGGTCTAGACAAAGACATGTACATGCAAATATATATAGGAGGTTGGGGAAATAGATCTTTGTGTCTATATTTATAGGTCAAGTATTAAGGTGGCGGAAGGACCTTGGGCCTCTACTCAAACACTCCCTCTATGCATGAATACCTTCTTTTATTAAATTGGAACTCTATGATGCTCACTCTCCCGACACAACGGCTGGAGCCAAAGTGGGTGAACAAGTAAATGTGGTGAAGAAAGCTGATGGTGCCCGGCTATCAAAAGAGATAGTGACTGGGGTCTTAAAGGCTTGAAGATAAACAAGCGGCCATCTAGCTCAGAAGCAACAAAGTCCACATGGAAGAACACACCAGCCTGTGTGATCGAGTGGTCCCAAAGGGATCAGTTACCAGGCATCAAAGAACAAAAAATCATATCATTGACTGCACACCTCCATGATAGGATCGCTGAAGACAAATGGGTGCATAAGCAAATGTGGTGAAGAAAGCTGATGGTGCCCGGCTATCAAAAGAGATAGTGTCTGGGGTCTTAAAGGCTTGAAGGTGAACAAGCGGCCATCTCGCTCAGAAACAAATAAGCCCACATGGAAGAAGCACACCGGCCAGTGCGATCACGAGGTGCCCAAGGGACCAGGTATAAGGCATCATGCAAAAAAAAAAAAAGATATAAGTGTGTGTATGTATGTGTATTTATGTGTATATGTATATATGTATGTGTATATATATATTATATTAAATGAAGGGGGAAGTGCAGAGTGGAGACCCAAGGCCCAAGTGTCAGCCAATGGAGATCCCCTCATAGAGGGGTTTAGGAGAGGAGATGGGTTAATTAGGGTGTGAGGTAGTATCGATGAAGAACACAGCTTTCCCCCAGATCCTGGATGCTTCCTCCCCCCAACTACCATGATCCGAATTCTACCTTGCAGGGCTGGATAGGACAGAGGCTGTACACTGGTACATAGGAGGGTTGGAGATACAGGGAATCCAGGGTGGATGATACCTCCAGGACCAAGGGAGTGAGGGACGATGCTGGGAGAGTGGAGGGTGAGTGGGTTGGAAAGGGGGAACTGATTACAAGGATCCACATGTGACCTCTTCCCTGGGAGAGGGACAGCAGAGAAGGGGGGAAGGGAGACCCCGAATAGGGCAAGATATGACAAAATAACGAGGTATAAATTACCAAGGGCATATGAGGGAGGGGGGAAAAGGGAGGGAGGGGGGGAAAAAAAGGAGGACCTGATGCAAGGGGCTTAGGTGAAGAGCAAATGCCTTGAGAGTGATTGGGACAGGGAGTGTATGGGTGTGCTTTGTACAACTGATGTATGTATATGTATGGATTGTGGTAAGAGTTGTTGGAGTCCCTAATAAAATGCAAAAGAAGAAAAAAAAAAAAGAAAATGATTAGGGCAAAATATGTACAGATGTGCTTTATACAATTGATGTATGTCTATGTATGGATTGTGATAAGTGTTGTATGAGCCCCTAATAAAATGTTTAAAAAAAAAAAAACTGAAACAACTTTAAAATGGGTCAAAAGGGAAATTATATGATAAGATATTACATTATGACCTAACTATGTTTGCCACAATCAACTTTGCAATGGTTTTTGTCTGATAACTGAGCTACTCACAGCCCTCAACTATGATTGGAGGGAATTCACCAGAGGCTTAATCCATGTGTGAACTCTGCAATCGGATTTTGAGCTTCTAATGCCATCCATAGCCTTCTGAAAACCAGTTGTTCATAATTCAAGCCCTGATACCATTATCTCCTTTAGATTTGTATTATACTATTTACAGTCCTTAGGTCACACAGTGATTCTTCCATGTGGACTTACTTGGCACCTCACATAGATGGCTGCTTGTTTCAAAACAAGCCTTTAAGACCCCAGGTGCTATTCTTTCTGATAACAGGGAACCATCTAGTTTCTTAACAACACTTTACTACAGCACCCATGTCTTCATACGGTCGAGCATCAAGCAGGGCATTGTCATAAGAACTCATTGTTCTTAGATTTGGGCTAAAATTAAGTTCAGGCCAAAAATCAACTTATCCATGCACCTATTATTTATATATGAGTATGTTTCTGATTCACCTTAGAGATATCATTGCCATTTCATTTTAGAGAGCATTATCAACCATCCCTTGGGACACCATTTCCACTGCTATCTGGACACTTTTGACTCATGAGGAATCTCTAGGTTAGGATAGACTTTCCCCCATGAGTCTCTGAGCCTGAAAATCTTCAGAGGAGCAGAAAACCTCATGCATATTTTATGGCAATAGCTGGTGGTTTCAAACTGCTGACCTTGCAGTTAGCAGCTCAATGTGTAACCACTACTCATTGATAGTGTCATTAGTTTAGCCAATGGTATAGAATTGAAAATACTTTTGAGAAAAGGAAGTTATACAAGTATAGGCCAGCTATGAAGAGAAATATATCAACTGTTGACTTGTACAGATTGAACTATTAAGTGACATGACACTATTCATACAAACAATGGGAGTTGGTAATGGGGAAAATCTTCCAATGATTTTCATCAACAATAGCAGAAATATGCCTACCAGATTAATACATGTCATAATGAAGCAAGATGGGCATTAAAATAATAAGTATATGGTAGTTCTGGGCACCATTCATTGGGGATTCTCAAGGCAAGAGATTCCAACCAAAGCCCAACATCTACCAATTTTGTGCCCTCACATTAGTAGATATCTGCTGTTTCTCACATTAGAACGTTTGTGACTAAAGTCCAGTGGCTACAGGTGTTTGAAGTAAAGTTCAGTTCACTTAGTAGGGTTTCCACATCAAGGCCTTCTGGTGTGGCCTATGACGGATGCTGTACACCTCAAAAGAATAGTCTAAAGTCTCAGTAGTCTACAGCACATAGACCGGATCACTAAGGGATGCTTAGAAACAAGGCAAAAAGTGTCCAATTAAGAACCTAATATAAGGCATACTCTCCCATGGGGTTCCACCTAAGTATTATTAAGCATTAGGTTGCTGTTTGTTTCCCGAGGAAGTTGCTCCTTCTCATTTTCCTAACAATTAAGAGGTAATTGCCAACTATGAGACATATGTGCCCCATTCCCCCATCTTGACTTGAGTATCTATTAAGGTTTCCTTATCACTCTGGTGAGAGTTTCTGTTGGATTGGAGTAACCTAGCACAATTTTATATGTCAAACTAGACCAAACTCCCCGCAATCAAGTCAATGATGACTCATAGTCATCCCCCTCTGGGTTCCCAAGACTGTAACTCTTTATGGGAGTAGATATCACAGCCTTTCTCTCAGGAAACTGCTGGTGATTTTCATATGCCAACAATGTGATCTCAGCCCCTTGAGTAATCACTACCCTAGGAGAGATTGTTAATTTTGTACACCAGGAAGTGAATATTCATCCCCTCTCTCCACATCTTGAAAACACAAAGATGCAGGCAGACCACTTCTCCCAGGACAAAGTATTCTTCTAATCCAGTTTCCAAAGCTATAAGATAGTCTTCCTAGCATCCATGTACATCTTAAAAATCACTTCAGCAAAGAAGACTTCACTTACCTTTTGGATAGCAGTGAATTATTAACCACTATGATATCTGTTGATATCACTTAAGCAGCCTCAAAAGAAAAGTGTAACCAGAAAGTAATATAAATATATAAAAACTGTACTTTATTAAAGTGGTAGTCCATTCTCTCTTACTTCCAAATGTGTTGTTATAAATTTTTGACAAATGACAAAATAAAGGCATTTTCATAAATTTTATATAAAGCAATCACTGCTTCCCAAGATAAGTGTCTTGAAAAGCAATCTATATTGTGTAAATTTAGAGAAGGGACAAAAAGTATCTTGATGTATACAAAGATCAAATCCATACACAAATAAGAGGTGATGGCATGAACAAAGGACTTGCACAACCAACTGCAATATTAATTTCAAGAAGTACTCTCAAAAGAATTGAATGAGTAATTTGTAAACTTATTTTAAAAGCAGAAAATATTGCTGGGCATGGCATATGATATAGAAAAGCAACTACTTTTATATGTATTCTAGTATTATTTTTTCATTAAAGTCAGGCAACATCATTGATACACAGAGCCTATATCAATTCTTGGCATATAGTGATATATATTGATTAATTAATATTATACAATTAAAATTTTTCATTTGTAATGAAAAACCTATGCTAACCAAGAAGATATTTTAATTTTGTTTGTGTCTTTGATGTTTAGTTATATTGTTGTGTTATTTTGTTCTTTTCAAATAAGTAATCCCTAGTATAGGCTGAAGAATTTGGTACTATTCATATTGACAGAAAATGACAGAGAACGACCATTTTGCAGCAAATAATAGCTACAATTTTGCCTAAATATTAAAGGTTGCTTATGGAAATCAGTATATTGTTGTTGTTAGATGTCATTCAGTTGGTGACAATGCATAGGATTCCTGCATAAAGCAGAATGAAATACTTCCTAGTCCTGAGCCATCCTCACTATTGTTATTTTTGATCCCGTAGTTACAGCACCATCACTTGTCTGTCAGTTTGTCAGTGTGGTGGCTTGCATGGTGCTCTGATGCTAGTTTTGGCACTGGAGTTTCAAATGCCAACAGAGTCATTCAAGATGAACAGGTTTCAGTGGAACTTCCAGACTATGAACAGACAACGAAGAAGGAATTGACTGTTTACTTCAGATGAATTAGCTGCTGAAAACTTTATGCATAGCATCAATATATTGTCAGATATTGAAGACCTAAAGCTGACCACAATGAGTGAAGGGAGAAGTCTGTGAGAAGCCTGTGAGAATAAAGACCTCATTTGCAGATGAGACAAAACTAAATATTTTTTAAAACAGGTGAAAATACTTATTATTTATAGAACGTGAAATGTACAACATATGAATCTAAGAAAATTTGGAGTCATAAAAAATGAAATATGAAAAGAGGGTGACCAAGTAGCAACCATGAGGAGAATGACTCTGCAGAGACCACCACACAGGGACCACAAAGAGGGATATCCTACACTTCCAAACAGTGAGATTCTCAGCATAAATATAAGTGGCCTCACGTAACAGCAGCAACACCTGCCAAAAGATTTCCTTTTACCGTCAGCCATCAGCAAAAGTGAGAGGACCACATCTCCCCAACTCACACAATTGATTTCTGTTGGTCCTGGAGCTACCTAGGTGGCTGACCACCCTAGCATGCAGGGACATAGCTGTGAATGACCAAGCTGAGACAGATATAAGTACAAATAGGCTTGGCTCATGGCTGAGCAAGAGAGTCCTTTGTGATCACCTCCTAGCCTTACTTCCCCAATAGCAACAGCCTACTGAACCACATCAAGTTAACTCTACAGAGAAGTCTAGAGTAGGTGTTAGTAATGCATAAATTGGTCTCCCACATAAGACAGGTAGCTCTAGCCCCATTCTACATAATTAATCTCCATCCCTCAGGTACAGTTTCAAAAGACCCATTTACTGTCTCTGAAAGCACTCCCATGTGTAGGCTTCTTTTTATTTTACCTCTGCAGACAACACTCATCTAGCCCTCTAGCAAGGTGTTCACATAACAATACAAGTAGAGTGCTAAGAGACTGGGGAAAGGGAGCTGATCTCACAGACCAAGATATTTAGTTAATCCCCTGGATTTTAAACCATACCACCTAACCTCTAGACCAGTGGTTCTCAACCTTCCTAATGCCATGACCCTTTAATACAGTTCCTCATATTGTGATGACCCCCAACCATAAAATTATTTTCATTGCTACTTCATAACTGTAATTTTGCTGCTGTAATGAGTAGGGCGACCCCTGTTAAAGGGTCCTTTGACTCCCAAAGCAGTCACAACCCACAGGTTGAGAACCATTGCTCTAGACAGTCTACAAACCCAACATGAACCTCAGCAGGTTTGTGCTCCTGGATGGGTGTCCAACCAAGCATAACAGTGAAACTGCACCAGTGATTTTATATAGTACAAGCAGGGGAGTTTGTACTAGGACCATAAGATCTAGTATTCAGAGGGTGCTACTTGATGAAGTACTGGATAGACTGAGCAATCTGCTAGCTGTCCCAGGAAATGAGCCTCTGGTCGGCACCCACAGCCACTTACAGAAGTTATTGTATCATCCCTCCCTCCTAGAACACCTAGGTAGGTGGTAGTTATAGATCTCATTCCCCCACCTCTACAAACTGAAAACAGTGAACCCAGTTCCCCACAAACTGATCCAACAGAGGTCTATTCCTATAAGATAAGTAACCTAAATCACAAGAATACAGGAATCTCAGTCATACCAGACACCAAAATAATCCCCCTAGCCTTACTCTCAACTCTATTCTGCCATCCTAAAAGAACCCAAGGTAGTAAAACAATATACTACCAGATACTGTGCCAAGCTGCTCATAAAATCTCTGCTGCACACATCCTTAGTTTCCACTCAGGACAAGGTCTAGACCCAAAATCTTCTTTTGTTGGTATTGTTTTTGGTGTGTTCTTTCATTTCTATACCCTCCTCCTCTTTCAAAACAAATTTTGAACTATTTTTATAATTCATCTTAATCAGGACTTCCCCATTAATTGGTCAATAGAAGGACAAAAAATTATTATTATATTTTTTTCTTTCAATATACTTTTTAAAATACTATATTCCCTCAACACATCATCAATATACAAATTAGCACCCACATCAGAGGTAAAGCTACTGGGCAAAGTTTAGAGCAAAACCAAACATACAATAACAGCACTTCCCCTTTTTACTCTAGTATTATATTTTTCTATTTTTATTGTTAATTTGTTTGTCTCTTACCCTTTCTTACTTTAATTTTAATATCTAAACTTTTATTTAATAACCCTTTTGCTGTTTTTTCTTTCATTTCTTCTCATCGGTCTTACTCTTTACTTCTCATCCTCATAAAATGAAAAGCTGAGATTACATTTGTTTTTCATTTTCCCTCTCAGATATTATTAGACATCCCGTTATCATTGCTACACAATGCATTTTTTCTAATTTCCTTTTAATTAGATTAGATAATCTAATTTTAACCTACTAATTAACACTATCTGATCCTTTCCCGTTTTTATTTCCCTTGACCCCCCTCCTTTAACACTTCCTCTTCCACACTTAGATTTCCCCATAACATTTATTCTCACATTTATTTAAGTTTAATATAAAATGTCTACATCCCCTATACTGCACCACCTAACAGACTTAACTGCTCCAACAGAACCCAACTCCATAACACCCCTAATAACCAACCTAGGATCTTTAGGAAACAACAGAATATATCCATTCACACAAAAAGACAAGAGAAACAGGCACAGCTAACCAAACATCAACCAGGCTGAAATGAAATGCCTGAAATTGAGCAGACTATGGAATTACAAGAAAAATGAGCTTAAAAGTGTGATGCCTGTACTAATACAACAGATTATAAAAGAATTTTAAAAGAAATGTGAAAAAATAGAAAACTCTCTACATTCTATAAAAGAAAAGCTCCAAACAGAAACATGAAAATTGAACTCTATAATAAGATAATCACCTAGCACTATGTAAAAAGAGGGAGAAACAAAACTTGAATTAGTGAGCAAATTCTATCTACAAGAAGGACAAATAATAAAAAATGCAAAAGAAACTGAGATAAGCCTTGAGTACATTGTGGGACACAACCAGGGGATTCAAGAAGGGGAAGAAACAAAAAGACCCACACAGAGAAAGGTCCAAGAACTCCTGCAAGAAAAGGTTGAAAATATAAGTATCCAGGAAGCTGAAAGAACCCCAATCAGGAGAGATTCCAAAAGGAAAACTGTTGAACAGACCATCAATTGTTCATATGTAAGTTCAAGATAAAACTGAAGAAAATTTAAGTAAGTAAACAAGAGCCAAAATATGACACTGAATTCATCCCACCTTAATTTTGAGAACATCTCATGAACATATTGGTGCATTTAGCACTAGTAACAGAAGATTTGAACTGTGGGAGGACATCAAGACCATCATTCATGAAGAAAGCCAAAGATTGTCATAAAGACAGGTAAGAAAGAAAGGCTCAATATGGATATCAGAAGAGCCTTATATGTGCTCTTAATTGTACAGTAGTTAAAGCAAATTGGAAAACAAGGATGAAGTCAAAGAGTTGAATAGAAAATTTCATAAGGCAGCTCAAGAAGATAAAGCCAAATATTATAATACAGTATGTAAAAATCTCAAATTAGAAAACCAACTGAGAAAAACATGCTTAGCAAAAATGAAAGAATTCAAGAAAATATTCAAGCCTCGAATTGTAATATTGAAAGATTTTATAGGTAAAATAGTGTTTGGTGGAAGATGTATCAAGAGAAGATGGGATGTATACACAGAAATATTGAATAGAACTAGTCAATAGCCCAACATTTCAGAAGGTAGCACATGAGCAAGGATGAATGGTGCTAAAGGAAAAAGTGCAAGCAAAACTGAATGCATTAGCAAAAAAATCCCTACAGAAATTAATACAATACCAATTGAAATGTTTCAGCAAGCTGATGAAGAACTGGAACACTCACTACTCTATACCAAGAAGTTTGGAAGATAGCTACTTAACCAAATGACTGGAAGAGATCCATTCTTGTGCCCATTACAAAGAAAGGTGACCCAACAGAATGTTCAAAATATAGAACACTGTCATTGATAAAGCATACAAATAGAATTTTGCTAAAGATCATCTAACAAGTATTGCAGCAGTACATTGACAGAAAGTGCCAGAAGTTCTGGCTGGATCTAGAAGAGGATGTGAAAAGGGGATATCATCACTGATATCAGATGGAGCTTCGCTGAAAGAAGAGAATACCAGAATTATGTGTACTTGTTTTACTGATTTTGCAAAGGCATTTGACTGTGTCGGCCATAACAAAACATAATAAACTATGGATAACTTTGAGAGAATGGGAACTCCAGAACACTTCATTGTGCTCATTTGGAAATTGCACATGAAACAAGAGTCAGTTGTATGAACAGAACAAGAGCATACAGCCTGGTTTAAAACCAGGAAATGTATGTCAGTGTTGTTTCCCTTCACCATACTTACTCAATTTGTATGCTGAACAAATTTTCAGAGAGACTGGCTTATATGAAGAAGAATGACATCGGGATTGGAGGAAGCCTTATTAACAACTTGAGATATACAGATGGTACAGCCTTGTTTGCTGAAAGTGAGGAAGACATGTAGCACTTGCTGGTGGAGGTCAAGGATTGCAGCCATCAGTATGGATTACAACTCAATATAAAGAAGACCAAAATCCTCACAACTGGTACAATAAGTAACATTATGATACATGGAGAAAAGGCTGAAGTTGTCAAGGATTTTGACTGGCTTGAATCCACAATCAATGTTTATAGAAGCATCAGTCAAGAGGAAAGGCCATGTTGTATTAGATAAATCTGGTGCACAAGACCCCATTAGAATATTAAGAATAAAGAGGTTACTTTGAGGACCGAGGTGGGTCTGACCAAAGTCGTGGTATTTTCCATTGCTTCATATGCATGTGACTGGACATTGAATAAGAATCAATGCATTTGAATTGTGGTGCTGGAGAAGAATGTTGAAAGTTCAATGGACTGCTAAAAGGACAAATCAGTGTCTTGGCAGAAGTATGGCTAAAGAGTTCCTTAGAGGCAAGAATGGTAGGATTTTGTCTAACATAGTTTGGAAGTGTTGTCAGGAGAGACCAGTGCCTGGAGAAAGACATCATACTTGGTAGAGTCGAGAGACACTGGAAAAGAAGAGATACATTGACAGTCAGCCATTTTCTCTAAGCAGCATGGTCTCTGAGAAATTCAAGAGGTGATTTCTATCCCTGAGCTCAAAATATACATTAATTACATTTATTTTCACTATTTCAAACAGAAATAACCAGACAACAACCAGACAATCAATAATAATAAAAAAGATATATTGTTGTTCTTGTTGTTAGGTGCCACTGAATTGGTTACAACCCATAGTGACCCTATGCACAACAGAACAAAGTACCGCATGGTTATGAACCTACCGTACAATTCTTCCTGTGCATTAGACATTTTGCAGTCACCTGTTGTTTTTCTGGCAAGAATATGTGAAGTTAAAGTTTTTATTATTTTGTTTGGTTGTTGTCTTTGGTTATCCCTGTTTGAAATAGTGAAAATAAATGCGATTAATGTATATTTTGAGCTCAGGCATAGAAATTACCTATTGAATTTCTCAGAGACCATGCTGCTTAGAGAAAATGGCTGACTGAGGTCAAAATGGCTGACAGAGGGTTCTGCACAGGCTTGAGGCAATGCAGCCAGAGGCCTAAGGCCATATTTTGTATCAGCTGAGTAATTTAGATAAGGATTAAGTTTAGATAAGGATATAAAAGATTGAGTTTAGGATCTGGGTCTACTAGGTTTATACTATTTTTATTTGACTATTGTTATTGATAGCTTGATAGACAGATGGATTGATTGATAGAAATGGTGATTGGGAAGTAAAAATGGAGAGTTTGTAAGCTTTCTTTCCTTCCGCCATTAAAATTTGATATTTAAATGGCAATAAGACATGCCGATAAGAAGACTCTGAAAAGCTAAGTCTCACCCAGTGTCTTGAGTGCTCAGGACATTCAAAGGTGAAGAGACTTGCCTAAGGGGTAGGTTGAAGAAAAACGAACTCTTTGGGTTTTTTAACTAGTCGTTCCGACCCAAAGCTGGAAAAAAATCTGGAACCATGAAGAAACTCCTTTCTAATACTGAATATTAAAGGAAGCCTGTTGACAGGCTGAAATACTTGCTAGGTGACCACTGGGATCCACTTGTTGAGCAGAAGTGGGAGAAATGCAGCAATGAAGAGATGGGTTGAGTCTGCCCACTGATATACATGGACCTGGTTCACAGGGACTAGAGGAGAAAATGAGAGCAGGTTGACTTGTCTGAAGTTCATGACCTAGTACAAGGGGACTCGGGTTGTTGAGAATTTGTGATAATGTCCATGGTCTAAAGGCGAGGCTAGCAATGGGCACCCTTTTGAAGCTAAGTGAGGTAGCCCACATTAACTTGACCAGAACCGACCTGATGAAGAGAAGATTTTTGAGCCTGTGAACTAGAGCGTATTGCTACTAAATTTATGTGTTGCCTGTACTGATTTGACTATGCTTATGGGTGTAGACTTTACAAGGTTCCAACTGGAATGAAGATTCTTCACTTTAAAGATTAGTATTGTCTCCTCAGAGCAATGGATTGATGTAAGAGGGCAGTTTAGAAATTGAATACCCAAAATAGGGGAATGAAGGCAAGAAGTTGTTGGCTTACAAAGTTTCATAGGTGGGGGAATATATTCACAGGATTATAAGATCAAGGTATAGGTGTTAGTTAACTGCAACTGTTAAACACAGAATATTGTTGTCTTGTTCACTTATAGAATATTATGCTTAAATGAGGCTTTGACAATTATTGAATTATATGCTTTTTAGTTTTATCCTGTTAGGTACAAATTTGATTTTATTATTGTTTTGTTAAAATTATGTATGACTAGAGAGTTGTGTCAAAGGGTCAAGTTGAAAACGGGTGGTCACCGGTAGTTACATTATCTGTTGTCAACTTGTGAATGGGTGGAATCTAACTAATCAATCAGGTTTAAGCTTGATGATCTCATTTGGAGGCACCACCCACAGAGATAAAAAGCTCACTGGAGGCCAGACACAAACACTCTCTCCGCTTCGTCTTCCTAGTGACAAGACACGTGGAGCTACACTAGAGTCCTGAATCAAGAGGAGCCAGGTGGAGCCCCCTGCTAGCGCTGAGATGCTTACACTGCCACTGGATCCAATAGACTTTCCACCCACTAGCCTGTAATATTCCTGCATTCGATATCATTGAATGTTTTGTGTGAGTCTGAAGAGGAATTGATAGATTGGTATGGGACATATGGACTAATATCAGACTTATGGACTTGATCTGGACTGGGCTGGGATACTTTCATAATATACAATTACCCTTCAATAAACCTCTTTCTTATATACATATGAGTCTCCATGGACTTGTTTCTCTACTCTACCCAGACTAACACATTGTTTTACTTTAATTATACTCCTTAGTCTTATAAATATGTACCTAAACATCTATATATTTTTGTTTTATTGTCTGATTACATCTTTCTCTTTTTCAAACAAATTAATTTTGTTTTCCCTTCAATTTCCTTTTGTAACATGTTTTTGTAATAATTATTACTTTTCACTACCTCTATTTTAACATATTTTCATCATTTTAATAATTATCTTGGTCACTTCAGAAACTCTCCTATTTTCTTTTCCTTTTTTCTTTCTCTCCTCTCCATTATTTATCTCCCTCATGTTTTTTCCATCTCACCACTGTTGTTATCTAGCTCCAATTAGTCCTGTCACCCACCACTTGACATAGTAAACTACCCCTCCCTCCCAATCCACCAGACCACCCACTAGTAAAAATAGCATGACCATGTCATGAAAACAACAGTGAAACATACAACACATGCACAAGTCAATTTTTAAAAACACAAGTAACCCAAACCCAATAGACTTCTCAAAATGAGTCGCAAATTTCCAGAAATGAAATTCAGTAAAATGTTATTTATGTGCCTTCAATGAATAGAAAAAAATGTTCATGACAATGATGGAAACAATATAAATCCTACAACAAATGGAATTCTGGAAGATAAACAATGAGATAACATAATTAGATAATACAATTTTTAAAAATTGAGACTAGAGGGAAAAGAAAAACAAGTCAGTGAACTTGAAGAACAATCAACAGAAAATAGAAATAGAATCCAATGAAAACTTGAGAAAGATTTAGGGTATAATAAGAGGAACTATCTACATCCCTTTGGGATACAATAGCAAGAAGAAACATACAACTGCCCCAAATTTTGTTTTTTAAGAGAAATAGTACAAGAAATCATGAACACAAAGCTTCCCAAAGCCATAAAAGAGGAGAGAATTCAAGAATCTCAAAGAACCCAAAACAAAATAAAATACAAGCATTAAAGAAAAATATAATGACATGCTGTACTCAAACTATCTAATTTCAAGGAAAAGGAGAGAATATTGAAAGCATCTAAGGAATAACAACAGTCAACTGCAAAGGAAAACCAATAAGAATAAGGTCAGACTTCTCAACAGAAACCACAAATGAAAGAAGAAGCAGAGTAATATATGTGAAATACAATACATAAAATTTTGAAAGAAAAATAAATTGCCAACCACGAATCCAGAAAACGTATCCCTCAAACACAAGGGAGAAATAAATGTGTTTCCACACATGGGGGAAAAAAGTTAAAAGATACGAATTACAAAACATATAAATGGGAACATTATGAACACAGTCAATAATAAGAGCGTACAAACCTGGGATCATCATATACCACACCACCACCCAGAACCCATAGCAATTAAAAACAATACAAAAATATATAGAAGTAGAGCAGGTAGAAACACACCAAAAAGCTTGCATGCACACACACACACACACACACACCAAAATTAAAGCACTACTCAAACATATATGACGCTGAATGCCAATGGATTGAATGAACCAATAAAGAAGCACAAAGTAGCAGACTGTATTAGAAACCTGACTCATTAATATGCTGCCTAGGAGAGACACAACTAAAAGACAAAATGTGACTGAAAATCAGAGGATGGAGAAAATGTTATCAAGTCAATGGAAGCCATAACAAAGCAGGAGTGGAAATATTAATCTCTTATAAAAGAAACTTCAATGCAAATAATATCACAAGAGACAAGAAATGACTCTATGTAGTGATTAAAGGAAAAATAAAACAGGAAGACATAACCAGATAAGGATGCCCATTATCACCAGCCTTATTCAACATCATATGGGTTTCTTAGCCATAACCTTTAAATAACAAAAACAAATCAAGAGAGTACAATTGGGTAGAGAAGAAGTGAAACTTCCACATTTTACAGAATAACAGAATATATATATATATATATATTCCCAAAGACTCCACAAAAATATTGTTGGAAAAAATTGAGAGATTCAATAATGTGGCAGGATACAAATCTAACAAGCAGAAATTAACTTGATTCCTGTATGCTAGGGAAAAGAGTTCTAAAGACGCATCAAGAGATACAAAAGATGAAATATGTAAGAGTCAACCTAACTAAATATGTAAAGACCTGAACAAGGAATGCTCCAGATCACTATAACAAAAAAAGAGAAAGCTGGGGGTGGGGTGGGAGAGAAAGTGACAGAGATGCACAAATGGAGGAATATTCCATGGTCATGGAAAGGAAGACTTAATATCACAAAATATCAATAGTTCTCAATGAATATATATAGTGCAATTACAAGCCATTTTAACTCCATTCTTTAAAGCAACGGAAAAACTAGTCATCAAATTCATATTGAGAGGGAAGACACCCATGACAAGCAAATAATCTCCTAAAAAGAAGAACAAAATAAGAAGCCATTCATTACCTGACTTCAAAACACACCCACAGTACTCAAAATAACCTAGTACAGATACACTGATAGATACATATACCAATGGAACAGAATAGAAAACCCAGAAATAAAGGCATCCACCTACAGGCAGGTGATTTTCAACAAAGGACCAAAAATATTAAATGGAAACGGAATAACCTCTTTAGCAAATGATGGTGGCAAAATTAGATCTCCATCTGTAGAAGTATGAAATAAGACCCATGCCTCTTGCCATGTACAAAAATGGGAATAGGTAAAAGTCCTAAGTGTAAATCCCAGAGCTAGAAATAGAATCAATGAAAAAGTAGAACAAACTTGAGGACCCTAATGCAGGCCACAGGCACATTACAAACAAAATAAAGGAAATGCACACAGTAGAATACAAAGTAGATGGCTGGGATCTACTTAAAATAAGACTACTTAAACCTTAGTATTCTCATTTAAACTATCCATAACAGACTATTATCACAAATCAATATGTTACATCCATACATTTATATGTATGCATGGGTATACACACACACAATTGGTTTCCTGATGCTGAACGTACAAAGTTCCACATTTACTCCTCAAACTTAAATTCTATGAATGTCATATAATACATCTAGGCTCTTACTCTCTCCAAAGTTAATTCCTATTGCTTGCCTCAAGGAGATTATTTGGGCTTCTTTACTTCAACCTTTTCACCACATCATGCTACAGACAAATAGTCATTCCCATTTTTGAGGCTTTACCCTTTCAAACTCTCTTGCCTGGGGTATCATTTCCCTGCTGTGTATCCAACCTAAATTTCATGCCCACTTTAAGACCCAGCACACATATGACCACTCCCATGAAGCCATCTGTTGTCATACATTTCTAGTTTCTGGAACTTACATTTCTCCCCCCTCTTTCTGATTAGTCATAATATCTGTCAAACATGCCATACAACACAATGCTTAAAGGATATCAGGAATTTCAAAGCTGAGAGAGACCACAAAGGTACTGTGGTTTGATACACTATTGAAAGGACTGAAATCCAGAACAGACTGCATCCAAATATCTGGAGAGCATATTACACATGCAAATTCCTGGATCTCATGCCGGACTTCCTGGATCAGAATCTGAGGAGTAGAGGACCGGAATCTACTTATGCATCAACTTCGTGGCATATTCTGTTGTGCAATAGAGTTTGAGAACTGTGGTTGTTATTTGACCCACCATCCAGTTCAAGCACTGTTGCCTCCCAGTTTTCCTGGGAAACACCCATGGCCATTACTCCAATTGCCATCAATTCGTATTTTGTGGTACTACTCAGTTGAGGAAATGGGAGTTCCATTTGCAGGAGCTCAGGATGATAGGACATTCACACCATAAAGAGCTAACGCTTGGATACCCCAGAACTTTGTTCTTTCCCCTCAAGAAGGGCCAGAGTAATCTCCATTTATTCCCATGTGCCATAAAATATGAAAATATTATCTCTGTTACTACCAAAGTATGGGCTCATAATCCCTTTACTGTATTTATAGCCTAGCAGGTTATCTACCTTACACATATCTACCGTACACAAGAGATTCTGCATCTGGAAAATAGAGAACTAATGGTACCAATTTTGCAGTATTATGTGAGAATTAAGTAAAGCAATAGCTAATATAATGGTTGTTTCACAGGAGAGGCTCATTTAACGATGGTATTTGTTGTTCCCATGGCCCCTCTTGTTCCTAATGATCTTCAAGCGCTGTTTTATCACAAGACTCAGGCCAAACATGGTAAGGCACAAATAATTCTATTAGGTTTTATCAAGATTGAATATATTCTCTCCTATAGCAGCAAAAATCTGAAGACCTAGAAGAGGCTGGACATAAGATTTTAGAAATGAGCAGGGGTCAATAATCAGGGACCAAAGCTCTAACCTGCATATGAAGCCTTCTGAAGCAAGGTGGTAATCGCACTCAGACATTACAGTTAAAAGATTATTAGGAAGCTTCAGCTAGTAGGTTATAATTTTTGCTTATAATTTTTCTACCCCATTATCTCATGAGACAGTTGCGGAGACAAAGCTAGAGCAGAATAATTGGAGGGGAGTGTTTTCAAAAACTCTGGTTGAAGTTTCCATCAACCTGCAAACTACTCAGAATCCAAGTCAAGCTGGATGGGACAGAGGTGCATTTGAAATGAGAGACGGAAGATTAAAATAGATAAAAACTGTAAGGAGCCTTATAGAGGCAAAAGTAACTAGTAGCCTAATAATGAGAAGAAACGAATGCCTTGCTTCCCCAATGAGAGCACAATACTTGCTCCCTAGAAATGTGGGAAACTAGAAGGTGTCAGGGTTAGATATAAGCACCAGGTTGGAGGTTTGCAACTCACAAAGGAAAGAGGCAAAACCCAAGAATCCTCAGTCTTCAGAAACTAGGTCCTCCACAGAACCAAGATCAATTTTCAGGCCTCAAACAGGAAACTTTGGAACTTTTAGTAAAGTGGAGTGTGGGGTGAGTGGAAAGGTCCCACAACAAATATCTATATGCACATATACAATTCTATATTTGCTTTAAATATTGGAAGTTTATTAGAAAAAATGAAATGATTTGATGATTTGGAACAAAGAACGTGGGTCTTAGCCCAGAGAAGATATGGTATTAGGCAGTTCCTAGAAACAATCGAGAATGATAACATAACATACAAAAGCCTTTGGCACACAGGGAAGCAGTTATCACAGGTCACTTCATGACAATTAATGCACACATGAAAAAAAGAGGAGAGAGTCATGTTCAACACCTTAACACAACACCTCCAACAACTAGAACAGAGTTAATAGCATAAAACTTCCATCAGTAAAAGTAATCATAAAAATAAAAGGAGAAATAAATGAACTGGAAAAGAGCACCACAATGGAAAAAATCAACAAAGCAAAACATTGGTTCTTTGAAAGGATAAAAATAAATGTTAAACCACTAGCAAATTTAAGAAAGGAAAACAAAGAGCATATGACAATATCTAGAATTAGGAGTGAAATGGAGGAGTCACAACAGACCAAATGAAATAAAAAAAGATTAATAATACAGTATTACAAAAGACTGCATTCCAACAAATTTGATAACCTGGATGACATGAACAAATACCTACAAAATACCATCTTCCCAAATTAATGCATATGTACATTAAAAAAGTGAACAAACCCATAGCAAAGTGGAAATCGAAAAATTCATCAAGAAATTCCAAACAAACAAACAAAAAAACACCTCAAATCCAGATGATTTCACTGCAGAATTGTGCCAAGTATTCAGAGAAGAGACGACACCAAACTATTCCAGAATATAGAAAGGGGACAGCAAACTCCCAAACTCATTCTTAAGCCCACAAAGCCCTCTACCAAAACCAGACAAAGACCCCACAAAGATAGAAAACTACGAATAATATCCTTCATGAAGGTAGATGCAAAATGTCTCCCAAAAAATGGCCAATAGAATCCAACAATACAAAATATAATATATTATGACCAAGAAGGATTAATACTAGGGATCCAAGGATGGTTCAACATTCAAAAACAATTAATGCAATCCACCACATTAACAAGAAAAAGAGCTATATGATCATATCATTTGATGCAGATAATACATTTGACAATTTCTAACGAATGCTCTTTAGATGATAGAAATTAAAGGGGAAATCCTCAACACAATAAAAGCCATATATGAAAAAACAACAACAATCAACGTTACTCTCAATGAAGAAAAGCTTAAAATATGTCCACTGAATAAAGGAACCTGAAAAGGATATCTCTTATTCCCACTCTTATTTAACATTATGCAAGAAGTCCTAGCCTGTACCATAAGACAGCAGCAAGAAATTAAGAGAGTACAATTAGGCAAAGAGGAAATAAAACTTTTGCCATTTGTAGACAATATTATGTTATATAGAGAGATTCCTAAAATGTCCACAATAGTATTCTTGTAAACAATTGAGGAGTTTAGTAGAGAAGCAGTGTGCAAGATTAACAAGCAGGAATCAATTGAAGTCCCAAATACCCATGATGAGAATACTGAAAAAGATATCAAGAAAACAATACCATGTACAATATCCACTCAAAAGCCAAAATACCTAGGAATAAAACTAACCAAAAAAAAAAACCATACAAAGGAAATTACAGAATATTTTTGCAAGGAACCTACAAAAGTGGAAAAGTTCCCTTGTTCATGAATTGGAAGACTCAATATTTTGAAAATGTCAATATTGCCTAAATCAGTGGTTCTCCGCTTTGTTAATGCTGTGGCGCTTTAATACAGTTCCTCATGTTGTGGTGGTCCCCAACCATAAAATTATTTCTGTTGCTACTACTTCATAACTATAACTTTGCTACTGTTATGAATCATAATGTAACTATCTGATTCAAAGGATGTGCTTTCTTTGTTACAAATTGAACTTAATTAAAGCACAATGATTAATCACAAAAATATGTAATTATATATAATGAAAAGTTTATATCAAATTACAAAAAAAATGAAATTTTGTCTTGAAGCATGGTGTAGCATGCATGGGTAACAGTCGTAATATAACAACAGTAAACTGTATTATTACATTTTGCAACAATATGCATAAAAAGCCAACGACAGTGTGAAGTTTGAGATGGCTCCTTTCTCAACATATCAGAAATTCTCCAGGAAGTCTTTGCAAGGTCACAATGAAGATCATCTTCCACAACAAGTCTACTTCTGTTTTTAGACTTGATTACTAACAAGCTGGAAAACCCTGTTCCACAGAGAGATGCTGTTGAAATGAAAGAATGAACTGCAACACAGTCTCAAACAAAACAGGATATAGCTGCAAACACTTGATCCAGAATTTTGTAATTGGCATTGTAGAGAAATCAGTCCATGCTGCATCGCTGTTAATAAGTTCAATGAACCCTTCTTGTGCTGTCTCAGGAACACCTTCAACTTTGACTGTGAATGGGCTTCTGGCAAGTGCAAATGAGGTGTCAGGTTGATTTGGAAACTATGATGAAATTTCATCTGCAAGCATGTGCAAGTGTTCTTTCACAGAAATTTTCATCATAATCCTTTTGTCTGGTTCAATGTCATGTTCCTCAAAGAAAGCAGATAACATAGGCAACATGTAAATTTTATTTTCATCCAATTTTTTTTTTTGGCAAAGCTGAAGTTTCCTTTGGAATAATGGGATCTTTTCCGAAAAATCAAGGAATGTTACATTTGGTCTTTGCAGTGATTAATTTAACTCATTCAAGATGGCAAAGATGTCAACCAAGTAAGCTAATTTTTTGCATTTCTCTTCTATCACTGAAAAGTGCTTCAAACTGCGGTCTTGCTTCTGATTAAGAACGCTTTGAGTTCATCATGAAGCTCAAAAACACGTTTTAAAACGTTCCTCTCCACAGCCATCTCAATTCAGTGTGAAATAGCAGAGCATTATTAAGCGCATTAAACTCGTTGCATTGTTGCACAAACAGTCAATTGTTTAAAGTGCTCTCCTTTACAAAATTGACAGAACTCATGACGTTTTTCATTACTTCTTGCAACTCTTGTGGCAGCGTCTTCATTTCTAATATTTGCCGATGAATCATATAGTGAGTTACGATGACTTTTTGGGACTCATTCAGTACCAAACATTGGAATCCAGATAGACATCTAGCATATCTGGATCACGATCTGTGCAAACCCCACAAACCTTTTCCCAAGAGATCTTATGCTCTTTCAGAAATGAGCCAACTGTGCCAAATACATCACATGTGGTAGCTGTTGTTTCAAGAGCTTTGCAAAAAAAACAACTCATCTTTAAAGTCGCCATTATTAATATACCTCATGTAAACCAGTAACTGTGAACACTTTGCCAAGCCTGTAGATTCATTAAGCTGGATGCTAAATATTGATAGTGGAGCAGATTTAATTTCCTGGATTACCTGATCAAGAATATCAGCAGACATGTCATGTATTCTTCTGCCCACAGTATCATTAGATAAGGAAATGGCACTCAATTCCGTAACAAATTCATCTTTGATTATAACTCATACAATGTCTCTGGTCCCTGGAAACAGTAAATCCTCAACAATGGTGTGAGGTTTCATAGCTCTGGTGATTCTGAGTGCCACCAAATATGAAGCTTCAATAGGTGCTACGTTTTGTTTGTCGTACTTGCCATTGCCAAGTCTGGCTTTCCTGAGTCCATCAGCTTTGCTTCTAAAATAGTTGGTATCTTTGTCAGCAAAGCTCAGTGCTTCCTTTCAAAATGGTGTTTTAGATTGTTCAAGTTTGTAGATTCGGCTGATAGAACTTCACAACAAATAACACAGTGCAGCTTCTCAATTCCTGCTGTAATTATTGAGGTAAAACTAGACTGTAAAATATCGTCACTATATTTTTTTTCCTTAACGTTCATCTCTACACAATCCATTGTCATGGGATAGTTTGCTAATGAAAATAATATATAACAATAGCTTTACTAATACGGAAGATGATACATGGCATAGTTCAGTCAATATAGTTCATTAAAGTTTCTTTTACCTTTCTCTGTTTTTTTTTTAACATAACTCTTAGTATCACAAGGAGGCTGTATTCACATCAACCTCAACCACAGCTGAATATAAAAAGACCAATCAGCATCCAGATTAAATCCCCATGGTACAGATATATATTTTGCAGTAGTTGATGATTTTGTAGTACATGATTTTACACTTGCCCAGTATTTATAAACCATGAAATGTCATTTTACCTCCAATACTGCTGCTTTCAACACTGTAGCTGCTTTCAACACAGCAGCTGCTTTCTACACATTTGTGACTGGTTCACATAAGTACATTATGGCACCAACCCTATCACATACACCTGTATTTGTATGTTGTGTATGTGATGGGGTTGTTGTGATGATATCATCACGCCGGGTACTAGTATATGGGTGTATCTGCATGTGGGCAGGCCTGCTTAGAGACAAATAGAGGAGCAGTGCCTCCATTTCTAAGACCATTGGAAATATGTGTTTTCTGATGGTCTTAGGAAACCCCTGTGAAAGCGTTGTTCAAAACACAAAGGGATTGCGACCCACAGGTTGAGAACCACTGGCCTCAATCAATCTACAAATTCAATGCTATCTCAATCCAAATTCCAACTTCATTATTTAAAGACATGGAAAAACGAATTACCAAAATCATATGGAGGGGGAAGAAGCCCAAAATAGGCACACAAAAAAACCCCTCTTCAATAGGAAGAACCACGTAGATGGCCTTTCCATTCCTGACCTCAAACCTACTATAGAGCCACAGTTGTCAAAACAGCCTGGTACTGGTAAATGATAGATAGATGGGCTAATGGAGCGGGACAGAAACCCCAGAAGAAGAAAAAAACACTTCTTCATACAGACAACTGATTTTTAGCAAAGGCTCAGTAAGCATTACATGGGAAGGAGATGCTTTCCTTAATGAATGTTGCTGGAAAACCTAGACAAACCTTTGAAGAAGAATCAAACAAGATCCATATCTCACTCCATGCACAATAATAGTAATAATTTATAAATTATCAAGGGTTCATGGGAGAGTGGGGAGTGGGGAAGGGAGTGGAAAAAATGTGGAGCTGGTGCCAGGGGCTCAAGTGGAGAGCAAATGTTTTGAGATGATGAGAGCAACAGATGAACAAATGTGCTTGACACAATAGATGTATGTGTGGATTGTGATAAGAGTTGTATGAGCCCCCAATAAAATGATTAAAAAAACTCAAAGTGAATCAAGGACCTAAATTTAAAACCTTAAGCTATCAGGATCATCAATGAGAAAAGTGTGATAAATCTAAGTGCCCTACTAGAGAGAATACATGGAATACCAGATATAATAAAGGAAGCACACTATGTGAAAGACAAAATTGATGAATAAGTCCTATTAAAAATAAAACATATGTGTACATCAAATATTTCATTAAAAGAGTAAAAAGAGATTGGGTAAATATATTTACTAATGACACAATAGACAAAGGAATAATTACTGAAGTCTACAGCATATTATAAACCTACAATAAGAAAAAAATTACAAAACTAATAACCTTCTGAGAAGTTGGGCAAAGGACCTGAACAGAAGATTGACAAAGGATGATACTTGAATGGCACATGAGGAAATGCTCCCATTCAGTAGTCATCCAAGAAATGCAAGTCAAAACAACCTTGAGATACCATCTAACACCAATAACTGGAGTCAAAGTATAGAAAACGGAAAATAACAAATGCTGGAAATGGTATGGTGAGATTGGAACTCTTATTCACTGTTGGTGGGCTTGTAAATGTATGCAGCCACTGTGGAATGTGATAATGTGATTCCTAAAACAGATTGTAATTTAAATCCCATATGACCCAGCAATACTGGGCATATACCACAAAGAAATAAGAAACATATCACAAGCAGACATACGCTATACTCTGTTCATTGCAGCATCATTAGCAATAGCAAGAAGTTGGAAGCTGACTAAATTCCCATCAGAAGAATATTGGATTAAAAAAAACCCTCTGGGACCCAATGCCCACCTGTAGAGAGCTGAACACCCCTTCCAGAGGGGTAGTGAGGAGGAGATGGGCCACACAGGGTTCAGTGTAACAACAATGAAACTCAAAACCTTCCTCTAGTTCCTGAATGCTTCCTCCCCTCCCAATCATCATGACCCCAATCCTACCTTGCCTTGCGGATCTGGTTGTACCAGAGGATGTACAGCGGTGCAGTGGGGATCTGGAGGCACAGGGAATCTAGAACAGACGAACCCCTCAACACCAGCGGTGGGAGTGGCGACACCAGGAGGGAAGGGCATGTGGAAAGGGAGAACTGATCTCGGAGATTTATGTGTAACCTCCTCTCTGGGAGACTGGCAAGGGGGAGGCGCGTGAGGGGAGACGCCGGGGAGTGTAAGATAAGATATAATAATTATTTATAAACTATCAAGGGACCAGGGGTGGGATCGGGGAGGGAGGGGGATGAAGGGAAAAAAAAGGGAAACCGAGCTGATTCCAGAAAACCAAGTGGAAGGTAAATTATGAGAGTGACGAGTGCAACGAATGTATAAGGGTGCTTTGCTCATTTGATGTATGTACAGATTGTGATAAGAGCCTTATGAGCCCCAATAAAAATATTTTAAAAAATGATTTTTAAAAATAAATAAAATATGTATATTAAAAAAAAACCTCTGATTTACACACACAATGTAATATTATGCACCACTGAAAAACAGCAAAGAACCCAAGAAACACCACATGACATGGAAGAATATGGAAGACATTATTCTGAGTGAAGTTAGTCAATCACAAAAGGACAAATGCTGTATGAGTCCACAGCTGTAGGAACAAGCCACCAGATGGGTAGAAGTTCAGTCTTGCAAGGCATCCAGTCTCATGGCCAGAGTGACCAAACAACCTGATAGGGAGCCTGACTGGTGCCAATGAACCATACACCACTCTATCTAGATATTTATCTTGAAGACCACTTTGCTGATGGGACCTTCATGTCATCAGGGATCAAATCGTTAAGAGGGGACTTAAGGATTGTTAAGTCATTAATTGTTAAGGAAATAACAATCAAATTGTTAAGGGGGATTTTGTCTACTGAGTGGCTGCCATGCAAAGCTATGGCGAGGTCCCACTGGACAGATTCACAATCGTATCAGAATGTTGAGGGATACTGATGGGAAAATCATGTCTGGAGAGGGGAAAGGTAGTAAACACCCATGAGGGGTTACAAATGCACAACTGTGGGCAAGAAAAGCAGGACAACTGACCTCCAGGTGTGTGGGGAAATAATTAATGAAAATTATTTTGGGTACCTAAGTTGGGGAGTGTCTCTGGTGGCATAACGAATGGACTACATTGATCTGGTCTTCTGGGTGCATCCTGGGGACACAGACCAGGTGTCATGGAATGCTGGTATATTGACTTCTGGAACTTCATGCCACATGGCATGCTCCAGTGGCTGCATCCATAAGATCTGTTATGGAAAATCCACTGGGTGAACTGGACTCTAATTCAGAAACACTTGACACCTGAAGACTCAAGACTGAAAATTCATGGTGTCTGAGGAAATGGAAGACAGCTGTTGTCTTGCTACATCAGTGTCCTTTGTGCTGTAAGACATATGAGTGTATTTTTCTAGCAAACATATCACTGAAATCCTTAGTGATTATTATTGTAAATTTTCCCTGACAATCAACTCCCACTGTAAAAAGCATCCAGTCACAAAAGGATTGATTCTGTACAAGTGAATAATTCAGTTATTGCAATATGGAGTTAGCCTACATTGGCCCAATATCTCTCTCTCAACCGGGTTTTATAAATAGTACCAGGAACTAATCAAATATAATATTAACAGAAGATCATTATGTTCCAGTAGAATGATTGATACAACTCTTTACCATAAACAAGGAGGTTTTGAAAGGGAGTGTGTTAGACAGAGTTCTCTAGAGAAACAAAACCAGGACACTTACATATGATTTTACATATATATATCACAAAGGAATATAACAGCTAATTAGTCCACACAGCAGAACAGAGGACTCAGTTTAACTAACTTCCATGAAACAGTTAATATACTTGAAGTGCTTCAACTCATGGAGGCTGCTGGGTCCATGGTCAAGGAAGCAGACAGCTGAGTCTTCTGTAGAAAATGCAGGCACTGCAGCCACAGGCAACAAACAGGAGGGCGGGTCACCAACAGTCAGTCAGATGACAGGATCTGACAACAGTCCCCAGCTCAAGCAATGTATACATCAGCAGTGTGCCAAAGCAGGTCTCTAATTAACCTCAAACTCTAGTGACATGATCCCTGGGTTGGGTGTACCATAGGCAGTAGCTTACAAGTTGAGATAGAGAAACAGCCAAGGCTGCCTCACGCTGATCTGATCACCAGAGAGCAAGAGAGAGAGAAGCAGGGCTCACTGAGCCATTTATCTCTTTGCCCTCCAACCAATCTACGACTTTATTAATCCCACATGTTCTTATTGTTCAATAAACCTACCTATCACAGGGAGCCAAAGGCAGATAAAAAATTAAAAAACAAAAAAACAAACATAGGTCCAAGAATGGATTTTGGGTTCACACAAATCCTATCTCCAACTTAAAAACAATTAATTCTTACATCATGACCCTGCTTAATACTTGCCCTCAGTAAGGGAACACAGAAGATATGGGTGCTATAGAAAAGTGTGGTAAAGAAATTAGATGATAGCCATCTATCAGATAAAATAGTAGCTGGTGTCTTGAAGGCTTGTTTCCAAACACACAGCCATCTATATGACATGTCAACTAATTCCATATGGATGAAGCACATCAACACTAGGCCTAATCTGGTTTTCAACATTTTCTGTATTGTTATTGTTGTTGCTGGTTTGTTCCCATTGAGGTTTATTTCAGATGTTTTATGTCATTGGGGTCTCTCTTTAATTTTTATGCTTTTTCTATTTTTCAGTATATGAAACAGAGTTAATGAATCTACATGGACAGCAAGTAGAATAATGATTTCTGTGGGGGTACAATTGTGGTGGTGATGGGTTAAGTATAAAAGGGAGCTGATGTGAAGTGGGTCAAAAGGAATAGAATATTTTTAAGCTGATTCTGATAGCAATTGTTCACTGCTGCTTCATGCGATTAAACTAAGGAATGATATTATATCTATATTAACTCCTAATAAAATGGTTTGAGGAAAAGAATTAAATAAAATAAAGAATTTTTGTAAAAACAAAAACCTTCATTATAGTATAGATGGGATAGACACAGAGCCTGGAGCCTGAGTGGAAGGAATTTGCAATAGGTCCTATGGGCATGGGACAAGAGCTAGAGCCAGGAAAAGAGTCCAATTCACCTGACAACTAGTCTGTTAACAGTGCAGTCACTCTGTAGCAGGCTGTTGCCCAAAGTGAGACAAAAAATCACTTAAGAATACTGATTAGAAATACATATTAACATATCCCAAACAATAATTTTTGAATTGTACCTGGGACTTGGAGCTGAAGGAAAATGAAACGGAATCTTTATCAAGCTCAATGGGTCATCAAAAACTAAAACAACATATTTCATTGTGGAAATCTGCTGCAAAAGACTTGTGAAGAGTGTTGAAGAACAAGGGTGTTACTTTGAGGCCTATGTTATGCCTGACCATGGAATTTTCACTGGCCTCATACACATGTGTATGTTGGAGAAAGAATAGGAAGACCAAAGAAAAGTTGCTGCATTTGAATTATGATATTGAGAAAGAATGTTGAAAGTACCGTTGAATACCAAATGAACAAACAAATCTCTTTTGGAAGAAGTACAGCCAGAATTCTCTTAGAAGGAAGAATGTTGAAACCCCATCTCATGTACTTTGGACATGTTGTCAGGAGAGACCATTTTCTGCAAAAGGGTACCAAGCTTAGTAAAGTAGAGGGTCAGCAAAAAGAGATAGATTGACACAATAGTTGCAACAATGGACTCAAGCATAACAAATGTGAGGAATGCACAAGGCCAGGCAGTGTTTCATTATAGTTTATCCCTATAATGCCAGAATTTTTAATTTCAGGAAGAATTTTTTTTGTTTTTATTCTTTAATTTCATAGTTATCAATGTACATAACAACCAAAATATATTAAAGTATATAAAATTTGCAATGTTTTTTAAATGTAATCAAATTGTCACATTCGTCCATGGATTTATAATTCAAGAATAAAAAATGCACCTTCATTTCTATAATATTTTTCATATTATTTTATTATTAAATAAAAAACAAACGGAACACTTATTTTATTTATAAAATATAGTGCAAAATTTATTTGTTTATAATTTTAGTTAGTGTGAAATTGAACAAAACAATTATTTTCTTTTGTGGTACAAAGATGAACTTTGCATTTGCTGTAGAAAAATACTGGTGCACTCTTGCAATTTACAGTTTTGCACCTTCTTCTCTTTGTGACCTCAGGGTAATGGTGAAGACCATCCAAAGGAGTATCTCTTCCAGGGATACTTTTGGTGGCAGGACCTCTTCTCTTTTTGTTAGTAAACACAACATCAGTAAAGCTAGTAGATGGTTTGCCTCTTTTTGTTGGTCTATTACTTTTTTCTTCAAGAAGAAGAGCTTTGGCAGTGCTCATTTTGAACTCTTGCAGACTTCAGATTTTTTTTGGGGGGGGGGACTGAAGGCTCTCACAGTCTTTATGATAAAGTATTCAAGAGTTCACAACAGTCACATCTATAAAATGAAAACATAATTTGTGCTAATATTTTTTTCAATCCGATATGAATTCTGTACAGTGCAATTAATGAGTCTATCAAACCAAACAGTGTACCCCAAAATTTCTCACGTTCCTGGCTATTTGGTGCAAGAGGTTTATTGGGATTTTGCTGGATTGCATAAAGATTTGATTGGTCGACAATATAAGTAATAATATCCTTCGGGAAAAACATGCCTAAAATATTCAACAAGACATTTTACTACCCCAGAAGAATCTATCTTTCATAACTATACAGGCAAGGGTCTAGCTGTGCCATCTCCAGAAATGTACTGCCAAAGAGGGATTCTTCAATTTCTTGATGTAGATGGCTTTGAACTTGTAGTTATTGGAATAGATTCTTCCACTTAAACAACTGAAGAGTCTAACTCATCTTCACTAGTATTATCATTACTAACTACGGGGTTTTCTAATTCATCCAAATCAGAATGATCAGGCGTATATGCACTTCCTGTCATGGGAAAAATAAATATTGTTCTCAAAATAGTTTGAATAGCTATATGATTAAAATTTTATATTGAAAAATCAAAATTTTAATATGTAATACACATTTTATTTAAAAATTCATCCATATTACAACCTGTTCCTTGTCTGAGTCTGTACCACTTCCATTTAGGTCATAAATTTGCCGTTTTCCATAAAACAAATCACAATCCATGCTGGGGTAATTTTTGTCACTGTCGATTCAAAAGACGAATATAACAAATTCGTTACATTTTGAAAAAAGCGGGAATATATAATAAATAAAATGTTTTTATGAGTATTATCCCTTTGACATAAAAACAACAATTTTATGAACATATAAAAAATATCAACACTAAAACTTCACTAGATTGAAAATTATCATAAAATGCACTGAACACCAACAACCATTTAACCTCAAACGCACAATCAGTAAAAACATGTTCCACTGTTCAAGCATTTTGCCACTAAAATTCGTGACTAGCAGTATGCATTTGTAGTAGTAGACTGCAATGATTTCATTGACCTCATCGTCGGCTCCAAAAACTTCATAATTTCTTTACCAGACACGTTTTAATTAAATGTTATGAAAACATCACGCTCGGCGTTATAGGGTTACTATGAATCTGAACCAACTCGACAGCACCTAACAACAAACAACAACAGGTCATACAGATGCATTTCATCCTCAAGTTTGAGAATCATCATTTTATTCAGCATAGAAATGAGATTTCGCACTAACACTAATGGAGCTTCTCTTTACACAAATGTCAAGAAATTTACTACTCCTTGAGGCAGCTCACTCTGAATGGCTAAAAATTCTGCCTTATTATAAGTTGAAATTTCTTTTTTTGTATGAGGTCTCTTAGACTCTGTTTACACCTTCTGCCTTGTGAGAGTCTTTCTGAGGTCTGAACAGAACCCCTATGTCTCTGAATTTTCTCCCTGGTTCAGACTCATCCTTTCAGCTGTTATTACAAGACCTGGGCTTCAGGTCTCTCCTCAGTTTGCTCACGACCCTCTTGACATGCTTCAGTATGTCTGTGACTTAATTAATATCTTAAGTCCCTCTTTTGGTCTCAAAGTCATAGAAGCTGAGGTTGATATGGTCCAGTAATCCTTTAGATTATTTATTTTCAGATATCTTTAATTTTTCTGAACTATTCTTTGCTCTAGACAAGGCAAGACCAATGACTGCTCTTAGATGACCATTCATAAGCTATTAAGAACCCAATCACTACTCATCAACATATAAAAAATTGTGCTTTGAAAATTCACTTTGATATTCCCAAGACTGTGATCCTGAATCTTAGTCCCAGAAACTTATTCCTTCAAAGGGTTTGTTTATACCAAAAAAATTCCTAATTTTATTGCTTGTAAGCTTCACTATATATATGGATAAATTTAGAGCACATATAAATACTTCTTTAGAAATAACTTCCTCAAATCTATATATAAAAGTGTAAGTAAGATAGTATTGCTTAAAATCATAAAATTTTAAAAATAAAAATATGAAAATATAGTTTCACATGTCCTCTATTTAGGTCTATACACTTCTGAAGGTCATGTTTCCATCTCACTAAAAAGTTTTGTATTCTTCAATTTACACCATGATCAAATGGCAGAGTTATTCTCAAGGGAGTTCTGGGAACAAAATGAAGCTTGAAAGAGCAAGATAAAAATTGTACAGTAGCTAGAGTAAGTGTGCCAATGAAATTCTTACAGGACAGCCATTGTGATCCTTAAAGTATGAGCGTTGTGAGAGACTGGAGCAAGATAGCGACCAAGTAGCACACATGCGAGGGATTCCAGAGAAAGCAGGACAAAGGGGCAAGTGAGAGGGATGTCCTACACTTTCAGAAAGCAACATTATCATAATAAAGTTAAGTAGACACAAATTTAATAAAATAAAACAGCAGCAACACCTGCCAATACAAACCTGCTAGCTGAGTGCAGGTCCCCAGCTCTCCCAATCCACTTTTCACAGTGCAGGATCTAGGTAAGGTGGCTGACCTAGCTGTACATGATCAGGGACATAGCTCTACATGATTATCTCAGGGTGAATATAAGCACCAATAGACTGGGTTCTTGAACCAAACCAAGAGAATTCCAGTCTGAAACCCTCGCAGCATTACTTTCTCAGTAGCAGGGATAACACAGGTTACCAAGCCTCATGGGGTGAACTCTGCAGGGCAGACTAAAGCAGGCTTAAAGAGTGAAAAAACAAACTATTCCCACAAGCTTGGGGAGCTCCAGCCCCACTTGGTAATACGAATCCCCTGTAACTGAGGTACAGCTCTGCATTAATGGCTTCCATCTTAAGGTACAGTCATCAGTCTCAGGGTTTAAAAAGAAAACCTTTAGTTAACAAATAACAGCACACTTGACCTATTAGAAAGGTATTCACATAACAATGCAAGTAGAAACTGCAACAGGGAGGGCTTTTTTTGGTTGGGGGAGGTGTTACAAGGCAAAGGCATGAGACAAAGTTTGGGCATGAGATAAAGACTAAAAATCTCAGGGCCCAGAAGCAGATTCCAGCTGACATATTGGATAGACCTAGCTATTCATCAGCTGTCCCAAAACACCAGCCCCTGCTCAACACCCCAAACCACTCAGATAATCAAAGTGCCCTCTGAATGGGTTATAGCTTCATTCCGCCCTCCTAGACTCCCTCACCCCTACATGGTCTACTCCAACATCAGAAAAGAGCAAACCCTGTCCTCTCTTACCTAATCCACCAGAGGTCTATTCCTTTAAGATAATTAAATTAAATCATAAGAATACAGGACTCTCAGCCATACAAGACACCAAAATCATTTCCCTAGCCTTAAACTCAACCCTACCCTGCCATCCTAAAAGACCTCAAAGTAGCAAAACAACATATTACCACCTACTGATCCAACTGCTCAAAAGGCTTTTGTTCCTCATGGTCTTGATTCCCCCCAGGACAAAGTCTCGACCTCAACTGTTCTTTTGTTGATATTTTTCTTGCTCTGTGGTCTAACATTCCTATACCCTACCCCTCTTTAAAATAAAGTCATGAAATATTCTTTTAATTAGTCTATGGTAGTTACATAATTTCATGTCAACGATAAATAAAGTGAAATGATGGAGTTAAGCCAGATGAAAACTCCTGGTGGCATGACCTTCTCATGAGGATTCTGGGAACTTCACCTTTCTCCCTGGAAATTCAAATCATCCCTTTCCACCCTCCTGTTTGAGACAGTCCTTTGCCTCAACTGTGTGCTGCACTATTGTGCGCTGAGTCAACCTGTGGATAATTTCACCTTGCCATGCGTGCATCATTAGAGCTTGCGGTTCCATCGAGACCTGCTTCACCAAGCTTCTTAAAGATCCATCAGGAGCACTTCACTACTTACCAAGCTACTGTCCTCTGCTATGCTTCAATTTCTCATCTTCCTGCTGTTGCTGCCATACCTTGATTTTCCTGCCTGAGGGCAAACTCTGACATCTGCTTCGTTCATCTTGGACCAGCAGCTCTCAAAAGTTGTGAGTTAAGAGACCTTTAGTATATTAACTATTCCACGAAAGTGAGTTGAACTGAGCCTTCTGCTCTGCTGTGAGGACTAATTAGCTGTTATATTCCTTCTCGCTATAAACATGTGTGTACGTGAATCATAAGTGTCCTGATTTTGTTTCTCTAGAAAACCCTGCCTAACACACATCTTTAATCAAGACTTCTCCATCTGTTGGTATAAGTAAGGACAAAAAATATTACTTTATTGTTTTAAATTAATTTTGCTTACTTCCTAGTTCCTAAGCACATCATTAAGCAACAAGTTAGCACTAATATCAGAGACAAAATTTTTGAGAAAAGCTTAGTGCTCAAACAAATATACATTTATAGCTCTGGGTTTTAATATAATATTTGTCTATTTTTATTTTTAATACTTTTGTCTCTTGCCCTTTATTTAATTTTAATATCTAAACTTTTATTTCAAAGTCCTTTATAACTGTTTTTTTACTTCTTTTCTTCCCATTAACACTTCTCTTTCGTTCTCATTAAACCAAAAGTTGACACACTCCTAAGTTTTTTCTTTGTTTTCTCTCAAATGTTATTAACCATTCCTCCATCATTATACCCAAGGCACTTTTGTGTGTGGGTGGGGGTGGGGTGGAGCTCATTTATGTTCTTTTAATCTACCGATTAACATTACTGGATTCCTCCTTTTTGCTTTTCTTTTTGCTTTCTGTCTCCTTCTCCTAACACATTCTTTTCATTTTATTAATCTTCCCCTAACACTTAATATGACTCTCTCTCTGCCAGATACATATTATAAACTGTGTACCACCCCATCTACAGTACCACATAATATAGTCTGCTATTCCCACATAAGTCTATCTCCCTAACACTCCTAATATCTACACCAAGATGTCAAGGCGAAAACAGAAGATATCTCTTCACAAATAAAATAAGAGCAGCAGACACAAATAAGTGAACACCAACCTGACTTAAATCAAATGCCTGAAATTAAACAAGCTACGAAAGAACCAGAAAAAATTTTTTAAGAATGATGATTGCAACTCATACAACAGATGAAGGAAGAATCTGAGAGGAAAGATGAAAAATTAGAAAATCTAGATAGGTCAAGACATCCTGTACAAACAGAAACACAAAAGTTAAACATCAAAATAGCAAAATTACAAAATGCTAAAAAAAAGAATAGAGAAATAAAATTGATGATGGAAACTTTAATTAGAGAGCTTGAAGAAAAATCTAAAGACTCCAATATAAAAGAAGAATAAGTAAAAAATAAATGGAAACGAGACTGAGAAAAGCCTGAGAACAATGTGGGAAAGAATCAAGGACCACAGCGTACATACTATAGAAATTCCAGAAGAGGAAGAAAGAAAAAGTACATGCAGAGAAAACTGCAGTAAGTCCTCTTTGCAAACTTTCCTCAATGCCTAATTGATGAAAAGATAAATATTTAAGAAGCTGAAAGAGTGCATAGGTTTGGATTTATGGCAGGCCTAGCCCCACGGGCCTCTCATCACGTTCCATGCCAGAGCAAACCGTAGCCCGGAACCATTGCCTTGCCTCCTAGCCCAAAGGCTTCTGGTACTGAAGAGGTTGCACAGTGTAAAAAAAGAAGAAGGAGCTGAAAGAACCCCAATCAGGACAGATACCAAAAGAAACACTCCCCAGCATATTGTAGTTAGGATGTCTATGTTAGGCAAGGTTCTCTAGAGAAACAAAATAAGGACACTTAAGCATATATATGGAATATAGCAGTAAATTAGTTCACACGGCAGAACAGATAGCATAGAAAAGTTCTCAGGGGACAGTTAATGTACTGATGTCATTCCAACTCATGCAGCCAAGAAATCAGACAATAGGAATGATGAAGTGATGATGTGTAGCAGAGGATAGAAGCACAGCCTAGCAAAGTAGATTGCAGTGGAGGCTCACAGTGTAGTAATGCAAAATGATTGATTAGAGGTGTAGCATCTGGAGTGGTGGCAAAACAAAGGAAATTGGCCTGCAGGCAGCAGACATGGGGCAGCACAACAGCATGGAACAACATAGCACAGTGACAACACTGTCCACTGTGGTCCATGGGTTGGCTCAACCCATAGGTAGTACAACACACGTGGTGAGGCAGGGTAGTTAGCAGGCAACACACTGCTCTGACCACCAAGAATAAAAAGAAAGGGGCCAGGTTCCAGTGAGCTGTTTATCTTGGTCACACTTCTGAAGGAGATCATCAAGCTGTGACCTGATTGACAGGCAAAACTCCACCCATATCTTCTTACAGGTGCCATATTGGCACACACACACACACACACACACACACACCTATCACAGTCCACCCCTTCTCAACTTGGCAATTGTACACAATTCTTTTACACATACATAATCTCCAAACACAAATGGAATCATAATTACACCTAATATCATATAACTAGTATACATATAAATGAAAAAACACAGAGCCTATTTGGATCTGGTATATTATACATGAACAAGAGAAAGATAATTGCATAAAAAAAAGAAATACTGACAATCACACATCTCATCTTCACAGTTGATCATGTTCTTGCAACTGATATTTAGAACTACCATTCTCCACCACCTCAGCTGGTCATGGTTCCTTACCTGGCGGGGTGACCCAGATCTTCATTCCTGAGGGGTCTCCTGAATTACAGACATATTCTTCTTTACCTCCATTATGTAGCACCAATCCAATTTGCTTTGATAACCAGGATCAATAATACCACCCAATAGAATGACACCCTCCTTTACCTATTGATCCAAATCCTTAAAGAGGTAAAAGGCCAGTGGCATTCTTAGCTGCCAGTTCAGTGGAATCAGTGCTGCCTTATCAGGTGGAAGTGTTCCTTCCTTTGGAACAAGGATCTCCAGGCCTGGGACAGGAAGCAAAAAACGCTAAAAGTAGATCGCCAGGAGCAATAGTGACTGGTGCCACTCTGGCTTACAAAGCTCAGTTCCAGGTCACATGGCTGTTGGACATACAGCACCATATATTGACTGCTGGTTTAAAGCATGTACACTTCTGTACATTGTCCCAGACCCGCATGGTTTTGTCTCCTAGCTGGCACTGTAATTGTCTCTTTAAAATGCCATTCCAATATTCTATAAAGCCAGCTGCTTCAGGATGCTGAAGAACATGGTGTGACCAGTGGATTCTGTGGGCATGGGCCTATTTTGCTGTATTTCATTTGCTGTGAAGTTGGTTCCTTGATCTGAAGCAATGCTATTTGGGATGCCTTTCCAGTAGATAAGGCATTCTGTTGGTATGGCATTCTGTAAGTAGTTTGGGTAGTTTTGGCAGAAGCATTAACTACAGGGTAGAAAAATCCATATACAGAGTAAGTATGCATTCCAGTAAGAACAATATCCTGCCTCCTCCAGGACAGACATGGTCCTATGTAATCAACCTGCCACCAAGGTGCTGGTTGATCTTCACAAGGAATATCCCACATTTTGGACTCAATGTTGGCCTCTGCTGCTGGCAGATGGGGCACTCAGCAGTGGCAGTGGCCAAGTCAGCCTTGGCAAATGGAAGTCCATTTTAATGAGCCCATACATACCTCTATCCTTGCCACCATGTCCAATTTGTTCATGTACCCATTGGGCAATGAAAGAACTGGTGAAGGAAAGAGAAGGACTAGTCTCCACAGTATGTGTCATCTTATCCCCTCGGTTGTCAAAATCCTTTTTCAGAGGTAACTCTTTGGAGAGCATTCACATGAGACACATTTATCTTGACTTTCTTGGCCCATTCAGATAGGTCTATCCACACACCTCTTCCTCATATCTTGTTGTCACCAATTTTCCAATCATGTTCCTTCCAATTCCCTGACCATCCAGCCAAACCATTAGCCACAGCCCATGAATCAGTATACAGTCTCACACTTAGCCACTTCTCCTTCCAGGAAAACTGAACTATCAGGTGCACTGCTTGAAGTTCTGCCCATTGGGGGAATTTCCCTTCATCACTATGCTTCAGGGAGATCCCAGAAAGGGGTTGTATTATTGCTGCTGTCCACTTTTGAATGGTGCTTGCATATTGTGCACAGCTATAAGTAAACCCAAGCACAACTTTTTCTGTTCCTCAGTCAACTCATCTTAAGGAACTTTCCAGGAGGCCACAGGTGCAGACTGGGAGAAGGGAAGTACTGTTACAGGAGTGAAGAATGTAGATATTTGGGCCACTTCATGCAGCTTACCTGTTAGACTGCAAGCTCGTATATACCACTTCCATTTAATGCTGGAATGCTACTGTGCATGTCCAACTTTATAACGCTGGGTCAGACAATATCCAGTTCATAATGGGAAGCTCAGATCTTATGGTTGGTGGCCCACAGTGAGGTGTTCAGTCTCCACTAAGGCTCAGTAACAGGCCAAAAGCTGTTTTTAAAAGAGGAATTAGATGTCTGCAGAGGATGACAGAATTTTACTCCAAAATTCCAAGAGTTTCTGCTATGATTTACCAATAGGGGCCTACCAAAACTCATCTTCATCTCTATCAGTGACTGAGACCTCAAGTACCATTGGGTTAACTGGATCATACAGCCCCAGTGGCAAGGCAGCTTGCACGGTAGCCTGAACCTGTTGCACAGCCTTTTCTTGTTCTGGGCCCCACTCAAAACTGGCAACATTTCATGTGACTTAATAGGTTGGGGTAGCACACCCAAATAAGGGATATGTTGCCTCCAAAATCCAAAGAGTCCCACTAGTCATTTTGGTTCCTGTTTGGAGGAGGGGTGTGTGTGTGGAGATGGAATAGCTTATCCTTAACTTTAGTAGAAATATTTCTACATGCCCCACACAAATGTACCCCTAGAAATTTTACTCGAGTGGAGAGTTCCTGAGTGTTCAATTGATTGATTTCTTGCATGTTTATGTTGAACCAATGAATCAAGAATCTTTGATCCATCTTTGTGGATCAAATCAGCATAATGTTATCATTATGTGTGACCTTCTCTGAAAGAGACAGACGATCAAGTTCCCTTCAGACTAAATTATGACACAGAGTAGAAGAATAGATGTACCACTGGGGGAGAGTTGTGAATGTGTATTGTTGGCCTGCCAACTAAAGGAAAATTGCTTCTGGTGATCCTTCAAAGTTGGTATTGAGAAGAAGGCATTGGCTAAATCAATAGTTACATACCAGGCTCCAGGAGAAGCATAAATTTGCTCAAACAATGAAACTAATTCTGCAGCAGCAACTGCAATTGGAGTCACCACCTGATTTATTTTATGATAATCTATCATCATTTTCAAAGATCCATCTCTTTTTTGCACAGGCCAAATAGGTGAGTTAAATGGGGATGTGCTAGGAACCACCCACTCTGCATCCTTCAAGTCTTTGATGATGGCACTGATCTCTGCAATCCCTCCAGAAATGTGGTATTTCTTTTGGCTTACTATTTTCCTAAGCAATGGCAGTTCTAATGGTGTCCACTTGGCATCTCCTATGATAATAGCCCTTATTCACATTTAAGGGATGCAATATGGGGGTTTTTCCCATTACTAAGTATTTCTATTCCAATGATACATTCTGGAACCAGGGAAGTAATGACAGGATGAGTTTGGGGACCCATAGGACCCAGTGTGGGACATACTTGAGCTAAAACTCCATTAATAACTTCACTTCCATATGCCCCCACTCTGATTGATGGGCCTTCAAAACATTTTGGGTGTCCTAGAATTAGTGCCACTACAGAGCCAGTGTCCAGTAATCCCTGAATAGTTTGATTTTTGCCTTTCCCACAATAAATAATCACTCATAAGAGATCACAGATCACTTTAGAGAAGCCTAGAAGAAAGATTAACTCTTAGGCTGGGTTCTCTAAAGAAACAAAACTAGGAAACTTGTGATTATATATATATTTATACAGCACGAAGGAATATAACAGATAATTAGTCTACACAGCAATACAGAGGGCTCCATTAAACTCACTTCCAGGGAACAGTAAATATACTGGAAGTACGTCAACTTACCAGGGCTGCCAGGTCCAAGGTCAAGAAAGTAGACAACTGAGTCTTCATGTGGGCAATGCAGACAAAGTCTTCCTACAGGCAGCAAGTAGCAGAGCAGGTCACCACAGTCAGCAGCTCAGGAACTTAGCAAAGCAGGCCCAGATTGGATATCAAACTCAATCAAAGCAAGATGACAGGATCCACCAGCCTCAAGCTCAAGCGATGTACACACCAGCAGCATGGTGAAGCAGGCCCGAAGGAAACTCAAGCTCTAGTGACATGATCCATGTGTTGGATATCGCACAGGTAATGTAGCTCACAAGTTGAGGCAGAGAACTAGCTAAAGCAGCCGCACTCTGGTCCAGTCACCAGAGAGCAAAGGAAAGAGGGGTGGACCTTGTGGAGTCATTTATCTCTTTGCCATCCAATCAAACTGCAACCTGATGAATCACAGATGTTCCTATTGGCCAGGTTGGCACAATAACCTTACCTATTACACTAACAGTATAACCTTTGGCAATTTAGCAGGGTCCTTTTTCAAAGAAACCTGGCCTTCCCTTCATTCAAGGAGTTGTGAGTTTGCAAACTTGCTAAAGTCTGGGAATTGACTAAGGAGTTGTGACTGTCTATTCTGCTGATTTGAATTGGACTGCTGCTCACCCTATCTAGCATTCTTCTGCTTGCACAGATCAAGTAAATATTTAGTAGGTTTCCCATGTATTTCACTCATAGGGATGCTGTGATTGAGTACACCAATGCCATAAGTCCACATGAGACGGGTTGCTATGGTTACGATGGAAACTTTGCTGTCTATTATGATAATCACGCCCACCTCATCTCTGTTCATTCAGTGCTAACACCTGCCTCCTACCACCACAGGGCCAAATCAGCCCCTTTGAGGGCAAATGTCGCAGTTCAATTAGGGAAGTTCCCACTGTTAATCCTGGTGTACATAAAATCACAATCACGGGAGCCTTCAGAGATTCTGTGACCCACTTCACAAATTTGTTCCTTATGGTTGTGTTAAAAGGTATGTCCTGGTGACACTCTTATGGATCTATATGATTGTTTTGATAGATCCATTCTAATATAACCAATTTCCCTATGCTTTTGGGTACCTTCTTCTACAGAGTACCAAGATAGGTCAAATACCTCAGGTTGGTCTAATCAAGGCCAGCTGTCAGCCCAACTAAATAAACTGTTAGATTCTCTCTTAACTTCTCAAGCTGAGGTATTGAAAGAAGAATCTATGCTTAGGGGGTCCATATCAAGAAACTCAGACTGGTCTAACCTTATATTCCTAGCATCAGTGTCCCACATCCTTAGTAACCCACGCCTTGCACATTCTGTTTGTTCGCATTAGAAAACTCAAGCAGGTTTTTCTGAGTATAGCCTACTATCTCACCTTCAGGAACTTTCTGAGACTTAATTCTAGTTACAGGTCCAGAGGAAATAATGGGTGTTACAGGTGTTTACAGAGGGCTCTCAGCAATATCTTGAAAGGCATCTCCCCCAGACAGTGCTTCATATGCAGCCCCATGTGGCATTTTAGCATGCAGTTTGGTTAGTCTGCTCCATTGAGTTGTTTTACTGACAGTGGATTAATCCCCTCAGGAGGGGGGGTAGAGTGATTGGCATGGGTGGATCAAGAGCTATAGGGACTCAATATATTCCCACCCCATGTTTCAGGATCCCATTTCTTTCTGATTAATGCCCTTCCTTTAATATCAGACCCTGTTCTAGGCTTACAATTCAGCTGATGTTGTAATACAGCTACTCATATGATGAGACTCTGGATTTGGTTTTCTGAAGGGTCAGCTCTAGTACAAGAGAAGACAAAGCTTTCCTTTGTAGCACATGAAGAAGCATTCAATCATTTTATTCATCACTTGAGACATGCTTCTGAGTTTCATTCCTTTCCTTGATTACACTGCTTATTGTAAGGAGGACCAGTCAACCAGCTCCCCTATACTTTTCATCCTGACAAAAATGCTGAAAAGTAACAAGAATGCAATCACCCAGAGCCTCTCCCCTCATCACTACTTCATCTGTTGGTGGTGATATTATGGATATTAACTTTTCCACTTCATGTCATGGATTAACACCACTCTGTCTAGTAATAGTGGCAGACTTATCATGCTTTCATGGATGAAGGCAGAATTCTCAGTACTGCTAGGCCTAATCAGTCTGGAAAATCAATTCAGGAAACCCATATTTAGGATCTTGTTTCTCTAGAACCACTCCCATTACCATTTGTGTTAGGCAGAGTTTGCTAGAGAAGCAAAACAAAGGATATGTTTATATAGTGAAAAGGAATATAAGAGCACATGAATCCACACAGCAGTACAGAGAACTCAGTACAACTCACTTTAATGATAAGGTTAACATACTAAACATCCTTTCAACTTACGTAGCCAAGGAAACAGGAAGTAGTAATTTGAAGTGATAAGGTGTAGCAGAGGACAGTAATGTGGTTTAGCAAAGCAGGTCATGGTGGAACCTCACAGAGTAATGATGCAAAGTGACTGGCAGGGGGTGAGGAATAGCACAGAACAGTGACGTGGTCCATGGTTTGGCTCATCCCACAAGTAGCAAAACACACATGGTGAGGCGGATCAGGTATCCCAGGAAAGATGCTTCTCTGGCCACCAGGATCACCAGGGATAAAGTGTGTGCCACCCTTCAGCGAGCCATTTACTCAGTCACATCTCTAAAGAAGGTCATCAAGTTGTGCTGCCTCACTTAGCCTCACCAGGGTGTTCATTGGTCGCCTCACCTTAGACCATGGCCTCATCAGGACCTGGGGTAGGTCCTGAACTTCAGACCAATCAACCCACTTTTGTCTTCTCTAGTTCCTGTAAACCAGGTCCACGGATGTCAGTAGACAGACTCAACCCTTATCTCTATTGCTGCTTTTCTCCCACTTCCACTCAATAAGTGGATCCAGGTGTTCACCTAGCAAGCATTTTAACCTGCCCACAGGCTCCCTTTAATGTTCAATCCTAGAGAGGAGTTTTCTCCATGGTTCCAGATTTTTTCCAGTTCCTGACAAACTTCAATTTCCAAAGAGTTTTTTTTTTTCTTCAATCTGTCAACAGCCCCTAGGCACATCTCTTGGAATGCAAATGTCCTGAGTACTCCAAAGCACTGGGTGGAGCTAATCTCTTCAGAGCCTAAACCTATTTAAAGATCCAAATTTAATGGCTGAAGACAAGTGGGCTAACAAGCTCTATATTTTCATACTTCTCAATAAACATTGCTGTAAATCATTATGTTGACAATAAGCAGAAGAAATCAGTATAAACAAAGTAGAATCAGATAGTAAATTCAATTCTAAAAACAGTCAAATTCAATCCTTATTTGTTCTATTGATACAAAAGTATGGGATTAGGTCTCCGAGAGTGTCAAGCCAGAGCCAGGCTTTCTGTCAGCCATTTGACCTACTGTCAACCACTTTCCTTAAGCAGCATGGTGTCTGAGAAATTCAAATGGTGATTTCTACCCCGATCTCAAAATATACATTAATCATATTCATTTTCACCATTTTATACAGGAATAGCCAAAGACTAAACCCAAACAAAATAATCAAAACTTTAACTTCCCATATTATTTCTGGAAAACTCAGTAAACTGCATGGACCTATCTGACTTCTGATTAGCCAAGAATAAGCACTGCCATGAGGGAGAGGTCAAACAAATATCTATTCTCGATCTTTATGATTTATTTCTCAACTACCCACTCCCAGAGTTCCATATTGTGTTAGTCTGGGTAATAGAGAAACAAATTCATAGACAATCATATGTGTATAAAAAAGAACAATTGACTATTGAGAAAACATCCCAGCCCAGTCCAGATCAAGCCCTTAAGTCTGATATTAGCCCATTTGTTTGATACCAATCTATAAAGTCCTCTTCAGACTCATGAAACACATGCAATGATGCCAATGCAGGACCATCACAGGCCAATGGTTAGAAAGTCTTTGGATCCAGTGGTGTTATAAGTATCTTAGCACTGGCAGGGGTCTCCATGAGGCTTTTCCAGTTCCAAGGGCACGATGTCTATCAGTCTAATTCACAAGTCTTGTCCTCAGGGATGTCTTGCAGAAAGTGAGCAGAGAGAGAGTCTGTCTCCTGCCTCCACAGAGGAAAAATCAGATTTCCCAGACTTCTCAAAATCAAACCATGCCTACACTGAGGCCTCATTGGTGATGATCCAATTGACAGACTAGATTCTTTCCCTTCATTCTTAATCATCTCAAGTCCCAAATTGACACCAGATTAGGTAGCTACACATTAGGTGTTCAGTGAAAAATGACGCAGAACCACCATATATTTTAGACCTCACTGCTCCTCCTGCATTAATATTTAAGCTAAGAGGCAAGGATCTGCCCTTGTAAGAAATGGTATAGAAAAATTTGCAACTAGCATCAACGGCCATGCTCAATGTAAACAGAACTCAATCAATTAAGAAATCAAGCAGTACAAAGCAACAACTCAGGGATTGCAGCTCCAGTTGGACTATACACACTAAACTCCTTATATAAACAGTACATTAAATTCTATGTCATTGGTTTATAGAGGTCTAAATAAAGGTATATACATATGTAAATATATTTATATATGAGGATGTGGAAATAGATCTATGTGCATATATGTATAGCTTTAATATTAAAGCAGCAGATGGACATTGGGCCTCCACTCAAGTACTCCCTCAATGCAAGAATACTTTGTTCTATTAAACTGGCATTCCATGATGCTCACATTCCTGACACAATCACTGAAGACAAAGTGGGTACATAAGCAAATGTGATGAAGAAAGCTGATGGTGCCTGGCTATCAAAAGATATAGCATCTGGGGTCTTAAAGACTTGAAGGTAAACAAGTGGCCATCTAGTTCAGAAGCAACAACACCCACATAGAAAAAGCACACCAGCCTGCATGATCACGAGGTACTGAAGGGATCAGTTATCAGGCATCAAAGAAAAAAAATCATATCATTGTGTGCTCACCTCCCCAATACGATTGCTAAAGACAAATGGGTGCATAAGTAAATGTGGTGAAGAAAGATGATGGTGCCTGGCTATCAAAAGAGATAGAGTCTGGGGTCTTAAAGGCTTGAAGGTAAACAAGTGGCCATCTAGCTCAGAAGCAACAAAGTCACATGGAGGAAGCGCACCAGCCTGTGCGATCACGAGGTGTCAAAGGGATCGGTTATCAGGCATCATCAGAACAAAAAATCGTATAATTAAGAATGAGGGGTAGCATGGAATGGAGACCCAAAGCCCATCTGTAGGATATTGGACATCCCCTTATAGAAGGGTCGCGGGGAGGAGAGAAGTCAATCAGGGTGCAGTGTAGCAACAATGAAACATACAACTTTCCTCCACTTCCTAAATGCTTCCTCCTCACCCACTATCTTGATTCCAATTCTACCTTCCATATCTGGCTAGACGAGAAGCTGTGCATTGGTACAGATAGGAACAGTAAACACAGGAATCCAGGGTGGATGATCCCGTCAGGACCAGTGGTGAAAGTCGCAATACCAGGAGGGCGGAGAGAGGGTGGGGTGGAAAGAGGGAACCGATTACAGGGGTCTACATATAACCTCCTCCCTAGGGGACAAACAACAGAAAAATTGGTGAAGGGAGACATTGGACAGTGCAAGATATGACAAAATAATAATTCATAAATTATCTAGGGTTCATGAGGGATGGGGGAGTGGGAAGGGTGGGGAAAATGAGGAGCTGATGCCAGGGGCTTAAGTGGAGAGCAAATGTTTTGAGAATGATGAGGGCAATGAATGTACAAATGTGCTTTACACAATTGATGTATGTATGGATTGTGCTAAGGGTTGTATGAGCCCCTAATAAAATTATTTAAAATATTTTTTTAAAAGAACAAAAATTCTATGCCGAGCGGGGTGGCAGTGGCAGAAAAAAATTCTATGCCATTGGATAAATTGTTAATGTTAACAATGTGAGTACCTTACACCCCAAGTAGACAATATTCCTTCTTTTTGTTTCTATTGAGGTTTTGTTTTTCTTATTTTTTCATAATATGAATTCCAAACTAGAGCAGAGTAGTTCATGTCCAGTGGACAAGCAGATGGATTCTGAGCTCCCACAGAATTTTAGTCACAGTCCAAGAATAGTTATTTCTTATAACGTGGTCCTGATGTATATTTGTTTTCATGAAGAGATCACTGAAGATAAGGGTGCTACAGCAAAGTGTGGTAAAGAAAGCAGATGGTGCTCGACTATCAATTGTAATAATGTCTAGTGTCTTAAGGGTTTGTATTCAAACAAGCAGCCTTCTAAGCAAGGTGTCAACTGAGTCCACATCAAAGAACACTAGCCTCGGTTATCTAAAGATAATGATAACAAAATTCAAATACAATGAATGGAAACATATCAGAGATTAAATTGTGAACACTGAATTTGTAGAAGTCTTATGGAGAACAGTGGGCACACAGAATCCAACTGTAGACTATCTAGTCAGATTAAGTCTTCTAGAAGATCTACTCTAGCTACAGGCGAGTGCCTTGAATACCTTTAATATCAGACAGAGATTATTTTAAAGTTACTTATGGATAATCAAACCATGATATAATATGATACTTGGTCAGTTGAACTCCCTGATGAGCCAACCATTGAATTTGCACTAGGCTCAAACATTTCTGACTTGTTGAACGACAGAAATTTCTACTCTGGCTTTTTAATACTGGTGGTGGTCTTTTCTTTATTGCTCTTTATTTTTATTTATATTATTATTATCATCATTTTCTTTATATTACATTTTTATTGTTTTTTAGGCTTTCCAGTTTATGAATCATAGAAATAGTGACTTCATAAAGACAATAACTGATGAAGTGGTTTATTGGGAATAGGGTATGTGGGGAGGGTGAAGGGAATTAATGAGCTAACAATGGATCTGAGATGGGGAAGATAGGATTAGAACTGATTTTGATAATGTACATACAACTCTTTTAAAACGTGATTTAACTATGGAAATGTATGATATATGAAGATTATATCAAGAAGATACCAAAAGAAAAAGAAACCAAACTAAAAGTATTTTTACCATGGGCGAAGGAGCTTAGGCAGCATTGAGTTAATCTTAATCAGGGTGTAAAAGAATATTAATAATGGGTGTACAATAAGAGAGCATATTAATGGCACTGAATTATACATGTAGAAGTTGTTGACTTGGAGAATGTTTTGTTGTGTTTACTTTTTGACTCTAAGAAAATAAATTACACAAATAACAGTGAGTATAAGGAAGAAGGAAATGTTCTAAAATTAGTTGTAATGATTGTACAGCACTGTTTGATATGATTTGACTTCTAAATTGTACGGCAAATGGATGAAGTGTCAATAAAACATTTAAAAATAGAAACAAAAGACCTTCACAGAGAAAAGTACAGACCATTATTACAAGGAAATAAAGAGAACTATATAAATGGAAGAATGACATGTACTCATGGGTAAGCAGACCAAATATTGTGAAAATGTCAATAACACCTATAACAATCTACAGATACAATGCAAGCTTTATCTACATACCAAGTATACTTTTAAAAGAAATGAACAAAGTAATTACCAATTTCATATGCATAGGCAAAAACCCAGGATAAGCAAAAACACTTTGTAAAAAATCAAGTATGAGGCCTCTCACTACCTGACCTAAAATTCTACTACATAGCCAGGGTAGTGAAAACAGCCTGGCAATGGTATGGGTGATTTGTACAATGTATTTGGGATGTGGATTGGGATTATGATATAACTGTAGCTTGTTTTAGGTGGTAATAATATTTTCTTTTTTTATTATTTTATTGGGGTCTCATACAATTCTTATCAAAATCTATACATACATCCATTGTGTAAAGCACATTTATACATTTGTTACAATCCTCATTCTCAAAACATTTGCTTTCTATATGAGCCCTTAATATCAGCTCCTCATTTTTCCCACTCTTTCCCCCTCCCCCCTCCCTCATGAACTTCATAATTTATTATTTTGTCATATCTTACACTGTTTGACATCTCCCTTCACCCACTTTTCTGTTGTCCACCCCCCAGGGAGGAGGTTATATGTAGAGTCTTGTAATCAATTGCCACTTTCTACCCCACATTCCCTCCACACTCCAGATATACCCACTCTCACCACTAGTCTGAAGGGGTCATCTGTCATGAATTCCTTGTGTTTCCAGTTGCTGTCTGTACCAATGTACAGTCTCAGTTCTAGCCAAGTTTGTTAGGTAAAATTGGGATCATGATAGTGGGGGGAGGAAGCATTTAAGAACTAGAGGAAAGTTGTATGGTTCATTGTTGCTACCATGCACCCTGACTGGCTCATCTCCTCCCCACACCCTTCAGTAAGGGGGTGTCCAGCTGCCTACAGATGGGCTTTGAGTCCCACTCTACACTCACCCTCATTTGATATGATTTTTTGTTCTTTGATGCCTTATACTTGATCACTTCGACACTTCGTTGTCACACAGGCTGGTGTGCTTCTTCCCTGCGGGCTTCTGAGCTAGATGGCCACTTGTTTATCTTGAAGCCTTTAAAACCCCAGACGCTATATCATTTGATACCTGGGCATCATCAGCTTTCTTCACCATATTTCCTTATGCACACATTTGTCTTCAGTGATCATATCAGGTATGTGGGCTTACAATGATATGAGTTTTTGTTCTTTGATGTCTGATGCCTGGTCCCATCTACACCTCGTGGTCACACAGGCTGGCATGCTTCTTTAATGTGTGCTTTGTTGCTTCTGAGCTAGATGGCCACTTGTCTATCTGCAAGCCTTTAAGAACCCAGACACTATTCCTTTTGATAGTCAGGCATCATTAGCTTTCTTCACCACATTTGCTGATGCACACATTTGTCTTCAGTGATCCTGTCGGGACGGTATACATCATGGAATGCCAATTTAATAGAACAATGTGTTCTTGCATTAAGTAAGTATTTGTGTGGAGGTCCAACATCCATCTGCTGCCTTAATACTAAACCTATAAATAAATGCATGTAGATCTATTTCCCCTCCATCCTATATAAATATATTTACGTATGTACATGCCTGTATTTAGACCTCTATAAATACCCTTTTCCTCCTAGTTCTTTCTTTCCTCTATTTCCTTTTCTTTTCCTCTTGTCCCCCTATCATGCTCAGTCTTAATTGGGTTTCAGTAATTTCTCTGGGTTACATTGCTCTTGTTGAATCCCTACCAGGCCTCTAACACCATCCTTGAAACTAATTTTGGATTACTTGTTGCTCCCCTGTCACTGAGTTGGTCAACACCCACTTCCTCTCCCGACTCCCTCTTCCATGTCACCCAGAACCATTGATCCTGTTGTTTTCTCCTCCAGACTGTTCATCCAGCCTATCTTATCTAGATAGATTTGTAGATAAAATAATATGCACCAAAAAACAAAGCATAACAAGACGGGTAACGAATGAGAACACAGTGATGACAACAAAAAATAAAACCAATGACCCATAAAAGAATAAATTAATTAAAAGAAAGGAAAACTTGGAAATAGATCAAGATCTTATTTTTGAACTCTTTGTGTGTACTCCAGTGAAGTCCATTGGGGTGCCATGCTCTATCCTTTGCACTCCTTAGGGAGCTCCCTGCTCTGCTCTCTCTTTGAACTGCCTCAAGCCTTTAGTGTTTTGCCTCTGTGTCTTGGGGTCAATCTGGGCCAATTCCAAAACTGAGTCTCCAGTGTTGTCCCCCTCAGGGCCCTGGGCCACAAGGGACGGCGTGTCTCATAGTGGGGTCAGTCATATGGTCCGCTCTGTGCATTGGCTGTTCAGAGCAGGGATATCGTCCTTTAGGTCTGGTGGGCCAGGATGTGCTCCACTCTCTCTTCCTCCCCATTCATTTGCTCCCATGTGCTCTGATCAGACATGCCCCTCTCCCCTAGCTGCAGCTTCATTGCCATCCTCTAAAGTTAATTCTTCTGGGGTGGGGGGAAGTTGGCCACGTAACTGGTATTGGGGTCCAGCTATCAGGCCCCTCCACTGACTCCCCACTGCATGCCAGCACGTGGCATTCGCATCCCGGAACACTGGAGTTAAGTCAGGTCCCTCTTTCTCTGTGGAGACACAAAGAATACCCTCCCCTTGGGTGGGTCAGTGCCCTACTCCCCCGTCACACATCTCTTTTTTGTGTGTGTCCCTTTACTCCCTCCCCCTTCTCTTTTTTAGTTGACTAAAATATGTACCCCTGGATTTGGTCTGGCCCCTGCCATACTACTTGGGCCTCACCCCTAGAGTGTTTGTATACAGTAGCTTTTTCCCTGTGGCCCTTTTGAATTTTTCTTGCGTTTTATATATATATATATATATATATATATATATATATATATATATATATATATATATACACTTACCTCAGCTGACTCATGTTGTACTTGTCCTTTCATGTTTGGCTTACTTCACTTAGCATAATTTCCTCCAGTTCTTCCCATGCAGCAATATGCTTAATGCATTCATCACTGCTTTTTAGGGATGCATAGTACTCCATTGTATGTATGTACCACAGTTTTTAAATCCATTCATCTGTTGATGGAAATGTCGGTTGTTTCCAAATCCTTGTGATTGTGAAGTGTGCCACAATGAACATTGGGGCACAGATGTCTGGCCGTGATTTGTTTCTTGCCTCTTCTGGGTATATGCCCAGTAGGGGGATTGCTGGGTTGTATGGTAACTCAATTTCCATCTGTTTTAGAAATCGACAAATTGATTTCCATAATGGCTGTCCATACCTATAGGTTCAGCAGCAGTGGATGAGAGTTCCTATCTCACCAAAGCCCCTCCAACACTTGCTGCTTTCTGATTTTTTGAATTGGGCTCTCTTTGAGGGTGTTAGGTGCTATTTCATCGTTGTTTTGATATGCATTTATCTTATGGCTAATGATCGGGAACATTTTATTGTATGTTTATTGGCCATTCAGATTTCACTCTGTGAAACTTCTGTTCCGGTCTTTTGCCCAACTCTTCAGTGGGCAGTTAGTTCTTCTCTTATTGTAAGCTTGCAAAGTATTGTAGATTTTAGTAATAATGCCTTTGTCTGATGTGTCATTGCTAAAGATGTTTTCCCAGTCGGTGGGCTCTCTTATTACTCTCTTGGTGAATTATTTCAATGTACACAGATGTCTTGTGTTCAGTATATCCCACTTGTCTATATGTGAATCCTCTGTATTTTTATGCTTCCTTATTTCTGATAGCCTATGTATCCCCTGTACCAAGGTTCTCAGGTTTGTCCCAATTCCCTCATTAATGGCCCCAATTGTTTGGAGTTTTATCTCAAGTTCTGTGATCCACCTTGAGTTTATTTTTGTGCATGGAGTGAGGTAAGGGTCTTGGTTCATTTTTCTGTAGATAGATATCCATTTTTTCCAGCACCATTTATTGAAGATGGGATCTGCTTCCCATTTAATATTTTGGGCCCTTATCAAAGATCATTTGCATATATCCTGATTTTTTTACTTCTGTGTCTTCAGCTCTCTTCCATTGTTCTGAATATCTTTCGTTATACCAGTACCACACTGTTTTGACTACTGTGACTGTATAGTACATGCTAAAGTCAGGTAGAGCAAGCCCTCCCACTTTGCCCTTCTTGAGGAGTTCTCTGCTAATTCTCAGTTTCTTCCCCCTCCATATGAAGTTGGTAATCGGTTTTTCCAGTTCTTTGAAGAAGGATGTTGGTATTCGTATTGGGATAGCATTGAACTTATGTAGTGCCTTGGACAGAACTGACATCTTTACTATATTGAGTCTGCCAATCCAAGAGCATGGAATATTCTTCAATTTGTTGAAGTCACTCTTTATTTTTTGTAGTAGTGTTTTATAATTTTCTTCATACAAATCTTTCCTTTTTTTAGTCAGGTATATACCTGGGTTTTTCAATTTGTGCTTGGCTATTGTAAAGGTTACTACCTTTTTAATTGTCTCTTCTGTGGTCTTGTCTGATGTGTAGAGCAGCCCAATAGACTTCTGTTTGTTGATCTTATATCTTGCCACTCTGCCATATTCCTCTATTGCTTCCAACATTCCAATTGTGGAGTTTAGGGGACCTTTGATGTATAGAATCATATTGTCTGAAAATAATGATGATTTCTCCACTTCTTTCCCCAGATGGATACCTTTAATACCTTTACTTTGTCTTATGTTGCTAGCTTGGACCTCCTCCAGTATGATGTTAAATAGGAGTGGGGTCAAGGGAGATCCTTTTCTGGTTCCCTTTTTTCAGTGGAATTGTTTTCGTCTTTTCGTCTTTTCTCCTTTAACTATGACTTTGGCTGTTGGCTTTTCATATATAGCTTGCATAATATTGAGGAATTTTCCTTCTATTCCTATCTTCTTGTCTTATACAGAAATGAGTGTTGAATGTGGTTCAGCGATTTTTCTGCATATGTCGTTTTTAACATGTGGTTCTTATTTTCTTCCTGCCAACGTGGCAAATAATGCTGATGATCTTTCCTATTTGAGACAATCCTGAATTCCTGGTATGAATCCCACTTGGTCATGATGAATTATTTTTTAATATGCTTTTGTATTCTATTGGCCAGTATTTTGTTAAGGATTTTTGCATCAATGTTCATTAGGGATATTGGTCTGTAGATCTCAATTCTTGTGGTATCTTTGCCCACTTTAGGTATTAGAGTTATAGTAGCTTCATAGAAAGTGTTTGTCTGTCTTTTTCTATGTTCTGTAGGAATTTGTATAGGATTGGTGTCAGTTCTTCCTTGATTGATTGGTACAATTCTCTTGTGAAGCCATTTGGCCTGGGCGATTTTTTTTGTTGATAATCCCTTGATAATTTTGTCTATTTCTTCCATTGCTATGGGTCTGTTGTGGTTCTTGACATCCATCTGGGACAGTCTAGGGAGGGATTGTGTTTCCAAATACTTGTCCATGTCTTCCAAATTGTTGAATTCTTTAGAGAATAGACATTCATAGTACTGTGTAATTATGCCTTTGATTTCATTAGGTTCCATTGTAATGTCCCCTGTTTCATCCCTCATCCTTGCAAATGTCGCTTCACTGGCTGATCTCTAAGTAGGCTTCATGGTTCTTCAAGCACCTCGGTTGGCCTGTGGTGTTTCCCTCTGAAACTGGAGTACCGAGGAGAGCATGTGGGTATACCCTCTTTGGTGTAGAGTTCTGTAACTGGCAGGGAGAATTACCATAGATAGAGAGATCGCCTTGGGGGTTCAGTGGATGCTTCCGCAGTAACATGGAGCCCCACCAGTGGTGGGCAGGAATTTGCCCCATCACTTGTAGGGACTTGGGGTTTAGGCTGCAGATCCCCCCACTGTTTGAAGGGGAGAACCCCCCATTGCTTGGTGTATTTGAGAGGACCATCATGATTTCCTCAGCTGCGTGCAAAACCAACAAATGCAGGTGGGAGCTTCCGCAGTTGGGCCTTCAGAGTTGCCCTACACGGAGGGGAGTGCCCTGGAGGCACCTAGTGTCTTGTGAAAGGAAAGAGGGTGAAAGGAGAGGAAAAAGAAAGAAAGAAGAAATCAAAGACTGGAGCAACAATTCCAAGCAAACTAAAACTCACTCACATACACAACTAAAATGCACAGAATAAACAAAAGTAAAAACAGTAAAAAAAGAACAACAAAAAATGAGAATTGAATCTGCTGAGACTGTGGCAGGAAAGAGAGAAGAGCTAGAAGAAGAGGGGAAAAGTAAAAGTGAAAGGAAAGAAAGAAAAGATAAAAGAAAGCAAAGGAGAGAAAATTTAAAAAGTAGGTAGAGAGAGCTGAACCTCATGCTGTGTGCAGCACTGTCTTATGGGGCAAGCTGCCCACTGGGTGGGCATAATTGCCCTAGGCAGATGATGGGGGTCTGGGAACCAGCAGTGGCATGTGGAAGGAACGAGAGGGAGGGGAGAGAATCATAAAAGCAGAGAGAGAAGAGAAGGGAACAAAGAAAGAGTGAAGAAAGAAAGAAAAAAAGAAGACATAGAAAGAAGTAGAAAAGACTCAACTGTGTTCACTAAGATTGGCTGTGGTGGTAAAGAGGGAAGAGAGAGAAGAAGGAAATAAAGAGATAGCTGATCCATGATTGCTTGAATGTTGGGCCAGAGGGGTTCAGACCATGCCCCACAATGGCAGCTTGGTGTGCCCTTTTAATGCAGGGTCTCAGTGGTGCTCCAGATAATTGCCCTACTTGGAGAGGTACCTTAGAGGTCTGATGGAGGTTTCCTCAGCAGAACAGCACACTGTAGATGGCTGTCACAGCTGCCTCATGTGATCTACAGCACTCCCACAGAGGGCAGGCTGGAGTTCCCCCTGCTATTTGGTTTGATTTTCCCTAGGCGCAGGGTAGTTACCTGGAAGCCAGTTGTGGCATATGATAGGAAATAGAGTGAGAGAAGAGGAGAAAGGGGGGGCAGAGAAAAAGAGGGGAAAAGAAGAAAGTGAGAAAAAAAAACCCACAAACCTGAGCTAGTTGAGATTGACCATGGAGGGGAAAATAGAAGGGAAAGCAAATTAAGAAAGTAGAAATAGAGTGGTAAGTAAGGAGATAATCTGTTCGTGGGGGTGGAGGAGTTCCAACTCTTCCTCAAGGTAATGGGGTTGTGTACCCACTTCATATAGAGTTCCACAGATGCAGGGTGGGATTACTCTTGAAGGCATGATCACACCAGCAGCCAGGAGTCAGTTCCGACCACGGTACTGAGCACTGGAGTTCACTGGTATACCTGTCTTGTGCTGTATGTTGCACTATAGCTGGGGCAGGGTGTGTTGTTCCCACAGACCTGTGTTGGGCTCCAGGACAGGCAGCACTTCCCCAGAATCACTGAGAGGGAAACTGCGCTTATTGTCCTATCTAGACTGCTGGGGCCCCACTAAATCAGAGGATTTTATTTTTAATTTTTATCCCCCTGGCCAACTAGAATAGAATCAAATTAAAGTGTCTCCCTCACTCCCTAGGCTGCAGCTCAGTGCTCTGTTAGAAGCTTAGACTTACTTCAGTGGGTCTTTGTTATGAAAAAATCCTCTAGGCCCTGTAGCTAAATTCTGGCATTCCTTAGCAAGGACTTCCTCTTATGCTGATTTATGTTAAGGTCCCCTGTCTATGTGCTCCTTGGAACTAAGCAACAAGACTGGGGTGTGATTTTTTAACCAATAGCATATATTTCACTCATTTTAATATGATGCTTTTGAGGTGCTATGATTTGGGGGCTGACATGCTGACCCTCAGAGGAGGAGATCCAGGTTATCGGGGGGGGGGGGGTTGTTTCCTTCTTGGCCAATTGGAACTAAATTTCCCCCCTAGACTCCGACTGTCCACCTATTTTCTCCCACACCATCATCTGCCTCATGTAAAATTCTGATTTTTCTTCTACTCCAAATTATGGCTACTCACCACCCCCACTCCCCAGGCTGTGAGTTCAAGGCAGCCAACAACTTGGAGGGCTCTGGCATGGGGTTCTCCTCTTGTCTGGGATTATGTCCCCTTCAGGGTGTCAGCCTGGGGAAATTGCTACTCCACAGCAAGGGCTCGAGGAACTTTTCAGCTGTAGCCCGGGAGCCCTCGCCAAACCTAGAGCAATTTATAGCATTCTTGGTTCGCTTTGTGAGAGGAAATCACACACAAAAAGGGGGTTCAGGAGAGAACCTAGTACCTTAATTCTAATTTCAGGACTCCACCTCCCCGTTTCCTTCACCTTACCTCCCAATTCTCTGGTCTGTCAGCAGGAGCTCCAGATGGGTGAGTTCTAACTAGTCACCATTTTCCCCTCCTTCCCCAACATTTTCACAATATTAAGTCTACCTATTAAAGATCATGGGATATTCTTCCATTTATGTAGGTCTTTCTTGGTTTCTTGTAGTAATGTTTGTAGTATTCTCTGAATACGTCTTTTGTCTTTAGTTAGGTTTATTCCTAAGTATTTCATGTTTTGTGTGATTATTGTAAATAATTTGTTTTCTTAATGTCTTTTACCTAGCTCTCTTTTCAGGCATACAGGAACCTGATTTAATTCTTGTTGTTAATTTTGCTAAGTCCCTGGATTGTTTTCAGTAAGCTTTTTGTAGGGACTTTTGTGTTTTCTATATAGAGGATCATACCATTTGCAAATAGAGCTTCACTTCCCTGCCATTTATAGTCCATTGATTTCTTTTTGTTGTTTGATGGCTCTAGCTAAGACTTGTAACATGATGTTGAATAAGGGTTGAGATGGGTGCATCCTTGTCTGGTCTCTGTATTCAGTGGAAATGTTTATAGTTTTCCCCCTTGAATGTAATGTTGGTAATTGTTTTTTTTTGTATATGGCTTTTATTATGTTTAATAATTTATCTTCTATTCATATTTTGCTGAGTCTCTTTTTCATTATCAAGAATGGGTATCTTTTCTGTGTTTATTTATATGATCGTGTGCTTTTTTTACTCTTTGCTTTTTTTACTCTTTGCCTAATTTATGTGGTAGGGTGGATTACATTGATTTTTTTAATATTGAACAATTCACTCATTTGGGGAATGAATCCCACTTGGTCATGGTGAATTATTTTTGATATGATATTGAAGCCTATTGACCAGAATTTTGTTGAGGTGTTTAATATCTATGTTCATGAGGGCTATTGGTTTATAATTTTTTTTGTCTTTTGGGGGTTCTTAGCTTCATTTGCTGATCAATGTTATACTGGTTTTCTTAGAATGTGTTTTGGAGTCTGTTACCTTATCCTATGTTCTGGAATTTGTGTAGTACTGGTGTCAGATTTTCTCTGAATGCTTCATAGAATTCTCCCTGTGAAGCCATCTGGTTCTGGTTTTACTTGGTTGGAAATTTCTTAATGACCTGCTCTATTTCTTCTTTTTTGTTGAGTTCTCAATATTTTTCTGCATTAATTTTAGTGGGTGAAATTGGTATATGACTATTTCGTCGAGATAGTCAAATTTGTTTGAATATAGTTTTTCATAGTAGTATGTTATTATTCTTTGTATTTCATTTTGATCTCTTGTAATGTCACCGTCTTCACCTCTTAATGTGAGTATTATCATCTTTCCTTTTTTCTCCTTTGTAACTTTGCCAGTAGTCTGTCTATATTGTCAATCCTTTCAAAGAACCATCTGTCCCCCTATTATTTATTTCTACTTTAATCCTTCTCAACTATTTCCTTCTTTTATTGGAGGGTTTATGTTCCAGTTTTTGAATGTGTTGTGTTAAGCTGTTGGTTTTGAAGTTTTCCTCTTTTTTCATCTATGTGCTTACTTTTATAAATTGGCCTCTGGTTACTGCTTTTGCTTTGTCCCAAAAGGTAGGTATGTTGTGTTATAAGTCCTATTATTCTCAAGGAGTTTTTTAATTTCCTCCCTTATTTGCTTTATTATCCAATTGTTTATGAGTATTATGTTGTTCAATGTCCATGCCTTTATGTTTCTGTTTGTTTTATTGTTCATTTCTAGTTTTACAGATTTGTATTTTGAACAGATAGATTGAAGGATATCAGTGTTTTATTGTTTGTGTGTTTGTTTTTGAATTTATTGAGGCTTGCTTTGTGGCCTAGAATGTGATCCATTTAGAACATAGCACATGTATTGGAGAAGGATGTTTTCTGTGATTTTGTTTGATTGATTGTTTTGTATATATTTATTTAATTATTGTGTTATTGAGCTTTTTGCGATGTTCTTGCATTTCTTGATGTTTGTCTTTTCTGGAGAGTGGTGTATTGAAGCCTGCTGTTATTATTTTTGATGTGTCTGTATTCTTTTTCAATTCTGTGTGTATTAGATTGATATACGTTGAGTTTCTTTGATTGGGTGCATATATGTTTATTATAGTTATGTTTTCTTGGGCTATATATTCCTTGATTATTATTTAGTGTCTATTTTTTTCTCTTATTACACTGTTTGCCTTGAAGTCTGTTTTCTCATTTATTAAAATTACTGCCCTTGCTTTCTTTTGGTTGTTGTTTGCTTGGTATTTTTGTCCAGCCTCTGATTGTTAGTCTGATCATATCTGCATTTTTGAGGTGTGTTTCTTTTAGGCAGCATATGGATAGATTTTGTTTTCTTATCTGTTCTGCTACTCTCTGTCTCTTTCCTGGTGCATTTTATGGATTTACATTCAGTGAGATTATCGATATGCATGTACTTGTTACTGTTATTTTCATGTTATTTGTTGAGTTTGTATGTATGTTGTGCTTAGTTTTTTCTTTTATTACTTCATTGATTTTGTTTTTACTCTGTGTGTGATGGTTTTAGTAAAGGATTGTCTTGTATGTTGACTTGTTTATCATTTATTGTTTGTTTTGTTTTTTTCCATAATAGTTCATTGTGTATATTTTGTAATGGTGGTCCTGTTTTTCTAATTTTCTTTCAGTTTCCCTTGTCTTGTTATAGTTTCATTTTTCCTTCATACCCCTGCCTTATGGATGCTTCATTGCCTTCTTGCCTGCATGGTTTCTGCTGAGAAATGTGCTTATTCTAATTGCTGACAGTTTGTAGGTAATTGTTCTTTCTTTTTTGGTTGTTCCTAGATTGTTTTTCTCCTTCCTTCCTTCCTTCCTTCCTTCTTTTCTCCCTTCTTTTTTGCCTAAATTGTAATATTCTGATTTTTCATTGATATCGATATGAAGCTAACAAATGTATTATTGTGGTAGGGTTATGTGTTAATACTTAACTCATTTATGTGGTCCAGTGTACCAGTGGTAAAGACTTTATATGCATTATCTGATGACAAATGTTAGACTAAGGGTTAGGGCGAGATCAATGAGTAAAAGAGGAAGTGTTAGAGAAGGGAGAAAGCAAGGAAAGAGAAAACAAAAAGTGAGGGATCAGCTAGTGATAATCTGTAGATTAAAAGAAGGAAGACTGGAATAAAAGAATGTCTTGTTTTGCAATGATGGAGAAATCACTAATAATACTTGAGAGACACAGGAAAAAATCATAAGACTAGTGTCAACTTTTGGTTTTATCAAGATGAGAAATAAAAAAATGATTGGTGAGAAGAAAAAAGAGGGAAAATGAGAAAAGAGGCCATGAAGTAAATATTTAGATATTACAATTTAAGGAGGAAAGGGCAAGAGACAAAAGTGTTGACACTAAAAATAGAAAAAAATAATTCTAGAACAAGAAGCAGATGAGCTGTTAATGTATGTTTGTTTGGGCTCTAGACTTTGCCCAAGAGCTTTGTCTTTGATGTGGGTGCTAAATTTTTGATTGATGAATGGAGTGACTAGGGGGATAAAAGGTAAATTTAAAGCAAAAAAAGTAAAATAATAACTATATTTTTGTCCTTCCATATAGCAACTAATAGGAAATTCCTGATTCAGGATGATTTATAAGAATAGTTCATGACTTTGTTTTAAAGAGGATAATGGTATAGGAATGATAGAACATAGAGCAACAACAATATCAACAAAAGAACAGCTGTGGTCTAGGCCATGTTCTGGGGTGAAATCTTCACTGTGTGGAGTTGAGTTCTTTGGAACAGTTGAGGACCGTGTGGTCTTTTAGGCTGTTAGCATAGGGTTGAGATTAAGGCTAGGGGAATAACCTTGGTGTCTCTTGAGGCTGAGAGTCCTACATTTTTGTGATTCGGATTAATTATCTTAAAGGACTAGACCTCTGGTGAATCAGGTCACAGGTGATGGTATTCATTTGTTTTTGTAGGTCACCAAGTGGGGGTTAGGGTTTGGCATCTATAACTACCACTTACTTGGGTGGTCTTGGAGGCATGGATGAAGCAATAACCTACTCAGAGGACAGGTTGCTTATCTATGTGGCTGCTTATCTAAGGAATAGTGCCATGGGAAAAGCTGGTGGTTTGCTCAGTCTATCTATACACCAGGGGAAATGCCTCCTTTGGGTTATATTATCCTTGTCCTCAGTCCAAACTCCCTGCCTATGCTATGTAAATCCTCTGATACATTTCCACTAGTATGCTTGAGTGGGTGTCTGGCCAGGAGTATCCAATCACCAAGAGATGTGTAGGGTTTGTAGACTGTCTGGAGGCCAGATGGTGTGCTGTAAATGGCTGACTCAAACTCTTTATCTGTGAGCTCAATTCCAGTCCCCCTGTCTCTTGGCAAACTATTTGTATTCTTATGCTAATACATTGTTTATGGGCCAGGTTTGTGTTTTCTGCAAATGAAAAAGAAAATAACAAACAAACACTGAAAAATTGTGTTTTTCAGGTGCTTTAAGATGGGACAATTCGGAGCTATAATTTGGGGACTCTGGAATCAATTTGCTGAGTCATGCTGGATCTCCTCTTGCTTGCGTGGAGGTTAGCTTATTCATTGTGCCCACTCTAGTGTGTCCTGTAGAGTTATCCTCATGTGGCCTAGTAGGTTCTGCTATTGGTGAGTTAAGACTGCAAGGGGATCAGAGCAGAGCTCCCTTGGCTTGTGCCAAGTGTCAAGCCTATTTGTGCTTATATCTGCCCTAGGCTGGTCCCATGGAGCTAAGTCCTGCAGCTCAGTTGGTTAGCCACCCTAACTAGCTCTGGAGCCAGGAAAATTGGATGGGTGAGGTGGAAACCTGAGCTCCTCCAGCTTGTGCTAATGGTCAGGTACAAAGGTGAATTACTGATTTTTCATTTTAATAAATGTGTGTCTACTTATCTATATGCTGAGAATCTGTCTGAAAGTGTAGGATAACCCTCTTCATGCCCCCTCTGTGCTGGTCTCTGTAGATTCCTTATTGTGGGTGTTAATTGGTCACCCTCCCTTCTATCTCTTCAATTATAATGGCTAATGATGTGAGTGTCACTTCATGTGTTTTTTGGCCACCTGAATGCCTGAATGACTTCTTTGGTGAAGTGTCCTCTACATATTTAAAAAACTTGGATTGTTTGCCTGGTTTTTATTGCTGGATTATTAAAGTTTTCCTTAAACTTTATTACTCAATCCCTTTTCCAGTTTGTTGTTGCTAAAAGTGTTTTCCTAACTTCTAGGTGTTTTTTATCTCTGGTAAAAGGCATTACTAAGCACTTCACTTTTGGATGGCAGAATTGTTTCGTTTCAATGTTGCATTGGATACTGATTGCCTGCTTGCTGTTACTCTAGTTATCCTATCAAAGGACAAAGTATGATTAAGATAATATCAAGTTTACCTTTTTGGAAAATTATTTTGTTGTGCCTGTGTTTAATTTTAGGAGGTCCTAGTCATTAAGTTTATCTTCTATTGTTTGTAAATTTTAGTTATGTTTGATAGAATATTTATATCATTTGTTGAGGCCTTTCAATCACTATATTTTTGTATACTATTTATAATTTTATGTTTTACATTGAGGTATTTGATCCATCTTGAGTCATTTTTAATATGGTGTGAGATGAAGATCCTGTTTCATTTTTATGTAATCTGGTTTACTTTTGTCAGCACTTAAAAAAATTCTAATTGATGGGTTTTATCCCTTTGTCAAAAATCAACTGTTCATGGGGAGATGGAAATGGATTTAGTTGTAGATTCTCATTTCTTTTGCATTGATCTGTCTGTCTGTACCATAGTAGGTTGTTTTTATTTTATTTTTAAAAAACATTTTTATTAGGGACTCATACAACTCTTATCACAATCCATACATACATCAATTGTGTAAAGCACATCTGTACATTCGTTGCCCTCATCATTTTCAAAGCATTTGCTCTCCACCTAAGCTCTTTGCATCAGGTCCTCTTCCCCCTCCCCCCACCTTCCCCGCTCTCCTCTCCTTCATGTGCCCCTGATAATCTATAAATTATTAGTTTGTCATATCTTGCCCTGTCTGACGTCACCCTTCACCCCCTTTTCTGTTGTCTGTCCCCTGGTTGTTTTTATAATTATGGTGTATAGTAAGTACATTTTGAGATAGAGATGAAACCCCCTACTTTGTTATCCTCCTGCAGTAATGCTTTGCTTATTCAGGATCACTTTTCTTTCCATGTAAGCTTGATGATTTGTTTTTTCATTTCCTTAAAGAATGAAGATGGTTCTGGACCAGGATTGAATTATTTCTATAGATGTCTTTAGATCGTATTGTTAGTTTCACAATTTAAAACATGAACATGATATATTCTTCCATTTATCTCTCTCTTGCTTTCTTGTAGTAGTCTTTTGTAGTTTTCTTTGTATAAGTCTTTTTTATTTCTGATAAAATATGTTACTGAGCACTTCATCTTTTGGGTGTCAGAATGATGCAACTTTGGATTGTTTGATTTCAATGCAGTGTTGGACAATATCTAACTGATAGCTGTTAATCTAGTGATATATCAAATGGCAAAATACTGTTAATATAATCTTATATTTATCTTTGGTTACATTACAAGGTATTTTGTTTGAATCATTTTCATAGATGTCTGAAAATGGGACTGCTTATGTGGATAGCAACAAATGCTCCACAGTAAACTACAAAATTTCATTCTCAAAAAACATTATTTTGTTGTGCATTTATGTGGGTTTGCACATGTGTATAGATTTATATTACTATTATCACATTTGGGATACTGCTCAGTTTCCATATCCTGGAAGCATTCCCTTGTAGTGCCCGTTTATGGGAGTCCCTAGTGGTTGAAATGGTGAAGTTCTCAGCTTCTAACCAAAAGGTTGATTACTCTAACCCAACTAGAGCCACCTCTAAAAATATTTCTGCCCATTGGTTCTGAAAAGTAGCACCTATGAAAACCCTGTGGAACGGAGTAGACATACATAGAGTCACCATGAGTCAGAAACAACTTAATGTCAATTGGTATGTGTAGTGCCCGTATCCCTAACCATCGGACAACTGCTGTTTTTTTCTTTGTTATAGGTTTTCTATTTTTCTAGAATTTCATGTCAATAGAATTGTATTGTTAATAGTTTTAATGCCTTGCTTCTACCATTTAGTAACTGCAATTGTAATTCATCTGTATGGTTTCATATATTATTGGTTGTTGTTAAGTACCCTTGAGCCAGTTCTAATTCCTACTAACCCAATGTAAAACAGGAAAAAAACCCCACATACACTGTTCAGTCCTGTGTTTTACTCCCAATCATTGTCGTGTTTTAGCATATTGTTTCAGTCACTGTATCAATCCACCTCATTATAGTTTTCATTTTTCTTCTGCTTTACTTTTTCAAGAATAATATCCATCTCCAAGGGTTCTTTCCTTATAGCATGCCCAAAGCACAGGCGCTGAAATCTTGCTATTCTTGCTTCTAAGAAGTATTTTACAATACATTTGCCAACACAGAATAGTTTATTCTTCCAGCAGCTCAGGGTAAATTAAATATCCTTCACTAAAACCATAATTTAATTGAATAAATTATTTTTCAACTTTTCTTATTGTCAGTTTTTCACACGTATACAATGGAATTTAAAATAATATTGTTTTGGCCAGGTACATCTTAGTCCTCAAAGTGATATCTTTGCTTTCTAACACTCTTTTCTCTTCTTTGTCTTTCTCTGTTGTTCTGTATAGGGAAGACAATTTATGAAATCAGTAGCTTTTTAACACTATAAAAAGTCTTTGCAGCATATTTGTTCATGCATACTTCATTTGAATTTTAATGCTGCATCCATAGGAATTGATTATGGATCCAATTAAAATTACATTCTTGGAAATTCTAATATGTGGTCTATTAGTTGTGCTGCTCCTATTTTGTATCAATTCTGGATTCCTTTTTATCATTGAGTATTCCACGGTAAAAATGTATCACAATTTGTGTTTTCATTCAACTGTTGGTGGAGATTTTGTTTCCTGTTTGTAATTACTTTGAATGGAGTTGCTTGAAACATTCATGTAAAGATGTTTTGTGTGGCTTTGTGAAAATATAAGCTATTAATTCTCCAAATGAAATACTTAGAAGCAAGATTACTAGATTATATGATAAATATATGAAGGAATTTCAAAACATTAATGGAAATTTCCCTTTATCTTTTAATTCTATTTTCAAAACAAACAAACAAAACTTTTAGAAGCGCCCTCATATGTTTAATTTCTAAGGAAACTACCAAACTGCCTTCCAAAGTAGAGATACAATTTTACATCCAATACATTAATTATTTTAAGTAATCAACATCGGATTCTTGTCTTACCCAGGTGATTCATCCTTTTATGTTTTATACAACATAACACAGGGCCAGCTAAAAAGCAAGTGTTCTGTGTTACTTGATTACAAATTTTTTTCCCTTACCTTGTTTGCTTGTCTTTAAAAAAATTCATTCTGCTTAATTCTCTTCCTTTAACGAGTGCTCTGTAACCTGTAGAAAACAAAGCAAAACATAACAAATGTTTTACCGTCACATGCAAAGTCGTTGATAAACTGACCACCACATTCACTTCCCAGTTTCATGACCATATATCATCAGACTCCAAATACTAGCAATATTATTAAACTTTATTTCTTCCACTAGGAATGTCCCCCACCTCCTACTACTCCTACGTTAACTACATTCCAAACTTTCTAAGAGGTATTTTATATAACATCTAATTCCCACACTTTTAAAAACTTGGATATAAAAGTTCAAATAAATTAATTGTTCAAATTAATTCAGGTACAAACATCATAAACAAGATTTTAATGAGTTTTAGTGACTTTTAGAGGCAGAATTTAAACACAGGATCACAAGTTAGAGCCAAAATCACCTCCAAGATCATTTATGATCTTTTACCAACCTATGTTGAAAAGTAATGTACCATAGTGGCTGAAGGCATGAGTTATTTCTGAATAAAAACTTTCCAGATTTGCATCCTGACTGTCTAGCTGTGAGATCTTGAACAAGTTATTCACTTCAATAAGTCTCAATGTCTCACCTGTTAAGTGAGATGATTAGAACAAGAATACTGTGTACCTCATAGAATTTTTGCGACAATTATATAAGTCATTACATGTTAAACTGTGCCGGCATATAACAAGTGACCCACAAATCATAGCTGTTAGTATTTCTTTCTATCCTCATCTTTTTCTTGTCTATCACTACACACTCTGCATTCTACATTGACCTACCTTCATGAATATAACCATTATGTTCCTTATATATCATCTGTAGTTATGGAAATCTAATTCATTCATCCTAACCCAGATCAAATACCACCTCTGTGTAATATTTTTTATTTGTCTAGCACTTTCAGAGTAATTTGTTTGTACTTCTTTCATTGTAGTGTTTATTGTTTCTGCCTTATATTGATTTACTTGTGTCTGTTTCTTCTATGCCTCCTCATGTTGAAGGATGGACTTTCCTTTCATTCACAGTGTGCAGCATTGTGCAAGACATAGGACCAACAAATGCAGTAGATGTAATGAATAGCTATTGGGTTGAATTCATCTTTCTCTTGTTACTCCCAACAGTGCCAGTCACAGGCTGGAGCAAGCTCTTGAGAACTTCTGTCAGAAGTCCAGCCACAGCTTTCATCTCATCTTTAAAGCATCTTTTAGTTTGTGTTAATATTTCTGTGTTGGTATTTTTGAACCGCAATCCTGCAGGTGAGGTTGTCTGGAATAGGCCTTGTCAAGGCAAACCATAATGCATTTGTAGACTTTAGAATCTGCTTTTCTAGTGGGGATAGGGGAAATGCCTCTATGATCCCTTGACCCTGGTACAGGCATGAACTGTGAAGACACCAGATATCTTCAATATAATGACCATGGATCAAGGTCTCTACAGGTTTCTGACATCCAGGATAACTGCCAAGCTGATCGATCCTATTTGGTTTCACCCAGGTTGGGTATATACACTCTTACACTTAAGATGGTAGGATTTAACTGCTGACCTTATGATTAGAAGCGAGACTAATTGCAGGGTTACAAAAGGATTCATGACACATGGAAATAAAGCTCATGGTTTTATAAGATGGGTCTTTAAAGATATGGAAGCATGGTTTCTTTTATAAGCTAGTAGATACTTACATAGTTAATCTCCATTTGGTTAATCAACCTCTTGATATGGCATTGGAGGGCAAAACAAGAATGTTCCTTTGAAGACTAAAGTGCACTTGACGAAAGCCCTGGTATTCACATTGCTTCATTTGCATGTTAAGTGGTAAATTGAATAAGGAAGACTGGAGAAGAATTGATGCCTTTGAATTGGGTTCCGGAGAAAAATATCAAAATTATCAGACTACTAAAAGGACAAACTGATCTGTCTTGGAAGAAGTGTGGCCAGAGTGCCCTTTAGAGGCAAGGATAGAAAGACTTCACAATACAAACTTTGAGCATATTGTCAGAAGACACCAGTCCCTGGAGAAGGACATCTTGCTTGGTAAAGTGGAAGGGCAGCAAAAAATAGGGAGGGCCTAAAAAATAGAGAAACTGAAACTGTGGCTGCAGCTAATTCCAACATTATTAAACTTTAATATACTTCTGCCACTTAAAGTGATTCCCCCATATCCTAATACTTCTACATTTATTATATTCCAAGTTTTCTATTAGATACTTTATATAATATATAATTATCCCAAGAATCTACATTATTTTATCATTTTTTTAAAAGTTGTGGATAAAAGTTCAGATAAATTACCATATGTACTTGTGTCTAAGTCAAATTTTTCAGCACATTTTTAATGCAGTTTTGTGGTAAAACAAGATGCCTTGGCTGTTATTCGCGTTGGCTCATACTCAAGTGTACAACGTAAGTTAATTTTTCTAGTTAGAGACATCATATATAAGGTTCTAGTGAATTTTAGTGACTTCTAGAGCCAGCATTTAAACACAGAAGAGTTATTGATATATGTTGGGTTTTTACAGAGACCATCAGGTTGGGAAGTCCCGATTAAGGCTAAATTATAAGAGTAATTTGCACAACTTTGTTTTAAAGAGGGGAAGGGTATAGAAATTATAGTACACACAGCAATAAGAACACCAACAAAAAATAACTGGGGTCTAGACCTTGTCCTGGGTAGAAATCAGGACTGTAGAGAACAGAGATCTCCTGAGCAGTTGGTGATACTGTCTGTTGTTTTACTATATTTTGTGGTCTTTTAGGGTTTCAGGGTTGGGTTGAGTTTAAGGTTACAGGAATGATTTTGGTCTCTGGTTAGGCTGAGAATCCTGTATTCTTATGATTTAGGCTAATTGTCTTATAGGAAAAACCTCTGGTGAGTAGAAAAAATGTCCTTTTCAGATGGGTGTGTTCATATAAATAGAGGGGACAGTGTTCTTGCTTTTGTGATGATAGTCATGACCACATTGGGGTGGCAGAATGAGGTCTATAACTGCCACTTACTTATGTGGCCTAGGAGAAAGGGATGAAACAATAGCTTACTCAGAGTGCAGATTGTTTACCTTCTTGGCTTGGGCTGCTGAGCAGGGGCTGGTGTTCTGATACAGCTGACAAATTGCTCAGTCTAATCAGTACTTCAGCTGGGAGAATGATGTGGGCCTTAGGATTTATGGCTCTTGTCTCACACACAAACTCCATTCCTGTGCTATGTAAAACCCCTGGCACAGGAGTTTTGCCTATATGCCTGGATGGCTACCTCTCCAGGAGCAGGAGCGCAAACCTACCAAGGGATGAGTCCATTTCATATATTGTCTGGACACCAGGTAGTGTGGTTTAAATTCAGGGGTTTAATCATTTCTCTTCAGTCTATAAGCTCAGCTTCCATTTTTTCTGTCCCTTAGCTCTCAATAAATTATTGAACCTAGCCACAGAAGTAGAGTTCCATGGGATGGTTGGTGACAGAATAAAATGAAGGAATGGAATGTGGAGGCATAGCTGATCTCTGCCTTGTGAGAATCAGCCTTGAGAGCTGGAAGATAACACATGTGTCCATTGTACATACAATTGTTTCAGGTGAGGATTCTGGAACTCAGAACTTCATAGGAAAGGATAGGCAAGTGGATTGATTATCACCTAGGTAATGAAGCTGAATAAAAGTGGTCAGAGTAAATAGATAGAATGGGTGAATTGTCAGTAAGCGTGAAACAGTATGGCCATTTCAGACTTCTGCAAGCATCATTTAATCAAGACATCAGCCTCACAGCATAAATGTCCACATAGACTAGAAAGATGTTATCCTTATCCTGGTCCCGACACTCTTCTGGTGACCAGAAGCACTCACATAGTGATTGATGATTACCACCACCCCAACCACCACACCCCCAAATCCCCAGCTCTGTATAAGGTCAATGTAATACCCTCATAGAAAAAGTGAGAGGGCACAATGCTCTCACATCTGTTGGTGTATGAGCTCTGATTCAAACCAGTAGAATGTACAATGACAGACAGATGGCCTGCCTGTGACTACCCATAGGCAGACAATGAGTTGTTTCATAACCAGTTGCCGTATCCTCAGTTTTCCAGGAACAAACATCCTGAGCTAGCATGAGCAACTTCCATGCCGTTGATGTTAGACATCTTGACTATAATATGCCAGGGAGTTTTCCTTTTGGTATCTCTCCTGATTGTTTTTTTTCAGCTTCCTTATCATCCCTCAGGCATTGAGTAAAGTTTTCTTGCAGGAGTTCCTGGACTATTCTCTGGATGGGTTTTTTTGGTTCTTCCTCTTCCAGAATCACTATAGGACTGAATCTGTTCCTGTTGATTGTGTCCCACATTGTTCTCAAGTTTTTCTTGGACTCTTGCATTTTTTGTTATTTGTTCTTCTCTTAGATTACAAACTATAGATTTGTCTTCAAGTTCACTAATCTAGGTTTCTATCTCTTCAAATCTGTTTCTCTGTCGCGGGCCCCCACTCAATTCTGGCTCCAATCCAAGAACAGTTAATTCTCATAACATGGCCCTACATGATACTCACCTTCATGAAGAGAATACTGAAGATAAGGGTGCTATAGTAAAGTGTGGTGAAAAAAGCAGGTGGTGCCTAACTATCAATTGGAATAGTGTCTGGGGTCTTAAAGGTTTGTATTCAAACAAGCAGCCATCCAAATGAGGCTAAGTTAAGTCCATATGGTCCATCTAAGTAAGTCCACAGGGAAGAAAGGTGCCAGGTTGTGGGATCCAAAAACGACAATAAAAAATCCAAATATGATGAAGGGAAATGTATCAGAGCTTATTTTGTGACTACTCAAATTGTAGGAGGCTAAGGAAGACAATGAGTGCCCAAAATACATCTTCAAAGTAGCTACTCAGATTAAGCCTCTGGCAGATCCCCTCTGGCCACAGGCAAGGGATGCAAACAACTTTACTATCAGACAGAGATTATGGTAAACTTAATTAGGGTGGATTAAACTATGGTATAATATGATGCAAAATCAGTTGACCTCTCTATTGACCCAACTAAATTTTCTCTAGGCTTAAATATTTCTTGCTTATTCCATGGAGAAATTTCTTCTCTGGTTTTTTAATATTACTGGTGGTATTTCTTTATTGCTCTTTATTTTATTTATGTCTTTATATTATTATTGCTGTTTCATTTTGTTTTATATTGTTTCTGTTAGGTTTCCAAGTTCATGAAGCACAGAAGTGGATCCATAGAGAAAATAACTGAATAAATAGTTTATCAGGAATGGGGGTGGGTGGGGAGGAGGTGAATTGGGAAACAAATAACAAATACGGGAGGAAGGAAGAAACAATAGAAATTATTATGATGATGTATATTTGACACTTTTCAAAGATGATTTAACTATGGAAGTTTATGGTATTTTACACTGATAAAATTATTTTAAAAATAAAAATCTTTACATTAACAAGTAATCTTATATTAAGAAGGTATTTTCAGCCCATTCACAATCAAGTCCATAAGTCTGATGCAGTCAGTATCTTCTTCATACTCACATAACTGCAGGCTGATGATGCAGAAAGGTGAAGCACAAAGTAGGAATATCATAGATCAAGGGATGCAAAGTTTAATGGAATTAAAGTCAGTGGAAACATGGCAGGGTATCAACAGTTCCCAGAGTTGAGTGGCTCATATGGGGATGTCTCTGGGGACAGGCAGATCCCCAGCAATCACGAAGCCCCAGCAATCAGGAAGGGGCAGGTAGACTTCTCAGGGTCACTCATTTTTATACAAAAAGGTTTTGAAACCCTGGAGGTTTCATCAGTTGTGATCCAATTGATTTGGACCCTGATCCTACCCTTACCCAGGAGTGTCCAGTTGACATAATCCCTAACCATCACAACATCCATACAGTTTTCCTTATTGCTTCATTTTTTAAATCTATTGTTTATTTTCTCTTCCCTTGTCCTATGCAACAGGAGACATCAATAATTCTCTGAGAGTACAGACACACCTCTGGGTCCTGCAAACCTACCTCACTGGGCAAGGAACACTACACAGTCTGATACCATCTGAGCAATAAAAGTTTCCAGCCACCAAAAGCCAAAAGTTGGTTCTTTGAAAGGATAAAAAAAAATTGACAACCCCCATAGCAAAGTTCAAAAAAGGAAAAGAAAGAGCAGAATATAATATCTAGAATTAAGGATGTAATGGTGGAGTCACAACTGATGCCAATTAAATAAAAAAAATTAATGCAGCATTACAAAATATTGTATTGCAATAAATTTGATAATCTGAATGACATGCACAAATACATGGAGAAACACTATCTTTTAAACAAGCAACCATCTAGCTGAGAAGCAACAAAGCCCACATGGAAGAAGCACACCAGTCTATAAGATCATGATGTGTCTATGGGATCAGGTATCAGGCATCAAAGAACAAAAAATCATATCATTGTGAATGAGGGGGAGTGTGGAGTGGAGACTCAAAGCCCATCTATAGGCAACTGGGCATTCCCTTGCAGATGGGTCGCGGGGAGGAGATGAGCCAGTCAGTGTGCCGTATAGCACCAATGAAACATACAACTTTCTTCTAGTTCTTTAATGCTCCCCTCCCGACACACAATTATGATTCCAATTCTATCTTACAAATCTGGCTAGATCGAAGGATGTACACTGTTACAGAAAAGAACTGGAAACACATGGAATCCAGGACAGATAAACCCCTCAGGACCAACAATGAGAGTAACGATACCAGGAGGATAATGGTAAGGTGGGGTAGAAAGGGGGAACTGATCACAAGAATCTACATATAACCCCCCTCCCTGGAGGTGGACAACAGAAAAGTGGGTGAAGGGAGACATTGGACAGTGTAAGACATGACAAAATAATAATTTATAAATTATCAGTGGTTCATGAGGGAGGGGAAACTGAGGAGCTGATACCAAGAGCTCAAGTAGAAAGCAAATGTTTTGAGAGGGATCATGGCAACAAATGTACAAATGTGCTTGACACAATGGATATATGTATGGATTGTGTAAAAGTTGTACGAGCCCCCAATAAAATGATTTTTAAAAGGAAAAAAGATTAAACATAAAAAACACTGTCTTACTAAATTAATTCACGTGGACATTATGATCCTGAACAGATCCACAGCAAAAAGAGAAACAGACAAGGTCATCAGGAAATTTCCTACTAATAAAAGCCCAAATCCAGATGTCTTCACAGATGATTTCTGCCAATATTCAGAGAAGAGATGACACCAATCCTACACAAACTCTTCCAGTATATAGAAAGGAACAGCAAACCCCAAAACCCATTCTATTAAGTCTCCATAACCCTAAGACTCAAACCAGGCAAAGACCATACCGCAATAGAGAACGATAGACCAATATCTCTCATGAACATAGATGCAAAAATTCTAAAAAAATCTTGGGCAATAGAATCCAACAACATATCAAAAAAAAAATAATACATCATGACCCAATGGGAATCAGACCAGGGATGGAGGATGTTTCAGCATTCAGGGGAAAAAGTGAATATATTCTACCACTTTAACACAAAAAAGAATAAGAACCAGATTATCATATCAATTGATGTGGAAAAAGCATTTGATAATAGCTAACACCCACTTCTATAAACACTCTCAAGAAGTTAGGACTAAAAGAGAAAATCCTCAACATAATAAACATAATAAAGGCCATATAGTTAATATTACATCCAATGGAGAAAGTCTGAAAACATTTCCAATGAATAAGGCAATCCAATAAGGATGTTCCTTATGCCACCTTTAAGTTAACATTGTGCTAGAAGTCCTAGTCAGTACCATAAGAAAACAGCAAGAAATCAATGGAATACAATTGGACAATGAGGAAATGAAACTTTCACTAAATGAAGCCAATTTTATTTTATATATTAAGAATCCTAAAATGTCTACAATAGGACTGTTGGAAACAATTGGGGACTTTAATAGAGTAGTAGAATATAATATTAAGATCAATAAGCACTTGGATTCTCATATACCATTAATGAGTCTACCAAAAAAGACATCAAGAAAACAGTACCGGTCACAATAGCCACACAAAAGCTGAAATATTTAAGAATAAACCTAGCCAAACTGCCCGCTTGCCCAATATAAAAGACCTGTACAAAGAAAACTACAGAACAGTTTTACAAGAAACCAAAAGGGACCTACACAAATGGAAGTACATCCGCGTTCATGAATCGGAAGACCTAATATTGTGAAAATGTCAATACTTCTTAAACCAATCTACAAATTCAGTGCAAGACAGATCCAAATTCTACCACGATTCTTTAAAGAAATGGAAAAATTAACTACCAAGGAGAGGGAAGAAGTCCAGGATAGGCAAAGAACTCCTCCAAAGGAACACCAAAGTGGTCTTGCACTCCCTGACTTCAAAACCTACAATACAGCCACAGTTGTTAAAACAGCCTGATACTGGTATAAGGATAGATAGATGGACCAATGGAACAGGACAGAACACTGAGAAATAAAAGCAACTGCATACAGACAACTGATTTTTTACAAAGGCCAAATAAACATTAAATGGGAGGCAGATGCCCTATTCAAGAAATCGTGTTGGAAAACTGGATATCCATCTGCAGAAAAATGAAACAAAATACATATCTGACGCCATGCACAAAAACAAACTCAACGTGGATCAAAGACCTAAATATAAAACCCAAAGCTATCAGGATCATCAATGGAAACATTGGGACACAGCTCCGTGCCCTAGTGCAGGAATGCATGGCTATAGGAGATAATAAAGGAAGCACACTCCATGGAAGATAAAATAGATGAGTGGGATCTATTAAAATGATACACTCCTGTACACTGAAAGATTTCATTAAAAGAGTAAAAAGAGAGCCCATGGATTAGGAAAAGATAATTAGCAACAACTTAATGGACAAGGGACTAATCACTAAAATCTATAGTGTTTTACAAGCCTAAAATAAGAAAAAAATCTAACAACCCTGAGAAGGTGGGCAAAGGACTTTAACAGATGATTCACAAAGGATGACTCTCGAATGACTAATAAGCATATGAGGAAATGCTCCTGTTCACCTGCCATCCAGGAATGCAAGTCAAAACAACCATGAGATATATTCTACATCCATAACTATAGCTCAATAAAAAAAAAAACACAGCAGAACAACAAATTCTCAAGAGGATGGGGTTAGATTGGAACTCTCATTCACTGCTGGTGGGTCTGTAAATACAGCCACTGTAGAAAGCAATATGGAGATTCCTAAAACAGATGGCAATTGAAATACCATATGATCCAGCAATATCATTGTTGGGTATATACCCAAAGAAATAAGAAACAGATCACGAACAGTCATATACTTGCCCAAGTTCATTGCAGCAGAGTTCAAAATAGCAAGAAGTTGGAAAAAGCCTAAATTCCCATCAGTAGAATATTGGATTTAAAAACCTCTGGTTTATACACAAAATGGAATATCTACATCCATCAAAAATAGCTTTGAAACCTTGAATGCTTCAAGATATGGAGGGATCTGGAAGACATTATGTTGAGTGTAGTCAGACAATCACAAAAGGACAAATATTGTATGAGTTCACTGTTGTAGGAACAAGCAGCAGAATAGGAACCCACTCAATCTGCTTCCCAGAGAAAACAGACAGCCTGGTAGAGACCCTGACTGGTGTCAATGAACCATCCACTCTAGGTATTTTTTTAAAAAATCATTTTATTGGGGACTCTTACAGCTCTCATCACAATCATATATCCATCCATTGTGTAAAGCACTTTTGTACATATGTTGCCTTCATCATTTTCAAAACATTGTCTTTCTACTTGAGTCCTTGGTATCAGCTCATCCCATCACCCTCTCCTCACCATCCCTCCCTCATGAATCCTTGATAATTTATAAATTGTTATTTTTTTCATTATAAATTGTTATATATCTTAACCCAACTGCTGTCTCCCTGCACCCACTTTTCTGTTGTCCATCATTGTCGATCATTGTCCCCCCTACCACCCCTTTACCCTACTGGTATCGCTACTCTCATTATTGTTCCAGAGGGGTTTATCTGTCCTGGATTCCCTGTGTTTCCAGCTCTTATCTGTACCAGTGTACATGCTCTGGTCTAGCAGAATTTGTAAGGTAGTATTGGGGTCATGATATTAGGGGGCGGGCAGAAAGCATTAAAGAACTCGAAGAAAGTTTTATGTTGTACCATTGCTATCCTGCACCGACTGGCTTGTCTCTTCCTTGTGACCTTTCAGTAAGGGGATGTCCAACTGTCTACTGGTGGGTTTGGGGTCTCCACTCTGCCCTCTCCCTCATTCACATGATATGATGTTTTGTTCTGAGTCTTTGATGCCTGATACCTGATTCCATTGACACCTCTTGATCCCACAAGCTAGTGTGTTTCTTCCATGTGGGCTTTGTTGTTTCTCAGCTAGATTGCCACTTGTTTATCTTCAAGCTTTTGAGACCCCAGATGTTATATCTTTTGATAGTTGGGCACCATCAGCTTTCTTCTTCTAGGTAAGAGTTTTGAAGGTCACATTTCCAGAGGATGCCCCATGTCAGCCTGGATTGAATGGTTAATGGAGGGATAGAGATTATTGTGTACTGACTGAATGGCTACCATGTATAGCTATGATGAAGTCCCCCAGACAGGTAGACAGCCCTATCAGATTGATGAATGATAATGATAGGAAAATCAATCAGGAAAATGGAAAGGGAACAACACGTCTAGGGGAGCAGGAATGCATGACCGTTGTTAGGAAAACTGGGTGGCTGATCTTCAGGTGGGGTTGAGAGAGAATTACTAAAAACACTGGGCAACCTTAGTGGTGAACTGTCACTAGTGGTATGCACCGAATGGGCCAAACTAACTGGGGCTTCTGGGTGCCTTATGGGAACCCAGATCAGGTGCCATTGAACCCTGGGGCATTGAATCCTGGATCTTCAAAGCACATGGCATGCATCAGGATATCATATCTGATGCTTAAAATCTACTAGGTGAACTGGAAACTACCTCAAACATACTTATAACCTAAGGACTTAAGATGGAAAATACATCGTATCTTAAGAAGCAGAAGATGGCTGTTCAAGTTGGTTGAACTATTGATAGGCGGCAAACATGATCTTGCTATATCAATACACTATGTGCTGTATTAAGATATGTATTATTCTGGAAAAGCTGCAACTGCTTTTCTCAGTGATTATTATTGTATATTTTCCTTGACAATTAACTCCCATTGTTTGTGTAATAGAATCCAGCCATGAAAGTATTGATTCTGTACAAATGAATAATTGAGGCAATTTGATTGAGTTAGCCTACATTGGCCCAATATCCCTATCTCAACACTGCTTTAAAAAATAGTACCAGGGATTAATCAAAGACAATGTTAATAGGAGATTGTTATGCCCCAGGGGGTGATTGATAAAGTAATATGAAGGTTTTGAAAGGGAGCTTAAGGCAGATTAAAATAACAACAACCATAGATCCAAGAATGGGTTTTGGTCTCACACTAAATTCTAGCTCCAACTTAATAATAATTAGTTCTTACATCATGACCCTGCTTAATTCTCGCCCTTAGGAAGGGTACACAGAAGATATGGGTGCTGTGGTAAAATGTGTTGAAGAAAATAAATGGTACCCAGCTATCACATAAAGTAGTGTCTGTGGTCTTAAAAGCTTTTTTCGAAACAAGCAGCCATCTAAGTGAGATGTCAACTAAGCCCACCTGAAAAACTAAATCATCATTCATCAACGAAGCATTAAGAATCAAATAATCCTAAGTCAAAGTAGGGAATAGTATCAGAACCTAAATTGTGAGTTTCCTGTTTTCAGAAGGCTTTGGATACATTTCTGAGAATTACATAGGAAATAAGACTGATGATTTCCCTCTTATCTATAGGGATGTAAGGAATGTGCTTGCTAAAGAGAATGCATTGGCGAGATGACTGCAGAAATAAAAATGATAAACCTGACGTGGAAAGTGAAAACCTTGTCACTTGATTCCCTTTTTGATGCATGTTAGACCTGAGCGGATTTTCAATATTCTCTGTATTTTTTTGTTTTGCATTTGTTCATATTGTGGTTTATCGTATATGTGTTATATCACTGGGGGACACTCTTCGATTTGTATGTTTTTCAGTATATTTAACCCAGGATTGATGACCCTATAGTGATAGTAAGTAGAATAAGTGTTTCAGGGGGAGGGGGGCCCTCAGATTTGGTGGAATAGGTGGGGGGTAAAAGGGAGATGATATCAAGGAGTTTAGGAAGGAAAAATATATTTTGAAACTTATTGAGGTAGAAATTATACAATACTGCTTGATGTGATTGAACTATGACATAATATGATATCTGTATTAACTCCCAATAAAATGGTTTTGAAAAAATTGAGGAAAATATATGACATATGCGGGAACATATAGAGGTATAACTTGCAAGTTAAAATTCTAAAACAGAAAGAGATGAAATTGAGCAAATAAAATTGTCAAAGGGTTTTTGAAAGGAGAAATCCATACTATTGTGAAAGATGAGACATTTTTAATTCAAGGAGACAAATAAGAAGCTGAATATCAGCAGACAAAGTGAAGACAAATGATCACTATAGAACAATCAAATAGTTTAAGTTCAAGTTGGGCAAATTAAATTACCTTTTTAATTATTATTTTATTCTCAATTTTAAGTCAGCCAATTATCTTTTGCAAACCAGTTGTCACCCTCGCAATTATAATGATTTATACCTACACTATACCCTATATTACTTTTTTGTACAGTGATAATTCTGGCTCCCTATTTTTAGTCTTTTAAATTTGCTTTACTTTGAAGTCAGCTTTAAGTGGTTTGATTTCTGGGTGGTGGTGTCTCATATGTTGACCTCAGGTCGATAACTGCTGCTGTTGACTAAAGAACTTCCCCTAGCAATTTGTAAGTTTGGGGTTATTTGTACACAGTCCTTTAATTTCCACATATTTGGAAAAATCCCTTATTTCTTACTGATATTTGAAGGATGATTTTACTGGACAGAAGATTTATGGCTGACAGTTTTGCCTTTCAGGGTATTATATATGTCATTCCATAGCATTCTTGCCTGCATGATTTTTGCTAACCAATTGGATCTTATTTTTATTTATTATTATTTTTGATCATTTTATTGGGGGCTTATGTAACTCTTATCACAATCTATACATCAATTGAATCAGGCATGTTTGTACATATGTTCTCCTCATTCTTTTCTACACATTTATTTTTTTTTAACTTTGATATTTTTTCTTTTTTATTTAATAATTTTATTGCTTATTTTTATTTATTGTTCTTTGTAGTCAACTTTTAATTTCCTGAGATACTCTCAGAATTCTTTCCTTGTCCTTAATATTGCAAAGTTTGACTCTAATATGTTTTGGTAATATTCCTTTGGTTTTTACCATGTTTGGGGTTCTTCCATCTGTTTCAACAGTTATTTTCTCCTCCTTCATGATGTTAGGGAAGTTTTTTTTCCAGTAGTTCTTGGACTACTTTCTATGTTGAATTTTGTTTCCCCTGTTCTGGGACACCAATAAGGCATGAATTATTCCTCTTGATAGTATGCCACAAAATTCTTAAACGTTTTATGCATGGTTTTGACCTTTTTATTGATTATTCTTATAGTTTATTGCTCTCAAGGGACTTATCTTCATGCTCATTTATTAAGATTTCTGCTCTTTCAATTCCACTGCTTTGCTTCTTCAGAGTATTGTCTAAATATATCTTATTAATTTTGGACTTTGTCAGGAGATTTTGTAAGGTTTCTAATTTTTAAAACTTATTTTTCAAGATTGATGAGTTCTTCTATAGTTTTTCTCTGTATGTCCTCCATCCTTTTCTCCATCCATTGAAAGTACCTGAGAATGATTCTTTTAAATTTATTTTCCATTGGTTTCAATGCCTTTTATTCCCAGAGAGTGGCCTTTCATTCTGTGCATTGGTTACTGCTTTGTGTCATTCTGTCTTGCTTCTTCATATGAACAGAAACTGGTATTTCTGAGACATTGACCTATTCATTATTTTATTGTTTTTTTCTTGATCACATGTAAAGGAATAGGTAGTGCTATGTGGGATACAGACAGGTTTTTTCCAGTTTGTTCCCCCCAAGTATATGCCAAACCTAGGGCACTGCTTACAACACATGGTAAATGACTGTAGCACATGAGAGGTCAGCTACTTAGAGGTTATCTCCCTGAGGATATCAGCCATATAGTGAAATCAGACCTAATGTCTGTCCCACCATAGGTGGGGCCCATTCCCTGCTGATAAGGAACAGTGGATTGTGTCTCTGAAGGAGAGCCCAGAGACAAGGTCAAGTCAACTCAAAGATGACCAAAGTTAGGCTGTCACCTTGAATTTAGGATACACCCATCTTATCATGTGTACCCTAGACCCTCCCCTTCCTATTACAAGTGCACCTCTATATCGTTCCCCTCTCATTGCATGTATTACCTATGGTACAACTCATCCCCGTTATGATGTAATCAGGGGAGCTTGCACGCCCCCTAAGTGTATATAAGCCCTGATTAGAAATATACTCACTCTCTCTCCTCCTTTCTTCCATCACCTCCATGTGGACCACCAAGAGAAGCTGAGGTGAGCATGCTGCCATGAAATGTGTCTGACTCCTTTATTTTGCTCTCTCTCCTATCCCTCCTATTCACTATGACTTTACTGGAATCTTTATATATTATTGCCATATAATTGCGCCTACAGAACCTGCAGTTGTCAGAGGCTGGTTTACTCTGACAGTGCTAATTGTTCACTAGTTGCAGCTTTTAAAGTGTTGGAGTTTCTAAATAGTATTCTGACAATTGACTTCATCAGTGTGGTAGTTATATAATCCGGTGTCAATTAGGGACTTAAGTGTGAAGGGGTGTAGTTTTGCCTGTCAATCAGGCCACAGCTTGATGACCACATTTGGAGGTGCGACAGAGATAAATAACTCACTCCCTGAGAGACATTACTGACGACAAGCCTGGCGGAGCTATGCTGATGCAGCGAGAGCCCTTGGAACTGGAGGAGTCACATGGAGACCCCTGCCAGTGCTGAGAAGCGTTTACAGCCACTGTATCCATAAGACTTTCAACCCACTGTGATCTTAATGTATTCAATATTATTGTATTACTGTGTGCGTCTAAAGAGGAATTCATGGACTAGTATTGGATATATGGACTAATACTAGACTTATGGACTTGATCTACACTGGGCTGGGATGTTTTCTCAATATTCAATTGCTCTTGTATATAAAGCTATTTCTTATACACATATGAGTTTCCCTCGATTTGTTTCTGTAGTCTACCCAGACTAACACAATCAGGTACAATAAGTAAGAAATAGTAACAAATGAAACAAATCAAAAACACAAAGAAAGACTACTAACAAGACCAAGCAATCAATCATAACACCACACATACATACAATACGTGAACCTATAGAAGGAAGGTAAAGATAAGTGTCCTCCAATCTGTGTACAAAGCTATGGGTCTGTATGTTCTCTGGGTTTCATGGAGCTATGGGGAACCTGATAGGATGTAGCTTATCTGCGTTTACCTCCTGTGTTGTACAATTGTCCCATTAATTCTATCCCATTTTAAAAGTGCACATGCTCTTTCATGAGTGTGAAAGGAGACAAAGGTAGACAATAATCAAACATAAATCCAGGAATGGGTTTTGGATTTGTACTAAATGCTAGCCCTAGCTGGTGAACAATTAGTTCGTACATCATGGCCCTGATTGATACTCGCCCTCAGGAAGGGAACACAGAAGATATTAGTGCTATAGCAAAATGTGGTGAAAAAAATCAAATGGTGTCTGGCTGTCAGATAAAATAGGCTGTGGGGTCTTAAAGTCTTGTCTCCAAACAAGCAGGCATCTAAGTGAGACATCAAACAAATCCACATGGAAGAAGCTCACCAACATCAGTGACCAAAGGATTGTAAATCATATAATCCAAAACCGAAGGAGCCTAAATTGTGAGAATCTGGTTGGAGAAGGCTATGGACGACAGAGGGATCCCAAGATATATTAATGGGATCTTCACAGGAAATAAGCTTCCAGTGATTTCCCTCTATCCATAATAGAAGGATGGGAAGAAAGCGGTTACTAAGCATAGTGTATTGGAGAGATGATGATAGAAGATCAAAATGATAAAACTGACTTGCATGGCCAAAACTTTGTCAGTTGATCCCTCCTCTGATAAATGTTATGCTTAATCGGATTTTTTTTAATTCTGTATTTTTTTGTTTGTTCATATTGGGAGTTATCTCAGATGTGTTTTGAGGGTTTGGGGGGTTCAACCGCTTACATTTTTGTCATATGTTTTTCTGTTTCTCAGTATAAGAAATAAAATATTGATGAACCTATAGAAACAGCAAGTAGAATAAGGGTTTCTGGAGGTTGGGGGTGGGGTGGGGTGTGTACAGTGGTGGTTGGGGAGGATAAAAGTAGTCAAGGGGTTCAAGAAGTAAAATAAGTTTTGAAACTGACTGTGGTAGCAATTGTATAATTCTGCTTGATATGATTGAACTATGGAATGATATCTGTATTAACTCCTAATAAAATGTTTCATATATATATATATATATATATATACTGTTCCCTAGAGGTAAGGATGAGGACATTTAGTCTCATGTACTGTGGACATGTTATCAGGAAAGATCAGTCCCTGAAAAAGGACATCATTCTGCAATGAACCTGAGTATTCACCTTGCTGCTTCTAAATTACTTGGATTTATACACAGAAATGAGGTTTCTGAGCCAGCTGGTAGTTCCACCTATAGTATTTTGAAAAATCATCACATTTTTTCCATAATGATTGTACCATTTTGAATTCTAACTAGTGCTAAGACTCAATTTCTTCACACCCTCACCAACATTTCTTATATTTATTCTTCTATTTACTTATTGTATACCTGAGCCATCTTAGTGGGAGTAAAATTTTATGTCATTGTTGTTTCAATTTTCATCTCTCTGATTATTCAAGACATTGAGTATCATTTTATTTGATCTTTGGCTATTTGAATATTCTCTTTGGTAAAATGTCTGTGCAAGTCCTTTGCCCCCTTTATTAAGATATTTGCTTTATCTTCTAATGTATAAACACCCACTATGAAGAGGATTAAAAATTTTGTAAAAGATAGTTTTTTTCTCCACAAAACTTCTATAGCCACTATTTTATAGTTAATATAAGACCCCATTGACTCTTTGATTCCTAAAACTAATCTCTTTCTTAGTCTGGGTTCTCTAGAGAAGCAAAACCAGTGAAGGGTATATATGTGTGAAACAAACAGACAGACAAAAAAAGTTACATCCACCAATTTAGTCTGGCTCATATCAATCCTAATATAAATCTTTATGAAGCAGATAACCTCATGTTTATGTGGCTGATGACTTTGAATCACCTACCTTACAGTTAGCAGTCCAACAAGTTCCCTATGGCACCACAAGGTCTCCTGATGTGTGTGTGTGTGTGTGTGTGTGTGTGTGTTTGTATCAAACCAAACTCACTGTCGTTGAGTCAATGCCTACTCATGGTGGCCCTATTGGACAGAGGAGAAATGCCCATGTTGGTTTTTGAGACTATAATTTTTTATGGGAGTAAAAAGCCCTTTCTTTCACCTGTGGTGTGGCTGGTGATTTCATACTGCTGATCTTGCAGTTAGTAGTCCAATGCATAACCACAAACTACCAGAGTTCCTGATGTAAGTATATGGACAAGTCTATATCAAGGAAATGATTTAATTGTACAAGTTGACACATTTCAAGTCTGTTGTTCAGTTATTTTGTTGGAGGCTTCTGACTTGCATAAGTGCAGACGCTGATCAGCAGGAAGATGATAGGTTACTAGCTCCATCCAAGGTCTGAACATTAGTCTAGGGGCTTCAGTAGTGAATAAATCCAGGATTGGTAGGACATTGATAACTCCAAGATTGGCAGGAACTGCAGGAAATCATTGACTAAAGTCCAAAGAACCAGAGGCCAGATGCCGGAACCAGACTCAACAAGAGTAAGCAAGTTTTCCCATAGGATTTACTTATATTGAAAACAGGTTACACATTGTAAAGTATTTCATTGGGGGGTGGGTTTGTGGTGGTGGTGGTATGTTACTAGGTCCTAATTTCCAAACTACTAGCAATCCTGGTACAGACAAGTTGATACAACCTTACCTATCAAAGTTCAACCTTGTCAACTAGACACCTGTATACATCTCATTAAACTATATATAACCTCTAAATAAAGACAATTATAAAATCACAAGTGTGACTGACATGGTAAAAAATTAACACATGTACAACCAAAAGTGAACTCACCCTATTTAAATCTAATATTTTATAAGTAATCAGAATAAAAATATATGATACATACAAGGAGGGAATTCTCATAACAATTACAGTCTTTGTTTCTGTAACTGATCATGTTTTCATAGTTGGTATTTAGAACCACTTTTTTCCCACTATTCTCTTTAACACCAACAAAAACCTCAGCTGACTATGGTTATTTGCTTGATGGTGTGACCAAAAACTTTATTTCTGGAGAATCTGGGCCTTTAGGAGAAACATTTTCAATGAGTTAATTCTCACTCATAGTGATCCTGTAGTGCAGAGTAGAACTGTCCTTCTTGATTTCCATGGTTGTAAATATTTCAAAGAGAAGAAGCCTCGTGTTCCTTTTGCATATAAATGGGTGGGTTTGACTATTTTTACCTTGTGGTGAAACTTTCAAAGCATAACATAAAATGCTACTAGGGCTCACTGGGTCATGAGTAGTCATGTTGAAATTGGGTTGCAGTTTAGCACTGACTTTAATCACTAGGTATGGAGTTAATAAGAAATATCCTAAGAAATCTCCTGGATTACAGATATATTCTTCTTTACCCCCATTATGTAAAATCAGTCCAATTTCCCCTTGTTAATCAGGATCAAGCATACAGTTCAATACAATAACTCCTTTCTTTGCCTATTAACACAGAGACATGAGGAGCCCAAAATGGTCAGGATGCATTCTTAGTTCCCAATTCAATGGAATCATTGATGCATTTACAAGTGGCAGTATCCCTCCCTTTGGAACTGAGACATCCAGATCATAATACCATACAGTCACAATAACAGGAAGCAAAAATGTTGCAAGTGGACCATATGGGAGTAACTGAATGATGTCTCTCCAAATTTCCACCCCTTGCTTCCTAGACTATTAGAGAAAAAGTTCCATATATTGAGTGCTGGTTTACAGCATATACAACCTCCCCTAACCTTGCAAAGTATTGCCACCTAACTGATGCCATAGTTGCATTTTTATAGATCAGCAGTTCTCAAGCTGTGGGTCTTGACCCCTTTGGAAGTTGAATGACCCTTTCACAAGGGTTGCCCAATTCATAACAGTAGCAAAATTACAGTTATGAAGTAGCAGTGAAAACAATTTTATGGTTGGGGGGTCACCACAACATGAGGAACTATATTAAAGGGCCGCAGCATTAGGAAGATTGAGAACAACTGCTATAGATAGATTAAAGGCCATAGGGAGAACAATGGCTCTATAAAGCCAGCTGCTTCAGTATGATGAGAAACATGGTAAAGTCAGTGAATTCCACTGATATGAGCCCATTACAGCACTTTATTTATTGAAGTGGGTCTCTGTTTCTAGGCAGTGCTGTCTGAGATTTCATGCTAGTGGACGAGGCATTCTGTAAGTCCACACATGGTAGTTTTACCAGAAGCATTGGATGTAGAGAAGTACTCTGTATCTAGAGAAGTGTTTATTCCAGTAGAAAAAAACTATTTCCCTTTACATGTGGGAGCAGTCTGATGTAATCAACATGTCACCAGGTTGCTGGTTTATCTCTACAAGGAATGATCATATTTTGCTGACTCACTATTGGCTTCTCCTGTGTCAGTCTTGGTGAGTGTGAGTCCATGTTGCTGAGTCCAGAAATACCTTCCATTCCTGACACCATGATCATTTTGTTAATGAGCTCATTGGGCGGTGACAAGAATGGCTGGTGGGAAAGGTTTTCATGTTTCCACAGAAAGTGTCAGCTAATCACCTTGATTGTCAAAATCCTCTTCTACCAAGATATCACTTTGTTGAGTATCCAAATGAGACACAGATATCTTCACTTTTTTGATCCATCCACATACCTCTTTCCCACAACTCCTTTCACCAATTTTCTGACCATGTCCTTCCAAATCCCTGACCATTCAGCCAAACCATTAGCTAATATTTTCACATATTACCATTTCTCCTTTCAAGGAAAATGAATAAGTGCACTTCTCAATGTTCTGGCAATTGGGAGTATTTCCCTTCACCTCTATCTTTAATGGTGGTCTCAGAAAGGGGATGTAGTGCTGGCACTGTCCACTTTCAAGTGGTGCTTGTGTAGTAAGAAGAACCATCTATAAACCAAATCTGAGTGTTCTTTACCTCAGTCACTTGATAACAAGGAATGCACCATGAGGTCATAGGTGCATCCAGGGAGATGGAAAGTAATGTAACAGAAGTATAGATTATGGACATTTGAACCACTTATTTAAACAGTTTACTTGTGCTTTTAGGCATGATCCAGTCAAATCTCAGAAATACTACTTTCATGTAATTATAGAATGCCGATCTTCCCTTCTAATTCTATGAATATATATCAAAATACTCCTCTTCCAAGGCAATTCTTTGTTGGGCATTCAAATGAGACACAATTAGCTTCACTTTTTTGACCCATGTATCCACACAATTCCTTGTCACCAATTTTCTAAACACATTCCTTCTAAATTCCTGACCATTCAGTCAAATTATTGGCCACCATTTTACGTATTGCCATTTCTCTTTCTAAGCAAAATGAACAATTAGGTGAACACCTTGCTCATGATTTGTAGCTCAGACTTCCTGAAGACTTGGTGGCCCATCGTTAGATGCTGCACTTCTTACTAAGGCCAAGTAATAAACAAAAAATTATTTCTCAAAAGGAGAGTTAATATATTCTACTTGAGAGAAAGGCCAGACTTTATTAAAGTTTCCTAAGGACCTGCATTGTGACTCACCAATAGAAGCCTCCCAAAGCTTCCTAACTACCTCTGTAGCTGCCACTGATACCAAAAGCACCATTGGATTAGCTTTATCGTATAGCTCAAGTGACAGAGTTGCCTGCTCAGTAGACTGATTTTATTGTATAACCTTCTATTGCTCTAAACCTCATTGAAAACTAATAATTTTTTTAGTCACTTGAAAAATAGGCCAGAATAATACCCCTAAATGACAAACATTTTGCATCAGAAATACAAAGAGGCCCAGCAGGTGTTCTGCCTCTTTTTTTTAAGTTGTGAAAGGGGCAATAACATGCTTCACTTTAGTAAGAATATGTAAGCATACACCAAACTACTCAAAACTTACTTTCATGGAGTCAATCCAGACTCATAGTGACAGAGTAGAAGTTCTCGTGTGGGTTTCTGAGACTGTAACTCTCTACAGGTGTAAAAAAAATCTAATTTTTTTTCTCCCAGAGTGGCTGGTGGTTTCTAACTGCTAACCTCATGCTTAGAAACCAAAGTCTAACCATTACACAACCATCAGCAAACCACTGAACCCCTAAAAATTCCACTGAGGTGGAAGAGCTTGAATTTGTGTCAGGTTAGTTTCCAACTTCTAGCACCTAGATGTTTTACCACTAAGTTTAGAGTCATTGATATGTCTTTATTACTAGGGTCAATTATCAAAATATCATCAATGTAATGGACCAATGTTACATTTTGTGGTAAGAAAAGGAGATCAAGTTCCATGGGACTGAATTATGATGTGGTGCTGGAGAGCTGACATACCTTTGAGGTAGAATGGTGAATGTGTATTATTAGCCATGCACAAAACAAAAACCCAGTCTATTCTACGGCATTGATTTCGACTCATAGACTCCATAGGAAAGGGGAGAACTGTTCTTGTGAGTTCTTGAGAGTATAAATCTGTACGGGAGTATAAAGCTTCATCTTTATCCAGTGGAGTAACTGGAGGTTTTGAACTACTGACCATGTGTTTACTAGTCCAATGAATAACCATTACTTTACCAGGGTGTGGTGAAAATTGCTTCTAATGATTCTTTAAAACTGGAAAGGCTAGATAATTAGCTGCATATAAACTTATTGCTGTTGCTGTTGTTAGGTGCCATCAAGGTTGTTCTGACCCCTAGTGACCTTATGTACACTGCCCAGTTCTGCACCATACTGTTTGAGGCCATTATTGCTGACACTGTGAAAATCCATCTTGTCAAGAACCTTTCTCTTTTATGCTGCTCCACTGTTTTACCAAGAATGATGTCCTTCTCCAAGAACTGGTCTCCCCTGATAACCTGTCCTAAGTACATAAGAAGTTTCTCCTTCCTTGTCTTAAAGAGCATTCTGACTCTACTTCTTCCAAAACATTTTTTCCCCTTTGGGGAGTACATGGTACTTTCACTATTCCTCACCACACCATAATTCACATGCATCAATTCTACTTTGGTCTTATTTATTCAATGTCCAACTTTCATATGCAGAAGATGTAACTGAAAATACTATGGTTTGTGTCAGGTGCACTTAGTCCTCAAAGTGACAGTCTAGCTTTTCAACACTTTAAAGAGATTCTTCTGCAACAGATTTACCCAATACAATGCATCATTTTATCTCTTGACTGCTGCTTCCATGATCACTGATTGTGAATCCAAGTCATATAAAATCCTGGCTAACTTGAGTGTTTTCTTTGTTTACCATCATGTTACTTAGTGGTCTAGTTGTTAGGACTGTGTTTTCTTTACATTGAGTTGTAATCCATATCGAAAACTGCTATCCTTAGTCTTCATCATCAAGAGCTGCACACCCTCCTCACGTTAAATAAGCAAGTTTGTGTCATTTTCATATCACAGAATGTTAATAAGCCTTCTTCTAATTGTGTTGAGGAATTCTTAATATAACCGAGCTTCTCTGTATACAGAATGAATAAGTATGGGGAGAATATAACAATATAACCCTGAAACATGCATTTCCTGATTGTAAACCATGCAGTATTCCCTTGCTCTGTTCACAATGCCTGTTTATCCATGTACAGGTTAGACATGAGCACAATATAGTGTTATGGAATTCCAATTCTTCTCAAAAGCTCTTCATAGTTATTTGTGGCCCACACATTCCAAAACCTTTGCAGAGTCAATAAGACACAAGGTGATATCTTTCTTGTATTATCTGCTTTCAGCCAATATCCATCTGACTTCAGCAATGATATTCCTTGTTTCATGTCCTCTTCTGAATCCGGCCTAAACTTCTGGCAGTTGTCTGGCAATACTGCCACAACCATTGTCAGATGATCTTCAGCAAAATTACATTTGCGTGTGATATTAATGATACTGTTCTATAATTTGAACATTCTGGTAGGTCAGCTTTCTTTAAAGTGGGCACAAATATGGATCTCTTTCACTCAGTTGGCCAAATAGGTATCTTCCAAATTTCCTGGCATAGATGATAAGTGCTTCCCTTGCTTCATCAGCTTGTTGAAACATTTCAGTTGGTATTCCATCAATTTCTGGAGCTCTGTTTTTGGCTAATGTTTTCAGAGCAGCTTGAATTTGTTCCTTCAGTACCGTTGGTTCTTGCCTCTTGATTTGGTTGAATATCAACCAGCTCTTTTTGGCACAGTGACTCACTTTATTTTATTTTCTTTTTATGCTTCTGTAATATTCAATATTTTGCCCATAAAATCTTTCAATATTTCAATACAAGATTTTATTTTTTTCTTGAGTTCTTTCAGTCTAAGATATGCTCAGAGTGTTATTTATTTTTGGCTTTCTAATTCTAGGTCTGCACATTTCAGTATAATATTTTCCTTTGTTTTCTCAAGCTGCCCTTTGAAAAAAATTGTTTAGATCTTTTAATCCATAATTTCTTCCATTAACTTAGCTACTTAACGTGAAGAGCAAGTTTCATTGTCTTTTCTTATATGGATTTTGGTCTTTTAAATGAACTTTTGCTTTCTGCATGTATGCCGTTCTTGATGTCATCCCATAGCTTCTCAGGTCAGAGCAGCAAATGTTCTTGAAATGTTCTTGAAATTGAGATGGCATATTTCCTGGGTTATATTTTGGCTTTAGTGTACTTACATTAATTTTCTTCAGTTCCAACCTGAACTTACATATGAACAATGAATATTGTGTTCCACAGTCAGCCCTGGGCTGATATTGAGCTTCTTCATGGTCCTTCTCCACAGATGTAGTCAATTTGATTTCTGTGTATTCCATTTGGAACTTTCCATATGTATAGTAGCCATTTGTGATGCTGAAAATAGGTATTTGCTTTGAACAAGTCTTAGATCTTTCCAAATTCTGTCATATAATATTCAACTTCATTTCTATCACCCAGACTATGTTTTGCCAGTATTTTTTCTTTCTTTGTTTCCAACTTTTGAATCCCAATCGTCAATAGTTATCAATGCACCTTAATTTCATGTTTGATCTATTTCAGACTGAATATGTTGGTATAGTTCTTTAATTTCGGCATCACAAGCTTTAGTATTGGTGCATGAATTTAAATAATAGTTGTATTAATTGAATTAAAATATTAGGAGGTATATTATTTTTTTCAAAACCCATCAGAGATAGCGCTATTTAAATTTATGATAACTCACCATCATTTGCCAATATCCAGTTGTTGGGTTTTTTTTTGCACAGGTCAAATATATTACTTAAAAGGAGAAGTGGTAAGAATCACCACTCCTAAATCCTTCAGGTCCTGATGGTGATACAAATCTCTGCAATCCTTCTAGGAATATAATATTGATTTTTATTTATTATTTTCCTAGGTAGAAGCAGTTTGGATGGCTTCCACTTGTCTGTTCCTATTGCATTGGACCTTATTGCATATGCCAAGGATCCAATATTGGGATTATACTAGTTACTTAGTATACTTATTTCAATTGTGGATTCTGAAACTGGGGAAATTACTATTAAATGAATGTGAGAACCTACTGGACCCACTGTGAGATGGCCTAAACTATTCATAACTAAATCTTCTTATACTCCAACTCTGACTGTTGGGGCACAATGATGTTTTGAGTGTCTTGGAATTAGTGCCATTTCAGAGCCAGTGTTCAGTAATTACCCAAATGACTGGTTATTTCATTTGGGGAAGGTTGGAAGAAAGACGAGTAGTATAAATTTTTACCAGTGTAGTTGATTACTTCCTCAAGTAGCTCCAAGCTCTCTTTCATTCAAGATGCTGTGAGTCTGTAAACAAGTCTGGGAATTGAAGGATAGGCCATGATTATTCTTGATCTTCCTGTTATACTGCAAACCTCTTGGTCTAGAATTCTTCCACTCATACCAAACCAAAAACAAAACAAAACAAACCCTCCCTGCCGCAAGTCAATGCTGACTCATAGCGACCCCTTGTGGGTTTATGAGACTAACTGTTTATGGGAGTAGAAAGTCCAGCCTTTCTCTCATATAGATCCCCTCAATAGTTCATAGGTTCCCCATCTATATCACTCCTACAGACACCCTCCCTAAGTAGCCATTGCCATAGATCCATACATGTTAGATTATATTAATTACTACTTTGATTCTTCTGTTCATAACAGTAACTACACTCATCTTGTCTCTGTAGATTAAATGCTACCACTTGACCCTAACCCCCCATGGGAACCAATTAGCCCTATTTTATTCAAGTGTTCTCATTTAATTATAGAAATTCCCACTGCCAAATCTAAATTAGAATAGCAATTACAATAGTCTGCAAACATGTTTGGACTCTCTTCACTAATATTTTCCTCTCACTCTTGTGGTAAAAAGTATGTCTTCTGAGACCTCCATGTGTGCATCTATGTATCTATCTTGATAAATGCATTTTATGAAAATATCTCTGAACCTTTGGATTATTTTACCTGGAGCACACCAAGGAAATTCTGGTGCATTTACATTATTTATTGTAGGAAACTTCATAATCCATGCTTCAGTGGACCAAACAAATAAACCATTAGATCCTTTCCTAATGTCTGGTGTTGGATCATTGACTGAAGATTCTGTGCTACTGAGCCCATATCAATAAACTCAGACTGATATGACTTTTCTTTCTTTGTTCCATTTTCCAACAACCTTAATAGCCATTCCCACACACATTCTTCAGTTTCTGCTTGTACACCTCAGAAAAATCAAGAAGCTCTTTTAAGGTTTGTGTACCTCTCCCTGGGTCACAATTTGTACTTCACCCTTTCAGGCTCACTGGAACTTAAGTCTAGAATACGTTATGGGTGATAGAAGTGTTACTTGGGAACATTCAGGAATGTCTTGCAATATATTTACCACAGGTGGTGCTCTAGACAAACCTTCAAGTGCCATATCAGTAGATATAATTAGGTTAATTTCATTAAATATGGGTGAAAGAATAATGATTTTACTGATAATGGATTATCAGATAAAAATGGAGTAGTATCTTCAGATGGGAAGGGTGATGTTTTTGGTTGGTATGATTTAATGGAATTTGGAAGACTAATATCCTCATCTTCTTAATTCTCTGTACATATGTCCCTATCCCAAGTTTCAGGATCACATTTCTTCCCAATACTGCCTTCACTTAGATATCAGACACCATTCAAAATTGAGAATTCAGTTGATGGTGCAATCCAGCTTCTCTTACAATAAGGCAATGGGTTTATTTTTCAGCAGTGTCAGCTCTATTTTTAGAAGAAATAAGGTTTTCTTTCAGGCCACAAGAGAAACTTTAAGGTATTTTATGCAGTGCTCTAAACACACCTCTTTCTTTTCCCACTTTCGATTTTATAAATAGGTCCCGCAAACCCGTTTCCCTATACTTAGCATTTTGACAAAATTACAGAAAAGCGTCAAACACATGATTATGTAGAAAGTTGTTTCCCACCAATACTTGATTTTTGGTGATGTTTGTTTGCATATTAATATTGCCACTTCAAATCATAGATTAATAGCACCCTCCTTTCTAATAGATTTAGACTTATCACTGCCTTTAAAACTAATAAACCTCAGAACCGATTCAGAAAAGTCACACTTACTATTTTCTTTCTCCAGTACCACTCTTGGTACCAAATGTCTTAGGCTGGGTTTACTAGAGAAGTAAAGCCAGTGAAGCATATATAATGGTATGAAGAGAAAGAAAGAGGTTTATGACAAGAAAACGACTCACACAATCTTAGAAGGAGGGGATTTCTGAGTCCATGGATCATATTTTAGGCTGGAAGCATCTTCTGACTAGTGTAGCTGCAAAGATGATGAACACAAGATGGGGAAGAAGACAACAGTTTCTGGCTGCATATGCAAATGAACTCAAATCCACAGGTAAGATAGCAGGTTGCTGATGACTCCAAAGATTATCTGTAGTCTAAGGAACTAGAGATGCAGTAGTCAACCCAGCAAAAAAGTATGCAAGATTTCCCAACATATCCTCTTTCATTGGAAATAGAGTACATCCTGTAGGAAATCTCATCGTAGGGAATTAGTAGGTTTTAACTGCCAAATCACTGAGAATCCTGGACCAGCCCAGTTGACACCAAACCTTAACTGTTACAATTTTCTGATCTATATTCTGCTGTTTCACATTTTTATGAAGTCCTTTGATGAACTAAAGAATGCATTTTAACAGAGATTCCATGTACCCATATTTTTTGCTATTTTGGGTATTTTAATAGCAGATCATCTATCATTAAATGCTAGTCGCACTCTATATTTTCTACAAATATTTTTTCCACATTTAAGTCTTTAATCATTTTTAGTTGATTTTTGTGTTAAATCTGGGTCATGAATCTTGACTCATTCTTCTGCATTTGGATATCTAGTATTCACAGTAACGTTGATTGAAGAAAGTCTTTCTTCCTCATTGGATGCTTTTATCACCCTGTAAAAATATAATGACCACACATCAGTGTGTATATTCCCATTCTTTTATGCTTTCCATTAATATATGCATCTATTATAATATTATTACTAAGCTGTTTTAATTACTGTAACAGTATAACAGGTTTTGACTTCAGGAAGTATAAGTCCTCTAACTTTGTTATACGTAGTAAAAAAAATTAGCAATTTAAAGTATCTTGCCAATCTGTAGAAAGTAATGGATTAGTTGGTTTTTGCTTAGTTTTGTTTTTTCCTCTCAGTAAAGAAAGCTGCTGTAATTTTTCTTAGGACTGAATACATTGACTGCTTTAGGAAGTATTGCCATGTAAACAATACTTAGTTTTTCAATCCATGAATATGGAATGCCTTTTTAATTATTTATATCTCCTTTAATCTCTTCCAGCAGTGTTTTATAATTTTAGTATATGTTTTCCACATCATTGGTAAAATTTATTCCTTAGAATTTTATTACTTTAGATGTTACTGTAAATATAATTATTTTTAAAATTTCCTCTTCAGATTTATTATTGTTGCTTTATATAGGCACAACTTTTCTCCCTGTGTTAATCTTGTACACGGCAATGTTGATATTAGATTTTGCCATTTTCTTGTGGATTGTTTCTTGCAGCTTTTCTATATATAAAAATAAGGTGCCCATGCAGAGATAACCTTATCTCTTCTTTCTAATTTGGATCCCTTTATTTAATCTGATTAATCTGTTAATAAAATATCAAACAGCAGTGGTGAAAGCGGATATGCTTATCATATCTCTGTATCCAAAAGGAAAGATAGCAATTTTTCTCCATGGTATATGTTTGCTTCTGATATTTAATAAATGTAATCATATTGAGAATTATCCCTTCTATTCCAGTCTCCTTGAGTGTGTTTATCATGAAAGGCTACTGACTTCCCTCAAATATCTTTCCTGTATCAGTAGCGATGATCAATGGTTCTTTCCCTTAGTTCTGTTAAGGTGGTGTATATAACACTGGTGTTCCTAATGTTGAACCCTCCTTACATTTTGGGGGTAAACTCCAAGTAGTCATGATATATGACTCTTTCAATATGCTACTGTATTCTATTTCATAGTAAGTAGTTGATAATTTAGATATTAAACAGTTTTATTGGCAAGTAATTCACATCTTATAACTCAATAGTTCAATCATACTAAAAAGAGTTGCACAATCATCACTGCAAACAATTTAGAACATTTTATTCTTTCTTGTATTCGTGGTTATTAACTCCCTATTTCCCCCAATGTCCCCTGCCATTCCTCCAAGAAACTATTAATCCACTTACTGTCTCTAAAGGTTTACCTATCCTGAATTTCATATGAAAAACAATGCCAAAATATAACAAAAAAGCAGTGAGAAAGTAAAACAAAAAATTCAATAGAAAAAACCAAAAATATTGAAAAAACAAATTTAAAATGGGTCAAGAAGAAGATCAAATGACACTATTAAATTTTTGACTCTATTAAATTTCGACTCTTGTATTTTTACTGGTTTCAATATGAAAGTAATGATTTTATAGAAACTAGAAGTATTCCTTCCTCCTTAACATTTTGGGAAACGTTGACTTTGAAGTCAATTATTCTCTAAATATTTGATAAAAATCTCCCAAGATGTCATCTGTTGCAGAGTTTTTTGGTTGTTGTTGGAATTTTTTGTTTATTGATTCAATATTTTCCTGTAGTTTACTATATTGGATAATAATAACATTATCCAGAAGTTATAGTGCTAATACTGTGGATTATTTAAAAGATTAATATGGGGCAGGTTCATTGATCATCATTATCAACAAACAAATAAAGCTAACATTTTGTTTTTATCATGCCATTGTTGAATGCGTTTAAAAACTCTTCATCAATTGCTTCCACCATTTGAAGTTTTGCATTAATTTAATACTCATGAAATACTATAGCTTCTTGCTTTCAGTATCTATGATTTCTCAAGCACTTTCCCTTCAAAATAGAGCAGTCACACCAGTATTTGCAATGTTTTCGGGATTATGTCCCCTTAAAAATCTCTTTTAATTTTTTTAACTAGTTTTTAAAAATTTCTTTGTTAACTTCATTTGATTCCCAACAAGCTACATTGAGAGTGGTTACATGGATTTTAAAAGTTCCTAAGTCCCCAATTAGATTTATCCACTTTAAAAGTATTATTCTTTCTTTCTCCTTTGCTTGCAGGATACTCACAAAATGGTGGAGAAATGGGAATATCCTTGAAAACACGCCAAAAAGTTATTGATCCATGATGTTGCTCATGTATTTAAAAATAATTTTATTCTTCCCCCCCCAAAAAAAATTGAGTAAATGTGTGTTTTTCTGCACTTGAACTTAAGTACAGCTTCCTCAGTGGTCTTTTTCTATTCAATTACCTTTTTCACCATGTCAAAGCTTTTGTTCAGAGATAGATTTTACACAATCTTTTACATTAATTTAAAGGAAAAATTATAAAACATGAAACAAAAAGAGTATTAGGTTATTATAAAAATCGAATAATATACTAAACTCTTGAAAACCTTAATATCTTAAAATAAAAATGGAAAATATTAGCATTGAGGCTGGGAAAAATTGTGACCAGATAGGATTCACCCGTCTGGTGCTCCAGCTGCCAGATCAGAAAATTGGGAGGTAAGGTGTAAGGTGAAGGAAATGGGGAGGTGGAGTCCTGAAATTAGAACTAGGGTACTAAGGCCTCTCCTGAACCCCCTTTTGGAGTGTGATTTCCACTCACAAAGCAAACCAAGAAAGCTTTAAAGCACTCTAGCTTTGGCAAGCCCTTGCCAGGAACAGTGATTTCTTGAGACGGATGCCCTAGAGGGGTCAGAATCCCAGACAAGAGGAAAACCCCACTCCAGTTGCCTTTAGCTCACAGCCTGGGGATGGGTGGTGGTCGGTAGTCATAATTTAGAGTAGAAGAAAAAGCGGATATATCCATGTGGGAGAAAATAGGCGGAAAGTCGAGAGTCCAGGGAGTGAATTTAGTTCCTATTGGCCAAGAAGGAAACAACCCCCCTGATAAGCTGGATCTCCCCCTCTGAGGGTCATCCTGACAGTCCTGAAAGCAGAGCATATCATAAGCATATTTTTTTAAAAGGGTGAGATATATATTATTGGTATAAAACTCAACCCCCAGTCTGGTCGCTCAACTCCAAGAAGCAGATCAACATAAGAAGAAACCTAGCTAAAGAATAGGAGAACTCAGCTACAGGGCCTGGTGGCTTTTTGAATAACAAAGACCCGCTGTGGTAAGTGTCAGCTTCAAACAGCGCGGAGCTGCAGCACAGAGACTGTGGGAGAGAATTTAATTTGATATTTTTCTAGCTGGCCAGGGGGATTAAAAAAAGATAAAAAGTAAAATACTCTGCACCAGCAGTCTAGATTGAACAATAAGCCCAGCTGCCCTGTCAGTTTTTCTACACATAGCTGGGGAGGCCCTGCCTGTCCTGGGGCCCAAGCCAGGGCTGTGGGAACACCCCAGGCCCAGCCTTTGCTGCAGTGCTACATAGAGCACAAGGCAGGTATACCAATTAACTTCAGCACTCAACTGATGCCTTGCCATGGGTGTGATCTTGCCTTGGAAGTAATCCCACACAGCATCTCTGGAACCCTATATCAAATGCGTACACCACCCTGCTACCTTGAGGAAGAGTTGGAACTCCTCCAGCTTCACACACAGGTGATCAAGTCTCAGTTATCCCCTTACCTACTACTCTATTTCTTCTCTCTTTATCCACTAGCCCTTCTATGTTTCCCACCGCAGTCTCAATGAGCTCAGGTGTGTGTTGGGTTTTTTTCCCTCTCTCTTTCTTCTTTTCCCCCTCTTTTTCTTTCTTTTTGCCTCTTTCTCCTCTTCTCTCCCACTCTCTCCTATCAAATGCCACTACTGGCTTCCAGGCCACTACCCTCTGCTTAGGGCAAATCAACCCAAATAGCAGGAGGAACTCCAGCCTGGCCTCTATGGAAGTGCTGTACACGACACAAGGCAGCTTGGACAAACATCTACACCGTGCTGCACTGCTGAGGACCTCCATCAGGTGTTTAAGGTGATATTGTCAACTAGGACAATTCTGCCCAGCCAGCACCACTGGGTCTCTGAATTAAAAGGGCACACCAAACTGCCATTGTGGGGCAGGGTCTAAACCACTCTGGCCCCACATTCAAGCAATCAGGGATCAGCTATCTCTTTATTCTTTGTTTCCTCCTTCTCTCTCTCCTCCCTCTTTACCATCACCGCCAATCTTAGTGAACACAATTTGGTTGTTTCCCTCTTCTTTCTCTTTATTCTTTTTCTTTCCTCTTTCTTTCTTTGCTCTTTTCGCTTCTCTCTTTGCTTGTATGAGTCTCTCTTATCCCTTTCATTCCTTTCACATGCCACTGCTGGTTCCCAAACCCCTACACTCTGCCTAGGGCAACCCTGTTCTCCCAGTGTACAGCCTGACCCCTAAGACAGTGCTGCACACAGCATGAGTCAGTGCTACACACAGAAAAGAACGGGGTCAGCTATTTCTTTATCTCTCTCCTTCTTCTTTTTCTTGCTTTGTGTTCTTATTTCACGTTTTCTCCTCTTCTACTAGCTCATCTCAATTTCCTATCACAGAGTCAGCAGATTCTGTTCTCCTTTTTTGTTGTTTTCTTTTCTTTCAGATTCTCTCTCTCTCTCTCTCTCTCTCTCTTTTACTGCTTTCACTTTCGCCTACTTTGTGCATTTTAGTTGTGCGTGGATGAGTGGGTGTCCGTTTGCTTGGCATTATTGCCCCAGTCTTTCTTCCTTTCTCTCTTTTTCCTCGCCTTTAACTCTCTTTCATATCACAAGCCACTAGCAGCTTCCAGGAAACTCCCCTTTACCTAGTGAAACTCTGAAGGCCCAAATGGGGGAGGTGCCTCCCACATTTATTGGCTTGGCAAGCAGCTAGGGAATGCATGCCAGTCCTCTTCCACACACCAAGCAGAAAGGATTTCTCCCCTACAAAAAGTGGGGGCATCCCCAACTAAATCCTACAAGTGACTGGGGGAAATTCCTGACCACCACTGGTGGGGCTCCATGCTACTTCGAGACATCCACCAAGCCTCCAAGGTGAGCTCTCTGTATATGGTAATTCCCCTGCCAGCTACAGAGCTATACACCAAGGATGGTATACCCACATGCTGTCCTCAGCACTCCAGTTGCAGAGGCATACAACACAGGCCAGCTGAGGTGCTCCAAGAACCCTGAAGCCTACTTAGAGTTTGGCCAGGGAAGCAATGCCCTCATGAGCCCACAAAAACCCAACCTGTGTCACATGAGAAGAATATCCAAGACACATTCCAAGTAACAGAATTCTGGACGGCTAGGATAAGAGTGAAATAATAGAAAGATATAGCGAAAGCCTGACCTCTGTATACAACTACTGGCAGTTAGTTCATAGAAGTACTTGTACAAATCCCCCAAGAGAGAGATCAGGTCTCCTCAACTCAGGAAGATGGCTCCAGATTCTTCTAAAGCAATGCATAAATAGCAACCAGTTCTAACAGCTTCAACGAAAAAGCAGGAGAAACAGAAGACAAGGTTGGAAGAAGTGATGAACCTAACTATGGGCGTAGAAGAAGCAGATATTGACTGCCACAAAAAGAAATTTTCAAATACTGCTTGAAGTCATAAAGGATATGAGGGAAACACTGCAGAAAAAAAGATTAAATGATAGAGGAGATAAAGGCAACACACCAAAGGGAAATATAAAAGTTAAGGGATGAAATAACAAAATCCAGTGACAAATTGACAGACCTTTCCAATAGGCTTCAGGAGGCAGAGAATCGCCCAGTTGCCTAGAGGATAACCAAGCAGACTTCAGCAAATGGGAAAAGCAGTCAAATAAGACAATCAAATTAGCTGAAGTAAACTTGAGAGCCATGTCTGATGCTATGAAAAGAAACAATATTAGAATAACTAGACTACCAGAACAAGACACAACAAATAAATCAACAACAAAAATAGCAAGGGACTTCTTAGAGGAAAACTTTTCCAGCTTAATAAATGAAAATCAGGTAACCATTCAAGAGGCTGAAAGAACACCAGCCAGACTGAATCCCAAGAAGTCACCAAGACATAATTGTCAAATTATCCAACTAGGAGGAAAAGAAGAAGATTATAAAAGCAGCTAGGGAAAAGCAAACAGTCACATATAAAGGTACCCCAATAAAAGTATGTTCAGATCTATCAGCAGAAATTATGAAGAAGGGGAGGGAATGGAGTAACATATTCCAAAAACTGAAAGAAAACAACGCAAACCCAAGAATACTTTCCCCAGCTAAATTATCTATTAAGACAGATGGAGAAGTAAGAGGCTTCCCAGACAAGAACAAACACAAAGACTACATTAAAAAAAAAGAAACCCAGCCCTACAAAAGATCCTTCCTGATCCAGTATGGGCAGAAGATCAACAATCACTGAGGGCAAATAAGAGACCATCATATAGAATAACTCCACCTATAGGGTGACAAATAGGAAACAGCCCCCAGGATAGCATCAGCTCAATAGTAGAAAGAAGGGAAAACTAAACCACATACACAACACAAGCAGATAAGATAGGTAGATAGGAAAATATCCAACACAAAAGGTGCAAGATGACATCACAGAGTCCACAGATTGATAAAATAACACTTTATATCAATGGCCTGAACTCAGGCATTAAAAGGCTGAGGCTAAAAGACTGGCTCAGGAAACATAACCCATCGATCTGCTGCCTCCAGGAGACTCATTTCAAGCTTGCAGACAAAAACAGGTTGAGAATTAAAGGCTGGAGAAAAATATACCAAGCAAATGGTAATGCAAAACAAGCAGGGGTAGTGATCTTAATATGACCAAATTGACCTCAAGATATAGGCCATAATAAGAGACAAGGAGGTGCACTATATAATGCTCAAGGGACCAAGAACCAGCGAGCATAATAAACATATATGCACCTAATGAGAGACCAGCAAAATTCATAAATCACACTTCAAGAAATGAAAAAAGAGATCACAGGCTGAACAATTATAGTTGGTGACTTTAATACACCACTCTCTGAAAAAGACAGATCATTAGGAAAGAAACTCAACAAGGAGGCTACATATCTAAATAGCACAATTAGACGATTTGACTTGATAGATATTTTAAGAGATTTCCACCCACATGCAAAAAATTCGCATTCTTTTCGAGCACACATGGCACATATTTGAAAATAGACCACATCTTGGGACACAAAATGACCTTGAGTAAATTCAAGCACATAGAGGTTATGCAGACATTTCTCTCCGATCATTGCTCCATAAAGCTGGAGATTAACAGAAAGACGGGGAAGAAAACAAGGGCAAACAATTGGAGGATGAACAATTTCTTATTGCAAAAGAAGTGGGTATTGATCCAGATCAGAGATGAAATCAGGAAGTTTCTATGAACCAATGAGAATGAAAATATGACTTATCAAAACCTGAGGGATACAGCAAAGGCATTTATCAGAGGAAGGCTGATAGCAGTAAATTCACACATTAAAAAAGAAGAGAGGAGGACTTCCGGGAAGATGGCGACGGAGTAACACATACCAGAGGGACTCCGCAGAATCCAGCCCAGGAGAGTTGCTCAGAGGGAAATTCAACGCCACTGGATCGCAGGAGGCGCATCATAAAGATAAGTAGGCTCAGAACCACGGGGTTTTGAGGGGCTGGGGGCTTTTGGCTTACCTCAGTGGAAGCCGACTGGGGCTCGACCCTAGCCTAGCCGCTGTGTCTGCCCAAGCTGGGACCATTTGGAGCCTGTAGCAGGGTTTGGCCTTGGTTCAGCCACAGTTTTCCCCTGCCTGCCTCAGGGCAGGGACAGGGCCCTTGAGGCTCCACCAGCAGGGATTGGCATTCAGCTGCATTGTTGCTTCTGTTTGTGTGTCTGCTCTATATTCCCATGCAGCCATGGAGGGCTGCGTAGGGGCTTTTTTGGGGCACAGCCACAGCTTGCTGTGCCGTGTGGGCTGAGCAGGGACTGAACCCAAACCCCCACAGCTCCATAGGCAGGGATCAAGCTTCAGCTACACTGCGGTGCCTGTTAACATCTCTGCTCTCTGTACCCCTACTTCTCTGGGGGCTGCTCAGCAGCTTTCTTGTGACTCTTCTTGGGGCTCAGCTGCTGATTGGGCCCTTGCAGGTCCACAGGCAGGGAGTGGGACCCAGCTGCATAGTTGCTTTTCCTTCCCTCGCTTCCCTGTACCCCAGCACAGGCCTGTCTCACTGTTTAATTTTGCTCCCCCTCTTGTTCCTGAACTGCTCTCTCACACTCCATTGCAGACTTACGGGACACTCCCATAGCCCTAGGGCATTTGCGCCTGGGCCACACCCAGCTAGGTGAGCTCCACCCTGCATAGATAGCCCAAGGCTAGGGAAAGGCCTGCTTGCTCTCCAGGGGATACTCCTCTGACTCCTCACCAGGGAGTTCCTGCCTGTGTACCTGGGGACATAAGGCAGCTCAGCCAACACTTATCAGTATTCAAACCAATAGCAGGAACTTCAGCCCAGCCCCTGCAACACTGGGGTAGGCAGCCGACCTGCCATCTGGGGCACTCCCCTGATAGGGAAGCCACAGGAAGATAAAGTGGTAGGTTAATAACCTAGCAAAATCAGCTGTAGGCAATTCGAAGAAGCAGTCCTATAAGTCTTCCAGAGAGAGACTAGAAAATGGCACCTGGTCCCTCAAAAACAATTCAACGCAAACAGCCATCAGCCCCAACAACCTCAATGAAAAAACAGGAGAAACAAAAGACAAAGGCAGAAGATGTGCTGAACATAGCAACATACATAGAAGAAGCAGACATTGAAAAGCCATACAAAGAAACTCTCAGAATGCTGCTTGGAGTCATGCAGGATATGAAGGAAACAATACAGAAAAAGGATGAAATGATAGAGGAGATAAAAGCCATACACAAAAGGGAAATACAAGAGCTTAGGGAGGAAATAACGAAAAACAATAGCAAAATCATGTTCCTTGAGAATCGACTGGAGGAATCAGAGAACCGCATCAGTGTCTTGGAGGACAACCAAGCAGACTTTAATAAACGTGAACAAAAATCTAATAAGAGCATCAGAGAAGCCGAAGAAAACCTAAAAGCGATGTCTGATGCTATGAAGAGGAACAACATTAGAATTATTGGCCTACCGGAGGAAGACACAACAAAGAAGTCATCTGCAACAGTAGCGAGAGAATTCTTGGAGGAAAACTTCCCCAGCCTAATGAATAAAAACCCAGCAACCATCCAGGAGGCTGAAAGAACACCAGCACGATGGGACCCCAAGAAGAAATCACCAAGGCACATAATAGTTAAACTATCCAACTTTGAGGAAAAGGAGAAAATCATGAGAGCAGCTAGGGCAAAAAAAAAGCAATCACATATAAAGGTCATCACATAAGGATATGTTCAGTCCTACCAGCAGAAACTATGAAAAAAAGGAGAGAGTGGAGTAACTTATTCCAAAAGTTGAAGGAAAACAACGCAAATCCAAGAATACTCTACCCAGCCAAATTATCGATCAAGATCGATGGAGAAGTAAAAGTCTTCCAGACAAGGAAAAACTCAAAAAATACATTACAACAAACCCAGCCTTACAAAAGATCCTCGCCGACTCAGTATGGGCAGAAGAACAACACTCACCAAGCACAAATAAGAGACCAACACATAGAACAACTTCACCCAGACCACAACAAAGAGAAAACAGGCCCCAAGATAGCAATGGCTTAAGGATGGAAAGAAGTCAAGAATGAAACACATACTAATGATAAAGGAAAGTAGGAAAACTCCCAACACAAAAGGTATAAAATGGCATCACAGAGTTCGCACATTGAGATAATAACCCTGAACATCAATGGCCTGAACTCAGGCATTAAAAGACCGAGACTAGCAGAATGCCTTAGAAAACACAACCCATCAATTTGCTGCCTACAGGAGACACATCTCAAGACTACAGACAAAAATAGGCTGAGAATCAAAGGCTGGAGAAGGACCTACCAAGCAAACAGCAATACAAAAAAAACAGGGGTTGCAATCCTTATCTCGGATAAAATTGACCTCAAAGTGCAAACCATAAAAAAGATAAGGAGGGACACTATATAATGCTCAAGGGAATCATAGACAATGAACCACTAAGCATTGTAAACATATATTCCCCGAATGAGAGGCCAGCTCAATACGTCAACCAAACACTCCAAAAGATTAAGAAAGAAATCACAGACTCGACAATTATAGTGGGCGACTTCAACACACCACTCATTGAAAAAGATAGATCACAGGGAAAGAAATTCAACAAGGAGACTAGGGAGCTAATCTCCACAATTAGACAATTTGACCTAATAGATATTTACAGAGCTTTTCATCCAAATAAAGAAAATTTCACATTCTTTTCAATTCCCCATGGCACATATTCGAAGATAGACCACATACTGGGGCATAAGGCAAATCTACATAAATTTAAGCACATTGAAATAATACAGTCCTCTCTCTCTGACCACTGTGCCATAAGACTGGAAATCAACAAAAAGAAGACAAAGAAAATAAGAGCAAATAATTGGAGAATGAATAACTCTCTACTGCAAAAGGAGTGCATACTGGTACAGATCAGAGATGAAATCAGGAAATTTCTATAAACCAACGAAAATGAGCACACGACATACCAAAACTTATGGGACATAGCAAAGGCAGTCATCAGAGGAAGGTTCATAGCAATACAAGCTCACCTAAGAAAGGAAGAGAGACTCATGACGGATACGCTGACACAAAATTTACAAAAACTAGAGCAGAGTCAGCAGGACAACCCTACTAATAGCAAAAGAAAAGAAATGATAAAAATCAGGGCTGAGATTCAGGCGAGGGAAAATAAAAAAAAAACTATGGAAAAAATTAATATCGCTAAAAGTTGGTTCTTTGAAAGGATAAACAGGATCGATAGACCATTGGCAAACCTAACCAAAGAAAGGAGGGAACAAATCTCAATAGCAAGAATAAGGGAAGAAAGAGGGGTCATTACAACAGACTCTAATGAAATCAAATGGATAGTAACACAGTACTATGAAGGATTGTACTCCAATGAATTCAACAATTTAGAAGACATGGACACATTCCTGGAAAAACAATCCCTCCCTAGACTATCCTCGGCGGACATCAAGAATCTCAACAGACCCATAGCAATAGAAGAAATAGAAAAGGTTATCAAGGGATTACCAACAAAAAAATCCCCTGGACCAGATGGCTACACTGGAGAATTCTACCAAGCATTCAGGGAAGAACTAATACCAATCCTACACAAACTTTTCCAGAACATAGAAAAAGATGGCAAACTCCCAAACTCCTTCTATGAAGCTAGTATAACTCTGATACCCAAACCGGGCAAGGATCCCACAAGAATCGAGAACTACAGATCAATATCCCTAATGAACATTGATGCAAAAATCCTTAACAAAATACTAGCCAACAGAATACAAAAGTATATAAAACAAATAATTCACCATGACCAAGTGGGATTCATACCAGGGATGCAGGGATGGTTCAACATACGAAAGACCATTAGTATTATTCGTCATATTGACATGAAAAAGTATAAGAATCACATGATTATATCAATAGACGCAGAAAAAGCATTTGACAACATCCAACACCAATTCCTTGTTAAGACACTAGCGAAGATAGGAATGGAAGGGAAGTTCCTCAAGACAATACAAGCTATATATGAAAAATTAACAGCCAAAGTGGTAGTCAATGGAGAAATGACTAACACAATCCCACTGAAAAAGGGGACCAGACAAGGATGCCCCTTGTCCCCACTCCTATTTAATATCGTGCTGGAGGTTTTAGCTAACAGCATAAGGCAAAGAAGTGACATCAAAGGTATACGTCTGGGGAAGGAAGAGGTGAAACTATCCTTATTTGCAGATGATATGATTCTATATATGGAAAATCCCAAAAGTTCCACAAGGGGAGTACTGGAAGCAATAGAGGAGTTTGGTAGAGTGGCAGGATACAAGATCAACAAACAGAAGTCCATCGGACTGTTATACACATCAGATAAGACCACAGAAGAAATCAAAAAGGTGGTACCCTTCACAATAGACAAACACAAATTGAAATATCTAGGGATACACCTGACTAAAAAAACAAAAGATCTATATAGGGAAAGCTATAGAACACTATTACAAGAAACCAAGAGTGACCTCAACAAATGGAAGAATATTCCATGCTCTTGAATTGGGAGACTTAATATAGTTAAGATGTCAGTTCTGCCAAAAGCACTATATAAGTTTAATGCCATCCCGATACAATTACCATCATCTTTCTTCAAAGAAATGGAAAAACTGATTCCCTACTTCATATAGAGAGGGAAGAAACCCAGAATTAGCAGAGAACTCCTCAAGAAGAAGGACACCATGGGAGGGCTTGCTTTACCTGACTTTGGCACATACTATGCAGCCACAGTTCTCAAAACTGCATGGCATTCGTACAATGACAGATACTCAGACCAATGGAAGAGAACTGAAAACCCAGAAATAAAAGCATCAGCATACACACAGCTGATCTTTGATAAGGGTCCCAAATATATCAAATGGGAAGCCAATGCCCTCTTTAACAAGTGGTGCTGGAAAAAATGGATATCCACATGCAGAAAAATGAAGCAAGACCCTTATCTCACTCCATGCACAAGAATAAATTCAAGGTGGATCACAGACCTTGAAGTTAAACCCCAAACTATTATGGCCATCAATGAGGGAATTGGAACCAACTTGAGAACTTTGGCACAGGGAATACACAGGCTATCAGAAATAGGGAAGGACACAAACACAGAGGAGGCACAAATCGACAAATGGGATATACTGAAGATAAAACACATGTGTACATCTAAAGAATTCACCAAGAAAATAATGAGATTCCACAGACTGGGAAAACATCTTTAGCAATGACACATCCAGCAAAGGTCTTATTACTAAAAGCTACAATACTCTCCTAGCTTCCAAAAAGAAAAAAACCAATAGCCCACTTGAAAGGTGGGCAAAGGACTTGAACAGAAATTTGACAGGGACAGAAATCCGAATGGCCAACAAATATATGAGAAAATGTTCCCGATCTTTAGCCATAAGAGAAATGCAAATTAAAACAACAATGAGGTACCACCTGACACCCTCAAAGGTAGCCCAATTCAAAAAATCAGAAAGCAACAAGTGTTGGAGGGGCTGTGGGGAGACAGGAACACTCATCCACTGCTGGTGGGCCTGTAAGTATGTACAGCCACTATGGAAATCAATCTGGCGATACCTAAAACAGATGGAAATAGAGTTACCATATGACCCAGCAATCCCCCTACTGGGCATATACCCAGAAGAGGCAAGAAACAAACCAAGACCAGACATCTGTGCTCCAATGTTCATTGCGGCACAGTTCACAATTGCAAGGAGTTGGAAGCAACCCAAATTTCCATCAACTGACGATTGGATTAAAAACTGTGGTATATACATACAATGGAGTACTACGCATCACTAAAAAGCAGTGATGAACGTATGAGGCACATAGCGGCATGGGAAGAACTGGAGGAAATCATGCTAAGCGAAGTAAGTCAGGCACAAAAGGACAAGTACAACATGAGCCCGCTGAGGTAAGTATTAAAAAATTTTTTTTAATTGAAAAAAATTATTTTTAAATGCAAAAGTGGCATAGGGGAAAAAGCTACTGTATACAAACATTTCTGGGGTGAAGACTGTGTAGTATAGCAGAGACCAGATCAAAACCAGGGATGCACATGGTAGACAACAGTGGAGGACATGGGGAAAGGAAAATAAAAGGATGAATATAAGGAAGAAAAGGGAAGTGGGCTCATGGGGCACTAATCCACCCAAGGGGAGGGTATTGTTTATATCTCCACAGGGAAAGTGGGACCAGACTTCAATCCAGTGCCGCAAGGTGTGAATGCAATATCCTGGCGTGGAGTAGGGCCCAGCACCAAAAATTAAGTGGATTCCTGCCCCTCCCCCGAAAAGAATTTGTTTCAAAGGATGACATTGATTCTACAGCTCCGGGAGATGGACATGTCTGATCAGAGCACACGGGAGCAGATGAAGGGGCAGGAGGAGACAGTGGAACACAGCCTGACCCATGAGGATGATATTCCTGAGTAGAGCAGCCAGTCCACAGAGAGAACAACATGGCTGGCCCTACTATGAGACATGATGCCCCTCAGTGACTAAGGGCGATACAGGGGACAGCACCGGAGACACAGTGTCGGAATTGCACTTGACCTGATCCCACCACACCGAGGCAAAGCACTGGGGGAGTGCAGTGGAACAGCAAGGGAATGGAGTGGCAAGGTCCCCAGGGAATGCTGAAAGTGGACTTTGGGGCCAGGGCGTGGTGCCCCAACAGACTGGACTGGAAAACGCTCCTAAGGGCCAGCAAACGATCCTTGAATGAACTACAAGCCTTTGTTTTGTGAAGTGTTTTGTTTTGTTCTTTGTCAGTGGTTTGTTTTTGTTGTTTTATTGTCTGGTTGTATACTGTTGCTTTGTTTTCCTCTGTCTTGTTTTCGTGCATGTTAGTGTCTCCACAGGTCTGTCTGAATAGGACAGGCTGGATGAACTATCTGGAGGAAAAACAATAGGACAGACAGTTCCGGGGGGACAGACAGATCCGGGTGGGGGAGGGGGAGGAGGGTAAGGAAGTGGTGTTAATAAACACAGGGACAAGGGAACAACATGGGACCCAAAATGGTAGTGAGGGGGGAGTGACAGGCCTGATGGGGAACGATCAAGGGTAAGGTTGTGTAGAGAAGAGGTATAGCTGTAGCCCAGGTGGGGACGGAGCATGGTGGTGGGGCAGGAGGAAAGTCAAGGAGGAAGGAGCTGGGAGTCAAGGGGCATTTATGGAGTTCTAGACAAAGACGTGTATATGCAAACATATATATGAGGATGGGGAAATAGATCTAATTGTCTACATTTATAGGTTTAATATTAAGGTGGCGGAAGGACCTTGGGCCTCTACTCAAGCACTCCCTCAATGCATGAATACTTTCGTTTATTAAATTGGTACTCTATGATGCTCACTCTCCCGACACAACTGCTGAAGCCAAAGTGGGTGAACAAGTAAATGTGGTGAAGAAAGCTGATGGTGCCCGGCTATCAAAAGAGATAGTGACTGGGGTCCTAAAGGCTTGAAGATAAACAAGCGGCCATCTAGCTCAGAAGCAACAAAGCCTACATGGAAGAACACACCAGCCTGAGTGAGCGAGTGATCCCAAAGGGATCAGTTATCAGGCATCAAAGAACAAAAAATCATATCATTGGCTGCACACCTGCATGATAGGATCGCTGAAGACAAATGGGTGCATAAGCAAATGTGGCGAAGAAAGCTGATGATGCCCGGCTATCAAAAGAGATAGTGTCTGGGGTCTTAAAGGCTTCAAGATAAACAAGCGGCCATCTAGCTTAGAAGCAAAAAAAGCCCACATGGAAGAAGCACACCAGCTAATGTGACCACGAGGTGCCAAAGGGACCAGGTATAAGGCATCATGCAAAAAAAAAAAAAAAAAAGAATATGTGTGTGTGTGTGTGTGTGTGTGTGTGTGTATATATATGGGGAAGTGCAGAGTGGAGACCCAAGGCCCAAGTGTCGGCCACTGGAGATCCTCTCATAGAGGGGTTTAGGAGAGGAGATGGGTCAGTCAGGGTGCAAGGTAGTACCGATGAAGAGCACAGCTTTCCCCCAGATCCTGGATGCTTCCTCCCACCAACTACCATGATCCGAATTCTACCTTGCAGGGCCGGATAGGGCAGAGGTTGTACACTGGTACATATGAGGGCTGGAGGCACAGGGAATTCAGGGTGGATGATACCTTCAGGACCAAGAGTGTGAGGGGCGATGCTGGGAGAGTGTAGGGTGAGTGGGTTGGAAAGGGGGAACTGATTACAGGGATCCACATATGACCTCCTCCCTGGGAGAGGGAAGGCAGAGAAGGGGGGAAAGGGAGACTCCGGATAGTGCAAGATATGACAAAATAACGATGTATAAATTACAAAGGGCACATGAGGGAGGGGGGAGCGGGGAGGTAGGGGGAAAAAAAGAGGACCTGATGCAAAGGGCTTAAGTGGAGAGCAAATGCTTTGAGAGTGATTGGGGCGGGGAATGTATAGATGTGCTTTATACAATTGATGTATGTATATGTATGGATTGTGATAAGAGTTGTATGAGTCCCTAATAAAATGTAAAAAAAGAAAAGGGGAAAAAAAAGAAAGAAAGAAAAGAAAATGTTTAGGGCAAAGAATGTACGGATTTGCTTTACACAATTGATGTATGTATATGTATGGACTGTGATAAGAGTTGTATGAGCCCCTAATAAAACGTTTAAAAAAAAAAGAAGAGAGACTCGTGGATGATATGCTGGCACAACTTGCACCAATTAGGGCAGAGTCAACAGAACAACCCTACTAATAGTTTTAGGATAGATATAATAAAAATCAGAACCGAGATAAAGGAGAGGCAAAACAAGAAAACTATGGGGAAAAATTTATGTCGCTAAAAGTTGGTTCTTTGAAATAATTTCAACTGAATTGATAGAACTCTGGAAAACCTAACCAAAGAAAGGAAGGAACAAACGACATTTGCAAGGATGAGGGATGAAACAGGGAACATTACAGCGGACCCTAGTGAAATAAAAAAGGATAATAACACATTGCTATGAAGGTCTATATTCTAATGAATTCAACAATTTGGAAGACATGGACAAACACTTGGAAAGACAATCCCTCCCTAGACTATCACAGATGGATGTCAAGAACCTCAAGAGACCCATAGAAATGGAAGAAATAGACAAGGTAATCAAGGGATTAACAACCAAAAATCCCCCAGACCAGTTGTCTTCACAGGAGAATTCTACCAAGCATTCAGGGAAGAACTGACATCAATCCTATACAAACTCTTGCAAAATATAGAAAATGATGGAAAACTTCCGAACACTTTATATGAAGCTAATATAACTAGCTTCATAACTAGCAAAGAAGTGAAACTCTCACTACCAGGAATCCCTACCAGGCCTCTCACACCCTGCTTGCCACTAATTTTGGATCACTTGTTGCTCCCTTGTCCCTGGGTTGGTCAACACCACCTCCTTTCCCCTGCCTCCCTCTCTCCCATGTCCCCCCAGAACCATCAGTCCCGTTGTTTTCTCCTCCAGACGATTTATCCAGCATATCTTATCTAGATAGAGTTGCAGAGATAATAATATGCACCCAAAAACAAGGCATAGCAAGACAAAGCGACAAAAGAGAACACAACCACAACAACAAAAAAGAAAACCAATGACCCAGAGAAGAATAAAATATTTTTTTAAAGAAAAATTTTAAAAAGAAAGAAAAACCTGTAAATCAAGGTCTGATTTTTGACTTCTAGGCATCTAGAAGGTCCGATGGGCTGCCACGATCTGGCCCCAAAGTCTATCCTTGGCACTCCTTCGGGAGTTCCCTGCTCTGCTCCACCAGTTGCTCTACCGCGCATCTTAGGTGTTTTGCCTGGGTGTCAAGGGGTCAGACCTGGGCCAGTGTTTTACCCCGTAGGGCCATGGATTCAGCGAGGGACGCCGTGTCTCACTGTGGGATCAGCCATATGATCCACTCTGCATTGGCTGTTCAGAGGGGCAAAATTGTCCTCCAGGCCTGGTGGGCCAGGATGTGCTCCACTCTCTCTTCCTTCCAATTCATTTGCTCCCATGTGCTCTGATCAGACATGTCCCTCTCCCCTAGCTGCAGTTTCAGTGCTGTCCTCTAAAGTAAATTCTTCTGGCGGGAGGAGCAGTTGTCCAAGTAGCTGGTATTGGGGTGAAGCCCTCAGGCCCCTCCACTGGCTCCCCTCTCCATGCCAGCACACTGCATTCACATCCTGGAAAACCGGTTTTAAGTCTGGTCCCTTTTTCCCTCCCAGTTTTCTGATCTCGCAGCAGGAGCTCCGGATGAGTGAGTCTTAACTAATCGCCATTTCGATTAAATTCTTAAGAATAAACCTAGCAAGAGAAACAAAATCCTGCAAAAAAGTAAACCCTGCACCAAACTACTACAAGAAAGCAAAAGAGATGGACACAAATGGAATAATATCGTGTTCCTAGATGAGATTTAATATTGTGGAAGTATCAATATTACCCCCCCTTGCAAAAAAACAAAACTTCTTGCCATCAAGTCAATGCTGACTCATTGCAACCCCATGTGGATTTCCGAGACTGTAGCTGTTTAAGGGTTTAGAAAGCCCAGTCTTCCTCCTGTGGAAAAGCTTGTGGTTTTGAATTGCTGACCATGCTAATAACAGCCCAAAGCATAACCACTACACCATCAGGGCTCCCATACCACCGAAAGCAATCTATCAACACAACACAATTCCAATTCGAATCTCAACTTAATTCTTTGAAGAAATGGAAAAACTAATTACCAAGTTCATATGGAGAGGCCTATGATAAGCAAAGAACTCCTCAAAAGAGAAACATAGTAGGAGATCTAACACTACCCAACCGACAAACTTCAACAAAGGCCAAAAAACATTTAACTGGGAAATTAACACTTTTTGAATTAATGGTGCTTGAAAAATTGGATCTCCAACTGCAGAAGAATGAAACTGGACCTATATCTTGTCCCACATACAAAAATGAACTTCATATGGCCCAGAGAACTGAACGTAAACCGTAGAGCTATAACAATCCTCCGTGAAAAAAATTAGGACAAATTTAAGTGCCCTCAATGAGGGCATACATATACTAGTCAATATAGTAAAGGACGCACACATGGTAAATGCCAAAAATATATTATCAAAACCTACCAAAATAAGACACTTGTGTATATGAGAAAACTTCATTGAAAGAGTAAAATGGTAGTCCACTGACTGGGAAAATAACTTCAGCACAGCAACAGTACAACGGATAAAGGAAAAATTTCTAATATCTATAGAATTCTGCAAATCCTCAATAAAAAAGACAGATGATCCACTTTACAAATAGACAAAAGACATGAACAAACAGATCACCAAAAATGACATTCATAGAGCTAACAAACCTAAGAAAAAATTCTTAAGAGTTCTACCCTTCCAGGAAATGAAAATCAAAACAATGATATGTCTGTCACCTTATATTACAACAGTACTAAAACTCTAAATTCCTTGCAATAGAGTTGGTGTCCACTCATAGCAACCCTTTACGGACAGGGTAGAACTGACCCTGTGGGTTTCCAAGACTGTCATTCTTTATGAAAGTGGAAAGCACCATTATTCTCCCATGACCTACAATAACAATAGTCCAATTAAAATGCCCTCTTATACACTGCTGGTAGGTTTCTAAACATGTGCATCCATTTTGGAAAGTGATGTGGTACCACAAAAACAACTGAAAATACCTCTGCTGGATACATACCACAAAGAAGTAAGAGACACAGTTTGAACACATATATGCTCTCCCATCTACATCATAACATGGTTCACAATAGAAAGAAGCTGGCATCAGCCCCAAAATCCATCAGTAAAATAATGGATAAAGAAACTTTGGTACATGCACATGACGGAATACTATCCATCCCTAAAAAATAGTGATGAAATCATGAAGCACCTCATAGCACGGATGGACCTAGAAACTGTTATGCGTAGCATAGTTACTCAATCACAAAAGGAAAAAAAAATATTGTATGACACCGCTCTTACAAGGATAAATGTAAGCGTCTGTTCTGAGGTTATGTAATCCACTTATCCTGTCTCCCAAGCAATGAGGTGGTGTGACTGCTAATGCTCATAATCTATAAGCACATCTTCAAAACAACTTCAACAGAGGAGGACTTCCCTGGAGGGAGAAGACCAATCAATTCCTGCCATAGAGTTATCCCAAATTAATAGACATTCTTTCAAGGGTGTTCAGTGAACTTTGATGTAAATTCAAGACCAGACCTGGGAGGAGAATGAGTATATCAGAGAAGGTGATTTCACTTATCTTGGGGTGTAAACCAGGAGATACAATCTGTTATTGTGAACATGCTGAATGTTACTTATATAAACCCCCAGATGGGAGCATACACCTTGGATTATGTTCGTAATCAGGCACTTTTTATAGCATTTTTATCCAGCCCTTTGTGACTCAAGCCACGTGTTATAGATAAAAAGGCATTTAGATCTGTCCTTTCATGGTGCACAACATCCTTCATAAACCAAACCAGAATGATTAGATTTAAAAATTCCACTAAGAGAACCAGGCTCTACCTTAATCACACCTGTAACAGATGAAAGGAACTGAACTATTTCCTTGGATTTAAAGACTGAAACGCCCAGGGTTAGAAGCAAATGTGTACCATTCTAAGCTTGTGAATTTGGAAGTCATTGGACTTCGATTCGAATTTCTTGCTCTGAGGGTGCCCAATAATTGGCAATTTATGACTACTGTATATTTACTATTTTAATACTTTCTTTGCTTTTTTATAATATGTCTTAGTTTAACAATCATAGTTATGCCCTTGTGAATAAGTATTAAAATTTTGCACCATCTCATTGTTTGAATTAATAGTGTCCATTCACTTAAGTTTTAAATCTGTACATGTCAATAATCCATGTATTTTACTATAAAATTCTGTTGTATACATATATACTTTCATTTATGCAACAGTACTTTGAATTCTATACCATTGGATAAATTAAGAATAATACCAATATAATTACCATGAGGATTTATTATAACATTCCCCCATAAAATAATGATGATTCTAAAAGGGACCAGGGACATATATAAACTGAAGACATATGGATGGATTTAATCTAAAAACAGTTAGTTCTTATGATGTGGCCTTCTTCAATACTTGCCTTCATGAGTAGACTGGTGAAGATATGGGTCCTATAGCAACATATGGTGAAGGTATCAGATGGTACCTGGATACCACAATACCACAAAGATTAGTGTCTGGAGTCTTAAAGGTTTTTCTTAGAACAAACAACCATCTAAGAGAAGTGTTTACATGGATGAACCCCTGCCCCCTGTGTGATCCAAAGACTGGAAATAGTCAAATCCAAGACCAGAAAATGGATTGTATCAGAGCTTAAATTCTGAGCACTCGGTTTACAGAAAGCTTTGGATGACAATGAATACCCAAATCCATTTGTAGGGTCCCCACATGAATTAAGCTTCTAGTAAATCTCTTCTGATCACTGGCTAGCGATGTGAAGAGCCTTCCTATCAAGCACAGTACATTGGAAAATGGATTAATGCAAATGTAGTTTAGTTAAACTTTAACACCTTACAATTTTTTCTTCCTTTTAACTCATTTTTAAATTTGTTCTAGTTTGTATTCTTTTCTGATTTTTTCCATACAAAAACATCTTATTGGGAGCTAATATAGATATCACAGCATTCCACAGTTCAATCACATCAAGCTACCAGTTTCAGAATATTCATCCCTTCTTGAATTCCTTAACATCAGCTCCCTTTTTTTCTTTATATAAAATCTCTCACTAGCTCATTGACCTTGAGTCAATGCTGATTCATAGAAAACCCTTGTGAATTTCCAAGATTAAAACTGTTTACAGGAATAGAAATCTTAGTCTTCCTCCTGCAGAGTAGCTGCTGACCATGCCCACTGTAACCACTGCATTACCAGGGTTCCATATAGAATTTAGGATAAATAAATCTATAGGGAAAGTAACTGCATTAATATTTTATTAGAGATTTTATTAGAGTGGAAGTTTTAGGTAAATGGGGAGCTACTAATAATGAGTACAAAAATGAAAATATTCTAAAATTGATCCTTTTTAGTATTTTTAAACCATTGAATTGTATGATATATGAATTACATATCAAAACTGTTAAAACTAAAATTAAATGCTTAAGAAAAACAAAAACCTGTCTCTTCTGGCAATTTCTACCCCCCCCCCATTTTTACAAATTTAATCAATGGTAAGCTTAATTGGGCTTACAAAACCTGTCTAATAATAGCTTCCAATATTGATTTCTATCACATATCTATTTTTATTTTAGAGCACTATGTAGGAGAGAAACCAATAGCCATAGTAGTATCTGTTGAACATATAATCTTAAATACACAATCTTTTCTAAAACACCTAAATACTATGGTCTCTTCTTTACTCCACACTCTCCCATATATAGTATATGGTCCTAAGCCTCTAGCAAGACGAATTCAGTAGACTCTGGCCTTTTAGCAGGAATTTTATTTATCCAGCCTTGGAAAGTCCAGAAGTGGCTTCCCCACTTTCAGCTACAGTTTAACATCCATGACATGGCTGTCAGCCATTATAGGTAAGAACAATCAAAGAAAGCATCCAACAATCCAAATTTTCATCATGTCCTGTACTCTGTTTTCAAAGACTCAATGCTTCTGTGGATCTGGAGCCATTACAATGATTTGTAATTTTGTTTTCATCTGTATAAAAAGGCACAGAAGCCATGGTCTAATCTCCTTTGCTCCAACTCTTCACAAGCACAAGGCCAACTGTCACAAGACATGAGTTAGACATGCCATCATCCTTCATTTTTCTCTTGCCCTATTCTGACACCAACTGTTCCTCCCAAAGTACTCCACTTCTCTGCTGAGTTTGATAATTTGTTGTAATGATCACAAGACAACACTCACAGTTATGCAGGTTTGTTAGGGAAGTTAAGAAGTTACCACAAACTAGGATCAGAAAACATTAGGACATAGTCATTGGTCCATAAAATCACCTCTCCTCAGTCAGCAGCCAAATCTCTCTTCTTGTCCTCAAACTCTCAGCAACATGTTCTTTTGGTCTCTGTCTTCATTCCTAGGTCAGGAAGCCCACCCACGGCACTGCCTCGGTCTCCTTGTCTCAGTTCTGCTCCCTTGTTCTGCTTCATAGTTATCTCAGTTTCTAGTCTCTGTTTAATATGACCTCTGCTGCCTTTGACATATCAAGAAAGGATTTCATATGTGCTCAGCTGGTGCCTCTTCCTACTTGATGACCCTGCTTCTGAGATGGATGTCTTAGAACACAATGTATTGGTAGCCCAAACTGAACAGTCTTCTCGATTATTGTTACACACACCCTATTTGCATAATCCAGACCAATCATTCAGTGAAAGTTAAGACATGGATAGATGAGCTATACTAAGAAATTTCACTTAATCACAGGTGCATTACAGTTTCCTACTATTATTGTAGAATTGTCTTTCTCTCCTTAATTCTGTAAAAGTTTAACTATTGTATAGTGAAAGTCTTTCATTGAATGCATATTAATTATTTTATGTCTTCTTGTTCAATTAACAATTTAATAGTTATTTTATGCCCTTTTTGTTTCTCACTGTGGATTTTGTGTTTAAATCAGTTTTATCAGAGATTAAAATAGCCACCCCTGCTATTTAGTGATTGCCATTGTTTTGATATTTTTTCCATCCTTTGATTTGTAGTGTATTTTTGTCTTTATGTCTAAGTTATGTTTCCCCTAAGCAAAGTGTTGATGGGTCTGGTTTTCTTATCTATTCTGCTACTCTTTGCCTCTTCATCCACTTATATTCAATGTCATTATTGATAGGTATGAGCTTGTTGCTGTGATTTTCTTTTTTTGTGGTGGTTTTGATTGGTTGGCTTCTTTATCCTTGTAATTTTCAATGCTGAATTAATTTTGTTTGTGCGTTTTCTTGTCACATTATCGTTATTGCTGTTTTAGTGTCTACTAAGTCTTTGTGGTTTCGTTTTTTTAGTTCAATGAGGTTTGTCCATTTTCTTTGAGATTATCTTATTACTTATTAATATCATCCTGTTTCATTAAACTTTTTCTCTCTTGAAATCTACATCACTCCTATGTTTGAGTGTTTTTTTTTTAATCTACACTATTCCCTCTTCTTCATTTCAGATTGGCATCACTGGTCCCTTTCAGTCTTGTATATGTGCTTTACTTTGGAGTCTTCCATAAGTTGATTGACAGCCTTGCATTCTTGGTATAAATCCCACTTGGTCATGATGTCTTCTTTTCTTCTTCTTCTTCTTCTTCTTCTTCTTCTTCTTCTTCTTCTTCTTCTTCTTCTTCTTCTTCTTCTTCTTCTTCTTCTTCTTCTAATATGTTGTTGGATTCTATTACCAAGATTTTGTTGAGAATTTTTGGATATTTGTTCATGAGAGATATTGGTCTATAGTTCTCTATCTTTGTGTGGTCTTTGCTCAGTTTTGATTTCGGAATTATGCTGGCTATGTAGAGTGAATTTGGGAGTTTGATGTCCCTTTCTATGTTCTGGAAAAATTGTGTAAGATTGGTGTCAACTCTTCTCTGAATGCTTGTTAGAATTCTCCTGTTAAGCCATCTGGACCAGGGCTTTTTTAGTTGAAATTTTCTTGATGACCTTTTCTATTACTTCTTTTGCTATGAAACTGTTCAAGGTCTTAATGTTTACGTGTGTTGATGTGAGGAAAGAGTTTTTTCTAGGTATTTGTCCTCCAAGTTATTGAATTATTTAGCATACCGTTTTTCATAGTACTGTTCTGTTAATCTTTTTATTTCAATAGGGTCTATTGTGACTTCCACTGATTTGACCCTAATTCTTGATATTGATGTTCATGTTTCCTTTTCGTTTTTAAGTTTGCTAGCGGTTTTTGGATTTTGTTAATCCTTTCCAAGAAAATGTTTTTTGTTTTTTAAAAAATTTTTTCCTATTGCTCTTCTGTTTTCCAGGTCATTTATTTATTACCATATTTTTATTATTTCTTTTCTCTTTCTGTTGTAGGGTTTATGCTGTTGCCTCTGTTCTAATTGTTGGACGTGCTGTGCTAAGGAGGTGACTATGGGTCTCGCCTATTTTAACATATGTGCCTTTATTCAATAAAATTACCTCTGGTAACTGATTTTCTTTGCCCCATAGGTTTTGCTATATTGTGATATCATTCTTGTTAATTTCTAGGAAATTCCTAATTTCCTTTGTTATTTAGGCTATTATCCATTCCTTTGTGAGACATGATTTTTTGAGTCTCCAAGTCATTGCTTTTGTTTGTCTATTATTTCTATTGTTGATTTCCACTTGAATGTCACTGTGGTTAGAGAAGATTGATTGAATGATCTCTATATATTTGAATTTTCTCAAGATTGCTTTATGGCCCACCATGTTGTCTATTCCAGAATATGAGCCATGTGCATTGGAGAAGAATATGTATTTTTTTGCTGTTACCTGCTATTCAGTTCCTAAAATATGTGAATTGATATTTTGGGAAAATTCTAAGTTCATGTAATTTTCACAATTTATATATGAGCTGGTACCCCACCCCCAAACAGAATTTTTTTTCCTAAGCTATTTATTTTTAAAATTTTTACAAAACAACCTTAGCACCGTCAAAGTACTCTCCATTACACTTAATACATTGGTCAAATCTGCGATTTCATTCTTGGAAACATTTTTCAAGTTCATCTGTTTGGATGGCTGACAGTACCTCTCTTGTGTCCTCAAATCACTGTCATTTCATGTCCCCCTTTATTCAGAGAAAGAAAAATAAGTCGTATGGAGTGAGGTCAGTTTATGGTGGTTGGGGTGCATGGGGTTTATATTAAATCTACCAGAGTCCATTATCACCCTGTAAATTATGAAAAGGAAAGTGCTGCTTTTCCATTATTTGTGTGTATAACAAAAGGCCCCTTTATAGTAGACTGCTGCACAACTCCAAACTCTCCACACCTTTCATATGGTCCCATGTTGGAAACAGGCTATTGTAGTCGGTGCCAGAGGGAGGAGGGGCTTCTGATCAATGGGTGACCTGGCTAAAGCCAGTGGGAACCCATGTTCACTGGCTACTTCACCAGGAGTGGGGAAGATCACCAGCAATCCTGATGTGCTGAGTTCCAATTCCTCTGGCAAGGAAAGGAGCCCTGTGTCTTCCCCATGTCTTCTTTCTCAGAAGCTAATGAGAATAAGTTTAACAACTACCTGGAGCCAGCTAAACCACAGGGTTGAGCATCTTCTCTGTCTCACTGGAGCTGGCTCTTTCCCTAGAAAGTTGGGGTTATATATCCAGAGGGCTTAGTTGTGCCCTTGTATTAAGGAAGTATGTAAGGGCCCAGAGATGGGATTATCCCAAATGGGGTTCAGATCTGCAGACCACAGCAGTCTCCAGCATACAGGGCCTCCGCAAGACCACACATAAATTCTTGTGTTACCCTTCAGGAGCAGACTATCCTAGGCCTCTAGGACTCCTCGGGGGTGTATGGGTGGCAGGGGCGGGAAAGGGCAGAGCAGGTGGTGTGTGTGGGTGACTCAGGGTTGCAGGCGGGTGGCACATAGGCATGGATAGGTGCCTGGTGTGCCTGAGGTGGTCATCAGGGAGAGAGGTGCAAGCAACTCAAGGGATAGAGGTGCACCAATAGTCAGGATGAGAAATGCAGGGGACCATGAGGAGGGTGGGAAGTGTCACAGGGCAACTGTGTGCAGGGGTCTCCTGGGCCTGGTAAGGCCAGGGAACTTGGGCTGTGTTGCCAGCACTGGGAAACAATAGGGATCACAGTGGTGAATGGATCTCAAGTATGGGGAAACCCAGGGGGATGCGCTTCTTGGTGAGTACAGCTATGCCCTATGTGGGGAAACCGGCAAAAGGTCCCTGGGGTGCTGCTAAACCAGGGCTCAATCAAAAACCCCATAGTTGACCCTTTACCCGCAGATACAGTGACACCTCAAAGGGAACGGCAGACCGGTGGTGCTATGTCAGTGCCATCTTCCCGGAAGTCCTGGTGATAGCCCTTTCAGTGACTCCTTTGAACTGTTCTCTGTGGAGTGTAGGCTACTGATTGTCCTCCCCAACTAGGGCCCTCCTCCTCTGGTGCACTGTCCTCTTCCCACCAGTCACGATATCTTCCTTCTTCTGGTCACTGTCAATTATTCCCATTTTTAATGTTTGTTGTCTTGTGCTTAGAATATAATTTTATTTCTGGAGTAATTTTAGTGTGTTGTATAAAGAAATGGGGAATCTATTTCAAGGACCTGCATTTGACCTCCTCCCTGTGGGACATACAACAGAAAGGTGGGGGAAGGAGACGTGGGACAGTGCCAGATATGACAAAATAATAATTTATGGATTGTCAGGGGTTCATGAGGGAGGGGGGAGCGGGAAGGGAGGGGAAAATGAGAACCTGATTCCAGGGGCTTGGGTGGAGAGCAAAAGTTTTGAGAGTGATGAGGGAAACGAATGTGCAAATGTGCTTTGCACAAATGATGTATGTATGGATCGAGATGGGTGGTGTGTCAGTCCCTAATAAAATGATTTTAAAAAAAAAGAAGTGGGGGAAGTGGGAAGATGCCATTATATTTTAATTAATTTTTTCTACACTTTAAAATCCCCTCATATTATACTTAACCTTAAATAATTCATTGTTTAATAATATTTTTAAATATTATATGCCATCTGTGTAAAAATGTTTTGAAACCAACTGTGTTAGCAATTGTACAATACTGTTTTATGTGATTGATAGAATGTTATGATATATGTAAGAGCTCCCAATAAAATATTTTTTTAATTCCTAAGTTACTTGATTGTGTTGTTTGAAATAATCCTACTTTGATATTATCCAGGCTGCTTTTCTGCATCTTTTCTGTTTATTTATATTGTTCTTTCAATTGTGCCCTTCTATGTCTTGATTCTTGCTTATTGTGAGGCGTTTGAAATATTGCGGTTATCTCTGGAGTTCAGATTTTATTTTCTCCCAAAGGATTGTGACTGTTTGTATATTTTCATTTTTCCTTTATTCTGTTTGCCTCTTTATAAATTATATTAGAGGGTGGTACTTTGGAAAAGTTATCAGGATAGAGCAGGCTGTGGAGAAAGACATCATATGTGGTAGAGGGTCAGAAAAAAAAGAAAGACCCCCAATGAATTGGATTGCCACAGTCATTGCAATAATGAGGCCAAGCCTACCAACAATTCTAAGGATGGTGGGTTTTCATTCTGATGTGTGAGGTGAAGTCTATTAGACAGCATGAGAAAAACAACACTATATATAAAAAGTGATACTTAAAGCTTATGAAATGCCTATTCAAAATTAAGGATCCCATGAAGCATAACGTAAATTTAAAACAGACATAAAACGTTGGGAGAAAAAAAATACTGTTCATCTTAGCTAAGTGAGCTACTACACTGTGGTTGTTACATAATCTGGCATCAATTTGAGGATTGGGAGTGAAGGGGTGGGATTTAGCCTGATAATCATTGCATAGCCAAGGAGGCCTCTGTGTGGGCATGGTCTTCTCCTAAGAATTCTGGTAAATTTGATTTTTCTTCCTTGGAAACAGGAGACACCTCTCTCTCTCTCTCTCTCTCTCTCTCTCTCTCTCTCTCTCTCTCTCTCTCTCTCTCTCTCTCTGCTCACTCCCTAGAAAACATTGCAGCTGACAAGACACATGAAACTACACTAGTGCCCTGAGATAGAGAAGTCACATGGACCTACCCTAATACAACCAGACCTCTGAAGCCAGAGAAGCCACATAGATACCCCTGCCAGCACTTAGATGCTTATAACACCACAGGATCCAAAGACTTTCTACCCACTGACCTGTGATCATCCTGCATTTGGCGTCGTTGCATGTGTTTCATGAGTCTGAAGAAGACTTTCTAGATTGGTATCAGACATATGGGCTAATATCGTACTTATGGGCTTGGGCTGGCCTGTGTTGGGATGTTTTCTTAATGTTCAATTATCCTTTACATAAAACTCTTATACACATATGAGTTTCTGTGGATTTGTTTCTCTAGTCTACCCAGCCTGACACATACATCAAGTAACTAGTATCCCAAACTCTGAAGAAGCCACACCACACATGTGGAAATGGTGATACCTAAAACAACTAGAAATAGGAATACCATAGGACCCAGTAATATCTTTGATAGTCATATACCTAAATAAATAAGAGAAAGAACATGAACAAATATAGTTTCTCCTGTGTCCATTGCAGTGCAGTTCAAAATAGCAAGAAGCTAGAAATATTTTTGTTTGTTTATTTGCTTTTATGATAAATATGATGGCATATTTTGATTATTTTTTTATTCCTGGTAAGTTAAACCACATGATTATTTGATTCAAAATAGCCATCAACCAGCTATTTCAGTTCACTAACTCTTAGAACGTGAATCTTTACATGTTCCATTTCATTTAGGATGACTTTCAATATTTCTAGGTTCATAGTTTGTACTTTCAATATTCCTGCTACAGTGGTTAACACACATTTTGGTGCCTCAATTATTAGACTTTCGTTGGGTATATTTGATGTGCTGATTCTCAGAATGACACCAATTTCCTCTATCACCTCTAGTTTTGGAAATATAGAATGGTTTCAATATACCACATTTCACTCTTCTTTTTCATAAAAAAATCAGGATATTTTAATGTAGTGTTAGCTAGAGTGAGATACAAGAAGTGCACACTGACTTTCTTTAAAATAGTTTGTGTTGCATTAAATATATAAATCACGTTGTACCTCCTTTGATCCAAAGATACACACACCAAATAAAACTGGAATTGTGCAGAGTGAAGCAGAGCTTGTGAAGTATGTATTTTTCCCAGTAGGCGAGCATCAAACAGCACACTCTGAGTTAGTGCACCCAGTGACATTACTGGAGAAACTTCTCTCCGGTCACAGTGAATTTCTTTGTAAAAGCATTTTCATTCATACCTTGGTTTTTGTGATGGCCAATGTCAGAGAAAAGTGTGAGACTGTGAAACTTTGTTTTCTTATCAGGGAAAAATGCCGCAGAAACGGTTGTGAAACACAGCTTACAAGGACAGCCCTATGGGAAAAAATACTCAAGTGTACAAGTGATTTACCTTCAGGATGTCCGTCAACTTCCATCAAAATGTTGACTCATAGTTCATTTGGAGTTCATTCCAGTAGATCAGGCTTTTAATCAAGATTGCTATTTAGAGGTTTGGAAAAGATTGTGTAGCATTGTGGAACAAAAAAGGGCATGATTTGTGGCAGACATGGAACTGGTTTTGCCACCACGACAATGCACCTGCTTTTGTAGTCATCTCAGTGCACCAGGTTTTGGCAAAGAACTGCATGCCTCTCTTGCCCCATGCACCTTACCAACCTGATATCACTCTGAGAGACTTCTTGTTTCTGGGAATGAAGAGGTACATGAAAAGACAATGATTTCATGACATGAGAGAGGTGCTGTCAGCCATCCAAACAGATGAGTTTGAAAGATGTTTCCAAGAATGGAATCACAAATTTGACAAATGTATTAAATGTAATGGAGAGTACTTTGAACATGATAAGGTTGTTTTGAAAAAAAATTGTAATACATAGCTTAGAGAAAACATTCTGTTTTGGAGGGGTACCCCCTTGTATATAAATACAATTCACATATTTTAGGAACTAAAGAGCAGGCAATTCAAACGTGTTAACTTTAAAATAGGTCAGAAATGAGTCAATGTAAAAGAAATAAGGAACCTGAGAGGCATAGTGGGTTATGTGTTTACCTGCTATCCACAAGGTAAGCTATTTGCACCCATAAATCACCGTGCAAGAGAAAGATGATATTTTCTAGTCCTACAAAAAATTACAGTCTCAGAAACCCACAGGAGAAATTCCACTTTGTCCCACAGGGTCACTGTGAGTCATAATTGACTGGTAGTGAGTTTGACACAATAGAGATTCAAATGTTCTGAATTTCCAAATGGCTCTGTCAGAGTTCAAATTACTCTGTTAAAATTAAAATGTTCAAGTCTTGTTATAAGATGGAAAACCTTCACCTGTGCACAGAAACATTTAAAAGAAAAGTTAGAGTTTTTCTTATAATGAAGCTTGGAGTCAACCTCACCTTGGAAACATTTCACATGAATTATCCATTGACTTCCATATATTCAAATACTTTCTCCAACTTATGTCATACAAAACTATAGTAACAAAATCCAAATAAAATGAAAGGAAAATTATTAGAACTTAAGTCATGGACACCCCATTTGTAGAAGGCTATGGAGGACAGTTTGGAACCCAAAATGCATCTGCAGATTTCCTCATCAGATTGAACCTCTGGCAGATTCTATCTGGCCATAGGCAAGGGACTCAAACAACTTTACTATCAGACAGAGATTATTGTAAACTTGATTATGGTGGATCAAACCTGGGTATAATATACTTGATCAGTTGACCTCTCTCTTGAGCCAACCTGAATTTGTTCTAGGTTTAAACATTTCTCGCTTGTTCCATGACAGAAATTTCCTTTCTGCCTTTTAAAGATAGTGCTGGTGGTCTTTTCTTTCTTACTCTTTATTTTTATATTTATATTATTATTATTATTTCTGCTTCATTTAGTTTTACTGTTTCTGTTACATTTCCTAGTTTATGAAACACATAAGGAGTGGATGTTTAGAGACAATAGCTGATGCAATGGTTTATAGTAGCTGTGTGCTAAGGAGCGTGAGGGGAATTGGGGAGAAAATAATGAATGTGTGAGTGGGGAGGGAACACTAGAACTGATTGTGATGAAGTATATCCAACATTTTAAAATGTTATTTACTTATGGAAATTATACGACGTGAATTTTATATCAAGAAAACTACTAGAAAAATATGAAATCAAAGTGGACCAGTGGTTACCATGAATGGTGGAGGAATTGTTTTTTCCTTAAGGTGAACTGAGTTAATGTTAGTGGTGGTGGTATAATTTGAAAAGGGCTATCAATAATAGTTTCACAATACAAAGAGTACAATCAATGACACTGAATTATACATGTAGAAGTTCTTTAATTTGATAAAGTATTTTGTATATTTTTACCACAATTTGAAAAATTACATTAATAGCAATGGGTAAAAGGAAGAAAACATTCTAAAATTTATTGTGATGGTAATTGTACAAATCTTCCTGATATCATTGAACTATTGAATTGTGTAGTATGTAGATGAAGTTGTAATTAAACTTTTAAAAATATATATTCTGAAATATTTACTACATAATTTGAAGAAAGAAAATTTAGATCTTTGAAATATTTATGAAAACTTCTCTGAGGTTGTACATTTTTATATTCTATATTGCTCCCCCACCTTTCATCTATGTGCCTTTTCAGCTATTTTTAAATTTTCCACTCTTCTCAAGCTGTGTTCTCATGTTTCAGTATCCAACTTGTTATATCTTTATATATTGCACAGCCTCCATTACCAAAAAGGAAAAACCACTGCTATCTAATTGATTATAACTCATAGTGACCCTATAGGACAGAAATGAACCGTCTATTTGGCTTTCCAATTCTTTAAATATTTTAAAGGCTTCAGAGGCACTTGTGGGTTCAAATCACAGACCTTATGATTGGCAGCTTAAAGTATAACAAATAAGACACCATGGGTCCCTATACAGCTTCTCTTGTATGCTTCCTGATACATATTTAAAAATTTTTAAATATTTCTTACCTTTTTGTATTATCCCACAAAAGTTGGTCTGAATTAATCTCATATTTAAAACTTGGATAATAAATTATTTTAATAGCTAAAATTATAGTGGAACATCATGTATAAAAAAACTAGAGCTGTTGCGATCTAATGGAATTTTTTTGAATAGGCACCACAAATAACCCCAGGAACAGGCCTAAAAACCAAGACACTAAAAAAAAGTGTTGTTGTTGGGCTTTATTATTAGTGGATGAGTGAAGTTGTTTTTTCTTATTTTAAGTTGTGATCCCTCAATCGGTGAAGGTTCCAAAAGCTTCACTGTATCCATTTCATTAAATGTGCTCTCCTTCAAGGAGATAACTCTTCTCCAGGCATATTTTAGTGCCTTCAAATATGAATGCTTATCTCTTGGCATTATACTAGTTCTTCTACTGTTTATAAGCTTTTCAGTAGCTAATCCTTCAGAGTGGATTGTATATTTCTTCTTCATTTTCTGCCCCTAGTGTGTTAATTGTGTTAGCAGGTTCTCTAGAGAAACAAAACCAGGATGTATATGATGATAGATAGATAGATAGATAGATAGATAGATAGATAGATAGATAGATAGATAGATAGATAGATAGATTTATACAACGAGGAGGAATACAACAGATAATTAGTCCACTCAGCAGTACAGAGGACTCATTTCAACTCACTTTGATGCAACAGTTAATACATTGGAAGTCCTTCAACTCATGTGGGCTGCTGGTCCAAGGTCAAGGAAGCAGACAGAGGGTCTTCCCTTAGGCAAGACAGGAAGAGTCTGTCCATGGGCAGCAGGCAGCAGAATGGGTCAGCAACAGTTAGTAGCTCAGGAGCTTAGCAAAGCAGGTCTTGATAGGATCTCAAACTCAAGGAATGTACGGAGCAGGATCCCCCAGCCTCCAGCTCAAGCACATCAGCAATGTGGTGAAGTATGTCTCAAAGGAGCCTTGAGCTCTAGTGACATAATCCATGTGGCTTGGCCCACTAGTAGTGAATCACAGTAGTTCAAGCAGCAACACTCTGGTCTGATCATTAGGGAGTAAGAGGGAGATGGGATGCCAGCTGTGTTTATTTCAATTGTACTCCAATCAAGCTGAAACCTGACTAAACTCCACTCACATGTTCCTATTGGCCTAGTTGGCACAATAAACCTAACTATGACACTAACCATGTCAACATCTGTTAAACATTGGTGACCCTACTATTATTTGAAATATTGCTATCATAGAATCACTGATCTATCAGTTTGTTGTACTGTGATGTTTTGTATATTACTGTGATGATTGAAACTATGTACTTAGAGGCAAGAATGTAGAGACTTCATCTCATATACTTTAGACATGTTGTCAGGAAAGACTAGTCCCTTGAGAAGGATATGATGCTTGCTAAAGTAGAAGGGCATTGACAAAAAAAGAGGAAGGTCTCGACATGATGGACTAAAACAGTGGCTCCAATAAGAAGCTCAAATATCAACATTTATGAGGGTAATTCAGGACAAGGAATTATTTCATTATGTTGTACATACGATGCTATGAGTTGGAACAGACCTGATTGCACCTAACAGCAACAACCTTGCGGATTGGGGAGAATAATTTACTTTACAATAGAGATAAAAATTGTCCTACCTCATCAGTTGCCTGTTTTGAACTAGTTTCCACAGTCCAAAATGGTCCATTCAACTGTATTGTTCTATTATGCTTCTTTTTTCTTTAGATGTTGAGGATTGGAGGCACTCAACAGCTTGCATCATCATATTAGAAGTAGCTCTTGAATTCCCACACTTTTGATCACTGTTATGCCATTCTAATTACTATGACCTTGTAAGGCTGAAAGAAGCCCTTGTGGTTTGGGGGGCTACGCATTAAGATGCTAGTCACAAGCTCAGTGGTTCTAATCCAATTTCTTCTTGGGAGAAGAATGAGGTTTTCTATTCTCATAAAGATCTAAAGTCTCAGAAACCCATAAGGGCAATGCTAATCGATCCTATATGGTTTCTATGAGTAGAATCAACTCATTAGCAATGAATTGGGTTGGTTGGATAAGGTTGGAGAATTTGTGTGTATGGAGTCAATGCATATTTTAGAGAATAAGATAATAATCTGTGGTTTTCAACTACTTGACCCAGTATAATAAAGTTGAATTAAAAGAGTGTTGCTTCTGAGTTACTGTTTGGTAGAATTTTCCAGGTGAGCCATATGGATCAAGAGTTTTATATTGAGTGTTTTTAAATGACCTACTCAATTTCTTTGTTGCTGTTGTTTGGTGTTATGGGTCTGTTCAAATGTTATACTTCAGTTTGTGTTTGTTGAAGGTAGGTGGTGTGTTTCTAGAAATTTAGTCATTTATTCTAGGCTTTAACATTTAATTGAGTGTATTTGTTCCACAGTATTCTGTTAATCTTTGTTTTTCAGTTGGTTCTGTTGGGATATCATCCATTAAACTTTTATCTCATGTTATTTACATTTTCTTATATCTCTTTGTAGAATTTGCAGAGATCTGTCAATTTTACTAATCTTTAAAAAGAACCAGCTTCTAGTCCTATTGATTCTTTCTAATGTTTTTCAATTTTATTTATTTATGATCTAATATGTATCATTTCTTTGCTGTTATTTCTGTGACTATGAATTTATTATGCTGTCTTGTCCTAGCTATTATAGATGATTTGTTAAAGTGTTGATTTGGCCTCTTTCTTTTTTATGAGTGAATTTACAGCTATAAATTGCTTCTGAGCACAAATTTTCCCCAAACTATTCCAGAACGTAGAAAAGAATGGAACACCCAAAATTGATTTTATGAAGTGAGTATATTCCTGATATTCATACAAAAGAAAATTGTAGACCAATATTCTGCACAGACATAGATGCAAAAATTCTCAATAATATACTATCCACTTGGTTCCAGGTCAAAATGAGTGACTGATCACATGAAACGTGGGTCCATCCCCTGTCCCCCCAAAAAAGAAAAAACAACAGATGAAAATCACCAGTGAAGAGAGTGAGGCATAAGCACTCTGGAGATCAATCTAATATATAAGTGACCCAAGCTCTCCTGATGTCCAGGAATGGTGGGAGTTGCAAAGGGTAAGGTAAAGGAAGGTAAAGAAGCCTAGCCCTTCCTTCTACTGGGCCAAACTGATGATCTCAAACCAGAATTGAGAGAATGCTTGACTCCCCAGAGGGTGTGAACCCCATACTCATAGTCCCCAAACTGCTCATACACCCTATTCATCTCTTGGCTAGTGGGGGTGCCTTGTCATGTGAACATGGAGGCATTCTTGTGCCCTTAGACCAAGGAGGGCCCTATGGCTAACAAAATGTCCTGGCTGTTGAACTCTGGCAGGCTAGTGACCCTCTGCCCCTCTAACAGTGTGCATAAAGAGCCATACACCCTTAGGTTGGAAGGCTCCAGTAACTGCAGTGTATCCCAGCTCAAATAGAAGTTGACCTGAGAACCCAGCCACCTCAGAGTTCCATACCCCAGTCAGCACCTAATTAGACCACTCCAGGCCATCAAGAGCAATAGCCTGCCTCTGAGAAGACACTTGCTCTCCTTACCCCAGTACATTTATGAAATTATCAGGCACAGCTCCTTCTCAGAGACCCATGTTATTTGAAAAGAGTGAACTCCAAACAAACTCATTTGGGCCACCTGATCCCTAGTCCTTTAAGACAGCCAGCTACAATTATCTTCACTCTAAAATAATTCTGGTCTCTTAGTTCTAAGACTCATCAAGCCCCCACACCCCTGCCTATAGCCCAGAACTACTCTGACAGTCTAAACATCCAAATGGAAAGCACCACTCACTCTTTGGTATTGTTTCCAATTCCTCAAATGATCTCTGTCCTGCACCTTCTTGATCAATCTCAGGATTGAGTTTAGACCCCTGGTTCTATTTTTTTTCCCTTTTCGGTTCCTTTCCCTCCTCTTGTTTATAGCAGTGACTTATACTATTTTCATAATACCTTCATAATTGATGAGAAGTCTTGGTGGTATCGTCATTATGCCCTGGGTTGTGATCTGCATAATTGGAAATTTGAAACCACCAACAGCTGCATGGGAGACATCCTGGACTTTCTACTACTGTACACAGTTACAATTTCAGAAACCCACAGGTGTCACTATGAGTCAGCATTTACTAAATAGCAGTGAATTTGGGTTTTGGATTTTCATTCTTAATCAGCACTTTCCCATTTGTTGACTTTCTTAAAAAATATCGGTTTCCTCACCATTTCTACAATTTTCAAAGTAGCAACACCACATCTCCCAGCTAACGTCCTATTTCGACCATGGTAGAACAACGCAGATAGTTCAAAGCTATGAGATAAACCCTGGGACTGCTAATCCTCCACTTCCTTTTCTGAGATCATCCTAATAAAAACTGAATAGCCCTGCTACTCCCTTCTCAATCTTTATTAGAGGACCCTGCCTCTTGGAATATGTAAACCATACCACCTCCAAACTCACTTGCCCAAGGCTGCCCTGAGAAACTTCTCTAATTCTGACATTCCACTCAACTCAAATTCCTCTACTTACAGAGGATAAATATATTCCAGCCACCAATATACCAGAACAGGTAGAGTCACTGATCCACAAACACTGATTGTAACTACACTTTGTGCTTCCAACGCAGGTCCTGAATCAACCAACGCTCCCCACTCTTCTCCTTGCTCTCACGCACATCAGTGACAAAGCGCCTTTTTTAATTCATCATTTTATTGGGGGCTCTGACAAATATATTGATGATCCATCATTCAATTAGAGCCCAAACACTAACAGCTCTTCCTTTTCCTTATTTTAAAATTTTCTTTCTTTTTCTTCTCTTCTTCAAAACAAAAGCATATACTACTCTCACAATTCTTTTTCAATCAGTATTATCCTTTATTTCATCCTTGAAAAATAAGGAATTTCAAAACCATTTTTTATAATCTAGCAATTAGAATTATCTGATCCCCTTTTCCTTTCTTCCGCTAATAGTTTCCCTTCCATTCTTTTTTTCTCTCTCCTAGCCCTTACTCTATCACTCTTCCTTAGATACTAGTCCTAAATTATCTACCATTTCTCACTGAATCACCCAACAGAATTAACTACTCATAAACAACCCCAATCCACCCTTGCCACCCATAACAACTACACCAAGATGTCAATGAAACAGCAGAAAATATCAGTGTACACACACAGAAAACATAAACAAATAAGAGATAGAGATGCAAATAAGTGGCCAATAACCACACCAATAGAAAAACAGATTAAAAAATTGCAAAATATTTTGATTAAAAAGTACAAAACACTATAAAAGAACAGAGAAATAGAATTGAAGTGATGGAAACCTTACTTGGTAAATTTGAATACATTTTTAAAATTCTAATTTAAGAGAACAAGAAACAACAATTTCAAAAGAGACTGATAAAAGCTTAAGGACAATACGGTACACAATAAAGAGGTACAACTTATGACTTAGAGAAAAAGAAGAAACATAAAAACACACAAAGAGAATTGTCCAAGAACTCCTGAAAATTTTTCTTCAATGCATAAAGGACAAAACAATGAACAATTCAGGAAGCTGAGAGAACCCCAATCAGGAGGGACCCCAAGGGGAAAACTCAAGATCAAACTCAATATAACATCAAAAGGAAAGAGAAAATTTTAAGAGAGGCAAGCAAATAAAGAACAGTCACATAGAAAGGGAAAGCAATTAGAATAAGCTTAGATTTTCAGTAGAAACTATGCAGGAAAGAAGGCAATGGAACAACATATATAGTCGTGAAGGGGAAAAGAATCTGTCAGCCAAAAATCTTATAGCCAGAAAAGCTGTCATTCAAATATAAGGGAGAAATGAAAGTATTCCAAGACAAGTAGAAATTAAAGGTATTTGTGAAAACAAAACTTCCACTACAAAAAAATACTAAATGGAGTACTATGTCCCCCAAGTGAATAACAACAGCACACAAAATTGAGGCCAATAAAAGAGAGAATTCCTTAAAAAAATCTCAAAGGAATATCCAAAATAGCACATGAAATACATAAAGAACAAAGAAACTAATACCACACACACTGCCATAAACACAAATTGAAATGACAACAAACCCATACATATCAATAATCCCACTGAATGTTAATCGACTAAATGCACCAGTAAAGATATAGAGAGTAGCAGAATGGATAAGAAAATACGACTCAATTATATGTTACCCACAAGAAACACATATCAGAAACAAAGACAAAAACAGACTAAAAATCAAAGACTGGATAAAAATATACCACCAACAACAACAACAACACAAAGTAGGTGTTCTTATAATAATCTCTGAAAAAATACATCTCAAGGCAAATAATGTTATGAGGAAAAAAAGAACATTGTATAATGATTAAAGGAACAATAATCTCAGAAGATATAACCATGATAAGAATACATGCACCCAAATGAAAGACCCTTATGAAACATTAATCAAATCATCACAGAATTGAAGAAATAGACAACTCAACAATAATGATAGACTTCAACATACTATCCAAAGGAAAGACTGATCAACAGGAAAGAAACCCAATAAAGTCTCAAAAGAGAGAAAAAACACAATTAACCAACTTAACCTCCTAGACATATATTAAACACACCATCCTGCAAGAACACATTCTTTTCCAGTTCATATGGAACACTGTCAAGAATAATCCACATAGGCCACAAGCCATGCCTTAAATTAATATACATACATATTCGATCATCTATTTTCTCAGATCTCAATGGTATAAAATTAGAAATCAGCAATAAAATAAAAAGAAATATTAAAAAATAGAGATTGATCCACAGCTACTTAAAATGACTGGGTAATGCATCAAATAAGGGAAGAAATTTTCAAATTATTCAATACAAATAAAAATGATAGCACAACATACCAAACCTTTGGAACACAGCAAAAGCCATCATCAGAGGCTAATTTACACCAATCAATGCACACATGAAAAAAATAAATAACAGGAGAAATCCAAAATCTACATCATAACACAAAATTTCAACAAATGAAACAATGGCAACAACATAAACCCCCGAACAACAACAAAATCATAAGTATTAGAGTAGAAATGAATTAACTGAAAAACAAAAAGAGTAATGGGGAAAATCAACCAAAAAGTGGTTCTTTAAAAAGATTGAGCATATTGACATGCCTGTGGTACATGTAATAAAGGAAAAGAATGAAAATATTCATATACTGAGAATAAGACATGAAAACAGTGGCATCACATCAAATCTAAATGAAATAAAGAATAATATTCACTACTATGGAAAACAAAGACTATGGATACCCTTGAGAAGAATGGTAATGCTAGAAAACTAAATTGTGCTCATGTGAACATGGCACTGGGCAACACCTGGGGTATTCTCCTCTTGAGTTCTATATATGTATTTTAGGGTTTGGGAGTTTGTTTTTCCATGATAGGGGGTTTCTCCTCCTATTTACTCACCAGCACCTTCTCTGAAACATACAACATAAACACCTTCTGAGACATACAATGTCCTCTCTCCCCATCTTGACTTTCCAGGAAGGTTTCCTTACCACTCTTGTAGAAATATCTGTTGATTGGCGATGACCTTATAACAATGTTGTATGGTATGAAGCAATGGTCTTCTCCTTGTCCCTTCTTCCTGAAAAAGTAATCACAGCTGAGGTAAGCTCTCCTTTGTTGAAGTGGTTTTTAAGATGTACATACCCTGTTTCCCCGAAATAAGACAGTGTCATATTAATTTTTGCTCCCAAAGATGCGCTAAGTCTTATTTTTCAGGGGATATCTTCTTTTTTCATGAAGAAGAATACGGTGCACATTTATTGTTTATTGCTTTATTAAAAGAGACCTCGCACTTCCTGTCTGCTCTGGCTGATCTGGGACCAACAGTGACTCCAGAGTTACGGTAGCTTCCGGGGGTCTTATTTTGGAGGGATGTCCTTTTGTGATTTACTAACTTCACTCAGCTTAATGATTTCAAGATCTATTCACGTCATGATGTATTTCATGCTTTTGTCATTGCTGTTTCTGTGTGCATAGTATTCTGTTGTCTATATGTACCATAGATTCCTTGCCCATTCTACTGATGAGCATTTGGGCTCTTTCCAGCTTCTGGTTGTTGGTAACTGTTCTGCAGTAAATATAAGAGAGCATGCACCTGTTTGGGTTCTGTCTCTTACTTCTTTGTAGCATATGCTAGATTGGCTGGGATTCCTATTCCCATGGTGGTTGTTAATATTTACAAGTTATCTAACAATATTTAAGAATTCCAATTTCCCCACATCCTCTCCTGTAGTTGTTGTTTTCAGGTTGTTGTTATTTAATTAGAGTGTCATTGTGGATTTGAGGCGATAGCTCGTTTTAGTTTTAATTTGCATCTTTAGGATGACTAGTGATCATGATCTCTTTTTCATGTCATTATTAACCATTTGAAATTTTTTGTGAATTTTCTATTAATGGATTTTTCATACTTTTTAATGAGTCATTTGGTTTGCTTTTATTAAGGTATTAAATAATTCTGTAAATGTTGGTAATTAGAACACTTTCCACTTTGGTTTGGATCCCTTGCTTTGAAGATGTCCAATGGAACATGGCCCAGAGACACCATATATTGAATCAGATAGTTGAAGAATGAATTAGGTTAAAGCATAACCCCTTATCATTTTATCTGCCTTTTGGCCCATTTTAAATTTGCTCTAGATTTTAATATTTCCTTCTTTCTTTTTCATTGAAGGTTTTCTCTGATTCATTTTGTTACTGTTTTTGTTTGCTCATTTGGTTTTAACTGTTTATTGTTATTGTTGTTCTAACTTTCCAGTATATGGATCTAGGGTAGGTAAAACAATAGACACAGTAACTGGATTAATGGCTTATTGGGGCTATGGGAGGGGAGATTGAAGCAAAATAGGGAGCTAATAGCAATAAGTACAATAAAGGAGAAAATGTTCTAGAACTGATTGTAGTGATGATTGTACAACTCTTTTTAATATGACTAAACAATTGAAGTGTATTATATGTGAATTATATGCCAACAAAACTATTTTTTTTAAATCTCTTTATGTGTCAAATAAGTGCATATATAGGTTTCTCCCTGTCCAGAAGAAATGAGTGAAGAAAGTGGAAGATGAATAGAAACAATTTGTTCAATAGACTATTTGACCACTTGAACACCAATCTTTAAGACTTTAAAACAGAAAAACTACCCGGTAACTGGCTACAACTACAAATTTTCTCTGAAAGTAATCACATTAGAAGGTCCTAGATAGAGTGGGAGAAAAATAAGGACCCAGACTCAAAATCATAAAAAAAAAAATCAAGCCTACTGGTTAGATAGAGACTGTTGAAAATCCCAAGAGTATGACCATTAGTTATACTTCAAATTTGGAAATTAACTCACTCTCATGGCTTAATTGTCAGCCAAACAATAGTCAGGTTTAGAAGAGGTACACTATTAAGTTATGCACGCCTTACAATAATCAATCATTTTTGACTAAATGGGCAATATATACCCAAGGCCAAAATTCAAAAGGCTTAGGGAGAAAAGAAAAATGAACCAGAGGAAAGGGTGAAAATGTAAGGTATTCTAACACAAAGGGGTGTGTGTGTGTGGAAGTATATTTTTACTATGAGTTCCAAGCACAAAGAAAGGTGAAAGAAAGATAAAATACATTTCCTCACCAATGGAACAGATGGAAATAGTGAGAGGAAGTGGGCAGGGAAATACAGGATGTTCACACTAACCCCCAAATCCGAATTGTTTCTTGGTTTTAGAAGCTTTAAGGTAAGGGCACAGCAAGATCTCTGGAGTGTAGGGGTGCACATACCTGGAAAGGAGATGTACGCTACAGAAAGCTAGCCAATAGCAAAAGATGTACTGGAAAGACAGCCAATGATGACAGGCTCTTCATTCTATGGAGCTCTCAGATTAACTGGGGTCATTTGGTGTTTTACACCAAAGTAAATCAATTGTTCCATTCAAATCCTCTCTCTTATGATCGTCTGAATTCTGTGTCTTTTCGAGATTCATTTTTGTGAGTGAGACAAGAGAGGAGAGACTTGAAATATTGATCAACCTCCTGGTAACAAATAGAAATAGAAAACATAATGATATGACATTGTAGGGATTGCTATCATATACATGGAACAAAATGTGTATGAGTTGTTGAATGTAAAATTATCTGTTCTGTAGATATTCATCCAATTCACAATAAAAAAATTAAATGAGTTCTGTTCTAAATAAGTTGCATCATATTAAAGTTTAAGCTCTAAAGCACTTGGTTTGTGAAAGTCATCGGCTTATAGCTAAAAACTCAATTCCATTTTGAGTATTGACACAAGCATTTTTTCCTGACCATCAGCAATGTAGCAGATTTACCCCTAGTAGTTGTTTTTTTAAGTAGATTGCAAGTCCTAGGCAAACCAGGAAGTTTAGCCACAGGGAGTTTACTTGACTTATTTATGCCTTATCAACCATAACCATGCTATCAACTAAAAAATTGAGTGAGTGATGTCTATTACTCAGGTCTACATGATTATAGTCATACCCTGACCTCTTTGTAGCCAAGTGTTCAAAGGCCCCAGAACTAACTCTGTGAGCTTTTAAAATCTATAATTTTATAGTTATCCAATTATGATCCTTTTCTACTTCTGTTATTCCACTTGTGACACTGATGCTACCAATCATGACTTTATTAGATTTCACTTTTTATTGTCTTTCTCTTGTTTTAGGCTTAATAAAGGGGTTTACATAGAGTATATTTTTATTTTGTTTTGTTTTTCTATTACAATCATGTTGTCAGTTATTGAGTTCAAAGTCATCTTTCCCAGTGAGATCTCATAAGTCAAAGAACAAAACAAATCCCCCCCCCCCAAAAAAAAAAAACAGTCTGTTGTACTCCACCAGAGTTACGGTTAGGGTTGCAATTAGGTTTATGGTTAGGGTTAAGGCTAGGGTTAGGACCAAAGTCCACAGACCACACAGAAAGCACGAGATAAGAACTCTTGGATTATGAGCCCCTCATTTAAGTGTGGCACTCTAATCCATTATTAACTCCTGCTATGTGTTGTTCACCTGAAAACTGTTAATACTGCCGGTCTGTCCATTTGCTAGTGATTATTATATCCAACTGTAGGTATAATTGTGTTTATATCCTCTTACAGGATTCAGAGAAAAAGAGCAGATGAACTTATCAGAAATTAAAATTAGACTCTAAGATACATCTCTTGCATATATCTTAAGATTGTAACTTAGCATTTACCAGGGTGTTTGGTTGTTTCTCCAGAACTATACATTTTAACTAGGATTACACTTGCTGAACTCTGGATCAATAATTTTTGGTTTGATGCTTTCGTTTTCCCTCTGACTCTGTATTACAAGGATTAGTTTTGCCCCCAGTGGTGACAGTGGTGCTGGGTTATGGTTCTAACTTTCAAGAATTTTGTATCATCTCTGTTCATGAGAACATGAGATTCTTTTTGTGTACTTCATTATTATAGAGTGTTCAGGTTTGTGAAATTTGGGGGTCAATACGTTAAATAAACAATGGTTATAGGATGACCAGTAAAAGTTGGTAGGATGGTCACCAATCATGAAAGACAAAGACTTCTATGTTAGAATAGATATCCAGAGAAGCTCGGGCTGCCAAGTAGCATCAAGAGAACACCTCTACAACTCTAGGTATACATAGTTTAAGTGATACACTGTCCATGCTCCATCAAGATTTTATTGACCTCAAGTCTACTAAACTTTGAACAAAGTTGACCCTTCTTTGAAATTTGGAAATGCAATCTTTGGGGACAATATAAAGTCCCCTTATGGGACTGATATATAGATTAGCAAAGACTCTACTATATATGAGTATCTAGTTTCTTGGCATAGTTTCATTAAGAACAGTTTAGAGAAATCCTTATGACCATTTTGAAGTTTTCTATGTAGAAAATCAGGAGAAAGAAGAGGCTTTCTTAAAGAGTTACAGTCTCAGAAATGCAGAAGTGTAGTTCTGGTCTTTCCTATAGGGTCACTATGAGTAGGAATTGAAGCCTTGGTAGTAAGTTTTTGTTTTTTATGCAGTAAATCAGAAATTTTATTTGACCATGATAATCTACAAATTCAATCTAATTCTTACCAATCTTGAGAAATGTGCCGGGGTTTTAAAAAAAAAATTACCCTATTAGAATGCTTCTTCCAGGTAAATAATTTTAACTAAATATATTAGAAAATGGTTTAGAATTTCAGTGGTTGCTTTGAGAAAATGAGCCTGACATTACTGTATTTTCCCCAGAAAACAAGTTTAATATTGTGTTGTATGGTTATAGAACACCTTGGTTATGTGTGTTCTGGTTACAAACATGTTGGTCGGCTCTCTTGAAGACATTGGCCTAATTTCAGGATCTGTTACCTAGGTTTGTGCGCACATTGGCAAGGAATTCTAGAAGAAAATTCAATGTTTTGACCCAAATTCATAGAAATGTAAATCTCTGCTTCATTGTTACCAATTGTTATTGACTCTTTGTGTGTATGTTCTGGGTAGAATCATCAAATTTTTCAAGAAAATATCAGGGGAAACTGGCAATCGTTCTTCAGATGTTTTTTGAAATTGTGATATTGCAGGGGAAAACATCTATTTTCAGACTGTTTTACAGAAACTTTGAAAGACATTATTTCTTGTTGAGATGAAGAATGCCATGTATTAAGGTCAAGCTGGGCCTCTACTCATGCAGTGAGCATTGCATAAATGTTTGTTTATAAAGCCAGTGGCCACCTTTGAGGTAAATGTTCTAGACATCTGAGATAGTTTTGTCAACTTTAAGATATGTTGACCTAACTGAAATAGGTAAAAGTTATGTATCTGCTTGTATATGTGTGTGTTACCTTATTGTTAGCTGTACTGTTTGAAGAATGCTATTCTGGTGTTGATTGCCATAAAATAGAAAGTTATAAAGAAAAACACAGGCAAAGACCTTATAAGCGTTTTACTTCTACTGACTTCAGAGACACAGTGGATGTATGGTTCTCAGCCAAGGTGCTCTCCAAATGGATAAATTCTGAGGTAAGTCACCTAGGAACGTGAATGAGATGCTATTTTGAGGATTTATGTCTTAATATTGAGAGAGCATTCAATCTGGATTTCCTTTTTATCCTTAATGAGATTGCTGTAGATTTCAGCTACATGTGAAATGGCTTGTTGCTTTTTAATGAATTCAGCATTTGACAGTCATTGTGGGAACGCTCCTCGCTAGGCCCGCTGTGCCGCCGTGTCCCGTGTCATCTCGTTCAGCGCGAGCCATCGGCTCCACAGCAAATATCTGAGTAATGAAGAAAACCTAAAACTATTTGGGAAGTGCAACAATCCAAATACCATGGGCACAATTATAAAGTTGTGGTGACAGTACATGGAGAGACTGATCTGTCTACAGGAATGGTTATGAATTTGACTGACCTCAAAGAGTACATGGAGGAAGCAGTTATGAAGCCCCTCGATCATAAGAATCTGGATTTAGATGTCCCATACTTTGCAGATGTTGTGAGATCACAGAATCAGGTTCAGGTTACTGCTTCAAAGTACTTTCTATTAAAAAAAACCAAACTCCTCAGCCGTCGAGTCAATCCTACTCACAGTGATCCTATAAAGAGCAAGGCAGAGCAAGGCGGAACTGCCCCTGTGAGTTTCTGAGGCTGTAACTCTGGGAGTAGAAAGCCTTTCTCCCGTGGAGTAGCTGGTGGTTTCAAACTGCTTACCTTGCGGTAGCACCCAAGAAAGCACAGGAGAGCAGGAGGAAACTGGCTCTGGAACAGGAGTGCCCATTACCAGGGTTCCAGGTTCTATTACCACGGAAATGAGATCACAGCTCTCGAACTGAATCGCCTTTATTTCTCCTTCAGAGGAAGCTGCTATGATGAACGATTTGTAAGGCAGGCCCGTATGAATAGTAAAAGAGGAACGGAGACCCTCAGTCTTACAAGAAACTGAATCCTGTCCAAGACAGGTGACTTCGCTCGGAAGCAGAACCTCCTCCAGTTTGTCATGACAGGCACTCGCTACCGCCGTGTGAGACATCCATCATTTCCTGAAGGACTACCATGTAACTAGAAAATCTGCTGGAACAAGGTACTGAGACCTCAGTCGAGACCCCAGTTTTGCCCAGAAGAATCTCATTCACGATATAATGGAAGTTGGCAACAAAAAGAGTCACTTACTAGTTTACCTTCCAACCTTTTAAAAAACTTCAATTCGCTTCTTTGAAAGCTTACTGTCTTAGACTTACACAGAAAGTAAAGTGTATTGTTAATAAATTTCATTTCTATAAAAAACAGTGATTGTGTAGATCTTCAGAACAAATTGGTTCATATAAAAAGTGCACTCTAGGAAAATGTTTATTTTTATTGGTATAAAAAAGCCTTCCTTAGAAAGAAATGAGTTATTTTTAATTTCTTTCAAACAATAAACAATGATAAGGGGTCTCAAGATGGTGACCAAATAGTACCTTTTGGAGGGACTCTGAAAGACCAGCACAGAAGGACCCTAGAGAGGTATATCCTACACCTCCAGGCCGTGAGTTTCTTGCACAAAGATAAGTAGACACACGTTTTTAAACTAGGAGAGCAGCAATGCCTGCAGACAGATTCCCCTTTATACTTGGACATCAGCACAAGCCAGAGGAGTACAGCTCCTCAATTCACCAGACTTATTTTTCCCAGTCCCATAACTAGCTAGGATGGCTGATTGACTATGCTACAAGGACATAGCTCTGCAGGATGAGTCTAGCAAAGATATAAGCACAAATAAGATTGGCTCTAGGCCAAAGTCATGGGAGCTTTGTTTTCATACCCTGGCAACCCTACCTCCCTGATAGCAGCAATTACACAGTCTACTGAGTGACGTGAAGATAGCTCTACAGAGCCAACTGGACGGAGTGTAAATAGAGAAAAATATAACTCTCCACACAATCCAGGGGAACTCCAGCCCCACTCAACAAATCTAATGCCCTGTGCCAGGGGTACAGCTCTGCACACCTTCATTCAGGTCACCCAAAAGCAGTTATTCATGGGGTTCACAGACAATACTCACCTGGTCCAGTAGCAAGTTATCAGTATAACAATACCAGTAGAATGTAACGAAACAGGGGAACAGGAGCTGAAATCATAGACCTGGGAGATTTAGTCAATCTCCTCTATCTAAACCAGACTACATGGACTCCAGACATTATACATCACATATATCCCTTTTGGGGTGAATGTTCCTGGATGGACCTTTATCCCGGCATACAGGTGAAACCATTGCTCCAGCAGTTTACATAGCACAGGCAGGGAGTTTGTGCATGAGTCAAGGGCCATAAACCCCAGGGCCCGAAGTACTTGATAGACTGAGCAATCTGCCAGCTGTCTCACACCAGCCCCTGGTTAACACATCAGCCTGCTTATAAGCAGTCACTCTCTGAGTAGGCTATTGTTTCATCCCTCCCTCCTAGATCACCTAGGTAGGTGGCACTTATAAAGCCATTCCCCACCCCCAGTTAGTCACCTTCATCATCTGAAATGAGTGAACCCAGTCCCTTCCAACCGAATTCATCGGAGATGTATTCCTTTAAGATAATTAACCTAAATCATAAGAATACAGGATGCTCAGACCATTCAGCCACCTTAACCTTAACCTTAAACTGATGCCTACCTTGCCATCCTAAATGACCCCAAGGTAATAAAACAATATACTACCTGACACTGTCCTCAATTGGTCAAAAGATCTCTGCTCCACATAGTACTGATTTCCACCCAGTACAAGTTCTGTTTTGTTGGTATTGTTGTTGCTGTGTGTTCTCTCATTCCTATACCTTCCCTATCTTTAACACAAAGTTCTGCATTATTTTTGTAATTCATCCTTACTCAGGACTTGCCATCTATTGGCCTATGGAAGGACAAAAACATTATTATTTTATATTTTTGCTTTCAATGTTTTTTTTTTAATATTACTAGTCCCCCGACACATCACCAATCTACAAGATAAAACGCAAATCAGGGACAAAGCTCCTGGGAAAGATCAACGCCCCCCCCCCCCAAAAAAAACATATATTAACAGCTCTTCCATTTCTTGCTCTATAATTATTTGCTTAATGCTTATGTTTGTCTCTGGTCTTTATTCCTCAAATTTTAATACCTAAACCTTTCTTTAATAACCCCCTTTTCCTATATTTATCTTCCTTTATCAATCCTTCATATTTCTTTTCATCCCCATAAAACCAAAAGTTGATACCACACTTACAATATGTTTATTTGGAGTTTTTCTTGAAAGGCATGCAGTGAGATTTCTAATTTTTTTTCTTATAATGTTTTTATTTTATTTTTTCTCTTAAAAATTATTAACCTTGCCTCCGTTATTGCAAAAGAGTCATTTTTCATCCATTTTCGTTTTTAAACCTATGATTTAATACTATCTGATACATTCCATGTTAGTTTTCTCTTTCCTTTATTTCTTCCTCCTCCAACACTTCCTGTTACGTGTTTTGATTTGCCTTATTACACTTATTTCAACACTCTTCCCAAGATACTTAACATAAAGTATCCACTGCACCACACAACAGAGTTAACTATTTCCACATAACACTGCCTCCCAGTCACCCCTAATAATTATACCAAGATGTCAAGGAAAAAATATAATATTGGTAAACACACACATGAGAATCAGACACAAGTAAATGAGCAGCAACCAGTCCTAAATAAAATCTGTCATTGAAAATGCTATAGAATTACCAGGAAGAAAACAAAAACTTAAGTGAATGATGATTGTACTCCTTACAAATAAAGAAGGAGACTAAGGAAAAGTGAAGAAATAGAAGATAAAAATCTCCCTACATTATCTTCAAGAAAATCTCCAAATAGAAACACAAGAGTCAAATAGTAAAATCTCAGAATTACAGAAAACTATAAAGGCACAGAGAAACAGAATTGAGGAGATGGAAACATGAATTAGTGAGCTAGAAGACAACTCTATAGGCTAAAATATCAGAATAGAACAAATAGCACAACAGCAAAAGAAACCAAGAACAGTGGAAAAACAATTTCAGACACAATCGAGAGGAATATTCTATGTCTTATAGGGATTCCAGAAGACGAAGTAACAAACCAAAAAAAACCCCACAGACATTAGTCCAAGAATCCCTGCAAAAGAACTTTCCATTGAGCTTAAAGATGGAAAGATAACTATCCAGGAAGCTGAAATAACTCCAATCAGGAGAGATACCTAAAGGAAAACTCTCCACCACATTGTTGTCAAGATATCAAATATCAACAACAAGGAAAAAATTCTAAGAGTTGCCAGAGAAAACCAACAATTACATACAAATGGTCAGCAGTTACCATTACCTCAGATCACTCAGTAGAAACCGTGCAGGCTAGAAGACAATGGAATAATGTACACAGAATCCTGAAGGAAAAGACAAACAAACTGTCAACCTAGAATTTTTCATCCAGAAAAAATATCAATCAAATATAATAAAGAAATAAAAGTATTCCCAGAAAAGGAGAAATTATAGAATTCACAAAAAAGACCCCTACTACAAATTATGCTAAATGAATTACCATTACCAAAAAATCATCAACACACAAACCTGAAACTAACATACCAAATAATTCCTCACAAATATCAACACACACAGAGCAACATCTAAAGCAATAAAGAAGCAATATTGGCAGAAAAATGAAAGTAAACACAGAGCACAAGCACATTCCCACAAAACATGCACAATTACAAAACAAAAGGAGAGTAACAAATACATGCATAGCAATAATATCAATGAAAGCAAATGTGCTACAGTAAAGATACAGAGTGTAGAAAGGATAAAAAAAACACATCCATCAATATACTGCCTACAAAACCACACCTCATAAAGACAGGCATAAACAGACTAAAAACAGAGGCTGCACAAAAGCATACCCAGCCAAGAGCAACTAAAATAAAGTAGATGTAGCAATAATAACTTTTGAGAAAATAGACTTCAAGGCTACAACGTGATAGGAGAAGAGAACAGATACTACAAAATGGTCAATGAAACAATAACTCAAGAAGAAAATAACTATAATAAACATATATTCACCCAATGAAAGACCCTTATAATATATCAAGCAAATCCTCACAAAATTGAAAAAAAGAGAGACACCTCAACAATAACAGGCGACGTTAATATGCTACTCTCAAGGAATGACAGAATATCAAGAAACTCCTCAGTAAAGACAAAACAGAGCTCAACTATACAATCAACAAAATCAACCTCATAGAAATATGCAGAAAGCTCCATCCAACAAAAACACAGTATACATTCTTCTCCAATGCACGTGGCACATTCTCAAGAATAGACTATATACTGGGTCACAAAGTCTATACTATCCTCAACAAACTAAAAAAAAAGAGAACCTACAACATATCTTTTCAGAAAACAACCGTATAAATTTAGAAATCAACAACAAAAGGAAGAGAAACATAAATACAAACACATGGAGATGGAACAACATAATACTGAAAAATAATAGAGTAATGGAACTAATAAGGGAGGAAATAAAAAATTCCTTGAGGCAAATGAGAAAAATAACAAAACATATCAAACCTTTGGTACAGCTAAAGCAGTAAACAAATGCAAATTTATAGCATAACACATACATGAAAAAAAGGAGAAATCTAAAATCACCATAGCACAACACCTGCAAGAACTGGAATAAGAACAACATTATAAAACCTCCAATAAAAATAAAAGTTATCATAAAGATCACAGCAGAAATAAATAATATGGAAAACAAAACAAAATCGCAATGGAAAATAAACAGTACAATAAGTTAGTTCTTTGAAAAGATTTATAAACTAGATCACTGGCAAACTTAACAAAAGAAAAAAGAAAGAAAAGAAGAGATGCAAGTACCCAGAATGATATATTTTAAAAAGTGACATTACAACATATCCAGATGAAATAAAAAGAGTAATAATACACAACTATTAAAAATATATTCAAACAAACTCCACAATATAGAAGAAATGAACAGATTCCTAGAAATACACCATCAAATCAAATTAATGCAGACAGATATTGACCAAATCAATAGACCCACAACAAAAGATGAAATAATGAAAGTTATTTTAAAATTTCCAACCAGCAAAATTCTAGAACCAGATGATTGTCACACAGGAATTCTACCAAGTATTCAGAGAATATATGACACCAATAAAACAAAAACTATTCCAGAATATCAAAAAGACAAAAAACTCTCAAATCCATTCATTATATAATACTGATACTCCAAACAAGAAAAGGCCCCACAATGATAGAATTATCGATCATTATTGATGAATGAACAAAGCCACAGAAATCCTCAAGAAAATTCTGGTAATTAAAATCCAACATCATATGAAAAAAAAATCATTCATTTTGACCATGTGAGATTCATTCCACGGATGTAAGTATGGTTCAACATTCAAAAACCAATCAGTGTAATTCACCCAAGAAACAAACCACATGAACATATCAGCAGATACAGAAAAGGCATTTGAGAGCATCCACCAATTTTCGATAAACATAATCAACAAAATAGTAATAGAAAGGAAATTACTCAACATAATAAAAGCTACGTATGAAAATACCAACAGCTAGCATCACAATCAATGGGGAAAAACTAGAAAAATTTCACTGAGAACAACGACCAGACAGGATGTCCCCATCACCACTCTTATTCAACATCGTGCTGAAAGACTTAGCTAAAGCCATCATACAAGAAAAAAAAATCAAGGAAACACAAATAGGCAAAGAAGAATTGAAGCTCTCACTATTTGCGATGATATGATCCTATATATAGAAAACCCACAAGCCTCTACAAAAAGCCTACTGGAATAATTGAGGGATGCAGCTACGTAGCAGGATACAAAATTAACAACCAGAAGTAAATCAGATTCCTGGAAACTAGCAAAGAGAGCTACGAAAAAGACATTAATAAAATAATACCATTTACAACAACCACACAAAAGACCAAATACTTATGGATAAACTTAATGAAAGAAACAAAAGACCTATGCAGAAAAAAACTACAGAATATTAATTCAATAAACCAAAAAAGACCATACCGTGCTCAGGATAGGCAGACAAAATATTGTGAAAATGTCAATACTACCTAAAACAAATACAAAGCAATGCCAATTCAGATCCAAAATATATTATTTAAAGAAATGGGAAAGGATTTCATATGGGTTTGGAAAAGACCTAATTACCAGTTTCATATGGGTAGAGAAATGACTAGGATAAGCAAAGAACTTCTTAAAAAGTAGAATAATGTTGGAGATCTCTCACTACCTGACCTAAAAACCTACTACATAACCATAGTAATCAAAATAGCCAGGTACTGGTACAAGGAGATATATGGACCAATGAATCAGAACAGAAAACCCAAGCATAAATACACGAGCCTATAGGCAACTAAGCTTTGACAAAATACTTAGAAATATCCAGTGGGACAAAGACAACCTCTCCAACAAATAGTGTTGGACAAACTGGATTTCCATATGCAGAAGAATGAAACAAGGCCCATATCTTTCCCCATGAACAAAAACAAATTCACACTTGATTAAAGACCTAAATGTACACCATAAATCTTTCAGGATCATCAATGATAAAACTGGAACAAACTTAAGGGCCCTATTGCAGGGTATACATAAACTACCAAGTATAATATGGGAAGCACGCAAAATGGAAGACGGAATAGTTATCTGGGACATGTTGAAAATACATCAATGATGTCCATCAAAAGTCTTCATTAAAAGAGTGACACTAGATCCCACAGATTGGGGGGGGGGAATTACCCATGACACATTGGGCAGGGTTTTAATTACCAAAATCTATAGAACTTTAGAATAGCACAATAAGAAAATAACAAATGACCAATTTAAGAATTGAACCAAAGACTTGACCATATGATTCTCCAGAAATGAAGTACAAATGGCTAACACACACATGAAAAATGCTCACAATCACTAGCCACCTGGGAAATGCAAATTAAAACCACAATGAGATACCATCTTAGAGCCATATGTTAGCCTAATTCAGAAAAGCATGCAAAGCAGAGGTTATGGAGATAATGGAACTTGTATACATTGTTGGTGGACTTATAAATACATACAACCACTATGGAAAATGATAGTCAATGTAACTGGGTATTGAAATCCTTTATGATCAAGCAATACCACAATGAGGCATATACCCCAAGGAAATAAGAGACACAATACAAGTGGATGTATGTTTATAGCAGCACCTTTCACAACAGCAAGAAAATGAAAGTAGCCCAAATGCTCAACAGTAGAAGAACAGATGAATAAAGAAACAATGGTACATACGCACGATGGATACTACATGTCCCTGAAAAAGAATGTTGAAAACATGAAACACTGCACAACATTGAAGGACCTGAAAACTATTATGCTGAGTGAAGTTGTTCGAGTACAAAAAGACAAATATTTTATGAGACCCCCTACTCTAAGGAGAAACACCAATTTAAAAAATCTTAGAGGCCAATTCCCAAAGGGTAAAAATTTTTCTACCATTCATGAACCACTCATTATCCCCATGTATGTACTTCATAAGAATCGCCTCAAAAAAGGAGACCTCACATTGACTGTGGTCATTCCTTTCAGAGTGGAGAAAAGGGAGAAGGTCATCTACTTGATACCACACAACATTGAGACTGGCTGTGACAAATCAACAGGCCCGCCACAGGAATGAGAGGAAAACCACACTGGAAAATCAAGTTAAGATTAGGGGAGGAGAACTTCTATATTTTGGAGGAGACACATTTCTTTTGGTGGTTGTGCTCCATAAGTGGGGTGGAGCAAATTCTTTTGGTGGTTGCGCTCCATAAGTGGGGTGGAGCAAACTTATATTGAGAAGGGATGCTAAACAATAATTGTAGGAAACCTAAACCAAATTTTTTTTTACATTTTATTAGGGGCTCATACAACTCCCATCACAATTCACACATATACATACATCAATTGTATAAAGCACATCTGCACACTCCCTGCCCCAATCACTCTCAAAGCATTTGCTCTCCACTTAAGCCCTCTGCATCAGGTCCTCTTTTTTTCTCCCTACTTCCCCGGTCCCCCCTCCCTCATGAGCCCTTGATAATCCACAGATTGTTATTTTGTCATATCTTGCCCTATCCGGAGTCTCACCGCCCCCCCCCCCGCCTTCTCTGCCGTCCATCTCCCAAGGAGGAGGTCACATGTGGATCCTTTTAATCAGTTCCCCCTTTCCAACCCACTCACCCTCCACTCTCCCAGCCTCACCCCTCACACCCCTGGTCCTGAAGGTATCATCCACCCTGGATTCCCTGTGCCTCCAGCTCCCATATGCACCAGTATACAACCTCTGCCCTATCCAGTCCTGCAAGGTATAATTCGGATCATGGTAGTTGGGGGGAGGAAGCATCCAGGATCTGGGGGAAAGCTGTGTTCTTCATCTGTACTACATCGCACCCTGACTGACCCATCTCCTCTCCTAAACCCCTCTGTGAGGGGATCTCTAGTTTTGATAGCTGAGCACCATCAGCTTTCTTCACCACATTTACTTGTTCACAAACACAGGGACAAGGGAACAACATGGGACCCAAAATGGTAGTGAGGGGGGAGTGGCAGACCTGGTGGGGAATGATCAAGGGTAAGGTTGCGTAGAGAAGAGATATAGCTGTAGCCCAGGTGGGGATGGAGCATGGTAGTGGGGCAGGAGGAAAGTCAAGGGAGATGGAGGAAGGAGCTGGAAGTCAAGGGGCATTTATGGAGGTCTAGACAAAGACATGTACATGCAAATATATATATATGAGGATGGGGAAATAGATCTATGTGTCCATATTTATAGCTTTAGTATTAAGGTGGTGGAAGGACCTTGGGCCTCTACTCAAGGACTCCCTCAATGCATGAATACTTTCTTTTACTAAATTTGCACTCTATGATGCTCACTCTCCTAAACCAAATTCTATGGACACTGCGTGTTTCTGCTCAAACCTCATTGTATCATGCCATGGCTTTACATTACCTTAGACACTTGCTATTTAGAGATAGAGATATACAGATATAGATATATATCTACATATCTAGAAATAGATATAGAGCTACATATCTAGATATCTATATCTATATATCATCCTCTAAGAGCCATACCAGAAGGACTTAATTTGAAGCCCAACTGAGCAAACTGAGTCCTGAATCAAAACAACTTTTAGCCTTAGTACTGAAGTCCCTAATACAAGAAAAAGCAAATGATAACCACCTCAAAATTGCGATAGTCGTTGGACCTTGGTTGGGACCCTTGGCTCAGTGTGCATCCAATGAAAGGGACCCAGAACCACCATATATGTATTTACTATCTCAATGCTCCCCTTGCATTAATATGGCAGATATATAGCTGATAGTCAAGGATCTGCCCTTGTAAAGAATGTTACAAGAAATTTTCCAGTAGTACCAACCGTAATGCTCAATGCAAATACAGCTCAATCTGTGTAAAGCATCAACTCATAGATTGCAGTTTGAATCTGGACTATACTCGCATTAATTCCTCATCTCAACATTATCTTAAATCCTATGCCACTGGATAAATGATTGATGTAATCAATGCAATTTCCGTATACCCCAGGGGGATGATTGACAATGCTTTACTTTTTAAATTTTTTTGTATTGTTTGTTTATGTTTTTTAGTTACTGACTTTTTTAAAAATCAAAAATGATAATATGACTTCTAAAGTAAACCAGAGTTGTTCATAACCCGTGGACGAGCAGATGGATTCTGGGCTCCCACTTAATTCTAGCTCCAATCAGAGAAGGGTTTAAGTTAATGTCCATGTGAACACACTGGGCTCTACTTCTTATAACATGGCCCTGCTGGATACTCACCTTCATGAAGAGATCAATGAATATAAGGGTGCTACAGCATTGTGTAGTGAAGGAAACATACAGTACCCAGCTATCAATTGGAATAATATCTGGGGTGTTAAAAGGCTTGTAATCAGACAAGCAATCATCTTTCTGGGGCATCAACTAAATCCACGTGGAAGAAGCACATCAGCCTGTGTGTGATAATAACAAAATACTAATGTGATGAAGAGAAAAGTATCAGAGTTTAAATTGTGAACACCCAATTTGTAGAAGGCTATGGAAGACAGTTGGATCCCCAAGTCCATTTGCAGGGTATCTAGTCAGATTAATCCTTTGGCAGATTCTCTCTGCCTTCAGACTAGTGACTTGATCAGTTTTACTCTCAGACATAGATGATTATAAACTTGATTACAGTAGATAGAACTGTGATACAATATAATACTCGGTCAGTTGACCTCCCTCTTGACCCAACCTAAATTTGCACCAGGCTTAAATATTTCTCACTTGTTCTACTGTAGGAATTTCTTCTCTGATTTTTGAAACATTTCTGGTGATCTTTTCTTTATGAATCTTTATTTTATCCTTTCTGTTTCAGTTTTTAATTAATTTTTTTCTCTTAGGTTTACCTGCTTATGAATCACAGATTTAGTGGATGCACAGAAACAGTAACTGCTGCAATAGTTTATCAGGTCTAGGGGTTGGGGGTGATGGGGTTGGAGTATTTGGGAGAATTGGGGAGTAAATAAAGAATGTGGGAGGGGTAAGGAAGCACTAGAACTCATTGTGATGGTGTATAGACAACTCTTTTTAAAAGCAACTCTAACCTTTAAAATATAAAAAGCAACAGGAAAATATATATATCTATTTTAAAAATGAATAAAAGATGGATCTGAGACCTAAATAGATTCCAGAACTATAAGAATCATCAATAAGAAACGAGGGGCAGTGGGAGGGATGGGCATGGAACAGGATCGGAGAGCACACAATGAATGCAAAAGGGAGCATTAGAACTAATGATGGTAATAATGTTTATACAACTCACTTTTTATTTATTATTGATATTTAATACATATATCCTAACATTTAATAGCTCAATTGCATCAAACAGTATTGTACAATTACTACCACAATCAGTTCCCAAACAGTCTTTTCCTTCCTGGACTCCTTGACATTGTTTCTTTTTAAGTCGCCCCACACCTCGATCCCCGACACCCTTATTCTACTTGCTGCCCCTATCAGTTCATCAGTCCTGGGTTTCATATACCAAAAAACAGAATAACATATAACTTCAAGAGGGTGATTCCAAATGACATAACACCTCTGAGATAAACCCTAATATTCACAACCAAAGGCCCCAAAATACAGAAAATTACAAGTGTATGATGTGAATATATATATTTTAATTGTTATAATCATTTATTTGTGGGCTCTTACAACTCCTGTTACAATCCATACATCAATTGTATCTGACATATTCCTACATCATTCTTTTGAGACATTTACTTTCCATTAAGCCCTTGGAATCAGTTCCTCTTTCCACCCCACTCCTCCCTGCCCCTCACCCCTCATGGCCCCTTGATAAATTGTATATTGTTAATTATTTCCAAATCTCACACCAACTGCTGTCTCCCCCTCTGTTTTCTGTTGTACTTCCCCCTGGATGGGGGTGTGTGGTTATGTTGCATTCATTGTGATCGGTGCCCCCTCCTTCCTCACCTCTCCCCCGCTTCCCCTTACCATTTTGGTATCTATATTCCCATTCCTGTTCCTGGGTTCCATGTATTGTGAGTTTTATCTCTTGCCTATACCTATGTGCATGCTCCCATCTAGTCCAGAATGGGAAGCGGCACTGGGATCATGATATTGAGGGTTGAGAGGGCCTTAAGGGATCAGAGGTATGTTGTGTGACCTATTAGTGCTCTACTGAAACCTGATCGACTCATCCCCTCTCTGCAACCCCTCTATGGGCGCATGTTCCATTGTCCATAGATGGGCTTTAGGTCTCTACTCCAATCCCCGCCCCCCTTCATTCTCATCAATGAATTTTTGTTTGTTTGTTTATTGTTTGTTGTGAGTCTTCTGATGCCCATTTCCCTGTCTCGATGACACCTCATGATTGCACTGGCTGGTGTGCTTCTTCCATGTGGCCTTGTTGCTTCACTGTTGGATGGCTGCTTATTTAACTTAAAAACCTTTCTTTTAATAGCCAGGCACCATCCTCTGTCTTCACCACATATGCTTATGTGCCCATTTTGTCTTCAGCAATCATGTAGACAGGGGGGTGGGTATCACAGAATGCCAATTTGTCAGAACAAAGTGTTCTTGTTTTGAGGGAAGGTATGAGCTGAGGCCCAAGACTCATCTGCAGTTTCAGTGTATTGCCTTATAAATACATGTACATAGGCCAATACCACTATTGTTATGGATTAATGTATTTACTTACATAAGTGGGCACTTCTGTTAATCTCCCTATCTATGCCTTTGCTTCCTAGAGCTTGCTTCTGTTTTCTTTTGCCTCCTCCTGCCCTGAAATCACTTTCCCCCTTCTTCCACCGCGTAGTGATTCCTCTCTACTGGCTTGGTGTTGCTCTAATACTCACAGGTTCTCTACTCTCTCCTAGATGCTCCTTCTGCTTCCCTAGTTGTTCCCCTGTCCATGATGCTGTCTGCTCTCCCCACCCCTCATCCCAGCTCCTTCTCCCTGGGCTTACCTCCCATGGTCCAACCCATATAATTAGGCAAACCATCCATGAACAAAAACCCTGGACAAAAAGAAAAATATACGTTTGAAGAAAGAAAAGAAAAAGACGAGAGGGGAAAGAAAGAAAGAAAGAAAGAGAGAGAGAGAGAGAGAGAGAGAGAGAGAGAGAGAGAGAGAGAGAGAGAGAGAGAGAGAGAGAGAAAGAGAGAGAAAGAAAGAAAGAAAGAAAGAAAGAAAGAAAGAAAGAAAGAAAGAAAGAAAGAAAGAAAGAAAGAAAGACCTACATAGGTCCAGGGTCTGTTTGCTGGTCCTCATGAGACCCTCTCCCATGGTCCTAAGGGAGATCCTGGGGCTGCTCCTCCTAGTCTGAAGTCTATTTTGGGGGCTCCTAAGGAGCTCTGTGGCTCAGCTTTACTCCAACTGCTGATCTGTTATGCTCCATTCCCACATGTCTCCCTGCTGTTTGCCCCCCTTATTGTCCTGTCTCCGTATGCTCCATTTTGGGGAGAACATGTCTTGAGTTGTTGGTAGTCCCATCAGGCTTCTCTGAGTCTTAGCAGCCCCATGCAGGGACCTCATCCTCTGGGCTTGTTGTGCCAATATGGAGTCTAGGCTAACTACCTCTTTCTATTTTTCCTTCCTGGTTTGCTTCCTTCTGGGTATGATGAGTCGGTTCCTTTCCCACACTAGAATATCCAATGTCCATTCTCTATGACATACACTTCCAGGGTGGGGTTATGCTGGTTCTGTTTGGGACCAGCACTGTAGTCCAGTCTTTTCATACATTCCTCCACATATTATGTTGCCTTCCTGGTTTGGCGTGCCAAGGTGGGGTCTGTATGCATGTTCCAATTCTGTGGAGACACAACCAATACCCTCCTCTGGGTGGGTTAGTGACTTGCCCCCCCCCCCTATCATCATCTCAGTCTCTCCCCATCTCCATTCTCGCTCCTCCTTCTCCTTTTCCCCTTCTTTATGTTGGATTCACATATACTTCCCTGAGTTTGGTCTGACCCCCCGACTGCCTATGTTCCACCCATATATTGTGAGATAAGTGTCTTTTCTTCTATTCCTGCTGTGCGGATTATACTTACCTCAGGGGACTCATGTTATACTTGTCCTTTTGAGATTGGCTTACCTCACTTAACATAATTCCTTCCAACTCTTCCCTTAAAATTACTTGTTTCGTGTGATCATCCGCACTTTATGTGCTGCATAGTACTCCATTGTGTGTATGTGCCAGAGTTTACTAATGCACTTGTCTATCGACAGAAATTTAGGTTGTTTCCAACTCTTTGAAATTGTGAATTGTGCCTCAATACACATTGGAGCGCAGATGACTTTCTTACCTCCTCTGGGTATATGCACAGTAGAGTGATGGCTGGGTCATAAGGTAGAACAATTTCCTTTTTCTTTAAATATTGCCAGATTGCTTTCCATAGTGGCATTACATATATACATAATCACCAGCAGTGGAGATTTCCTATTTCACCACAACCCCTCCAACATTTGTTGTTCTCTGATTTTCTAATTTGGGCTTACCTCAGGTGTGTTAGATGGTATCTCATGGTTGTTTAATTTGCATTTTCCTTATGGCTAATGAACGGGAACACTTTCTCATGTGTTTGTTGGGCATACGAATGTTCTCCCTAGTACAATTTCTTTTCAGTTCATTCGGCCACTTCATTAAGGGGTTAACTGTTTTCCTCTTTTTGCAGGCCATGAAGGTGTGGTAGATTTTAGTATTAAGCGCTTTGTCTGATGTGTCCTTACTAAACATCCTCTCCCACTCTTTGGGTTGCCTTGTTACCCTCTTGGTGAAGTCTTTTGAGGCGCACAGATGTTTTATTCTTATTAAATCCCATTTGTCAATTTCCAGATCACCTGTGTTTGTACCCTTCCCTATTGCAGTGAGCCTATGAATTCCCTGGGCCAAATTCTTAGATTTGTCCCAATTCCTTCCTAGGTGGTCCTAATGGATTGCGTGTTTAATTCTAGGTCTGTGATTCACCTTGAGTTTGTTCTTGTGCATGGGGTGAGGTAAACATCCTGTTTCATTTTTTTTGCATTGTTTCCAGCACGCACCACTTGTTAAAAAGGGCATCTGCTTCACACTTGATGTTTTGGGACCTTTATTGAAGATCAAGTATCTATATGCTAATGGTTTTACTTCTGGGTTTTCTATTCTTTTCCACTGCTCTGCGTATCTATCATTATGCCAGTACCAACCATGCTGTTTTAACCACTGTGGCTGTGTAGTAGGTGGTAAAATCAGGTAAAGCGAATCCTCTGACTTTGTCCTTCTTGAGGAGTTCTCTGCTAATTCTGGGTTTCTTTCTTCTCCATATGAAATTGGTGATCAGTTTTTCCAATTTTTTGAAGAATGTTGTTGATATTTGAATCAGAGTAGCATCAAACTTATAGAGTTCTTTTTTCGGTAATATTGACATCATTACCGTGTGGAGCCTTCCAATCCACAAATATGGGATGCGCTTCCATTTGTGTAGGTTACTTTTGATTTCCTGTAGTAGGGTCTTGTAATTTTCCTCATATAGGTCTTTAGGTTTTTTTGTTAAACATATTCCTAGGTATTTCAGTTTGTTCTTGGCTACTGTGAAGGGTACTGCCTGCTTGATCTCCTCTTGCATGGTGCTTTCCGATGTACATAGCAAACTTATCGACTTGTTTGTTGATCTTGTGTCCTGCCACTCTTCCATATACCTCTATCACTGTAAGTTCTCCCATTGTGGAGCTTTTGGAATGTTCAATATACAGGATCATGTCATCTGAAATTAGCAATAGTTTCACCTCCTCCTCTCCCATTTGGATACCTTAATGCCCTTCCACTGTCTTATGTTGTTAGCTGGGACCTCCAGTATGATATTGAATAGAAGTGGGAATAAGGAGCATCCTTCTCTGGTACCCTTTGTTAAGGGGATTGTTTTTGTCTTTTATCCATTGAGTATGATGTCGGCTGTTGGCTTTTCAGAGATAGCTTGTATTAGCTTGAGGAATTGACCTTCAATTCCTATATTTGTGAGTGGCTTAATTAGGAATGGGTGTTGGATGTCGTCAAATGCTTTTTCTGTGTATATGGATATTATCATGTGATTCTTGTACTTTTTCTTATCGATGTAGTGTATAATGTTGATGGATTTTCAGATGTTAAACTATGCCTGCTTCTCTGGGATAAATCCTACATGATCATGGTGAATCATATGTTTTATATACTTTTGTATTCTATTGGCCAATATTTTGTTAAGAATTTTTGCATCTATGTTCATTAGAAATATCAGTCTGTGGTTCTCTATATCTGTGGGTTCTTTGTCCTGCTTGGGTATCAAAGTTATTCTGGCTTAGTAGAATGAGTTTGGGAAGTTTGCCATCCTTTTTTATGCTCCGGAATACTTTGTGGAAGATTGGTGTCAACTTTTCCCTGAATGCTTAGTAGAATTCTGCTGTGAAGCCATCTGGTTTGGGGACTTTATTTGCATTGGTAGTGATTTATAACCCTCTCTATTTCTTCTTTTGCTATGGATTTGTTGAGGTTGCTGACCTCTGTCTGAGATAATCGTGGGAGGGACTATTTTCCAAGTATTTATCCATGTTTTCCACGTTTCTAAATTAATTAGAATACAGTCCTTCACATTACTTTGTGATTATCCTTTTAATCTCTTTGGGTTCTGTTGTAATTACCCCTGTTTCCTCCCACATCCTGGTTATTGATGTTTACTTCTTCCTTTCATTGGTTAGGTTCGCCAGTGGTCTGTCAATTCTGTTGATCCTTTCATAGAATGAGCTTTTTTGCTATATTTATCTTTTTCATCATACTCTTGCCTTCTCACTCGTTTAACTCTGCCCTAATTTTTATTATTTCTTTTCTTTTGCTATTGGAGGTATTGTTCTCTTCACTCTTTTCTAGTTGTTGGAGGTTTTGTATTAATGTATCAGTCATAAGTCACTCTTCTTTTTTTCATATATGCATTTCTTGATATCAAGCGACTTGATAACTGCCTCCACAGTATTCCATAAATTTTGATATGTTGAATTCTCGTTCTCATTAGTTTCTAGAAACTTCCTAACCTGCTCTCTAATCTGGTCCTGTACCCAGAAGATAATTGTTCATACGCCAATTGTTTGCCCTTGATTTTCTAGTCGTCCTTTTATTAATCTCCAGCTTTATGATATGGTGATCCGAGAAAGATGTCTGAATAATCTCTATATGTTTGAAGGTACCCAGGCTTGACTTGTGTACCAGCATGTGGTCTATTCTTGAGAAGAATGTGTTTCTTTGCGTTTGGATGGAAATCTATAAATATAAGACCCAGTTGCCTAATTGCATTGTTTAGCTCTGTAGCTGATTTACTGAGCTTTTTTCCCTGTGATCTGTCTTTTTCTGATAGGGTAGTGTTAAAGTCACCTACTGTGATTATTGAATCTGTAATGTCTTTTTGGATCTTTTTAGTAGTTTGACGAAATTTGTCGCTCCATTTTTGGGCAAGTAAATATTCAATATGCTAACTGGTTCCTGGTTTACTGATCCTTTGAGCAATATATCGTTCCCGTACTTACCTCTTTTTATGGTTCGAACCTTGAGATCCATTTTGTTGGAGATTAGGATTGCCAACCCTGCTTTTTTATGTTGCCATTTGCCTGGTATACTTTCCACTAGTTTATTTTTTAGTTTATTTTTGTCTGTGTGCTTAAGATGTGTCTCTTGCAGGCAACAGATATTTGGGTTATGTTTTCTGAGTCAGTCCTCAAGCCTTTTTCTTTTAATGTGTGAATTGGGGCCATTGGTTTTCAGAGTTATTATCACAATCTGTGGATTCATTGCTGTCATATCATGTCTTACATTGTGGGTGTTTTTCTATATCCTTTCAAATCAGTGTGCTGTGTTTGTTTGGGGGGCTTCTTTCTTGTCTTCTTTTCCCTCTGAGACCCTTTTTTATTAGGGGTCCATCCAACTCTTATCACAATCCATACATGCATCAATTGTGTAGAGCACATTTGTATGCCCATTGCCCTCATCATTCTCAAAACATTTGCTCTCCACCTAAGCCCCTGGCCTCAGCTCCTGAGGCCCTTTTATCTTGGTAATTGCTATTGGTACATTGGCTTCTGGATGGAGTTGAGATATATGGTGGTCTCCTGCTTGTGCTTGGTGGAGATTTATCCTCTAGCCATAGTGAATGAGCCAGTATTTTCCACAGAATCAGCTGTCTTTCAGCATAGTCTTTAAGTCTTTCCTTGTTCTGGAAGACTTATCTCCCCATCTATGTCAATGGATAGTTTGACCGGTTAAAGGACCCTTAGACAGGCATTTTTTTCTTTCAGCTTTTGGAGGATGTTGCTCCACTCTTTCCTCATCTTCATGGTGTCTGCTGATATGTCTGAGAATATTCTTACGTGAGCTCCTTTGTATGTCTCTCTTCCTTTCTCTTGCTGCTTTTAAAATTTTCACCTTTGCTTCGTACTTAGATAGTTTTACTATTTTATACATTGGTGAATTCTTCTTGGGGTTTAATACAGTTTGTGTTCTCTCTGCTTCCTGTATGAGTGCCTGATTCTCGCCCATTAACATAGGAAAGTTTTCTTCCAGCAATTCCTTTGCAATCTGGCCTGTCGACTTGTTTGGTGTGCCCTGCTCTGATAGAAAAAATATTTAAATATTATTCCTATTCATAGCACCTGTCATCGATCTCAGGCTATTTTCTACTTTAATTTTCCTATCTGATGACTTTCTTGCTTGCTGAGATCTATTTCAGTGTCTTCCAGGTCACTGATATGGTTCTCTGTCTCCTCAAGTCTAATAATAAATTCTGTAACCTTGTGTGTGGCTTCTGCTTCCTTATCCATTAGAACATGTATTTCCCTTTGGTACGTGAACCTCCTCCCCTCTATCGTGACTTCATCAACTCTATTGTGGACTTCATCTCCTCTATCATTGCTTCCTTATTCTGTATTGCTTTTCTCAGATACTGTATTACTCCTAATAGACTTCTGAATATTTCATTTTGCGGCAGATCCATGTAGGATTCTTCTATGAGCATCAAACTCTGCTATTGTGTTTTGTCTCTCTTGAATTTTTGTTGTGAGTGATGTGGTTTTGTCACTTTTTCCTTACTCCTTTTGTAGGCCCAAATATTCTGGGAGACCAGGTGCTCCTTAGGTATTTCTCTGTTTTACTGTTAAGGATGCTCTCAGGAGGGTGCTTGTGAATTACTGTAGAGGTAGGTCAGACAGCCCTGTAGACAGAGTTCCTCTATGGTTCAGTGGTCAACAGTGGTGAGTAGTTTAAGTGACTAGAGTGGGGATTGGAGCCTATATGTATGCTCCTGGGATGCTTTGACCTGGTCTTTTAGGCCACAGTTAGCAGCCTTTTTCCTTGTTTAATTAAAAAAATATTTCCCTTTAGTTACTAAAGATGCCTAATAGAAGGTGAAGGTGGAGGAGGCCTCATTGCTACAGGAGGTAGTGCTGATAAAGGGCTCCAATGCATGCACTCTCTCCTTCTCCCTGCAGGCCTGGAGTGCTGAGCAAGTAGTGCTGAGCAGGTAAGCAGGATGCATGGAAGCATCGAGTTTCCTGTGCCAGCAGGAATGTCTGGGTAAATACACTGGAGTTCAGGGCCACTGGCACTGGGAGCATGCTGTGAGACACTGCAGTGGTGTGGGCCAGCCAGAGCAGGCAGAAGTGGCACTGGTGGCAATTGAATGGCAGCAGCAAGCCTCCTATGCTCACCAGAATGGGCTGTGGCAGCAAGGCTGGAACACTCAGGGCTGCTGGTGCTGGGAGTGTGCTGTGGGGTGCTACAGTGGCGTGGGCTGGCCAGGGAGTGGGAATAAACAGTGCTGGCAGAAACTCAGGGCTGTGGCATAAGCCTCGTGTGTTGGCAGGAATGAACTTGGAAAGCAAGGCAGTGCACTCATGACCACCAGTGCTGGGAGTGTTCTGTGGAGCACTGTAGTGGTGTGGGCCAGTCTGGGAGAGGGCAGAAGCAGTGTGGGCTCAGACAGTGGGCATGTCACTGGCAAGAGCAGTGAGGAGTGACTAGGGCTGCCGGTTCAGAGAACATGACTAAATGGAAATCTCCCAGATGTTGAGCAGAAGCCACACTGTTGGGAGTGGGCAAGCAGGCAGGGGCACCGGTGGAGAGGTCCCAGGCAATAATTAGTGTGGATCTCCCCTAGGCCCAAGTCACATATCCAGCCAAGGGTAGACTTCAGGTCAGTTTCATTGGCCCTGGGTGAATGGAATGAGAAACCAGATCCTGGCTGCGGATTGCTGCCAGTTGGGGAGAGAGGAACTGCGGGAAAGGGAAACATCTCTCCAAGTGGAGCACCACTAGTGGGCACCTGCTGCAGGGGGTCCTGCCACAGCTCTGTGTGTCTCCGCAGGCAACCAAGCAACTCCTGGCATGGAGACCAGGCATGGGGGTGGGGTGGGTCAATCATTGCCTGCGGCATTAGAGACAGTACACTAGCGCAGCTCACCCTGATGTCCCAAGGATCAGATCCCAGATTTCAGGGGCTTCAGCTCAGGACAGATGCTGGGTGGGGAGATGTTGTCCCAGGAGGTTCCCCCGTTCACCAGAATCCTTCCACTAGGTCACCCCAACACTAGACCTGCCATGCATGAAAGAGTCCTCAGTATGTGCCACTCACCTGGGCATCATCTTTACCAGTCACCTATATGTGAATATTATATGAAGAAAACTACTATAAAAAAGAAAGTAAAAAACTAAAGATGTCCAATTGTTACTGAGGTAGTTTATTGTGCTAACCTGACTGATAAACACATGTGGGATTAATTCAAGGGCGGAACGATAAATGGCTTGGTGAGCCTCATCTTTCTAGTTCTCAGGTCTCTTGCTTTCTGATGGTCAGATCAGGATGCTGCTGCCTTAGCCATTCCCCTGCTTTAGCTGACAAGGCTTCACTTCATGAAAGACATCCTGAGAAGAAGCCACATGGACCTACCCCGAGGCAGCCCTGGGTGCTGGAGCAGCCATGTGGAGACCCCTGCCAGCAGAGATGCTTATACATTCACTGACTCAGCTTTCCTCCAGCAGTTGGCATTATTACATGTGTTTTGTGAGATGAAGGAGAACTTTGTGGATTGGTGTCGAACCTATGGACTAATGTTGGACTTATGGGCTTGGGCATCACTGGCTTGGGATGTTTTCTTGATGTGCACTTACCCTTTATATAAAACTCTGTCTTATACATAGATGTTTCTGTGGATTTGTTTCTGTAAAGTACCCAGGCTAATACAGTTACCATGGATAAAGGAGGAAGAGTTTTTGCTTAGGGTACATTGAGTTTATGTTAATGATGGTGGAATAATTTGGAAAAGGATATCAATAATGGTTGCACAACATGAATTATATATGTAGAAGTTACTGAATTATACATGTAGAAGTTCTTAAATTGGAGAATACTTTGCTGTGTACGTTTTTGTCACAATTTAAAAATAGTAATTACATGAAAAATAAAAAGGAAAGAAAGAATATTGGGACAAAATTAAAGACCCCACTGCAGGGCACACACCTACTACCAAATATCATAAATGGAGCACACACAGAAGAAAACCACTGTGAGATCTACTAAAAATAAGATAGTCTTATGTCCAGAACAGGAACTGTGAAATGGGGGCTGCAGCCACTGCTGCTTCAAGCCCTGTTCAAAGTAGTACCATGGCCTCAAGGTGTGTTTATTTCCCAGGAAGGAACCCTAGTCAGGAGCAGGATATTAGGAGGTTGCAGGAAGGTGCTGAGTTTGGTAGCCCTGAAGCCTTTATCCTGTCACTACACCCACATGGCTTCGGGAGTTCAAGAGGCTCTGGGGCCTAGTATGCATGCAGAGAAAGAGGTTTCCATTACTTCCACAGCCACAAGGAGTTATTTAGCCACAAACTGGCCAAGTGCATCCATGGAGCAGGGACATGGTCCTCAGGAGCCCAGGGGGAGGGCCAGCTCTAGAGCCAAGGCAAAGGTGAAGTCAAGGTGGAGAATGAGATGGAAGCAGAGAGCAAAACAGTTGGAGAGAATCAGTCTGAGGAAGAGAATGGATCAGAAGAGAGCATGACGGAGGAAGAGCGTGAGGAGGAAATCAACAAAATGAGTGAAGAAAGCAGAGAGGAAGAAATGGAGGAAGAGCAAGAAAGCCACGTGAATGAAGACAATCAAACAGAAGGAGAATTCTAGGCTGATGGAGAAACCAATGCTGGAAGTGAATTCAACCTCAAAATGGAAACGAAAGCAAAGACAGTGGCCAAGAATAAATATCCCACCCATGGGCAGGATTTGAGCACCTATTGCCAGGAAGACAGACAGATCATCTGTGTTCTGTGTCTGATCACTGGGTTCAGCAGTGCCACCAACTCTCCACTCTAGACGAAGCCTTCAAAGAACTACAAAGCAAAGTCTCAGGCAAATTGAAGGCAGTGATCATAGAGTTGGTGAAAAGGTTCAAATTCAAGAGCTCAGACCTTAAAATATCTTGGGACTAGATGAAGAAGTTCATACAGCAGGGATTTAATAAAGTTCAAACGGAAATTATAGATGAAGAACAGAAAGCCCTTCATCTAGTGGACATCCAGGAAGCAACGACCATGCCTCATGTGATGCAGATACTGGCCAACATCCAGCCACACAAGGAGGAGTTGATGATACAGATGACCCAAGCCCAGCTCTAATGTCAGGGAAATGCAGTGCCATGAAAGTGAGAGAAAAGATTAAGCATTTAAAAGATATGGGTATATTTCTAGTACATAAGGTTATTGAAGGCTTCCAATTCACAATTCAATGCTGTTGAAATGGGTGAGGGGAGGGAGTGAATGAAGTAGAAAGGAAATGAACTTTAAAAAAAAGAAAAAGAATGACCACATGCAAAAAGATCTGATTATAGGTAGAATTAAGTCTTTCTCAACCAAAATTGCTTATATTTCCAAAACAAACACTAAAGGATCCTAGAGAAGCTGAATTGTGGGTCAGTTCTAAAGGATTTGTAGATCTCCCAACATGAAAGGTTGGAATATGTATTATCAAATGGACATTTTTGATTTAGGGGTTTGACCTTCCACCTAGCTAATTTGGTTTAAATGGCATGGAAGGGATTCTTGTAATTCCATGGTCTTGAGTTGAGCAGCTATGCCATCCTGATACTCTAACAGGATTCCTTCTTCCCATGACATTCCCTATCCACTCACTTGAGATGTCTTCCTCAAACCTCCTACTTAGATTCTCTTCCTCTTACATGCTAAGATTAGATAAGCCTGATTTTGGGTTTTCTCACCTCTCCGCAGCTCAAAAAGAATCTAGCATCTTCCTTAGGTGCTAGTCCTACTCAATGACTGATTTGGTGTACAGGGATGGTGTTCTTTTTTTTCTATAAAACACACCATTGTATTATGAAATAGAATGTATAACACACAACCTGCTAACATGGAAACTTCAGAGGTAATTCTTGTTTATAAACGAGGGTTCTGTTCCCTGTCCCCTGCCATCAGTGGTCTTTTGATGTTCACTTCTAAGAAGTCCACTCGGAACTTTCTTTGGTTCTGGGGTTGCTGCTGATTCAATCTCTAGGCATGTGGGGCCCTGTGGCTTAACTAAAGAAGCCTTCACAAGCCATATATATATATAAATTCAAAACCATTGCATTGGGAGTTAATACATACATCACATCATTCCATTGTTCAAGAATATCAAGGAGTATTGATAATTGCTAACACAATCAGTTTCAGAACGTTGTTTTCCTTCCTGAACTCCTTGACATCAGCTGCCTTTAATTCCCTCCCCCCCACCCCCCCACACACACCACCACTGTTCACCCCAGGAACCCTTAATCTACTTGGCATCTGTGGTAGTTACATAATCTGGCAAAGGGGTGAAATTTAGCCTGTCAATCAGGTTGCAGCTTGATGACCTCATTTGGAGGTGCTATGGAGATAAATAGCTACTTGGAGGCTGGACACATACAGACTCTGCTTCGTCTTCCTGCTGACAAGACACAAGGAGCTATGCTAGAGTCCTGGAGTTGGAGTTGCCATGTGGAAACCCCTGCCAGCATTGAGATGTTTCCACTGTCACTGGATCCACAAGACTTTCCACCCACTTGTCTTGAGCCATTAAAATTTGATCTTTAAATGGGTTTAGGACACACCTGCAAAGAAGGCTTTGGTGAAAGTATAAGCCTCACCCAGTGTCTTGAATTCTCAGGATATTAGGTAAAGAGACTTGCCTAGAAGGCTATTGATAGATTGAAGGAAAAACAGGAACACTTTGGGCTGTTTTGTTTTTTATTTTGAACTACTGATTTGTGCTTGAGGCTGGACAAATCTAGAACCATGAAGAAAACTCCTCTCTAGGACTGAACATTAAAGAGAGCCTGGAGCAGGCTGAAGAGAGCCTGGAGCAGGCTGAAATGCTTACTAGGTGACCACCTGGATCCACTTGTTGAGTGGAAAAAATGCAGCAAAAAAGGAGACAGATTGAGTATGGCCACTGACACCAGTAAACCTGGTTCACAGGTACTAGAGGAAAAGATGAGAGTGGGTTGACTGGTCTGAAGTTCATGACCTAGCACAAGGGGGTTAGGCGTTTTGAGAATTTGTGATGGGGTCCATGGTCTAATGTGAGGCAACCAATGGGCACGCTGATGAGGTTAACTGAGGCATCCCACATTGAGTTGACCAGATCCTGACCAGATGACGAGAGGATGTTTGAGCCTGTGAACTGGTGCATATTGCTGCTGATTTAGGGACAAACTGTCCTGATTTGACCTTGCTTATGGATGCGGACCTCACAAGGTTTCAACTGAAAAGAAGATTCCTGTCATCAAAGAATATTATAGTCTCCTCATAGTAGTGGGTTGATGTAAGTACCCACAACAGGAATTGGTTATCCCAAATTGGGAGGATAAAAGCATGAAGTGGCTGGCTTACCAACTTTCATAGTGGGTGAATATATTCATAGGAATAAGGTGTAGGTGTTACTTAACTGCAATTGTTAGGGATAGATTATTTTTGTGTTGTACAGTTATAGAATATATGTTTAAATGAGGCTTTGGCACATTTTTAATTTTATGCATCCTAGTTTTATCCTGTTAGGTACAGATATGATTTTGTTATTGTTTTGTTTAAAAACTATATATGGCTAAAGAGTTGCGTAGATGTGCCAGGTTGACAGGGGGTGGTCTGTGGTAGCTACATAATCTGGTGTCAATTTGTGAAGGGGTGGAGTTTAGCCTGTCAATCAGGTCACAGTTTGATGACCTCATTTGGATAGGCAAATGAGATAAATAGCTCACTAGAGGTGGGAAACATAAAGACTCTCTGCTTCATATTCTTGCTAACAAGATACATGAAACTACATTAGTATTCTGGATGTGAAGGAGTCACCTGGAAACCCCTGCCAAAGCTGAGATGTTTCCACTGCCACTGTATCCACAAGAGTTTCCACCCACTGGCCTGTAATCTTCTTGAATTTTGCATCATTGCATATGCTACGTGAGTCTGAAGAGGAATTTATAGATTGGTATCAGACCTATGGGTTAATATCAGATATATGAACTTGATCTTGACTGGGCTGCAATCTTTTCTCAATATACAATTGCTCTTTTATATAAAACTCTTTCTTATACACATATGAGTGTCTCTGAATTTGTTTATGTAGTTAACCCAGATGAACACACTGTCCCTATAGGTTCATCAAACCTAGGTTTCATATACTGAAAAACAGAGCAACATATAACAAAAATTCAAGAGGGTGACCCCCAATGACCTCACATATCTGGAATAAACCTCAAAATAGGATTTGTTGTTTTACTGTTTACAGAGACTAGAGAGTTGAGCATCTCAATGAGTATAGATATGATAAATCTTTAACCCCAGAGCTAAAGTAGTAGAAGATCCGGAAGGCTGCAGGATTTGGAAATGTGTGTTGTCTTTCTCCAGTAATTACTGTGCCCTCTCCAAATGGGAGGCTTGTCTTAGCAGCAGGGAGACAATCGATTGATTGTATTGATTATATGTGATTGTATTGTGATTATTCAAAGGCCGTATTTTGGTAAATCTAAGCATATATGCAGTGGGTATGAAAAGAAATGAAAAACTACATACCGAATGGTCTCAATAAATTATCCTATATCTGTAAAAAAAAAGCAATTAAAATAAGACACTTATGCACATCAAAAGAGTAAAAAGAAACCAGGAAATCTGAGGAGGAAAATCTTTAGCAATAACACAACAGTCAGGGGAGCAATAGGTAAATCCATAGAATCTACAACACTTCAATAAAAAACAACAACAAATAATTAAATTAATAAGTGAGCAGCTGCTCAATACCTATCCCCTTAAGGGTTTACTGAATGTGTGGATGCTGTATTAAACTGTGGTGGAAAAAAAATTAGATGGTGCTCAGTTAATAGCAATAATACAGACTGGGGTCTTTAAGAGTTGTCTTAAAATAAGCAGCTATCTAAACCAGCTGTAGGATAAGTTCACACAGAATAAGCACACCACTACATGTTCTCCAAGAACTTTTAACATTAAAACCCAAACCTGGAGGAGAGAATGGTATTAGAGTTTAAGTTCTGAACACCCATCTGGCAGAAGGCTGTGGATAAAAGTGAACAACCAAAATTCAATTGTATGGTCCCCCATCCATATTAAGCCACTCTGACTATGAACAAAGAGATAGGAAAGGCCTTGTTGCCAGAGTACATTGCAGGATGAATTACTACAATTATAGTTATGTCAAAATGAATTGCAGGATGAATTACTACAATTATAGTTATTTCAAAATGTGACACTTTGTCCATAAGCTCACTCTTTACCCAATCCATAATTGCTCTGGTTTTTAAGATTTTCTACTTTGTTATTCTCTGTTACTATATTACTCTGATGCACAAGACTTCCTTAGAGTATTGAAAAGCAAAGTTATTATGTTAAAGGCTGCCTCGCATGCATGTGAAAGCTGGACATTGAATAAGGAAGACCGAAAAAGCATTGATGCATTTGAATTGTGGTGCTGGAGAAGAATATTGAAAGTACCATGGACTGCTGAAAGGATAAACAAATCTGTTGTGGAAGAAGTAAGGCCAGGGTACTCCTTAGAAGCAAGGATAGTGTGTTATGCTCTCTAGTTACCATAATACATTATAGTACCTTCATTTCTTATGGTTTCCTGAGTCTGAAAAGGAATTTAGGACTAGCATTGGACTTTTATTTAAGGATTAGTATCAGACTTATGGACTTTATCTGGACTGGGTGGGGATTTTTTAAAATATACAGTTACTTCATGATATAAAACTCTTTCTTACACATATATGAGTTTAACTAGCTTTGTTTCTCCTGTCAACCTAACCTAATAAAATATGTAAATTATATGAGTGGAATTTTTAAATATAAATAATTAAATTTTGAAAAAGTAATTAAAATTGGCCAAAATAAATGAACAGATAGATAGTTGATCATAATGGCACACAACTATCTAACAAACATGAAAAATACTCATAATCACTAGCCATCTGGAAGATACAAATAAAAACAACAATGGGATATTATCTTACACTCAAAATAGCGCAATGAAAAACAGAAAACAATAAATTCTGGAGAAGGTATAGAGAAATTGGAACCCTTATACCCTGCTGATGGGCTTGTGAACATGTACAATCATTGCGGCAATTGATGTATTACCTAAAAGAACTGGGACTAAAAATACCATATGACCAGCAATTCCTCTGCTGGTAAGAGACACAACATGAATAGACATGTGTTCTCACATGTTCATCACAGCACAATTCACAATAACAAGAATCTGGAAATAGATACAATGCTCACCAATTTTAAAAGGGATAAAGACACTCTAATACATACACACAATAGAATACTATTCATCTATATAAAACAGTGGTAAAACCACAAAGCACCTCAAGATATGGGTGAACCTGGAAGTGATTATACTGAATGAATTTAGTCAATCACAAAAGTACAACTATTTTGAGATAATTACTCTCAGCATAAACATCAGGCCAAAGTCAAGCACCTGTTCTAAGTCATGTAATATTTTAATCCAGGCTCCCACGCAAGATCGTGTGCCTGCCTAATGCTCATATATTACCTCTTAATATTTACATCTTCAAACCATTTTGATATAGGAGGTGTCACTTCAGTGAGGGTTAGTTTCTCATGAAGGAGGGAGAAGGAGAAAGCAAATCTGTTTCTGTTATATAACATTGTGCTATCCTTGCTCCAAATCAAGAGACATTCCTACTATCTCCTAGTGGCCTAGTATTCCTTAATGTAATTCAAGTTCAGAGGTGGCAGCATAGATATTTTGAGAAGATGATTATAACTTTGTTGGTGGCTAAACCAAGTTGAACAGCTTGCATTAGGAAAAATTGCTTAACATTACTTATATATACACCCCCAAGTGGAGAATACACCCAGGATTATGTTCCTAATTGGGAACTTTTGACCTAATGTCTATGCAGCCCTTGAACATGCAGATCACAAGCTATAGATAGCTCAGTCTTTAGATTTTGTCCTTTTGAGGGGCACTATATCCTTCATAGGTCACACAAGAAGGCTATAAATTGGAAGGCACACTAAGCAAACTGAACTTTATATTAAATTTACCTGTAGTACATTAAAGTAACTGAAATACTCTCTTAGACTAAGGCAGAAACACTCTTGTGTGAGAAGTAACAGATGACTGCTATTCAGTGGAGTTGGACATTTTTAGATGTTTTTTTAGAATCTCAATGAACAGTGGCTTGAGACTACTACATATTTGCTATTTTCATCTTCTTTTTACTTTTTATGACATGTCAGTCTAGCATACATGGTTTTGCATTTGTGAATGAGCATTATTGAAATTTTTACCCTGTCTCAAACCCTCATGGCTTGCGTAAGTAGTGGTCAGTCACTAGAGTTTTTGAGCTGTACAAGTCAGCAATCCATAGAATTTGGTCGGTCTAAAAACCTATCCTACATATACATTTGAAATTCTATAACATTTACTAAATTAAGGATTGAAACAACAGCAACAAAAAACCTCTCTGCCATGGAGTCAATGTTGACTCAGAGCAACCCTTGGCGATTTCGAAGACTTGTAACTGCTTACCAGAGTAGAAAAATCAGTCTTTTTACTGCAAGCTCCGGGTAGTTTCAAAGTGTTAATAAATCAGATTACAATCCAAGGTGTAACCACTCACTACACCACCAGGAATATTGGCATATGCCCCATGGGGATGATTTATCATATTCATTACTTAATACTTGCCCTCATAAAGCAATCACTGAATATGGATGCTGTTCCAAAGTGTATTCTCTAAGTGGAGAAACCCTATGGTGCTTGGCGAGAGATCGGCAAATTGAGACTTGAGGGCCATATGTGTCATTTTTGATACTACATGTGTGAAATAAAATCAGAAAAAATTAAAGGAAAATAATAATTTTTAAATTATCAAGGGTTCATGGGGGAGGGGGAAGTGAAGAGGGAGGGGAAAATGAGGAGCTGATACCAAGGGCTCACGTAGAAAGCAAATGCTTTGAGAATAATTATGGCAACATGTGTACAAATGTACTTGTCATAATGGATGAATGTATGGATTGTTATAAGAGTTGTACAAACACCCAATAAAATTATTTTTAAAATAAAGGATATTATCCAGATAATGATGATTTCATTTGTTTGGATCTGAAGCAGTTATTAAATTGCTGTGAGGGACAGGATTGCTACTTCCATCTTAAAAGTTTGCTGGCCCCTATGCTTTGTTATCAGAACGATTAGTCTCTGAGTCTTAAAGACTTGTTTTAAGCAGCCATCTAAGTGAGGTTATCACTAAGTCTACACCGGAGAAGGAACCTGCCTGTGTGATCCAAGGATTGTATGCATTAAAATCCACAACCAGAGGAAGGAATGGTATTAGCACTTAGATTCTGAGCATCCAGTTGGCAGAAGGCTATGGTTGACAGTGAAAGGTCAAAGTCCATTTTCCAGGGTCTCCACTTGGAATAAGTCTCCAGTGAATCCCCTCTGACCATTGATTAGGGAAGTAAATACCCTTACTATTATGCAGATTGCATTGAAAAGTGGACCAATATAGATGTAGTTAGGTTAAAATTTAATAACATCATATTTTTGGACATTTTTGATCCATTTTAAATTTGTGCTAATTTTTATTATTTTCTGCTATCTTTTCAACAAAGGATTTCAATGTTTTATCTTGGGTTTTGTTTTCTTGAGGGGTATTTTTAGTTTTGTTTTGCATGTTTTTAAAATGAAATCCAGAATGAGTAAATCTATGTGGACAGTAACTAGATGAATAGTCCCTGGAGTTATGGAAAGGAAGGTTGCTGGGAGATTTGGGATCTAGTAATGAGTACAAAAAGTAGAAATGTTCTAAAATTGATTGTAGTGATGATTGTATAACTCTTTTAAATATGTTTATGCTATTGAATTGTATATATGTCAATAACATCAATAAAATTTTTAAAATTAAAATTAAAGAATAAAAATTAAAGTATTTTTACTTTTTAAAATTTGGATTCCAAAATGAATCAAAGAGTAATGATTATAAAAATAAATTCTTTTAGAAATCAAGAGCGACCTCAACAAATGGAAGAATATCCCATGCTAGTGGATTAAAAGACTCAATATAGTTAAGATGTCAGTTCTGACAAAAATCACTATTTATGTTTAATGCCATCTGGATACAATTACCCTCACCTTTCTTCAAAGAAATGGAAAAACTGATTACCAACTTCATATGGATAGGGAAGAAGCTCAGAATTAGCAGAGAACTCCTCAAGGAGAAGGACAGAGAGGGAGTACTTGCTTTAACTGACTTTGGAACTTACTATACAGCCACAGTTCTCAAAACTGCATGGTATTGGTACAATGACAGATACTCAGACCAATGGAAAAGAACTGAAAACCCAGAAATAAAAGCATCAGCATACAGACAGCTGATCTTTGATAAGGACCCCAAAAATATCAAATGGGAAGCAGATGCCCTCTTTAACAAGTGGTGCTGGAAAAAATGGATATTTACCTGGAGAAAAATGAAACAAGACCCTTATCTCACTCCGTGAACAAGAATAAACTCAAGGTGAATCACAGATCTTGAAGTTAAACCCCAAACTATTAGGACCATCAATGAGGGAATTGGGACCAACTTGAGAACTTTGGCACAGGAAATACACAGGCTATCAGAAATAGGGAAGGACACACACAGAGAGAAGGTACAAACTGACAAATGGGGTATACTGAAGATAAAACACCTGTGTACATCGAAAAAATTCACCAAGAGAGGAATAAGAGAGTCCACAGATTGGAAAAACATCTTTAGCAATGACACATCCAACAAAGGCCTTATTACTAAAACCCACAATACTCTGCTAGCTCCCAAAAAGAAAAAAAATTAATTACCCACTTGAGAGGTGGGCAAAGGATTGAACAGAAGCTTCACAGGGGCAGAAATAGAATGGCCAACAAACATATGAGAAAATGTTCCTGATCTTTAGCCATAAGAGAAATGCAAATTAAAACAACAATGAGGTATCACCTGACACCCTCAAAGGTAGCCCAATTCAAAAAATCAGAAAGCAACAAGTGTTGGAGGGGCTGTGGGGAGACAGGAACTCTCATCCACTGCTGGTGGGCCTGTAAGTACGTACAGCCACTATGGAAATCAATCTGGCGATATCTAAAACATATGGAAATAGAGTTACCATATAACCCAGCAATCTCCCTACTGGGAAAATACCCAGAAGAGGCAAGAAACAAACCAAGGCCAGACATCTGTGCTCCAATGTTCATTGCGGCACAGTTCACAATTGCAAGGAGCTGGAAGCAACCCAAATTTCCATCAACTGACGAATGGATTAAAAACTGTGGTATATACATACAATGGAGTACTACGCATCACTATAAAGCAGTGATGAACGTATGAGACACATAGAGGCATGGGAAGAACTGGAGGAAATCATGCTAAGCGAAGTAATCAGGCACAAAAGGACAAGTACAACATGAACCCGTTGAGGTAAGTATTTTTTTTTAAAAATGGAAAAGGGGCATAGGGAAAAAGCTACTGTATACAACATTTTTGGGATGAAGACTGTGTAGTATGGCAGAGACCAGATAAAATCCAGGGATTCACATGGTAGACAACTGGGGAGGAGGTGGGGAAAAGGAAAAAAAAAGGATGAATATAAGGAAGAAAAGGGGAGCGGTGTCATTGGGCACTAACCCACCCAAGGGGAGGGTATTGTTTATATCTCCACAGAGAAAGAGGGACCAGACTACAACCCAGTGCCGCAAGGTGTGAATGCAGCATTCCGGCATGGAGTAGGGAACCGGTGGAGATGTCTGGGAGGCTGGCCCCAGTACCAAATATTAAGTGGATGCCTGCCCCTCTCCCCAGAAGAATTTGTTTCAAAGGACGAGATTGATTCTGCAGCTCCGGGAAAGGGACATATCAGAACGGAGCACATGGGAGCAGATGAAGAGGGAGGGAGGAGAGAGTGGAGCACAGCCTGGCCCACCAGGCCGTGAGGATGATGTCCCTGATTAGAGCAGCCAGTCCACAGAGAGGACAACATGGCTGACCCTACTATGAGACATGATACCCCTCACTGACCCATGGCGCTACAGGGAACAGCACCGGAGACACAGTGTAGGAATTGCACCTGGCCTGATCCCACTACACCGAGACAAAGCACTGGGGGAGTGCAGTGGAACAGCAAGGAAATGGAGTGGCAAGGTCCCCAGGAAATGCTGAATGTGGACTTTGGGGCCAGGGAGTGGTGTCCCAACAGACTGGACTGGAAAACACTCCTAAAGGCCAACAAACAATCCTTGAACTAACTACAAACTTTTCCTTCTTGATGTGTTTTTTTTTGTTCTTTGTCAGTGGTTTGCTGTTTTGTTGTATACTGATGCTTTGTTTTCCTCTGTCTTGTTTTTGTGCATGTTATTATCTCCACAGTTTTGTCTAAATAAGATAGGCTGGATGAACTATCTGGAGGAAAAACAACGGCACGAACAGTTCTGGGGGGACTTGGCATGGGGAGAAGTGGCAGGTAAAGAAGTGGTGTTAACAAACCCAGGGACAAGGGAACAACATGGGATCCAAATTGGAGGTGAGGGGGGAGTGGCAGGCCTGGTAGGGAATGTTCATGGTTAAGGTAACTTAAAGAAGAGGTATAGCTGTAACCCAGGTGGGGACGGAGCATGATAGTGGGGCAGGAGGAAAGTCATGGGAAATAGAGGAAAGAGCTAGGAAGCAAAGGGTATTTATAGAGGTCTAGACAAAGACATGTACATGCAAATATATATATATATATATATGAAGATGGGGAAATAGATCTATGTGCCTGTATTTTTAGGTTTAGTATTAAGGTGCCGGAAGGATCTTGGGCCTCTACTCAAGCACACCCTCAATACATGAATACTTTATTCTATTAAATTGGCATTCTATGATGCTCACCCTCCTGACACAACCACTGAAGCCAAAGTGGGTGAATAAGCAAATATGGTGAAGAAAGCTGATTGTGACAGGCTGTCAAAAGATATAGCGTCTGGGGTCTTAAAGACTTGAAGGTAAACAAGTGGCCATCTAGCTCAGAAGCAACAAACCCAACATGGAAGAAGCACACCATCCTGCGTGATCATGAGGTGCTGAAGGAATCAGTTATCAGACATCAAAGAACAAAAAAATCATATCATTGTGTACTCATGTCCTTGATATGATTACTGAAGACAAATGGGTGCATAAGCAAATGTGGTGAAGAAAGCTGATGGTGCCCAGCTATTAAAAGATATAGTGTCTGGGGTCTTAAAGGCTTGAAGGTAAACAAGCGTCGAAGGGTTCATGTATCAGGCATCATCAGAACAAGAAATCATATCGTTGTGAAGGAGGGGATGTGTAGAGTCGAGACCCAAAGTCCATCTCTGTGCAATTGGACATCCCCTTATGGAAGGGTCGTGGGGAGGATATGAGCCAGTCAGGGTGCAATGTAGCAACGATGAAACATACAACTTTCCTCTAGTTGCTAAATGCTTCCTACCCGCATCCAACATCATGATCCCAATTCTACCTTACAAATCTGGCTAGACCAGAGGATGTATGATGGTACAGATAGGAACTGGAAACAGAGAATCCAGCACAGATGATCCCTTAGGACCAGTGGTGTGAGTGGTGATACCAGGAGGATGGAGGGAAGGTGGGTAGGAAAGGGGGAACCGATTACAAGGATCTACATATAATCTCCTCCTTGGCGGATGGACAAAAAAAAATGGGTAAAGGGTGACATCGGACAATGCAAGATATGACAAAATAATAATTTATAAATTACCAAGGTTTCATGAGGGAGGGGGCAGCGGGTAGGGTAGGGAAAAATTAGGAGCTGATGTCAGGGGCTTAAGTGGAGAGCACATGTTTTGAGAATGATGAGGGCAATGAACGTACAAACGTGTTTGACACATGGATGGATCTATGGATTGTGATAAAAGTTGCATGAACTCCTAATAAAATTATTTTTAAATGTGCTTCACACAATTGATTTATATATGGATTGTGGTAAGAGTTGGATGAGCCCCTAATAAAATTATTTTTAAAAATATATTGATATATTGATTATATATAAATTTAAATTATAAATAATTGGGGGTAAAAATAACATCTTTAAAGTAGCTATTCACAGCTAAGATTGTGATTGTCGCCCTGTTTATGCCTTCTTTTAAATACTTCAATAACATTTTAAAATTTTACTTAATAGGTCTGTGGTAAATTGTGGTAAACCTGGCAGAGCATATTTAACCTTATGTCTCCACTTGAAACCATAGGCATAGAAAACTAGCCCTATTTTGAGAATGGTCTCCGTTGTTCTGAGAGAGAAATGTTTTCAAATACACTATCTCCAGGCCAAGTAGTTTGCTCCCCTCTAATATCACCCATAAAGGAGCAGTTGTAAAGGACCTAGTACATAAATGAATAGTTCCTGCTTCTGACTATTTTGCATGTCTGGAGGTTATCTGTAGATACAAGCAATCAGGTTCTATAGCCAACCCACCACCGTAAAATGTAGCAAGCTTTGTTTTTACATCCCTTTCTTATACTGATCAGAAATTACATTCCCTGGGGAGGATCTGGGATAGTTGAGGTCAAGTAGCACTAGGTCAAGATGGTGACTCACTTCATTGCTTGTTTATTATGTTACCCGATTATGATATTATAGATTGACATGTAATATGTTGGTTGTATGGCGCGTAAGCCTTTTGAAAGTTCTGTAAACCCCATTATATATACTATTGGGAAAATACAATCGCTTTCTCAGTCCTGACCTGGGAAGTGGAGCCCCTGTGCCCTGCTGTCTTTCTCTCTTTAATAGTTTCCACAATCACAAATCATTTCTGAGGACTTGATTGAGTATTGGGGACCCTGTGCCACAAAACCATTTTTTGAAAACTCAGTTTCTAAGCTGGAGTTTCAAGTTGTTCCTACTGCTAACATTTCCATGGGAAGAAAACTTAAAAACCAAGTAGCCTTAATTTGTTTTTAAAAATCATCTACAATGAAATATACAAGTAAAAGAGCATTAATATCTGAGGTATGCTATTATAGAAATACTTAGCATAAAATAAAACAAAAATAAATTTTTACACACTTTAAAATAACCTAATCAGATTATTTGTTGCATTCATTCAGTTTGAAACAGATGTATCTTTAGATTTTCTCTTACTTTTATGTTTATTTTCTCCTGTACGTATTTTAGACCAGCAAATGTCAAGTTTTAATGTCAGTAAGGAATCACCTTGATATCTGTTAAAATTCGGGTTCTACTTCAGGTAATATGGAATGGAGTCTCCCAGGGAATGTTCATAATGTTAGCTTATGGTCTAAGCTTTAATAAAACTCTGTTTTTATTGTCTTCATTTTTTTCCTTTCTCCATAGACCACATCTGCTTTCTTGCATTGATGACATTCTTTTCCAGTGCTGTTATGGAGTTATCTTTTTATATGATATTTTTCAATCATTACATAACTGTTTATCTTCATCATTATACAATTGCCAAACTATTGATGATCACAGCTTAGCCAACTTGACAATTAACCTTAACTATGATAACCACCATTACTCTGATCTGAAACCTTAGCGTTTGTTACTACAAATTATATGTATGTGATTAATGTGCAAAACAGATAGTATATTTTTTATTGTTGTACAACACAACGATATAGTCACAAAATAAGAATTAGGTATCCTTCCCTGAGCTTCATTAAGTCAGAAAGTTATATAATGTAATATATCTCTGGGATTGTAATATACAAAATAAATTATGTATAACAATATCACAAAAAGAGAGGAAAGAATAAACCTACATTGTTGTAAACACTCTCTATATAACTGGAATTTAGAAATCTGTAGTAGATTTTGACAAATTAAGTGCATATTGTAAACCTTAGGAAAACCACTAAGGAGAAGCTTTAAAAAAATTATCTCATCACTAGTAATGACCTTGGGGACAAAAGTCTGGGTCACTTGGGAGCTGTTTTTTCAAAGCACGGTTTCCACTGGGCGCTCTTTTGCCTGGCATTCAGAACCGGAAGCACAATTTTCACAGAGACCATTCTCATTCCCAAATCTTCCGTTAAAATTAGCTGATCCAAGTTCCAAGAGAGTCCAGATAACTTCCACAGCTCTTCAATGGTCCATCGCCCATCTTCCAGCACAAGTGCATGAATTTTGTCGACATATTTGTTAGTTCGGGAAGTTGACAAATATCCAGATCAAGGTTTGCCATCAATCAACATTTCACCTATTTTGAATTGAGAATACTACTCATACACTTGAGTTTTTTATCCCATAGGGCTGTCCTTGTAAGCTGTGTTCAACATCACAACCATTTCTACAGTATTTTTCCCCATCAGGAAACAGAATTTCACAGCCGCATACTGTTCTCTAAAATTGGCCATCAGACCAAAAAAAGCAAGGTTTGAGCGAAACTGCTTTAAAAAAAAATGCACTGTTACCAGAGAACCTTCCCAGGTTACTCCACTGGGTGCACTAACTCAGAGCAGGCTCTTGATGCCTGCTTAGTGGGAAAAATATGTACTACGAAAGCTCCATCAAGTGGAGCTTTTTCTGGTTTGAGTGGGGGGTAATCCCTAGCATAACACATGTAGAGGGAAAGTGGATGCTCAATCCTCTTCCAGCACTGTTCTACACTGCTCTATTTCAGATGGAATACAAAACACAATACCAGACACCTCTGGGGTGTATCCTTAAAAACAGGGATTGCCCTGAGGGCTGAAAGGACCTTGGATTGGCAAACTCAAATATCATTTTCTTGAACATATGGGACCTTTTGCTCCAGTTTGGTCTTACTAATAATACAGTAGCACTTGAAGTAGCAATAAGGCCTGTTGATTTAAGTTTCCCCTCAAAACACTATTTATTTTGCACTCTTTTGTTATATGTGAGTGGCTTACTCCATTAAATAGGGAGAAACATGCAGAACAAAGTCAGAACTTAAGTGATCTCCATGAACACTGAAGAACCCATCTCTTTCATGACACTATATGTTAAAAGAGAATCAGGTGAAATCAACATAATGACCAGCTGAATATTCAGGTGTGGGCAACTCGAATTCTAGATTGGGCACTTTGTGCCATGCCCATTATGATTGGACTCACCTCATTTCCTTAACAAAAAGCAATACCTTATCTGCTCAGAGGCCAGAGAAGGCCTCAAAGAAGCTATTGTTACATTCTTACAGCCAGGTTGCTAGTGACCTGAAACGCCCCTTGCAATACTCCTTTTCTACCAGTTAAGAAAAAGAATGGTACCTATAGGATGGTTCAGGCTTTAAGGCAATTAACTAGTTAATCATCACTATATACCCTGTGGTGTCAAATCCTTATAACATTCTGGTATTCATTCTTTCCCAAAGTCTGGTTTTCTGTCTTAAATTAAAAGATTTCTTTATCTGTATTCCATTAGATTTAGCATCTAACTCCCCACAGTGGAGAGAGCCTTATACAGTCATGGTTTCCATTCCCACAACTATTAAGATCTTGAGTACAACCAGTTGGAAACACTATTTCAGAGTGAAACCTTACCACCCAGAACAGTCTGAAATTAATGAGACAAAGGACAAGAATTGGACCTGCAAGCCACTGAAGGACTTTTGAATATTCTTTACAAAGGAAGATGGACACGTTCTATACAATTATTCTCTTGCTATTTTGCATTGTGCTTACATCAATTAAATTAATTTTTATTGCCCCACTACAATCTGCTGGGTAACACCTCTTATAACAGTTAATGTTGAATATGTTTAGAGGCCCAAAACTGGTCTGGAGAAGCAGAGCTAGCCCCATTTTTTGTTTGGGGCACAGAGAGAAGGATTCATATATTACTTAACTTCTTCTGCATATCACAGTATATATGTATACATCCATGACAAAGGAGGGCTTCGTCCATTCTGTTGTAGTGAAGGTTTATACTGGCATTGTCCTTAAAGCTCAGGATTCTCTGTTTCCCTTTCTGCCTTTACTAAGGGTTATCTAGTGGGAGCCTAAGCTATTCTTCTTGCAAGGCTATCCACGTACATTTTGCCAACAGGACACTTTATATCCTTCCAGATCCTCTTTCAGGAATCATATTTACTCTAAATGGAAAAATAATTGGGTGGGTGCAAGAGCAGATAACGGCTCCTTATTTCTAGTAGCTCAGAAAGAAAATCTGGTGTGTCATGTTTTAGGAAGATTTACATAGCAACTCTACTCATAATGCCACTACCGGTTTCAACCCTCTGATGGTGGTATCATTTGAAAATGTATATCTGGTTAGTGCTGAATAAATATGACCCACTCAGCCACCCAATACAGGTCCAGATGCTTCCCTCCCCCAATGGGAATATATTTTTTCTGCAAAAGCTTTATATATAAGTGTTTGCTGATTCTCTTTCTATTAGGGACGAGTACTGTTTCAGGAATTGCAGGGACTGTCAGAACCATTGGATTGATCTCCTCAGGTAATATATATGTATGTTAACTTTCTCCGGAAGTAACACAACTCACCATCAAGATCACTAATTCATTAATTACAGTAAAAGCTCAGATAAATTCCCTAGTTGGTGTTGTTCTCCAGAATCAGTGGGACCTAAATATGTTGTCAGTGGCTGAAAGAATAAATTATACGATGCTCAAGAAATAATTTGTTTCTGAGTAAACCAAATGGGCCAAGTTCAAGAACATAACCCTCAGTTCCTGGAATGATCAAGAAAACCAATCCACACATAGCTGGAACTCTTGGTCTGATGTCTGGTCATGAGGGTCCTTGTTACTACCCTTCCTAAGCACCTTATTGTTGCTGTTATTAAGTGCCATCAAGTCAGTTTTAACTCATAGCGACCCTATTTGCAACAGAATGAAACACTGGCCTGTCCTGCACCATCCCCACAGTTATTGTTATGTTTGAACCCTTGTTGCAGCCATTGTGTTAATTCATCACGTCACTGGTCTTCCCCTTTATTACTGCCCTTCTGTTTTACCAAGCAGGGATTGGTCTCTCCTAATAATATGTCAAAAGTATGGGAGATGAAATTGTTAGGTCTCTCTCTCTCCGGGACTAGATTTCAGCCTCGGTTCTTGGCTCCGCCCGAGAAAGATTTCACGCCGAAGCCGAGCTCGTGATCCAAGTGAATTTAATGAGAGTTAAAATAAATTTCAGGTTTTACGCGGCACCCATAGAATTCCTTTGACCATGCGGCCTGGCAGAGACTGCCCCAGGTCACACAAGGATCTCTCTCCTCCCACGAAGACGACCAGACCAGCCCTCTCCCTTGCGGTCCCTGCCTTTTCAAGGGTTCCCAGGGGAGGCGTGGTGAATGACCCCAGGTCGATCTCATTGGCTGAATTGCAATCACCTGGACCAGGTGGGCTGCTCCAGGTGTAACGCCCATCTGAGCCCACCGGCGGGAAAATCCAGCTTTGTCCTATGCGGGCTCTCCTGGGCATGCATTCATGGACTTTCCCATCCCTGATGCTAGCTACCTAACAAAATCTTGTCATCTTTGCTTCTGAGAAGCATTCTGTCTGTATGTCTTCTAAGACAGATCTTTTTATTCTTTTAACAGTCCATGGCACTTTCACTATTATTTGATTCACCATAATTCAAACGCAGATTCTTCTTTCATCTTTCTTATCCAATGTCCAACTTTCACTATTGAAAATACTATGGCTTGGGTCAGGTACATTGTAGTCCTCGAAGTAACATTCTTGCTTTTCAGCACATTAAAGAAGTCTTGGAGAGGGAAGAAAATGGCAACCAGATAGGACTCATCCCTCTGGAGCTCCTGCTGCCAGACCAGAATATTGGGAGGTAAGGCAAAGGAAACAGGGAAGTGGAATCCTGAAACTAGAACTAGGGTACCAGGTATTCTCCTGAACCCCCTTTTGTGTGGGATTTCCACTCACAAAGCAAACCAAAAACGCTTTAAAGCACTCTAGCTTTGGCGAGGCCACAGGCACCCGCTGTGCCTTTGCCAGGGGCAGCAAACTCTGCAGGCAGGCGGTGAAGAGGGGACAGAATCCCAGACACGAGGGGAACCTCTCTCTGGAGCTCTTCGCGTGGTTGACTGACTTGAGCCCACAGCCAGGGGAATGGTGACGGGTAGCCATAATTTAGAGTAAAAGAAAAAATATAGTATTACCTCAGGAAGATTGGGGCGTGGGGGAAAATAAGAGGAAAGTTGGGAGTCCAGGGAGCAAATTTAGTTCCAATTGGCCGAGAAGGAAGCACACTCCCTAATAAGCTAAATCTCCCCCTCTGGGGGCCAGCCTGACAGCCCCCAAATCGGAGCACATCACAAGCAAAAATAAAAAAGGGGTGAAATATATATTATTGGTTTAAAACTCAAATCCAAGACTGGTTGCTCAACTCCAAGGGAGGTCCTTAACATAAATCAGCATAAGAAGTAACCTAGCAAAGGAATGCAAGAACTCAGCTACAGGGCCTGGCAGCTTTTAGCATAACAAAAACCCCCTGTAACAAGAGCCAGCTTTAAACAGAAAGGAGCTACAGCCAAGTGACAATGAAAGACAATTATATTTGAGTATATCCTAGATGACCAGGGAGATTAAAAAAAATACTCAGGCTCATTGGGCTTGCTTTTTAACTTTTTTGTCTCCTCTTTACCTCTTCCTTGGTCTCTCACATTCTATTGCTAACCTCCCGACCACTCCCTTTAGAATATGGTATGTACACCTGCGCCAAAAACAGCTAGGTGAGCTCCACCCTGGGTAGCTAGATAGGCTGGGAAAAGTCCTGTTGACTCCTACCAGGGGATACTCTGCTCAACTTTTTACTGGGCAATTCCTTCCTGTGTGCCTGGGGGCATAAGGCAGCTCAGCCTACACTCCTCATGCTCCAAGCTTCAGCAGGAACCGCTGCCTAAACTCCAGAACACCAAAGCAGGCAACCCTTATGGGTCACTCCGCTGAGAGGGAAGCCACAGGAGGATAAAGTGGTAGGTTAATTCCATAGTGAAATAAGCTATAGGCAGTTCGAACAAATACTCCTACAAGTCTCCAAGAGAGAGCCAGTGCTCTTTGACTCCCAGGAAAATGGAACGCGGCTCATCTAAAACAACACAACGCCAATAACCATCAGCCCCAACGACCTCAACAAAAAAAAAAAAAAAAAACAAAACGGAGAAACAAAAGGCAATGCCAGAAGATGTCCTGAACATGATGACATGTATAGAGCAAGCAGACATTGAGCTGCCACTGAAAGAAATTTTCAGAATGCTACTTGGATTCATAGAGGATATGGGGGAAACAATACAGGAAAAGGTTGAAATGATCAAAGAGTTAAAGTCATTAATCAAAGAGAAGTACAGGAGCTTAGGGAGGAGATAACAAAAAGCAGTCGCACACTCATGGACCTCGAGAAGCGACTGGAGGAATCAGAGAACCCCATCAGTGACTTGGAGGACAGCCAAGCAGACTTTAACAAACATCAACAAAAACCTAATAAGATCATCAGAGAAGCTGAAGAAAACTTAAGAGCTATGTCTAACTCTATGAAGCGGGACAACATTAGAATTATAGGCTTACCAGAGGAAGACACAACAAAGAAGTCATCTGCAAAAATAGTGAGAGAATTCTTGGAAGAAAGCTTCCCCAGCTTAGTGAATGAAAACCAGGCAACCATTCAGGAGGCTGAAAGAACCCCAGCAAGACGGGACCCCAAGAAGAAGTCACCAAGGCACATAATAGTTAAATTATGCAACTTTGAAGAAAAGGAGAAAATCATGAGAGCAGCTGGGGAAAAACAAGCAATCACATATAAAGGTTCCCAAATAAGAATATGCTCAGACCTATCAGCAGAAACTATGAAGAAGAGGAGAGAGTGGAGTAACATATTCAAAAAATTGAAGGAAAACAATGCAAACCCAAGACTACTCTACCCAGCCAAACTATCGATCAAGATACATGGAGTAGTAAGAGTCTTCCCAGACAAGGAAAAAGTCAAAGAATACTTTAGAAGAAACCCAGCCCTACAAAAGATCCTTCCCAATCCAGTATGGGCAGAAGAACAACACTTACCAAGCATAAATAAGAGACCACCACCTAGAACAACCTCACCCAGAGGGCAAAAAAGAGAAAACAGCCTTCAAGATAGCATTGACTTAACTATAGATATACTTGAAAGGCTGCTGAAGTAAGCTTAAAAAGAAAAAAGCAAATGGGACATAGGGAAAAAGTTATGCTATACAAATATCCCTGGGGTGAGGGATATGACAGGGACCAGACCAAATACAGGGACACACATGGCAGACAACTAAAAAAGGAGGTGGGGAAAGGAAAAAATAATAATAAAGAAAAGGGTAGAGGGGGCACAGCGTACGAACCCACCCAAGGGGAGGGTATTGTTTGTGTCTCCACAGAGAAAGAGGGACCAGATTTCATCCGGATGCTCCAAGATGTGAATGCAACATGTTGGCGTGGAGTAGGGAACCAGTGGAGAGGTCTGGGGGGCCAGTCCCAACCCCAACTACTACAGGGACATCTGCCCCTCCCCTCAGAAGAATTTATATCAAAGGACGACACTGAATCTACAGCTCTGGAAGAGAGACATATCTGATCCGAGCACACGGGAACAGAGGAAGGGGGAGGGAGAGAGTGGAGCACATCATGGCCAACCAAGCCAGGAGGTCGATGCTCCCAATTAGAACAGCTAGTCGACAGAGAAGACCATATGGCCGGCCCCACTATGAGACACGACGTCCCACACAGACCGAACCATAGCCCTACAGGCGACAACGCCGGAGACACAGTGAAGGAATTGAACCCAATTGAATCTGCCACACCAAGGCAAAACATTAAGGGGGTGCAACAGAACAGAAAGGGAATGGAGCGACGAGGTCCCCAGGGAAAGCTGAAGGTGGACTTTGGAGCCAGGACATGGTTCCCCAACAGACTGGACTGGAAAACACTCCTAAAGGCCAACAAACAATCTTTGAGCTAACTATAAGCTTTTCTTTCTTGTTTTGTTTTGTTCTTTGTCAGTGGTTTGTTGTTGGGGTGGTTTTGTTGTATATTGTGGCTTGGTTTTGCTCTGCCTTGTTTTTGTGCATGTTACTATCTCCGCAGGTCTGTTTAATAAGATAGGCTGGATGAGCATTTGTAGGAGAATACAACGGGACCAATGGTTCCGTGGGGACATGGGAGATGGGGAGGTGGGGGGAAAGGTAGTGGTGTTAATAAACCCAGGGACAAGGGAACAACAAGCGATCCAAATTGGTGGTGAGAAGGGTGTGAGAGGCCTGGTTGGGCATGATCAAAGGCAACGTAACTAAGAGGTTTTGCTGAAACCCTGGTGGGGCTGAGCATGCTAGTGGGACAGGAGGGAAGTCGAAGGAAATAGAGGAAAGGGGAGGCAAGGGGCATTTATAGAGGTCTAGATAAGGACATATACATATGCAAATTTATACATGAGGGTGGGGAAAGAGATCTATGGGCATATATTTATAAGGTTAGTATTAAGGCAGCAGAGGGACAAGTACTCTCTCAATGCAAGAATACTTTCTTCTATTAAGTTGGCATTCTATGATGCTCACCTTCCCAACACAACCACTGAAGACAAAGTGGGTGAACAACTTAATGTGATGAAGAAAGCTGATGGTGCCCGGCTATCAAAAGATATAGTGTCTGGGGTCTTAAAGGCTTGAAGATAAACAAGCGGCCATCTAACTCAGAAGCAACAAAGCCCACATGGAAGAAGCACACCAGCCTGCGCGATCACAAGGTGTCAAGGGATCAGGTATCAGGCATCAACAGAGCAAAAATCTTACCACAACGAATGAGAGGGTGAGTGCAGAGTGGAGACAGAAAACCCATTTGTAGGCCACTGGACATCCCCTTCCAGAAGGGTCTTGGGGAGGAGACAAGACAGTCAGGGTACAACGTAGCAAAGATCAAAAATACAACCTTCCTCTAGTTCCTAAATGCTTCCTCCCCCCACCTGCCCTCCCACCCCCACTGTCATGATCTCAACCCTACCTTGCAAGTCTGACTAGAACAGAGGAGGTACACTGGTACAGATGAGAACTGGAAACTCAGGGAAGCCAGGGCAGATGATTTCCTCAGGACCAGTGGAGTGAGTGGTGATACTGGAAGGGCATAGGGAGGGTGGGTTGGAAAGGGAGAACCTATATCAAGGACTTGCATTTGAACTCCTCCCTGGGGGGCATACAACAGAAAAGTGGGGTGAGGGAGACGTGGGACAGAGCCAGATATGACAAAATAATAATTTATAAATTATCAGGGGTTCATGAGGGAAGGGGGAGTGGGGAGGGAGGGGGAAAATGAGGACCTGATTCCAGGGGCTTGGGTGGAGAGCTAAAGTTATGAGAATGATGAGGGCAACAAATGTACAAATGTACTTTACACAATTGATGTATGTATGGATTGAGATAGGTGGTGTATGAGTCTCTAATAAAATGATTTATAAAAAAATGGAAGTGGGGGAAAGTGGGAGGATTCCATTATATTTTAATTCATTTTTCTACACTTTAAAAAATCCCTGCATATTATACTTCACCTTAAATTATACATTGTTTAATGGTACTTTTGTAATATTATATGCCATCTATATAAAAAAAGGAAAGAAAATGTTTGAAACTGACTGTGGTGGCAATTGTACAATACTGTTTTATGTGAATGTTGGAATGTTATGCTATATGTAAGAGCTCCCAATAAAATATTGAAAAAAACTCTTGTGCAGTAGACTTATCCAGTGCAATCATTGTTTGATCTATTGACTACTACTTACATGAGCCTTGACTGTAGCTCTAAGTAAGAAGAAATTCTGGACAATTTCAATCTGTATTTAAAACTGTGTTATCAGGTGGGCCAATTGTGAGGTTTCTGGTTTTCTTCACATTGAGTTGTAATCCATAATGAAAGCTGAAATCCTTAATCTTCATCAGCACGTATTTAAAATCCTCTGCAGTTACAGCATATTGAAGGTTGTTGATAAGCCTTCCTCCAATCCTGATGTCACACTCTTTTGCATGGAATCCAGCTTCTCTGATTATTTGCTCAGCAGACAAATTGAATAAGTATGATGAAACGCTGCAACCCTTATATACACCTTTCTGAATTTTGAACCATTGCCTTGTTCTGTTCCCACAACTGCCTCTTGATATAACCACAATTAAGTGTCCTGAAACTTTCATTCTTCTCAAGACTATCCGCAGTGTTTGTTTGTTTGTTTGTTTGTTTTGCTTTTCAATGATACCCCAAATCAAATATCTTTGCATAGTAAACCTTTCTGTTATTTATTCTTTTCTTTAGCCAAGGTCCATCTGACTTCAGCAGTAATATAGCTCGTTCAATGTCCTCTCCTGAGTCCGAGCTGAACTGCTGGCAATATATTGATGCTACTGCTGCTGTTGAATGATCTTCAGCAAAATGTTACTTGCATATGGTTTTGTTAACACCGTTAGATAATTCGTGCATTCTATTAAGTCACTTTTTTTGAATGGGTCCAAATATGGAACTTTTGCAGTCAGTTGACCAAGTAACTTTCTTCCAAATATTTTAGCATATACTCGGGAGTGCTTTCAGTGCTTCATAAGCTTGTTGAAACATTTCAGTTGGTGTCCCATCAATTTCTGGAGCCTTGTTTTTAGCTAATCCCTTCAGTGCAGTTGGGACTTCTTCCTTCAGTACCAATGGTTCTTTATCATATGCTACCTCTTCAAATGATTCACAGGGTCTCTGTGTGGTTTTTTAATGCCTCCTGCATTAAAATATATATATATTTCATTTTATTTGGGCTAATACAACTCTTAACACAATCCATACATACATCAATTGTGTAAAGCACACTTATACATTCGTTGCCTTCATCATTCTCAAAATTCACTTTCCGCTTGGGTTCCTGGAATCAGCTCCCCATTTTCCTTTTCCCCTCACCCTCCCTCTCTGCTCCCCCTCCCTCATGAACCCTTAATAATATATAAATTATTATTTTATCTTGACTTACACTGCCCAGCATCTCCCTTCACCCACTTTTCTGTTGTCCATCCCCCAGAGAGGAAGTTATATGTAGATCCTTGTGATCAGTTCCCCCTTTCTACACCCAATCAATATTTTGCCCATAGGATTGCTTATTCTAGTAAATCAAGGCTTGAATGTTTTCTTTAGTTCTTTCAATTTAGGATATGCTTAGCATGGTCTTTCTGTTAGGTTCTAGCTCTAACTCTTTACACATTTGATTATAATATTTTACTTTGTTTCCTTGAGCTGCCCTTTGAAATTTTTTGAGCTCTTTTACATAATCATTTCTAACTTTCGCCTTAGCTACTCTATGATTAAGAGCTAGCTTCAAAATCTCTTTGAAATCCACTTTAATATTTCTTTCCTGTCTTTAAAAAATCATTTTATTGGGGGTTCATACAATTCTTATCACAATTCATACATCCACCCATTGTGTCAAGCACATTTGTTGCCATCATCATTCTCAAAACATTTACTTTCTACTTGAGACCTTCGTGCCAGCTCCTCATTTTTCTCCTCCCTCTCCGCTCCTCCTACCTCATGAACCCTTGATAATTTATAAATTATTATTTTGTCATATCTTACACTGTCCAACATCTTCCTTTACCCACTGTTCTGTTGTCCATCCCCTAGGGAGGATGTTATATGTAGATCCTTACAATCAGTTCCCCCTTTCTACCCCACCTTCCCTCCACCCTCCAAGTATCGCCACTGTCACCACTGGTCCTGAAGGGATCATCTGTCATGGATTCCCTGTGTTTCCAGTTCCTATCTGTACCAATGTACATCCTCTGGTCTAGCCAGATTTGTAAGATAGAATTGGGATCATGGGAGTGGGGGGAAGAAGCATTTAAGAACTAGAGGAACGTTGTATGTTTCATTGTTGCTACCCTGCACCCTAACGGGCTTGTCTCCTCCCCAAGACCCTTCTGTAAGGGGGTGTACAGTTGCCTACATATGGACTTTGGGTCTCCAACCTGCACTTACCCACATATCAAATGCTATGATTTTTTGTTCTTTGATGCCTGACACCTGATCCCTTCGACACCTCGTGGTCACACAGGCTGTTGTGCTTGTTCCACGTGGGCTTGGTTGCTTCTGAGCTAGATGGCCACTTGTCTATATTCAAGCCTTAAGACCCCAGATGCTATATCATTTGATAGCCAGGCACCATCAGCTTTCTTCACCACATTTGCTTATGCACACTTTTGTCTTCAGCGATCATGTCAGGAAGGTGTGCATCATGGAATGCCAATTTAATAGAAAAAAGGTGTTCTCTTATCACAATCCATACATCTACATACATCAATTGTATAAAGCACACCCGTACATTCTTTGCCCTAATCATTTTCAAAGCATTTGCTCTCCACTTAAGCCCTTTGCATTAGGTCCTCTTTTTTATTCCCGTCCCTCCCCGCTCCCCCTCCCTCATGATTCCTTGATAATTTATAGATTGTTATTTTGTCATATGAAAAAAAGTGTTTCTTGCATTGAGGAAGTACTTGAGTGAAGGTCCAATATCCATCTGCTGCCTTAATACTAAACCTATAAATATATGCATGTAAATCTATTTCCCCATCCTCATATATAAATATATTTACATATGTACATGCCTGTATTTAAACCTCTATATATACCCTTTGCCACCTACTTCTTTCCTCTATTTCCTGTTACTTTCCTTTTGTCCCAATATCATGCTCAGCCTTCATTTGGGTTTCAGTAAGTTCTTTCAGCTATATTTCCCTTGCTGAATCCCTACCAGGCCTCTCACATCCTCGTTTCCACTAATTTTGGATCACTTGTTACTCCCTGTCCCTGGGTTGGTCAACGCCACCTCCTTTCCTCAACCTCCTCTTCTCCCATGTCCCCCCGGGACCAACGGTCCCATTGTTTTCTCCTCCAGACTGTTCATCCAGCCTATCTTATCTAGATAGATCTGCAGAAATAATAATGTGCATCAAAAAACAAGGTATAGCAAGACAGAGTGGCAACAGAGAACACAACGATGACAACAAAAAAGAAAACCAATGACCACGAAAAGAATAAATTAATTTTAAAAAGAAAAAAATTAAAAAGAAAGAAAAACCTGTAAATAGATCAAGGTCTGATTTTTTTTTTTTTTACTTCTAGGCATGTCCCCTAGTCAAGTCTGATGACGTGCCATGCTGCCCCCAAAGTCTATCCTACTCTGTTACCCCCAATGCTCTGCTGCATGCCTTTAGTGTTTTGCCTCACTGTCATGGGGTCAGACCAGGCCAATCCCGACAGTGAGTCTCCAGTGTTGTCCCCCAGAGGGCCATGGGTCAGCGAGGGACGTCGTGTCTCAAAGCAGGATCAACCATATGGTTCACTCTGTGTGTTGGCTATTCAGAGCAGGGGTATCGTCCTCCAGGCGTGGTAGGTCAGGATGTGCTCCACTCTCTCATCCTCCCGATTTATTTCCTCTGCTCCCATGTGCTCTGGTCAGTCATGTCCCTCTCCTCTAGTTGCAGCTTCAGTCTCTAAAGTAAATTCTTCTGCTGGGAGGGGAAGTTGTTCACATAGCTCATATTGGGGCTGAACCCTCAGGCCCCACTGGCTCCCCTCGCCATGCCAGCATGCTGCATTCGCATCTCCAAGCACTGGATTTAAATCTGAGCGCTCTTTCTGTGTGGACACACAAACTATACCCTCTCCTTGGGTTAGTCAGTGCAATATCTCCCCACCACACATCTCTTTTTAATTTTTAATGACCTTTTTCTGTCATCATGTTTAATGTCCTTGATGTCTCACCACAGCTCATCAGGTCTTCTGTCATTAGGTTCATTGTGTCATTTCTACTCATGGGATGTTTTCAAAATTCAGGTGAGATATATTCAAGATCATATTTTGTCTCTTATGGAATTGTTTGAATATTTTTTAACTTCAACTTGAATTACATGTGATCAATTGATGGTTGGTTCCACAGTCAGCCTCTGCTCTGATTTTAGCTGCTAATAATGATATTTGATGATATTTCTTCATTAACTCTTCCCACAGATGTAGTCAACTTGATTTCAGTGCATTATTTCTGGAGAAGTCCACCTATAAAGTTATGATTTATGTTGTTAAAAATGATGTTGGTGATGAAGTCATATGTCTTGCAAAATTCTGTCATGCTATCTCCAGCTTTGTTTATATCTCCAAAGTCATACTTTTCAACTACTGTTCCTTTCTCTTTGTTTCCAACTTTTGCATTCCAATTTCCAATAATTATCAATGAATATTGATTGCATGTGTTTCACACCCTTGTCCATTTCATCACCTTCAGGCTGGTAGCAGTGTGACTACAAATGATTGCCGAGGCAACGTATTATTCCTTACCTTTCAGCCTCCAGATCAGGTTGCTAATATATTCCATGCAGAAGTTTTCCTCTCAATCCCTTTTCCAGATAGGCGCTAAATAGGTGTGGTGCAAATATGTTTTACCTCCCTGACAAGCTGGAAGTGGATACATAAGGATATTTGTCTCTGAACTTCAAAAAGAATTTGCTTGTTATCATTTGCTACAGGTGGTGGTGGTGGTGGCAGGGAGTGATATAAGACAGACAGAACTGGGCAAAATTGTAAAATGGTGACAGTGAAATACGTCCTAACAAAAAACACAGGTAAAGACACACTTCCCCCATGCCTTCCCAGCCGAAAGGAAAATGAAGGGCAGGTAAGATATATTTCCTTATCATTGGTGAAGAAGAAAATGAAAGAGTGTGAGCAGGGCAAATACAGGACGTTCAGACTATCCTGACAATGGCTGATGTGACCTTTGCTTTTAGGAGCTTGGTAAAAAGGGCACAGCATGAACTCTGGGATAAAGGAGTGCACAAACCTAGAAAACGAGGATCACTGTAGAAAGCCAGCCAGTAACAGAAGACCCACCAGAAACTTATCAGTGGTAGAAAGATCAGGTAAAAACCTAGGTATTCCTTCATTCTATGCAGCCCTCAGAATAGCTGGAGGCCCTGTGGTATTCCAAAAAAAGGCACTTCCTTAATAAACTCACTTTGTCTGTTCAAATCTTTTCTCTAAATGGTGTCCCTTGTCTGAATTCTTTCTTGTAAGTGGAACAATAACAGAGAGAAGAGGCTAAACATCTTAAAATGACTGCAGATAACATTACCAAAAGAGTGGAAAAAAAATCAACATACAGAATGGTATTAAATACTCCTCAATTATATATTTCAGACACATTTCTAACTAGTTTAATCTGACACATAGGAACCCTGTAGAAAAGGAAAGAAAAACGCCCCTATAAGTTTCTGATGTTTGTAAATATTTTGGAGAGTGGAAATCATTCTACAGAGGAGTTGCTGGTGGATTCCAACTGCTAACCTTGTGGATAGCAGCCCAATGCACACTCCATAATGTTCCAAATATATAAAGAAACAAAAGAGTAGTGGACAAAGTTCTTTAACTGATTACGCTGAAGATACTCAAATTATCAATGCACACTTGTAAAGGTGATCAACAACAGCTTTACTTAGTTGGGGAATGCAAATCAAAACCACAGTGAGATAACTTTTCATCCTCTAGGATGACTGCTATTTTTAAAAGGGTAATTTACAAGTGTTGGTGAGGAAGTGGATAAATTGGAAAATTTGGGTATTTCTGGGGAAATGTAAAGTGATGCAGTTATTGTGGAAAACAGTTTGTCACAGAGTTAAACATGTAATTATAATATAATCAAGCAATTTCACCCTCAACTCTATACTAAAATAATTGAAATCAGGGACTTAAACAGTACTTAGACTTAAACAGTATTTCTACAAAATGTATCAAAGGACCATTGTTCACAATAGCCTAAAGGTAGAAACAATCCAGAATCCCATTAACTGATAAATGGATAAACAAAAATGTGCTATATACACACAGTGGGAAAATTTTCAGCTTAAAAAAGGATCTGTGGATTATCAAGGGTTCATGAGGGAGGGGGGAGTGAGGGGGAAAAAAAGAGGACCTGATGCAAGGGGCTTAAGTGGAGAGCAAATGCTTTGAGAATGATTAGGGCACAGAATATATGGATGTGCTTTATACAATTGATGTATGTATATGCATGGATTGTGATAAGAGTTGTATGAGCCCCTAATAAAATGTTTTTTTTAAAAGGAATGCAATTCTGACACATGCTATCCTGTGGATTAACCTTCAAAACACTAATGTAAGTAAGTAAAATAAGTCAGAAACAAAAGGTAAATATTGTATATTCAATTTACATTAAATAATTAGAATAGGCACATTCATATGGACAGAAAGTCGATGTGAGGTTACCAGGGGATTTGTGTGAGGAAAAATGTGTGCTACCTAACCCCAAGGGGAAGATATACTCTTTATATATAGAAGACCGAAAGGCAAACAAATATCAAGAAAACTCTTATGAAAAAAAGAAGAAAACATAGTTGACCAATGGTTACCATAGGTGAAGAGGAAGAATTTTTGCTTAGGAAGCATTGAGTTTATGTTCATGATTATGGAAAACTTGGAAAAATATGTCAATAATGATTGTACAACAACTTAAAGAGTATAATCAATGGCAATGAATTATAAATAAGGAAGCTGTTGAATTGGAGATTAATTTGTTGTGTGTTTTATTGACACAATTTTTAAAACTACACTAGTTACATGAGTACAAAGAAGAAAGTGTTCTCCAATTGATTGTGGCAGTGATTGTATAACTCTTCTTGATATGATTGTGGTAATTATTTAATCTTTTATCAATTTGAGAGAATTGGGAGTGAAGGGGTGGAGTTTGACCTGTCAATCTGTATGTGCCTGGCCTTCTCCTGAGGATTCTGGGAACTATGGAAATTGCTCCCTGGAGGCAGGAGACACATTCTCTCCCAGCTCACTCCCTTTGAGACTCTCTACTGGCAAGGCGCATTCCCTGTCACTCTACTGACAAGCACATGTATCTATGCTGATAGAAGTGAGAGCCCTGGACCTAGAGGAGCTACATGTAGACACATGCCAGCGCTGAGATGCTTCCATAGTCACTGGATCCACAAAACTTTGCACCCACTGGCCTGTGATATTCCTGACTTCAGTGTCATTGCATGTGTTTTGTGAGTCACAAGAGGACTTTATTGATTGGTATCAGACATATGGGCGATGTTTTATGGGCTGGGATGTTTTCTCAATATTCAATTGCTATTGTATATAAAGCTCTTCCTTATACACATATGACTTTCTATGGATTTCTTTCTCTTTTTTTGGATTTGTTTCTATACTCCACCTGGACTAACACAATGATTGAACTGTTGAATTTTATACTCTGCAGAAGAAATGCTAATAAACTTTTGTTTTGAGCAAACCAAATTCTCTGCCATTGAGTCAATTTCAGTTCATACCCACCCTATAGGATAAGGTAGAAGTGCCCCTATAGGTTTCCAAGATTGTAACTCTTCAGTAGAGTAAAATTTTCTCTCCTACAGAGTTGTGGTGATTTCAAATATGTAACCACTACAATAACAGGGATATATATATATATATATATATATATATATATATATATATATATATATATATATATATATATATATATATATATAGAGAGAGAGAGAGAGAGAGAGAGAGAGAGAGAGAGAGAGAGGAGACCAACAAAATCACCTGAGAGACATTATTTTAATTCTTTCAGGTACTTACAAACTGGGAGGAAGATCCCTGTTTCTTCTAACTGGTGGCCTGGCCAAAAAGGACAGCTTCTACCAAGAGTTTTCTGTCTGGGGCTCTCTTTTATACTGTCAGTGAGTTAGGCCAGCAGTGTGGAGTAGGGAGAGTGGGCTTGGCTGCCTAGACCCGCTTAAGCCATCCACATTATGATGATAGCATACCCAAGAGTTTCCAAAAATTCAGATAAGTAGGAGGAAGCAGGGGCATTCACTATGCCTCTGGCTGTAGTGAGGCATGCTGACTATGTGTAGGGGAAAGCTATCTTCTAGAAGGGCCCAAGAACACACAAGGAGTGCCTGCTTAGCTGCAGTGGTCATTTATTTTGCATCATTAGTGTACCATGAAATGGTGGGGTGCAGAGGATGAGGGGATGGGAAGGTAGGTGGAAATGGCTTCATGGTGTGATAAAAAGTTTGAGAAGTAAGTAGCGGTGAAGTTTAGATTATATTGTGAATATAATTAATAGCACAGAATGACACACTTAGAAATGGTTTGAATTGCAAGTTTAATTTACATAGATAGAGTTTGGTCTTTTGCATATAACCTAAGATATTTAGATGTTCTTTGTGTTTGTAAAATAGCCAGATGAAGAGGTGGTGATGGGGACTAGGGCTGGTAGAATCATGCATAGTCAATGATAATAAGTATCATAACTATGTATTAAGGTCACCACTTGTCTGTCTTACTGTGGTGGATGTGTATTTCTGTAATGCTAGAATTCATGTCTCTGGTATTTCAAATACCACACCAGCCTGTGTGACCACGAGGTGTCGAAGGGATGAGGTATCAGGCATCAAATAATGAAAAAGTAATATCATTGTAAATGAGGGGGAGTGCAGAGTGGAGACCCAAGGCCCATGTGTAGGCAACTGAACACCCCCGTACAAAAAGGTCATGGGAAGGAGATGAGCTAGACAGGGTGCAGGGTAGCAATGATGAAACATACAACTTTCCTCTAGTTCTTAAATGCTCTTTCTCCCCCACTATTATAATCCCAATTCTACCTTACAAATCTGGCTACACCAGAAGATGTACATTGGTACAGATAGGAACTTTAAACAGGGAACCCAGGACAGATGATCCCTTCAGGACCAGTGGTGAGAGTGGTGATACCTGGAGGGTGGAGGGAAGGTGGGGTAGAAAGGAGGAACTAATTACAAGGATGTACAGATAACCTCCTCCCTGGGGATGGACAACAGAAAAGTGGGTGAAGGAAGTCGTCAGACCGTATAAGATATGACAAAGCAATAATAATTTATAAATTATCAAGGGTTCGTGATGGAGGGGGATGCGGGGTGGGAGGGGGGAAATGAGGGGCTGATATCAAGGTCTCAAGTAGAAAGCAAATGTTTTTAGAATGATGATGGCAAGAAATGTACAAATGTGCTTGACACAATGGTAGTATGTATGGATTGTGATAAGATTTGTATGATTCCCCAATAAAATGATTTAATTTTAAAAAGAGAAACAAAAAGAAATTTAAAAAATGAAATACTACTGTTCATCATAAAAAACATGATTATTGGTGTTAAATGCAAGTGAGATTTTGCTGAAGATTATTCAACAATGGTTGCAGCAGCACATTAGAGGGAACTGTCAGACATTCAGGGCAGATAAAGAAGACATGGGATAAGGGATATAAATCCTAACATCAGATGGATCTTGACTGAAAGCAAAGAGCAAAAGAAAGATTTTGTTTATATCTTGACTGTATCTTGACTCTCCATAGGCATTCGACTATGTAGATCAAAACAAACTATAGATAACCTTGAGAAGAATGGGAATTCCAGAACACTTTATTATGCTTTTGTGTTTACCTATACATGGATCAAGAAGCAGCTGTAGGAACAGAACAAGGGAATGCTACATGATGTAAAATAAAGAAAATGTGTGCATCATGGTTATATCCTTGCACCAAACTTATTAAACCTGTGAGATTATCAAATAATTAGAGAAACTGGATTCTATGAAGAAGAATGTCTCATTCTTCTTAACAACCTTCAACATGTAAATGGCACAACCTTGCATGCCGAAAGCAAGGAGTACTTGAAGCATATGTTGATGAAGATCAAGGAGTGCAGCATTCGGTATGGATTACATCTTAATGTAAAGAAAAGAAAACTCTCTACAACTGAACCAATAGGTAACATCATGATAAATGGAGAAAAGATTAAAGTTCTCAAAGATTTCCTCTTGCTTGGATTCAAAATCAATGCACAAAGAAACAGCCATAAAGAGATCAAACTATGCATTACATTACGTGAATATGCTGCACAAGATCTGTTTAAAGTATTGAAAATAAGGATATTACTTTGTAGACTAAGTTCTCCTCACCCAAACCAAGATATTTTCATTCGTCTCATATGAATGTGAAAGGTGGACATTAAATAAAGAAGAATGGATTCACTTTAATTATGATGCTGGCAAAGAGTTTTGAAAGTACCTACAACTGCCAGAAGAACCACCAAATATATCTTGGAAGTAGTACAGCCAGAATCCTCCTTAGAAGCAAAAATGCTGCAGCATTGCACTTTGGACAAGTTATCAGGAGAGACCAGTCCTTGAATAAGGACACCATGGTTGTTAAGGTTCAGAGGCAGAAAAAAAAAGAGAAAGAACCTCAAGCAGATGGACTGACACAGTATCTGCAAGAATTTGTTCAAACAAAACAGTTATGATGATGACTCTGAGCCAGTCAGTGTTGTTTTTTTCCTGTTATATATAGGGTTGCTATGCATCGGAACTAAATAAATGGCACCTAACAACAACAGAAAGATCCACTAAGGTTGAATCATGTAATATTCATTGATGTACCAATTACTACGAGGCCTGTCACCTTGGAGTGCTTACAGGGCCTCCTTTTTGGAAAGAATTACACACTGAAAAATTGTGGCTTGTTCCTCAGAATAATCAAATATCCTGGTGTTTGGACCTCTTCCAGACATTTTCTGATGTTTCTCTATGTTTGCATTTATAATAAATCCAGTTATAATAAATGAATCACAGTAAGTAAAAATAATAGTTTCCATGAGTTTTGTGAGCCATTCAAGTTAATTAGAGAACCTACCAGGGACAGTGAAAGCCAGCAGAGATGCTGGCATTTAGCTTATTGATAGGGTCTGGGAGTGGTTGGTGTCACAAAGATGAAGTGGGAAATTGGGGATACTAGTTATCCTCACACTTTGGAAATTAAGTTTATGTTGATTATTATTCATATACCATGTTACTGCAATAACATTTTTAATGTAAACTGTTGGTTTCAGAAAAAAACACATACATAAGTCAATTACCCATAAGTGAATGTGTCAGTCTGTTTTAGGACACTATTCTCATCCATTGATCGATATGTGTATGATTATGTAAACACCACATTTTCCTAATTTAGTTTTGCCTTTTAATAAACTAGTGTAAGTCCTTCAAAGTTTTTCTTTTAAAAATAATTATTTTAGTTATGATAGGTCCCTTGCCTTTTTAACAAACAAACAAACAAAATCTACTGGTGTTTTGATTAAGATAGTGTAATTGCCGCAGAAACTTTTGATAAAAAACAGATATCTTAACAATATTGAGTATTCTGAAACCTTGTTCTGTCTCTATGGATTTTCCTATTTGGCTATTTTATGCAAATTAAATCATACAATATATGGTCTTTTCTATTTGGCTTCTTTCAAGTGGTATAAGGTTTTCAGGGTGCACTCATATTGTAACATGTATCGGTACTTTATTTATGCTTATTGTCAAGTAATATTCCTCTATATTTTCCCAACCATTCACTAGTTGATCAACATTAGAGTTAATTCTACTTTTTATTATTATGAATACATTTATACTATAATGTCAATTCTGGGGTTAAGGAATACCAAATTATTGTTTGATTTGCATCTCTCAAATGGCTAGTGATCTTGAGCATTTCTTCATATGTTTGTTGACCATGTGAATGTCTTCTTTAGTAAACTGTGCCTATCCTCGGCTCATTTTATAATTGGGTTGTTCACCTCTTTCTTGTTGAAGTGTTTCCAATAGATTTTAGAGATTAGTCCCTTGTCCAATACATCATGGCCAATTTTCTCCACAATATAGGTTGTTTTTCTCTCTTTTGGTGAACATATGCATCTTATTTTTTTTTAATTTTGAATTTTTTATTTGTTTTGATCACTTGGCTGTTCCTTGGACTTTATATACGTGCTCAGAATAAGACCATCTATCGCTTTGTAAATTTCTTTTTTTTTTAATTAATTAATTAATTTATTAGTTTATTTACATTTTATTAGAGGCTCATACAACTCTTATCACAATCCATACATGTACATATACATACATCAATTGTATAAAGCACATCCATACATTCTTTGCCCTAATCATTTTCTTTCTTTCTTTTTTTTAATCTTTTTATTGGGGCTCATAAGGCTCTTATCACAATCTGCATATGCATCTTATTTTAAGGAGGTCTCAGTCAGGGAAGGACCGGAAGATGCCATCTAGTTAAGACTCACCCGCCCAGAGCTCCTGCTACCAGACCAGAAAATTGGGAGGTGTAGCAATCATGAGTGTTTGAGACTGTATCACTTCATAGGAGTACAAAGCTTCTGGATTCTCTCACGGCGTAGCTGATGGTTTAAAATTTTTGACCTTTCTCTTAGAAGCCCAAATCACTAAGGTACCAGGGATCCTAAACGAAACTACATAGAAGATAGAAAAAGAAGCAGTAACGTCACATTTTGGTAATTTTATTAAGAAATATTTCTATTATTTTACAGCAATATTGGTTACTTACACTGGCATATTGCATAAACTTCCACCCCTAAGAATATACACTTCATGAGATCAGTAAATTTGTATCTTTGTTTATTCTGTATCTAGTGGCTAGCACAGTCTCTGCTATAAAATAGGAATTAAAAAATAAGTGGCTAAGTAAATTAATATTCTTACCTGTTTCAAGCATTTTCCCTGACATTTGTCTAGCTAATATCTATCATGTCTTCTTTGCTGCAACCAGACAGGCTAGGTGCTATTCATATTTCAGCTCCTTTGGTTTCCTCTTATCACAACAGACTATTTCTTTGTGGAAATTTTTAAGGGGACCATACTGTGACAATCATTGAGGGCTAGGCCCGGACTCTTTGGATTAATTCTGTTAGTTTTGAAGAAGCATTTTTATGTAGGAATTATTGTGCAAAAAATCTTTTTTATAAAGTTTAATCCCTGCTATATTGTGAAGGATTTATTAGATGATATCAGAAAATGACCAGTACAATTAATGAGATCAAAGATATTGACCTAGAATTTCCACATAATGAATTAGCATTATTATGAAAAAATTGGATAAATTAATGGAAGGTGAAAACCATGTCAATGGCAACACTAAGGTATTTTATTTTATTTTGTTTGTATTGTAAGAAATATATATATACTCAGCAGAATGTACACCAACTCAACAATTTCTACATGTGCAATCCAATGACATTGATTATATCCTTCAGTTGTATAACCATTCCTACCTCACTTCTCTTAGCTGTTCCTCTTCCATAAACATAAGATCCCTATACACATCCAAAACCCTCCCAAATACTCTGAGATGCTGTTTGTCAATTTGATCCTACATAGATAGATCTTAAAAGAGCATCATGATAAGGAAATTTATTCTCCCCTCCCCGCTTTATTTGGTGTCAAAAGGCTAGCTTTATTCTGCAGGCAATGGGACTCGGGGCAAGGTTTTGAATTAAAATTTTCTTCTTCAATTTTTTTGTGAATTATAGAAAATTTAAAAGCTATGAGGCACGACATATCTCACTTACCCATAGCCCTACAGTTGACAACAATGGATACAAAGTGTGGGAATTTCACCAGATATGGTCTCACCACACTGAGGCAAAACACGAAGGGCATGGAAAAGAACAGCAAGGGGAACATAGCAACGACGTCCCTATGAAATACCAAAAATAGATCTTGGGTCCAGGGCTTTATGCCCCAACAGACTTGACCAAAAAACACTACTAAAGGCCAAGGAAGAGTTCTTCAACTAATTACACGCTTTTCTTTTTGTTGTTGTGTTCTGGGTTTTTGTTTTGTTTTGCTTTGTTTTGTTTTTCTAAATGGCTTTTTGTTGTTTTTCTTTTCTTTTGTTGCTTGGTTTTTCTCTGTCTTGTTTGTGTGCATGTTATTATCTCCACAGGCCTGTCTGGAGGAGAAAACCATGGGACCGACAGTTCCATGGGGACATGGGAGAGTGCAAGGTGGGGGGAAAAGGAAGTGGTGATAACAAATCCAGGGACAACAGAACAACAAGTGATCCAAATCAGGGGTGAGGGGCTTTTAGGAGGCCTGGTAGGGTGGAATCAAGGGGAATGGAACCGAGGGGAATTACTGAAACCCAAATGAAGGTGGAGCATCATAGTGGAACAAGAGGAAAGTCAAAGGAAATAGAGGAAAGAACTAGGAGTTAAATGGGCATTTATAGAAGTCTAAATAAAGGCATGTACATATATAAAATATTTATATATGCGGATGGGGAAATAGATCTATGTGAATATATTTATGGGTTTAGTATTAAGGTAGCAGATGGACATTGGGCCTCCAATCAAGTACTCCCCCAATGCAAGAATAATTTGATCTATTAAACTGGCATTCCATGATGCTCACCTTCCCTAAACAATCGCTGAAGAAAAAACGGGTGCATAAGCAAATGTGGTGAAGAAAGCTGATGGTGCCCAGCTATCAAAAGATATAGCATCTTGGGTCTTAAAGGCTTGAAGACAAACAAGTGGCCATCTAGCTCCGAAGCAACAAAACCTACGTGAAAGAAGCATAACAGCCTTCGTGATCACAAGGTGTCGAAGGGATAAGGTATCAGTCATCATCAGAACAAAAGATAATATCATTGTGAATGACGGGGAGTGCGGAATTGGACATCCCCTTACGGAAGGGTCACAGGAAGGAAATAAGCCAGTCAGGGTACAGTGTGGCAATGATGAAACGTACAATTTTCCTCTAGCCTTTAAATGCTTCCTCCCCCCACTCTCATTATCCCATTTCCACCTTTCAAATCTGGATCAACCAGAGGATGTACATTGGTACTGATAAGAACTGCAAACAGGTAATCCAGGGAGGATGAGCCCTTAAAGAACAGTGGTAAGAGTGGCGATACCTGGAGGGTTGAGGGAGGGTGGGTTAGAAAGGAGGAACCGATTACAAGGATCTACATATAACCCCCTCCCTGGGGGATTGACAACAGAAAAGTGGGTGAAGGGAGACGTCACATAGTGTAAGATATGATGAAACCATAATTTATAAATTATCAAGAGTTCTTGAGGGAGGGGAGCATGGAAGGAGGGGAAAAAACAAGGAGCTGATGCCAGGGGCTTAAGTGGAGAGCAAGTGTTATGATAATGATAAGGGCAATGAGTATACAAATGTGCTTTATACATTTGTTGTATGTATGGATTGTGACATAAGAGTTGTCTAAGCCCCTAATAAAATTATTTTTAAAAGAAAAATAAAGCAAACAAACAAATAAATAAGAAAACTGAAAAGCAAAGGGGAAAAAGCAAAGAACACAAACAGCATCCAGAATCATTTTGATGATATGATACATTTTACATGTTTTTCTACATCCTATGCATGTATATAAATGTCTAAGCAAACAATTTTAGGTGGTGAAGTCACACCGTATAGATTCAATATTTTTTTTCACACATCATTAATATATACCAATCCAAAGACCCAAAGCCATGAGTATTTTGTCAAGAAAGAATATAATATTCTGACAATCAGAAAATTAAACAAAAAAATCTGCTTGGGAGGAGGAAAAATGTACCATAAAAGACAAAAATGGGGACTTCTGGGAAGATGGCCGACCAGGGGACCCACATACTCTGAGAGCTCTTTCAAACAAGGCGGGTTTGGTGTCCAGGTAGTCCAGGTAGTCTGGTGAGTGAAATATCACCCCCGGGACAGCACCCCACCTGCACCCCACGCATTTGTCCTGATCCGGGCCTCGGTGATCCAGGACCCGACTCTTGGGACACCTTGGGTCAGTAGGCTGGCGCCACCATGCCACCACTAGATATTGCCCAACTCCATCCCCAGACCGGGACCCTGCACCCAGAGTTGCTTGCTTGCTCTGCTGAGACATGTGCAGCAGTGGTGGGAACCCCAACAACAGCTGTCCAATCGCAGAACCCCACTAGGAGAGAAGCTTCCATTTCCTGTGGTTCCCCTCTCCCCCAGTGGCAGTGATCTGCTCTTGGGCCTGCGTCCCTCTCTCCATTCATCCAAGGCATGGGTAACTGACCTGCAATCTTCCAGTGGCTGCATGGGTGACCCCCACGGGGTGTGACCTGCAGCCAGAGCCCATCAGCTTCTATCAGCGACCAGCGACACTGCATTTCCGCCGGAGCCAGTTCAGGTTGGCCTGTGTGACTGCAGAGATTCATGATCGTGACTCGAGCTAAGCTTTCCTGCCTTGGGGTGCCCATTCCAGTGCGGACAGAGCCGGGCAAGACAGTGGGCGCTCCTACCTACTGGGAGCACGAGTAACAGGGCCTTGCACTCTTACCAGAGCGGCTTTTCCCTACCCGGTGTGCTACGGGGATTCCAGCGGCCTGCGGCTTTGAGCTCTGAGGCTGCTGTGGACGCATTATTCCCAGGGTGGAGGACAGGTGCCATTTCCCGCTGTTTTCCACCAGAGCCACTGTTGTCTCATCCGGCTTAGACTTCGTCGCTGAGGATCCTGCACTGCTCACAGGACCAACAGCTCAAGCGATAAATGGCGCCTGCTAAGGAGCCTAGGACGTGGCTTTGCAGTTTGCGCCAGAGCCGTCTGTGTTGTACTCTGGCTGGCTCTCACCACCGCAGTGCTCTGCGGTGTCCCCAGCGCCAGCTTCTAAGCCCGCCTCAGCCCTTCCCAGCTGGCATAGGAGGTGGGTGCTGCAGCCTGTGCCTCCCTCAGCACCTCTTGTGGCCACAGCCTTTTCCCGCTGGTGCAGGAGCCTCGACCCTGTGGGGCTTCCCCTGCCTGTGTATCCTCTCCCCACAGGCTCAACTCTATGGGCCTGCAGGAACCTGGGAATGCTTGCTGATCTGAAGAGCATTTTCCCTTCATGTAGCCCATTTGCGGAGCTCAGATCAGCACCAGGTCCCATGGCAGTGAGGCCTCGCCCACCTCCACCTTCTGTTAGGCATTGCTAGATTTTGGAGGGAAAAGAAGGGGGAAATTGTATATATATACACACATATATGCATAAATATTTTATCTAGTGCGTTTTTCTCTTTTACTTTCTGTGTTTTCTTCTCTCTCTTCTATCTTTATCCTTTTTCATAATTAATATTGCTTCTCTTATGCCCCTTTTCTATAGGTTTCCCTTCTATTTATTTTTTTCTCCTACCACTTTCACTATTATCACTTCTTTTCTCTCGTCTTTTATAGCTTCACCTTCTTTATCTCTCTCCATTTTTTCTTTTTCCTCCCCAAAATTTTTAAAAATTTTTAATTTTTAAAATTTTTCTTTTTTATTACTAAACAAAAAAGGGGCTGCTAAGGGTACCCTGACAGACCAGGTCAAACCAGCCTGGGAGCACTCACTGAGGCACCAGCCCCCACTCCAGTCACTGAAACATCTCACCACTGCAGGTCACTAAGCCCTCAGGGAACTCTGCTTTTGCAGCAGTCTGACTTATCCTTATAGTAGACCATAGGCAGCAGCCTGAAAGACTCCTCAACAGTAACACAGATAAGGTTCCCTGGCCTCCCAGAAACATAGGGCCTATGAAAGGATCGAGGAAAAATTAATACACCACATCACTCCCAACAACAACAAAATACAGAGAGACAAAACATAGTAGCAGAGCTAACGTCTCTCATAGAAGAAACAGATACAGATCTGGCACAGAAGGAAATCTTCAGAAGTCTACTCACAATAATACAGTAGCTGAGGGAAACAAACCAGATTAAGGATGCAATGATAGAGGAGATGAAGTCCACAATAGAGGGAATAAAGTCCACTCACCAAAGGGAACTGCAGGAGCTAACAGAGGAGGTAGCAGAAGCCATACACAAGGTCACGGAATTTACAATTAGGTGTGAGGAGGCAGCGAACCTTATCAGTGATTTAGAGGACACTCAAACAGACCTAAGCAAGACAGAAAGACAGTCAGGAAAATTAAAGAAACAGAAGACAACCTGAGATCAATGATAGATGCTATAAAGAGGAATGATATTCGAATAATCGGTCTATCAGAGCACAACACAACACACAAGTCGACAGCAAAGATAGCAAAAGAATGTCTGGAAGAAAACTTTCACACCTTAACAAGTGAGAACAAGGCACTCATACAGGAAGCAGAAAGGATGCCAGCTAGACTATACCCCAAGAAGAACACACCAAGACACTTAATAGTAAAATTATCCAACTTTGAGGAAAAATAGAAAATTTGACAAGCAGAAAGAGAAAGGAAGACATTCACATAAAAATGAGCTCAGGTAAGAATATGCTCAGACCTATCATCAGATACCATGAAGAGGAGGAGGAGAGAATGGAGGAACATCTTCCAAAAGCTGAAAGAAAATGATGCCTCCCCCAGAATCCTGTACCCTGCCAAGTTATCCATTAAGATAGATGGTGAGATAAGGGTCTTCCAGGACAAGGAAAGACTCAAAGAATATGCTGCAAGACACCCGACCCTCCGGAAATTACTGGCTGACTAACAATGACCAGATGATCAACCTCCACCAAGATCAAACAGGAGACCACCATACAGCCCATCTCCATCTAGAATCCAACATTCCAGCAACAATTACCAGGACAACAGGGTCTCAGATGGAAAAAAGACAAGATAGAAACTCTCTACTCAAACACAGCCCACTGATATGAAGTGAGATAGGCAATGACCCAAAAACACAAAGCAGGTTACGACAACTATGAATTCACAGATAGTGATAATAACTCTGAAACCCAATGGGCTCAATTTGTACATTAAAAGAGGACTGACTCAGAAAACAAAATCCAACCACCCGTTGCCGGCAAGAGACACATCTTAAGTGCACACATGAATGTGCTAAGAATGAAGGATTGGCATAAAGGTTACCACTAAAATTTTAACTCCAAAAAGTCAGGGGGGCTATCTTAATCTCCAACAAAATGAACCTCAAGATTCAAACTATAAAAGGAGACAAAGAGGGACACTACATAATGCTCAAAGTTTCAGTAAACCAAGAAGCACATAGAATATTGAATATTTATACTCCAAAAAAAGGTGCGGCAAATTTCGTCAAACAAGCTATTAAAAAGATGAAAAAAGAAATCACGGAATCAAAAATCATAGTAAGTGCCTTTTGACTTTTACACGCCGCTATCAGAGAAAGACAGATCACATCACAGGGGAAAAGGCTCAGCAAAGAGGCCATAGAGCTAAATAATGTAATTAGGCAATAGGGCCTGATAGACATTTATAGAGCTTTCCATCCAATTGCAACGTATTTCACATTCTCTTCAAGTCCACATGGATCTTTTTTAAGAATAGACCACATGCTGGGACACAAGTCCAGCCTGAGTAAATTCTAACATATAGATATTATCCAGACAGCTTTCTCAGATCACCATGTCATAAAGCTGGAGTTTAATAAGAGGGTGTCCAGAAAAGCAAGGACAACCAATTGAAGGATGAACAATCATCTCCTGCGACATGAATGGGTACAGGCCCACCCAGATTAGAAAGGATATTAGGAAGTTTCTAGAAATTAACAAAAACGTGAATACACTGTGGGACACTGCGAAGGCAGTTATCAGAGGTAGCTTGATATCAATCAACACATATATGAAAAAAGAAGAGAGGTGTATGACAGAGACTTTAACACAAAACCTCCAATAACTACAGCAGAGTCAGCAGAACAACCCCTCCAATAGCAAGAGAAAAGAAATAATAAAAATCAGGGCTGAGTTAAACCAGTGGGAAGACAAGAGTACAATGCAAAAGATAAATTCACCTAAAAGCTGGTTCTATGAAAGAATGAACAAAATTGTCAGTCCTCTGGCAAAGCTTACCAAGGATAGAAAGGAGTAACCATCAATGGCCAGGATATGGGATGAAACAGGGGCAATAACAACAGACCCCAATGATATTAAAAGGATAATCACAAAGTACTATGAAGGTCTGTATTCTAATGGATTCAGAAACATGGAAGACATGGATAAATATTTGGAAAAACAGTCTCTCCCTTGACTTTCTCAGACAGAGATCAAGAACCTCAAAAAACCCACAGCGAAGGAAGAAATAGAGAAGGTCATCCAAAACCTACCCAAAAAAAGCCCCAGGGCCAGATGGCTTCACAGAATTCTACCAAGCAATCAGGGAAGAATTGACACAGATCCTCCACAAAGTATTCCATAACATATAAGAGGATGGTAAACTCACAAACTCATTTTACGAAGCCAGCATTACTTTGATACCCGAACAGGTCAAAGACCCCACAGGTATAGAGAATTACAGACCACTATCTCTAATGAACCTACATGCAAAAATCCTTAACAAACTATTGGCCAATAGAATACAGAAGTCTATAAAACATATTATCCACCGCGACCAGGTAGGATTCATCCCAGGGATGCAGGGATGGTTTCACATCCGAAATTCCATCAATATTATACACCACATCAAGAAGAAAAAGGATAAAACAGTATGATCGTATCCATAAATGTAGAAAAAGAATTGGACAACATCCAACACCCATTCCTAATCAAGACACTCATGAAGATTGGATTGAAAGGTAAGTTCCGCAAGCTGATACAAGCTATCTATGAAAGGCTAACAGCCAACATCATACTCAATGGAGAAAAGACAAGAACAATCCCACTGAAAAAGTGTACAAGACAAGCTTGTCCCCTGTCTCCGCTTCTATCAAATATCATTTTGGAGGTTCTGGCTAACAACATAAGACAGTGGAAGGACATCAAAGGGATCCAAATGGGAAAGGAGGAGGTGAAACTATCACTATTTGTAGAAGGCATGATCCTGTACATTGAAGTCCCCAAAAGCTCCACAGCTGGAGTACTTACAGCGAAAGAGGAATATGGAAGAGTGGCAGGATAAAAGATCAATAAACAGAAGTTGGTAGGTTTTCTATACACATCGCACTGGCCTGCAGAAGAAGGGAGTAAGAAGGAAGTAGCCTTCACAGTAGCTAAGAACAAACTGAAATACTTAGGAATATATTTAACAAAAAATACTAAATAAAGATACACGGAAAACTAAAAGCTCCTACTACAGGAAACCAAAAGTGACCTCCACAAAAGAAGAACATCCCCTGCTCATTGACTGGAAGGCTTAACATAGTAAAGATGGCAATCCTACCCATTGCACTTTACAAGTTTAATGCTATACCAATTCAATTACCATTAACCTTCTTTAAAGAATTGGAAAAACTGACCACCAATTTCATATGGAGAGGGAAGAAACCCATAATTAGCAGAGAACTCCTAAAGAAGAAGGACAAAGTTGGAGGACTCGCCTTACTCGATTTTAATGCCTATTACACAGCTACAGTGGTAAAAAACAGTGTGGTGCTGACACAACTAAAGACAATCAGTTCTGTAGAAAAGAATAGAAAGCCCAAGAATAAAACCATCAGCATACAGACAACTAATTTCGACAAGGGTCTCAAAACCATCAAGTAGGAATCGGATGTCCTTTTTAACAAGTGGTGATAGAAACACTGGATCTCCACATGTAGAAAAATGAAAAAAGACGTTTACCTCACCCCATGCACAAGAATAAACTCAAGGTGGATCACAGGCTTAGAAGTTAAACCCCAAACCATCAGGACCATCAAGGAGGGAAATGGGACTAACCTCAGAGAACTGGCCCAGGGAACTCATAGGCTCACTGCAATAGGGAAGAGTACACACACAGGTGAACTGGAAATCGACAAACGGAATGTAATAAGAATAAAGCACCTGTGCACGTCGAACGACTTCACCAAGAGGGTGACAAGACAACCCACAGACCGGGAGAGGATTTTTAGTAATGACACATCGAACAAAGGGCTCATTACTAAAATCTACAACACCATCATGACCTGAAAAAAGACGAAAACAGTTAACCCCATAAGGAAGTAGGCAAAAGAACGGAAAAGAACTTTCCCTAGGTAGGAGACCCATATAGCCAATAAGCATATGAGAAAGTGTTCCAGGTCATTAGCCATAAGAGAAATGCAAATCAAAACAAACATGAGATACCACCTAACACCCCTGAGGCTAGCCCAAATCAGCAAATCAGAGAGCAACAAGTATTGGAGGGGCTATGGTGAAGTAGTAACACTCATCCATTGCTGGTGGTTGTGTAGATTTGTACAGCCACTATGGAAAGCAATCTGGAGACACTTAAAGAAAATGGAAATTGATCTACCTTATGACCCAATCATCCCTCTACTGGACATATTCCCTATGGAAGCAACAAATAAAACATGTCCAGTCATCTGTTCCCCAATATTTATTGTATTCACAATTACAAAGACTTGGAAACAGCCAAAGTTTCCATTGAGAGATGAGTGGATTAGTAAACTCTGGCACATTCACACAATGGAATACTATGCAGTACTGAAAAGCATGGACGATCACATGAAACACATCATTTTGTGGGAAGAGCTTGAAGGAATCATATTAAGTGAGGTAAGCCAAACTCAAAAGGACAGGTATAACATGAGTCCCCTGAGGTAAGTACAATCAGCACGCCAGGAATAGAAGAATGAACACCTATCTTGCAATAAACGTGTGGAAGCATAGATAGTTGGAGGGAGGGCAAGCCACACCTAGGGAGGTACATGAGTTCAACATAAAGAAGGGGAAGGGGACCAGGTGAAGGGAGAAGCGGGATGGGGAGAAACTGAGTTGATGGCACAGGGGGAACAGAGCCCCAACCCACCCAGGGGGAGAGTATTGGTTGAGTCCCTACAGAACTGGAACGTGCATAAGGACCCCACCATGAAATGCCAAACCAGGAGGGCAATGTAACGCACGGAAGAATCCACAAAGAGACTGGACCATATGCCAGCCCGAACCAGAATTAGCCAGACACCCACCATGGAAGGTAGTACCACAGAAAATGAAAAATAGATCGTCTGGTGTGGGAAAGGAACTGACCTATCACACCACACATAGAAGGAAGCTGAAGCAAAGGAAGGAGGAAGAACAGAACAGAGCACACCTGGACCCACCAAGCTTAGAGGATGATAGCTTGGCTCTGAGGGCCCAATGTACGACCATATAGCCGGCCCCACAGCGAGATGCAACTTACTGCACTGAGCCATGGCCCTACATGGGACAGCACCGGAGACACAGTGTGGGGTGTGTGACTGAGCTGACCCCACCACACTGAGGCAAAACACTGGGGACATGCAATGGAGCGGCAGGGGAAGCAGAGCAAGGAGGTCCAAGGGAGTATAAAGGATGGACTCTGGGGCCAGGACGTGGCACCCCATCAGACTCATCCAGGAAACACTTCTAAAGGTCAACAAACAGACTTTGAACTACTAACAGGCTTTTTTTTCTGTCTTTCTCTTTTGTTTTTCTCCTCTTTTAAATTTTGTATGTCAGTGACTTTTTTGTTTGTTAGCTTGTCGGTGTGACTGCCGTCATCGCCATGTTCTCATGTGCAACTTTGGTGCTGTTAAAGTCATCCCAAATTTTATGCACATATTATCTCTTCATGTTCACCTAGATAAGATAGGCTGGACAAACAATGTGAGAAAACAATAACGGGAGGGACATGAGATTGTGGGAAGTAGGGGAAGAGAGGAGGTGTTGGCCAACCCAGGAACAAGGGAACAATGAGTGGTTCAAAACCAGTGGCAGGGAGGTGATGGGAAGACTGGTAGGAAGTGACCAAGGGCAAGGTAACAGAGGAATTACTGAAACCAGAATGAAGGCTGAACATGGTAGTGGGACAGGAGGAAAGCATAAGGAAATAGAGGATAGGAGTAGGAGGCAAAGGTCACACACAGAAGCCTAAATACAGACATGTACATATGTAAATATATTTATGATTATGGGGGAAATAGACCTATGTGCATATATTTATAGGTTTAGTAGTATGGTAGCATGTGGACATTGGGCCTCTTCATGCGCATTCCCTTAATACAAGAGCACCTTGCTCAGCTGGACGGTCATTTCATGATACCCACCTTCCCGACATGATTGCTGAAGTCAGACATGTGCATAAGCAAACGTGGTGAAGAAAGCTGATGGTGCCCAGCTATCAAAAGATATAGAGTCTAGGGTCGTAAAAGTTTGAAGGCAAACAAGCGGCCATCTAGCTCAGAAGCAGCAAAGCCCACAGAGAAGAAGCACACAAGCCTGTGTGAACAAGAGGTGTTGAAGGGATCAGGTAGCAAACACCAAAGGGCAAATCCATCATTGTGTCATCATTTTCCCAACATAAACGCTGAAGACGAACATGTGCATAAGTAAGCATGGTGAAGAAGGCTGATGGTGCCCGGCTAACGAGAGATATAGCGCCTGGGTTCTTAAAGGCTTGAAATTAAACAAGCGGCCATCTAGCACAGAAGCAACAAAGCCCACATGGAAGCAGCACACCAGCATGTGTGATCATGAAGGGCGGAAGGGACCAGGTTTCAAGCACCAAAGGCAGGGGTGGGTGGGAATCATATAATCGTGAATGAGGGGAGCATGTGATGGGGACCCAATGCACATCTGTAGACAACTGGACATCCCTGGCAGAGGGGTAGTGGGGAGGAGATGAGTCACTCAGGTTTCAGTGTAGCAATAATGAAACTCACAACCTTTCTCTCGTTCTTAAATGCTTCCTTCCCCCAACTATCATGGTCCCAATTCTACCTTGAAAACCTGCTTAGACCAGAGGATTCACAGCGGTACAGGTGGGAACTGGAAACACAGGGAATCCAGGACAGATGAACCCCTCAGGACCAGCAGTGAGAGTGGCGATACTGGGAGGGAAAGGAGTGTAGAAAGGGAAAACCGATCACAAGGATTTACATATAACCTCCTCTCTGGGGGGATGGGCAACAGAAAAGAGGGTGAAGGGAGATGTCAGGTAGTGTAAGATAAGATAAAACAATAATTTATAAATGATTAAGGGTTCATGAGGGAGGGGGGAATGTGGAGGGAGGGGGATGGAAAAAGGAAAACGAGGAGCTGATTCCAGGAACCCAAGCGGAAAGCGAATTTTGATAATGATGAGGGCAACGAATGTATAAGTGTGCTTTACAAAATTGATGTATGGATGGATTGTGATAAGATTTGTATGAGCCCCAATAAAATGATTTAAAGGAAAGTAAAAAATGCTTAATATGCCTCTAGATAATGTTAGGGGTAGGTATGTAATTCTATTAATGCCTTCCCTTGATACTCAATTTAAAATGAAAGAGAGAAAGAGGGTACTAATTATAATATTTCTAAGAAAAGTATCAAATTTTATACCATTAGAATATCACCAAAGTGTTTCCACTGAATTTAATGTATTTCTGTTGTACAGCTAAAAGATGCACACATACATCAATGGTGATCATCAGAATGAAAATCCAGACACACCCTTGCACACACTCCTATTCTTGCATGTTTTGATGCCCTTCTGCCACCAATCTAATCAATCTTGATGTGTACTGCTCAATGATGGGTTAATAATTTCATGTCCAAGGTGCTTTCATACATTATAACAAAAATATATATTTTAGATTGGCAAACTACTTTCTATCAAGGCATCTAAAAAGCTTAGATGTTGTAAAATAATAAGCATTGTCCAGAAGAAGCACTTGTATTTTATTTTAAAATGTGCATATAGACTTATGGTTTTACAACACAGTTTCTTAAACATGTAGACACTAGCCAAAAAGCCTTTTCCTTCTCCTTCCACTATTTTCAATGACTAAGTACAGAATGACAATCTCCAAGAGGTGGATTAGTAAAGGACACCCAACTGAAGATAGTCCTTTTTTAAAAAATAAATCATTTTATTGGGGTCTCATAGAGCTCTTAAAAGCACTTTTGTATATATGTTGCCAACATCATCTTCAAAATGTTTTCTTTATACTTGAGCCCTTGGCAACAGCTCCTCATTTTCCCCTCCCTCCCTCATGAACCCTTCCTGGGGTATAAATTATGATTATTTTCATATATTACATCATCATCTATCTCCCTCCACTCTCTTTTCTGTTATTCCTCCCCTGGGTGTGTGTGTGTGGGGGGGGTCAATATGTTTATCATTGAGATCAGCTCCCCCAACCTTTCCCCTCCTGCTATCCCTACCCTCATTATTTGTCCTGAGAGGTTTATATGTACTGGATCCCTGTGCTACGAGCTCTTATCTGTACCAGTGTATATGCTCTGGTTTAGACAAATTTGTAAGGTAGAATTTGGGTCATGATAGAGCGGGGGAGGAAGCATTAAAGAAGTAGAGGCAAGTTATATGTTTTGTCAGTGCTATACTGCACCCTGACTTTTGACCCTTCTGTGGGGGAATGTCCAATTGTATACAAATGGGATTTGCATCTCCACCGCCCTTGTTTGCATCAATATAGTTGTTTGTTTTGGATTGTTTGATAAATGATTCCTGATCCAATTGACACCTCATAATCACACAGCCTGGTGTGCTTCTTCCAGATGGGTTTATTTGCTTCCCTGCTGAACGGCTGCTTGTTTAACTTCAAGCCTTTAAGACCCCAGACGTGTATGTTTTGATAGCAGGGTACCGTCCGCTTTCTTCACATTTGCTTATGAACCTATTTTGTCTTCAGTAATCATGTTGGGAAGGTGAGCATCACAGAATGCCGGGTTATTAGAACAAAGTGTTCTTGCGTTGAGGCAGTATTTGAATAGAGGCCCAATGTCCGTCTTCTGCCTTAATATTTAACATGTAAGTATACGCACACAGATCTATTTCCCCAACATTATATAAATATATTTACACATGTGCATGCCTGTATTTAGAGCTCTATAAATGTCCTTTGCCTTCAAGTTCTTTCCTCTATTTCATTTTACTTTCCTCCTATTCCACTAATATGTTCAGTCTTCATTTAGGTTTCAGTAATTTCTCTGTGCTACAATATCAGTCATTATATCAATACCACACTCTTTTGACCACTGTGGCAGTATAATAGGTGCTCAAGTGAGGTAAAGCATGCCCTCCAACTTTGTCCTTCTTGACGAGCTCTCTGCTAATTCTGGCCTTTTCCCCATCTCCATATAAAGTTGGTAATCAGTTTTACCAATTCTTTGAGAAAGATGATGGTATTGTATTGGGATGGCATTAAACTTATAGAATGCTTTGGGCAGAACTAACATCTTTACTACTTTGAGGATTCTGATCCCTGACGATGGGACAGTCTACCTTTTTTTTTGATGCCACTCCTGGTTTCTTGTAATAGTGTTCTGTAGTTTTCGTCATACAAATTTTTGGTTTTTAATTCAGTGTATCCCTAGATATTTGTACTTGGCTATTGTAAAGGGTACTACCTTTTTTATCCCCTCTTCCGTGGTCTTGTCGGATATGTATAGGAATCTGATAGACTTCTGTTTGTTTATCTTTTATCCTACCACTCTGCCATATTCCACTATCTCTTCCAGCATTCCCCTTGTGGAGCTTTTGGGATTTTCCATGTAAAAAATCATATCGTCTGAGAATAAGGATAAATACCTTTGATGTCTTTCCTTTGCCTTATCTTGGCAGCTAGGACCAACAGTATGATGTTAAATAAGAGTGGGGACAAGTGGCATCTTATCTGGTCACCTTTTTCAGTGGATTTTTTCGTCTGTTTTCCATTAACTACCATGTTGGCTGTTGGTTTTTCATATATCCCTTATATTAGATTGATTAATTTTCCTTTCATTCCCTTCTTTTCAAGTGTCTTAAACAGGAATCTCAACTGACCCATAGCAACAGAAGAAATACTTTATCAAGGGATAAACTTGATAAACTTGCATGTTTTTCCCACATATATCGATATTATCATGTTGTTCTTATAATTTTTTGATGTCCATGTGGTGAACAATACTAATGGTATTTCGTATGTTGGGTCATTCCTGCACCCCTGATATGAATCCTACTTGTTAATGGTGAATTATTGGTTTTATATACTTTTGTATACTATTGGCCAGCATTTTGTTAAGGATTTTTGCATCGATGATCATTATGGATATTGGCCTGTAGTTCGCAATTCTTGTGGGATCCTTTCCCACTTTAGGTATCAGAAATATACTACCTTCATAGAAAGGGTTCGAGAGTGTGTTATCTTTTTCTATGTTCTGGAAGAACTTGTGTTGGATTGGCGTCAGTTCTTCCCTGAATGTTTGGTAGAAATCTCCTGTGAAACCATCTGGTCCAGGGGATTGTTTTGTTGGTAATCTCTTGATAAATTATTTCTTCTATTGGTATGGGTCTGTTGAGATTCTTGATGTCCATCTGGGATAGTCTACGGATGAATTGTTTTTCCAAAGTATTTGTCCATGTCTTCCAAGTTGTTGAATTCATTGGAGTACAGGTCTTTGCATTACTATGTAATTATCCTTTTGATGTCCCCTGTTTCATCCCTCATCCTTGCTGTTGAAATCTGTTCCTTCTTTTAGGTTCCTTAGTTTAGGTTTGCAAGTGATCAGTCTTTTCTGTTCATCCTTTCAAAGAACCAACTTTTAGCTGCATTAATTTTTTCCCATAGATTTCTTGTTCTCCTTCTCAGGAATCTCAGCCCTAATTTTTATTTCTTTTCTTTTGCTATTAGTATGATTGTACTGTTGACTCTGCTATACTTGCTGTAAGTTTTATGTCAGCATTATCAATCATAAATCTCTCTTCCTTTCTCATGTTTGCTTGTATTGCTATCAAACCTCCTCTGATAAATGTCTTTGTTGTGTCACCAAAGTTTTGGTATATTGTATTTTCATTCTTGTTGCTCTCTAGAAACTTCCTAAATTCATCTCAGATCTGGACCAGTACCCACTCCTTTTTAAATAGTTATTCATCCTCCAATTGTTTGCCCTTGTTTTTTAATCATTGTTTTGTTGATTCAAAGCCTTATGGCATAGTGGTTGGAGAGGGAATTCTGTATCTCTACATACTTGAATCTACACAGATTTGACTTGTCTCCAAGCATGTGGTCTATCTTTGACTATGTGCCACGTGGGCTTGAAAAGTATGTAATCTTTTTGCATTTTGGTGGAGAGCTCTAAAAATATCTATCAGGTCAAGTTGTCTAACTGTAATGTTAGACGACTGTAGTCTCTTGGTAAATCTTCTTTCCTGTGATCTGTTTCTCTCAGAAAGTAGTGTACTAAAGTCACCTACTATAATTGTTGATCCTGTGATTTCTTTTTCATCTATTGGAGTGTTTGATTGATGAATTTCACGGATCTCTCAGCCACATATATATTTATTATGTTCACTGATTCTTGGTCTAATTTTCCTTCAGCATTATATAGTGACCCTCTTTAGCTCTTGTTAGCTGGCACCTTGAGATCAATTTTGTCTGCAATTAGGATCACAACCCCTGCTTTTTATGAATTGCTATATGCTTGGTATCTTTTCCTCCAGCCTTTAATTTTCTGCCTATTTTTGTGTGTAATCTTGAGATGTGTCTCCTGTAGAAAGTAGATCGATGGTTTGTGTTTTCTAAGCCAGTCTGCTAGCCTCTGCCTTTCAAAGCACGAGTTCAGTGCATTGATATTCAGGGTCATTACATCGATCTGTGGATTCTGTGGTGTCATCTTGTACCTTTTGTGTTGGGTGTTTTCCTACCTCCTTTTTATCAGTGTGTTCTACGTGTGTGTGTGTGTGTGTGTGTGTGTGTGTATGTTTCACTCTTGCCTTCTTTCCACCATTGAGCCAATGCTCTCTTGAGGGCTGTTTTCTCTTTGTTGACCTCTGGAGTTGTTCTATGTAGTGGTCTCTTATTTGTGCTCTGTGCGTGTTCTTGTGCCAATACTGGGTCGGCAAAGATCTTTTTTAGGACTAGGTTTCTTTTAACGTATTATTTGAGTTTTTCCTTGTCTGGGAAGACTCTTGCTTTTCCATCTATCTTCATAGATAATTTGGCAGAATAGAGTATTCTTAGGTTTGACTTGTTTTCCTTCAAATTTTGTAATATGTTACTCAACTCCCTCTTCCTCTTCATAGTTTCTGCTGATAAATCTCAGAATATTGTTATTTGGGTGCTTTTATAGGTAACTGCAGTTTTTCCCTAGCTGCTCTTTTTATTCCCTCTCTTTGGATAGCTTAACTAGTATATGCTTTAGTTATTTTTTGGTATGCTGTCTAGCTGGTGTCCTTTCAGCCTCCTGAATGATTGCCTGGTTTTCATTCATTAAGCTCGGGAAGATTTCCTCTAAGAATTCCCTCGCTATTTTTGCTGTTGGCTTCTTCATTGTGTCTTGTTCAGGTAGTCCAATTACTCTAATATTGTTCCTTTTCATAGCATGAGACATGGCACTCAGGTTTTCTTCAGCTTCTCCAGTTTCTTATTTGACTGTCTTTCTATTTGTTGAAATCTGCCCGGTTTTCCTCTAGGACACTGATGTGATTATCTGCCTCCAAGTCTGTTGGTGAATTCTGTGAATTTGCTATTGGCTTTTGTTATCTTGTCCCTTAGATCTTCTATTTCCCTTTGGGTGTGGCCTTTATCTCCTCTTTCATTTTATCCTTTTTCTGTATTGCTTCCCTCAGATCCTGTATGACTTCAGGCAGCATTCTGAAGATTTCTTTCTTTGGCAGATCAATGCCTGCTTCTTCTATGCATGATGTCGTGTTCAGGACTTCTTTCGACATTGCCTTTTGTTTCTCCTATTTTTTTCGTTGAGGTTATTGGTGCTGGTTGCTCTTTGTGTGTGGTTTAAGATGTGCCCGGTTCCATTTTCTAGAGAGTCAAAGAGAGCTGGGCTCTCTCTTTGGCAGACTCGTAGGAATGCTTCTTTGAACTACCTACTGCTTTTTCCTCCGGTGGTTTCACTCTTTCCTTATTCAACCAGTATTCTGTTATTTGAGGGCTGGAAGATGGCCCTCTCATGAGGTGCTGGTCGAGTGGTTGTGGGTCTGCGAGTATGGAGCTGTGCTGGATGATCTCACAGGAAGCCATGGTGCTGTGGCCCACAGAGATTTGAGGCACCTTGGAGGACATGTGTGGGGGCCCGCTGCAACAGAAATGCCACAGAGGATGGGCGGGTGTGCCCATTTTAGTGTAGTGCACTGGGGATGGCAGACAAATTTGCCTTAACTTGAAAGACTTCCATTGTAGTGGTGGGTTAGAATTTTCCTGCAGCAACATAGTGTGCTGGCGAGGGCTTGGAGGGTGGGGGGGGAAGTGGGTAGGACTTCTCCCAGGCATGTGTAAGGCACAGAGGAAAGGCAGGTGCTTCTCAAACTTTGTGGTTGGTGGGCAGGGTTGCCCTAGATGAAGGGAAGTTCCCCAGAGGCCCGCAGTGGCGTGTGAAAAGAAAGGGAGGGAAAAAGAAAACTGAGCCTACCGTGACTGTGAAGGAAAAGTAAGAGATAGAAAAGTGAAGAATAGATGAGTTTCTTGTGTTTGTTTTTTAAAGAAATGGGAAGAAGAAAAAGCTCAGGAAGAAATAGATGAGCTCCTACCACATGACTGTGGGGCTGGAGGAGTTTAAACCCTCCCCCAAGGAAGCGACAGCTGTGGCTGTGTAGAAGCAAAACCGTTGGGCCTGCCAAAGTAGTTTGGTGTTGGCTGAGACCGTGGCTGGGCTATATCTAAGCCCCAGCCAGCTTCTACAATGGTAAGCCAAAAGCCCACAGCTCTTAAAAACCTTGTGTATCTGAGTCTACTTATCTTTATGATGCTCCTCCTGTGACCTGGAAGAGTGAAGTTTCCCTCTCAGTGGCTCTCCTGCACTGATTTCCACAGAGTCCCTCTGGTGTGTATTACTTGGTCACCATCTTGCTGGAACTCCTACAATTGGCAACAGTCCTTCGAAGAGATTGTTTTACTCCCCCTACTTTGAACATTAGGGCTTATTTGTGCTTTAACACACAGCAATATTAACTAAAATGCACATATAAAAATTATATGATCTTGTCTAATTGGGCAGAGAGCTCTTCCCTCTGTATCTCCTTTGTCACTCACACTTTGAATATCTGGTATATTGTCTCTAAGACATCTAAAAGAGCAATTCCATCCCCCCAAATGCAACCATTTCTATGAATTACGAACCATCCAAAAATAGTTTTTAAAGGATTTTACTTTACATCATTTCTTAATATAATGTACACTTCTAAACATCTAGAACTATTTCTAGATGTTTTCAATAAGGACTTAAGTTTGTCCACTAAACACACAGATGTTGGAATCAACTGCTCATGTAACAAAGGCTAGAATCTGAAAATGTCTTCTAAATAATTATTCTGATTGAGAACCCCTCGCCCCCACCCCTATCAACTCAGTTGACAGAAAACTAGCATCCATAATACTTCGGCGGATTCACAATTTTACTTCCACAAGTCATCCCCCTGAAGTTGAACATAAAATATACAAAATTATTAATTTAAGAAATCCACTTTTGTCATACCCTGGCAACCTCCTGAATATCTAGGAAGAATAGATGTTGTAAATTTAGGATTTATCCTTTTTATACAGTAGATACGTCTAAAAGTAATACAAAATATACAGAAAATGTGGGATTATGGTTTATCTTACCTCACTATAAACATACTGGTAAAGTCCTTTGGACTTTCTTCTCATAGCTCCATGAACAAATACAAACATATACTGCTCAGAGAGGCAGTTTGGCAATTACATTTCCAAAAGACAATAGTTTATATGAATTTTAACAAAAGGTTATATACAAAATATGTTATCGCCTAACTCTACTTTTAACATACTTTGTGCACTTCTAAATATCTAGAAAGACTGTATGGTTAAAATAAGGACTTATTTGTCCAGTATATACACAGTACTGTTGAATGAACTACACACATGTAACAGAGATTATATCGGAAAATGTCTTCTCAATATAAACATAGATATTTAAAAGTTTTATTTAGATATAATTCACGTATCATACAATTCAACAGGTTAATCATATTTTAAAATTAATTTTAGAAAAAAAATTTTGTACTTATTATTAGCTTCCCATTTCCCACAAACCTCCCTGCCATAACCCTAAGAAATTATTAGTCCTGTTACTGTCTCTGTAGATTTATCTATCCTGGATTTCATATACAGGAAAACACAAAAACAATAAACAAAGTCCAACAACATAAAACAAACACAAAAGAGAAAAATCCCTATCAAAAAGAAAACAGGTAATATTAAAGGCTAGAACAACTTTACAATGGACCCAAAGGAAGAGCCGATGATAAGATATTACATTTTAACCTAATTACATTTGCAGAATCTACTTTCCAATGCATTCTGTCGGCTGGCAAGGCCCTAGTATAGGGTCATGGAGTCTTAATCTATGTGGGGATCCTGCAAATGGATTTGGGGCATTCATTGTCATTTATAACCTTCTGCAAACAGATTTCTCAGAATCTAGCCCTAATTCTGTTCCCTCATTCAGTCTTGGATTTTACTATTTCCAACCCTGGATTCACACAGGATGGAGTGCTTTCTCCTTGTCAACTTCACTGACACCTCACTGAGATATCTGCCTGTTCTAAGACAAGCATTTAAGACCACGGATGCTATTCTTTATGATAGCTGGGCACCGTCTGATTTCTTCACCACACTTAGGAATAAAATATCTTCAATGATCTTTTCATGAGGACAAATATCCAGTAGGCCTTCCTCATAATAACCAATTGTTCTTAAATTAAATTTTACAATGATTAAGTGCAAGTTCAAAATCGGTCCATTTTAGATACATTCTTAGCACTTTATTGCAGAACATTATACATCGTCCCCTTGGAGCATATGTTCATCCTACTCATAATATCTTTAATTTAGCCAATGATTCAGATTCAAAATACTGTTTGGAAAAGGAAAGTGTACTTATACGACAGCTTTTTAGACTAAAATTCATGGATTTTGGACTTGTACTAAATTAAAACTTAAGTCCCTAATTATTATTAATGCAAACAATGACAGTTAGAGATAGGGCACAACTTTCAATAATGCTCATTTAGAAAGGCAGAATCATGACTGCTAGCCTAAGAAATATGATAAATAAGCAAAAAGTGGCAAGTATATGGTATTATTGATTTGATATTTTTGAACACCCTCAAAGCAAAACATTTGAATCAAATTACAGTGACTTCGAAATTCATAACCTTGGGATAGTAGTCATCTGCTTCTTTTCACTCCAGCTTGCATCAGCCTTAAGTCCAAGGGAATATTTCAATTCTTTTAATCTGCTTCGGGTGTGTTCAAGGTGAAATCCAGTTCATTTATTGGTGTTTCCAAATTAGAATATTTTGGTGCGACCTTTGTAGGATATTGTGCATCTTGAAAGATCAATCTAAAGTCCCAGTTGTCTATAGTATGCACCCTGGACTAGATACGAATTTGGTCTAAGTTCCCAGTTAGGAAAATAATACTGGGCATATTCTCCCATTGAGAGGAGTCTTGGTGGTTTAGTGGTTAATCATTTAGCTGTAAGGTTTTCAGTTTGAAACCACCAGCAGTCCCTCGGAAGAAAGATTGAACTCTTAAAGTTTGTAAGCCAACCACTACATGCCTTTATGCTCCATATTTTGGGTTTCCAATTTCTATACTGCCCACTTACATCAACCCAGTGCTCTGATGAGACTCTCTGTGACCCACAAAGTCATGATGAGTCAGTATTGATTGATTTGCAGTGAGCTTGATTTGGTTGTTTTTCTCCCATGGGCTGTCTATAGAAGCATTTTGCCCAATCCCTGGTTTATCCACTGTTGTAGTTACATAATCTGGTGTCAATTTGAGGATTCAGATTAAAGGGATTAAGTCTGGGCTGTCAATCAGGTTGCAGCTTGATGACCTTATTTGGAGGCACTAAGGACGTAAACAGCTCACTGGAGGAGGGACACATGCTCATTCCCTGTGAGACATCCATGTAGAGAAGACACATGGAGAGAGGCTGAAGGAACCAGAACTCTGGAGCTGGAGGAGCCACGTGGAAGACCCCTGCAAGTGCTGAGATGCTCACACCACTCCTGGATCCACAGACCTTTTGCCCACAGGCCTGTAATCTTCCTGCATTAAGCATCGTTACATGTGTTTCATGATTCTGAATAGTACTTTATAGATTAATATTGGACATATGGGCTAAAATCTGACTTATGGGCTTTATCTGAACTGGGCTTGGATGTTTTCTCAATATTTTACTGCTCTTATATATAAAGCTCTTTCTTATACAACTATGAGTGTCTGTGGATTTGTTTCCCTAGTCTACCCAGACTAACACATTAGACCACCCCTTCTCAATTGGACACTTTCACATAACTATTTAGCCATATATAATTTTAAAACAAACAACAATAAAATCATATCTGTACTGAATAGGATAAAACTAAAATACAGTATCTGTTCTTATCAGTTTAATATCTGATCCTTCCTCTATCCGAGAAAAGCATATTAAATGTAGTTTTGCAAGTAGGAGTTAGACTAGGAGCTGGCTCCATCCACTGCATGCATCAACCTGGTATTGCAGTACTTCCAGGAACATTGCAGTCCCTTAGGGGGCTTGAAAAAGAAAAGAAGAAAAACTAAAATGCATACAACTGAAAATGTGCCACCCTTATTTAAATACAACATTCTATCAGTGAACAAAAGTGTGCTATACTTATGTGAACACCTACACCTTAATCCTATAATGCTATGAATCTATTCCCCCACCTATGAAAGTTTGTAAATCAACCACTTCATGCTTTTATGCTCCAAATTTTGGGTATCCAATTTCTATACTGCCCACTTACATCAACCCAGTGCTCTGAGGAGACAAACATTCTTTGATGTGAAGAATCTTCATTGCAGTTGAAACCTTGTGATGTCTGCATCCATAAGGAAAACTAAATCAGAGTAGGCCATCCATTAAATCAACAGCAATATTAACCAGTTCACAGGCTGAATAATCTTCTGCTCATCTGATTGGGCCTGGTCAACTCAGTTTGGGCTGCTTCAATTAGACTCATCACCTCACCTTTAGACCATGGGCACATCACAAATTCTCAACAAGCCTAGCCCCCTTGTGCTAGGTCATGAATTTCAGATCAGTCAACCCATTCTTGTCTTCTCCTCTAGTTTCTGTAAATCAGGTTCACACATGTCAGTGGCCAGACTCAACCTGTCTCTATTGCTGCTTTTCTTCCACTTTTACTCAACAAGTAGATCCAGGGGTCACCTAGCAAGCATTTCAGGCTGCCACAGACTCACTTTAACCTTCAGTCCTAGAGAGGAGTTTTCTTCATGATCCCAGATTTTTTTTCAGATTTTGACAAAAACCACTAGCTCAAACTTAAAAAATCCAGAGAATTCCCTTTTTCTTCAATCTGTCAACAGCCCACAGGCAAGTTTTTTGGAATGCAAATGTCCTGAGTACTCCAAAGCACAGGGTGGGGTTTATCTTTTCAGAGCCTTCTTTGCAGGCATGTCCTAAACCCATTTAAAGATCAAATTTTAATGACTCAAGGCAAGTGAGATAACAAACTCTCTATTTTCATACTTCCCAATATCATTTCTATAAATTCTTATATCAACAATAATAAGCAGAGGAAATCAGTATAAGCAATGTAGATCGGAATCTCAATAACTCAATTTTTTAAACAGTCAAGTTCATTTCATTTAGTTCATTTAAATCCCTATCTAAACTATTTTTTTTATGCAGAATGTGGAATTAGGCCTCTGATAGCATTAAATCAGAGCCTGGCTTTCTGCCAGTCATCTTTTCACTGAGGAACTCTGAGAAATTCAAGGGGAAATTTTGACACCTAAGCTCTACATTCACATTTATCTCAATCATTTTCACCATTTCAGACAAGATTAACCAAAGACCAATTTCTCGGAATCAAAACTTTAAATTCCCACACTCTTTCCAGAAAACAACCCAGTAAAATGCATGGACATATCTGACCTCTAGCTATCCTAAGAAGAAACACTAACATGAAGCAGAAGTCAACCGAGCATCTACTCTCCATCTTTATGATTTGTTTCTTTAGAACCCCACTCAAAAAGTCTGGGTAGACTAGAGAAACAAATTCGTAGGCACATTCATGTGTATAAGAAGGAGCTTTATATATAAGAGCAGTTGAATATGTAGCTCACAGTTTTGTTGTGAGGATCTGAGATATATTCTAAGCCTACTACAAAACTAGCAAAGTTTAATTTTGACTATGCTTCCTTTTTTATTAGCCTTTCCTCTGAACTTTAAAAGATCAATGAACCCAGGGCTTCAAATGTCACCATAAAGTGACCACACTTGAGGGTAGAGGGAAGGGGCTTCTTTGCTCTTTACTGTCTTCATCAATAGCACAGTCCTACAAAAGGACTTTCCAGACTTCTCAGGATACGTTTAACTTCTTTGCTGATCTAAGATTTCCAAGTACTTCCTGATCGTTGTTACTTACATTTCTCCTTGAATCTCTCCAGATGAACCCATGCTCAGTACCTTAATATTCAGTTCACCAAAAATGACAATTAAATGGATAGCAAACACAAGAAAAAATGCTCAAAATCACTAGGTATTTAGGAGATGCAAATCAACACAACAAAATGATGTTATATCACCTTACACCCACAGTGATAGCCCAATTTTAAAAAACAAAGAATACTGGAGAGGATGCAGATAAATTGGAACTTTTACAAACTACTGGTAGGATTGTAAATATGTGCAGTCATCATTGGAAGTAGTCTGGCACTACCTAAAACAACAAGGAATACAAATTCCATTCAACCCAACAATAACTCTGCTGGGTATATACACATAGAAATAAGAGCTACACGCATACAGCCATATGCTCTCCCATGTTCACAATAGCAAGAAGCTGGAGAGAGCCCAAATGCCTATCAGTATAAAAATGCATAAAGAAATTCTGGTACATATATACAATGAAATCATATGCATTCCTGGAAAAAAGTGATGAAACCACAAAACACGTCATGACATGGATGGACCAGGAAACCATAATGCTAAGCAAAGTTAGTCAATCAATACTGTGTGAGAATACTATTCTAAGGATAAGCAAAAAGACAAATGCATGCATCTGTTTTCAGATGCACCCAATCTTCTAATCCCATCTCCCAAGCAACGAGATGGAGTATCTGCCAAGTGGTCATGAGCCATGTATCATCCCCTTATTTGTGCATCTTAAATATCACTTCCATAAAGGAGGCATAACCTCAGCTTGGGTCAATGTCTGATGTTGGGAAGAAATAGAGAACACTAATCAGCTCCTGCCATATAACACTGTTCTAAAGTCACCCCAAATTAGCAGACACTTCTACAATTTTGCTTAGTGAATCTTAATGGAAATTCATGTCCGGAGGTTGAATACCTGTCTTGGGGGAGGTGATAACATCATTTTATACATGAAAAAAACTGACTCAACAAAGTTTTGTATTGAGGCAACAAAGTTTTGTACGGCTATAAAAATAGTGCAGCTTATATTGGAGTTTAGGTCTTTGTGATAGTAGCATCCATATAGTTTCTACAATCTTACCTTCCAGTGAATAGTTAAAATTAATTCATATCTATTGTGAAGGCCATCAAAATGTATGTCTTACTCTGTCCTCTATTTCTAAATTTAAAATGATTTTAATGACCTCCCTGAGAGTAAATATAATTGGCCTGTGATTGATATGTAATAGGATAAAACCTCTGTACTTTGTTCTGAAATGGTTATGATTGAATAGATATGACCTCTGTGACAGGCTGCTTACTCATCATTAGGTGCTATGACTACTATCAGAGAGGATAAGGGGACACTCTTGTACCTTGTTCTAGAAATAAATCTGTATTTATGAAATATTAGAGTAAATTTTTAAAAATTTTAACTTCAAATCTTTCCTGATCCTTTGTGCTGCTGTAATTTGAGGCTAAAATCAACTTTGAAAACCAGGGATTTTTGTGTAGGGTAAATAGTGTGTATCTCACCGGGGTCTCCAGATATGGAAAATTTGAAACATGATCTTAATCCAAATAAACAATGAAGAACTAAACCTGTATCTTTTTCTGTTTATTTAATTTGAGGTTGGTTTTCTTTGGGAATTATGAGGTATAGTTAGAGTTTGGGTTTCTGTTGAAAATATTAAGGGTCAGACAAAAACTTCATGTGTCAACATGAAGTTGGGTTTAGAGAATGGATCCTGGTATAGACTCCTGGATCAGTCTTCTATAGTGTCCAGTTAATGGTTTTCCTTTTCCACATTTTGTTTTCTTTCAAGAAAGATTTTGAGACACCAGAGTCTATTGTTGCTTGTACCTTCGAGTATGAAGGAAAGAAGCTGCGTTTACTCTTAGCAATGGGGTACAGGAAGAACAATAGGCATCTAGTAAAGTGATAGTTAGGAAGCACCTGGAGAAGAAAGGCAGTAATTTCTAGTTACAGATTATAAGTTATCATTAGGAGAAATTTTTAAGTAAATTTCATAAAGAGGGATGGAGAAGATTTAGTAACCATAGATAGGGTTTTTATTGCCACTCTATTCTACCATTCTGGCAAACAAAGTTCTATGAATTGACATCAGAGGGATACTTGGCTAGAGTTTAAAGTCAGCTTCTTTTTTCTGAGGTCATGACTTCACCAGGACTGCCAGTTTCCTTATTCGGTTTAATTGGATGTTGCCTTTGGAAGGAAGGTTCTGGAGTTATCAAACTTCATCCTTCCTCACCTAAAATGCTGAAGGGGTTGTTGTTGCAGGTTAGAACAACTATCAACTCATAGGCCGTACTAAAGAACATGGGAGGTCTTTGATCAGTTCCCCATTGCTGGGCTGTTTTATTTATCCTTAAAATTTTATTCATGCATTTATCCATTTGGTCTGTGCTGAGAAGACATGGTTAGCTGTATAAAGGTCACTAGAAAAAAGCCATTTGGCCAGAGACCAATGCTTCAACTTTGCCAAGAACACTCTGTTCTACTGTAGCTTAATATGGTCCAAAAAAAGCCACTCCATTTAAGTTCATTTTACTTCTCTTTCGTTCCCTATTTTTTATATCTCCTTTTCTTACTCCCATTTTGGTTTAATTACTCTGATAATAGTGGGGTCACTAGGGTTGTTGTAATCTAGCTTATTAAGTGATGGTATGACACCTCTCTCCAACCTCATGGGCAAGGCCTAGTGTAGTCCACTCAGCCCTACCTCCTGATACCCTAGATGCTACTTCCCTCTCCCATTGATAATGGTTGATGCCACTGTCTACCAATCATAGGGGGAGGAATATGTAACCTCCTTGGATGCAGGGTGGTAGTAGTGATGACATACCACACTAAGTGGCAGGTAACATCAACCCTAACAATGCTACTGTCTTGTCAATCTCTACTCCTGTAGTGATGGCCTACCTGACACCACCCTGGCATAACCTGGAAAAATTCTGATAGTATCCCTCTGAAATATTAGGGTGTGTATTCCACATCCCCATGGTGACACCACTGTAATTCTATCTCTCCTGTCTCCTCCCTGGTTCTCAGTGTTGCTGTTTCCCATGTTTGGTCTCTCTGTTGAGCTGACCGAGGCAACTTCCCTTAGCCAACAGGACAAACTTAGGCTGGTGATTTGGAATGTGGCAGGTAGGAAATGGAGAAGAGTATTACTTTCATGCTTAAGTTGGAGCTATGGTTAGGCTATTGAGGTCTTAATGTTTACTGAAGTAGGAGCGGATGAGAGAAAGTGGAGGACCACATTACAGAAGGGATCTTGCTTGGGAAAGAGCTGAGGGCACATAAAGGCTGTCAAATAAGCAAAATGTATTTCTTGAGGGTCATGATATTTAGCTAAAAAGTCAGAGACTTTGTCACAGCCTACTTGACATGATTTTGAAAATGGCTTAATCTCCCACTTTCCATCCTTTCTCTGTTTTTTGGTCATTGTCCATCCACTATCATCCTGATCACTGATCTACACTCAAGACATAGCTTACTTTCTTTGTATCTCTACCACCACACAGTCCAGTTAGGATTCTCCCAGAACCTGTCCTATTCATTCAGGGGCCTCCTTTGAACAACTTCCCTTTGTGGACCAGTATATTACTATTCTTTGGAAAGTATGAGGTGGGATGAAATGCCAGACACACTACACAGACTCTCTACAATGAACATCAAATGAGATACATATGGAGGATAATCTTAAAACCCCAAGCTTCAAAGGAAAGGATGGGAAAACAGATTGAATATCAACTAGGTGATAAATCTGAACAAAAGCAATGAAAGATAAGACTGGTGTACTGATGGCTGGCCTGATACAGCACAACCATCTTGAACTTTCACAGCAGTTTTAAAGAGAGACAAAGCACACTGGTGATGAGAAGGGTTGATTTTCCCTTGTTCTACACACCCTCCTGCATACTGAAAGTGTGGCCAGTCCCCACTCTCACCTACACAGTAATGGGTGACAGGGCTCTCTGCCTGAAGTCAGATTTTCACACTTGTAGTTCAAGCATCATGTAAACAAATTTCACATCTGGAGGCACGTGTGTGCTGTCTCACCAGACCAACAGAATTTGCAAGGCAGCGTCCTGAAATGTCAAGAATTAATTCCACAAATCCACATCCTGCCTCCACCTACCTACTGAGCCCCAAAGATTTCATTCTGGGGACAAGCACCCTGACTTACATAAGTCAGTTTTATAGCTAACAAAACTACATCCAGATAAGATGCTCTGACCCCTAACAATATATAGACTGACAGGAATACCACCCTTTCACTCCCCATATGCCTACTTCTGTACCCAAAGAGCTCTTATTGACCCATGTGTGGTGCCCTGTCCTCCAGTTTGCTCTTCTCTTGATTCAGTCCCTGCCCCAATTTTATTCTTTGTTTATGTGTTTTCTTTTTTCTAACGGACAGTTTACTCTTTATTGATTAAAAATGGAGGAGACATGCAGTAAAATACAAAGTCCAAAAAAAGGGGGGGGGTAAAGTGGAATATTTTGCAACATTCATTATTTAGCATATGTCATAAGGAGGAACCTCCATTTATTGATACACCATTAATTTATGCTCCAGATTATTAAATAGTATCAGTTGGCTCTAGGATTTGGTTTAGAACTTAAGTAAAAACCCCAAACAAATCCACTAGTCATTTGGAAAGAGCACATTTTCACAAACAGCATTGATACATATGGGCTAGCGCTATTCTCAGTCCTCAGCCCAGGGACCTAGAAACAGGGGTGCCCACTAGCCTCCCACTCGGGAAAAAGGAAAGGATATGGCTGCTTATGGTATCACCTGCTGTCCCCCTGACACAGGAAGTTTTTGGTCACTGATTTTCCCAGCACAACTGTATAAGCCAGCAAAAGGGGTTATGTGTTTTCTTTTATTTAAATTCCCTTGTATATTTTATTTTCTCATTCTACTCTCCTTTATTCTTTCTTTTATTTTTTCATTTGCATGATTATTTCTCTTTCATTTCATTAAGTTTCCCCATAATTTTGTTTATTGTATTCATATTTATTTATTTATCTATCTATTTATTTATTTATGGGGAGTGGAGCTAATACAGATATCATATTAACTCACATCAAGCAGTATTGGGAAATTGCTATCACAATCAGATTCAAAACATTTTATTTCTTCTTGAAATCCTTGATATTTGATCCTCTTTACTCCGCCTCCTGCCTGTGCCTCCCAGCAACCCTTATTGTACTTGTTTTCTCTAGAAGTTCATCATTTCTGGATCTCATACTGAAAATGAGGAAAGCATATAACAAAAATTCAAGAGGGCTACACCAAATGGCAAAATACATCAGAGATAATCCCAAATTATGAATTAAAAAACACGGAAAATGTTGAAAATCAGTTCTAACATTTATCAGATGTGGAATCAAGTGACAAGGTTTTAATAGCTCGTCAGGTTTATAATTTTGATTTCCTATAATCATCTTGTCAATACTCTCTGGTAACCAGTTTAATCCCATTCCTCCATTGTGAATAGAGAAGTCAGAGAAGACTTTTTTCTTGTGTAAATCCTGCTAATCTATCTTGGACTTTCACTGTTTGCAGAAGGTTATTTTTATTTACTTTTAATCTCCCTTGTTTTTATTTTCATTTGTATTTTTAATTAGTTACTGAATTATATTTTTCTTGCTTCTTTCCCCTGATTATTATTATTATTTTGCTATTGTTTATGTTTGTTTTCTTCCTGTTCCACCTGGAAGGAAACAGCAACCATGGCCTCATGGCCAAGCCACACTTGCATTTCCTGCAGCCTCACTCACTGTGCAAGAGATATCACTGCTCATGCAACACTTTATCAATGATATCATACCCCACATGAACCAAGTCCACCCTCAATTACAAAACACAAGCAGTGAACATAGAACTGCATACACATTCCTACCTTCTATCACACTTGCCACGACACAGGTGGTGAGTACCTAAGAATACAATATCATAAAATCAATTAAGTACAAAAATATTATCACCAAATAGTCTCTCATACAACACAATTTTAATTTAGAGTAGCTCAGAAAAAAAGAACAAAGTACAGAAATAGAAAACATTTTTTTATTTTTCAAAACCATTTTCTTGGGAGTTAATATAGATATCATATCATTCCATAGTGTAATAACATCAAACAGTATTGTACAATTGCTACCACAATCAGTTTCTAAGCCTTCTTTTATTTATTGAACTCCTTGACATCACTTTTCCCACCACCTCACCATCACCACTATAACCCCCACCTTCCCAAGAAAGCCTTATTCTATTTGTTGTCCCTATAGGTTCATCAAACCTGGGTTTCACATACTGAAAAACAGGCAAAAAAACATACCAAAAATTCAAGAGGTTGACCCTCAAAGGCATGTCACATCTGAGATAAAACCCAATATGAACTAACAAACAAACAAAAACTACAAAAGATATTGAAAACCTGATCAGTCCTAATGTACATCAAAGGGGCAGGTCAGCTGACAAGGTTTTCGCCTTTTAAGTCAGGTTTATCATTTTGATCTTCTATAGTCATCACTCCAATGCACTCTATTTGGAAAATAGACTTGTATGCGTAGAGGCGAAGCACCGGGGGCTTATTTCCTATGTAGATCCCACAAACATATCTTGGTCTCCCACAGTCATCCATAGCCTTCTGCAAACCAGATTCTCACAATTTAGGCTGATAGTAATGCCTCCTTCAGTTTTTTGATGATATGATTTACAATACTCCAGTCACTGACGTTGGTGTGCTTCTTCCACGTGGACTTAGTTGACATCTCACTAAGAGACAAGCCTATAAGAACTTAGACACCAGTCTATCTGATAGCCAGGCACCACATAATTTCTTCACCACACTTTACTGTAGCACCCCTATCTTCTGTGTTTCCTTCCTGAGGGCAAGTATTGAGCAGGGCCATGATGTAAGAACTAATTGTTATTAAATTGGACCTAGGTTTCAATGAGATACCCAACCCATTCCTTAATCCATATTTGTTTTAATCTTCCCTCATATGGTGATCTGTTGTACTCCCCTTTTGGTTTGCCTGCCTGTGTGGAGGTCAGGCCTACCACCCTCCACCCTCCCCATATTGTGTCTTCAGTGCTGTCCTTTGTAGTGCTGTGATGGAAGGAGGGGATATCATGTCTCTAGCAGGGGCTGGCCCTGCAGTCCTCTCTGTGAACTAATTGCTCCGGCCCTGTAGTCATCTCTGGGAACTAATTGCTCTGAACAGGAAAGGCTTTCAAGATGCGGTGAACTAGAATAAGGTCAACTCTCTTTTTCCCACTTAGTTTGTTCCCTTGTGGACAGTTTCACCAGATGCTCTCACTGAACTGTATCTTCAGTACTCTCCTCTGTAACACTGTCACCTAGGGAGGGGGACACCATGACTTGAGCTGGGACTGCAGAGTTGGCCACAGCTCAATTTTTTTTCTTGTGCTTTGGTTATGCGTATTATATGGTATCTCATGTTTGTTTTAACTTGCATTTCCCCGATGTCTAGTGAATGAAGGAATTTCCTCATATGGGTCTGACGTTCTCAGTGACTATTATTGTAAGTTTTACTTTACCATTAACTCCTATTGTTTGTGTAGATATCATTCAGTCGCATAAGCAGTTAATCTGTGAAACTCAATAATCCATGTATTGTGATTTATAGTTAGCCTATGCTTGTTTAATATTCTTTTAAAATTGTGTTTTAAATACATTACAATGGAATAAATCAACAACACTATAAACAGAAAGATCTTATGCTCCAGGGAGATGATTGATAAGGTTCTCTACCATGAAATAACAAATGTGTTTCAAAAGTAAAAAGATAGAAAACATAGATATAGTAATGAATTTTGGACTCCCTACTCGATATTTGCCCCGATGAAGGAAACATGGAATATAGGGGTGCTACAGCAAAGTGTACTGAAGAAATTAGATGGTGTCTGACTATAAAATAGAATATCATCTGGGATCTTAAAGGACTGTTTACAAACAAGGATCAATCTAAGTGAGAAGTCAACAAAGCTTTCATGGAAGAAGGCCACCAACATGTGTGACCTAAGGATTGTCAGTAGTATAATCCAAATCTGAAGGAGGAAATGATATCACAGCTTCAATTATGAAATTATGATTTGAAGAAGACTATGGATTACTGTAAAAGCCAAAACACATTTGAAAGATTGACACATGAAATAAGCCTCAGATGATTTCCCTCTGGCCATACTTGAGTTATGAGTATAAAGTAGTTATCAGACAGAGTATTGTAGAGATGATCATAGTATATTAAAATGAAAACTCTGACTTGAATGGTTAAAATCTTATCATTCTATCTCCCTTTGGATGCACTTTGAGCTTGATACTTTGTTTTTTAATCATTTTACTGGGGGCTCGTACAATTCGTATCACAATCAATACACACATCCATTGTGTCAAGTATATTTGTACATTTGTTGCCCTCATAGTTCTGAAAACACTTGCTTTCTACTTGAGCCCTTTATACATGCTCCTCATTTCCCCCCTCCCTCCCTGCTGCACCCTCCTTCATAAACTCTTCATCATTTATAAATTATTATTATTTTGTAATATTTAACCCTGTCCAACGTCTCCCTTGACCGACTTTTCTGTTGTCTATCCCCCAGAGAGGAGGTTATATGTAGATCCTTGTATTCGGTTCCCCCTTTCTACTCCACCTCCCCCCACCCTCCCAGTATGACCACTCTCACCACTGGTCCTGAAGGGATCATCTGTCCTGGATTTCCTGTGTTTCAAGTTCCTATCTGTACCAGTGCACAACCTCTCATTTAGCCAGGTAGAATTTGTCAGGTAGAATTGGGATCATGGTAGTGGGGCAGGGGGGAAGCATTTAAAAACTAGAGGAAAGTTGTATGATTCAACATTGCTACCCTGCACTCTGACTGGCTCGTTTCCTCCCCGAGACCCTTCTGTAAAGGAATGTCCACTTGCCTACATATGGGCTTTGGATCTCCACTCGGCACTCCTCCCTCATTTACAATGATATGATTTTTTTGTTCTTTGATGTCTGATACCTGATCTCTTCTACACCTCGTGGTCACACAAGCTGGTGTGCTTCTCCCATTAGGGATTTCTTGTTTCTGGCCTAGATAGCCAGTTGTTTATCTTCAAGTCTTTAAGGCCCCAGATGCTATATCTTTTGAAATCCAGGCACCATCATTTTTCTTCACCACATTAGCTTATGCACATATTTGTCTTCAGCGATCTTGTCAGGACGGTGAGCATCATGGAACAAAGTGCTCTTGTATTGAGGAAGTACTTGAATGGAGGTCCAATGTCCATCTTCTGCCTTAAAACTAAACCTATAAATATATGCACGTAGATCTATTTCCCCACCATCCTATATAAATATATTTACATATGTACTTGCCTGTATTTAGACCTCTATAAATGCCCTTTGCTTCCTAGTTCTTTATTCTATTTCCTTTTACTTTCCTCTTGTCCCACTATCATACTCAGAGTGGCAGGATCACTTGATGCTCCCTTGCCCCTGGGTTAGTCAATACCACCTCCTTTTCCCCACCTCCCCCTCTCCCATGTCCTCCTGGAACCATCAGTCCCATTGTTTTCTCCTCCAGAGTCTTCATCCAGTCTATCTTATCAAGATACATCTGCAGAGATGATAAATATCCACCAAAATGCAAGGCAAACAAGACAAAGCAACAAAAGAGAATACAACAACGCCAAGAACGAAGAAAACTATTGAGCAAGAAAAGAATAGATTAATTTTTTTTAAAAGAAAAAACATAAATAGATCAAGGTCTGATTTCTTCACCTCAAGGAGTGTCCTCCAGTCGAGTTCGATGGGGTGCCATACTATGGACCCAAAGTCTATCCTTTGCACTCCCTTGGGAACTCCCTGCTCTGCTCCCCTCTGCCGCAAGCCCTTAGTGTTTTGTCTTGCTGTGATGCGGTCTGACTGGGCCAATCCTGACACTGAGTCTCCAGTGTCATCCCCTGTAGGGTCCTGGGTCAACGAGGAAAGGCGTGTCTCATGGTGGGATCAGCCATATGTTATACTCTGTGCATTGGCTTTTCTGAAGGAGGATATCATCTTCCAGGTCTGATGGGTGAGGATGTGTTCCACTTTATCTTCCTCCCCATTCATTAGTTCCGTGTGCTCTTATTAGTCATGTCCCTCTACTTGAGCTGCAGGTTCAGTGCCATCCTCTAAAGTAAACTTGGGGGAGGGGCAGTTGCCCAGGTGATGAGAGCACCACAGAACTCCCTTGCAAGACGTTGAACTATCTTGCGAGATGTTGAGCCACCTCAAAAGAAACAAACACAAGAAACTCCACTTTAGAGAAGAAATAAAGTGTGACATTAAGGCCCAGCCAGGAAGTTGGACCATCATCAAGAATCAACAGCTGATCTGAGTAGCCACCGCAAAAGTGTGGGGAACCTTGTTAAGATTTGGCTGAGACCTGACCAATGCCCAAAAGCCAGTCAAGTCACCCAAAGTGTGAAGAAACCTGAGAAGACTTGATTGGGGCAGTGAAGACATCAAAGAGCCAGTCAAGCTGTCCATTTAAACCTGGGTAGTGATTGTTTTGGAGAGCTAGGAATGAAGGACATCAACTCCTACTCTCTCCAACTCTACCCATGGTGAGTACACCAATGAGGCAAAACTTGTTGGGACTATGATACTAGAATAATAACGGTGAAGAGTACTGTTATTATGCCCCAATACTCATATTTGCTTCAATACTTTTATCCTTAGTAGTTTGGGTTATTTTTAGATTGTTTGATGTGTGTTTGCAGTGAAGAAACTGAGCATTCGAAAATGTCTAAGAGTGTTAAGTAATCATTGATTACGCCACTGATGACACCAGGTAGCTGGAATTGTGGCCGAGCCCTCAGACCCCTCCGCTGGCTCCCTTCTCCATGCTGGCACACAGCATTTGCATTCTGGAAAACCGGATTTAAGTCTGATCCTGCTTTCTTTGTGGAGATACAAACAATAGTCTCCCCTTGGGTGGGTCAGTGCCCCATTTCCCCACCACACATCTCTATCTTTTATCCCCTTTCCTGCCCCCCTCCTTTTTAGTTGGCTACCATAGGTACACGTGGATTTGGTCTGGAGCCTGCCATGCTATCGGGACCTCACCCCTGGAGTGTTTGTATATAGTAGCTTTCCTTGTGACCCTTTTGCATATTTATATTTTTAATAAACTTACCTCAGGGGACTCGTGTTGTATTTGTCCTATTGTGCTTGGCTTACTTCACTTAGCATAATTTCCTCCAGTTCTTCCCATGCAGAGATATGCTTTATGCGTTCATCGTGGCTTTTCAGCGATGCACAATACACCATTGTACGTATGCAACACCCTTTTAATCCATTCAACTGTTGATGAAAATTTTTGTTGTTTCCAGTTCCTTGAAAATGTGAACTATGCTGCGATTAACATTGGAGCACAGATATCTGGCTGCAGTTTTTTTCTTACCTCTTCTGGGTATATGTCAAGTAGGGGGATTGCTGGGTCATATGGTAGCTCAATTTCCATCTGTTTTAGACATCTCTGAATAAATTTCCATAGGGGCTGTACATACCTACAGGTCCACCAGCAGTGGATGAGAGTTCCTATCTCAACACAGCCCCACCAACATTTGTTGATTTCTGATTTTTTGAATTGGGCTGTCTTTGAGGGTGTTAGGTGCTATCCCATAGTGGTTTTAATTTGCATTTCATTATGACAAATGATCAGGAACATTTTCTCACATGTTTATTGCCCATTCAGATTTCAGACTGTAAAACTTCTGTTCAGATCTTTTGTCCACCTCCTCAGTGGGCAATTCGTTTTTCTCTTATTGTAGGCTTGCAAAGTATTGTAGATTTTAGTAATAAGGCCTTTGTCTGATTTGTCATTGCTAAAGATGTTTTCCCAGTTGGTGGGCTCTCTTAAAACTCTCTTGGTGACTTCCTACCAGTCCTCCCCTCCCCTCCCTCCTTTGGTTTTGAACCACTCGCTGTTCCCTTGTCCCTGTGTTGGGCGACACCTCCTCCCTTTCCCTACCTCCCACGCTCTCATGTCCCTCCAGGACCGTTGGTCCTGTTGTTTTCTTCTCTCATTATTTGTCCAGCCTATCATGTGTAGGTGGACCTGCTGACATAGTAATATGTGCATACAAATGCATATGACTTTGACTGCGCCCAAGTGGCACATAAGAACATGGCTTTGACAGAAGCAAGGGTGCTTTACTCAATTGAGGTATGTACAGACTGTGATAAGAGCCTTATGAGCCCAATAAAAAAAATTTAAAAAACTCTCTTGGTGAATTATTTTGATGTACACAGGTGTCTTATCTTCAGTATATTCCACTTGTCTATTTGTGACTCCTCTATATATGTATCCTACCCTATTTCTGATAGCCTATGTATTCCTTGTGCCAAATTTCTCAGGTTTGTCCCAATTCCCTCATTAATGGCCCTAAGAGTTTGGAGTTTTATCTCAAGGTCTGTGATCCACCTTGAGTTTATTCTTGTGCATGAAATAAGGGTCTTGCTTCATTTTTCTGCAAGTAGATATCCATTTTTTTCCAGCACCATTTATGGAAGATGGCATTTACTTCCCATTTAATAGTTTTGGGCCCTTATCAAAGATCAGTTGCCGGTATGCTGATATTTTTATTTCTGGGTCTTCAGTTCTTTTCCATTGGTCTGAATATCTGTCTTTATACCAGTACCACACTGTTATGACTACTGTGACCATATAGTACGTGCTAAAGTCAGGTAGAAGAAGCCCTCCCATTTTGTCCTTCTTCTTTAGGAGTTCTCTGCTAATTCTGGGCTTCTTCCCCTCCATATGGAGTTGGTAATCAGTTTTTCCAATTCTTTGAAGAAGGATGATGTTACTCGTATCAGGATAGCATTGAACTTATATAGTGCCTTGGGCAGAACTGACATCTTTACTATATTGAGTTTCAATCCACGAGCATGGAATATTCATCCATTTTTTGAGATCACTATTTGTGACAGAGTCATGTAAGGAATGCTGTGTCTCATGTCATGTATCTATCTAGGAAAGTGCGCAAACATCTGTCCATGCTGGTTCTCATAAACTCCTTCCATACGGCAAACAGTGAGTAATTTGGGAACACCTACATACAGCTGTATACAGTGTTCCCTGGAAGCAGTAACAAGAGCAGTACAGGAAGAGATAAGGAACTCTGTCAAGGCTATGAGAAATTCAGTCGTGGGAATAGCGAACGTATCTCAGAACACTGCCAGTATTTAGTAGATAAAAATAAAGCGCTGTGGTCCATCAAGGCTGCAGTTTGTACCGTCTCTGTCTGTGTCTATTTTGTGCTGCAGTCCTGTATTGTCTCTGTGTGTGCGTGTGTCAGTTATGTTTATTTTTTATTTTCCCTACTCGGAAACCACAGCAGTTGGTTTCTTGTAGTAGTGTTTTATAATTTTCCTCATACAAATCTTTCATTTTTTTAGTCAGGTATATGCCTAGTTTTTTTCAATTTGTGCTTATCTATTGCAAAGGTACTACCTTTTTAATCGCCTCTTCTCTGATCTTATATGATGTGTAGAGCAGCCCAATAGACTTCTGTTTGTTGATTTTGGATGCTGCCACCCTGCCATATTTCTTTATTGCTTCCAACACTCCATTTTTGGAATCTACGAGATATTCGATGTAGAAAATCATATCATCTGCGAATAATGATAATTTTGCCTCTTCCTTACCCAGATGAATACATTCAATATAGTTTCTTTGTCTTATGTTATTACCTAGGACCTCCAGAACAATGTTAAATAGGAGTGGGAACAATGGGCATCCTTGTCCGGTCCCCTTTTACAGAGGAATTGTTTCTGTCTTTTCTATGTTAACTACCACATTGGCTGTTGCTTTTTAATATATAGCTTGTATAATATTAAGGAATTTTCCTCTATTCCTATCATCTTGAGAGTCTTAAACAGGAATGGGTGTTGGATGTTGTCAAATACTTTTTTTCCATATCTATCAATATTATCATGTGGCTCTTATACTTTTTCCTGCCAATTTGGCAAATAATGCTGATGGTCTTATGTATGTGGAACCATCCCTGCATCACTGGTTTGAATCCCACTTGGTCATGGTGAAATTTTTAAATACGCTTTTATATTCTATTGGCCAGTATTTTGTTAAGGATTTTTGCATCATCAATGTTCTTTAGGGATATTGGTCTCTAGTTCTCAATTCTTGTGGGATGTTTGCCCTCTTTAGATATCAGAGTTATACTAGCTTCATAGAAAGAGCTTGGGATTTTTCCATCTTTTTCTATATTCTGGAAGAGTTTGTGTAGGATTGGTGCCAGTTCTTCCCTGAATGCTTTGTAGAATTCTACTGTGAAGCCATCTGGCCCTGGAGAATTTTTTTTTGTAATTCCTTGATAATCTTCTCTATTTCTTCCATTGCTATGGGCTTGTTGAGGTTATTGACATCCATCTGGTATAGTCTAGGGAGAGCCTCTGTGTCCACATATTTTTCATGTCTTCCAAATTGTTGAATTCGTTAGACTATAGAACTTTATAGTACTGTGCAATTATCCTTTTGATTTCATTAGGGTTCATTGTAATGTCCCCTGTTTCATACCTCATCCTTGCAAATGTCCTTTGTTCCTTCCTTTCTTTAGTTAGGTTTCCAGTGGTCTATCAATTTTGTTAATTATTTCGGAAAACCAATATTCAACTGTATTAATTTTTCCATATTTTTCTTGTTTTCCCTCTCCTGTATCTCAGCTCTGATTTTATAATATCTATCCTCTTGCTCTTAGTCGGATTGTTTTGTTGACTCTGCTCTAATTGGTGTAAGTTTTGTGTCAGCATATCTTCCATGAGTCTCTCTTCTTTTTTCATGTGTACTTTTATAACTATCAGCCTTCCTCTGATAAATGCCTTGGCTGTATCCCAAAGGTTTTGGTAAGTCGTATTTTCATTCTCATTGGTTTCTAGAAAGTTCCTGATTTCATCTCTGATCTGGGTCAATACCCACTTCTTTTGCAAGAAAGAATTGTTCATCCTCCAATTGTTTGTCCTTGTTTTCTTCACCGACCTGTTAATTTCCAGGCTTATGACACAGTTATCAGAGAGAGATGTCTGTATAATCTCTATGTGCTTGAATTTACTCCAGTTCGACTGGTGTCCCAGAATTTGGTCTATTTTCAAATATGTGCCATGTGGGCTTGAAAACAATGTGAATTTATGCCTGTGGGTGAAAAGCTGTGAAAATATCTATCAAATCAATTCGTCCAAATTTGCTATTTAGATCTGTAACCACCTTTTTTAGTTTCTTTCACAAAGATCTGTCTTTTTCAGAGAGTTGTGTATTAATGTCACCAACTATAATTGTTGAGCCTGTGATTTCCTTTAGCATCTTTTGGAGTGCTTGATTTACAAATTTAGCACATCTGTCTTAGGCATACATATAGTTATTATGCTCACTTGTTCTTGGTCTACTGTTTCCTTAAGCATTATTAAGTGCCCCTCCTTATTTCTTGTTATGGCATGTATCTTGAGGCTAATTTTGTAAGATATTAAGATCATCACCCCTGCTTTTTTTGCATTGCCATTTGCTTGACATATTTTCATCAGCCTTTACTTCTCAACCTGTTTTTGTCTGCAAGCTTGAGATGAGTCTCCTGGAGGCAGCATATCAATAGGATATTTTCTGAGCCAGTCTGGTACCTCTACCTTTTAATGCCTGAGTTCAGGTCATTGATATTCAGTATTACTACATCCACCTGTGACTCTGTTATGTCAGCTTTTACCTTTTATGTTGGGTATTTTCCTACATACCTACCTTATGTGCTTCTGTTGTGTATATGGTTTATATTTTCCTTCTTTCACTATTGAGTCAATGCTATCCTGTGAGCTGTTTTCGCTTTGTCACCTTATGGGTGGATTTTTTTCTGTATGATGATCTCTTATTTGCACTTTGTGAGTGTTAATCTTCTGTCCATACTGTATCGGCAAGGATATTTTGTAGGGCTGGGTTTCTTTTTATGTATTCTTGAAGTTTTTCCTTGTCTGGGAAAACTCTTACTTCTCGGTCTATCTTAATAGGTAATTTGGCCAGGTAAAGTATTATTTGTTTTGCATTATTCTTCAATTTTTGGAATATATAACTCCATTCCCTCCTATTCTTCAACGTGTCTGCTGATAGGTCTGAATATACTCCAATTTGGGTACTTTTATATGTGACTATTTGCTATTCCCTAGCTGCTTTTATTGTCTTCTCCTTTTCCTCATAGTTGGATAATTTAACTATTATTTGTCTTGGTGACTTCTTCTTGGGATTCAGTCTAGTTGGTGTTTTTTCAGCCTCCTGAATGGTGGCCTGATTTTCATTTTTTAAGCTGGTGAAGTTTCCTCCAAGAATTAACTTGCTCTTTTTGCTGTTCACTTCTTTGTTGTGTCTTGCTTCAGTCGTCTAGTTCAATTATTCTAATATTTTTTTTACTCTTCATAACATCGGGCGTGACTCTCAAGTTTTCATCAGCTTCTATGATTGTCTTATTTGACTCCTTTTCCCATTTGCTGAGGTCTGCTTTGTTATCCTCTAAGCCACTGGTGAGATTTTCAGCCTCCTAAAGTCTGTTGGCAAAGTCTGTTAATTTGCCACAGGATTTTGTTATTTCATACCTTAAGTCTTGCATTTCCCTTTGGTTTGTTGCCTTTATCTCCTTTATCATTTCATCCTTTTTCTGTATTGATTCCTTCTTATCCTGTATGACTCCAAGTAGCATTCTGAACATTTCTTTCTGTGGCAGGTCAATATCTGTTTCTTCTATGCACATTGTTAGGTTCATGATTTCTTTCATCACTGTTTTATGTTTCTTCTGCTTTTTCATTGAGGTTGTTAGGACTGGTTGCTGTTTACTTGTTATTATAGAGGAGTCTGGAAACATCTTCCAGAGTCAAAGGGCTCTGGACCCTCTTTTGGGGACCTCATATGTGTGCTTCTATGAAATACCTGCTAGAAGCTGTGCCGAGAAGTCAGGCTACAGCTATATATTTCTGTGCTTTCACGCTTAGCCTAGCAGACTTGTATTCTGTTATTTGGATTGTGAGTTGGATAGTCCTCTCATGTGAAGCTGGTCAGGTTGTTGTGGCTCCACAAGGGTGTCTCTTCACTGGCTGATCGATAAGTACACCTCCCAGGGCTTGGATCACCGCAGGTGGTATATGGTATTTGCCTCTGCAACTCGACGTCTGAGGAGGGTGTGTGTGTGTACCCTCCTTTTTGTAGAGCACCGTAGCTGGCCATTGGAATTACCCAAGTCAGATATATCGCATTGGAGGTTGGGTGGAATTTCTTACAGTAGCATAGAACCCAACAAGTGAAGTCTAGGTGTTTCCCTCAGTCAATTTTAGTGCCTTGGTGTTCAGGCTGGAGTTTCACCTACTGTTTTAAGGCGAGAATCCCTTTCTGCTTAGTGGATGGAAGAATACCTGCATGATTTCCACAGCTGCGTGTAAAGTCAACAAATTCTAGTGGGAACTCTCCCAGTTCTGCCTTTAGAGTTTCTCTAGGAGAGGAGTAGCCTGGAGCATGCTATTGACTTATGAAAGCAAAAAGAGGGAGAGAAGAAAAGAATAGAAAGAAATAAACAAAGACTGGAACTATGATACCATGAAAACTAATACCCACTCTCATACCCCCACACACAAAAAACGCACAGACTAAACAATAGTGAAACAGTAAAAAAAGAGAAAGCAACAAAAAAGAGAAATTAGTGTGCTGAGCCTGTGGCAGGAAACAGAGAATAGAGAGCAGAAGAAAAATTGAAAGAACAAAAAGAAAGAAAAAATGAATTAAAACATAGAGAAGGAGAGAAAATTGTAAAAATAGATTAAGAGATAGCTGAACCCCATGTCTTGTCATGTGTAGCATTGCCTTGTTCTTTGTGTAGCTCTGGATACCAGCAATAACATGTGGAAGGAAAAAGGAGAGGAGAGAATCATAAAAGCACAGAGAAGAGAAGGGAACAAAGAAAGAGAGAAGAAAGTAAGAAAAGGAGAAGAAAGAGAAAGAAGGGGAAAAACAACTGTGCTCACTAAGATTGGTAAGCAGGGGAAGAAAGAGAGAAGGAAGAAATAAATAATAAAGAGATAGCTGATCCCTAATTGCTTGAATGTGGGGCCAGAGGTGATTAAACCCTGTCCCACGATAGCAGGTTAGTGCACCTTTTCAATGCAGGAACCCAGTGGTGCTGGGCAGAATTGCCCTAGCTGACAAGATCACCTTAGAAGATAGATGGAGGATTTCTAAGCAGCATGACATGCTGTAGGTGGCTGTCACAGCTGCCTCATGTGTTGTGCAGCACTCCCACAGAGGGCATGCTGGAGTTCCCCTTGCTATTTGGGCTTATTTCCCCTAGGTGGAGGGTAGTGGCCTGTAAGTCCGTAGTGGCATATTATAGGAAAGAGAAGGAGAAAAGAGGGGGAAAGAAGAAAAAGAGAAAAAACAAAACTGAGCTCATTGAGACAGACTGTGGTGGGAAAGATAGAAGGGCAAGCGAATAAAGTGGAAGAAATAGAGTGGTAAGTAAGGAGATAAATGAGACTTGATCACCTTTCTGTGGGGCCAGAGCAGTTCCAAATCTTCCTCAAGGTAGCAGGATGGTGTGCCCACTTGATGTAGGGTTCCACAGATGCAGAGTGGGTTTACTCTTAAAGGTAAGTTTGCACCAGTGGCCAGTCATCAGTTCCCACCGTGGTATTGAGCAATGGAATTCACTGGTATACCTGCCTTGTGCTATATGTAGCACTACAGCTGGGGTGGAAGGGGTGAGATGTTACCACAAACCCCCGTGTAGAGTCCCTGGACAGGCAAGACTTCCCTAGCTGTGTGTAGAATCACTGAGACAGAAAGTGGGCTTATTGTCCTATCTAGACTGCTGGTGCCCTACTAGATTAGAAGATTTTTTAAAATTTCCCTCCCCTGGCAAGCCAGAATAGAACCAAATTAAATTGTCTCCCTGGATCTGGGCTCTAGTTTTGTTCTCTGTTAGAAGCTTAGACTTGTTTCAGTGGGTCTTTTTATGAAAAAAAGCCTCCAGGTGCTGTAGCTAAGTTCTGGAATTCCTTAGCAGTGCTTCTTATTCTGGTTTGTGTTAAGGGACCCCTTCTATGTCCTCCTTGGAGCTGAGCAACAAGGCTGGCATTTGAGTTTTTACCAATAATATATATTCTCACTCTTTTTTATATTATGCTTTTGAGGTGCTCCAATTTGGGGGCTGTCACGTTGACCCCCCAGAGGGGGAGATCCAGCTTATCAGGGTGGTTGTTTCCTTCTCAGCCAATTGGAACTGCATCTGCCCCTGGATTCTATCTGCCTATTTTCTTCCACATCACGATCTGCTTCTGGTAAAAGTCTGCTTTTCTTTCTACTCCAAATTATGGCTACCCACCACCCCCATTCCCCATTATATGACTTTAAGGCAGCTAACAGCAGAAAGAGTTCTGGTGTGGGGATCTCCTCATGTCTGGGATTATGTCCTCTAGAGGGTATCAGCTTAGAGAAATCGCTACTTCCTGCGAAAGAGTGGGAGTAGCTACTCAGCTGGAGCCCAGGAGCCCAGGTCGCTGAACCTAGAGCATTTAGAGCATTCTCGGTTCGCTTTGTGAGTGGAAATCACCAAAAAAGTGACTTTGGAGAGGCCCTAGTACCCTAATTCTAATTTCAGGACTCCACCTCCCAATTTCCTTCACCTGGCCTCCCAAGTATCTGGTCTGGCAGCAGGAGCTTCGGGCGGGAGTGTCTTAACTAGTCGCCATTTTCTGGCACACCTCATTATTTTTACTTTGCAATTGTCTTCATTTACTGTGTTAGTCTGGGTTGACTAGAGAAACAAATTCATAGGCACTCATATAATTATAAGAAATAGCTTTATATACAAGAGCAATTAAATATTGAGCAAACATCCTATCCCAGTCCAGATTAAGCCCATAAATCCAATATTCACCCACATATCTGATACAATCTATAAATTCCTCTTCAGACTCAAAAAACACATGCAATGATGCAGAATGCAGGATGATCAGAGGCCAGTGAGTGGAAAGTTTGTGGATCCAGTAGCGGTGTAAGCATCTTAGAATTGGCATGGGCATCCACATTGCTCTTCTAGCTCTAGGGCTCTGGTGTGTAGAGCCCCATGTGTCTTATACTCAGGAATACTAAGCATAGAGTCTGTGTGTATGCAGCTTCCAGTCAGCTATTTGTCTCCTTGGTGCCTTAAATGAGGTCATCAAGTTGTAACCTGATTGACAAACCAGACTCCACCCCTCTGCCAGTTGACACCAGATTATGTAACTACCACATTTACAAATTTATATCTCTTGTTTCCTATTTTCACTTGGTTGCATCACTCTGTTTATTTCTTTGTGATTGCTGAAATTGTCTTTTGCCTCCAAGATATTCTATATGTATTGAATTGAGGATTGCATATTGATGTGTTCTTAGACAATTCTAAGCTGTCTAATAGTGGATGTGGTAGAAAATGAGAATGTGTGCTTAGTTCTCTTTGTCATCACAGTTGAGAATGGCGTTGGCTTGTGTTGGTCACTGTCTATAATTATCAATTAGTACAGGAGTCAGTATTGGCCCTTTACCTGTTAGTGGGTTTCAAGAGGTGCAGTTGCTGTCCCTTGCCTGATGGAACATAGAAAATATATAAGGGACCAAAAAATAAAAAGATTAATAAAAACAAGTGGGAGAAACAAGCAAACAGCAAGACAATATTAAGTAACTAAACATTAAATATGGAAAATAAAATAAAAACAAGGTAAGAAAAAGGTCCAGAAAAAGACATGATTAATAAAACTAGGAAGAATGAATAAAAGAGCATAGCAAAGAATAAAACCTACAACAAAGAAATAATATAAAGAAAGAAAGTGAGAAAAGAAAAGATGTTGAAGAATAGAAGTAAAATGATAAATAATAGAAAAAAAGACCTTGAATGGAAAGAAAGGAAATGAGCAAATAAAGAAAACAGGGGGAGGCAGGAAATAGAAAAGAGCAAAGTTTGGGGAACCGCATAGGAGTTAGGTGTCTTCTGCCATCCAATAAGCTCAGGGTGGGAAAACAGTGAAGGTGGTGGTGGGGGGGGGCGGCAGGAATGCCCAGTTCTAGACAAATTTCCTGCAGTTTATATGGTATGTGGAGTCAGGACACTTGATCAAGAAGTGGTTCCTCTTGGCTCAGAGGGTGTTTGAGATCAGAGTGCTTATTCCCAGAAAGAAATCTTTTGGACACAGAGGGCAACTGGGTACAAGATCGCTGGTTATGGAAGGAGTTTTTACTCACCCATGATTGGCTACGATATGGTATCCTTATATGAGTCAGAGTTCACAGACTCCAGATGCCACTGGGGTGTTTGTTTCCTCATCCACGTGGATGTTGCTTCAAGCTCAGGCTAACATATATGATTTTTTTGGTTATAAATCTGCCATTGTCTTTAGCGCATAGAACAGCATTTGCTATATAGAAGAAAGTATGCCAAAAGCTGCTTCTACTTTCTGTTTAGTGGAGCTTTGCCTCCAGAAATTCCTTAAACTACAGGTTAGTTTTGCTTGGGTCAGTAAGTTTGTCATCTGCTCTGATGTTATTTCTAGTTTGCATTCCTCAGTGGAACTTGAACACAAAAATTTCAGTAATGTTTTCTAATAAATGTAAAAATTACTGTGCATTTACATTTCCATACTCCATTCTTTTAATATGCATTAGGTAATTTATATATGCTTTCGTTTTCTTTAAAAATGCTCAGCATAAGGCATGACAACTCAAAGTTTTAGCTGTTTGTTAATAAGGAGACTATATCAGAGAGGAGTGCTTTCACCACTTCTCTTTTCTTCAGGGAAAAGGAAACAAAAATAATTAAAAGTGAGCTGACATCAAGAAAAGAAGAAAAGTAGTTTCTGTGTAAGCACAAGATTTCAAAACGGTTAAAAATACAGATGTTAGAAAATAGTCAGCAGAGTTGTTCTTATTATCAGAGGTATATGATTTCTTTTTTTTTTTTACATTTTATTAGGGGCTCATACAACTCTTATCACAATCCATACATACACATACATCAATTGTATAAAGCATATCCATACATTCTTTATCCTAATCATTTTCAAAGCATTTGCTCTCCACTTAAGCCCTTTATATCAGGTCCTCTTTTCCCCCCTCCCTCCCCGCTCCCCACTCCCTCACGAGGCCTTGATAATTTATAGATTGCTATTTTGTCATATCTTGCCCTATCCGGAGTCTCCCTTCCCCCACCCTTCCCTGCCGTCCATCTCCCAGGGAGGAGGTCACATATGGATCCCTGTAATCAGTTCCCCCTTTCCAACCCACTCACCCTTCACTCTCCCAACATCGCCCCTCACACCCCTGGTCCTGAAGGTATCATCCACCCTGGATTCCCTGTGCCTCCAGCTCCCATATGCACCAGTGTACAACCTCTGCCCCATCCAGTCCTGCAAGGTAGAATTCAGATCATGGTAGTTGGTGGGAGGAAGCATCCAGGTCTGGGGGAAAGCTGTGTTCTTCATCGGTACTACATCGCACCCTGACTGACCCATCTCCTCTCCTAAACCCCTCTATGAGGGGATCTCCAGTGGCCGACAAATGGCCTTGGGTCTCCACTCTGCACTTCCCCCTTCATTCACTATGGCATTTATACACACACACACACACACACACTATATATATATATATATATATATATATATATATATATATATATATACATATATATATATATATACATATTCTTCTCTCTTTTTTTGCATGATGCCTTATGTCTGGTCCCTTTGGCACCTTGTGATCACACAGGCTGGTGTGCTTCTTCCCGTGGGCTTTATTGCTTCTGAGCTAGATGGCCGCTTGTTCACCTTCAAGCCTTTAAGACCCCAGACACTATCTCTTTCGATAGCTGGGCACCATCAGCTTTCTTCGCCACATTTGCTTATGCACCCGTTTGTCTTCAGCGATCGTATCATGGAGGTGTGCAGTCAATGATATGAGTTTTTGTTCTTTGATGCCTGATAACTGATCCCTTCGGAACCACCTGATCACACAGGCTGGTGTGTTCTTCCATGTGGGCTTTGTTGTTTCTGAGCTAGATGGCCGCTTGTTTATCTTCAAGCCTTTAAGACCCCAGACACTATCTCTTTTGATAGCCGGGCACCATCAGCTTTCTTCACCACATTTACTTGTTCACCCGCTTTGGCTTCAGCAGTTGTGTTGGGAGGGTGTACATCATAGAGTGCCAATTTAATTAAAGAAAGTATTCATGCGTTGAGGGAGTGCTTGAGTAGAGGCCCAAGGTCATTCTGCCACCTTAATACTGAACCTATACATATAGACACATAGATCTATTTCCCCATCGGAGATATATGATTTCTAACCAGTCCAATAGATACATGAATTTCAAAACAAAGAAGACGCCTTCTGTTTGAGTTGGATTTCATTTAGTTATAAGCAATCCTTTTTTATCTATATATGAGTATTTTAATGTATTTTCCCAACTATTAAAATATAGTTTCATGGCCAATAGTTTGGATTATACATGAAAAGCTTATGAAGAAAGTAAACATAGTATATGGGTCCTGAGATGCTCCTGTTAAAGGACTGGTGTCTTTCTGATTTTGAGCTTATATAACATACTATTTTGTAAAACCTTTATAACACTGTTATCATTTAACATATAAGCATTTCTCATGTTGCTATTCTCAAAAATCACAACTTTAATAGCTCATAGTACTGGTTAATTTGTTTGATCATTTATCTACCTTTTGGCAATAAAGTTATTCATAATTTTCATGGTTATATGTAACAATAGAATAATAAGCCCTATGCATAAAACCTTTTGTATATTCTACTTATTCCCTTAGGACATTTCATAAAAATTGGGTTACTGGGTTTGACGCACATTATTTTTAAAATAAAGGAACAATATTGACTTCATATCTATTGTACACTCAGTTTTATTAACCAAGTTTTATCTTAGAATCTTGAGGAAACACAATTAATCAAGACTTAATATTCAATTTAAGGAACTATATCTAAGGGCGAAACATTAGTTGAAGAGATTATTTCATTATGAGGGAAATATTCACAGATAATAAAAGAAACTTCCAAGAGGGAAGAACTAAAAGAAGATAAGGAGGAGGTGATTCCTGAAATGGGTCTAAGAGGAGAACTGAAGATTAGGTTAGACCTCCTTAGGACTTTATTGACCTGAAGACTTGATTAACTGAGACTTTCTTAGGAAGAAAAGGCAGTAATGGCCTCACCTCTTCCCAAACTCACTGCCATTGGGTTGATTCTGATTAATAATTCTGATTATAAAGTTTCTGAGACTGTAATTGTGTCTCCTGCTGAGTGGCTGGTAAGTTTGAACTACCAACCTTGAGATTAGCAGACAAGACCTTAACCTGCTTCATGCTAAGACCTTCTTATACTCTTCCATTGACCTGAAATACACCCATAGGACTAATAAAATGAAGGAGTAAGCTCAAATTGGCTCAATATCCAAAACAAGTGGTGTAGGAGTGGAGATATTAGCTTAAATAATATCTTTGGAAATGAGGTACTGGTTGTAAGACCAAAGTATGAGAGAGGAAGGATAGTACATTTTTACAAAATTTAGGCAGATAAAGATGTGTTCCACTGAGCACAATGAAGGCTATTGCTGGACCAGGCTGGGGTACTTCATCACCATTGATTGGTAAGGGAAAATGTAAAAGCAAATACTTGGGATGAAGGTTTCAGATCCTAAGAGGGTGAAAATATTTTATCCTCTCAATCCAGCTTCCCACAACTACCACTACTTCTTCCACCATTGATTCACCATTGGATCACTTAGTACAATTTATCTGTAAAACCATTTGTTCATTATCCATCGGACTGATAGGAATAGAAGCATCACGAAGGCAATTATTGTTTAGCTTTCTATTTATATTCCCTACAACAATATAGTAGACTCTCCCAAAATATTTGTTACACATGTGAATTGAATAATGAATAACGACTATGATCCCATAAGGTCAAAGGAAGTTTTAAAAGAAAAGATCTGGATCTGTACACGAATCAGGGTATATTATTAATTATGATGAATCTTTTATCATGCAACCTAAACTGCAGACAATGATATATGATTTTTATGCAGCACTTATAAGTATCACACACTTTCAACTTTTAAGAATATTCTTGTAATTTATTTATTTCCCTTTCAATTTTATTAGAACATAATCCAGACATCATACCATTCCATTATTTAATCATTTCAAGAAATGTTATACAATCACTACCACAATCAGTTTCAAAAACTCTTTTCTTCCTTCTTGCACTCCTTTATATCAGCTCTTGCTTACATACCCAATTCTTCTGCTCTCCACTAACCTTTCTCCAAGATGTGTATGCTCCCTTACTCCCCTCTTCACTTGATTCTCCCATCAATATCATTCATCACTCTGGTAGGGATGTCTGCTAGCCTCGGTGGGCCTTGTCACTTCTTTGTATGGCATCCACCAAGAGGTCATCCTCCATTCCCCCTCTTTTAAATATCTGATCCCAATGACATGAGGAGTACTCTGCAAAAGTGGCCTTCAAAATACATAGAGAGGATGGTGCATATTTCATGGGCACCAGTCAGGTTCTCTACTGAAATACCTGGCCACCCTTGCCACTAGACTGGACAGCATGAAATAATAGAGCTTCATATTAACACCTAGTTTTTCCATATTCTTAATCATTTCATCTCTGTGGATAATGTAAAAAAAGGAGTAAAGTCTAGGCATGCAGTGGAATATGGAAATAGGGTTAAGGATGTAATAAATTTTAAAGATATTCGATAAATATACTACTTAGTGATCAACCAGCAATGCTTTTACATATTGAGAGTTTCATCCAAATTATCTGCTTCATTGCCAAGCTATCCTAAAGCACGTTGCCTGATCACCTGTTCTAGGACACATATTATGAAGCCTACGGAATTACTTGAGAAAAAAAGACGTTAAGGCCTGCTGAATAAGAACAGGCTATCTTGAGGTGACTGATCAAATGATGGGAAACAATCTTTTTTATTCTCCTTTCCATAGACTTTACCTTCTGGATTCACCAGTCTCTAGCTGCAGCCTAAAATCTGATAATCAGAACTCATCATGTTAACTAAGTGCTTATTTTTTACTATACCATAACTACCATAAAACACCAGAGTCAGTGAACAGAATTTGAAAGACCAGGAATTCATTTGCACAAACCTTTAGCTGTACTCCATATGTTTAAAAACAATAAAAGGGATGATAGCAACCAATTGCCAACCATGGGAGGGACTCTGCAGAGATCAGCTTAGAAGGGTCGCAGAGAGGGAAATCCTGAACTCCCAGACAATGGGATTCTCAGCTTAAAGAATAAGTAGACACAAGTTTATTAAAATAAAAGAGAAGCAATACCTGCTGAATGGTCTCCCATCCTCTCAGCCCATGACAGCCATCTACAAAAGCCAGAGTCTTGCCTCAACTTGCCTGACCCATTTTTACCAGTACCAGAGCTACCTCGAATGGCTGACCAACCTAGCTGCAGGAACATAAATCTGCATGAGCAGTCTGGGTAAGATATAAGCACAAACAGGCTTGGCTGTCGACCCAAGCCAAGAGAGCTCCATCCTGATTCCCTCACAGTCCTACCACCCTTATAGTAGTGATAACACAGTCTGACAAGCATTGTAATAATAGCCTTAAAGGGAAACCTGGAGTGGGCATAAATAGTGAATAAACTAACTCTCAACAAAAGTCAGAGAGTTCCACTTGACACAAGTGGACAGAACTGATATGCTGTTTGAAGAGTATAGCCCTAGATGGCTCCTCATAGGGTGCCCACCTGAAAGCATGATCATTTTCAGACTATCTCCCCACCCTGCTCCCCTCTTTGTTCTAAGAACAGTCATTCCTGGGTGTTTTGTTTTCCTTTGTACTTGTTCACAGACAACACTCACTTGACCAGGTGGCAAGGTATAAACACACTGATACAAGTAGAGTGCTAAGAGACCAGGGAATGGAACACCACCTGGTCTCCAGATAGTATATAAACACAACACATGCCTCATTCATTGAGTAGGTAATCCTGGATTGGCCTCCACAGAGGCATAAGGGTGAAATTTCTGGCCCAGATGTTTTACATAGCACAGGCAAGGAGTTTGTGTGTGAGGTAAGTAACCATAAGCCCCAGGGCTCGGTGGGCTCTCCTTGCTGGGGTACTGGATATATTGAGCAATTCTCCAGCTGAATCTTGACACCAGCTCCTTTCAGCACCCAGGGATATTTAGAAAAGGAGTCTACTCTCTGAGCAGTCTATTCCTCCCTTCTTCCCTCCTAGAACATCTAGGTAGGTGGCAGTAATAGTCCCCACCCCCCCACCCCCATCCCCACTTGGTCACCTCCATCATCTGAAAAGTGTGAACACCATCCCCTCAGACCGGATCCACCTGAGGTCTATTCATGTAAACTAATTAACCTAAATAATAACAATACAGGATTTTGAGCCCTACCAGACACCCAAATGATTCCCATAGCCTTAAGCACAACCGTCCCCTGCCGTCCTAAAAGACCACAAGGTGGTAAAACAACATAATACCTGACACTGAGCTCAAGTGACCAAAACACCTCTGCTCCACACAGTCCTGATTTTCCCCTAGGACAAGGTTTAATTCTGTTAACCCCTCAACATATCATCAATCCACAAGTGAGCACCCACATCAGACACAAAATTCCTCGTAGCCCAAACAAATATAGATGAATAGCTCTTACTCTATTATTTTTCCTGTTTTTATTTTTTAATACTTTTGTCTCTTGATCTTACTTTTATTTCAATATCTAAACTTATATTTCATAGCTCTTTTGTCTTTCTGTTTTCCTCTCAAAAATCAATCTGTTTTCTTCTCAAGTTCAAAAAAGTTGACACTACTCTTACATTTTTCCATATGAAATAGTATGTTTTACCTCCATCATTACAAACCAAGTCAAATAGTTTTGTATAGTGTCCTTATTTTAACCTACCAGCTAACCCTACCTGATCCCTCCCTTTTTGTTTCATTTTCATTTTCTTTCTCTCTCCTCTAACACTTATTCTTACATTCCTTTATTACCCCCTAACACATTCTCACACTTTCCCACAGATATTTAATATAAAGTATGTACCAGCCCTCCACTATACCAACTAACAGAGTTAAATACTCCTTATATGATTCCATCTCTCTAACATCTCTAATAGTAGCATAAAGATATCATGGAAACAAAAGGAGATATTGGCTCTCTCCTGTTCTCTCTCTCTCTCTCTCTCTCTCTCTCTCTCTCTCTCTCTCTCTCACACACACACACACACACACACACACACACACACACACACACACACACACAGTGAAACAGACACAAATAACCGAACAGCAGCCAGATGTAAATAAAGTACCATAAATTTAACTGGCTACATAATTAATAAGAAAAGAGATCACTACACAGTTAATAAAATTAAGCCTCATAGACATATACAGAATGCTCCATCCAGCAAAAACTATATATTCCTTGTCAGTGCTCCAGGAAAATTCTCAATAGATCACATACTAGGCCAAAGAGCATGCTTCAACAATTTTTGTAATGAGGCCCTACCATATTGCTTCACAGGTCATACTACTATAAAACTAGAAATCAACAATAATATGAACAAAAATATAAAAATAGACTCATGGAGATTGAACAACATCCCACTCAAAAATGACTGGGTAATAAAGCAAATAAGTGAGGAAATTTTTTAAAAATTCCTTGAAACAAACAAGAAGGAAAACACAACATATCAAACATTTAGGACAGAGAAAAAGCAATAATCAGAGGCTAATTAATAAGAATCAACACACACATAAAAAAGAGGAAAAATCATAAATTAACATGCAAACGTACCCTCAAAAACTGGAATAAGGGCAACATAAACCATCCATTAAAAGAAAGAAAGATATCATAAGAATTAAAGCAGAAATAAATGATATGGAAAACAAATGAAAATAGCAATGGAAAAATCAATAAGAGAGAAGCTTATTCTTCGAAAAGTTTGGCAAAATTAACAGACTTCTGAAAAATTTATCAAAGGTGAAAAACCAAAAGATGCAAATAAGAAGGTTAAGAGATGAAAAGCCTGACATTACAAAATATTCAAACAAAATAAAAATAATAACACACTACTATAAAAACTGTATTTAAACAAATTTGACAATCTTGAAAAAATGGACAGATATCTAGAAGTACATAACCCGCTCAAATTAAAGCAACCCCTATTTAAAACTCAACAGACCCATACCAAAAGAAAAAATACAGCAGGCCATCAAGAAACTTCCAATAAAGAAAGTCCCAAAAGGAGATAGTTTTACAGGCAAATTCTATGAAATATTCGAAGAAATATTGCCATCCACACTACATAAACCTTCTAGAACATAGCAAAAACAATACCCTCCAAAACTCATTCTATGTATTCAGCATAAACCTGGACAATACTCCAAGTAGACAGAACATTAGGGAACAATATCTTTCATAAATATAGACACAAAAATCCTCAAGAAAAAAAAAACAGCAAATAAAATCCAACATCATGTAAAAAAAATTCACTATAACAACATGGTATTCGCTCCAGGGATGCAAGGATCGCTCATCATTTTAAAACAGTCAATGTAATCCACCACATAAGCAAGGCAAAAAATAAAACTCACATGTACATATCAACAGTTGTATAAAAGATATTGACATTATTCAACAACCATTTGGGATAAGAAGCACTCATCAAAATAGGAATACTCAGTAAATTTCTTGACATAATAAAAGCCACATAAAACCCTTTTAAAAAGCAACTTAACTATGGAAATGTATGATATGTCAATTTTATGTCAATAAAATTATTAAAATGTTTGAAGTCCAATCCCATCTTTGTCTATAATGTAAAACAGTTTAGTGGGGAAAATTTTATGCTACAGTCAGACAACTCTAGTTCAAATGCATAACTTCTAAGAACTGATAAATCAAAACACTTATGAGTCTTGGTTCCTCAACTACAAAATTGAACTACTAATTCTGGTTTACCAGAAAGTTGTAAAGATTAATTTAGATTAAATAATCTCTGAGAAATCCAAAGAAAACCTATAGCACTAAAAGTAGTTATGGTAATTATTTTGATTATCACTATGTTACCAATAAACATATTTGGATCCACATTAAGGTCATAATCTTAAAAGGTATCCATAGTGATACTTTGATGTGAAGGAGGAAGTTTATTAAGTGTTTGCATGTAAGATAGGTCTAAGGAATAGCAATACCAGGAGGCTTGTGAAAAAGCTGTATCTAGCTATGAGTGTCAAATAGGGCAGAAATAACTTACCAACCTTCAACTTTTGGTTACAGCTTTTATCACAATCTCTTAACAGAAGGAGATTTACATCAAGATGAGAGGAGGAGAAAGGGAGGCACTAAGGGAGAGAAGTATTGCTAGACTAAGAGAAAACACTTTGTAATCAAATAATTAGCTTTGAATAAATGGGGTTGAAGTTCCAACACTTTAATGGGTCTATACATCTTCTGTAGAACTGTACCCATAATGACACCTTATGTGGCTAATGTGAAGAATAGTTTTATGCATGTGAAACTCTTGTAGCAGAATCTGTTATATAGTAGTTGTTCAGCATACGTGCTATGAATTAGCTGATAGAGGAAAGTAAAACTAAAAAGTATTTCCTTTGCTATGAGGAGAAAAAGTATAGCACTTAGATATTATATCCGAGTTTTAAACTACTGTGGAAATGAAGTGCCTTATTTTATTTTATTTTTTTTTCTCCTCTTTTCTTCATTTATATTTTATTAGGGACTCCAACAACTCTTACCACAATCCATACATATACATACATCAATTGTATAAAGCACACCCATACATTCCCTGTCCCAATCATTCTCAAGGCATTTGCTCTTCACTTAAGCCCCTTGCATCAGGTCCTCTTTTTTTTCCCCCCCTCCCTCCCTTTTCCCCCCTCCCTCATATGCCCTTGGTAATTTATACCTCGTTATTTTGTCATATCTTGCCCTATTCGGGGTCTCCCTTCCCCCCTTCTCTGCTGTCCCTCTCCCAGGGAAGAGGTCACATGTGGCTCCTTGTAATCAGTTCCCCCTTTCCAACCCACTCACCCTCCACTCTCCCAGCATCGTCCCTCACGCCCTTGGTCCTGGAGGTATCATCCAACCTGGATTCCCTGTATCTCCAACCCTCATATGTACCAGTGCACAGCCTCTGTCCTATCCAGCCCTGCAAGGTAGAATTCGGATCATGGTAGTTGGGGGGAGGAAGCATCCAGGATCTGGGGGAAAGCTGTGTTCTTCATCGATACTACCTCACACCCTAATTAACCCATCTCCTTTCCTAAGCCCCTCTATGAGGGGATCTCCATTGGCCGACACTTGGGCCTTGGGTCTCCACTCTGCACTTCCCCCTTCATTTAATATAATATATATATACGCATACATATATACATATACACATATATACACATACATACACACACTTATATCTTTTTTTTTTTTTTGCATGATGCCTTATATCTGGTCCCTTGGGCACCTCGTGATCGCACTGGCCGGTGTGCTTCTTCCATGTGGGCTTATTTGTTTCTGAGCGAGATGGCCGCTTGTTCACCTTCAAGCCTTTAAGACCCCAAACACTATCTCTTTTGATAGCCGGGCACCATCAGCTTTCTTCACCACATTTGCTTGTGCACCCATTTGTCTTCAGCGATCCTATCATGGAGGTGTGCAGTCAATGATATGATTTTTTGTTCTTTGATGCCTGGTAACTGATCCCTTTGGGACCACTCGATCCCACAGGCTGGTGTGTTCTTCCATGTGGACTTTGTTGCTTCTGAGCTAGATGGCCGCTTGTTTATCTTCAAGCCTTTAAGACCCCAGTCACTATCTCTTTTGATAGCCGGGCACCATCAGCTTTCTTCACCACATTTACTTGTTCACCCATTTTGGCTCCAGCTGTTGTGTCGGGAGAGTGAGCATCATAGAGTTCCAATTTAATAAAAGAAGGTATTCATGCATAGAGGGAGTGTTTGAGTAGAGGCCCAAGGTCCTTCCGCCACCTTAATACTTGACCTATAAATATAGACACAAAGATCTATTTCCCCAACCTCCTATATATATTTGCATGTACATGTCTTTGTCTAGACCTCCATGAATGCCCTTTGACTCCTAGCTCTTTCCTCCATCTCCCTTGACCTTCCTCCTGCCCTACTACCATGCTTCATTGCCACCTGGGCTAGAGTATACCTCTTCTCTAAGCAACCTTACCCTTGATCATTTCCCACCAGGCCTGCCACTCCCCCTTCTCTACCCTTTGGGATCCCATGTTTTTCCCTTGTCCCTGGGTTTGTTAACACCACTTCCTTACCCCCCCCACCCCCCACCCCAAGTCCCCCCGGAACTGTCGGTCCCGTTGTTTTTCATCCAGATAGTTCATCCAGCCTGTCCTATTCAGACAGACCTGTGGAGTCACTAACATGCACGAAAACTAGACAGAGGAACACAAAGCAACAGTATACAACCAGACAACAAAACAACCAAAACAAACCACTGAAAAAGAACAGAACAAAACAGTTCACAAGAGAAAAGCTTGTAGTTAGTTCAGGGATCTTTGCTGGCCCTTAGGAGCGTTTTCCAGTCCAGTCTGTTGGGGCACCACGCCCTGGCCCCAAAGTCCACTTTCAGCATTCCCTGGGGACCTTGCCACTCCATTCCCTTGCTGTTCCGCTGCATTCCCCCAGTGCATTGCCTCGGTGTGGTGGGATCAGGTCAGGTGCAATTCCCACACTGTGTCTCCGGTGCTGTCCCCTGTATCGCCCTTAGTCACCGAGGGGCATCATGTCTCATATTAGGGCCAGCCATGTTGTTCTCTCTGTGGACTGGCTGCTCTACTCAGGAACATCATCATCACGGCCTGGTGGGCCAGGCTGTGCTCCACTCTCTCCTCCTGCCCCTTCATCTGCTCCCGTGTGCTCTGATCAAATATGTCCATCTCCCATAGCTGCAGGGTCAATGTCGTCCTTTGGAACAAGTTCTTTTCGGGGGAGGGGCAGGAATCCACTTAATTTATGGTGCTGGGGCCTGCCTCCCAGACCTCTCCACCGGTTCCGTCCTCCACGCCGGGATATTGCATTCACACCTTGCGACACTGGGTTGAAGTCTGGTCCCACTTTCCCTGTGGAGATATAAGCCATACCCTCCCCTTGGGTGGATTAATGCCCCATTTCTGTCATGCTGATTGTACTTACCTCAGAGGACTCATGTTGTACCTGTCCCTTTGGGACTGACTTACCTCGCTTAGCATAATTCCTTCCAGCTCTTCCCATGAAATAACGTGTTTCATGTGCTCATCGGTGCTTTTTAGTGCTGCATAATACTCCATTATGTGTATGTGCCAAAGTTTGCTAATCCACTCGTCTATCGATGGAAACTTAGGCTGTTTCCAAGTCTTTGCTATTGTGAATTGTGCCGCAATAAACATTGGAGCGCATATGACTGGTCGTGTTTTATTTGCTGCTTCAACCGGGTATATGCCCAGTAGAGGGATGGCTGGGTCGTAGGGTAGATCAATTTCCATTTTCTTTAGGTATCGCCAGATTGCTTTCCACAGTGTCTTTACAAATCTGCACGACCACCAGCAGTGGAGGAGGGTTCCTATTTCACCACAGCCCCTCCAACACTTGTGGCTCTCTGATTTACTGATCTGGGCTAGCCTCAGGGGTGTTAGGTGGTATCTCATGGTTGTTTTGATTTGCATTTCTCTTATGGCAAGGGACTTCGAGCACTTTCTCATATATTTATTGGCCATATTGATCTCCTCTCTAGTGAAAGTTCTTCTCATTTCTTTTGCCCACTTCCTTAGGGGGTTAACTGTTTTCCTCTTTTTGCAGGTCATGATGGTGTTGTACATTTTAGTAATGAGCCCTTTGTCTGACGTGTCATTACTAAAAATCTTCTCCCAGTCTGTGGGTTGCCTTGTCACCCTCTTGGCAAAGTCTTTTGAGGTGCACAGGTGTTTTATTCTTATTAGATCCCATTTGTCGATTTCCAGATCACCTGTGTGTGTCCCCTTCCCTGTTGCAGTGAGCCTATGTGCTCCCTGGGCCAGTGCTCTGAGATTAGTCCCGATTCCCTCCTTAATGGTCCTGATGGTTTGGGGTTTGACTTCTAGATCTGTGATCCACCTTGAGTGTATTCTTGTGCATGGGGTGAGGTAGGCGTCTTGTTTCAACTTTCTACATGTGGATATCCATTGTTTCCAGCACCACTTATTAAAGAGGGCATCTGCTTCCCACTTGACGTTTTTGGGACCCTTGTCGAAGATCAGTTGTCTATATGCTGATGATTTTACTCCTGGGCTTTCTATTCTTTTCCACTGGTCTGAGTGTCTATCATTGTGCCAGTACCATGCTGTTTTGACCACTGTAGCTGTGTAGTAGGCATTAAAATCAGGCAGGGCGAGTCCTCCAATTGTGTCCTTCTTCTTGAGGAGTTCTCTGCTAATTCTGGGTTTCTTCCCTCTCCATATGAAGTTGGTGGTCAGTTTTTCCAGTTCTTTGAAGAAGGTTGATGGTAATTGGATTGGTATAGCATTGAACTTGTAGAGTGCTTTAGGAAGAACTGTCATCTTTACTATGTTCAGCCTACCTAACCATGAGCAGGGGAGCTTCATCCATTTGTGAAGGTCACTTTTGGTTTCCTGTAATAGGGTTTTATAATTATGCTTATATAGGTCTTTAGTATTTTTTGTTAAGTATATTCCTAGGTATTTCAGTTTGTTCTTGGCTACTGTGAAGGGTACTTCCCTCTTAATCGCCTCTTCCATGGCCCTGTCCGATGTGTATAGAAACCCTACTGACTTCTGTTTATTGATCTTGTATCCTGCTACCCTTCCGTATTCCTCTATTGCTGTAAGTATTCCAACTGTGGAGTTTTGGGGGTATTCAATGTATAAGATCATGTCATCTGCAAATAACGATAGTTTCACCTCCTCCTCTCCCAACTGGATCCCTTTGATGTCCTTCCGCTGTCTTATGTTGTTAGCCAGGACCTCCAAAACGATATTGAATAGAAGAGGGGACAGGGGACATCCTTGTCTTGTACCCTTTTTCAGTGGTATTGTTCTTGTCTTTTCTCCATTGACTATGATGTTGGCTGTTGGTCTTTCATAGATAGCTTGTATGAGCTTGAGGAACTTACCTTCCAATCCTATCTTCATGAGTGTTTTGATTAGGAATGGATGCTGGATGTTGTCAAATGCTTTTTCTGCATCTATGGATATTATCATATGGTTTTTATCCTTTTTCTTCTCGATGTGGTGTATGATATTGATGGATTTTCGGGTGTTAAACCATCCCTGCATCGCTGGGATGAATCCTACTTGGTCGTGGTGAATGATATGTTTGATGTTCCTTTGTATTCTATTGGCCAATATTTTGTTAAGGATTTTTGCATCTATGTTCATTAGAGATATTGGTCTATAATTCTCTACACTTGTGGGGTCTTTTCCCTGTTTGGGTATCAATGTAATGCTGGCTTCGTAAAATGAGTTTGGGAGCTTGCCGTTCTTTTCTATGTTCTGGAATACTTTGTGGAGGATCGGTGTCAGCTCTTCCCTGAATGTTTGGTAAAATTCTGCTGTGTAGCCATCTGGCCCTGGGGCCTTTTTCCTTGGTAGGTTTTTGATGACACTCTCTATTTCTTCCTTCGCTATGGGTTTGTTGAGGTTCTTGATCTCTGTCTCAGATAATCTAGGGATAGATTGTTTTTCTAAATATTTATCCATGTCTTCCAGGTTTCTGAATTCATTAGAATACAAACCTTCATAGTACTTTGTGATTATCCTTTTTATCTCATTGGGGTCTGTTGTTATTGCCCCCGATTCATCCCTCATCCTGGCTATTGATGATTGTTCCTTTCTATCTTTGGTAAGCTTTGCCAGGGGAGTGTCAATTTTATTAATTCGTTCATAAAACCAGCTTCTAGTTGCGTTAATCCTTTGCATTGTTCTTTTGTCTTCCCACTGGTTTAACTCCGCCCTGATTTTTATTATTTCTTTTCTCTTGCTATTGGAGGGGTAGTTCTGTTGACTCTGTTCTAGTTGTTGGAGGTTTTGTGTTAACATATCTGTCATACGCCTTTCTTCTTTTTTCATGTATGCATTCAGTGATATCAAGCTACCTCTGATAACTGCCTTTGCAGTGTCCCATAAGTTTTGATATGTTGTATGCTCGTTCTCATTAGTTTCTAGAAATTTCCTGATATCCTCTCTGATCTGGACCTTAACCCATTCATGTCACAGGAGATCGTTGTTTATTCTCCAATTGGTGGCCCTTGCTTTTCTGGGTGCCCTTCTATTAATCTCCAGCTTTATGGCATGGTGGTCTGAGAAAGACGTCTGGATAATATCTATGTGTTTGAATTTACTCAGGCTGGCCTTGTGCCCCAGCATGTGATCTATTCTTGAGAAAGATCCGTGTGGATTGGAGAAGAATGTGAAACCTTTTGCTTTTGGATGAAAGGCTCTATAGATGTCTATCAGGCCCTGTTGCCTAATTACATTGTTTAGCTCTCTGGCCTCTTTGCTGAGCTTCTTTCCCTGTGACCTGTCTTTCTCTGATAGTGGAGTGTTGAAGTCCCCCACTATTATTGTTGTTTCCGTGATTTCTTCTGTCATTTTTTTAATAGTTTGTTTGACGAAATTTGCCGCACCATTATTAGGTGCGTAAATATTCAGTATGCTTATTGCTTCCTGGTTTACTGAGCCTTTGAGCATTATGTAATGTCCCTCTTTGTCTCTTTTTATGTTTTGGATCTTGAGATCCATTTTGTCGGAGATTAAGATAGCCACTCCTGCCTTCTTGGAGTTACCATTTGCTTGGTAAACTTTCTGCCAGCCCTTTATTCTCAGCATATGCTTGTCTGCTTGCTTAAGGTGTGTCTCTTGCAGGCAGCAGATTGATGGGTTATGTTTTCTAATCCAATCCTCCAGCCTCTTTCTTTTAACATATGTATTGAGCCCATTTGTATTCAAAGTGATTATTACAATCTCTGGCTTCATGGTTGCCATATTCTGTTTTGTGTTTTGGGTCTTTGCCTATCTTCCTTCATATCAGTGTACTGCGTTTGAGTGGAGGGTTTCTATCCTGTCCTCTTTTCCATCTGAGACCGTGTTGTCCTGGTACGTGTTGCTGGCATGTTGGCTTCTAGATGGAGATGGGCTATATGGTGGTCTCCTGGTGGTTCTAGTTGGAGCTTGATCTTCTGGCCATAGTGAGTCAGCCAGTATGTTCTGCAGGGTCGGGTGACTTGCAGTATATTTTTTGAGTTCTTCCTTGTCCTGGAAGACCCTTATCTTACCCTCTATCTTAATGGATAACTTGGCAGGGTATAGGATTCTGGGGGAGGCATTTTCATCTTTCAGTTTTTGGAAGATGCTGCTCCATTCTCTCCTCCTCTTCATGGTTTCAGCTGATAAGTCTGAGCATACCCTTACCTGCGCTCCTTTGTATGTGACTGTCTTCCTTTCTCTTGATGCTCGTAGAATTTTCTCTTCTTCCTCTAAGTTGGATAATTTTACAATTATATGCCTTGGCGTGTTCTTCTTGGTGTTTAGCTTAGCCGGCGTCCTCTCTGCTTCCTGTATGAGAGTCGGATTCTCTTTTGTTAGGTTGGGGAAATTTTCTTCCAGGAATTCCTTTGCTATCTTGGCGGTCGATTTGTGTGTTATGTTGTGTTCCGGTAGACCGATTATTCGAATATGATTCCTCTTCATAGCATCTGTCATTGATCTCAGGCTGTCTTCTGTTTCTTTAATTTTCCTATCTGATTGTTTTTCTCGCTTGCTTCGTTTGGTTTGAGCGTCCTCGAGTTCACTGATACGGTTCTCAGCCTCCTCAAGCCTAGATATAGCTTCTGTGACCTTTTGTGTGGCCTCTCCTACCTCCTCTGTTAGTTTCTGCAGTTCCTTTTGGTGGATAGTATTCATCCCCTCTATTGTGGACTTCATCCCCTCTATTGTGCATTTCATCCCTTCTATCGTTGCATCCTTATTTTGGTTTGCTTCTCTTAGCTCCTGTATTACTGCAAGCAGAGTTCTGAAGATTTCCTTTTGTGGCTGATCTATATCTGTTTCTTCTATGAGTGACGTTAGGTCTGTTAAAGTGCCTCGTTTTTCTGATTTTTTTGTTGGGAGTGATGTGGTCTGTTGATTTTTCCTTGATCCTTTAATAGGGCCCATGCTTCTGGGAGACAGGAGTAACCTTATTGTGTGGAGGCTCAGGCCACTGTGCCGTCTCCTGGGGTGGCTGGGGCGGGCTGTGGCAGGCTTAGGGCTGGCACTGGGGACCCAACAGGGCCCCAGGTGGTGAGAGCTGGCTGGAGCTCACTGAGGGCTCCTCAGGGACTGCAAAGCCGAGACTGCAGGTGGAGTGTTTGATCTGCCCGGGCTGTGAGCGGGCCCCTTGGATAGCTGTGCCGGCAGCTGCGGGACACTGCGGGGAACAATGGTGTTCGCTCTCCGCCCTTTTGGCGCGAAACCGCAGGGGGTAATGGCGCCCTTCCTCTGCTCAGGCTCAGAGTCGCGGCCGCCGGGGTCCCCGCAGCACCCTGGGGAGGGCACCTACTCTTGTGCCTTGCGCAGGGGGGGCCCTTGGTGGGCAGACTCAGCAGCGCGGAGCGCGGCGCTCCGCGGAAGCTCAGGGTCCGGGACAGGCGCGGGTTGGGCTATGGCTCCTTTTGGCGGGAAGTGCTCAGCGCAGGGTCCCCACCAGGAGTGGAGCTGGCGCTAGGCTGCCAGGGGCTGGCGGGGGCGGGCGGGGGTGGGAGGCCGGCGCACGGAGGGCAGGTGGAGAGGTCCACGGCAGCGGTGCGGGTGGATGGTCCCCGTGGGGGACAACCCGCGGGTCCGCTCCCCTGAGCTTGGATGAATGGAGGGAGGGACGTGGGCCCGAGGGCAGATCGCTGCCCTGCGGGGAGAGGGGAATCACGGGAGAGGAAAGCTTCTCTCCCAGTGGGGATCCGCGATAGGGAGTGGGGAGTGGGCCGCTGGAGTAGGCAGGGCAGGCAATCTGCTCTGGGCTGGCGTCCTGTTTGGGGATGGAGCCTAAGCCGGTCGCCAGTGAGCTCACGGCAGCTTAGTGGCCAGAGACGTCCCACGAGTCCGGTCCTCTTTCACCTAGACCCCTGCTCCGGACAAATACGTGGGGTAGGACTGGGGTGCTGTCCCAGGGGGGATATTTCACTCACCAGACTCTTACTATTCAGCTACCTGGTCGCCAATCCCGCTTTGTTTGGAGGAGCTCTCAGAGTATGCGGGTGTCCCTGTCGGCCATCTTCCCCCTCTCGCCTGAAGTGCCTTATTTTAAAAGGAATCCTCAATGCTGCCAACCAAAAGATTAACAGTAACTGAATAATACATGATTTAAATTTTATGTTCATTTGTATCTCCCAAATACTAGACAAATATGTTTAAAAGTAAAAGCGAAAAAAAAAAGTAAAAGCGATATTCCACAAAATTGGGTACAGTTTTGGGTGAAGATAGTTAATGTTTTAATTTTATCTAAATAGTGCATAATGTTATCTCTGAGTGACCTTGAATTACTTAAAATGGGCACAAGAAGAAACTATCCAAAATGAAACACAGAGGAAAAAGTCAGATAGAATCTGGTAGTGAGTTGTACCAGTCTCAGCTGGATTATAACAGGTAGGGAAACTCGCCATGGGAAATGAGATGCATTACCTGAATTCTGGGTGCTGAAAGATTTTTGGGGGTGAGGTATCAATACACAAAATATATTTACCCCCACTCAGAGAACCTGGAACTTTGTATACTGGTGAGTCTTAGCGCCGCCCCCTACCCAAGGTCTGTGACTCGCTGGTGCCAGGAAGTACCTCCTCCTGATAGCCTTCTGATTAGAAGAAACTCCTCACATCCTTCCTCCATTTCTACTAATTATTTACCACCTGTAGCCCCTCTATGGATGGCAGAAATGTGGCACGATGAAGAATCCCTATATCTATCCACCTTTTCTAATACAATCATCCCTGTAGGAGTGCATTTCCTAAACTGACAGATGAGCTTCCAGAGAGCAGGGCAAAGGAAGACAGCTACACCACGGGATCTTTCTTAGAAGCACAATAATATTGGTCATCTGTGATCTCCGTATATTATATAGTGGGTTTATAAATGAACTTGGTGAATTACCAGAAATACTCTCCACACACCACTACCTCAGGACCCATTCCCCTTTCTCAGTGAGACACACTTTCACATAAACTAACAAATACTAGCACACTTCTTAAATCCCCTTCTCCAATTTATAAAAAATCACTATATTTAACCAGAAGACCACTTATTATTAATATAATCACTTAAACCCTATTATAGTGTTCCTGTTACCTATTCCTGCTACCAACTTAACTCTATCACTACTTTATCATCCTCACAAAATATGTTTTCCTGCACCAATCTGATATTCCTCTTATAACACAAATAGCCAACATCCAGTACACAACACAGAACCTTACACACCATCAACAGCTAGAACATCATGCCATGTAACCTGTCTAAAGCAATAATCACAAAAAATCTATATAAACAAAAGTCAATAACTGAAGATAACCCAAACTCAATGGAATTCATAAAAAATGAAGCCCTTGGAACTACCACAAAAAGAATACAGAAGAATTATGTTTTAAGATCTAACAAGAGTCTGGGCTGTAATCCTGAACACAAAGATGAGATACTAAAAACCTCACACCTCAAGAAATCCAAAACCTAAACAATTAGATAACAGAAAGAAAAACAAACAAATAAACAAGGTACAAGATCAGAGCAATAGAATGGAAGAAAAGAAAATCAGATGAGTGAACTTGAAGACAACCACGTAGACTTTAGCAGATTAGAAAAACAATTAAAAAGGTAAAGAATATGAAGAAATTCTACGGATGATGTAGGAAACCATGAAAAAGATCAATACATGTCCTATTGGAATACTATAACAGAAAGAAACAAACAAGTCTACAGATAAAATAATAAGGGAATTCGTGGAAGAAATTTTCCCCAACATCACAAAGGAAATGATAACAATCCAGGATGCAGCAAGAACTCCAAATAGGTTCGACCCCCTAAGGGTGAAAAAGTGGAACATATCAGGACATATAGTAGTAATATTTGTCAAAAGGAGCGAAGTTTGACAGAAGTAATAGAGAAAAAGCAGTCACCTAAAAGGGGAAACAGATAAGAATAAGCTAAAACCTCTCTGCAGAAACTATGCAGAAAAGAAGAAAACGGAACAACGTATACCAAATTTTGATGGAAAATAACCCAGCGAAGCAAGAATCCTGTATCCAGAAAAGCTAACCATCAAATATAAAGAAGTAAAAGTAATCTCAAACAATAAAGTATTTAAAGAATTTGTAAAAGCAAACCCTGTATTATAAAACTACTACCTGAATAATGGTGGTAAGAAAATTAACAACCAAAGCACAAACATGAAAATACACAGTGCATAATACCACCCAGAAGTCAACACACTGAAAACAGCACTGAAAATAAATATTGTTCTAGACAGGAAACAAAGATATGGATAAATTCCCTCTGAAATAAACAGAAAACCACCAAACACTAATAATGCAATATGAAAGCAAGTAATCTACATTTAGAATCAATAAAAATAATATTAAAAATTGATATTAAAATTAATAACAAAATGAACTAATCAAAAGACAAAGAGTAGCATACTGGATTAAGAAAGAAGATCCATCAATCCACTGTTTTCAAGAGACACACCTCATAGTTACAGACAAAAGTAGACTGAGTCATAAAAAGGTGAAAAATTTACAAAGGCAATGACAAACCAAATCAAAGGCAAAAGTGCCAATATTAATCTCCTACAAATCAACCTCAAAGTAAACAACATAATGAAAGAAAAGAATGGGTGCACTACCTAATGTTCAATAGAATGCGAACACATAGGCATAAACATATATAGTCCCAAAGAAAAAAACCTTGAAATACATCAGCTGCATCCTCAAAGAGAATGAAAGAGAAATTAGAGGAGAAATCATGAGAATGACAATAATAGAAGGAGACTTCATTGCACCACTCTCAAGGAAAGATCGCTCAAAAGGAAAGAAACTCAATAAAGAAATTTAAGACTCAAACAACACAATTAAATAGATAGGCCTCCTAGACGTTTACAGAAATCTCCAACCAACAGCAAAAATACACATTCTTCTCCAATGCTCATGGCATATATTAGAGTAAGCATTAACAAATTAAAACACAGAGATCATTCGAACCATCTCTTCAGACCACAGTGCCATAAACCTTGAAATAAACATTAGATAGAATAAAAGCATAAAGATGAACATATGGAGACTCCACAACACACTACTCAAAAAGACTGAGTATTAACCAAAGTAAGAGATGAAACTAGAAGGAACTTAGACGTAAATAAGAATGATAACATAACATACCTATGGAACATAGCAAAACCAGTTATTAGAGGTCTGTTTATAACAGTCAATGCACACGTGAAAAAGAGGAGAAAATAATTTTCAATAGTTTAACACCATGACTCCAAGAATTAGAACAGAATCGTCAAACAACCTTTCCAACAACAGAATAAATGAAACCATAAAAACTAGAGCAGAAATTAATGAGATGTAAAACAGAAAAACAATGGGAAATCAACAAAACTGTAAGTTAGTTCTTCAAATGGATCAGTAAAGATGACCAATTATCAGTACTATCAAACAAAAATAGAAAAGAAAGTTCAGACAAAATATTTCGAATTATATGAAATAAGTGGTATTACAATAGACTGAAATGAAATAAAAAGGATAACACCGCATTATAAAAGACTGTATTGTAACCAATTCCATAATTGGTTACAAATACCTAGAAATACAACTTCTTCTAAAATTAATGCAGATGGGCATTATTTGGGGGAAAACTTGAAGAGACCAATAGCAAAAGAAGAAACAGATAAGAACATTAAAATAAAACCCTAATCAAAAAAAATTTTCAGGCTTCACAGGATAATTCACCAATAATCAGAGAAAAACTGTCAGCAAGTCTACACAAACTATTCCACAATATAGAAACAGGAAACTCCCAAATTCATTCTATGAAGCAAGCATAACCCTGATCTCAAAATCAGGCAACACCCCCACAAAAATAGAAAAAATAAGCACCAATGTCCTTCGCCAACGGAGATGTGAATGTTCTCAAGAAAATCCTGGCCAATAGACCCTGCTCAATACTTGACTATATGAAGAGATCACTGAAGATAAGGGTTCAAAAGAAAAGTGTCGTGAAAATAGAACATGGTGTCCTATTTCCAATTCAAATTGTGTCTGCGATCTAAAACGCATGTATTTAAACAAGCAGTGGTCCAAATGAGGCATCCACTTAGTCCATATTGAAGAAGACACCAGCTGTGTGATGCAAATATAACAATAACAAAATTTAAATGTGATGAAAAGGAAAAGTATTAGAGCTTAATTTACTAATGTCCAATTTGCAGGAGGCTATGAAGGACAGTAGGAGCACAAAATCCATCTGCAGTGTATGTAGTCAGATTAAGGCTTAGGCAGATGGCCACTGAGCATAGGCGAGTGACTAAAACAACTTTACTATTAGACAGAAATAATTGTAAACTTGACTATGGTGGATAAAACTATGGTACAATATGTTATTTAGTCAGATGACCTCCTTCTTGACCAAACCTGAATTTGCTCAAGGCTTAAATATTTCTCACTTTATACTTGACAGAAATTCCTTGTTTGGTTTTAATAAAAAATGTATGGTGGAGATAATTTCTTTCTTATTCTGCACATTTATTTTATCTTTATTATTATTATTATTTTCTTTCTGTTTCATTTCTGTTAGGTTTCCAAGTTTATGACGAACAGAAGGAATGGATGCATAGAGATAATAGCTGATGCAATAGGACAGAGTTTGGGGAGGTTGAGGAGATTTGGGAAACAAACATTGAGTGGGGGAGGGAGGAGCGAGTCCTAGAAATTATTAGTATGATGCACGAATACACAATTCGTTTTAAAAGTCACTTAATTGAGGGACTCAAGATGATATCCAGGTGGAATCACCTGGCAGTCATACCTGCTGCCAGATCAGAAAATTAAGAGGTAAAAAGGTTAATGTTGGAAGACTGGGTGCTAAAATTGTCTGAGTGTACTAGGGTTCAATTCAGACCTCCTGCTTTGATTTTCATCCATGAAGCAATTTGAAAATTCACTGAAATGCTCTAAATTTATTGCATCTGCCTGCGGGCTCCGCGAACCCCAGGTGTGGAAGGATAGCATCTGCTACCCCTTCCAGCACCTTAGTCCTGCAGTGAAGAGTAATTTCTCTCAACTGCTGTGTAAACGTGGTCATAATCCCAGACTCACAAAGAGCATCCAAGAGCTATCCACGAGACCACACACCCGAGATCCCTGTACCACTAGCCACCCCATGCCTGTAGTCGAAGGCTGTGTAACTAACTTCTCAATCAAGGAACCAAGGGATGACATTGGCATAAAATTGCTACTTCTCACCTGCTCCATGCCTGCCAGAATGAGTAATCATAGGTAATTAGATAATAATTTGCAACTACTGGAGAGCTCCTGTGATATTTACCTGTGACAGAGCCCAGTTACATAGAGCACAACCAAATAGAGGGAGGGATCAGGATGGAAGGCAGGGGCAAATTCAGATCCAGTGGGTCCCAAACTCTCTCAGCTAAGTTTGACCCACCTCCTCTTAGAGACAGTGCAGTACAACCTTAATACCACAGCACCCCATGAGCCCATTATAAAAATGGGGGCATTTTTCCTTATAAATACGTTCTTAATTCCAGACTGTGGTGATTTGTACAAATTTGAATGTAAGTCTTCAGAATTCTGTCCATTAGCATCCATTAACATAACCAGGTATCCAGAACTAAACTACAGCGCACTGCCTAGGGTTTTTAACATAACAGAATGGGAACAGCGAACAGGCCCTACCACTCTTTGAAAGGCTGACAGCCCAGATCAGGCAAATATATGGTCACAAGCCTCACCCCAATCTCTGAAGCCCCCACCTGCCATTGGTCACTGAGTTACCACTACACTCTGCCTACATAGCAGTCCAACCCACCACCATAGTTGACCACAGGTGGCCTTTGGAAACACTCTCAAAAGTCACACAATGAAAAATCTAAGGACCCTGTGGTCTCCCAGAAATATAGCGCCCAGTTCTTCAAAAATTACATGCAAACAGCAAAATACCACAACACCCTCAGCACAAAAGAAGAAAGACAAAATGCAACAGTGGAGCTAACAACACTCATAGAAGAATCAGTCCTGGATATCTCTCTCTCTCTCTCTCTCTCTCTCTCTCTCTCTCTCTCTCTCTCTCTCTCTCTCACACACACACACACACACAAATCTTCAAAAAGCTGCGTAGAATAATATAGGAAATGAGGGAAGCAATGCAGATTAAGGGCACAATGATAGAGGAGATGTCATTGTAGAACGGATGATATCCATGCACCAAAGGGAAACACAGGAACTAAAGGATGAAGTAATGAAAACTAAACAGAAGATCACAGATCTCACAGACTAAAGAGGCAGAGAATCACACCAGTGATCTTGAGGGCAATCTGGCAGACTTCTGCAAATTGGAAAACAGTCAACAAGACAATCAACAAGGTGGAAGAAAAGCTGCAATCAATGAGACATACTATAAGATAATTGGTCTGCCAGAAGAAGACACAATGAAGAAGCCAACAGCTAAATTAGTGAGGTAATTACTGGAAGCAAACTTCCCCAGCTTACTGAATGAGAATCATACACTCATACAGGAAGCCGAGAGGACACCAATTAGACTAAACTCCAGGAAGAATTCACCAAGGCTCATAATAGTTAAATTATCCAGCTTCGAGGAAAAAGAGAAAATTTTAATAGAAGCAAAAGCAAAAGAGGCAATCACATACAATTTTTTTAGGTAAGCTCAGATCTAGCAGCAGAAACCATGAAGAGGAAGAGAGAAGAGAGTAATATATTTTGAAAGATGAAAGAAAAATACACCCTCCTGAGAATCCTCTATGTGTCCAACTATCCACTCTATAAGATAAACAAGCCTGTGGAAAATCCTAGCCGTAGAAGACCAACATCCACCAAGCGTAAGCAGGAGACCGCCATATAACCCAACTCCACCCTGAAGCTAATACACTGATAAAAGTTCATTAGCCCAACTCCACCCTGAACCCAATACACTGATAAAAGTTACCAAGATAACATGGCTTCAGAGGGGGAAAAGGACAGAATGAAGACCCCAAACACAACACAATGATATGAAGGGAGGTAGGAATACACCCAACACAAAATGTACATGATGGAAGCAATGAATCCACAGATCGTGTTAATAACTCTGAATATCAATGGACTCAATTTATCCATTAAAAGACAAAGGCTATCAAACTGGATCAGAAAACATATCCTATCAATCTGTTGCCAGGAATAGACACAGTATAGCTCACAGACAAAAATAAGCTAAGAATAAGAGTCTGATGGAAAATACATATGGCAAATAGCAGCTTAACAATAGGGTTGCAATCCTAATCTCTGACAAAATTGACTTGAAGGTGCAAAGAATAAGAAGAGACAAGGAGGAGCTCTATAAAATGCTCAAAATTTCAGTAAACCAGGAACTACTGAATATAGTAAATATATTTGTGCCTAATCAGAGATCCACGAAATTTGTCAAACTATTCAAAAGATGAGAAAAGTATCCACAGATTCAATAATCATAGTAGATAACAAATAGACTGCTATCAGAGAAAGATAGATCCTTGGGAAAGAAGCTCAGCAAGGAGACTACAGAGCTAAACGCTATAATTAGGAAACTAGTCCTGATAGATATTTATAGTCTTTTATCCAAATGAAAAAGAATCACATTCTTTTCAAGTACACATGGCTCAGTTTTGAAAATAGATCAAATGCTGCTGTACAAATTGAACTTAAGTAAATTCAAACACATAGAGATTATTCAGACGTCCTTCTCAGAACACAATGCTGTAAAGCTGGAAATCAATACAAGAAAGACCAGAAAAACAAGAGCAAACAACTGGAGAATGAATAACAACTCTCTGTGACAGGAATGGGTACTGGCCCAGACTAAAGAAGAATTTAGGATTTTTCTAGAAACTAATGAGAATAAGAATACCACGTACCCAAACTTGCAGGATACAGGAAAAGCAATTATGAGAGGTAGTTTGATAGCAATAAGTGCACATATTAAAAAGAAAGATAAACTTAGGACTGATACACTATCACATAACCTCCAGAAACTAGAACAGAATCAACAGACTAACACCTCCGCTAGCAAAAGAAAAGAAATAATTAAAATTAGGGCAGAGTGGGAAGGCAAGAGAAAAATGCAAAACATCCATGCAACAAAAAGCTGTTTCCTTGAAAGGATCTGTGACCACTGGTAAACCTAACCAAGGAAAGGAAGCAACAAACATCAATAGCCAGGAAGAGGGATGAAACAACGGAAATCACAATATATCCCAATGAGATTGAAAGGATTATCACAGACTATGAAAGTCTGTATCCTAATGAATTCAACAACAGGGAAGATAAGGACAAATGCGTCCAAAAACAATCCCTCCCTAGATTATCCCAGATAGAGTTCAAGAACCTCAAGAGACCCATAGCAAAAGAAGAAATAGATATGGTTATCAAAAAACCACCAAACAATAAAAAGCTCCTGGACCAGACAGCTTCACAGGAGAATTCTACCAAACATTCAGACAAGAGCTGACACTGATTCTCACAAATTATTCCAGAACATAGAAAAAGATGGCAAACTCCCAAACTCATTCTACAAAGACAGTATAACTTTGATACCCAAACTGGGCAAGGATCCCACAGGAATAGAGAACTATAGACTAATATATATATAATGCACATAGATACAAAACTCCTTAACAAAATATTGGCCAATGAATACAAATGCATATAAAATATATCATCCACCACGACTAGGTAAGATTCATGCCAGGAACAGTTTCTACCAATATTGTACACCACTTTAAGAAGAAAAAGTATAAATATCACATCTGTTGATACTATCAATAGATGCTGAAGAAAAAAGCATTTGACAACATCCAACACCCATTCCTAATGAAGACCCTCAATAAGATAAGAATGGAAGGGAAATTACTCAAGTTAATACAAGCTATTTATGCAAAGCCAATAGGCAGCATCATATTCAATGTAGAAAAGATGAAAACAATCCCACTGAAAAAGAGTGCCCCTTGTATCCACTTCTATTCAACATTGTACTGGAGATCCTAGCTAACAACATACGACAGAAGAAGGATATTAAAAGTATCCAACTGGGAGAGAAGGAGGTGAAACTATCACTATTCAAGATGACATGATTCTATACATCGAAAATCCACAAAGCTCCACAACCGGAGTACTGAAATTGATATAGAAACATGGAAGAGTGGCAGTATACAAGATTAACAAACAGAAGTCTATTGGTTTGCTGAATACATTAGAAAAGACCACAGAAGAGGAGTTCAAGAATGCAGTACCCTACACAATAGCCAAGAACAAAATGAAATATCAAGGGGCATATTTAACCTAAGAATCAAAACACTCATACAAAGAAAACTCCAGGACCCTACTACACGAAACCAAATGTGACCTCCACAAATGGAAGGATATTCCACGCTTGTGTATTGAAAGAATCAATATAGTAAAGACTTCAATCTTACCCAAGGCACTATAAGTTTAACGCTATCCTGATACAAATGCCAACAACCTTTTTCAAAGAATTGGTAAAACTGACCACGAATTTCATATATAGAGGGAAGAAGCCAAGAATTAGCAGAGAACTCCTCCTAGCTTTACCTGACTTTAACACATACTACATGGCCACAGTGGACAAAGCAGCATGGTACTGGTATAATGACAGATCCTCAGATCAAGCAACGGAAAACAACAGAAAATTCAGAAATAAAACCATCAGCATATAGACAACTGATTTTTGACAAGGGCAAAAATGCATCAAGCAGGAGGATTTTTAGCAATGACACAAGAAACAAAGGGTTTCGTACTAAACTCTGGAATACCTGCCTGCTGTTAAGAAAAAGAGAAAATGGTAAATCACCTGACGAAGTGGGCAAAAGACCTAAGAAGAAGTTTCACTAGGGAGGAGATCCGGATGGACATTAGGCATATGATAAAACGCCCCAGATCATTATCAATCAGAGAAGTGCAAATTAAAACAACCATGAGATTCCCTTTTAACACAGTCCAAATCAGAGAAGCAGAGAGCAAGAAATACTGGAGATTATGTGGTGAGATAAGAACTCTTCTCCGTTGCTGGTGGTTGTGTACATACATTCACCCTCTGTGAAAAGTGATCTGGCAATATTTATAGCAAAAAGAAATTGATCTACTACCTTAAGACCCAACTATTCCTCTACTGAGTATATGTTCAAAGACATAAGAAATAAACCACACCCAGTGGTCTGTGCTCCAATGTTTATTTTGGTGCAATTCACAATCGCAAAGAATTGGAAACAATCTAAATTTCCATTCATAGACAAGGGTATTAATAAACTCTGACACATGAACACTGTGGAGTACTACATATCAGTAAAACACACTGATGATCACGTGAAGCACATCGTTTCATGGGAAGAGTTGGAGGAAATTATGCAAAGCGAAGTTAGCCAATTGCAAAAGAATAAGTACAAAATTAGTCCCCTTAAAAAGAATAATCAGCAGAGTAGGTTTAGAAGAAAAGTCACTTTTCTCACACTTTTGGGTAGAGGTACAGGCAGTTGGGAGGAGGTTAGAACAGACCCAAGGAGGTAGATGTTATTTCAACACAAATGGGAAAGGGAGGAAGGAAGAGGGAGAAAAGGGAGGGGGCGGAGGAAGTGATGGCCCTGGGGAAGCAGGGTACTAACCCACCATTGGGGAGAGTATTACTTATGTCTCTACAGAATTGGGAGTGTGCATGCAAACCCCACCACGGTGCACCAAACCTTGAGAGCAATGTAACCAGGTGGAGAAATGCATGAAAAGATTGGTCTACAGGGCTGGTCCCAATCAGAGCTAAACTGACCCTCTTCCCTAGAATCATATGCTACAGAGAGCAACACTAAACTTGCAGATTGGAGAGTGAGACCAGCATGTCACGTCCACATGAAAGGAACCCAAGAAGGAAAATTAGAATGGGGAAGTCTAGATCCCATATTGGTACACCAAGCCTGGAAAAACTTGCCTGCAGGGAGTTGTGAAGGCACAGGGAGGACTGTAGGACCAACAACATCTTGAGACATGATGTCTTCTCACTGGATCATACCGTGATAGGGGACAATATTGTGGACATACAGCAGATCAACAGGAGCAAAGTAAATTCACAAAGCCCCTGAAGAGTCCCCAAAATAGACTTCAGGCTAGGAGGGGCAGCTCTCGGAAATCCTCCAGGACCAGTCATAAAGTTCAGTGGACAGACCTGGAATTATGTATGCTTTTTGTTTCTTTTTGTTTGGTCTCTGTTAATGCTGGGTTACCAAATTATATAAGATAGGCATGAGAATCAAGCTTGAGGAGAAAGCAGTGGAACTGATGGCCTGGGACTGGGGCGGAATGGGAAAGGAATGGGGAGAGAAGGAGGTAGGGGAAGGGTGCGGTGAACAAACAATGCCATAGACAGGAACAGCTGGGAATTAAAATTTAAAAAGGAGGAAGTAGAGAGCCAGGGGTACTGGAGCAACAGCAATGCAGCTGAGAGAAATTATTGAGGTGCAATAGGGTGAGTGTGATGGTGGGGCAGAAGGAACATAAAAAGAAGCAGAAGAACTATTTAGGAATCAAAGTTATGGATAGAGGTATAAGCATAGGCGTGTATGTATTTAAATACATTAATTCATAAAATTGAGGTAATGAATTATGTACATATATTTATATGGCAATACACTGAGATAGCGGACGGACTTCAGGCCTCTGCTGAAGACCTCCCTCAATGCAAGAACACATTGTTCTAACTGCCTAACATTCTGTGATTCTCACCCTCCCAGCACAATCGCTGAAGACACAATGGGTGCATATGCAAATGTGGTGAAGAAAGCAGATGATGCCTGGCTATCAAAATATATACTGTCAGGGATCTTAAATGCTTGAAGTTAAACAAGTGGTTGTCTAGCAGGGAAATAACAAAGCTCACATGGAAGAAACACACTAGACAGTGCGATCATGAGGTGTACTCAGGAGCCAGTAACAGACATCAGAAGATCCCAAACAAACAAATAAACAAATGAAAACCATTGCTGTGAACAGGGGATCATGACAGAGACCCAAAGACCATCTGTTGATAATGGGACTATCATGACCCCAGTACTGCCTTTCACTGAGGGGTAGACCGCAGCATGTGCATAGATATAGCTAAGAGATAAGAGCCCGCGAAACACTTAATTCAGGAACAGAAATAGCAATACCAGAAGGATAGAGGGAAGGTGGGGCAAGGAGGGGAGGAAGTGGGAACCTATCAGTATGACTGACATATAACCACACATAAACCCCTCCAGGGGGATGAACAACAGAAACCGCAAAGGAACAGGGGTAGTGGTTGATATCAAATATGAAAATAATAATAATTTATTTTTTATCAAGAGGAACGTGATAGTGGAGACGGAAGGCAAAAAGAAACCAGAAGGTTCTAGGAAACAAAGATATAGAGGTATAAACAGAGGTGTGTACTTATGTAAATACATTAATTAATAAAATTAGAGGCATTAGCCTATGTAAATATATTTATCAGGCAATACATTCTTACTTCTCCATCTTAATAGATAATTTGGCAGGTTATACTATTCTTGGGTTTGCGTTATTTTTCCTTCATTTCTTTCTTTTCTTCTTGTGTGCTTTCTTCTTCCCCCCTTCTATCTCTTCTCTGTTTTCTGCCACAGTCTCAGCAAATTCAGTTTTCCTTTCTCATTGTTTTCTTTTTTTGACTATTTTGGTTTTGTCTTTGCATTTTTTGTGTGTGTCTGTTTTTTATTTTATTCTTGTCTTTGGTTTACCCTTTCTCTCTTTTTTATCTCCCTTTCTTTCATTCCACAAGCCACTACTGGCCCCAAGGCCACTGCCCTCTGCCTAGGGCAACTCTGATGGCCCATTTGAGGGAACTCGTGCCCACATTTGTTGGCTTTATGTATAGCTGGGGAAATCACACCTGTCCACCTCCATACCCAAAGTGGCTGGTGAATCTCCTCTTCAAACGGCTTGGGGAACTCCACCCTTCACCGCAGACCCTACAAGTGACTGGGGGAACTCCTGCCCACTGTCAGTGGTTCTTCATGTTGCTGGTGGAACATCTGCCCCACCTCCATGGCAATCTCTATGACAAGTGTAATTTCACCTGCCATCTACAGTACTCTAAACCAAGTAGGGTACACCCAGATGCCCTCCGTGGCACTCCAGTTGCAGAGGGAAACACAAAATGCCACCAGAGGTGCTTCACACCCCATGAGACACACGACTGCAGTTTACTGAGTGATCAGCCAGTGAAACGCCAAACCAGTGGGCCCACATACACCCGACCCACATGCAGTGAGAGCATTATCCAACTCACATTCCATAATACTGGTTGGATAGGGTAAGAGTGTAGTCACAGCACGATACAGCTTTAGGCTGACTCCCACCCACCCAGTGCAGCTACCTGCAGGTAGTTCGTAGAAGCATTCATATGAGTGCCCCAAGAAAGAGCCCAGTGCTCTTCGACTCTGGACGATGGTGTCAGCCTCTTCTAAAACAACATGTAAACAGCAACCAACCAAACAACCTCAACGAAAAAGCAGTAGCAACAGAAGGCAATGTCAGGAGGAGTCATGAACCTGCCGATGTGTATAGAAGAAGCAGACATTGACCTGCTACAGATATAAATTTTCAGAATGCTGCTTAGAGTCATACATCATATTGGGGAAGCAACAATAAAAAGTATGAAATGATAGGGATTAAATGCAATGCACCAAAGGGAGATCAAGACTTAGGCGAGAAATAACAAAACCCAGTATCAATTTAACAGACTATTCCAACAGAGTTGAGGAGGCAGAGAATCTCCCAGTGAACTAACAGACAACCAAGCAGACCTCAACAAACAGGAAAAGCAGGCAAATGAGACAATCAGAGAAGCTTAAGAAAACTGGAGAGCCATGTCTGTTGCTAGGAAGAGGAACAATAATAGAATAATTGGACTGCCAGAACAAGACACAACAAAGAGGCCAAGAGTGAAAAAAGTGAGTGAATTCTTAGGGGAAAACTTTCCCAGGTTAATAAATGAAACTCAAGCAACCATTCAGAAGGTTGAAAGAACACAAGCTAGACTGAATCCCAGAAAGAAGTCACCAAGACACATGATAGTTAAATTATCCAAATATGAGAAAGAAGAGATCATAAGATCAAATAGGGAAAAACAAATAGTCATTTATAAAGGAAGACAAATAAGTATGTGTTCAGATCTATGAGTGGACACGATGAAGAAGAGGAGGGAGTGAAGTAACATTCCAAAAATTGAAGGAAAATAATGCAAACCCAAGAATAGTATATCTGGCCAAATTATCTATTAAAATGGAGAACTAAGAGTGTTCCCAGACAAGGAAAAACTGAAAGAATACATAAATAGAAACCCATCCCTACTAAAGATCCTTGCCGACCCAGTATGGGCAGAAGATCAACACTCACTGAGAACAAGTAAGAGGCCATCACATAGCACAACCCCACCCAGAGGATGACTAAGATCAAACAGCCCCCAAGATAGCATTAGCTCAATAGTGGAAAAAGGGAAGAATGAATCACACACACATTCAAAATACAAACTGATAAGATAGGTATGTAGGTAGGAAAACACCCAACACAAAATATACAAGATGGCATCACAGTGTCCACAAATGGTTGTAATAACAATGAATATCAATGGACTCAACTCAGGCATTAAAATGCAGAGGTTAACAGACTGACTTCGAAAACACAATCCATTGATATACTGCTCACAGGCGACACATCTAAAGCATGCCCACCAAAAGGTTTAGAATAAAGGCTGGAGAAAAATATACTAAGCAAATGGCAATACCAAAAAAGCAGTGTTAGCAATCTTAATCTCTGACCAAATTGATCTCAAGGTACAAGCCATTACTAGAGACATGGAGGGGCACTACATAATGCTCAAGTCAACATTAGACCAAGAACCAGCGAGCAAAATAAATATATTAACGCCCAACGAGAGACCTGCGAAGTGTATAAATCAAACGCTTCAAAAGATGAAAAAAGAAATCACAAGCTTGGCTCAATAATCATTGTAGGTGACTTTAATACACCACTCTATGAAAAAGACAGATCACAGTGAAAGAAATTCAAGGAGGCTACAGATCTAAACAGCACAGTTGGACGACTTGACCCGATAGATATTTTCAGAAGTTTCCAGCCAAATGTAAAAAATTCACATTCTTTTCAAGTCTACATGGCACATACTCTAAGATAGACCACATGTTGTGTCACAAGTCAAACCTGAGTAAGTTCAAGCACATAGATTATACAAACATCTCCTTTCTACCACTATAATTTCCATAATGCTGGAAATCAACAGAAGGACGATGATGAAAACAAAGGCAAACAATTGGAGTATGAATAACTCTCTGTTGCAAAAGGAATGTGTATTGGCCCAGAGCAGAGATGAAGTAAGGAAGTTTATAGAACCCAATTAGAATAAAAATATCACGTACCCCAACCTTTGGGATACAGCAAAGGCATTTATCAGAGATAGGCTGATAGTAATATATCATGCACACATGAAAAAGGAAGAGAGATTTGTGGTTGATATGCTGGCACAAAACTTACATCAATTAGAACAGAGTCAACAGAATGATCCTACGAATAGCAGAAGGAAAGAAATAATAAAAATCAGAGCTGAGATACAGGAGATGAAAATGTGAAAACTATGGGGAAAATGAATGCAGCTTAAAGTTGGTTCTTTGGAAGGATTAACAGAGTTGATAGACCGTTGTCAAACCTAACCAAAGAAAGGAAAGAACAAATTTCAATAGAAAGGTTGAGGGGTTAAACAGGGGACATTCAAACTTACCCTAATGAAATCAAAATGTTAATTACTCTGTACTATGAAGACCTGTCCTCTAACAAATTCAACAACCTGGAGTATATGGACAAATACTTGGAAAAACAATCCGTTGCTAGACTAACCAAGATGGATGTCAAGAACCTCAACAGACCTGTAGCAATGGAAGAAATAGACAAGGTTATCAAGAAATTCCCAACAACAAAAAAAATCTCCTGCGCCAGATAGATTCACAGGTTAGAACTGACACCACAAAGGAAGGAAAACTCCCAAACCCTTTCTATGAATGTAGTACACCTCTAAGACCTAAAGTGGGCAAGTATCCCACAAGAATTGACAACTACAGAACAACATTCCTAATGAGCATCAGTACAAAGATCCTTAACAAAATACTGGCCAATAAAGAATACAAAAGCACATAAAAATAATTCACCATGACCAAGTGGGATTCATACCAGAGATGCAGCGATGGTTCACCATAAGAGAGACCATTAGTATTATTCGCCACATTGACAGGAAAAACAATAAGAACCTAATGACAATATTGATAGATGCGGTAAAATCATTCGACAACATCTAAAACAGATTCCTGTTTAAGACACTCAGAAGATAGGAATGTAAGGAAAATACCTCAACATTACACAATCTATACATGAAAAACCAACAGCCAACATGATAATCAATGGAGAAAAGACGAAAACAATTCCACTGAAAAAGGAGAACAGACAAGAATGCTCCTTGTCCTCACACCTATTTATCATCGTACTGGAGGACCTAGCTAACAACCTAAGACAAAGAAGACACCAAAGGTATTTGTCTGGGGAAGGAAGAGGCGAAACTATCATTATTTGCAGATGATAAGATTTTATACATCAAAAATCCCCAAAACTCCACAAGTGAAGTGTTGTAAGTGATGGAGGAATATGGCCGAATGGCAGGATACAAGAACAAGAAATAGAAGTCTATCAGGCTGCTATACAAATCAGACAAGATCACAGAATATGCAATTAAAAATGTAGTACTCTTTACAACAGCCAATTACAAATTGAAATATGTAGGGAAATATATGACTAACAAAAACAAAAGATTTGTATGAAGAAAAGTGTACAACATTATTACAAGAAACCAAGAATGACTTAAAAGAATGGAAGAATATCCCACGCTTGTGGAATGGAAGACTCAATATAGTAAAGATGTCAGTTCTGCACAAGTCACTATATAAGTTTAATGATATTGTCATATGAATACCATCATCCTTTGTCAAATAATTGGAAAAACTGATTACCGACTTCATATGGAGAGGGAAGAAACGCAGAATTAGTGCAGAAATCCTCAAGAAAAAGGACAAAGTAGGAGGGCTTGCTCTACCTGACTTTTGCATGTATTATATGGCCACAGTGTTCCAAATCGTGTGGTACTTGTATAACGAGAGATATTCAGACCACTGTAAAAGAGCTGAAGACACAGAAATAAAACATCGCCATACAGGCAACCGATTTTTGATAAGGGCCCGAAAAATATCAAATGGAAAGTGGATGCCCTCTTCAACAAGTAGCGCTGGAAAAAAAATGGATATCTACCTGCAGAAAAATGAAGCAAGACCCTTACCTCACCCCATGCACAAGAATAAACTCAAGGTAGATCACAGACCTTGAGATAAAACCCCAAACAATTGGGACCATTAATGAGGGAATCGGGACCAACCTGGGAACATTGGCACAGGGAATACATGGGCTATCAGCAATAAGCAAGGATACAAATACAGAGGAGTAACAAATTGACAATTGGGATACTCTGAAGATAAATCACCTGTATACATCGAAATAATTCACCAAGAGCCCACTGATTGAGAAAACTTCTTTAGCAATGACACATCAGACAAAGACCTTATTACTAAAATCTACAATACTTTGCAAGCCTACAATAAGATAGGCAAAAAGGTAGGCAAAGTGCCTGAAAAGAAGTTTTGCAGGGGCAGAAATCTGAGTAGTCAATAAGCATATGAGAAAATGTTCCCGACCATTAGCCATAGGAAAAATGCAAATTAAAACAACTATGAAATACCATCTAAGACCTTCAAAGATAGCCCAATTCAAAAAGTCAGAAAATAGCAAGTGTTGGAGGGTCTATGGGAAGACAGGAAAGACAGGAACTCTTGTTCATTGCTGGTGGACCGGTAGGTATGTACAGCCATTATAGAAATCATTTGGCGATATCTAAAACAGATGGAGAATGAGCTGCCATAAGACCCATCAATCCCCCTATTGGGCATATACCCAGATGAGGCAAGAAACAAACCACGGCCAGACATCTGTACTCCAATGTTCATCGCAGCACAGTTCACAATTGCAAGGAGTTGGAAACAACCCAAATTTTGATCAACAGAACAATGGATCAAAAAACTGTGGTTCATACTTATAATCGAGTACTATGTGTCCCTAAAATGCAGTGATGAATGCATAAAGCACATTTCTGCATGGGAAGAACTGGAGGAAACGATGCTCAGTGAAGTAAGTCAAGCACAAAATGACAAGTTCAGCATGAGTCCAGTGAGGTAACCTTAAAAAAAAACAGGACATATTCGAAAAGCTAATATATACATACATCCCTGGGGTGAGGTCCAGCAACTATGGCAGGGGCCAAACCCAATCAACAGATACATATGGCAGCCAACTAATTAAGAGGGGGAAAGAAAGAGAGAGGAAAAGAAACGGCATCAGCAAAGGGGTCGAAATAGTGGAATGTTCTGGATAGCGGACATACGATATGATTCCGTTTCCTCCGTGGAAACAGCCTGCAGAAGGCGGTGGCTGGAGAAGGCGGGCAAGGGGGATGGAGCGTCGGGAAGCGAGGGGCCTCTAGGGGGAGGCTGCTGAGTCCTCGACAGCGGTTCAGTGACTGGGGCCGGCTTTTCCATATTTGTCAGTGGCTATCTTTTTGTTATTGTTATTTTGTTCTTGCTTTCTGCTGTTGTTGGTTTTGACTTCCTTTGTTGTTTTATTTGGCTTTGCCTGGGTTTTGCACTTATTAGTGTATCTGCATGTCTGTCTAGATAAAATAGGCAGGTTAAATAATACAGAGATGAAAAGAACAGGACCAATGGTTCAGGGGGGATATGGGAGATGAGGAGGTGGGAGAAAGGAAGAGGGGCAAACAACCCAGGGACAAGGGAACAACAAGTGAAAAAAATCAATGAAAGGAAGGTCGTAGGATGCCTAGTATGGCTCAATCAAGGGCAATGCATTAGCAAGGAATTACTAAACCTGAATGAAGGCTGAACATGATGGTGGAACAAGAGGGAAATACAAAGGATTTACAGGAAAGAACCAGGAGACAAAAAACATTTATAGAGACCTAAATACAGGCATGTGTGTGTGTATGTATATATATATATATATAATGAGAGGAGAATAGAACTATGTACTCATATCTATATGTTAAGAATTAAGGCTGCAGATGGACATTGGGCCTCAATCCAAGTTCTCCCTTAACACAAGAACACTTTGTTCTAACAATCTGGCATTCTGTGATTCTCACCTTCCCGATATGATTGCTGAAGACAAAAATGAGTGTATAAGAAAATGTGGTGAAGAAAGCTGATGATGCCTGACTATCGAAGATATAGGGTCTGGGGTCTTAAAGACTTGAAGATAAACAAGCGGCCATCTAGCTCAGAAGCACCAAAGCCCATATGGAAGAACCACATCGGCCTGTGTAATCATGAGGTGTCAATGGGATCAGGTATCAGGCATCTAAGACCAAGAATAAAGCCACACCCAAGGTGAATGGTTGGGGTGGGACATGGAGTAGACCCAATGCCCATCTGTAGAAAATTGGACATCCTCTTACAGAGGGGTCACAGGGATGAGATAAGCCAGTCAGGATGCAGTATAGCACCGCTGAAACACACAACTTTCCTCTAGCTCTTGGTGTTTCCTTCACCTCACTTTCAGGACCTCAATTCTCCCTTACAAATCAGATTAGACCAGAGCATTCACACTGCTCCATGTAAGAGCCCACAACACTGGGAATCCAGGATAGATAAACCCCTCAGAGTAAAGATACCAGGAGGATTAGGGGTGGGGGGTGGGGGGAGAAAAAGGGAATCAATCACAAGGATCAACCTAGAAACCCCTCCCAGGGGGTCACATAACAGAAAAGTTGGTGAGGGGTGACGGCAGATGATGTAAGATATGGAAAAAATAATCTATAACTTATCGAGGGTTTTTGAGGGAGGGTGGGCAGGGGAGGGAGAGGTAAAAATGGGGAGCTGATATTAGGGACTCAAGTGGGAATAGAATGCTTTGAAAATGATGATGGCGGCATATGTGCAAATTTGCTTGACCCATTGGAGGAAAATATGGATTGTGATAAGAGATATGAACATATTTAAAAAAGAGAGCGAGAGACCATGGGAAGGGAGGATGTGTATTTCAGAAGATGCCCTGATGTTTCTTTTGGTGGAAGTGTTGGATAAGCGGGGAGGAGCAACCATATATCAGGAAATGATTCTAAACAATATTGGTAGGGAACCTAAGGAGAGAATAAAACCGGTTCTATGTTCCTGGGTATACACTTCAAATACATTTCTACCCAACCCTCAGTGAACTATGCCATGGCTTAAGCAATATGATGACCTTAGATGCTTGCTGAATATGAGGAGGACTTCGAGTGTTTGCTAATGAAGATCAAGGATTACAACTTAATAAAAGAAGACCCAAATCCTTACAACTGAACCAATAAATTACATCTTGATTAGTGGAGAACAGATTGAAATAGTCAAGATTCTCATCTTGCTCGGATTCACAGTTGTTCCTCAATGAAGCAATTGTCAGATTAAAAGACACATTGCATTGGTTAAATCTGCTGCACAAGACCTCTTTAAAATGCCGAAAAGCATGGATGATATTTTAAGGACTAAGGTGGACCTGACCCAAGCTATAGTATTTCCCATCACATCATATTCATGTGAAAGATGAACATTGAATAAGGAAGACTGAAGAAAAATTGATGCATTTGAACTATGGTGTTGGCAAAGAATATTGAAGGTACCATGGACTGCCAAAAGAACAAACAGGTTTATCTCAGAGGAAGTATAGCCAGAAGGTCCTTTAAAGAAAAAGATGGCAAGACTTCATCTCACATACTTTGGACATCTTATCAGGAAAGATCAATCCTTGAAGGACATTAGTCTGATAAAGTGGAGGGACATTGTAAAAGAGAAAACCCATTCCTTTTTCTAAGCATCACGGTTCAGATAATCGGTGTTAAAAAGTTCAATTGGATATTCTCTAATGACCCTTTACACTCTAATATTCTGTGAAAAATAATATGGGACAAACTAAGTAGCCTGGTCCCTACAAAGCAGTCCCTGTACATATTTGTGGGCTTGGTCTTTTATTAATCACTACTGCTATCATGGTCATGAGGAAACATTTCTGTGGTCTATTGTGTATATGAGCAAGTGTTATGAATTTGTTCAATAGAGGAGGAGTCTTTGATAAATAAATATCTTATGTTCTGCAGGGAGTTTGAAGAATCTGGGGCCTTGTTTTGTTTTATAGTATGTTTCTTTATACTGGTGAGAAAGGCCAGCTTGGGGGCCTATGGTCAGTTTATCCTCCATCATGAGATTTTTTACATATCGGTTGATGCTCTGATGACTCCTAATTGACCAACTTGCACTCATTATGTTGATATCATTTTCCTATATGACCAAACTTTGTAGTAAATTAAAGATTCATAAGCATATGTGAAGAGATGGGGACATAGTGGAAACTGACAAAGAAGTTCAAGAGTAACAGAGTTTATTAGTCATAGGTCAACAATCAGAGAGGGTTGCTGATGCGGGTTCAATAGAAGGCTGCAGAGAAGGGCAAGTTCAACCAGCAGGTGGGAAACAACCCATGGAATAAAGCAGAACCTCACCTTTTATTGGGTTAAGAGTTTTTCTCAGTATAATTCCCAAACGTATATGAAATTGGTAGGTTCAAGTATGCAATTGGCATAATACCTAGGGCTTCAGGGGGAATTCAAGGCATAAGGCTAGAGATATGCTATCAAAGTAAGAAAGCAGCTATGGTCAGGTGACTTATCTGTGTGGCACAGGGGCAGAGCTGAAGAGAGGAACTAGGATGGATGGTAAAGCAGCAAAATATAAAAGTCACAAATTCACTTTATACCAGGAAATATCATATTTGTGTAATAATAAAATACCTGTAATACATGGAAATTTATAAAAACACTTCCATATCCATTAATGTTATTTCATTTTCATAACCATTTATTAATGATGATACCTATTGTTATCCTTATTTTATAGATGAGGGAACTATGTTTGAACTCAGCAATAATTTTTCCAAAGAACACAGTTAAGAGACGGTCCAACATCAGCACTCGAATCTGTCTGTATCAAAGTAATACAACTAAAGCTCCCCTTTGATATTGACATAATTGATATTGACATAAAATTTTACAATGCATTAAGAGTTTTTCTACCCATTAACTGAATTCATTCATTAGAATATTGTCCCTGCACTAAAAAAAAAAACAGTATAACTGCGGAAGCCAGACACAAATACATTTTTGTTATTGGTTACCACTGAGTCAATTCTAATTCATGGCTACCGTGAAGGTGATAGGTACAGTAAGAATAGCAGAGTGGAAAGACTCCTGAGAGTACACAAGAAAGTATTATCTTGAAAAGTTGGAACTATCATTGTGCCTTGGAAAATGAAAAGAGCTCTCATGGTACTGTGGGATAACTGTTTGGCTATAAATTGCCAGATTAGCAGTTCAAACTCACAAATTTTTCCTAAGAGAAAGATGAGGCCGTCTGCTCCTGGAAAAATTTACAGTGCCAGAAACGTTTGGAGTAGTTCTACTCTGTCTTACAGCATTACTATGAGTCAGAATCCACTCAATGGCAGTAGGTTCAGTTTTTATCTTAGAGGATCAAGAGAAGTTGAATAGGATTAAAGAAAGGGGTTAGGTCATCCAAAGAATAAATTGGGGTGTGTAGCAAAAGGATACCCAAAACATGTTTTCGGAGTATACAGGTTTGGTTAGTCAGATGATTTGGCTGAGGAACATACAAACAGAACACACAAACATTTGGAAGCATCTAGATAGTTGAAGGCCTGGAATGACAGGTTGTTTACCTCTCATGAGACTTTAATCAATTGCTCTTTGAGGAAGGCCTATGTGGGTCATAGAATTGTTGTATAAATTGCCAGTGGCAATCTTATCCATTGGTCTATGGCAGAGCCATTATTTGACCATGTGTCCTGTGTCCCAATCTAGTGCCCATTCCAAAAAAAAAGTTCAGTGTTTACATCCTTGTATATTTTAGATAGAGTGATAAGCAATGGCTTATATCAAATATATATATATGGAGAAGTTTTCTTTGTTTCTATTAAACTTCATCAAGTTTCTGATCAGTGATCTTAACGTCCTATGTTGAAAAGTCTGGGAACATGTGGGTCAGCATCACCTCTCAGGAGTTATTAAATTTCTCCCTGTTTTACTCAAACAGCAAAACTCCCCATAGTCAGAATAGACCAGTGGAATTCCTCAAGAAAATAAGAAATATTTTGGGGAAAAATTAGCAGAAAGTTGGGAGAGTAGATGTCAACAATAATATATCAAGGCAGAGATTTCTCCTTTTAAAAAAAATTAGGAACACATTTTACCTTGATGCTTTCTAAAGAAAATGCAATGGAATCACTCATAATTTTAGGAATCACATTTTCTCATTTCCTAAATGTTCAACACTCTGGAGCTGGCATCTTCTTTTCTAACTTCTTTCCTTCTCCTACTCTTCTAGTTTCGAGAAATGCCTTCATTGACATTAACATTGTTAGCAAACCATAGTCACAAATAAATTACTAGAATTTAGGGTGAAACACTATCAGAAATTTCATCTGAACTATAGGACCAATGTGCGTGCCCAGGTTTTTTTTTACTGAAAATATATTCCCTAAACCACTGACTGAGTTTTCAGAATAAGCAAATTAAAATAGTCTCATCGAATTTGTACTTGACTTGGAGAAGAACCAAGGAACTAAGTTGTTCTTTTGACACGGATGAAAAAGCTCATCTCAAAAATACCTGAAGCCACTCAAAAGTTCTAAAGTACATGAGCTCGGGGCCTAAGCCTTGGGAGATGTCCTTCTGCTGAGGCAGTTGAAGTGCTCCGTGGAGAATTAAATTATTGTCCATTTTCTTCTAATTTCACACAGATCTAATCTTAACCTTCAAAAAACACATCTCTTAATCAAATTCTTTGGGGGATTAAAGGGTGGAGGGAAGAAACTTTAATCATAATTTGTTTTATTTTTAGCTAAATTAACTCCCAGAGCCTTTAACAGAGCTGTGACTTCAGGGCTTCACGGAAGGCAAATTCAAAGGCCTTTGGGCCTATCAGTCCAAGTTCTTTATCTATTTTAGGGCTGAATTTGTTAAAGACTCAAACTCCAGACTCTTCGTTTTCATTACAATGCATATTTTTAACAAATCCTGATTTCTTTGTAATAATGCTTGATTTCTTTGAGATTGAGATTTAAACTGACTTAACTGAACTGACTACCATAGGTCACATTTAATTTTGCATGTTTTAAAAATAATTTGAAGACAAAAGAACTTTAAAAATTACAATGATGTTCATATTTCTCATTCTGATTATTCTTTCAGTTATATTTGTTAACTTGAGGAGACCATACTACCTTTTTAGGTCTCAGTTTCTGTTATGTAAAATGGGAGAAGAAAATATTAGATTTAATTAAGGGTTCTCAAATTTTGTTAGAATCACTGGACAGTGTAGAAAATACACACATGCCTAGGCATCAGCCACATTGAATTAATAGGTAGAGAGCACAGACCTCAGAGCTGACTTTTTACAAAAGCTTTCCAAGTAATTGTGGTAGCCTCCACTGACTGATGCTTTCTGAACTGCCATCTAGATATAAAGACCAGTAAATTTATGTCTCCTAAAGTAATAATGACATGTAACTGGATAATTCAGTTTCTTAAAGATTCTCTGACCCATTACTCAATGAATTGAAATTGATGGGAGTGCTAAAACTCCTACTTGATGAAAAGAATAGCAAACAAAATAGAAAGAAAATATAAAAATGGACGAAATAAAATTGAAGAATAGATGTGTTAAAAAGAAACCAAACAAACAAAACTAGGCAATGATCATTAAAAAAAATCCCTTTGACAAGAAGTAGAACATATTGCATTTTCAATAAAGTAACTAAGGTCACCTGGTAAGATAAACAAAGGCTTGAATTATAATATTTCAAGTGGCCCAATTAAGGAGTCTAAGTGATGCAAATTCTACATAATATTCTTAGACTTTCTGATCACAGCATACCATAAAGCACCACCACCCCCACTCTTTAACTAATCAAGAGTTTTAAAAATCAAGTATGGTATGTAGACTGCATCTGTTCAAGAACAATGGATCCCAAGCTTCTATAATGCTGCTCTTGACCAGAGTGTCCTAGCCAATACAATTCATATCCATGGCAACCTCTATTTTGGCTCAGACTGAGGTTTAGAAGGACTTCATTGCAAACTTCGGATGGAATAGACAGATTTTACTGTGGAGAAGGTTCCTACTCCAATAGGATCAACAAGCACCAATACTTATTTCTGTTATGAAGGATCTCCATGTAGCACACAAGCTTCATGATCTAAGCAGACCTCAGAAAGTATGTGTTGCCTGTATCCCCTATTTTTACTCCTATTTATTACCTGAGACAGTAGCCCTGGTAGCATAGTAGTTACACATTGGGTTCCTATCTATAAAGTCAGCAGTTCTCAACCACCAGTCACTCCTTTGGTGAAAAGAGAGGCTTTCTACTCTTGTAAAGAGTCACAGTCTCAGAAAGCCACAAAGAGAGTTCTACCCAAAGAGTTGATATCCACTTGACGGCAGTGAATTTGGATTTTGTTTTTTATTGCCTGAGAGTTTTGCAGACTTGAACATTGAAAGGTTTGACAAAACTCTCATGTCACTACATGGTATAGTAGTTACATAATTCCATGTAAACTTTAAGATATATAAGTGTAGGAGTGGAGTTTAGCCTGTGAATCAGGTCAAAGCGTGATGATGCCTCCTTGTAGCCATGACCTTCTCAGAAGGAGGATCCTGGGAACCTCCTTCTCTCCTTCTGTGTTCAACTTCCTGCTGGTGGGTTACTTTTAGATCTGTCATGGTCCTGTGATGGTCCCACCGCCATTGGATCCACACAATTTTTCACCCACCCGCCAGCGATCCTCCTGCATTTTGCATGTGGCTACATGAGTCTAAAGAGGGACCTATGAACTAGTATAAGACTTATGGATTTGAGTTGAACTTGGTCAGGATATTTTCTTGATATAAAGCTCTTTCTTTTTTTTTTGTTTTAAACGTTTTATTAGGGGCTCATACAACTCTTATCACAGTCCATACATATACATACATCAATTGTATAAAGCACATCCATACATTCCCCGCCCCAATCATTCTCAAAGCATTTGCTCTCCACTTAAGCCCTTTGCATCAGGTCCTCTTTTTTTTCCCCTCCCTCCCCGCTCCCCCCTCCCTCATGTGCCCTTTGTAATTTATACATCGTTATTTTGTCATATCTTGCCCTATCCGGAGTCTCCCTTCCCCCCCTTCTCTGCCGTCCCTCTCCCAGGGAAGAGGTCACATGTGGATCCCTGTAATCAGTTCCCCCTTTCCAAACCACTCACCCTACACTCTCCCAGCATCGCCCCTCACACTCTTGGTCCTGAAGGTATCAGCCACCCTGGATTCCCTGTGCCTCCAGCCCTCATATGTACCAGTGTACAACCTCTGCCCTATCCAGCCTTGCAAGGTAGAATTCGGATCATGGTAGTTGGGGGGAGGAAGCATCCAGGATCTGGGGGAAAGCTGTGCTCTTCGTCGGTACTACCTTGCACCCTGACTGACCCATCTCCTCTCCTAAACCCCTCTATGAGGGGATCTCCAGTGGCCGACACTTGGGCCTTGGGTCTCCACTCTGCACTTCCCCCTTCATTCAATGTGGTATATATATATATATAGATAGATATATATAGATATATAGATATATATCTATATATAGATATATATAGATATATATGTATATATACACACACACACACACATATTCTTTTTTTTTTTTTTGCATGATGCCTTATACCTGGTCCCTTTGGCACCTCGTGATCGCACTGGCTGGTGTGCTTCTTCCATGTGGGCTTTTTTGCTTCTGAGCTAGATGGCCGCTTGTTCACCTTCAAGCGTTTAAGACCCCAGACACTATCTCTTTTGATAGCCGGGCACCATCAGCTTTCTTCGCCACATTTGCTTATGCACCCATTTGTCTTCAGCGATCATATCATGGAGGTGTGCAGCCAATGATATGATGATTTTTTGTTCTTTGATGCCTGATAACTGATCCCTTTGGGATCACTCGCTCACTCAGGCTGGTGTGTTCTTCCATGTGGGCTTTGTTGTTTCTGAGCTAGATGGCCGCTTGTTTATCTTCAAACCTTTAAGACCCCAGTCACTATCTCTTTTGATAGCCGGGCACCATCAGCTTTCTTCACCACATTTACTTGTTCACCCACTTTGGCTTCAGCAGTTGTGTCAGGAGAGTCAGCATCATAGAGTACCAATTTAATAAACAAAAATATTCATGCATTGAGGGAGAGTGTAAAGCTCTTTCTTATGCATATATTCATGTCTCTGGATTTGTTTCTCTACTCAAACCATCCTAACACATGTGAGCACAATTTAAAATGGCTCCCGTGATAGTACATTTTTTCTAGAGTCAGAATAACTGTTATTATAGTAAAGATGCATTAGTCCGATTAAGGATGATTCATAGTGATAGAATGTGGACCACTTAATGAAAGCTATAAGAAGGCCGATTTTAGTACAGAATATTGGGGAAAGTATATGATATTTACAGAGTGTTCATTATATGCCAAACTATGTCCCATTCAGTAGGCTTCAAGGTGACCCTAATTCATGGTGATTCCACATGAATCAAAGTAAAGCAAATTGTGCACCACTGGGTTTTCAATGGGTGATTACCAGACCTTTCTTTAAATATACAACTGGTAGAACTCAAGAGTCTAAGATTTAGCAGCCATGTGTTACCTATTTGTTTCTTGGGGGATCCCTAAGGCATACTAAGTCCTTTTCATATTGGTCTCCTTGTTTAATCCTCATGACAACTTTATGAAGAATGTAATAACAACTAAATCTCACAGTTAAAAAGGAATGGGGTTTTCAGCAAGAAGTCAAACCTAGACTTTAAAAGTCAATATATTTAACATTTAAATCTATGATCCATTTGGAGCAATTTTTTTGTATCAGGGGTGAGGTTTAGGTTAAGGTTTTCATTTAATATATAGAATCTCATACCCAGATCTGGGGTGGAGAACTTAAGCCATTGAAGATTTGTTTTTTCACCATCTTGGTAAGTACTGGGTGGTTGAACTGCACCTCCCATTATTTGACCAAAGGGGAGAGGATTTTCTCTAATCTTGGAGCAAAGAGAGCTTAAGGAAAATACTGTTTGTGAAGAGGTTATGTATTACAGGTTATCACATCAGTGGAAAATGATGTAACATCTTGGACTAAGTTTCTCTGCCTATACTTTTGGGCATAAAAATTCAATAGCTATATCATATACTAATACTTTCCCTTTGATTCTATTTGGATTTTGGATCCACCTACTTTGGATATTTTGTCAGGAGAAAAAAGTTCCTGGAAAAAAAGACATCATGATTAATAATGAATAATTTGGAAAGGAATGCAAAAAATGATTGCACAATATAAGTATAATTGATGGCATTGAATCGTACATTATAAGTTGTTGAATTGGAGAATGTTATGTTGTGTATGTATTTTGCTACCATTTGAAAAATAATTATATGAATAACAATGAGTACAAGGAAGAAGAAAATGTTTCAAAATCGATTGTGGTGATAATTGTACAACTTTCATTTATATGATTTAACTATCGAATTGTATGATATGTGGATGGAGTACCAGTAAAAGTGTTTTAATAAAGCAAAAAAGGGAAACACACAGAGGCAGTTCTACCCTGTCCTACAGGTTAACATCAACTTGATGGGAGTTAGTATGTCTTGTTTTGTTTTATTAGGGGTTAAAGCACCTAGGTTAGTGCCTGGCACATAATGTAAATGCTAAGTGATACATGTTGTTATTTTCTTTATTATTGTTATATTAATAAAGTATTTTATTTGATATAGTGGGAAAAAGCAAAGTAGGTGAGACAATGTCTTACTATTATCACTTCAAAAGACCATCTAGGATGCATGACAACACCATAATTCAAATGGAATAATTCTTCTGCAGTCTTCCTTTTTCTTTGTCTAATTTCCACATACATGTGATGTATGCAATACCGTGGCTTAGGGCAGGCACTTATCATTTCTCAAAGTATAACATTGTTCTTCAACATGTTATAAAAAGTCTTGGACAATACATTTTCCCAATACAATATATTGTTTGATTTCCTGATCGCTGCTTCCATGAAAATTGATTGAAGAACCAACAAAATGAAATCTTTGACCAATTTCAATCTTATCATCATTTATCATGATATACTATATTGGTCTGTTGTGAGTATTTTGGTTTTCTTTACATTTAGTTGCATTCTATACTGAAGACTTGATCTTCATCAGTTAGTACTTCAAGTCTTCTTTGCATTCAGCAAATAAGGTTATATCATCTGCTTATAGAAGAGTATTAATAAGCCTTCTTTAAATCCTTATGCCATGCTCTTCTTTATATAGTCCAGATTCTCTGGTTATTTACTTATCATACAGACAAAATAAGCATGGTGAAAGGGCATAATGCTGATGCACACCTTTCCTGATTTGAAACTGTGCAGTATTCCCTTGTGCTGTTTGAATGACTCATTTTCCTGGTCTGTGTATATATTACCCATGAGCACATTTAAGTGTTCTGAAATTCACATTCTTCTAAATGCTATCAATAGCTTATTATGATCCACCCAGTGGAATGCCTTAGCAGAGTCAATAAAAGACAAGTCAGCATCTTTCTGATATTCTCTGCTTTCAGTCAAGATCCAGCTGTCAGTAATGATGCTATGCCTTTTTCTTAATTTAGCTTGTATCTCTGTAAATGTACTGTTGAAACTGTTGCTGAATTATCTTCAAATGAATTTTACTTTCATGTCATTTTAATTAAATTGTTCAATAATTTTTAAAATTCTGTTTGATCACCTTTCTTTGGAATGGGTACAAATATCATCCAGTTGGTCAACCAAGTAGCTGTCCTCCAAATTTCCTGGCATGCATGAGTGAGTGTTTCCATTGCTTCATCAGCTTTTTTTGTATTACATCCATTATTGAACCCTTGTTTTTTGCTAATGCCTGCAGTGTAACTGTCATTCAAAGTTGTTAAGGACTTCATGGAATAGTTAATATTTTGGATAATATTTCACTAAGCAGAAGAAATAGCATAAACTAATACTGAGTGGTGTAAATCAGCTTAAGACACAGTTGGGATGAAAAATTTTCTAAAATGATAACAGCTAGAGATGGGGTCAAATAGGTATCCTCCAAATATCCTGGCATAGATGAGTGAGTGCTTCCAGTGTTTCATCAGCTTCTATGGATTTTGCATCCATCGGTGGAGCCTTGATTTTGCTAATGTCTTCCTTCAATACCATTGGCTTTGACGATATTGAATCATATTGAACACCAATCAATTCTTTTTTATACAATGACCCTGTGTATTCCTTCCACCTCCTTTTTATTATTCCTGTTAGTATTCAACATTTTGTCCATAAATTCCTCAATAGTGTTCTATAGTCATATAAAATGGAGACAACTTGCTGAAGCGACATGATACTTTCCTGTACATTTATTTGCCAACTCATGATAATTTATATGTATTTCAAAATTTTAATTAAAAATATTTTGAAATGTTTGTTCCCTCAAAATAATTTGTAATTAAGCAAATATTTAAACATGTGTAACATTTAGTACAGCAATCAGATTTATAGACCTAACTTCTACAAGGAGAAAAAAATCAGCAAGAATACTTAAATACAAGGAGATGCATTCCAGCACTGATTATATATTGCTCTTATCCCCTACAACCTTGATTAACCCACACTAAGAGTTGTTAGGGTGTTTTAGGGGATTCCTTTGAACTCTATCTAGACCATAACTTCTACCAATCAAGACCACTTCAATAATTTCTTTCCAATCTGGGTACTGTTTATTTTATTTACTTGCTAACTTGTGTTAGCTGAACCTCCCACGTAATGTTGAATAGAAATGGCCAACATAGAACAAGTCTTACATTGTTCAAGCATCTTAAAAGAAAACATTCAGTCTTTCAGTATTTAATGAGACGTTATATATAGTTTTTTTTAACAGATGCGTTTTATTAAGGAAATTCCGTTCAATTCCTAGTTTGTTAAATGTGTTAACACGTGAAATCATGTTGGATTTTATAAAATACTTTTGCTGAATTTATTGAGATAATCGCAGCAGACCTGCTGGCATAGCAGTGAAACACTGGTTGCTAGCTGAAAGATCAGTAGTTTGAACACACCTCAGCCATTACATGAAAGAAAATAGCAGTAATCTGGTTCTGTAAATAATCAGAGGCTTGCAAATCTTTGGTGGGCAATTCTATTTTGTTCTACTGGGTCGTTATGAGCTGGAATTGACTCGGTGTCGGTGAGTTTCTGTGCTTTATGTTTATTTGGTTGGTTTTGTATTTGCTTGTTTTGGTCAGTACCAATAGATAATGTATGACTTCTGTGCTCTATTATATTAATATAGTGTATTACTTATTAATTTATTTTTGAATGCTACAACTATCTTACATGTTTTATAAATGTTGGATTTGTGTGTGAAAAAAAAACAGAAGAACAGCATTCTCTTTAAGTTGAATCATTCTTTTTCCTATAATCTACCACTCAACTCTACTCTATGAGTGCTCCAGTGTTTAATAAATTATGGTTAGAAGAACAGTAACTTAGTGGGTGGCTTAAATGTCAGAATAAAAATGGAGTGAATCTAGTGGAAGGCTAAGATGCCCAAGACAATAACAACAACCAGTATAACCATGGTGTACAACAGATAAGCATTGAAATCTAGCAAGACTAGACTTATTAGAACATTTTAAGTACATGTCAAGAAAACACAAAAATACTTGTGGGGTATGTATAAAGTATATTTTGAAGAAAATTTAAATAATATAATCTGGCAGAATCAAGATCAATGAAATGTATATTATGCATATATTTGAACATTACATATATACATGAACCATAGAACTGTGAGACCTGGGGAAGCATGGGTTATGAATATACTATGATAAATCCTATAACAGAGTGGTAATAAAAGTGCCATGGAAACTAAGAGGAGAGTGTAACTAACTCTGATTTAATTTGGTACAGATTTCATGAAAGAGCTTATATTTTATTTTAGGGAATATTTCATTAGGGAGAAGAAACAACATAACCAAAGACAGAGTAGTGTAAATAAGCTTAAGAAACATTTGAGATAAAAAAATTCATATAGGATTCCAGCTATAGATCAAGCCAGAAATTTTGTGAGATTGTGACTGCATTTATGTACAAGAATAGATATTTTAACTTATCTTATAAACAATAAGGAATTATTAGTTTTGACCCAAAAATTATATGATAATTTGAAGGGGCAGCAGGTGACTTGGGGAGAATACTCTGTAGCCAATGTGAAAGACAGATTGAATTTGGTGAGACTGTAGAATATGTATAAAGTGAAGCCTAGTCCGAAGCATAAAGTTCAAGAAAGTCTAATAAGATTGAGGGGACAAAGTTAATGGTGCTTCAGCGTAAACTTGTATAATATCAGGCTCATAATTCAATGAGTCTCTGTGTGTGTGTGTGTGTGTGTATGTGTGAGGCATAGCTTAGAAAAATGGAGGGTTTGCATGTTTAATGTAACAAAAGGAATAAAAAAACCACTGCCAATGAGTTGATGCCAACTCATAATGACCCTATAGGATAGTATTGAACCGTTTCTTTGAATTTCTGAGATTGAAATGCTTTAGAGAATACAAAGCCAAGTATTTCTCCCAGGGAGTGACTAGTGGCTTCACACTGTTAACTTTGTGAATTATAGACAAATGCTTCATCACCATACCACCAGGGATCCCAAAAAAATATCAGCAAAAATTTTATCACAGGCATTACTATGCCATATGTTCTTTGTAGTTAATTCATTATTCATTTGAAAATAGTAAACTATGGGACACACTTTGTATGTCAGTATGTCATACTATGCTGTCTTGTATGCTGCTGGGATGCTGTAATCTATGCCATTGGTATTTCAAATACCTGCATAGTTATATGGTGGGAAGTTTAGGTGAAATTTACATACTAGGAAAAAAGATCTGATTATCGACTGTTAAAAATAATTGGCCAATGAAAACCTTATGAATTGTAGCAGAACACAGTCTGTTAGAATGCCAGGATATGAGCCTCCTAAGTTTAGAGGTATTTAAAATATGGTTAGGGAAGATCTTCCTTCTCAAAACAGAGTCTACTTTAATGATGTAGGCAGAGCAAAGATTTCAGAGCATTCATTTGTTAATGTGGCATGATTCACTGTGAGAAGAAATACCCGAAAATATCCATTAACAATTAGATCATGAATGTACGAAGAATGAATCTAGAAAAATTGAAAGTCATAAAAATGAAGTGGAAAGTATTAATAATGATATCATAGTTATTAGTGAGCTGAAATAAATGAATATTGGCCATTTTAACTTGCTTTACTATGCCGATAATGAAAAATTAAAGAAGATGGGCATCACATCAATCATCACAAACAACATTTTAACATCTATTCTGAAATAACAACAGTGTCAGTGATAGGATATATAATATCCATATATCTACAAGGAAGACCAGTTAATATGGCTATTTCTCATTTTTTTGCACCAATCCCTAATGCAAAATATAAAGAAATTTAAAAGTTTACTAACTTCTAAAATTTGAAATTGATACAACACATAATCAAGCTGTATTGATAATTACACATTATAGTATTATGAAATTTGGAAACAAGGAAGAGGATCAATAGTTGGAAATCATGGCCTTGGTTATAGAAATAATGTCAGGAATTATATGATATAATTGTGCAAGGCCAACAATTTCTTTATTGTAAATATTTTTTAAACAAAATAAACTGTTACAATACACATGAACCTTGCTGTTTGCAAGAAATCAAATCAATGACTTCACCCAAAACAAGGCCAGAGGACAACTATTGATCATGTCATTAATTGCTCATATAAAAGTTCAAGTTGAAGGTTAACAAAATTCAAATAAGTCCTTGTAAGCCAAAATATGACGCTGAGTATCATATATACTCAAATATAAGACAAGTTTTTCAGCACATTTTTAATGCAGTTTTTGTGGTAAAATTGGGTGCCTCGGCTGATATTTGGGTTGGCTTATGCTCGAGTATATACAGTATACCACACCTGAGTTTAGGGACATTCTCAAGAATTGAGTTGATACGCTGAACACAAATGGCGGGAAACAAGTTGAGTTGTGTGATGTGATGATATAAAGCACATTAAACATGAAGAAAATAAAGGTAAAATGAAAGATAGAAGGACAAATGATTGCTAGAAGAGACTCTGAAACGTGGTCTTTAATGTAGAATAGCTTCAGTTAATGAAAGAAATTATGAAGTGAAATAACCGAATGTAAGATTTTAAGGATAACTTGAGTAAATAATGTAAAGTAGTATAATGAAATGTGAAAAGGCCTGGAATTAGAAAATCAAAAGGGTAAAATAGAGTTGGCATTTCTAAACCGAAATGAGTTATGAGTTGAAATATTACAGGACTCTACGGGGAAATATTGAATGACTCAGTGTGTTAGTCTGGGTAGACTAGAGAAACAAATTCATAGGCTCAAATGTGAATAAGAAAGAGGTTTATATACAAGAGCAGTTGAATATTGAGGAAATATTCTAGCCCAGTCCAGATCAAGTCTATAAGTCCGATACTACCCCATATGTCAGATACCAATCTATAAAGTCCTCTTCAAGCTCATAAAACACATGCAATGACGCCGAATGCAGGATGATCACAGGCCAGTGAGTAGAAAGTTTTTGGCTCCAGTGGCATTGTAAGCATCTCAGCACTGGCAGGGGTCTCCATGTGGCTTCTTCAGCACCCAGGGCTGTGTCCGGGTAGTTCTCCTCAGGGATGTCTTGCAGGAAGTCATGGGAGAGAGCTAGTGTTTCACACCTCTAAGAAGGAATACCGATTTCCCAGAATTCTCAGGAGAAGGCCATGTCCACACAGAGACCTCATTGGTTATGAGCTGATTGACAGGCTAGACTCCACCCCTACACTCTCAATGCTCAAATTGACAAATGATTATATTTTCTATCACACTCAGGCAACATCAAAATAAGCTGGAAAGAATACACAGATTCACTACACCGCATAGATTTGGGTGATGTTCAACTATTCATGGGGTAATGTATGCTCAAAACTGACAGTACCTAAGGAAAAGTCAGGTTTCACAGACTGATGGAGTATACCAATGGAGATGTTTTCCCCAGAAATGAAAGTTACCTGGTCACCTCATATGGAGAGATCTATATGTGTGCCCATTTCGAAGAAAGATTATCAAACAGAATGCAGAAATTATTTTAAAATGTCAGTAATATCACATCTAAGTAAAATTTTACCAAAGATAATTTTTAAAATAGTTGCAGTGGAGCAACATTGCGGCGAGCAGCGTTTGTCAGGCCGCCATGGTGGCCAGTGCCTCCATAAAACCCATCTTCAGCTGAAACATGAATGAGGCCAAACAGAGGATTTGCGAGCTCTACCATGCCTGGTATCAGGAGGTGCCAAACACTGTACACTTATTCCAGCTGAACATCACCATGAAGCGTGGACGGGACAAAGTTCGAGAAATGTTCATGAAGAACGCTCATGTCACGGACCCCAGGGTGGTGGATCTTCTGGTCATTAAGGGCCGTGGCTGGAGGATTTCTTGTCCAAGTTCTATGATTTCTTGTCCAAGTTATATGCTGGCCACGACCCATGAGGGGACCCAGTGGAAGGTGCACGTGGTGTTATAGTTTCAGAGCGCAAATAAACTTCATCTGTGGAGGTCAAAAAATAGTTGCAGTTAAAGGCTAAAAATTCTGTCTGGATTTAGAAAATGACATGAAATAAGGCATATTATTGCTTATGTAAGATGAATCTTGAGTAAAATAAGAGAAAAATACAAGGATATTAACTTGTGTTTCACTGACTATGAAAATACATTTGTGTAGATCATAAACATTATGGATAACACTGCAAACAACAGGAATTCTAAAACACTTAATTCACCTGATGTAGAATCTGTACAAAAACCGAGAGGTAGTCATTGGGACAGAACAAGATACTGTGTGGTTTAAAATTAGAAAAGTCTGTCTCAAGGTTGTGACTTTTCATCATATTTATTCAATCTATATGATGAGTGAATAATCTGAGAACGGGTCCGATAAAATGAAGATATTGTAAGAGCCCCCCAAAAAAGTATTTATTAAAAATTTTTAAATTAAAGAAAAATAAATAAATAAACATTGATAGCCTTGGAGGAAGGTTGCCATGGTGGGAAAAAAAGAAGAGGAAGATATCAAAATTGTGGCAAGGCTCATTAACAACTGTGATAATACTCTTGAAGCACTTAATGATGAAGATTAAAGAGTACAGCCTTCAGTATGATTATACTTCAACATAAAGAAAATAAAGAAAAATGAAATATGCATAACTAGACCAATAAGCAATATCATGGTAAGTGGAGAAAAGAGTGATGTCAAGGATTTCATTTTACTTAAATCTATGATCAATGCTCAGAAGCCATGAAATCAAATAATATATTGTGTATTAATTAAATTTTCTGTACAGGATTTCTTTCAAGAGTTAATGTAAAGATTTCAAATTGATGGCTGAGGTGGATCTGATTCAAAATACAGAATTTTCAGTCACTTCAAATGCATACAAAATCTGGGCAATTAGTAAGGAAAACTAAAAATTGCTACATTCCAATTATGGTTTTAGTGAATGGACTATATAATGGACTGCCATAAGAACAAATAACTCTGTCTTGGAAGAAGTATAGCCAGGATGCTTCTTAGAAGAGAGATGGTGACACTTTGTCTCAAGAACTTCAGATAATTTGTCAGGTGGAAAAACAACATCATGTTTGGTTAAATAAAGGGTTGGAAAAAAAAGAGGAAGACCCTTAAAAAATGGATTGACATAGTAGCTGCATTAGTGGACTAAAAAAATAGCAAAAGTATGAGGATAGTGCAGAACATGGCAGTGTTTTATTCTGTTGTACTTAGAATCATATGAATCATAACTCACTTTATGCCACTTAACAATAACATAATACATAAATTAGTTACACCAATCCTTAAGACAGATTATCTAGTTTTAAATCCAAATCTACCACATTAGGCAAGTTATCTATTCATTCTGTGCCTCGGTTGTCTTATTTGTAAATGAAGATGTTATTAACACTATCTTCATTGTATTTTATGTTGATTAAGTACATATATATTCCATATAGCAAGATGATTTAAATGTTAGCTGCTGTTCATGGTAACTCTTAAGTACTATGTCACTATTTACGTACAGCATTTTGTTCCGCTAACTGTTCACACAAATATATTTGGAAATCAAAGTTTTTGTCTGTTCCAGTAAATTCTATCATCTTTATGTGGCATCTACTTAATGGTTTGTTATAGTTAGGTTTATTGTGCCAAGTAGGCCAATAGGAACATGTGGATGGAGATAAATCAGGTCGCAATTTGATTGGAGGGCAATGAGATAAATGGCTCTGCAAGACCTGCCCCCTTTCTCATGTTCCCTGGTGATCTGACCAGAATTCTGTTGCTTTAGCTAGTTCTCTGGCTCAACCTGTGTGCTACATTACCTGTGGGCCAAGCCAACGCATGAATTGTGTTGCTAGAGCTTGATGCTCCTTCAAGACCAGCTTTACCACACTGCTGGTGTGTACATTGCTTGAGCTTGACGCTGGTGAATCCTGTCACCATACTTGAGTGTGAGATTCCATCAGGGTCTGCTTCCCGAGTTACTGGTTGTTGCTGATGCACCTTGCTGTCTGCTGCCTTTAGACAGATGCAGCCTGCCCTGCCAGAGGGAATACTCCTCTGTCTGTTTCCTTGATCTTGAATCTGGCAGCCCACATGAGTTGAAAGCCTTCCAGTATATTAACTTTTCCACAAAAGTGAGTTGAACTAAGCCCTCTGTACTACTCTGTGGACTAATGTGTTAGTCTGGGTAGACTAGAGAAACAAATTCATAAACACGCATATATGTATCAGAAATAATTTTATATACAAGAGCAGTTTAATAATGAGAAAACAGCCCACCCCAGTCCAGATCAAGTCCATAAGCTCAATATTAGCTCATATATCAGATATCAATATATAGAGTCATTTTCAGACTCATGAAACACATGCAATGATACTGAGTGCAGGACGATCACAGCCCAGTGGGTAGAAAGTCTTTGGATCTAGCGGTGTTGTAAGCATCTCAGTGCTGACAGGGGTCTCCATGTGGCTTCTCCAGCTTCCAGGGCTGCATCCGGGTAGGTCCATGTGGCTTCTCCTCAGGGATGTCTCCCAGGGAGTGAGCAGAGAGAGCGCGTGTGTGTGTCTCCCATCTCTAAGGAGGAAAATCAGCAGTTCACAGAATTCACAGGAGAAGGCCATACCCACACAGAGGTCTCATTGACTAATTCCAGATTGACAGGATAGGCTCCACTCCTATACTCTTAATCCTCAAATTGAGACCAGATTAGGTAGCTACCACAACTAATTAGCTATTATAATCCTTCTCATTGTCTAAACCTATCCTCACATATATGCAATCATAAGTGTTCTGGTTTTGTTTCTTTCGAGAACCCTACCTAAGACATGGCTTTTCTTGCTGTGAACTCTCAGCAAGTTGTATTACCCTGCTCAATTCAATATTGCCTCTAAAAGCATAAGTTGAAACAAAAAATAATTTTTTTCACAAAGTTAAAATATTGATGATACATATATAATGGAGGTATAGGCACATGAAATGTAAACCATTGAAAGATAAAATTAAACTATCCCTAACGGCTCTCCACTCCCAATTACAATGAAAGAAAGGGATTTTCCAATTCCAATTGAACACTTTTTGAAGAGATTTGCTCAGGAAAAACCAGTGATCTTGTGTATTGAGAATAAATTTAAAAATATATATATATATATATATATATATATATATATATATATATATATATCCTCTCTCTCCATGAAAGACTGTATGCATTTACATCAAAATTGGACATAAAATTAGTTGTACTTCAAGTAGGGAAAAAAAGCTACAGAAGAGAATAATAAGAGTAATTTAAATTATTACAAAAATTGAAATATAAAAAATGATGTAACATGGACAGGCACTGACTGAAAGGGCTATTAGAGAAATCTATTCATTTCTAACAGCAATAACTAAGGTAAACATCTTAATAATTTAGCATTTATTTTTCATTTAAGTTGCTTTACCTATATTACTTAGTTTTTATTTCCTTCATTGTAATGTTATGAGATAGAGGCCATGATGGTCTCCATGTTACCAATGAGGAAACTGAGGCTTAGAATGGTAACACAACCTTATTAAGAATCACACAAGTAATATGATTTTACATTTATACAGTCTGGCACTAGAGCCTATAATGTAACAATTGTATTCTCTTTCCTTCATATTATTTAGGGGATGGGCAAAGTCATTGATTAACTTTAGAGGTTTTTTTTAATTAAATAAGCATGCTCATATACATGTGGCCATTTAATAATCGCAAAAATGGGTTGTGAATGTTACAAAAACAAAAAACTAGAGGCCAAAAGATTTCCAATAAAATAAATCTCATCATCTGATCTTAAGAAAAGCAGAGAAGGAGAAAAAAAAGTAATGTAAGATAAAGAGAAGAAGGGGGTATAGGAAGGACAACACTAGTTAATTGACAGATCATAATTGAGGGAGAGGAATATCCTGGCTATCAGAGACTATTGTAGAGATGGTTAACCAGATTAAAATGAAAAATCTGACTTGATTGCTTAAAACTTTTTCATTTGATCTCCCTTTTGACACACTTAGAGTTTAATCTGTTTTTCAATATTTCCTGCATTTATTTTCAAAAGGGAGTTTATCTCTGTTGCATCATGTTATTGTTGGTAGCCTTCTTGATTCTTTGCTATGTATTTTTCTATGTATATGAAACCATGGGTGAAGCTATATAGACAATAACTAGATTAAGCGTTTCTGAGAGGTATAGCAGGGTGAGGAGGTAATGGAAAGCTAATATCTAGGAGTAAAAGAAGAACGAAAATATTTGATAACTGACTGTGGTAGCAACTGTACAACATTGTTTGGTATGACTGAACTATTGAATAGTATGATGTCTACATTATGTCCTAATAAAATTGATTGTAAAAAATCCAGTTGGAAAAAATTCTAAGCATATTAATAATTATCAAAAAGATGGATGTATTATACTCACTACTTTGAGAGATTATCTGGAATATTTTGAAAGCTTCAGTCATGTTATTTTTTAAGATATGTTCCTTACCTATAAGATGTAGAATGTTTGAAAGCCAAATAGTTTTCAATAGATATGCCAGATCTATTCCAACTAGATATAATGTAAAACAAACAAAATTCAAGAGTGTAATGCATGTTCCTTAAAATTTGAATTTCAAGTGTTCAAAAATGAGTACAATTATAGAAGAACTGAATAGCATAAATAACAATCTTAATGTTGTCAGCATAATAAAAGCACAGATATACTTTATGCTCCATCACATACAGAGTGTTTATTTAATTCACTATATATTAGGCACTATGGAGTCAATCAATTTCAAAGACTATATATCATATAGGCAATGGTATTTAATTAAAATACAATTTATAAATCAATAGCAAATCAAGATTTTTGAAGCTTGTTTAGAAATTTAAACACACATGCAACATTCCACGAAAGAAAAAGTTAAAATTAAAATTAAAAAAAACAAAAGTTATAATTCAAATAAGAAAATACTTGAAATTGAATTAAAATAAACACACACATCAAACCTCAAGGAACACAGAGAATGCAGACTATCCAGGAACGTATATAACCTTAAATACTCATATTAAAAATAAGAAAGACTTAATATTAATTACATAACTCTTTCACTTAAGAGTTAAGCCTATCTGTTACGGGGACATCAGAACCGTGTAAGAGTTAAAAATAATGTAGAAGAAAAGGAATTATAAATAAAAATAAAAGTAATAAAATATAAACATACATTGATAAACAAACACAAAATATGATTCATTTAATAGATAAATATCCGACAAGTTCCAAAGAAAGAGGAAAAATATTCGCAAATAATATTGGGGAGAGAGGGACGAGTTATATTAGTACATATTATGTAAACTTACTGCTATTGATTCAATTACAATTCATAGTAACCCTGTACGATAGAATAGAACTGCTCCATATGTTTTCTGATACTAAATCTTGAAAGGCACAGACAGCCCCATTTTTCTCCAGTGGAACAGCTTAAATCCTCAATTTGAACTGTCAAACTTGCAACCCAATATTTTACCCACTCTATCACAAAGAAAATTATCAAGAAAAATTTTACAATGATGAAATCAAAAACTTAGTCCAATCTTCTAGGAAAATATAACTTATAAAGATGCCAGTAATAATAAAAAAGAATCAAATTTCTACATATATTCCAACAAATATTCAAGAAAGAGATCATTTCTATCTTATACAAATTGTTTGATAAAACAGGTGTGTTGGGCGGGGGACACTCTTTATTTTGTGAACCCAACATGATCTTGATACCATAGAAGCTGATAAGAGAAAATCAGCTAAATTTTAAGGAACTGTTAAAGACAAGATGGAAGATAAAATTTCTATCTAGATATGCCAGTCTGGAATACCAAAGGATACATAACATAAGAGGAATTTTGAAAAGATCTTTTCCATGACCCAGTCTTCATGAGAAAGATTTGGGACAGGCCAGAATATCATTGAGAGCTTCCTTTGGTGATACAGCAAGATCCATTGCTAACAAAAACAGGTCAGAAAATAACGTTACCTGCTTCTCAACATCTTTCTTTTCTGCCAACCTTTCAGCCACAATAGTAGAAGCAAGTAGTGTGCATGTACCCAGAACACAGGAAAAATATGTTTCTTCTTCAGGTAAATTAGAAGCAAAATAATTCTGCCTCTTGGAGAGCAGTAGGAAAAATTGTTTTCCAATTATATGGGTAAGGTGGCTAGAGGACTATAAAAGGAAGTAAGGAGCTGGAAAGAAAAAGAGAAATCATTCAGAGGAGGGAGATGAAGAGAGCAATCCCATAATGTTGAGTATGAACTCCTGGACATACCCTGTTTCTCTGAAAATAAGACAGCGTCTTATATTAAGTTTTCCTCCCAAAGCTGCGCTAGGTCTTATTTTCAGGGGATATCTTATTTTTTTTCCCTGAAGAAGTATATGGTACACATTTATTGTTGAACAACACAAAAGGAAATTTATTACCTGTATATGGTACGGTAGTAGTTATTATCACAAACCAGCATAACCAGACAAACTGTGAATCCTACAGTATCAAGAATTTCTTGCTACTACCATTGTTTCCATGCACAACAATCTATGGTACATTTACTCACACTTCCTATCTACTCCAGCTGTGCTGGGGCCAACAGTGAGCTGCGTGGTAGCACCCGCCACTATGGTCCAGAGTTACGGTAGCTTTTGGGGGGGGCCTTATTATCAGGGAGGCCTTATGTTCAGGGAGGTCTTATTTTTTGGATGATGCCTTATATCTCAGCAAGAGGCTAAACTGTAAGTAGGTCTTATTTTGGGGGGATTCTTACTTTCGGGGAAACACGGTACTTCCTAACTGTGTATATAAATCAACAGTATAACTTATGCTTTGAGAAATATGGGGTAGACCATTTTCCAGGTCTCTCACAGGACTGCATATGCAGGACTGATTCATATAACTTCAAAGACCTTGAAAGCTGAAATGACATTGGATACACAGCCAAAAGAATTCTACTTTAGATTTACCTATTTTTAAAAAAAATGAACATTCAACTTAGAATTTAAACAAGATTTAGAGTGTCATAACATCATATTCAAAATATTAAGAGTACAATACAAAATTATTTGGCATACAAAGAAACAGGAAAATATCAACAACTCAAGGAAAAATAATTCACAAGTGGCAACCTTAAGATATTGGAATTATCAGACAAATAATATAAAGTAACCAATATAACCATGTTCCAAGAATTAAGAAGGCAAACACTCTTAAATAAATGGATAGACTCAGTGAATAGAAAATAAGCCTTCAGCTGAAGAAGCAAGATTATTTAGATGCATACTATGAAATAATTTTTATATGTTCATGTAATTATTAACAAAGAAACCACAAGGGAGATCCTTGTATGATCTCCACATTACAGATAAAGAAATTAAGCGTCAAAAAGAATCTTAAGATTTTGCCATTAAGATAACGAATTCCTTAGGAAATATTTTGTGTTGATACTTATTGCAATATTATAATTTATTCCTACATTTAAATATTTACTGTGCATTTTGAGCCTAGTGGCTTTAGTGCACATGAGATAACAAAATTAAAAGGTTAGAGATTCGTACACAAGTGAAGGAACTATTAATATAATAATTACAGTAAAGTGTGATAGATAAAATGATACATACATATACTAAGTGCTCTTGAAGCCTAGATGAAAAATGGACTTTGTTTCTTTGAGAGTAAGGTGAAGGTAAATACAATTTAAGATGAAGGATTACTTTTGAGCTAAATCTTGAGGAATAACGTTCTTTGGTAGTCACCAATCTGGTGTCAATTTAAGGATTAAGAGTGTAGGGGTGGAATCTAGGCTGTCAATCGGGAGATAGCCAATGAGACTACTATGGGCATGGCCTTCTCCTGAGAATTTTGTGAAATCTGGTATTTCCTCCTTCGAGGCAGAAGACACTTCTTTCTCTCTGCTACTTCCTGGGAGACATTGCAGAAGACAAGCCCCATGGATGCAACCAGACCTTGGAGAGACCCTTGCCAGCGCTGAGATATTTCCAATGACACTGGATCCAAAGACTTTCTACCCACTGGCCTGTGATCTTCTCCATTTGGCGTCATTGCATGTATTTCATGAGTCTGAAGAGGACTTTATAGATGGATATTTGAAATATGGGCTAATATCAGCCTTATGGACTTGATATGGACAGGGTTGGAATGTTTTCTCCATGTTCAATTGCTCTTGTATATACAACTCTTTCCTACACACATTTGAGTTTCTATGGATTTGTAACTAGTATACCTGAACTAACACATTATGGTACCTTGGGAGTGGGGTACTGGAGAAACAAATCATAAAGATGGAGAGATGTTTGTTTGACCTCTTCCTCGTGGTAGTGTTGCTTCTTTGGCTAGCCAGAAGTCAAATATATCCATGTAGTTTACTCAATTATTTTCTCAAAATAATATGGAAAGTTAAACTTTTGATTACTTTGTTTGGTTGTTGGTTTTGGTTATTCCTGTGTGAGATGTCAAAAATGAATGTGATTAATGTATACATTGAGCTCGGGGTAAAAATCGCCATTTGAATTCTCTGAAACCGTGCTGCTTAAGGAAAATGGCTGGCAGAAAGCCATTTTACAAAAAAGTCAAAATAGCTGACAGAAAGCATGGATCTGTTTTGATGCCTTCAGAGACCTAATCCCATTTTTTTTGGTATAAATAGGATAGTTTAGATAAGTATTTAGATAAGCGAAATAAAGGATTGAACATGACTGTTTTGAGAATTGAATTTACTCTCTGATTCTGTATTGTTTTTACTGATTTCTTATGCTTACTATTGTAGATATAAGGATATATACAAATTATTTCGGGGAAGTATGAAAATAGAGCTTGTAAGGCCACTTGCCTCGAGTCATTAATTGGACCATTAGATGGGTTTACGACACACCAGCAGAGATGGCTCTGAAAAGATAAGCCCCACCAAGGACTTTGGAGTACTCAGCCATTTGCATTCCAAGAGTCTGGCCTGGGGGCAAGCTGGACAGATTGAAGATAAAGAAAATGGAACCCTTTGGATTTGAAGTTTGAACTCTAATGGTCTTTGTCAGAGCTGTAAAGCATCTGGAGCCATGAAGAAAACTACTCTCTGGGACTGAATATAAAACGGATCATGTGAGCAGACTGAGAAGCTTGCTAGGTGACCACCTGGATCTACTTGTTAAGCGGAAGTGGGATAAATGTAACAGTAAAGAGACGGTTTGAATCTGTCCACTGACACTGATGGACATCGTTCACAGGAACTAGAGGAGAAGATGGGAGCATGTTGACTGGTCTGAAGTTCATGACCTAGCCCAAGGGGTCTAGGGTTGTTGAGAATTTGTGATGGGGCCATGGTCTAAGGCAAGGCGACCAATGGGCACCCTGGTGAGGCTAAGAGATGCAGCCTACATTGAGTTGACCAGAACCCAACCAGATGAAGAGATTTTTGAGCTTGTGAACTGGTGCATATTGCTAGTGAGTTTATGGATGGCCTGTCCTGATTTGACTTTGTTTATGGATGCGGATTTCACAAGGTTCCTACTGGAATGAAGATTCTTCACATTGAAGAGTATGATTATCTACTGAGAGCACTGGATTGATTTAAGGGGGAAGAATAGAAATTGGATACCCAAAATTTGGGGAATAAAGGCATGAAGTGGTTGGCTTACAAACTTTCATAGGTGGGGGAATATATTCGTAGGATTATAGGACTAAGGGAGAGGTGTTACGTAACTGCAATTGTTAGGCATAGATATTTTTGTTTTGTTCACTTACAGAATGTTGTGTTTAAATGAGGGTGGCACATATTGAATTGTATGCATTTTAGTTTTATTCTGTTAGGTAAGACATGTTTTTATTATTATTTGAGAATTATATTTGGCTAAAATTGTTAAATTGACAGGGGGTGGTCTGTGGTAGTAACCTACTCTGGTGTCAATTTAAGGTTAAAGAGTGTAAGGGTGGAGTCTAGGCTGTCAATCTGGAGATAGACAATAAGACTTCTGTGGGCTTGGCCTTCTTCTGAGAATTCTGTGAAATCTGGTACTTCTTCCTGGGAGGTGGAAGACATTTCTGTCTCTGGTACTTCCTGAGAGACATTGCAGAAGACAAGTCACATGGAGGCAACCAAACCTCAGAAGCTAGAGAAGCCACAGAGAGACCCCTGCCAGCACTAAGATGTTTCCAATGACACTGGATCTTCTGCATTTGGGGTCATTGCATGTATTTCATGAGTCTGAAGAGGACTATATGGATGGATATCAGAAATATGTGCTAATATGGGACTTATGGACTTGATCTGGACTGGGCTGGGATGTTTTCTCAATGTTCGATTGCTCTTGTATATAATCTCTTTCTTATACACATATGTTTGTCCATGGATTTGTTTCTCTTGTCTACCCAGACTAACACAGATACTTTAAATTTGATCTCCTAGAATCTAAGACCTAGCTCTTTCTTTAATCCAGTCCCTCTTTTGCATTTCAATTTTCTTTCCATTGAAGAGTGGAGAAGCATTTTCCAGGGAACAAAATTGAAAGGATACACAATAACATATTTGAAAATATATAACTAGAAATTAATGTGGTATTTTGGGGAAATAGAGAAATATTCATTGGGTTACAATATAAAGTATATTGTGGGGTGCTGAAATGTGAAAAATTAAACTGACAAGATAAGTTGATATATTATTTATAATACCTTTTATGCCCTGTCAGAGGATTTTTTATTTCTTCTGTTGGCATCCAAGAACCTTTGAAAATTTTGGAGCAGTTATATAGCAGTATCCGTTAATTTTTCTAATTGATTGAATAAATATTTACTCATTACAGCCTCTAAATATGGTAGTGTATTAGACACCAAATTAAAATGACAGACTTGATAGATAGTATAAAAATGAATTAGAAAAGGGGGAAGTGGAATGAGAAAAACTTTTAATCCTAGAAGGAAATAATGGCTAGGAAATGAGGCACACATTAAGGAACAGAAATAAAAATGGAGAAGAGAGAATGAATTAAAGGGAGATCTAGAAGAACAAATTGAAAGAATATTATGTAGTATTGAATAACAGGAAGGAGGGGAAAGAAAGATGAAAGTTTTCTAGTTTAGCAATCTGGATAGGCATTGGTGCTAAGGCATCCAGAATAAATCAACCATTTGAGAAATTCTCATGTCAACTGTCTTAAACACCAGTGAAAGAGGTATATGTATATAATGAAATTTACATCAACAAAATAACCCAGAACTTTGCAGAAGCAGGCAAGTCTAAGTAGATTCCAAGTCTGTGAGTTGGATATTGGGCTGGAAGCTTTTCTTGACTTATGTATCTGTGGTGGCTGAGGAACTCAACATCAACAGGAAGACAACTGGCTGGTTGATGCAATGACAAATAAATACAAGGTTAGAATGTAAGGTTTGTGACTGCAGACGTTAATAAATTCAAGTCTGGCAGGTTAGAGAGCAAGTCGTTAATAATTCCCAAGATTGGTAGGTAAAAGAACCAGTTGTGGATGAGCAAGCAAGCTTTTCTACAGCATCCACTCACATTGTAAGCAGTCCCCTCCCCCTCTCCCCACACAATAAGGAAACTTCTATTAATTTATTGGATGAAAGCTGTGTTCTGAACAAGGGTATTGCATCCCACCTGAAACTTCTTGCCCAATTGGTTGCTCATAACAGATATCACTATGGAAGTTATCATATTATGTCACATCAGGGGAGATTAATATGTCTTTCTATAATCATTTTATTGGGGGCTCATGCAGCTCTCATCACAATCCATATAAATATGTCAAGCACATTTGTACATTTGTTGCCATCATCATTTTCAAAACATTTTCTTTCTACTTGAGCCCTTGGCATCAGCTCATCTTTTCCCCCTCCCTCCCCCATCCTCCTTCCTTCACGAACCCTTGATAATTTATAATTTTTCTTTTCATGTCTTGCACTGACCGATATCTCCCTTCACACACTTTTCTGTTGTCTGTCCCCCTGGGAGGGGGTTATATGTATATCACTGTGATCGGTTCCCCCTTTCTCCCTCCACCTTCTGCGTACCTTCCTGGTTTTGCTACTCTTATTATTGGTCCTGAGGGCTTTATCAGCCCTGGATTCCCGGAATTTCCAGCTCTTATCTGTACCCAGGTACATGCTCATATGTAAACATATTTATATATAACGACAGGGAAATAGATCTATGTATATATCTTTATATGTTAAGTATCAAGGTAGCAGGCCTCTACTCAAGTACTCCCTGAACGCAAGAATATTTTGTTCTAATAACCTGGCATTCCATGATGCTCCTCTTCCCAACACGATCACTGAAGACAAAATGGATACATAAGCAAATATGGTGAAGAAAGCTGACTGTGCCAGGCTATCAAAAGATATAGCATCTGGGGTCTTAAAGCTTGAAGATAAACAAGCAGACATCTAGCTAAGAAGCAACAAAGCCCACATCTAAGAAGCACAACAGTCTGTGTGATGATGAGGTGTCAATGGGATCAGATATCAGGCATCAAAGACCCAGAACAAAAAATCATGCCAATGTGAATGAAGGGGAGTGTGGAGTGGAGACCCCAAACCCATCTGTAGGCAATTGGACATTCTCTTACAGAAGGGCCACAAGGGAAAGATGATCCAGTCACAGTGTAGTGTAACACCGATGAAATATACCATTTTCTTCCAGTTCTTTAATACTTCATTCTCCCCTTCCCCCACTATCATGATCCCAATTCTACCTTACAAATCCAGCTAGGATTACTATGTCTTAACTGCCAAACCACTGACACTCCTGATCCTGCCGAGTTAACACAAAATTTCAAAATGTATCATACCAATTTAGCATAATTTACATCAATTACAGTGGAATCTTTATGGATGATATTCACTGGTCTGTGCCTGTATGACAAGGAATTAGTAAATGCAGTATATTGGCATTTTGGGTCAGATTCTTATTTTTTATGTGTGCAGGGGTGTGGATTGGAGTTCTGTCCTGTGCATGATAACATAGTTGACAGCATCTGTGGCCTCTCCCCATTAAATAACAGTAGCACTTACCCAGATAAACAGCAAAAATGCCTCCAGAGACTGACAAATGTGCCCTGAACAGGGAAATCATCCCCACTTGGGAGCTACATTTGGTATGGTCATACCATTGTTAAAATAATGAACTCTTTAATATTCATTAGAAAATAGTCATCTCATTCCTCCCAAATATACCTCACATGCTCGCATTCCCCCATATATTATCATTGAGCATTGCCTGAAACAGCAGTCGGCATTCCAGTGTTGCTTCAGTGTCAATGGTCAAGGTCTATTATGATTGCCATTATCTTTGGTTGTCAATATTTTGAATATTAACTTTTAATCTTCCACAAAGGAAACCAGCATTTTATATCTTCTTATACCTCCATTTATGAGCTTAGCTTTGCCACCTTATCTCAGTCCAAAAAATTTTTTTTTCTTTAACTGGTGTTAATGGCTTCCAGATATTTATAGAGAACCATGTAACCTGTTCTCAATGCCTTCCCATCAAGTGTGTCTCTAGAAACAGAGGTCTTTTCATCTTTCCCTGCCAGTCAAAACTTGCCACTTCATCAATCATGTCTACAGCTTCTCTATGACTTCTCTCTCCATGTCCTCATAATTTAAAGCCTCTGATAGCTCCACATTGACTTGAACATCTTAGGTGCCATCTCATCAGAGTCACATAGTTTCATGACACAGTGTCTCTCAGAACACTCCTGGAAATAACACTGGTCACTTTTGGTTACTTTATCATATTGCAAAACCATGTCTAATATGAGGAAAGCTCATCTTCACACACACCCTGTTACTCAATCCCAAATAGAACCACATGTTCATATGTTTATGGCCAAAAATAATATGAGGGTTCACAGTGGTAACATTTCCAGGAAATTATCCCAAAGTGACCAGAGAAGAGCTGAACACTTCCCTTCCATTGTCCTATCTGGAAATGAAGTTCAATGAACTTTTCTTCTTAGACTTATACTCATCATATAGCCCATAAGTTCCCAGATTTATTGGGCCTACTACCCTATTTTCAGGAAAAAATATCTACTCAGTAGAAGTTAAAAACTGTTGTACTGTAGCCCATAATCTGCTTTTACAGCCCCCACTTGGATTATTCCAACACCCCTTCTAGGGTCAGTATCACCCACTTTGGAAAATATAGACAAAGCCAATGCACACATTTCAGGATATGCTTCAGGAAAGGTATATAAAGTATATACATTGGTATATAAGGTATATACATTGTTCAGACTATGTAACACCCCTAGCACCTTTCTATCTGGAACACCCTCTACCCTTGTCCTACCTAATTCCTATTCATCCTTTAATATTCATCTTAGCTACAACCTTCTCCAGGTGGCCTCTCTAAAACCCAATTTTGTTTGTAAAGCCTCCTGTAGACCTTGGACATATTTCATTAACCAGTTGCCTTTATCATTATGTCTTGGCATCACCACTTTGTCTCATACACTAGACTATAAATTTATCTTTGATGCAGAATATGTATTATTTATTTAACAAAATGTACTGCAGATCTATTCAGTAAATATTTGCTACACAAAAGAGAAAATAAATGGATTAATTCAGCTCCATTTTATCTTTATACTCCTTGATAGAAGTAAAAGAAATTACATTTTCTTAGCTTAAGGCAGTGAGCTTCATACATAACTGTTTACTACAATTAAACATATGTACTCACAAACATGTGAATTTCTGGGACTTTTTGGCCTGGCTCAGTAGGACTTGAATGTAAGGCATGTTACTCTTAGAACACTCCCAAGTTTCCATGGATTGTCCTCATTCCATTAAAAAATTAATATCTTAAGCAATATGGCAATAAGGACAAGTTAAAAGAATTATCTTTTTTCCATTTGGACAAGTTAATGTTGGAGATAGCTTCATTATAAAAAGTAATACTTAGATTAATTACTACATAGGAATAAACTTCCTCATATTTCCAATACATCATTCATTTTCAGAAGAAAGCCTGGATAAATTGGCTCATCATTTTCAGGGGATCTCAAGGTTTTAGAAAATTAAGAGGGCGCAACAATACTCTTGGTCCATTGTAAAGATTGGGAAACTGAGGCACAGAGTAAGGGAATCATTTGGCTTATTCAGTGATAGAGAGGAACTCAAACTCCTAGACAAGACTTCTGACTCATAGATAAGCATAGTACCAGCTAGAAATTGAGTAGTCTTTAATTTTAAATTCTCAGACAATGTATCACCATGGAAAGAGTCCCTGGTGGTATAAACGGATAAGAAATCAGTTATTAGATGAAAAGTTGGTGGTTTGAACCCACTCAGAGGTCCTGCCAAAGATAGTCATAGAGACCCATTTTTTGAAAGCCTTGAAAACCCTAAGGAACAGTTTTCCTTTGCACACATGGAGTTGCTACGAATTGGAATTGATTTGAGGGTAACTTAACTGCAGTGTAATACGATAAGAAAATACTTTAAAAGCGATGGATAGGGGATTCTTTTGAACATTTCTCAGACCACATCACAAAGAGAGAAAGCTTCTGTTCACAAATGCAGTTTTTAAGTGCCATCCAGCCAATTCTGACTCATAGCAACCCTATAGGACAAGGTAGAACTGTCCCCCTATGGATTTCTGAGACTGTAAATATCTACAGGAGTAGAAAACTTCATCTTTCTCCTTCAGAATTGCTGGTGGCTTCAAGCTGATGATCTTTTAGTTATCAACCCAACATTTAACCTACTATACCACCAAGGCCATTTAAGAAAGTAGCTTAATATAGTGGAAATAACCTAGTCACTGGAGTTAGAAAGAACCAGACTCAAATGTCTCAACTGCTTAGTAGATGTTTAAAAGTAGATAAATTACCTCTATGAATCTTGCTTTCTTCATTTATAAAATGGAAATCATATGATCTCTCTCTCGCTCTCTCTCTCTCTTTCTCTGTAATGGTAAGTATCGTAGAAATTTTTGTTTATAAAGATTCTGGCACAGTTACTGGCATATTTTAAACTCTTAGTAGATGGTAGTTATTAGCAGTATTATTTGTCAGACAGAAGTATATTTTGTCCACCAATATCAAACATAACTTTCAGTATACTAGGTTACCAATGCCTATAAAAAGATGTCAACTCCCACTTCTCTCACCATAATTGTATTATGCCTAACAAGTGGCAAGCATCCCAAGTCATTCCTTGGCAATCTAATGGGCATCTTTCTACTAGTGTAGTACACATCTCTTCTCTAGAAAACTGAAAGCATTTGGGAGTTGGAAGTATGTATTGGGATGAAAAACACCAAATCCTTGATTTACTTGAGGAAGAGAAGTTCAAGCAGTGACAGAATAAGAACATTACTGTAAAAATATTTAGGAGTAAAAAGTGCTCTCCACAAAGTCAGCTGTGAGTACAAGAGTCAGTGCACACACTGAAAAAAACATTGGTCCAGAAAACCTGGGCTTAAGACCTGGAGCTGTTATTACTGAGCGGCATAATTTTTGGAAAATCACTTTATTCCAAAGGGTTTTATTTAGCTCACTATTTTAACCAAGAACCTAGGATAAGGTCACAGTAATACTCTCCTAAGTGATTCTTGTTCTCACTTTTTATGACACTAAATAAAGGTATAAGGAAATAAGACCCATGAAATAAAGGAAATGAAAGTATGGAGGAGTTTTTATTTGTTTTTAATAGTTTGTTTTCCTGTTTTTGTTGAAAATATACACAAAAGAGCTTACCCCAATCCAATGATTTCTTACGTGTACTATACAGTGAAATTGAAGAAAAATTTAAAATTGTACATCCATTTGCAATTCTCTTTTCAGAGGTGCCTTGAGAACTATGCCTTAAAAAAAACTGTCTAGGTGACATTAAATTGACAACCACAACTTAAAAGGTTAGATAGGATACAAAGGCTGCAATGAGACTCATGGAAGCCACAACATTTAATTGAACAGATGTGTTCATACTGAGCTCAGCATTCCTAGGAATGGTTTTAGCAGAATCTTCCAGATTAATTTTCCAGTGCTACAGTCAAAGACCAACACAGAACTATAAACAGAGAAAAAGAGAAGCACTGGATTGGAGTCAGATAGTTCTAGGACCATGTCTAGAATTATTTGGTTTTTGTTTGTTTATTTGTTTCCCACTTTTATTTTGTATGATTGTCTGCATTTGAAATCCAGGATAGGTAAATCTATAGAGAGAGCAAATGGATTAATAAGTACTTAGGGGCATGTCAGGGGAGTTTGGGAGGAAATGGGGAGCTAACAGCAATGTGTAGGAGGAAGACGAAAATGTTTCTAATTTGATTATGTTGATGATTGCACAACTTTTCTTAATCTGATTGAACTATTCAATTGTATGATATGTGAATTACATGGCAATAAATCTATTTTAAAAATTCAATGGAATATTATAAAGCTCTAAAGAGAAATTAAATTATAATCCATGCTACATAAATGAACTTTGTAAATATTATGTACAATGAAATAAGTCAGATATTAAAAGTTATATACTATTCCACTTCTATTAAATATCTACAATTGGAAAATGTGTACAGACAAAAGTTTTTCAGTGATTACCCTGAATGGAATGATGGGGTGATGGAGAATGTGAAGTTCAAGGAATACTAGTTTTTATTTAGAAGAATAACAAACTTTGGAACTATGTAATGGTGACAAATGTCACTGAATTGTCCACTCAAAGTTGGTTAAAATAACAAAAAATAGATAGATATTTTATCATAATTGTAAAATAACAAAAAATATAAACCTATGCATCCATTTGGGGAAAACTGACATCTTTACTAAGCTGAATATCCCAATATATTAAAACACAGTAAGCCTCTCCATTTATTGACATCTTCAGTTCCTTTCATTTGTATTTTGTAGCTTCCAGAATACAAGCACTGTGGATATTTTATATGTTTACATTTAAGTATTTCATTTTTGAATTACTATAAATGGTTATATATTTTAATATCAGTATTTGTGTGTTTATTACCAATATTGAGAAATATAGTTGATTTTTATGTTAGAAGAAAGAAAACAACATTATTGAAAACTAGTGAAGCTCAAATAATAGAGAAACCTTTTGTTTAATAGATTTATTGTGCCAATGTTAATGTCTTATTTTTGACAAACGTGGAGATGTAACGAAAATTGTCATTATTAATGATTTTGTAGTCTGTGTTCTCTAGAGGAGCACAATCAGTGAAAGATTAAAGAATGGCTCATACTTGTGGGAACTGGAAAGCCCCTAATCAGTGGGTCAGGCAACAGGCTGCAGACCTCTGGTCCAACATGTAGTTGCATGGGCAGACAAATATAAAATCTGCTAGTCAGGAAGCAGATCTGAGCTCCTTTCTAGTTCACAGGATTTTTAGAGGTTGGTAAATTCAAAATCTGTTTATCAGGTGGCAGGCCAAATATGTCTATAGGCTTATATTTTAATAACTGGAGCTCAAGTAATGAGAAGAGTGCAAGCATAAGAAAGGTGCTTTGCTAGAGCACATATTTATGTGCTGTAGACAGACCATATTCTCAAGAAAGCTTTTCTTTCAGTGTATTGGTTGCTTTTATTAGATCACAAGATGGAAAATGGTATTGATCAAACCATTGAGAATAACAGTCTAACCAAGTTAATATATAACATTATCCATAAAAGAATCCTCAGGAACTTTATGTGTCATCTTTGTAACTTTTCTGCAAATCTGAATTTTGACTTATTGCAAATAAAGGTTAATTATATTTTAAATTATCGGGAAATTGGGGCCTTATAAAACTAAAAGTTCCCCAAAGTACAGATAGAATATTCTTTAAGTAGTATTCGCCTAAGCCTTTTACCTAAGAGACAATATATCATACTGACAGTAGCATATATTCTGGCATGATATATCCAGGGTTCAAATCTAGACATTTGAACATTTCTTAGTCATGACTCCATGTAAGTTATCTGATTAATCTATACCTTGATTACTTCATGCAAAAATGCAAGTGCTATTAATAGCATCTACCCCATAGTTTGTTATGGAATTTAAGTATTAAGGCTTAAAAATATGTTAGACTAGCCTGGAATGTATTAAGCAGTATAGAAATTTAGTCATGAATTGAATGGATAGCAGGAGGTGGTTATTATGTAATGGCATTCTTTTTAGTATTGTGTCATGGAAATGCTGACCTCACTTTAACTTCCATCCTTTTAACCCCTTGAAAATTATTTTAATGTGTGCTGCTATATAAAGTTCAAGATTTCCAGCCCTGCAGTGACTTTCAAAGCTTCTGCCTGTTTACAGGCATAAAACAAATTTGCAACCAAATCATCCACTCTTTCCTAACTGCCAATAATAACGACTGCCATATTAGTGTTCAATACAACTACTAAAGGAAACCTTGAAACCTAAGAAGCTTTGAAACACCAGTCAAACCGTCTTCCACAGAAAAATATTTAGAATACAATCAGAATAAAGAGATTGATATATATATTAATGATATTGTCACATATCTTAATACATATTTGTATTCTTTTGTTTTTGAAAACCTCCTTATACTTGTCTGCTCTAAAAATATGTACTTTCCTTTAGAAGAACAGGGAGAAAAGTCAAAGAGTAAAGGAACAGGAAAATGGGAGGGTAATGCATCAGACCAGAACTGGTTGGCAACATTACACAGTGACAAGATCATGGCCTAATTTAAGAAAACCCACATCAAGGTAAACAGTGTCGCGCGCTCAGTCTCGCCAGCAAGAAGGACGCGCCACAACAGGATTCTTCCACAGGCGTTTAATGCGGGTTCGATTTGCAGATGCTGAAAAAGACCCCGAAGCCCCAAACTACTGCTGCTTATATGCGCTCTATGGGGACGTGCTGTGCATTGATTGGTGCATTCGCCAGAACCCTTATTAGCATACTCCAGGGTGGAGTTATGACTACGTCATCTAAGCAGTGCGCATGTGGTTGTTTACCACTTAACTGGGCCACCGCCCTGACTGCCGGGCGCCATCTTGTAATGGCGGCAAGAGCTGCGGCTTCCCACAAAACAGTAAACATTGAACTTTGTCACATTGCCCACAGCATAGAACTGAGATTAGAATCAAAGTGTTAGGATGAAACATCTTGGAAATAAGGCTATATAATGCCGTTCACCTGATTTGACACACAGGGAAGCAAAAACTCAAAGATTCTGATTTAGCAACAGAGTTCAGATGATTTTGCTTTGTACATTTCATTCTAATTTATTGAATACCCATCCTATGCTAGATGCTGTATTTTCTTGATCTGCTTTACTTCATTTCATTTTCAAGACAATCCTAAAATGTAGTAACTAGATAGAAAGGCCAATAGATATCAATTTTACAGATAACAACTAAAGTGCATAGGTGAGGAAATATATCCATATCACCCAGTCATCTCACATATATTCTTACTTGAGGGCAGTGACCAAGTAAGGCTTTTTAAGGATGCCAAACAAGTCTCATAGATTTTCCTTTAAAATTCACTGTTGGGAACTCCACCACAAGAGAGGGTTGCCACCCCATCCTGCCCTCATCTATGCAGGCCCAGCAGACTGCCAGATACACTTTTATGAGTAGTACCATTCACACTTACACCATATTTCAGTAGTTCTCAAAGTATATTCTAAGAAACACTTGCATCAGAATCTCCTGGAAGACTTAGTAGCTATGCAAATACTTGTTCATACTCCAGACCTACTTAATGTGAAGTCACCAAGGTGAGGGTGACTTCAGATTCAGAAACTGAGAATCTGTATATTTAACAAACTTGCAGTGTACAATGAACAATGAAATATACTAAATAAAAAGCCATTGTTATAATCCCTCCTCTGAGCTACTAAGCAAAAAGATCAGTGGCTTGGACTTACCAACCAATCTGCAGGAGAAAGAGGTGGGAATCTGTTTCCATAGAAGTCACAGCATTGAAAACACTATGGGGAAATTCTCTGTGCCATAGAGTCACTATGAGTGAGAATGAACTGGACAACAGTGGGTTTGGCTGATTTTCGCAAAGAATGGCTATATAGATTGTATCAAAATTTCAATAATTTATTCTTGTACCAAATATTTCCTGATAACTTAAAGTGGGCTTTATGAGATAGATAATGCATGTCTCAAGGAGCTCCTGATCAAAGTGAGTAACAGATACGTAAGCAAATGACAATATAGTAGAATAAGTTCTAGGATAAAGGTGTGTGCAAAGCTCCAAATCTAACTATACATAGGTGGAATTAGGGAAAACATCCTGGAGGAAAGTGTCAGAATATATTATCTCATCCCTAGAATATATATCATCCATAGAACTTCATAGATGACCCCTCTGCCTGGACACATCCCCATTGGTCTTGCTTCTCTTCTACTCATTATATGAGCAGATTTCAATCTGGTACATAGTAGGCCAAGCATAACGATCACTACTGCTTCTGATATTACCATATAGCCAGTGGCAGAAAGAATGGTAACCTGACTGAACATCAGGAGACTTGGGTTGGCATACTACCCTTTCCATTTTTGTGCTATTTAGTCAACAAATAAATACTGATTTACTATAAAGTATCAGAAATTCTGTTGAATACTAGTATGAAGATATTTAAAATATATATACTTGAATGATTTATGCAAGAGTCATTAAAGTTAATGATGCAGAAATTGAAGAACCAGCAACTTCCGTCTGAAATTGATAAAACATGCAATCAACATGTATTGATAATTATTAGATATTGGAATGCAAATGTTGGAAGCAATGAAGATAAGGTCTTGCTGATAGAAACAAAACTGGAGATTACCAGAGAATTTTACAAGATCAATAACTTCTCCATAGTAAGTACTCTTTTATTCCAACCAAATGGCAATATACACATGGACTTCTTCAGATGGAGTACACAGAAATAAAATTTATTCCATATGTGGAAAGAGTATTAACAGCTAAAAGGAGGCCAGGGGCTAAAACCTGGAACAGATCATCAATTATTCACATGTAAGTTCAGGCTGAAGCTGGAAAAATTAAAACAGTGCATGAAAGTCAAAAGGTGATCTTAATTATATCCCACCTGAATTTTGAGAACATCTCAAGAACAGATTTGATGCATTGAACACTAATGACAGAAGGCCCAATGAGATGTGGGATAACATAAATAAAGCAAAAGGTGATTAAAAATACAAGAAAGAAAGAAAAGATCCAAGTGGATGTCAGAAGAGACTCTGAAACTTGCTCCTAATTGTAGAATAGCTAAGCAAATAGAAGAACTGATGAAGCAAAAGAGTCATATAGAAATTTTCAAAGGGCAGTCCAAGAAGACACACTAAAATATTATAATGGAATGTGTAAGGGCACAGAGTTAGAAAACCGAAAAGGAAGAACATTGTCAGCATATCTTAAACTGAAAGAACTCAAGAAAAATTTGAAGAGTAAACAAATTTATCTAGGAAAAACTGTGGCCAGAGTGCTCCCTAAAGGCAAGGATGATGAAACTTTGCCTCCTGTACTTTGGACATGCTGTCAGGAAAGAGTAGTCCCTGGAAAGCGACATTATGCTTGGTAAAGTATAGGGATAGTGAAGAAGAGGAGGAGTCTCAACAAAATCTATTGACAGTGGCTGCAACAACTGATGCAAATATAAGAACAATTATGAGGATGGCATACAATTGAGTAGGGTTTCTGTAGTCTCATGGTGTCCTTATGAATTGCAACCAACTGCATGACACATAGCAACAGCATACAGAAATAAATGGGAATGTATTTCAAGAATCACTAATAGTAGTTTGAAGAGAAGATGAGAAAATAGATATGAAAATTCTCTACAAACAATTGTTATATTAGTAATCCTTATAAACATGTACTTATTAGAACATATAGTTATTAAAACATTAATACATAACCCCACCCCACCCCCCACTCCCCAGGGGGATGAACAACAGAAACCATGGTGGAAGAGAGACAGCGGTTGATGTGAGATATGAAAATAATGATAATTTATAATTTATCAAGGGGTCACGAGGGAGAGAGGGAGGAGGGAGGGGAAAAAGGAGTTGATACCAAGGGCTCAAATAAAAAGTAAATGTTTATAATATAATGATGGCAATATATTTACAAATATGCTTGATAAAATTGATGTGTATAAATTGTTATAAGAGCTGTAAGAGCCATAGAGCCACGAACTCCTTGTAGCCTTGTGTGTGTGGACCTTTACATTTGTTCAAATGATGTGGTCTGTAAATTTTGTTATTAGCTTTTTTCTTTAAAAGTTCTAGAAGTTAAATAAAATAAAGTTCTACGGGTTAAGAAAAAAAACATAGTTATTAGAATTAGAGAAAATAATTGAATCGCAATGTGTCTCAATTTAACTTCTGGGTACTTTTCCATTTAAACAGTTTTGCCTCAATTTCCTTTAAATTAGCATTTCAAATGTGTTTCAACTCTCATGCAAATAAATCCACCTCAAATTCATCACCTACTTGAAGAATCCTGGAAAGCTGAGAAAATGTAAATTGATTTTGGGAATTGGAATAAGGCGAGAAATTATACTTTACTTCAGATGGATAAATTTATGATGGCAAAACCCTATTCTAGATGCTGCTATTAGGTATGTATGTGTGATCAAACCAAATGGCCTTAAATAAAGAATACCATCCATAATGTAGTTGGGTCTCAACCAATAATGTGAAGACTTAAGAGATGATAAGAAGCTTCTCTAAGATATGAAGTTAGTCAACCACAAAAGGACAAATATTGTATGAGTCCATTACTCTAACAATAAACACGAAAATGAAGGCATCCTTGTGCTCCCAGGTCAAGTAATCTTCTAATGTGGTCTCCCAAACAAGGAGGTAGAAATCCTGCCTACTGCACATGAACCACATATCTTTAAAAAACCACTTCAATGGTGGAGAGCTCACCTCAGCTGGAATCAGTTTTTCAAGATGGGGATAGAGGTAGAAGACCATTCAGTTGCTGCTGTACAACATTGCCCCCACCCCCCAAATCCCTTATTATACTTGCTGTCTCTATAGGTCCCGTGATAGTCCAGGATGACTAGAAAAACAAATTCACAGACACCCTTATGTGCATAGGAAAAACCGTTATATACAAGAACAGTGGAATATTGAGAAAACATCCCAGTCCATTCCATATCAAGTCCATAAGTCTGATATTAGCCCATATGTCTGATACCAATCTATAAAGTCCTCTTCAGATTCACGAAACACATGCAATGATGCCAAATGCAGGAAGATCGCGCACCAGTGGGTACAAAGTTTTTTTGATCCAGTAGTGGTGGAAGCATCACAACTCTGACAGGGGTCTCCACGTGACTCCTCCAGTTCCCAGGGCATGGGGTCTATTAGTGTAGTGCTATGTGTCTTATTAGTAGAGCATCTCTCATCAAGGTAGCAGCAAAAAGAGACTGTCTCCTGCCTCAAAGGAGGAATACAGGAATTCCCAGAATTCTCAGGAGACGGCCATTGTATTAATCTAGGTACTTTAGAGAAACAAATCCACATAAACTCATATATAAAAGAGAGTTTTATGTAAAGGATAAGTGCACATCAAGAAAATATTCCAACCCAGTGCTGCTCAAGTCCACAAGTCCAACATTAACCCATATGTACAACACCAGTCCACAAAGTCTTTCTCCATCTCACAAAACAGACACAACATTGCCGACTGCAGGAGGAAAGCCAAGTCAGTAAATGTGTAAACATCTCAGCGCTGGCAGGGTTCTCCACAAAGCTGCTCCAGCACCCAGTGCTGCATCGGGGTAGGTCCATGTGACTTCTTCTTGGGGGTGTCTTGCAGTCCCAGTACTCCATGGCACTCAGTCTGGGTCCCCAGGATACAAGAAGCCCAGGTCAAAGTGGTCCATTCAGTGCATACCACAAAAGACACTCATCCGTAGTGTCTCTAAAAGCATTTTAAATTATTCTTCCCCCAAACAGGAGATCAGTCCTTCCTCTTATCCTACTAATAGGCATGCACTGTGTTGCCCGAGATGTATTTGCTCCCTTTTCCCTCCGCTATGTTGATTTTCCCATCTGTATCCCTCATTCCTCTGGTAGGGCTTTCTACCTGTCCCGGTGTGGTGGGGGTGGGGGGCTTCATTATGGTAACCACTCTGTAGACAATATCCCCTTACCCTCCCTTGACCAGTTGATCCCGGTTGATGTGAGGCACCCCTGGCCAAGTGAATTTCAAAATATGTACTTATAGCAAATAGTGTATGGTTCATAGGCAATTGTCAGGCTCTCTACCAGGCTATCTGTCCCCCCAGATAGCAGACTGGATGCCCTAAAATCCTGAGCTTGTGCCTTTTTTGCTCCGTATTCCTATAGCTGTTGACGCATACTGCATTTGTCCTTTGTGAGTGACTAATTTCACTCAGCATAATGTTTTCCAGTTCTCTCCATGTTGTGAGGTGTCTCATAGTTTCATTGCTGTTCTATATTCCTAGTGTGTAGTATTTCATTGAATGTATATACCAGATTTTTTAAATCCAATTTTCTACTGATGGGAATTTACGCTGGTTCCACCTTCTTGGTATTGTGAACTGTGTGGTAATGAGTATAAGGGAAAAAACATCTGCTTGTGATCTGTTTCTTATTTCTTTGGGGTATATTCTCGGTAATGGTATTACTCGATCATATGATATTTCAGTTACTGTTTATGCTAGGTATCGCCCTATCACCTTCCACAGTGGCTGCAGGTATTTACAAGCCCACAAACAGTGAATAAGAGTTCAGATCTCACCACGCCCTCTTCAGCATATGTTGTTCTCAGTTTTTTTAATTGTGCTACAGGTATGGGGTATTAGTTATATCTCATGGTTTTTCTGACTTGCATTTCCCAGAGGGCTAGTGAAGGGTAGTATTTCCTTATGTGTTTATTAGCCATTCAAGTGATGCTTTGTGAATCATCTGTTCAGGTTCTTTGCCAACCCACTCGAGGGGTTATTCATTTTTTCTTGTTGGAGGCATGTAAAATAATTTAATAATTAGTCCTGTAATTCCTTTGTCTGTTATGTTGTTACCAAATATCTTTGCCTAGTCTGTGTGCTTTCATTTTTCTCTTTTAATAAAGTCTTTTGATGTGCACAAATATTTTACTTTCAAAGGTCCCACTCATCTATTTTGTCTTCCACTGGGTGTTTTCCATTGTTCTCTCTGATAACCCATGTATTCCACATACCAGGGCCCTTGCATCTGTTCCATATATTCCATATACGGGGGCCCTTGCATCTGTAGCTTTGGGTTTTACATAAGACTCTTTGATCCACCTAGAGTTTGTTTTTGTGTGTGGTATGAGATATGGGTCTTGTTTCATTCTTCTGTATATGGTATCCAGTATACCCAGCACTGTTTATAGAAGAGGCCATCTACTTCCTATTTAATGTAACTTGGGCCTTTTTGAAAAAATGTGTTTTCTGTATGTGGATGTTTTCAATTCTGGGTTTTCTGGCCTGATCCGTTTGTCCAAACATCTTTCCTTTTACCAGTACCAGGCTGTTTTTGACAACTGTGGCTGTGTAGTAAGTTTTGAGGTCAGATAGTACAAGACCACATACTTTGTTCTTCTGTTTGAGGAGTTCTTTGCCTCCCTTTCTATATGAAGTTGGTCGTCAGTTTTTTTAAAGAGTGATACTGGAATTTGGATAAGGATTACATTAAATTTGTAGATTGCTTTAGGTAGTAATGACATTTTCACAATAATGAGTCTTCTGATGCACGAACTGGCTTTTCTTCCATTTGAGCAGATCCCTTCAGATATATTGTAGTATTGTTTGGTAGTTTTCTTTGTACAGATCTTCCCTTAGGTTTGTTCCTAGGTATTTAAGCTTTTGCATTCTTACTATGAATAATATGTTTCCTTGATATCATTTGTGGTATTACATCACTGGCATATAGGAATCCAATTGATTTCTGATTGTTAATCCTGCTACTCTATTAACTCTATTGCTCCAGCACTCCTATTGTGTACATCTGTGGCAGTTACATAATCCGGTGTCAATTTGAGGATTAAGATTGTAGGTGTGGAGTCTAGCCTGTCAATCAGTATCTACCCAATAAGGTCTCTGTGTGGGCATGGCCTTCTCTGGAGGCTTCTGAGAACTTCTGATTTTCCTCCTTGCCGGCAGGACACACTCTCTCCCTCTGTTCAATCCCTGTAAGACATTCCTATAGAGAAGACACATGGGAGTTTCTTGACAAGCTTTTCTGTTTCTTTCTTTCTTTCTTCTTTTTTTGCTATGGTTCTGTTCAAGTTCTTAATGTTTATTTTGTTAAGTGTTGTATGTGTTAATTTGGGGAGACAGTATGTTTAGGTATTTGTCCATGTCTTCCAAATTATTGAATTTGTTGGAATACAATCTTTCACAGTACCGTGTTATTAATTGTTTTATTTCAAAAGGATCTGTTGTGACTCCCCTTATTTCATCCCTAATTCTACAGATTGACATCTACTCACTCTTTTCTTTTGTTATGTTTGCTAGTGGTTTGTCGATTTTGTTGACCCTTTCAAAGAACTGATTTTTGATTTGTTGATTTTTTTCATTGACTTTCTGTTTTCCAATTTATATATTTCTGGTCTAATTCTTATGATTTCTTTTTTTTTGCTGTTGAAATGATTAAGCTCTTCACTCTGTTCTAATTGTTGTAAGAGTTAATCATGAATTTCTCCTCTTTTATCATGTGTGGATTTATTCCAATGAAGTGACCTCTGATAACTGGTTTTGCTACCATATGCATTAGAGAAGAATGTGTATTTTTTCTGTGTTTTTTTTTTTTGGAGAGCTCTTTAAATATCTAAGAGGGTGAGTTGTTCAATTGTGTTGTTTAGCTCTTCCATTTCTTCATTGATTTTCGTACCTGTTGATCTCAGTTTCATTGATAGTGATGTACTGAAGACATCTACTATAATTGTTGATCTGGTGATTTGTCTTTTCATCTCTTTGAGGATTTGGTTGATGAATTTTGAAGGTCTTTTCTTCAGCTCATATATGTTTATTGTGGTTATGACTTCTCAGACTATTAATCCCTTGAGCATTATATAATGCCCATTCTTGTCTCTCATTATATCGTGTATCTTGAGGTCTAATTTGTCTATTGCCATCCTTGCTGGTTTTTTATTGTCATTAGCTTGGTAAATTTTTCATGAACTTTTGACTCTGTTTATGTCTGTGATTTTGGTATGTATTTCTTGAAGGCAGAAGATTGATAGATCGTGTCTAATCCAGTCTGCTGCTTATTATCCTTTGATTATTGTTTAGTGCACTGACATTCAGTGTAATTAAATCTGAATGTAGATCTGTAGGATCGCTGTCATCAATACTATTTGTGCTTGACAGCTTCTTTCTTCTTTTATAGGGTGGTGTGTGTGTATAGGAGTTTATACTTGTCTCTGTTTCTCCACTAGATCTGTAATATTTGAGGTAATGTTTTCAGTATACTGATTTCTTGATGGTGTTATACCCTGTGGTAGTTTTGTGTTTGAGTGCTGCAGTTATTCCTTTTCTTCCCATAAAGATCTTAAACGTATTTTTTGTAATGTTGGCTTTGTTTTTACAAATTCTCAAATATTACCTTATTTGAGAAAACTTTTATTTGTCCTTTAAATGTGATGGAAATTTTCTTCTGGATAAAAGATTCTTTGATTGCAGTCATTGTCTTTCAAATTTCAGACTATGTTGCTCCAGTTTCTTCGTTACTGTTTGGTTTCTGCAGATAAGTCAGAGCTTATTCTTTTCTGTTTATTTTTATATGTAACTGTTTGTTTTCTGTAGCTGTTCTAATGAAGTTGGATAATTTGACTATCTCTTGTAAAACCATGTGCTAGATGGGGATGACTTAAGAAATAAATCCAGGCACATTCATATGTGTGGCTGTTAATCTATTTCATGTTCTCTCTGCTTCCTAAATGGTTATTGTCTTCTTTGTGATATTGGGGAAATTTTCTTCCAAGAATTCCCTCACTATTTTTTTTAACTGTAGACTTCCTGACCAGAACCCCCAAAATTCAAATAATATTTTGCTTCATAGTATCACACATCATCCTCATAATTTCTCCATATTCTTTTGAATTTTTTATTGGCTCTCTCATTTGTTGAATTTTGCTTCATTGTCTTTGAGATCACTTAATTGATTTTCCATTCCTCCCATTCTATTGGCCAGATCTTGTACTTTGTTTCTTATTTCTGCTATGTCTTTCCTTAGCACCTGAATGTTCTTTGGATATGAGGTTTCTAATAGCTCAATTTTCCATCTGTTTTCAGGGTTGATCCCCTAATCTCATGTAAAGCCCTCTGTTAGCCTGGGTATATTAGAGAAACAAATCTGGAGGCAGTCATATGGGTGTAAAGGAGAACTTTATATCAAAAAGCAATTTTGCATCAGTGAAACATGTCAGACCAGTCCAGATCAAGTCCTAAAGTTTTATATTAGCCCATAAGTCTGATATTAACCCATGAATTCCTCTTGAAACTCATGCAGCACATGCAATAATGCTGAATGCAGGAAGATCACAGGATGGTGGATACAAAGTCCTGTGGGTCCAATGGTAGTGGATACTTCTCCAGGGCTCTGGTTGCCATCAGTGTGGCTCCATGTCAGCAGGAATGTGAAACAGAGTGTGTGCCCCACATCCAGGGAGAAAGAGTGAAAAATTCCCAGAATCCTCAATAGAAGGCCACACCCACAAGGAGCGATTATCAGGCTGTGACCTAATTGACAGACTAGACTCCACCCCTTCATTCATATTATCTTTAGATTGACATGTGATTATGTAGCTACCACAGGCCATAATCATCATTTTCATGTATTATCTATCTGTAAATTTAGGGTTTCTTCTGAGTATTCCATTGGGTTTAGGAAATCTTTATTTGGTGACTTGTTTCTCTTGATTTTTATGGTAGTTGCTGGTGGCTGTTATTTTCACCACATAGTGATGATGTATTGGCTTCTGGGTTGTGGATGGGGGCGGGGGGGTTGTTATGTATGTTAGAGAATGATTGGATAGGTGCCGGAAATAATATTGTGTGTAGATGAGTAGGCAGTGTTGATTGGATGAGTAAGAAAAATAGGACATAAATGCTCAGAAGTAGGTTTTAAGTGGTAGTATTAATCATCGAAGGTTTTCCTGTTAAGAGAGTATTATTTGATGAGTTTGAGAAAAGGATTATAAGAGATGTGATGCTACTTGGTAGGTTATAAAAGAGGTTGTGTTACTGAGGTGGAGGAAGCAGGGTATTGAGGTAATAGGTGTTGGGATAGGTTTGACGTATGCAAAATCTACCAGAGTGGCCCTGTATATTATGTAAGGAGTGTGCAGCCCTTCTGTTACTGTGTTTCTAACAGAATACACTTTTGTTGTGGATTTCTGTACCACTCAGAGCTATTCGCTCCTTGAATGTGGTCCCAGGGTAGAAATAGGCTATTGTAGTGGTGGCCCTAAGTGGAGAAGGAGGGTCTTTTGACCATAGAGGGGTCCTTCTATGGTTAGTGAGCCCCAGTATCCATCACTGCATAGACTGGGTAGGGGAAACTGCTAAGAAACCTAGAAAGGCTGGGTTCTGTTTTGTCCATTGGAAGAAAGGATTTGGTGGTTTTATTTATTAAATGAAAATAGGAACAAATCTAGTAAATTGTTGGAGCCAGCTTCAGGCACAAACTGTGTTCTGTCTTACTGAGGCAGGATCCCTTTCAGTGATTATCTTTCTGGAAAGCTTCAGCTTTGCAAGAAGTAGAGGGAGTGAGATTGTACTAATGAAGCTCTATTCAGTGGTCCACCTAAGGCTCCAGCATCCAGGGCTTTCAGAGGTCTGTGTCAGCATGAGCCCCTGGGCTAGACTTGGAGCTAGACTGTGTTAGGATATTTCACCATGCTGGCTGGTCACAGATCAAGGGGAGCGACTGATGAGGCTGGCAGTTGCCACTCCTCTGACTCTGCTATGGTAGGGGAAGTTAAGACCATGTGAATGTATTAAGGGAATGCCACATAGCTAGCTCAGGTGAACTCTCCACTGGCGAAAATCAGAGATGGAGGTCAAAAATAAAAAGACCTGGGATCCTAAGATTGTAAGTCTTGTGTCCTATTTCCCAGAGTTGGCTGCATCATTTTGGATCTGCTGGTCACACATTGGGAACTCTAGATGGGTGATTCTACATTAGCACCATCTTCCCGGAACTCTCTTGTCACCTTGTAAATTTGTTCTAATTTTTAATATCTCCTGCTTTCTTTCCTATTGAGCTTTTTATGAAATCCAGGGTAGGTAAATCTATAGAAACAGTAACTGAACTCATGTTTTCTTAGAAGTTTAGCAAGAGTAGCTGGGGGGCAATGGAGAGCTAATAACATTCAGTACAATAAAGTAGAAAATGTTCTAAAATTTATTGTAGTTCTGATTGTACAATGCTTTTTAATATGACTGAATTATTTTATTTATGATATGTGCATAATATGCCAATAAAACTACTTTTAAAAATAAAGAAAGAGAAGGGGGAATTTATAGCTAATACTATCCTATCATATATATTTTTAAAATGCACCATGGTTTTGGCTGTGATAATTAGGCTTTAACTTGGGTGGAAAAGGATTTTACCATGATGTGATCTAACATAGTGTGAACAACCCCATGAAGGAATCTTCTCTGAATCAGTTAAGCAGTTATTCTGGTTACAGGGTCTGTAAGCTATGTCATTTCTACTGCTGCTTCTGGATCTTGCATCTAGTTCACTAATATCCTGTTGATCCCAGTAGCCATTATCAGACAATTAACATTTGGTTAAACTCAGATTCATTCAGCTCTGCAACCACCAGACTGTGGTCATTCTGATCCATCCTGCTTTCTGTTCATCTGCCTCTGCAGCTGCAGAGTCAGGAGAAGGCTTCAGCTTACATTTGATCCATTGTGTTAGTCTGGGCAAACTAAGGAAAAAAATTCAAGGACACTCATATGTGTATAAGAAAGGGCTTTATATACAAGAGTAGTTGAATATTGAGAAAACATCTCAGTCAAATCCAAATCAAGTTCATAAGTCCAAAATTAGCCCATAAGTCTGATACCCATCTATAAAGTCTTCTTCAGGCTCATGAAACACATGCAATGATGCCAAATGCAAGAAGATCACACGCAAGTGCTTGGGAAGTCTTGTGTATCCTGTGGTGTTGTAAGCATCTCAGTGCTAGCAGAGGTTCTTCACATGGTTTCTCCAGCTGAGGGAAGTAGCATAATCCCATGTGTCTTGTCAGTTGCAATGTCTTCCAGGAAGTGAGCCGAGAGAGAGTCTTCAACTTCTAAAGAGGAATACAAGAGGTCCTAGAATCCTCAGGAGAAGACTCTGCCCACACAGAGTCCTCACTGACTATTACCGGCTTGATTGGTTAGCATCCATCCCTTCACTCTGAATCCTGTGAAATTGACAAATGATTATATAACTACCACATCCATCCACATACTTGAAACAGACTGGAGATAGATATATATATATATATATATATATATATATATATATATATATATATATATATATATATGTATATATATATATCCCTAGATTTTATTTTCTAGAGAACCCCGCCTAATGCAATGACCAAACACGATTTATCTCAAGCATGCAAAGATTCCTCAACATTAAAAAAAATCAACCTAAAACAGAGGAAAAGAATCATATGATCATATCAACCATTGTAGAAAAAGCATTTGAGAAAATCCAACACCCATTCCTGATCGAAACACTCAACAAAGTAGCAATAGTAAGAACGTTCTTGAAAATAATAAAGGGCATACATATGAAAACAAGAGCCAACATTAGTTTCAATAGAGAGACTTAAAACTCTTTTCTTATGAATAGGAATCAGATTAGAGGATGCTCTTTATCACAACTCCTTTTGGAAGTCCTAGCAAGAGCAATAACAAAATAAATAACTTTAAAGAGCATTTAAATTAGCAAATAAGAAGTAATACTGCCCCTATTTCCCTAGAATCAGCAAGAAAATTATTGGCACTAATTGAAAGATTCAGCAAAGTTTTAGGGTACAAACTCAAAAATCAATCAGCGAGACGGGGGACATGGTGACTAATTAAGACTCAACCATCCGGAGCAACTACTGCCAGATCAGACAATTTGGAGGTAAAGTGAAGGAAACTGGGAGGTAGAGTCCTGAAATTAGAATCCGGGTACTAGAATCTCTCCTGAACCCCTTTTTTTGTGATTATCACTCACAAAGCAAACCAAGAACTCTCTAAATCGCTCAAGGTTTGGGAAACTGGAATCCTGGGCTCCAGCTAAAAAGCCCCTCCAGCCCCTCTGCCAGGAGTAGTGATTTCTCCAGGCTGATGCCATAAAGGGGACATAAACCCAGACACGAGGAGAACCCCACACCAGAGTTCTCTCTGATGTTAGTTGCCTTGAGCTCTTAGCATGGGGAGTGGGTAGCCATAATTTTGAATAGAAGAAAAAGCAGATTTTTACCTGAGGCAGATCGTGGTATGGGAGAAAATGGGCGAATAGTCAGTACAGGGGGCAAATTCATTTTCAATTGGCTGAGAAGCAAACAACCCCCCTGATAAGCTGGATCTCCCCCTCTGAGGGTCAGGGTGACAACTCCCAAATCAGAGCACCTCACATGCATAACATAAAAAAAGAGTGAAATATATATTATTGGTCAACACTCAAACCCCAGTCTGGTTGCTTAGCTGCAAGGAGCACATAGAAGGGGTCCCTTAACATAAATCAGCATAAGAAGAAGCCAGCACTAAGGAATGCTGAATTGAATTTAACTACAGGGCCTGGAGGCTTTTTGCATAACAAAAACCCACTGAAGCAAGTCAAAGCTTCTAACAGAACACAGAGCTAGAGCTCAGAGTCTGGAGACAATTTAATTTGATTCTATTCTAACTGGGCAGAGATGGGGGGAAAATTAAATCCTCTGATCTAGTAGGGCACCAGCAGTCTAGATAAGACAATAAGCCCAGTTTCACTCTCAGTGATGCTACACACAGCAGGGGAGGTAATGCCTGTCCTTCCTCAGTATATGGGCTGTGGGACACGCCCCCCCCCGCCCCTGCTGTATAGATACATATAGCACAAGGAAGGTATACCAGTGAAATCCAGTGCTCAGTACCGAGGTTGGAACTGATGCCTGGCTGTTGCCATCTTGCCTTCGAGAGCAATCCCACCCTGCATCTGTGGAACCCTACATCAAGCGGGTACACCACCCACTACTTTGAGGAAGAGCTGGAATTCCTCCAGCCCCACAGAGAGGTGATCAAGACTCAGTTATATCCTTCCTTACCACTCAATCTCTTACCCTTAATACAACCCGCCCTTCTATCTTTCCCATCAGTCAGTCTCAATGAGTCAAATTGTTTTGGGTTTTTTTATTTCTTTTTTCTTTTTCCCCTTTTTCCTCTTCTCTCCCTCTCTTTCCTATCACATGACACTACTGGCTTCCAGGCCACTACCTTCCGCCTAGGGCAACTCAACACAAATAGCAGGTGAACTCCAGCCTGCTGTCTGTGGAAGTGCTGCACACCACACGAGGTATCTGTGATAGCCATCGACAGTGTGCTGGGCCAATGAGGGAACCTCGGTCGGACCTCTAAGTTGATCTCATCAACTAGGGCAATTCTAGCCAGCACCAGTGGGTACCTGCATTGAAAGGTCACATCAACCTGTCATCGTGGGGCAGGGTTTAAACTCCTCTGGCCCCATATTCAGGCAATCAGGGACCAGCTATCTCTTTATAATTTATTTCTTCCTTCTCTCTTTCTTCCCTCTTTACCAACACAGCCAATTTTAGTGAGCACACTGGAGATTTTTCCCTATCTCTTTCTTCTTTTCTTTCTTTCTTTCTTTCTTTCTTTCTTTCTTTCTTTCTTTCTTTCTTCTCTCTTACTTTGTTCTCTTCTTTCCGCTCTCTGATTTTATGATTCTCTCCTCTCCCTCTCTTTATTTCCACATGCCACTGCTGGTTTCCAGACCCCATCTGCCTAGGGCAACTCTGCCAACACAGCGGTGAGAAATAAAGCCTGCCTCCTAAGACAGTGCTGCACACAGCATGAGCCAGTACTTCATATGGCATGGGGTTCAGGTATCTCTTTATCTATTTTTAACATTTTCTTTCCTTTGCTATCTTTTCTTCTTTTTTCTTTCTTTTTGTTCTTTTACTTTTCCTTCTTTTCTCCTCTTCTAACACTTCTATATTTCATTCCACAGTCTCAGCAAATTCAGTTCTACTTTTTATTGCTTTCTTTTCTTTCTTTTTACTGTTTATACTTTTGTTTTAGTCTATACATTTTAATGTGTGTGAGTGAGTTGGTGTTATTTTTCTTGGAATTGTTGCTCCAAACTTTTGCTTTATTTCTCTTTTTCTTTTATCCTCTCCTTCTTTTTCCTCTCACAAGTCACTTGCAGTCTTCAAGCAACTCCTCTCTACCTAGGGCAGCTCTGAAGGCCCAAATGGGGGACCTCCCACCCACATTTGTTGGTTTTACACACAGCTGGGGAAATCGCATAGGTTGTCTTCCATACACCAAAAAGCAGGGGTTCTTCCCTTCAAACAGTTGGGGAACTCAAAACTAATCCACAAGCACCTACAAGTGCCTGGAGGAAACTCTTGACCATCACTGGTGGGACTCCACACTACTGTGGGAACATCCACCCAACATTCAGGAAAATACCTCTGAATAAAGTGAAAACCCCTGCCAGCTACACTGCCATACACCAAGGAGAGTACACCCATACGCGATCCCTGGCCCTTCAGTTGCAGAGGGACACACCACAGGTCATTGGAGGTGCTCCAAGTGCCATGAGACTTACTTATAGATCAGCCAGTGAAGTGACGCCATTGTGGGCCCAAAACAACCCAACCAGCATCACATAAGAGGAATCTCCTATGCACATTCTAAATAATGGAATACTGGTAGGATAGGGTAAGAGTGAAACCACAGGAAGATGTAGGGATAATCTAAATTCTCAGTAAAGCTACCGGCACGTAGTTAATATAAGCACTCACACAAGTCCCCCAAGAGAGAGCCCAGTGCTCTTCTACTCTAGAAGATGGCTCTGAGCTCACCTAAAAAAAGAGGTAAACAGAAATAAACCTTAACAGTCTCAATGAAAAAGCAGGAGAAACAGAAGAAATGCCAGAGGAAGTCACGATCATAACCATGTGCTTAGAAGAAGCAGATATTGACCTGCCACAGAAAGAAATTTTCAGAATGCTGCTTAGAGTCATACAGGATATGAGGGAAGCAATACAGAAAAAGGATGAAATGATAGAGTAGATAAAGGCAACGCAACAAAGGGAAATACAAGACTTAAAGGATGAAATAACAAAATCTGGTGGCAAATTGACAGTGTTTTCCAACAGACTTGAGGAGGCAGAGAATCGCACCAATGATCTAGAGATTAAACAAGCAGACCTCAGCAAATGGGAAAATCAATCAAATAAGACAATCAGAGAAGCTGAAGAAAACTTGAGAGCCATGTCTGATGCTATGAAGAGGCACAATATTAGAATAATTGGACTGCAAGAACAAGACAGAACAAAGAAGTCAACAGTGAAAATAGCAAGGGAACTCTTAGAGGTAAACTTCCCCAGCTTAATTAATGAAAATCTAGCAATCATTCAGGAGGCTGAATGAACACAAGTCAAACTCAATCCCAAGAAGTCACCAAGACACATAAATGTCAAATTATCCAACTATGAGGAAATGGAGAAGATCATAAAAGCAGATAGGGGGAAAGCAAGCAGTCACACATTAAAGTACCCCAATAAGAATATGTTCAAACCTAGTAGAGGAAACAAAGAAGAGGAAATCGAGTAACATATTCCAAAATTTGAAGGTATGCAGTTCAAACACAAGAATACTTTTCCCGACCAAATTATCTATTAAGAGAGATGGAGAAGTAAGAGTCTTCCCAGACAAGGACAACCTCAAAGAATACATATAAAGAAACCTAGCCGTACAAAAGATCCTTGCCAATCCAGTATGTTTCATACAGAGAACCACTCCACCCATAGGTCGACAAAGAGAAAACAGCCCCAGCATAGCATTGGCTCAATAGTGGAAAGAAGTCAAACATAACACACATATCACAAGTAGGTAAGATAGCAAGTAAGAAAATACCCAGCACAAAAAGTACAAGATGACATCACAGAGTCCACAGATGGCTGTAAAACACTGAATATCAATGGCCTGAACTCGGTCATTAGAAGGCAAAAGCTTACACACTGGTTCAGAAAACATAATCCATCCATCTGTGGCCTAAAGGAACCATACATCAGGCTTGCAGACAAAAACTTTTCGAGAATTGAAGGCTGGAAAAAATATACCGAGTAAATGACAATGCAAAAAATAGGAATGGGTAGAGATCTCAATATCAGACAAAATTGACCTGAAGATACAGGCCATAACAAGAGATAAGTTGGGGCACTATATAATGTTCAAGGTTACAGTAGACCAAGAACCAGTGAGCATAATAAAAATATATGCGCCCATCAGGAGACTCATGGAATTTGTAAATCAAACACTCCAAAAGATAAAAAAAGAAATGACAGGCTCAACAATTATAGTTGGTGACTTTCCTATATCACTCTCTGAAAAAAGACAGATCGCTGGAAAAGAAACACAACAAGGAGGCTATAGATCTAAACAGCAAAATTGGATGAATTGATTTCATAGATATTTTAAGACCTTTCCACCCAAATGCCAAAAAATCCAAATTCTTTTCAAGCCCACATGGCATAGTCCAAATGCTGGGACACAGGTCCAACTTGAGTGAATTGAAGCACATAGAGATTATGCAGAGGTCTCTTTAAAATCACTGTGCCATGAGGCTGGAAATTAACAAAAGGACAGTTAAGAAAACAAAGGCAAGCAAGTGGAGGATAAACAATTCTCCATTTCAAAAGCAATGGGTATTTACCCTGATCAGAGATGAAATCAAGAAGTTTCTAAAGACCAATAAAAATGAAAAGATGATGTATCAAAACCTTTGGAACACAACAGAGGGATTTATCAGATGAAGGCTGATAGCAATAAATGCACACATTAAAAAAGAAGACAGACTCGTGGATGATATGCTGGCACAAACATACACCAATTAGTGAAAATTCAACAGAATAACCATACTAATAGCAAGAGGATACATATAATAAAAATCAGAGCTGAGATACAGTAGAGGGGAAAAAAGAAAACTATAGGGAAAAGGAATGCAGTTAAAAGTTGCTTGTTTGAAAGAATTAACAGAATTGATAGACCGCTAGCAAACCTAACCAAAGATAGGAAGGAACAAATGATAATTGTGTGGATGAGGGAAGCAACGTGACATTACTACAGACCCTAATGAAATCAAAAGGATAATTATACAGTGCTATGAAAGCCCATACTCTAACGAATTCAAAAACTTGGAAGACATGGACAAATATTTGGAAACATAATTCCTCCCTAGACCATCCAGATGGATGTCAAGAACCTCACCACACTCAATGGAATGGAAGAAGTAGACAAAGTTATTAAAGGATTGCCAACCAAAAAATCCCCTGGGCCAGATGGCTTCACAAGAGAATTCTACCACGCATTATGGGAAGAACTGACACCAATCCTACGCAAACTCTTCCATAACATAGAAAAGGTGGAAAACTTTGAAACTATTTCCATGAAGCTAGTATAGCTCTGATACATAAAGCGGGCAAAGATCCTACAAGAATTGAGAACTACAGACCCATATCTCTAATGAACAGCGAAGCAAAAATCCTTAACAGATAACTGGCCAAAAGAAAACAAAAGCTTATTAAAAAAATAACTCACCATGACCAAGTGGTATTCATTCCAGGGATGCAGAGATGATTCAACATACGAAAGACCATCAATATTATTTGCCACGTTGACAGAAAAATGATAAGAACCACAATAAAATGATAGATGTGGAAAAAGCATTAGATAACATCCAACATGCATTTCGGGTTAAGTGCCTAAGAAGATAGGAATAGAAGGAAAATTCCTCAATATTATACATACTATATATGCAAAACCATCATCCAATGTAGTAGTTAATGGAGAAAAGACTAAAATAATTCCACTGAGAAAGGGTCCAGACAAGGATTCCCCTTGTTCCCACTCCTATTAAACATGATACTGGAGGTCCTAACTAACATCGTAAGACATAGAAAAGGTATTCATCTGGGGAAGGAAGAGGCAAAATTATCATTATTCACAGACCATATGATTCTATACATTGAAAATCCCCTAAACTCCACAAGTGGAGGGTTGGAAGCAATAAAGGAATATGGCAGAGTGGCAGGATACAAGATCAACCAACAGAAGTCTATTGGACTGCTCTACACATCAGACAAGATCACGGAAAAGACAATTTAAAAAAAGACAATAGCCACGCACAAATTGAAATATATAGGGATATACCTGACTAACAAAGTGAAAGATTTGTATGAGGAAAATTATAAAACACTACTACAAGAAACCAAGAGTGACTGCAACAAATGGAAGAACATACCATGCTCATTGATTGTCAAATTCAATATAGTAAAGGTGTCAGTTCTTCCCAAGGTACTATATAAGTTCAATGCTATCATGATATGAATACCCCCATCCTTTTTCAAAGAATTGAAAAAACTGATTACCAATTTCATATTGGGAGAAAGAAGCCCAGAATTAACAGACAGCTCCTCAAGAAGAAGGACAAAATGGGAGGGTATGCTCTACCTGACTTTGGCACATACTTTATGCTACTCAAAAGAGTAGTCAAAACAGTGTGGTACTGGAATAATGATAGATATTCAAACCAATGGAAAGAGTGGAAGACCTAGAAATAAAAACATCAGCACACAGGCAACTGATCTTTGATAAGGGCCCAAAAATATTTAATAGGAAGCAGATGCCTTCATCAATAAATGGTGCTGGAAAAAATGAATATCTACCTGTAGAAAAATGAAGCAAGACCCTTACCTCACTCCATTCACAAGAATAAATTCAATGTGGATCACAGACTTTGAGATAAAACCCCAAACCCTTAGGGCCATTAATTAGGGATTTGGGGCAAAGCTGAGAACCTTGACACAGGGAATACATAGGCTATCAGAAATAGGGAAGGATACAAATACAGAGGAGTCAGAAATAGACAAGTGGGATATAATGAAGATAAGTCACATGAATACATTGAAGAAATTCACCCAGAGAGCCCACTGACTGGGAAAACATCTTTAGCAGTGACATATCAGACAAAGGCCTTATTACTAAAATCGACAATATTTTGCAAGCTTACAATAAGAGAAAAACTAACTGCCCACTGAGGAGGTGGGAAAAGGACCTGAACAGAAGTTTCACAGAGTCTGAAATCTGAATGTCCATTATCATAATAAGATAAATGCAAATTACAACAACTATGAGATACCACCTAACACCCTCAAAGATATCCGAATTCAAAAAACCAGAAAGCTACAATTGTTGGAAGGGCTGTGGTGAGAAAGGAACTGTCATCCACTGCTGGTGAACCTGTAGGTATGTATAGCCACTATGGAAATTGATTTGTCGATTTCTAAAGCAGATGGAAATTGAACTTCCACACGATCCAGCAATCCCCCTACTGGGTATATACCCAGAACAGGCAAGAAATAAATCAAGGTTAGACATCTGTGCTCCAATGTTCATCGTGACACAGTTCACAATTGCAAGGAGTTGGAAACAACCCAAATTTCTATCAACAGATGAATGGATTAAAGAACTGTTGCATATACATTCAATGGAGTACTATTCACTGCTAAAAAGCAGTGATGAATGCATAAAGCATATTGCCTCATGGGAAGAGCTGAAGGAAATTATGCTAAATGAAGTAAGGCAAGCAAAGAAGGACAAGCACAATATGAGTTCGCTGAGGAAAATTTATTAAAAAAAGAAAATAAAAGAAGAGAGAAATATAAATGGGGCACAGGGAAAAGCTACTGTATACAAACACTCCAGGGGTGAGGTCCAAGTAGTATGGCAGGGGCCAGACCAAATCCAGATGTGCATAAGGTAGCCAAACTAAAAAGGAGAAGGGGAGAAGGAAAGGGGAAAAAAAGATGTGTGGAGGAGGAATGGGGCACTCATCTAAGGAGTGTATTGTTTGTGTCTCCACAGGGACAAATGGACCAGACTTAAATCCGGTGTTCCGGGATGCGAATGCAGCATGCCAACATGGAGAGGGGAGCTAGTGGTGGGGCCTGAAGGCTCCGTCCCAATATCAGCTACTTGGACAACTGGCCCTCCTCCCAGAAGAATTTACTTTATAGACGGCACTGAAGCTGCAGCTAGGGCAGAGGGACATGTCTGACCAGAGCACATGGGAGCAAATGAATGGGGAGGAAGAGAGTACAGCACATCCTAGCCCATCAGACCTGGAGGACTATATCCCCGCTCCAAACAGCCAATGCACAGAGTGGATCATATGGTTGATCCTATTATGATACGCGACGTCCCTTGCTGACCTATGGCCCTATGGGAGACAACAATGGCCAGGTCTGACCCCAGGACACTGAGGCAAAACACTAAAGGCATAAGGCAGAGCAATGTGGGGAGAAGAGCAGGGAGATCTGGAGGGAGTGCAAAAGATAGACTTTGGGGCCACAGCATGGCACTCTAAAAGACTTGACTAGAAGACATGCCCAGAGGTCAAAACTCAGACATTGATCTATTTATAGGTTTTTCTTTGTTTTTTTAAAAATATTAATTATTTTTCTTTTTCTTTTAAAAATTAATTTATTCTTCTCTGGGTCATGGGTTTTCTTTTTTGTTGTCATTGCTGTGTTCTCTTTTGTGGCTTTGTCTTTCTATGCCTTGTTTTTTGGTGCATATTATCTATGCAGATCTATCTAGATAAGATAGGCTGGATAAACAGTCTTGAGGAGAAAATAATGGGACCGAAGTTTCGGCGGGGACATTGGAGAGGGGGAGGCGGGGGAAAGGAGGTGGTGTTGACCAACCCAAGCATAAGGGAGCAGCAAGTGATCCAAAATTAGTGGCAAGAAGGGTCTGAGAGGCCTGGTAGGGATTCAGCAAGGGCAATGTTACCGAGAGAAATTACTGAAATCGAAATGAAGGCTGAGCATGATAATGGGTCAAGAGGAAATCAAAAGGAAATAGTGGAAAGACGTAGTAGGCAAAGGGTATTTATTTAAGTCTAAATACAGGCATGTACATAGTAAATATATTTATATAGGATGGCGGAAATAGATCTACATGCATATTTTTATACGTATAGTATTAAGGCAGCAGATGGACATTGGACCTCCCCTCAAGTACTTACTCTATATAAGAACACTTTATTCTATTAAATTGGCATTCCAAGATGCACACTTTCCTGACATGATCACTGAAGACAAATGTGTACATAAGCAAATGTGGTGAAGAAAGCTGATGGTGCCCGGCTATCAAAAGATATGGCATCTGTGGTTTTAAAGGCTTGCAGGTAAACAAGCAGCCATCTACTTCAGAAGCAACAGAGCCTCGAGGGAAGAAGCACACAAGCCTGTGTGACTATGAGGTGTAGAAGGGACCAGGTATTGGGCTTCAAAGAACAAAAAATCATATCATTGTAAATGTGTGTGAGTGCAGAATGGAGATCCAAAACCCATTTGTAGGCAACTGGACAGCCCCTTACAGAAAGGTCATGGGGAGGAGATGAGCCATTCATGGTGCAGGGTAGCAACGATGAAATATACAACTACTCTAGTTCTTAAATGCGTTCTCCCCCCACTATCATGATCCCAATTATACCTTACAAATCTGGGTAGACCAGAGGATGCACATTAGTACAGATAAGAACTGGAAACACAGGGAATCCAGGACAGATGATTCCTTCAGGACCAGTGGTGATACCTGGAGCGATGGTGGAGAAAAGTCGGGTAGAAAAGGGGAACCGTTTACAAGGATCTACATATAACCTCCTCCCTGGGGGCATGAACAACAGAAAAGTGGGTGAAGGGAGACATCAGACAGTGTAAGATACAACAAAATAATAATTTATAAAAGATCAAGGGTTCATGAGGGAAGGGGGAGAGGGGAGGGAGGGGAAAAATGAGGAGCTGATATCAAGGGCTCAAGTAGAAAGCAAATGTTTTGAAAATGATGATGGCAACAGATATACAAATGTGCTTGACACAATGGATGGATGGATGGATGGATGGATTGTGATAAGAATTGTGTGAGTCCCCAATAAAATGATTAAAAATTATATCCTTCAGTTTCATTTGCATTAATAGAGAACTCTGAATAGGAAATCAGAAAAATAATATCATTTACAATAGCTACCTAAAAGATGCAATACTTGCGTGTAATTCTAATCATAAATGACATATTCAAAAACATTGCAAAATATTAATATATAAAACTAAAACATGCTTACATAAATGGAAAATGCATCATGATTGTGGGTAGGAAGAAACACAATTTTGAAATATTAATACTATTCCAAACAATATAATGCAAACTGAGTTAGATTCAATCATTCTTTAAATAGATGTAAAAATGAATTTTCAACTTTTATGGAAAGGAACAACACCTTGTATAACAAAGCACTACTAAAGAAAAACAAAGTAGGAGCTCTTACACTTCAAAACCTGCTATAAAACCAAGACAGTCACCATATCCTGGTCTCTAGGTACAAGATCAGTGGAATAAAACTGAAATCCAGAGCTAAATCCACCCAACTTTGGTTAGGTTATTCTTTCATGAAGGACTAAAATATATTAGCTGTGGAAAGGCTGGTCTTTTTAACAAATGGTGCTGACATCACTAAATATTCATTTGTAAAAAATGAAACAATCCATTTTTCTCAATGAATACACAGATTTAATAAAACCAAGTGTGGGAAACAGAAAGATTTCTCCAAAATTGTCTCCCCCAAATATATGTTAGGCTTAGGACACTGCTTGTAGCTAATTCTCAGTGATTATTAGTTTACCTCCCTGAAGGCAATTAGTTGCCAGACTACTGTCTGGTCCCACCACAGGTAGGCCCACTCCCTGCTGTTAAGGAAAGTGGACTACTTCTCCCTAAAGGCTTGTGACCATTAGCTTGGTTCCTGTAGGTGGGGGTTTACACCCTACGGATAATGGTTTCTATGTTGGGCCAGAGAACAGGTCAAACCGGCTCAGTGACATCCAAAGTAAGGTTCCCATCCTGAATCTAGGATCCGCCCATCTTGTCACATATTTACCGCTATTACCTCCCCTTCCTATTACGTGGATAACCCTAGATCACCTTCCGCCCATTACTGTACTACCTATAGCACAACCATTTCCTGTGGCGCATGTCATCACCTGTACTTAGGGGGCTTGCATGACCCCAGAGAATATAAAAGCCATGGTGAGCAATAAAAATATCTCTCCACATGGACCACCAAGTGAGGCTGAGGTGAGCATTGCTACCATGAAATGTGTCTAACTCCATTATTTCAATCACTTTTCTATCTCTCATGCTCTCTATGACTTTACTATAATCTTTACTTATTATTGCTGAACAATTGTGCCTACTGGACCTGTGATGATCTGCTAGGGCGGGTACCCTGACACCAAATAATTAAATATAAAACCTTAGGCCATCAATGAAAAAATGGGGACAAATCACCCTAGCAATTGTGATATTTGAACCCATTGTTGGAGCCACTGTTTCAATTCATGTCACTGACGGTTTTCCTCTTTTTTGCTGTCCTACCAAGCATGATGTCCTTTCAAAAGGCCTGCTTTCAACTGATAACATGTTCAAAGTACATGAGCTGAAGTCTCACCATCCTCAGTTCTAAAGAGGCTTATTCTAGCTGCAATTCCTTCAAGATAGATTTGTTAGTTCTTTTGGCAGCTCATGGTGTTTTCAATATTCTTTTCCAAGACCATTAATTCATGCATCTATTCTTATCAGGTCTTCCTTATTGGTTGTCTAGCTTTCACATACATATTGTACATGTTTGTTTCACACATACATTAGTGTTCAAAATTACATTTATTTTCCGGTTTCACACTTTGAAAAAGTCTTGTGCAGAAGATTTTCCAATAATCTGTGATAGTTACACAACCTGGTGTCATTTGGGACTTGAGAGGATTGAGAGTGAAGGGGTGGGGGTCTAGTCTGTCAATCAGATCATAGCCAATGAGGCCTCTGTGTGGGCATGGCCTTCTACTGAGAATTCTGGGAACTCCTGAGATTTCCTCCTTGGAGGCGAAAGACACTCTCTCACTCTGTTCACTCCCTTGGAGACTCACTACTGACAAGGCTGACTCCCTGTGAGACATCCCTGAGGAGAAGTCACTTGGACCTACCCTGATGCAACCCTGGGTGCTGGGGAAGCCATGTGGAGACCCCTGTCAGAGCTGAAATGCTTATACCACCACTGGATCCAAAGACTTTCTACCCACTGGCCTGTGATTGTCCTGCATTCGGTGTCATTGCATGTGTTTCGTGAGTCTGAAGAGAACTTTATAGATCAGTATCGAACATATGAGCTAATATTGGACTTATGGGCTTGGGCTGGACTGGGTTGGGATGCTTTCTTAATGCCCTTTATATAAAATGCTGTCTTATACACATATGAGTTTCTATGGATTTGTTTCTCTAGTGTACCCAGACTAACACAACACCATTTGAATACTTTACTGCTATTGAAGACCATATTGATTGTGAATCCCAGTAAAATGAAATCCTTGACAAACACAAATTTTTCTGTTTATTATGACGTTGTGCATTAGTTCACTTGTAATAATTTTGGTTTTCTTTACATTGAATTGTAATCTATACTACAGGCTGCAGTCTTTGATTTTCATCAACAAGTGCTTCACTTTTAGCAAGCAAGATTGCGTTATCTACATATTGCAAGTTGTTAATAAGTCTTTCTCCAGTCTTGATGAGGCTTTTTTAATCTATAAAAGCAAGCTTTTCAGATTATTTGCTCAGGATACAGCTTGAATAAGTCTGGTGAAAGGATTATATGAATCTAGTTGTAATTTCAGGTAGTTCTTAGTCAACGTACTACTTCGTCTGTATTTCTACTTGGATGTGTTTTTAATGATACTGTTCTATTACTTCTGCATTCTACTGGACCACCCTTTTCTGGCATAGGCAAAAATATGGATATCTTCCTATCAATTGACCTAGTAGTTGTCTTCCTAGTATCTTGGCACAGATTAGTGAGTTCTTCCAGTGCTACAAGGAACCCTGAATTGATAATACACAGCCATCAGAAGAATGATAGAAGATTAAGGCTTGTAGATCACCAAATGATTTATGGCCCTTGAAGATTACAGGGGAAGTTCTACTTTGTCCTGTAGGGTCCATATGACTGTAATCAACTTGATGACAGTGAGTTTAAGTTTTGATTTTCGAGTGTTGTATCACTCTGTTAAAAACCTTTCTATTGTGTATTCAGTCAATTCCTGGAGCCTTGCTTTTCACTAATACCTTCAGGGTAACTTGGAATTCTTCCTTCAATACTATCAGCTCTTGATCCTATGATACCTCATGACATGAGTGAATGTTAACCAATTCTTTTAAAAAATGATTCTGCTTATTTTTGTATAATTTTTATGCATCCTATACCATCCAATATTTTGCTAATAGAATTGTTTACAATTATAACTTGAGTCTTGAATATTTTCTTCTCTTCTTTCAGCTTGAAAAATGTTGAGCAAGTTTTTGATCATCTGACTTTAGATCTTCTTACATTTTATTATAATACATTACTTTGATTTCTCTAATTGTCCTTTGGCATTTCTATTCAGCTCTTCCATTTACTTTAGTTACTGCATATTCAGTAGAAGATTCCGAGTTTCTTGTGACAAATATTTTGGTCTAGCCTTTCTTTTCCTTCTTTTTAATGACCCTTTTCTTTCTTCATGTCGATATTCTTGATGTCATTCCACAACTACTCTGGTCATTAGTGTTCAGTGTCTCAAATCTACACTTTTGATAGTATTTACATTCAGGTGGGATATACTCAAGGTCATGTTTTGGCTTGAAAGGATTTGTCATCATTTTCTTCAGCATAAACTTGAACTTGCATTAAAGAATTGACAGTCTGTTCTACAGTGGGCATTTGTCCTTTTTTGGCTGATAATTTTGAACATATTTACCATCTCTTGTCACAGATGTACTCAATTTGATTTCTGTGTATATAATTTGGCTAGAACCACATGTATGATCCCAGTTTATGTTGTTGAAAAAGGCATTTGCAGTAAGAATTGACTGGTTTCACATAGTTTCATCATGTGACCTTCAGCTTTGTTTCTATCACCATGGCCATATTTTCCAACTCCTGGTCCTTTCTGCTTGTTCTCAACATCTTCATTCTAGTCACCAGTATTTACCAATGTATCTTGATTGCATATTGGCTCAATATTATAATGCAGAAGCTGTTAGAATTCTTCAATTTATTCTTAACTGTCTCTAGTGTGTGTGCATTAATTTGAATAATAGTGCACTAACTTGTATTCCCTTTAGATGTATAGATGAATATGATGCTATTCCTCTTGAATTTATCATACTAGACATAATATGATTATCTGACTCTAAATGCCCATTACCAAGTTATTTCTTATGCTTAAGGCCTAGGATATTGATATTTATGTGTTACATTTCATTACTGATGAGTTCCAGTTTTCCAAGATTCATGTTTTATACATTTTATGTTCCAATGATAATTAATGCATGTTCTCAGCGGTTTCTTCTCATTTTTTGTCGTTACCCGCCAGCAAATAAAGGTTCTGAAATCTTTGCTTCATCCACATCACTATGATTGACTCTAGTTTGAGGAAGCAGCTGTCATATTTTTACTGTCTTCCAAACTTAGGATGTAATCTTCCAGCACTATATCAGACAGTATTCATAAGGTTTACATTGGGTAATATCAAATAAGGTATGTTGCCTGTTCTTAGTCTGAAACCTATATACCTCAATAATCTTATTGGTATTTGAAATATTTCATAATTGGAAATATGTCCGCATCATATCAAAATGCAAGCCACCACAGCATGACATAGTGACGGATGAGTGGTGGTAAATTTTATAGTACCTGGTATTTCCATGTGTTCACTCATCTAATTACTAACAATTCCTGACTCTACTTATCTCACAAATCAGACAAGATCAGGCATATTCAGGGTAGTTTTAACCAATGTTGTTGTTTAGTGTTGGTGCATGTGATTCAAATCAGCAACCCTGAATACAATGGGGGGGGGACAAAAACAATTTTCCACCTTTTGCCATCCACACAATTGTTTTATTGGAGCTCATTTTTGAAGCCACTGACTGTGTCCATTCATCTCATCAAGAATCTTTCTCTTTTTAGAGTTCTTCCTACTTTATCAAGCATGATGTCCTTTTCCAGGGACTGGTCTTTCCTGAGGAGTAGTGATTGCATAGTGGGCTGCTAACATTAAGGGCAGCAGTTCAAAGCCATGAGCCACATCCAAAGTCTTGCTTCACCATGCTACTGGAAGGTACCTCTCTTGAGCTGGGGACTGTTGGACCCTGTCAACTGGCTGACTGTTAGTGACCTGCTTGCTGTTTGGGGTCTGTGCCCAGACAGCCTGAATTGCTCCACGGAGTCCTACCCAGCAGCCCTCAAGACTTGAAGGACTGCCAGTGTACTAGCTGTCTCATGGAATTGAGTTGCACTGAGCCATCTGTAATGCTTTATAACTTAATTAACTGTTTATTTCTTATGTTATCTATCTATCTATATAAATATATATATATAATTATTAGTATCCTGGTTTTGTTTCTCTAGAGAACCCTGTCTAACACAATGTGATTCACTCATATTGTTTAATAATCTCTGCAGTCTGGTGGGTCACCTTTCTTAGGAATAATTACAAATATCGCCCTCTTGCCTTCCAGATTTCTTGACATACGTAAGTAAATGCTTCCAGTGCTTCATCAACTTATTGTAACATTTCTCTTGGTATTTCATTAATTCCTGAAGCCTTATGTTTCACTAATCCCATCAGAGAATGTTGTACTTATTCCTTCAGTATCATTACCATTCGAAAGGAACAAATCAAAAGAAAAATCTGATAACTTATCACACCAGCATCAATTGCAAAGTCAAAAATGTTAGAAAACAACAAATGTTGGTAAGGATACCAACTGAGAGACTGAACACGTCATACACTGCTGGTGGAATGGTAAAATAGTACAACTGATATTGGAAAAATTATTGCAAACACTTCCAAAACCCAAACCCACTGTCATCAAGCTGATCCTGGCTCATAGCGACAGAATAAGACAGGGTAGACTGCCATGTGTTTTTCTTGGACTGTAATTCTTTACAAGAGTAAAATAAATCTGTGAAACATATCATGGCATGAATGAATCTGGAGGACATTATGCTGAGTAAAATTAGTCAGTCACAAAATTAAACACATTATATAAAACTACTATTTAAAAAAAGTCAAGAAAAGGTTTTCACACAAAAGACCCTATTTGATGGGTACAAGCAAGGCATTGGATGTGGGAAAGCAGGGTACATTATTAACCACAAGGTAAGTAAATATTAATTTGCATGAAGAGGAAAGTAATATATAATATAGGGAAAATGAGAAAAATGATCAAGCAAAAGAATAGTCTGGGAGGAGTGAAAGAGTAGTCAACAATGTTGTTGTTGTTGTTAGGTGCCATTGAATTGGCTCCAACTAATAGTGACCCCATGCACAACAGAATAAAACACAGCCTTTCTTACACCATACTCGCAATTGTTTCCTATTTGAACCTATTGTTGCAAACACAGTGTCAATCCATCTCATTAATGGCTTTCTTCTCCTTTGTTGACCCTCTACTCTAGCAAACATGCTGTCTTCTCCAGGGACCAGTCTCTCTTGACAATATGTCCAAATTATGTAAGACAAAGTCTCACCATCCTTGTCTTTAAGGATCACTTTGGCCGTACTTCTTTCAAGACAGTTTGGTTTGTTGTTTTAGCAGTCCATGTACTTTCCATATTCTTCACTTGCACTACAATTCAAGTGCATTGAATTTTCTTCAGTTTGCTTTATTCAGTGTCCACCTTTCACAAGCACATAAGGCCATCAAAAATACCATAGCTTGGTTTGGGCCCACCTTAGTCCTCAAAATAACATCCTTACTTTTCAATGCTCTAAAGAGGACTTGTGCAGCAAATTGGCCTCATGCAACAAGTCTTTTGGTCTCTTGACTGCTATAACCATGAGAATTGATGATAGATACAAGTAAAATAAAATCCTTGACAATTTCAAACTTTTCTCCATTTATGAAGATATTACCTATTGGTCTAATTTTGAGAATTTTGGTCTTCTTTACACAGAATTGTAATTCATAATAAAGGCTGAAATTCTTGATTTTCATCAGTAAGGGTTTCAAGTCTCCCCAGCTTCACCAAACAAGGTGTGTCATCTACATAGCTCAGGTTGTTAACAAGCTTTCCTCAGGTCTTGATATAATCCAGCTTCTCTGATGATTTGCTCACAATACAGATTCAATAGCATGGTGAGTAGATAAAAACCTGATGCCCACATTTACTGATTTTAAACATGCAGTATTCCCTTGTTCTATTGGAAAAACTTCCTCTTGATCCATGTACAAGTTCCTCAGGAGCACAATCAAGTGTTCTGGAATTCCTATTTTTCTGAAGGTAATCCAGAGTCTAATGTCTTGGCATAGTCAATAAAACACAAATAAACATCTTTCTGATATTTTCTGCTTTCAGACAAGAACCATCTGACATCAGCAATGATATCCCTTGTTCAATGTCCTCTTCTGAATCCTGAATCCAGCCTGGGCCTTCACCTCTGGCAGCATCCTGTCAATGTACAGCTGCAACCATTGTTGGATGATTTTCACCAAAAGTTTACTTGTATGTGATATCAATTATATTGTTATATATTTCAAGCTTTGTGTCGGGTCACCTTTCTTTGGAATGGGTAAAAATATGGATCTCTTCCAGTCACTTTGCCAAGTAGCAATCTTTCATACTTGCTGCCATAGAAGAGCAAGTACTTCCAGTGCTTTATCAGATTATTGTAACATTTCCATTTGTATTCCATTAATTCCTGGAGCCTTGTTTTGTCTAATTATTTCAGCACAGATAGAACTTCAGCAACATTGGTTCTTGCTCATATGCTACCTTCTGAAATGGGGGAACATTGACTAGTTCATTTTTGTTATAGTGACTGTATTATTTCCTTATTCTCTTTATGTTTCCTGCATCATTCAATATTTTGCCCAAGGAATCTGTCAAGATTGCAACTCCGGCCTTGGTTTTTTTTGTTTTTTTGTTTAGTTATTTCAGTTTAAAATATGCTAACCATGTTATTTCCTTCTCGTGCTCGAATTCTAGGTCTTTGCAGACTTCATAACACTATGCTTTGTCTTCTCGAGTTTCCCTTTGAAAATTTCTATTCAGCTCTTTGACTTCATCCTTTCTTCCATTTGTTGTAGCTACTCTTAGATTAATAGCAAGTTTCAGAGTTTCTTCTGACATTCACTTTGATCTTTTCTTTTTAGCCTGTCTTTGTAATGACCTTTTGATTTCTTTATGAATGATGTCCTTGATGTTCTCCCACAGCTTATTTCTTCTATCATTAATGTTGACTGCATCAAATCTACCCTTAAAATATTTTTGAAATTCAGGTGGGTTAGCCCTAAGGTTATTTTTCACAATCATGGATGTGCTTTAATTTTCTTAAGCTTTATCCTGGACTTACAAAAGAGCGATTGATTCCCTGTTCTACAGTTAGTCCCTGGCTTGATTTTAGCTGCTGGATTGAGCTCTTTACTTCATAATTTATTTTCACCTACCGTCTCTACATTCTGGAGCATATTTAAGAATTTAATACCCATTTGTCTTTTCTTTCTTTACTGTCTTTTTAATGATCTTTTCCTTTCTTAGAGTACTATTTATTTCATTTATATCATCACACAACTCATATGGTCTTTATTCATTAGTGTTGAATCCCTCAAAACAATTCTTGAGATGGTGATTAAGTTCATATATGATAAACTCAAGGTCATATGTTAGCTCTTGTAGATTTCATTTTCACCAGCTTCAACTGGGATGTATGCATGTGTTCTGTTGTTAATCACTGGCCCTGTTCAATCTGATAATATTGAGCTTCTCAATTAGTTTTTTTCACCACCACAGTTAATTTTATTTCTGTGTATTCCAACTAAAAATGTTCAGATTATGTTTAATAATTTGAGTGGACCTAGACCAACCAGTTGAATGTCTTAGGAACAAAAAGAGAATGTCAATATAATGTGTTCTCCCTCTAGAACATAGATAGTTTGCCAGAATTTCCTTACTCTTTAATTATACCCATTGACTGAACTACAAATATTGAGACATGTTTGACTGGATCTCCAGCCTGTAACCTGATCTAAAAACTTTTGGATTTGCCAGTCCCCAAATCTCATTCTTAAAAAAAAAAAGTGTGTGTGATGCTATTGGCATAGTTTCTAGCATAGGAACAACACACAAGTCATCACAGTACAACAAACTGACAGATGATTTCTGGAACTATGTGGCCAGCATTTCAAAAACTAGTAGGGCCATCCATGGCGAACACGTTTCAGCAGAGCATCCAGATTACAACCGACTAGGAAGAATGCCTTAGTCAGCTATTTTTCAAAATTACTCAATAAAAGATTTGTGAATCTCAAGAGAACACTGTCTAATTTACTTGCTTTGAACACATCATTCATGAGGTATAAATAGCGGTAGGAGTGTGAGAGTTCAGTTTATTCTGCCAACCTGGCCAATAGAAACATGTGGGATTTATTAGGTCACAACTTGATAAGAGAGCAAAGAGATAAATGGCTCTGCAAGGCCCTACCCATTCTCTCTTCCTCTGCGGTGATCAGATCATGCAAGAGCATGATGTTGCTTTAGCTAGTTCTCTACCTTAACCTGTGAACTATATTCCCTGTGGGCCAAGCCAACCTGTGGATCATGTCCCAGAGTTGACTCTCCTCTGAGACATGTTTCACCATGCTGGTGATCACTTGAGCCTGAGGTTGGTGGATCCTGTCACCTTAAATTGTTGGCATTCCATATCCCATCCAGACTTGCTTCATTAAGCAACCTAGCTACTGAAGGTTGGTGACCCACCCTGCTGTTTGCTGCCTGTGGGCAGGCTTTGATTGCCTTGCCCAAGGGAGGACTCCTCTGTCTGTTTCCTGGACCTTATACCTGGCAGCCCATGTGAGTTTAAGAACTTCCATTATATGAGTTGTCCCACGGGATGGAATTTAGCCCTCTGTACTGTTGTGTGTACTAATTAACTGTTATATTCCTCTTCATTGTATAAATCTATCTATCTAATCATAAGTGTCTTGTTTTTTTCTCTAGAGAACCCTGCCTAACACAATTGATACCAGGTGTGTTTCCAGAGAAACAAGATAATAAATAAAGGCTTCTAAAATTGATTCTCCAGCCTCATTGGCTTACAAACACTGAGAATGTTGTCTCTACCCCTAAAGACATGGATCTGCCTGCCACTATTACTAAAGAGGGTGGTGTTAATCCATGATATGAAGTCGCAAAGCTAATATTCACAAATATCACTACTAATAGATGAAGTGCCTATGAGAGGAGAGGATCTTGGTGATCATGAGTTATTATTAAAGTAAAGGCATTAAACAGAAATAAATGGGAGCTTGAAACATGAGATGGGAACATATGAGCTCATGATCCAGAAGAAGATATTGAGCCCCTAGAGTCTATTGAATTACCGCAGTCAATATATCCACCCCTCCAGTAAAACAACTCACATTTGAGCAGATTAACAAAACTGTTCACATTGAAATACCACATGGAGCCACATCTGGAGCATCATCTGGGGGAGATGCCTTACATGATATTGCAGAGATCCCTCAGGGAACACTTCAATCGCCCACCATTTCCTCTAGACCTGTAACAAGAATTAGGTCTCAGGAAGTTCCTAAAGGTGAGGTTCAGCTGATGAAACAGGAATAAGTGCACTATACTGATATAGTTATGCTCTAATTTTCTAATATGTACAAGCACAGGCAGGAACATCCATAGAAATGGTTACTAAGGGTTTGGGATACCGGTCAAGGAATGTAACATTTGACCAATCTGAGTTGCTTGATATGGGCCTACTAAGCACAGAGTCTTTTCTCAATATGACAGCAAGAGTGGCTAAGAGAGGATCTAATAGCTTATTTGGTGGGTTCACTGAAGCATGGGCTGAAAGATGGCAAGATTAGACAAATGTGAGGTACCTGATCTACCTTGGTACACTGTAGAAAAAGGCACCCAAAAGTTTAGGGAAATTGGTATGTTGGAATGGATCTAACAGAATAATTACACAGACCCAAAAATGGTGTGCCCTTTCAGCATAACCATAAGAAACAAGTTTGTGAAGTGGGTTCTAGCATCTCTGAAGAATTCTGTGATTCCTATTTTATGTACACCAGGATTAACAGTGGGAACTGCTCTCTAAGTGAACTCTGACATTTGGCTACCATAGGTATAATTGGTCAGGTGTCAGCACTGAATCAAAGAGATAGGGTGGGCGTGGTTATTGTAATAGACAGCAAGATTTCCATAGTAATCAGAGCAACCTGTCTCATGTGGACTTATGGCATTGGGTACTTAGCTATGGTGTCCCTGGGAGAGAAATACATGTCAAACCTACTAAATATTTATGTGACTTATACAGGCAGAAGAATCCTAGATCAGGTGAACAGCAGTTCAACTCAAATAATTAGAATAGAGAGTCATGACTTCTCAATTCCTAGAAGTGCCCAGTTCACAGACCTATACTGCTTGAATGAGGGGAAGGCCAGGTTCCTTTCAGGAAGGACTGTGCTACATCACTGAAGATTTATACTGTTGGCATTTCTTCTAGCATTCCCCAAAAGGACCTGTGGCCTTTCACAAGGGTAACAGCTCATTGAGAGAACGTAAATAATGAAAGTTTTCAGAGACTACTGGACACTGGCTCTGAAGTGATACTAATTCCAGGAGACCCAAAATATTTTGAAGACCCACCAGTCAGAGTGGGGGCATATGGAAGTCAAGTTAGCAATGGAGTTTTAGCTAATGCACCCCTTACCATGAGCCCTATGGGCCTCCGAACCCATCCTGTTATTATTTCCCCAGTTCCAGAATGCATCATTGTAATAGACATGTTTAGTACCTGGAAGAGCCCAAATATTGAATCCCTGAAATGTGGAATAAGGGATATTATGGTAGGAAAGACCAAATGGACACCATTAGAACTGTCATTGCCTAGGAAAATAATAAACCAAAAGCAATATCACATTCTTGGAGGGATTGCAGATTACTGTCACCATCAAAGACTTGATGGATATAATGATCCTTAAAGGGTGGTGATTCCTATCACATCCCAATTTAACTCAGTTATTTGGCTTGTTAAAAAAAAAAAAAACCATAAAAAAGAAAACAAAAAAAAAACACACACAAAACAGATGGATCTTGGAAAATGATGGTGGATTATCATAAATTTAACAAGGTGGTGACTCCAATTACAGTTGCTATTCCAGGTTTGATTTCATTGCTTAATCAAATTAATACTTCTCGTGGTACTTGGTATGCAGCTCTTGATCTGGCCAATGTCTTTTTTTCAATACCAATCGCGAAGGAGCACCCAAAGCAGTTTGGCTTCAGCTGCCAGGGGCAAAATACACTTTCACAACTCTCCTCCAGTGGTACATAAACTCTTCCACCCTGTGCCATAATTTAGTCTGAAGAGATCTTGATCGCCGGACTCTTCCACAAAATGTCACACTAGTCCATTGTATTGACGACATTATGCTGATTGGACCCACTAAGGAGAATGTATCAAAGAACCAATTCATTGGTACAACATCTGCGAGAAAGAGGGTGGGAAATCAACCCAACAAAGATTCAGACACCCTCAGGAAACCTCAGTAAAATGTCTAGGGGTTCAGTGGTGTGGGGCATGTCAACACATTCCTACCAAAGTAAAGAATAAGCTATTGCATCTGTCCCCACCAACAACAAATAAACAGGTGGCACAATGCTTTTTGGGATCATTTGTATTTTCTTGGAGACATCGTCCTCATTTGGGTGTTCTACTCAGACCTATCTATCAAGTGACACAAAGACTTCCAATTTTGAGTGGGTTCCAGAAAAAGAAAAGGCTCTGCAACAGATTCAGGCTACCACGAAAGCTACTTTGCCACTGGGACCATATGACCCATCTGCCCAATGGTGCTAGAGGTGTCAGTCTTAGATAGAGATGCAATATGGAGTCTTTGGCAGGCCCCTGTTTATGAATCACAGTGCAGAACCTTGGGATTTGGGCATAAAGTCCTGTCATCCTCGGCAGACAACTATTCCCCATTTGAAAAACAGCTGTTGGCCTGTTACTGGGCCTTAGTGGAGACTGAACGCCTTACTATGGACTACCAAGTCACCATGAGGCTGCCCATCATGACCTGGGTATTTTCTGACCCATAGAGTCATAAAGTTGGACATGCACAGCAACACTCCATTGTTAAATGGAAATGGTATATATGAGATTGGGCTACAGCAGGACCTGAAAGTACAAGTAAGCTACCCAAATTGCCACAGTATCCACTCCTGTCACAGTACCTTGCCCCTCACAGTTTGCATGTATGGCCTCCTGGGGAGTTCCTTGTGATAAGTTGACTCTGGAACAGAAAAATCATGCTTGGTTTATAGATGGCTTTGCCAGATTTGCAGGTGTCACTTATAAGTGGACAGCAGCAGCATTACAGTCCCTTCCTGGGATCTCCCTAAAGGACAGTGGTGACGGGAAATCTTCCTAATGAGCAGAACTTTGAGCACTTTATCTGGTCATTAAGTTTTCCTGAAATAGAAATGACCAAATATGAGATTGTATACTGATTTATGGTCTGTGGCGAACTGCTTGGCTGAATGGTCAAACACATTGAAGGAACATGATTGGAAAATTGGTGACAAGGAGGTGTGGGGAAGAGGTGTGTGGATAGACCTCTCCGAATGGCCAAGAATGCAATGATAATCATGTCTCATGTGAATGCTCACCAAAGGGATACCTCTGAAGAGGAGGGCTTTAACAATCAAGTGGAAAAGACGACATGCACTGTGGAGAGTAGTTCTCCTCTCTCCTCCACCACTCTGTCATTGCCCGTAGACATGGTGTCAGGGATGGAGGTTATGCGTGGGTGTAGCAACATGGACTTCCACTCATCAAGGCCTATTTGGCCCCTGCCACTGCTGACTCCCCCATATTCCAGTAGCAGAAGAAAACATTGAGTCCAAGGTATGGGGCCATTCCTCAGGGAGATCAACTGGTGGCAGCCTTTTGTTCTTACTGAAATGGACACCTACTCTGGATATGGATTTGCCTTCCCTGAACACAATGCTTCTGCCAAAACTGCCATTAGTGGATTTACAGAATATGTTGCTCACTGGAATGGCATCCCACATAGTAGTGCTTCAGATCAAGGAACTCACTTTACAGCAAATGAAGTACAGCAATGGGTCCATGACCATGGAATCCACTGGTTATATCATGTTCCTCATCATCCTGAAACAAATAGATTGATAGAATGATGGAATGGCCTCCTAAAGACACAATTATGGTGCCAACTACGTAGCAACAACTTGTGGGGCTGGAGAAGTGTTCTCCAGGAAGTTGTATACGCTTTAAACCAGCGACCAATATATGTTGCTGTGTCTCCAATAACCAGGAGTCATGGATCCAGGAACCAAGGGGTGGAAGCTGGAGTGGCACCTCTCACTATTACTCCTAGTGATCGACTTGCAGCATTGTTGCTTCCTGTTCCAGAAACTCTATGATATTCAGGCCTGGAGGTCCTAGCCCTGAAATAAGGAACTCTCCCACCTGATAAAAAACACTGATGTCACTGAACTGACAGCTGAGAATATCCCCTAGCCACTTTGGGCTTCTCGTGCCTTTGGATCAACAGGTCAGCAAGAGTGATACTGTACTGAGTGGTGTGATTGATCCTGATTACCAAGGAGAAATTGGACTGGTGCTACATAATGGAGGTAAAGAAGAATATGTCTGGAATCCAGAAGATCCCCTAGGCTTTCTCTCAGTACTACCATGTGCTGTGATTAAAGTAAATGGTAAGGTACAGCAACCCAATCATGACAGGATGTCTTATAGCCCATAACTCTCAGGAATGAAGTTCTGGGTCACCCCACCAGGCAAAGAACCACAGCCAGCTAAGGTGCTGTCCGAGAACAAAGGTAATAGAGAATTGGTAGTAGAATAAGGTAGTTCTATCAGTTATAACCACGTGATCAACTGCAAAAGTGAGGTTTGTGATTATCAGTAATTCTTTTATGAGCTTATTGAATATTTTTCCTTTGCTTATGTACAATGTACCAGGTACAATTAGGCTCACTGTGTTTTCATTCATATGTATGATAGATGTATGATGTTATGTGTAAATGTGATTTCATTAATGTCTGGAAATTTTATATGGCTAAAAAATTGTGTACAGGTGCTAAGTTGGCACGGGGTGCACTGTGATGGTTAGGCTTAGTGTGCCAATCTGGTCAATAGGAACATGTGGGGTTAATCAGGTCACAAAGAAATAAATGGCTCTGCAAGGTCCACCCCAGCCCCTCTCTTGCTCTCTGGTGATCTGACCAGCTTGCTGCCTCTATAGCTATTTATCTGCCTCAACCTGGGAGCTACACTACCTGTGGGCTTGAGCTTGAGGCTCTTTTGGGATCTGTTGGTGCATACATTGCTTGAGCTTGAGCTTGAAGCTGGTGGAGCCTGTTACCTTTCATTGCTTGAGTTTGATATCCCATCCAGGCCTGCTTCACTAAGCTCCTGAGCTAGTGACTGTTGGTGACCCATCATACTGTTTTCTGCCTACTGTTGGCAGACTTTACTTTTCTTGTCTCAGGGAGGACTCTGATGTCTGCTTCCTTGACCTTAGCCTTGGCAACGCACGTGAGTTGAGGGATTTCTGGTATGTTAACCATTCCATGGAAGTTAGTTGAACTGATCCCTTTGTACTCTTGTGTGGGCTAATTAACTGTTATATTCTTTCTTGCTGTATAAACCTACAGATTATATATATATATATATATATATATATATATAATCATAAGTGTCCTGGGTTTGTTTTTCTAGAGAACCCTGCCTAGCACAAGGAGTGCATCATATTTAATAAAGTCATGGGACATCACCATAAGATGGCTTGCACAGTAACTGCAATGATGGTCTGAGACATGCTAGCAATTGTAAGGAATACATAGGACTAGGATATGGCTTATTCTGTAATGTATAAGAGCACTTCGATTTTCTTTAGTGGCATCAAACAAAGGTTCACAAAACATCACACAGAATGTCCCAATTGAAGGCTTAAACATAAGAATATCTACACGGAGATTTGGGGATTATAATAAAATTCTTTAGCCACCTAAGGAGCCCTGGGTACACAGTGGTTAGGTGCTTAGCTGCTATCTGAAAGATCAGAGGTTAAAACCACCAGCTTCTCTGAGGGAAAAGCATGCAGCAATCTACCTCTGTAAACATTTTCATCCTTGTAAAACCCAAGGAGTAGTTTTACTCTGTCTAATACCATCACTGTGAATCAGAATCTTCTTAATTGCAGCTAGTTTGGGTTATCTGTTTTTTTTGCTTTGTTTTGTTTAAATCCACCTAGACTCATAAGTTTTCCTGGCCTGCTTATATACATTCTTGTGTATATAATAGGTGAGCTCTAAGGAGATTCTTATTGAAAACAGTAGATTGGGAGACTAAGATGAACCTGTTTCAGAGGTAGCAAGCAAGCTTCAGAAACTAACTCTCTCTGGGCTTCAGTACCATCACCATTTAAATAACACACACACAAAAAGCCTACCTATCTGTCAGAGATTCTTATGGTCATAGAAGAAAATATTTGATAAACAATTCAAATATAGAGCCTTGCACTCAGTAGGGTTTCAGTGTCTTTTAGATGCCTTGAATTGGAAAGTGTAGAAGAAAGAACCATTAATCATCTGTCAATTTGTCATAGTCTGTTGACTTACATGTTGCTGTGATGCTGGAAACTATGCTACCAGAATTTCAAATACCAGCAAATAGGTTTCAGCAAGCCTCTAAATTACAGGTTCCAAAATGTATTTAGTCTACCATCTCCTTTTATAGAAACAACAACTGAGTTCTCCCCGAGCAGTTAAAAACGTTTGTTCTATAATCCATAATCAAGAACAAGGTGCGGGTATCTGATTTCACGATACCCCCAAGTGATTCCATAGCACCCTCAAGGGGGCAGTAGTACCCACTTTGGGAAATACTCTACTAGATTAAAAATGAACTATGAAGAACGAATAGGCTTCTGAGGGATTAGCCACTGGAAACCGTATTAATTCCAGAGGAACATTGTCAGATATACTTGGGAATAATAAACCCCTCAGGTTAGAAGGTATGGAAAATACAACTGAAAAAGAGCTACTCCCTCAAAGGAGAGATGACTTTAATGATGGCATGGAGTAAAGCTTTCAGGACCTTCATTTCTTGATATTGCTCAGCTCCAAATGAGAATAAATTGCTTAAGAAATCCATTACTACTCAGAACATGGAATGAACAAAGTATGAATGCAGGAAAATTGAAGTCATAAAAATTGAGATGGAATGCATAAAGATTGATGTGTTAGCAATTAATGTGTTGAAATAGACTAATATTGGTCACTTGTGTACGACAATCTTATGGTTTACTGTGCTGGAAATGATTGCATAAAGTGGAATAGCATCAAAATAATATTCCAAGATTTTTCTTGAAGCACAGTGCTGTCTGTAATAGAATAATATTGATATATACCTACAAATGACTGCTATTCAAATTTACACACTAACCACTGAAACTTGATGAAGAAACTGAAGAAATCTACCAATTTCTTCAGGGTAAAATTGATCAAACATGCAATCACGATACATTTATAATTATTGTCAATTGGAGGGCAAAAGTTGGAACAAAGAGGAATGATCAGTAGTTGGAGAATATGGCCAAGGTGATAAAAATATATATATATATATGCTGGAGATTGTATGATAGAATTTTAAAAGACAAATCACTTCTTAATTGCAAATGCCTTTTTTCAACACAGTGATTGTAGGCATGGGCCTTACCAGATAGAATGCACAGGGATCAATATGACTATATTTGTGGGAAGAAATGATGGAGAAGCTCAATAAAAGGAACATACTATCAATTGTTCATATGTAAGTTTATTTTGAAGTTAAAGAGAATTCAAACAAGTCTATGTCAGCCAAAACACTATATTTATTATATCCCACCTGAATTTTGAGAACATATCAAGAACAGGTTTTGTATATTGAACATTAATGACGGAAAATCTAAAAAGCTGTAGGATAAAATCAATAACATTATATATGAAGAAAACAAAAGATCATTAAAGACAGGAAGAAGTAAAGACTTAAGTGGATGTCAGAAGAGACTCTGAAACTTTCTATTGAATACACAATAGTTAAACCATTTGGAAGAAATGAGTCAAAGTGCTGAGCATACGATTTTAAAAAGAAGCCCAAGAAGACAAATTATTATAATGAAGCACGCAAAATCCTGAAATGATCTAGTCAAACTGTAAGAACATGCTTAGTACTTCTCCAAGTTTAAAGAATTGTAAAAAAAAATATGTAGAGCTGAGTTGCACTATTGAAGGATTCCATGGGCAAAGTATTCAATATTGCATCAAAAGAATATGGAAGGAATACACAGTCACTACAACAAAAAGAATTCATCAGAATTCATCCAATTCAAGTTATAGCATATGATTAAAAACTAATGGTACTGAAGAAACAAGCACAAACTGCACTGTGATAGCACAATTTTATATCAACTTGAGGAAAAATAAAAGTATAGGAGCAGTATTCAACCTGTCACACAGGTCAAAGCCAAATGGTGCCTCATTGTGGGCATGACTTTCTCATTAGGAGAGTCCAGGGGATTTCCCCCTCTCTCTGCCTTCACCTTACTGCTTTCTGGGTACCCCCCGAGAGACCCCTGAACCCTACCCTGCTTCCAACGACCTTGGATCCACTTGCCTTTGCACCCACTGATCTCCCTGTATTTTACATCATTGTATGTGGCTGTGTGAGTCTGTAGTGGGACTTGTGGACTAGTATCAGACTTATGAACTTGAGTTGGACTGGGCTGGGATGTTTCCTTGAGATATATAATGTTTTCTTGATACGTAATTAATATAATTTATTGATATAAAACTTCTTCCCCCTCCCCACACCCCCCACCCCCCACATAGCCCATTCAGTGCCAGCATCGGGAAGTGGCCTGGGATAGTCTATACCTCAGGGAATCTCACAGAAGCCTTTGCTGACTCCTGGAGACCCTGGATGTTGGAAACTTTGGTAGACTGCGAAGCAGAGTTCCCATTGGTGATAACCCTTACCCAAGGTCTAGCTCTTTCCCCTGGTGGCTCTGAAGATAAATAGCCCCAGCTACTTGGAGAGAGATACAGCACCAGGAAAACAGAGGAGCTGATGGAATCCAGAAGGTTGGTAGAATTAATCCTATTTTGTTTTGAGAAAGGAAACACAGAACTCTTCACCCTATCAGAGGAAATGGAACCCAGAATTTCCAGGTTTCTCGGTGGCTTTCTCACCATAAGCTAGATTGTCCTCTGAACAGGAGCCTCTCCTGCCTATGGCATTCATTATAATAGCCCATTTGTACCCCAGTTCCACACGGTAAAAGAGAATAATTCTTAGAACTATTCTGAGGAATCCACTATTGTGCAGGAATCCACTGTTATAAGCACAATCATGAAAAGACTGCACCCCCACTTACATAATACACAAGATTGAGAAGGGAGACTGGCAAATTCATTATATCCCATCCGTTACCCCAATCACGATAACCTCTGGACCCTGTTCCCTTCACCTCAGCTATACACAATCCCCTTAAACTTACCAAGGAAAATCACTTCTCCCATAACCCTCTTCCCCAACTTATTAAAAATTACTATACCAAAGGCTTATTAAGAATAACTATACTAAAGGCTTCCTAAGATTGATGACACCACCTTAAACCTACTCCTGAATCCCCAAACCCTACTCACCCTACCCACCCAACTAACACTCCCTCCTCATCTACACACAATATGCTTTCTGGCACCTATCTGATCCTCTTACCCTATAGACAGCCCATCAACCCCTACTCATCTCAGAAGATTATGCTCCCCCATCTACTCACCCATGATGTGATGCAAGCAACAGCCAACACTAGTAGCTACCACACACACACACAAACTAGAGAAACAAAAGTCAATTACTGGTGATTACCCAAACCCCACAATTTACCCAGAAAAAGCAGTTCTTGGACTGCCAGTGTAAAAATTCTTGAGAATATTATTTAGTAATGAACCGTCAAACACAAAAAAACAAAAGAATCTGAAGGAACCCTGGGGAGGTTTTGGGATTCTATGAAGCAACACAATATTTGAATTATTGGGGTTTCTGAAGAGAAAGCAATAAATAAGTCTACAGGTAAAATATTAGGGAAATTATTGGAAGAAAATTTCCTCAATATCACAAAGGAGGAGTCAATAACCATTCAGGAAGCAGAGAAAGCACCAATTAGATTAACCCCCCCCCAAAAAATATCAATACATACATTGGTCAAACTATCCAATTTCAAATAAAAGGAGAGAATTACGAGAGCCGCTAGAGAGGGAAAAGCAGTCATATATAATAGTAAACAGATAAGAATAAGCTCAGACATCTCCACAGAGACCATGCAGAAAAGAAAATTGGAACACTGTGATCCAAAAGTTGAAAGAAAACTTTAATCTAAGAATTCTTTAGGCATCAGAGTTCTCCATCAAATTTGAAGGAGATATTAAAGTGTTTAATTTGGAGAATTCATAAAACAAAATCAGCATTAAAAAAGACTTTCCACTTCTTTATGGGCAGAAAACCCATAACCACAGCAATCAATCATGGGACCACCAGAAGGTATAACACCACCCAGAAACCAACACAATGAAAATTATAGAAAACATTACAGATACAACAGAGATACAGAGAACAGAATATCTCTCTCTCTCTTTCTCTCTCTCTCTCTCTCTCTCTCTCTCTCACACACACACACACACACACACACACACACACACCATTCCATAAAGGAGAAGAAAATACCAAGCACAAAGAGTGTGAGAGGGCAGAAACCAATCTACATTTAGATTTAATTACACTGAATGTTAATGGTTTGAATACATCTATTAAAAGTGAAAGGAAAGCTGACTGGATTAGACAACAAAATCCATCAAGTTCACAGAAAAAAAAATAGACTGAAAGTCAAAGCATGGTGAAAAATTTACCGCGCAAATGACAATTAAAAAAAGCAAACACCAGGGTTGGCAATAAAAATAGCTGACAAAACAGACCTTAGGGTAAATGGCATAAAGAGAGAGAAGAATGTGAATTACATAATGCTCAAGGGATCAATAGACCAATAACCCATATATATAATAAACCTGTATGCACTCAACAAAAGACCCTCAACATTTGTCATCCAAATTCTCAAAGAGATGAAAAGAGAAATCATTGGATCAACAATTATAGTAGGTGATTTAAATATACCACTTTCAAAGAAATACTGATTAACAAGTAAGAAACTCAAGAAAGAAACTGAAGAGCTGAAAACACAATAAAAATTTGGTCTAACAGCCATTCAGAACTATTCAACAACAAAAAATACACATTTTTCTCCAATTCACACGGTTCATACTCGAAAATATATCACATGTTGGGACTCAAGAAAAGCTTGAGAAAAGTCAAATGAGTACAGGTCATTCAAACCACCTTCCCATAAACTTTGAAATCTATCAACAATAGAAATAACAACAAAAAAAAGGAAAAAAAAAGAAATAACAACAACAACAAAACCAAAGAGAAACACTTGGAGACTTAATCACATGCTTCTGAAAAAAGAACATATATTAGTGCAATTCGAGAGGAAATGAAGTTCCTAGAAACCAATAGGAACAACAATACAACATTTCAAAACCTATGGGACACAGCAAAGGAAGTTATCAGAGGTCACTTTTTTGCAATAAATGCACACATGCAAAAAGAGGCGAGAACTTTGATTAGCCCCATAACTGAGCACCTGCAGCAGCTAGAACAAAGTCAACAGCATGATACTTCTAACAGCAAAAAAAGAAGAAAGAAATCATAAAAATTAGAGCAGAAATCAATGTACTAGAAAACAGAAGAAAAATGGGAAAAAATCAATAGAGCAACAAGTTGGTTCTTTGAAAGGATCAACAAAATTGGCAAACCACAAGGAAACATAACAAAGGAAAAGAAGGAGGTGACATCAATATCTAGAATGAAGAATAAAATGGGGGAACTCACAACAGACCCTATTGAAATAGAAAGTTTAGTTACATAGTACTATGAAACACTGCCCAAAAAATATAATTTGGAGGACATCGACAAATATCTGGAAAATCACTCTCTCCCCAAATTAAGACATTAAGAACTTGAACAGACCAATAGCAAAAGAAGAAATAGACAAGGTCGTCAAGAAATTCCCAACTGAAAAAAACCCATCCAGATGGCTGCACAGGAGAATTCTAACAAGCATTTGTAGAACAATTGACACCAATCCTACACAAAATCTTCCATAGCAAACTCATCTTATTAAGCATGCATAACCCTGAAACCAAAATCAGGCAAAGGCTCCACAAGTATAGAGAATTGCAGATTGACATCTCTCATGAACATAGATGCAAAAATCTTCAACAAAATCCTGGCCCTTGGAATTCAAATATATATATATATATATATATATATGAATATATATATATATGAATATATATATATATATATATATATATGAATATATATATACATACATACACGCACACATCATGACCAAGTAGGATTCATACCAGGGATGCAGGGAAGGTTCAATATTAGAAAAACAATCAATGTAATCCACTAAATCAAAAAGAAAAAGTACAAGAACCATATTATCATATCTATTGATGAAAAAAATCAGTTGATAACATCCAACAACCATTCCTAGTAAACACTTTCGTGAAGATAGGATTAGAAGGGAAAATCATCAATACAATAAAAGATGTATATGAAAAACCAATAGCCAATGGAGAAAAGCTGAAAACATTTCCACTGAAGAAGAGAACCCCAAAAGGATGCCCTGATCCCCACTTCGGTTTTACATTGTGCTGGAAGTCCTAGCCAATGCCATAAGGCAATAGTAAGTTGTAAACTATTGGGTAGAGAAGAAGTGAAACTTTCGCTATTTGAAGACGATATAATTTTATATATTGAGAATTTTAAGAATCCAAAATAGGATTGCCAGCAAAATAGAGAAGATTAGTAGAGTAGCAGGATACAAGATTAACAAGCAGAAATCAATTGGATTCTTATATACCAATAATTGGAATACAGAAAAAGATATCAAGGAATCAGCACCATTCACAATAGCCATACCAAAGCTGAAATGCCTGGAATAATCCTAACCTAAAAACAAAAAAAACCCCAAATCTGTAAAACAAAAAAACACAAACTCCAGAACATTACTACAAGAAAACAAAAACAAAAAAACAGGGACCTACACAAAGGAAGTATATTCTATGTTCTTGAATTGAAGGACTCCGTATTGTGAAAATGTCACTACCTAAAGCAATCAATTCAATGGGATCCCAATCCAAATTCCAGCATTGCTCTTCAAAGAAATGGAAAAACTGATTACCAATTTCATATGAAATGGGAAGAAGCCCAGGATAGGCAAAGAAATCCTCAAAAATAGCATAGTAGGTGGTCTTGCACTACCTTACCTCAAAACCAACTATACAGCCATGATTTGTCAAAACAGCCCAGAACTGGTATAATGATAGCTACCCGGACCAATGGATCAAGACAGAAACTTAGAAATAAAAAAATCTGTAGACAGACTATTGATTTTTGACAAAGGCCCCCAAAATATTAAATGGAAAGCAGAGGACCTCTTTAATAAAATGGTATGCGAGAAGTTGGATATGTACATGCAGAATAATGAAACAAGACCCATATCACACTCCATGCACAAAAAACAAACTCAAAGTGGATCAAAGACCTAAATGTAAAACCCAAAGCTATCAGGACCATCAATGAGAAAATTGGAACAAACCTAGGAGCCTTAGTGCAGGGAATAAACAGACTATCAGAAATAGCAAAGGAAACACACTCCAAGGAAGTGTGTACATTGAAAGACTTTATTAGAAGAGTAATAAAAGAGAGTCCACAGACTGGGAAAAGATATTTAGTAACAATATAGCAGGCAAAGGACTAATTACTTAGACATAAAAATGTATAAACTTACAACAAGAAAAAACGAATAGCTGTCTGAGAAGGTGGGTAGAAGACCTGAACAGGAAATTTACAAAGGGTGACACTTGAATGGCTACTAAACATATTCAGATATGCTCCTGGTCATTAGCCATGTGGTAACTGCAAGTCAAAACAACTACGACATACCACCTAACACCCATTAGTATGGTCCAATTAAATTTTTAAGCTGAAAAATGACAAATATTGGAGAGGGTGTGGTGATATACTAACTCTTATCCACTTTTGGTGGACTTGGAAGGTGATATGGCGATACCTAAACAGATGGCAATTGAACTACCCAAATAATCCAACAATACCATTAGTGGGCATATACCCAATACAAATAAGAGATAGATCATAAACAGACATTTGTTCCCTCGTTTTCACTGCAGCACTGTTCAGAATAGCAAGAAGCTGGAAACAGCCTAAATTCTCATTAATAGGAGACTCTATTTAAAAACAAAACCAAAAAACTCTAGTACATACAATGGAATATTACTCATACCTTAAAAACGGCGATGAAACACCTCAACTCATGGAAACATCTGGAAGACATTATGCTGAGTGAAGTTAGTTGAGCAAAAATGGACAAATACTGTAATGAGACCACTCCGGTAGGAGCAAGCAGCCAAAAGGGCACAAGTTCAAACTTCCAGGTCATCCAGGCTTCTGGCTGGGGATCAGACAACCTGGTAAAGAGTCAAACCGGTGTTAATGAACTACGCATCATCTGCTCCAGGTAAGTACAGTGTAAATCACTTGGTCAGAGGGCACATCACAACAACAAGATCAAATGGTTGGGGGAGGGGGGATGCTGTCTGCTGAATGGTAGCCATATGGATCTGGAGTTAGGTTCCTCAGAGAAGAAGGTGCCCCTTTCAGAGGGACGAGACTTACTGATGAGAGTGGCAGAGCAGGAGAGGGGAGAGGGAAAGGAAAAACTTGGGGGAACATAGGTGGATGTCTGCTGAGGGGTGGAGGGAGGAGTGAATGGCAGGTTGGAGGAAAGAGAGACTGGAGATGATCTTGGGTACCTTATTTGGGGAGGGTCTTTAGTAGTGTACATCGAGTGAACAGAATTGACCTAGAGCATCTGGGGGTATCCCAGGAACCCAAACTAGGTGCTGTAGAGCACCAGGAAACTGAATCCTGTAACTTTGAGGCACATCGCAAGTTCCAGAGGCTGCATCAGTTTGATCTCATATGTGAACCCCCCTGGGTGAACTGGTCGCTACTTCAGACATACTTGTAACATGATGGCTTCAGCCAGAAAATACATGGTGTCTGAGGAAGCAGAAGACAGCTATACCAAAAGTGGTGTACTGTTGGTTGATGGATGAACATGGTCTTGCTACAATCAATCCTGTTATAACCATTCTGTTACATTTTCCTTATGCTTGTTTATATTAGGGTGTAGCTCAGAGGTGCATTGCCATGGGGATCACACTCTAAGTTGTGTTATTTGTTTCTTTGTTTTTTGTTAAATGAAACCCAGGGACATTGTGTCTATAGGGAAAGAAAATATACCAAGGGTTTGGTGGGAATGGAAACATTGAGGGGTGGGAGAGATAAGAGGGAGATTATGTCAAGAATTCCTGGAAGAAAAACTGTTTGGAGACTGTGGAAACAATTGTACAATTAAGTTTGACATGATTGAACTATGAAATATGACATATATAATAACTCCCAAGTTGAAGCAAAGTTAAAAATAAAGGGCATAGATACCAGGAATGGGTTTTGGGATTGTACTAAATCCTAGCTCCAATTTATGAACAATCAGTTCTTAAATCATGGCTCAGATCCATACTCACTTTCATGAAATGATCACTGAATAAAAGGGTATAAAGTGTGGTGAAGAAAGCACATTGTGCCAGGTTATCATTGGGAAGAGTGTCTGGGGTTTTAAAAGGCTTGTATTCAAACAAGCAGCCATTTAAGCGAGGAGTCAGCTAAGTCCACACGAAAGAAGCAAACTATCCTGTGTGATCCAAAGATGACAATTACAGCATTTGAATATGGTAAGGAAAAAAGCATCAGAGTAAAAATTATGAACACCCAATTTGTGGGGGACTAACGGGGGCGACGGGAGCCCAAAACCAATCTGCAAGGTATCTAGTCAGACTGAGTCACTGGCAGATTCGCACCAGCCACAGTCAAGAGTTTCTAACAGTTTTACTATCAGGTAGAGACCATCGTAATCTTGATTACAATGGATCAAACTCAATACTTGACCAGTTGACTTCCCTAAGGATGCCATTTGAATTAGTTCTGGGTGCTCATATTTCTTATTTGTTCCATGACAGAAATTTCTTTCCTGGCTTTTTGATTATTGATGGGAGTCTTTTCCTTCCTAAGAATTATATTTTGGTCTGATAGTATTATGATTTTATCTTTACCACCTTAGTGTGATATTGTTTTTTATTTTTTTCTGTTGGGTTTCCCAGCTGTGAAGCACAGGAGTGGGTGCATAATGATAACTGATACAATGGGATATAGGTGTATAGGAGTTGGGGGGTGACAGGGAGGGAAAGTGGATTTCAGGAGTAAATGAATGCAGGAGTGGCCAGGAAGCAGTAGAATGGATTGTGATTGCACAACTCATTTTTTTATAAATCATTTTATTGGGGCTCATACAACTCTTATCACAATCCATACATGCATCAATTGAGTAAAGCACCCTTATACATCCGTTGCCCTAATCATTCAAAAAATTCGCCTTCCACTTGGGTTCCTGGAATCAGCACATTTTACTTTTTTCCCTGCCCCTCCCTTCCTGCTCCCCCCTCCCTCATGAACCCTTAATAATTTATAAATTATTATTTTATCTTATCTTACACTGCCTGGTGTCTCCCTTCACCCACTTTCCTGTTGCCCATCCCCCAGAGAGGAGGTTATATGTACATCCCCAAGATTGGTTCCCCCTTTCTACACCCCCTTCCCTCCTGGTATCACCACTCTCACCATTGGTTCTGAGGGCTTCATCTGTCCTAGATTCCCCGTGTTTCCAGATACCAACTGTACCTCTGTGCATCCTCTGGTCTAACCAAGTTTGCAATGTAGAATTGGGATCATGATAATTAGGGGTAGGAAGCGTTTAAGAACTAGAGGAAGGTTTTGAGTTTCATTATTGCTATACTGAACCCTGAGTGACTCATCTCCACCCCACTACCCCTCTGCAAGGGATATCCAGTTGTCTACAGATGGGCATTGGGTCCCCATCATGCACTCCCATCAGTCATGATGATATGATTTTTTCCCTCGCCTTTGTTCCTTAAAACCTGGTCCTCTCGGCCCTTCATGATCACACATGTTGATGTGCTGCTTTCATGTGGGTTTTGTTGCTTCTGGACTAGATGGCCGATTGTTTACTCTTAATCCTTTAAGTCCCCAGATGCTACATCTCTCAATAGCCGGGCACCATCAGCCTTCTTCATCACACTTACGCACACACTCATCTTCAGCGTTTATGTGGGGAAGGTGATCACACAATGATGGATTTTGTTCTTTGGTGTATGCTACCTGATCCCTTCGACACCTCATGTTCACTTAGGCTGTGTGCTTCTTCTCTGTGGACTTTGTTGCTTCCGAGCTAGATGGCCACTTGTCTGCCATCAAGCCTTTAAGACTCCAGACGCTATACCTTTTTGATAGCTGGGCACCGTCCGCTTTCTTCACCACATTTGCTTATGCACACATCTGTCTTCAGCGATCATGTCAGGAAGGTGGGTATCATGGAATGACCGTTTAGCTGAGCAAAGTGCTATTGTATTGAGGGAGTGTGCGCGAGGAGGTGCACAACTCATTTTAAAGGTGATTTAACCATGTTGAGGAGGAGTTGCTCTAAAACTGATGTGGTAATGATTGTAAAATTCTCCTTGATATGATTGAAAAATTGATCTATTGAATTATATGATGTGTAAATTATGGGCCCAAAAGACTATTGGAACAAAAAAGAAACTAAGAGGAAATTTTTAAAAGAAAGAAAAGAAAAATCTTCACAAGTGATCCTAGAGACAAAATTTAGATAAATGAAGAAAGCAGCAATATTGCCAAGGATTTAATTTTCCTTGAATGCACAATCATAAATTTATGCAAGCAGTATTAAAGCTAAGATCTATAGATGACTGAAATATATTAATAGGAAAAAGATGAATAACCTAATTAAATGGGCAAAAGTTATTGTTAGGTTTTTTAATGTGTTCTTTATAATATGAAATCCAGCATAGGTAAATCCATAGAGACAGTAAGTGGATTAATGGTTTCTTGGGAGGTTGGGAAAAATCAGGAGCTAACAGCAATGAGTACAAGAAAGAAGAACATGTAAAACTGATTGTGGTGATGATTTCACAATTCTTTCTAAAATGATCGATCTAGTGAATTGCATGTTATGGAAATTATGCATGATTAAAACTGTTTGGGGGGTGTAACAAGACCACATGAGTAGGTCCAATTGCACCCACACTAAATGCAAAGCTTTCAGGCACCTGCCACCACCAATTCCAGGATAAGTCTGAGAGAATGCTCACACCCTGGGGGAGGTTGATCCTCCTGAGGAATGTTCACCTGCTGTGAGACATGGCTGCAACTGGTTCTCAGTATGGGGTTTCTTGCTAATGTGGAAACGTAAAATATTATCCAGCACCCCTTTTATAGTACTGTGGTGCTGCCTGAAGAAATAACAATTAATTCAACATGTGACCTTCCTTTGGTAACACATCTTTTCCCATCCAAAGAGTAGTGGTGTCAGTTTGTAGTTGAACTAATGTTATCTACAGTTGGCTCATTCTTTCAGGATATACAAAATGAATATAAAGGTGTCAAAACTGCCGCCATCTTCACAGCAGATGGAGGCAAGATTCTGGCTTCCACATAAGAAATTTTTTTAAATGAATTATTTTAAACTTGTCATCAATAAAATCATTTATACTGTACACTACCAAAAGCAAGGAAAGCTGAGTAGTGAGCATGATACCAAGATGGAATCTGTGATGTCTTTGGGTCACAAACCAATTACTTCCATGTATTTTGATGAGTATCAGGGAGAGAAAGAGAATCATTTCCTGGAGAAAATTGACCACCTGGAAAAACAGCTGCAACCTGAATGTTAGACTAAAAAATAGGGCTACTTTCCATTCAGGGTGGGGTGCTGGCCTGGTTCTCTTGGTGGGTATATTCCTGGGACATCATGGAACCAATTATATACTTTATGACATTTTTATTTGCATGTTTTGCAGTACATTGACAGGATAATATTTACTCAGCTGTTAGTGATGAGCAGTTTAATTTCTATGTATAAGAAATAAAAGTAACAGACTTTTGATATGGAGTGTTAAAACAAGTTAAAAGATGATGCCAGTGAGGCTAAAGAGACCCTGAAACATTTGCAATGTATTCTCTCTTTGGGATTGCCAATGGAGGAACATGGTGACAAAGACTAACCTTATGTTTGAAATATATTGAAGAAAATTGGTGCTGATGTTGTGGCATAGCAACTGGAAGTTTTGAGTCCCATAGTTCGTTTTCAATTACACTGTTTCAATATTTTTTAATTAATAAAAATCATTCTCATTTTTAAAGTGCATTACTTCAGCACCTTCATTACCATCACAGTGATGGTACTCTGAGGATTTAGAATTTTCACCATGCCTTGTACCTCTTAACAGTAAGGGAGAAACAATACTCAAGACAAATGAGGCATATTGTATCATCCTGATTGGTACAAGGTCCACCATGTCAGCTTTACATCTCACATACTCACAAAAACTTCTTCCTCACAGCAACAAAATTTCAAAAATAGTGGGTGCTTCTAATAAGGAACAAAATCTGCCTCATTCAAAGCCAGTGCCAATATAAGAAACTTCTGAGTATTCTACATCCTTTTCTCCTTAGTAGTGATACTCCTACTAATTTGATGGGGGAGATTGATAATTTAAGTGGCATTGCCACATACCATTTACTGACAGTGGATAGATTCTGTTGAACTTTCCTTCATTAAATTACTATCTTGATGAATAAATGGTTGAAAACATTTTATGCTTTATCCAAAAGATTGGTGGGCATATAAGACACTTAGGACAAGTTCAGAGAGGGAGAAAAGAGTTAGAATGAATTCCCACTGAACTTTGGTAAAGACAACCACAGATATGGGAAGAGTTTTATTATCTGGACCCATGTGGGTTTATATAGACAACTCTCAGTATGTATATAGTAGTTAGTGTTGCTGTGATTCTGGAAGCTGTTTCACTGGTGTTTCAAATGCTAGCAGTTGTAACCCTGAATGAACAGATTTTGTGGAACCTCCAGACAAAAAAAAGACATGAAAAAGGATTCGACTGTCTACTTCAGCAGAAGTAGCCACGAAAAACCTCACGAATATCTTTTAGATATTGACAGATACATACGGCATGATAAGTGGAAGCAGAATATTGTCTGAGATAGTACCGGAGGAAGGAGGGCACTAAAACTGTGACTAAGGAGGAACTGCTTTCTCCAAGTGGAATCGAACATGATGATGTGTCAGGTTAAGCCTGTGAGAGGGGAGCATTAGAGATCTTCGTTTGCTGATGGGACATGATCACAGTAAGGAGAAACAGCTACAAAAATCTGCTAATGATTGGAACTTGGAATGTGTGAAGTGTGAATCTAGGAAAATTGAAACTGTTCAAAAATGAAATGGAATCCATAAAGATAGATATCCTAGGTGTTAACGAGCAGAAATAGACAGGGACTGGCCACTGTGAATCAGAAAATCATATGATTTACTATGGTGTGAATATCAAAATCAAGAGGAATCGTGTTGCATTCATTGTCAAAAAGAAAAACACATATATTTTTAATTTTTTTAAAAACACAGCAGAAAAAACAAGAAACCTCATCGCCAAAATTTGATGTTGACTCATAGCAACAATATAGGACAAAAGTGAGCTTTCCTGTGAGTTCCCAAGACTGTAACAGTTTATTGGAGAAGAAAACCCTGTCCTTTTCTTCAAAATCAGCTGGTGGTTTTGAAATTCAGATATTGAGAACCAAAGTCCAACACACAACCACTACAAACCAAAACTGATTGTATAAAAAGACATTGCAAAATAAATCTTGTTGTCTCTGATAGGATTATATCTGCTTTCAAAGAAATCCAATCAATACAAGTATTATTCAAATTTATGCACCAAACACAGCTGATGAGGAAGTAATTGAAGAATTCTATCCAGAACTTCAGTCAAAATTTGACCAAATATGATATCAAGCTGATTTAATAATTATTGGTGATTGGAATCCAAAAGTGCTCAACAAAGAGAAAACAACAGTATTTGGAAAATATGGGCTTGATGATAAAAATTAAAATGTATATCACATAATGGAATTTTGCGAGACTGATGATACCTTCAGGACCAAGGGTGTGAGGGGCGATGCTGGGAGAGTGGAGGATGAGTGGGTTGGAAAGGGGGAACTGATTACAAGGATCCACATGTGACCTCCTCCCTGGGAGAGGGACGGCAGAGAAGGGGGGGGGAGGGAGACTCCGGATAGGGCAAGATATGACAAAATAACGATGTATAAATTACCAAGGGCACATGAGGGAGGGGGAGCGGGGAGGAAGGTGAAAACAAAAGAGGACCTGATGCAAAGGGCTTAAGTGGAGAGCAAATGCTTTGAGAATGATTGGGGCAGGGAATGTATGGATGTGCTTTATACAATTGATGTATGTATATGTATGGATTGTGATAAGAGTTGTATGAGTCCCTAATAAAATGTAAAAAAAGGAAAAAAAACAAAACAACCAAAAAGAATGCATGTGTGACGATAAAAGCAATAATTAGTTATTAAATTTTGCAATCAAAAGATTTGCTACCAAATTGCCTCTTACAAAGGTTGCCATAGACTATAATTCTGCATTGACCATTCATGTATATGTGTATATATCTTAACTTGAATAGATTTTGTAGAATAAAGCACATTTTAAATCTAAAAAAAAAAAACAAGTACCCCTTTTCTTTCTTTTTAAAACTATTATTTGGGGCTCTTATAGGTCTTATTGCAATTCATACATCCATCCATTTTGTCAAGTACATTTGTACATATGTTGACATCATCATTTTCAAAACATTTTCTATCTATTTGAGTCCTTGGTGTGAGTTCATTACCCTCTCCCCACCACCTTTCCTCCACATGAATCCTTGATAACTGATCTTTTTTTTTTCTTGTCTTAAACCAACCACTGTTTCACTTCACCCACTTTTCTGTTGTCTGTTCTCCTGGGAGGGGCTTATATGTAGATCATTGTGATCTGTTCTACCTTTCTCCCTCCACCTTCCCCTGCCCCTCCTGGTATTACTACTCTTATTAATGGTCCTGAGGGGGTTATCTGTCATGGATTCCCTGTGTTTCCAGCTCTTATCTGTACCAATGTACATTATCTGGTCTAGCTGGATTTGTAAAGTAGAATTGGGGTCACGATAGTGGGGGGAAGCTTTAAAGAATTAGAGGAAAGTTGTATGTTTCATCAGTGCTATACTGCACCCTGACTGGCTAATCTCTTCTTTGTGACCCTTCAGAAAGGGGATGTCCCATAGTCTACATTTGGACTTTGGGTCTCTGATCTGTGTTCCCCCACATTCACATTGATTTGATTTTTTGTTCTGGGTCTTTGATGCCTGATACCTGATCCCATAGTCACCTCATAATTACACAGACTGGTGTACTTCATCCATGTGGACTTTGTTGCTTCTCAGATTGAAAGCCGCTTGCTTACCTTCAAGCCTTTTAAGACTCCAGACGCTATATCTTTTCATAACCAGGCACCATCTTCACCACATTGCTTATGCACCCATTTTTTAGTTCAGCAATCCTGGCAGGAAGGTGAGCATCACATAATGCCGGGTTCTTAGAACAAAGTATTTTTGCTTTGAAGGAGTACTTGAGAAGAGGCCCAATGTTCATCTGCTATCTTAATTATTAACATATAAATATATGTACACAGATCTATTTCCCTAGCCTTATATATAAATATATTTACTTATGTACATGCCTGTATGTAGACCTCTATAAATACCCTTTGCCTCCTAGGTCTTTCCTCTACTTCCTTTTACGTTCCTCTTGTCCCACTATCATATTCAGGCTTCATTATGGTTTCATTAATTTCTCTCTGTCATATTTCCCTTGATCAAGTCCTACCAGGCATCCTACACCCTCCTCACCATCAATTTTAGGTCATTGTTGTTCCCTTGTCCCTGGGTTTGTTAACAACCACTTCGTTTCCCCAGCCTCTCCCTCTCCCATGTCCCCTCAGAACCGTGGGTCCCATTGTTTTCTCCTACAGATTGTTTATTCTGACTATTTTATCTAGATATACATGCAGAGACAATAATAAGCAAAAACCAAGGCAGAACAAATCAAAACAAAAGAAGATAAACTAAACAACAACAGCAACAACAAATACCATCAACAACAAAAAGAAAAGCGTATAAATACTGGAACTATTTTGCTGGCCTTTAGAAGTGTTTTCAAATAAATTCTGATGGGGTGACACGGCCTGACCCCAAAGTCTATTATTAGTATTCTGAGGACTTCATTCCTTTGCTCCCCTTGCTTCTCTGTTGCATGCCCTTAACATTTCACCCTGATGGAATATGTTCTTATCAGACACAATTGCTGCACTGTACCTCCAGTGTTGTCCCTTGCAGCGCTATGGGTCAGTAAGTGATGTGGTGTCTCATGGTGGGGCCAGTTTTATGGTCCTTTCTGCATTGTCTGCTCTGAGCAGGAATATTGTCCTTCGGGCTTGGTGGCCCAGGATGTGTTCCACTCTCTCCCTCTCTTCTTTAGCTCTGATGTGCTCTGATCAGATGCATCCCACTCCCCAAGCTATAGCTTCAGTACTGTCTTCTGAAGTGAATTCTTCTGTGGGGAGGTGGCGCTGTCCATGTAGTTGGGATTGGGGCTGCCCTGCAGACCTCTCTATTGGTTTCCTGCTTCATGATAGTATGTTACCTTCATGTCTTGGTACACCAGTTTGAAGTCTGGTCCCTCTCTCGATCTGCTGTAGAGATATAAACACAACACTACCCTGGGGTGGGTTACTGCCCTGTTCCTCCGCTACCAATGCCTCCCCCGCACCCCACTCTTTTCCCTTCCTTTTTAGTTGGCTGCCGTCTGTATCTCTGGATTGCATCTGCCCCTGCCATAGTAACTGGATTTCACCCTATGAATGAGTGTATAAAGCAGCTTGTCCCCTATATCCCTTTTGCATTTCTAAGTTTACCTTAGCGGACTCATGTTGTACTTTTCCTTTTGTGCTTGTCTTCCTTGGCTTAACATAATTTCCTTCACTTCTTTCCATATGGCAATGTGCTTCATGCACTCATCACTGCTTTTTAAAAACACATTTTATTAGGGACGCATACAACTCTTATCACAATCCATACACATACATACATCAATTGTATAAAGCACACCTGTACATCCTTTGCCCTAATCATTTTCGAAGCATTTGCTCTCCACTTAAGCCCTTTGCAACAGGTCCTATTTTTTCCCCTCCCTCCCTGCTCCCCCTCCCTCATGAGCCCTTGATAATTTATAAATTATTATTTTGTCATATCTTGCCCTAACCGGCGTCTCCCTCCACCCCCTTCTCTATTGTCCATCCCCAAGGGAGGAGGTCACATGTAGATCTTTGTAATCTGTTCCCCCTTTCCAACCCACTCACCCTCTACCCTCCCAGTATTGCCCCTCACACCGCTGGTCCTGAAGGTATCATGCACCCTGGATTCTCTGTGCCTCCATCTCCTATATGTACCAGTGTACAACCTCTGCTCTATCCAGACTTGCAAGGTAGAATTCGGATCATGGTAGGGGGGGAGGGGAGGAAGCAATTTGAAACTGGAGGAAAGCTGTATTCTTCATAGGTGCTACATCGCACCCTGACTAACTCATCTCCTCCCCTAGACCCCTCTGTGAGGGAATCTCCAGTGGCCAACAAATGGCTTTGGGTCTCCACTCTGCACTTCCCCCTTCATTCACTATGGTAAGATTTTTTTTTTGATGATGCCTTATACCTGATCCCTTTGACACCTCATGATCGCACAGGCTGGTATGCTACTTCCATGTGGGCTTTGTTACTTCTGAGCTAGATGGCCGCTTGTTCACCTTCAAGCCTTTAAGATCCCAGACACTATCTCTTTTGATAGCTGGGCACCATCAGCTTTCTTCGCCACATTTGCTTATGCACACATTTGTCCTCGGCGATCGTATCATGGAGGTGTGCAGCCAATGATATGATTTTTTATTCATTCATGCCTGAGAACTGATCCCTTCGGGACCACGTGATCACACAGGCTAGTGTGTTCTTCCATGTGGGCTTAGTTGCTTCTGAGTTAGATGGCCTCTTGTTTATCTTCAAGCCTTTAAGACCCCAGTCACTATCTCTTTTGATAGCCGGGCACCATCAGTTTTCTTCACCATATTTACTTGTTCACCCGCTTTGGCTTCAGCAGTTGTGTCGGGAGGGTGAGCATCATAGAATGCCAACTTAATAGAAGAAAGTATTCATGCATTGAGGGAGTGCTTGAGTAGAGGCCCAAGGTCCTTCCGCCACCTTAATACTAAACCAATAAATATAGACACATAGATCTATTTCTCCATCCACATATATATATTTGCATGTGCTCTTTCCTCTATTTCCATTGACTTTCCTCCTGCCCCACTATCATGCTCCATCTCCACCTGGGTTACAGCTATACCTCTTCTTTACATTACCTTACCCTTTATCATTCCCTACCAGGCTTGCCACTCCCTCCTCACCACCAATTTGGATCTCATGTTGTTCCCTTGTCCCTGGGTTAGTTAACACCACTTCCTTACCCCCCACCTCCCCCTATCCCAAGTCCCCCCGGAACTGTTGGTCCTGCTCTTTTCTTCTCCAGCCTGTCTTATTTAGACAGACGTGTGGAGATAATAATATGCACAAATACAAGACAGAGGAAAACAAGTCAAGAGTACACAACAAAACAACAACAACAAACCACCGACAAAGAACAAAAGAAAACACATCAAGAAAGAAAAGCTTGTCGTTAGTTCAAGGATCGTTTGCTGGCCTTTAGGGGTGTTTTCCAGTCCAGTCTGTTGGGGCACCACGCCCTGGCCAAAAAGTTCACTTTCAGCATTCCCTGGGGACCTGGCCACTCCATTCCCTTGCTGTTCCGCTGCACTCCCCCAGTGCTTTGCCTCGGTGTGGTGGAATCAGGTCAGGTGCAATTTGCACACTGTGTCTCCGGTGCTGGTCTCTATAGCACCATTGGTCACTGAGGGGCATCATGCCTCATAGTGGGGCCAGCCATGTCATTTTCTCTGTGGACTGGCTGCTCTAATCAGGAACATCATCCTCATGGTCTGGTGGGTCCGGCTGTGCTCCACTATCTCCTCCTCACCCTTCATCTGCTCCCTTATGCTCTGATCAAGATATGTCCCTCTGCTGGAGCTGCAGAATCAATGTCATCCTTTGAAACAAATTTTTTTGAGGGGAGGGGTAGGAATCCACTTAATTTTTGGTGCTGGGCCAGCCTCCCAGACCTCTCCACTGGTCCCCTACTCCATGCTGGAATGTTGCATTCACACCTTGCGGCACTGGGTTGAAGTCTGGTCCCTCTTTCTCTGTGGAGATATAAACAATACCCTCCCCTTGGGTGGGTTAGTGCCCAATTACACCGCTTCCCTTTTCTTCCTTATATTCATCCTTTTATTTTCCTTTCCCCACCTCCTCCCAAGTTGTCTACCATGTGCATCCCTGGTTTTGATCTGGTCTCTGCCATACTACACAGTCCTAACCCCAAAAATGTTTGTATACAGTAGTTGTTTCCCTATGCCCCTTTTGCATGTTTTTTAATACTTACCTCAGCGGGCTCATGTTGTACTTGTCATTTTGTGCCTGACTTACTTTGCATGGTTTCCTCCAGTTCTTCCCATACCGCTATGTGCTGCATACATTCATCACTGCTTTTTAGTGATGCGTAGTACTCCATTGCATGTATATAGCACAGTTTATTAATACAATTGTCAGTTGATGGAAATTTGGGTTGCCTCCAGCTCCTTGCAATTGTGAACTGTGCCGCAATGAACATTAGAGCACAGATGTCTGGCCTTGGTTTGTTTCTTGCCTCTTCTGGGTATATGCCCAGTAGGGGGATTGCTGGGTCATATGGTAACTCTATTTCCATCTGTTTTAGATATCGCCAGATTGATTTCCATAGTGGTAGCACACTTACAGACCCACCAGTTGGATGAGAGTTCCTGTCTCCTCACAGCCCCTCCAACACTTTTTGCTTTCTGATTTGTTGAATTGGGCTACCTTTGAGGGTCAGGTGGTACCTCATTGTTGTTTTAATTTGCATTTCTCTTATGGCTAAGGATTGGGAACATTTTCTCATATGTTTGTTGGCCATTCGGATATCTGCCCATGTGAAACTACTGTTCAAATCCTTTGCCCACTTCTCACGTGGGCTATTAGATTTTTTTCCCCTTTTGGAAGCTAGCAGAGTATTGTAGATTTTAGTAGTAAGGCCTTTGTCTGATGTGTCCTTGCTAAAAATGTTTTCCTTTTCTGTGGACTCTCTTATTACTCTCTTGGTGAATTCTTTCGATGTACACAAGTGTTTTATCTTCAGTATATCCCATTTGTCGGTTTGTGCCTCCTCTGTGTGTGTGTCCTTACCTATTTCTGATAGCCTGTATATTCCCTGTGCCAAAGTTCTCAAGTTGTTCCCAATTCCCTCATTGATACACCTAATAGTTTGGGATTTAACTTCAAGTTCTGTGATCCATCTTGAGTTTATTCTTGTGCATGGAGTGAGATAAGGGTCTTGCTTCATTTTTCTGCGTGTTAATATCCATTTTTTCCAGCACCATTTGTTAAAGAGGGCATCTGCTTCCCATTTGATATTTTGGGGGCCCTTATCAAAATTAGCTGTCTGTATGCTGATGCCTTTATTTCTGGGTTTTCAGTTCTTTTCCACTGGTCTGAGTATCTGTCATTGTACCAATACCATGCAGTTTTGAGAACTGTGGCTGCATAGTATGTGCCAAAGTCAGGTAAAGCAAGCCCTCCCATGGTGTCCTTCTTCTTGAGGAGTTCTCTGCTAATTCTGGGCTTCTTCCCTCTCCATATGAAATTGGTAATCAGTTTTTCCATTTCTTTGAAGAAAGATGATGGTAATTGTATCGGGATTATTGAGTCTTCCAATCCAAGAGCATAGGATATTTTTCCATTTGTTGAGGTCGCTCTTGGTTTCTAGTAATAGTGTTCTATAGTTTTCCCTGTATAGATCTTTTGTTTTTTTCAGTCAGTTATATCCCTAGTCGTTTCAATTTGTATTTGGCTATTGCAAAGTGTACCACCTTTTTAATTTCTTCTTCTGTGGTCTTATCTGATGTGTATAACAGTCCGATGGACTTCTGTTTGTTGATCTTGTATCCTGCCAATCTGCCAAACTCCTCTATTGCTTCCAGTGCTCCCCTTGTGGAACTTTTGGAATTTTCCATATATAAAATCATATCAACTGCAAATAACGATAATTTCACCTCTAATTTCCCCAGGCGAATACCTTTGATGTCTCTTCTTTGCCTTATGCTGTTAACTAAAACCACCAGCACAATATTAAATAGGAGTGGGGACAAGGGGCATCCTTGTCTGATCCCCTTTTTCAGTGGGATTGTGTTAGTCTTTTCTCCATTGACTACCACGTTGACTGTTGGTTTTCATATATAGCTTGCATTGTCTTTAGAAACTTTCCTTCCATTCCTATCTTCGCAAGTGTCTTAAACAGGAATTGGTGTTGGATGCTGTGGAATGTTTTTTCTGCATGTATTGATATTACCATGTGGTTCTTATAGTTTTTCATGTCAATGTGACGAATAATAATAATTATCTTTCGTATGTTGAACCATCCCTGCATTCCTGGTATGAATCCCACTTGGTCATGGTGAATTATTTGTTTTATATACTTTTGTATTCTGTTGACTAGTATTTTTGTTAAGGATTTTTGCATCAATGTTCATTAGGGATATTAGTCTGTAGTTCTCGATTCTTGTGGGATCCCTTCCCGGTTTAGGTATCAGAGTTATACTAGCTTCATAGAAGGAGTTCGGGAGTTTGCCATCTTTTTCTATGTTCTGGAAAAGTTTGTTTAGGATTGGTGTTTGTTTTCCCTAAATGCTTGGTAGAATTCTCCAGTGTAGCAATCTGGTCCAGGGGATTCTTTTGTTGGTAATCCCTTGATTTTCTTTTCTATTTCTTCTATTGCTATGGGTCTGTTGAGATTCTTGATGCCACCTAGGATAGTCTAGGGAGGGATTGTTTTTCCAGGAATTTGTCCATGTCTTTCAAATTGTTGAATTCATTGGAGTAAAATCCTTCATAGTACTGTATAACTATACTTTTGATTTCATTAGAGTCTGTTGTAATGACCCCTCTTTCATCCTTTATTCTTCCTATTGAGATTTGTTCCCTCCTTTCTTTGGTTAGGTTTGCCAATGGTCTAATGATCCTGTTTATCCTTTCAAAGAACCAACTTTTAGCGATATTAATTTTTCCATAGTTTCCTTATTTTCCCTCCCCTGGATCTCAGCCCTGATTTCTATAATTTCTTTTCTTTTGCTATTAGTAGGATTGTCCTGCTGACTCTGCTCTAGTTTTTGTAAATATTGTGCCAGCGTATCAATCATAACTCTCTCGTCCTTTCTCAAGTGTGCATGTATTGCAATGAAACTTCCTCTGATGGCTGCCTTTGCTGTGTCCCATAAGTTTTGGTACGTCGTGTGCTCATTTTCAATGATTTCTAGAAATTTCCTAATTTCATCTCTGATCTACACCAGTACGCACTCCTTTTGCAGTAGAGAGTTATTCATCCTCCAATTATTTGCTCTTATATTCTTTGCTTTCCTTTTGCTGATTTCCAGTCTTATGGCACTGTGGTCAGAGAGAGAGGTCTGTATTATTTAAATGTGCTTAAATTTATGTAGGTTTGCCTTATGCCCCAATATGTTTTATATATTCAAATATATGCCATGGGGACTTGAAAAGAATGTGGGTTTTTTTTTTTTTGTATTTGGATGAAAAGCTCTGTAAATATCTATCAGGTCAAATTGTCTAATTGTGGAGTTTAGCTCTCTAGTCTCCTTGTTGAGTTTCTTTCCCTGTGATCTATCTTTCTCAGTGAGTGGTGTGTTGAAGTCACCCACTATAATTGTCCAGTCTGTGAATTCTTTGTTAATTTTTGGAATGTTTGGTTGAAGTATAGAGCTTGTTTCTCATTCGGGGAATATATGTTTACAATGATTAGTGGTTCATTGTCTACGATTCTGTGGAGCATTATATAGTGTCCCTCCATATCTCTTTCTATGGTTTGCACATTGAGGTCAATTTTATCCGAGATTAGGATCGCAACTCCTGCTTTTTTGTACTGCTGTTTGCTTGGTAGGTCCTGCTCCAGGCTTTGACTCTCAGCCTATTTTTGCCTGTAGCCTTGAGATGTGTCTCCTGTAGGCGTCAGATTGATGGGTTGTGTTTTCTAAGCCAGTCTGCTAATCTCAGTCTTTTAATGCCTGAGTTTAGGCCATTGATATTCAGGTTTATTATCTCCGTCTGTGGACTCTGTGATATCATCTTATACCTTTTGTGTTGGGAGTTTCCTACTTTCCTTTCTCATTAGTGTGTGTTTTGTGTGTGTATCATTCTAGACTTCTTTCCATCCTTAAGCCATTGTTACCTTGGGGTCTGTTTTCTCTTTGTTGCCCTCTGGGTGAGGTTGTTCTATGTGATGGTCTCTTATTTATGCTTGGCGAGTGTTGTTCTTCTGCCCATACTGAGTCGGCGAGGATCTTTTGCAAGGCTGGGTTTGTTCTAAGGTATTTTTTGAGTTTTTCCTTTTCTGGGAAAATTTTTACTTCTCCATCGATCTTGATCGATAATTTGACTGGGTAGAGTGTTCTTGGATTTGTGTTTTGTTTTTTTCCTTCAATTTTTGAAATATGTTACTCCACTCTCTCCTTTTTTCATAGTTTCTGCTGATACGTCTGAGAATATTCTTATGTGGGAACCTTTATATGGGATTGCTTTTTTCCCCCTAGCTGCTCTCATGATTTTCTCCTTTTCCTCAAAGTTGGATAGTTTATTATGTGCCTTGGTGACTTCTTCTTGGGGTTTAATCTTGCTGGTGATCTTTCAGCCTCCTGAATGGTTGCCTGGTTTTCATTCATTAGGCTGGGGAAGTTTTCCTCCAAGTATTCTCTCGCTGTTGTTGCAGATGACTTCTTTGTTGTGTCTTCCTCCTTTAAGCCAATAACTCTAATGTTATTCTGCTTCATAGCTTCAGACATAGCTCTTAGGTTTTCTTCAATTTCTCTGATGATCTTATTAGATTTTTGTTCACGTTTATTAAAGTCTGCTTGGGTGTCCTCCAATTCACTGATGTGGTTCTCTGATTCCTCCACTCGATTCTCAAGGAGCGTGATTCTGCTACTGTTTTTTGTTATCTCCTCCCTAAGCTCCTGCATTTCCCTTTGGTGTGTGGCTTTTATCTCCTCTATTCTTTGATTCTTTTTCTTTATTGTTTCACTCATATCCTGTTTGATGCCAAGCAGCATTCTGAGGATTTCTTTGTGTGGCATCTTAATGTCTGCTTCTTCTATGTATGTTGCTATGTTCAGGAACTCTTCTGCCTTTGCCTTTTGTTTCTCCTGTTTTTTCGTTGAGGTCGTTGGGGCTGATAGCTGTTTGCGTTCAGTTGTTTTAGAGGGACAATGTGCCATTTTCCAGGCTTTCTCTGGGAGAGTTATAATAATGTTTCTTTGAACAGCCTACAGCTGATTTTATTATGGGATTAACCTATCACTTTTTCCTCCTGTGGCTTTCTTATCAGGGGAGTGCTCCAGAAGGCTGGTCAGTCGATTTCTTGTGTTGCAGAGGTTGGGCAGATGTTCCTGTAATTACTTGGAATGTTGATAAGTGTTGACTGAGCTGCCTTATGCCCCCAGGTACACAGACAGGAATTCCCTTGTGAGAAGTTGGGCGGAGTATCCCCTGGAGAGGAAGAGGGACTTCCGCTAGCCTTGGGCTAACTATGCAGGATGGAGCTCACCTCGCTGGGTGTGGATCAGCCGTAAATGCCCTAGGGCAAAGGGAGTGTTCTGTAGGTCAGCAGTGGAGTGTGAGAGAACAGGGCAGAGATAAGGAGGAGAAGCAGCTGAGCCACAAGAAGAGACGCAAGAAAGCCGCTGAGCAGCCCTTAGAGAAGTGGGGGGACAGAGAGCAAAGATGTTCACAGAAGCCACAATGTAGCTGAACCCTGATCCCTGCCCGTGGAACTGTGAGGGTTTGAGTTTATTCCCTGCTCAGAAGATGCGGTGCGGCAAGCTGTAGCTGTGCCGTGAAAAAGGCCCTGCGCAGCCTTCCAAGGATGTGTGGGAATAGAGAGCAGAGATGTAAACAGAAGTAACAATGTAGCTGAACCCTGATCCCTGCTGGTGAAGCTGCAATGGTCCTGTCCCTGCCCTGAGGCAGGCAGGGGAAAACTGTGGCTGTGTTGAGACCAAGCCCCACTACGGACTTCAAATGATCTCGGCTCCAGCAGATACAGTGGCTGGGCTGAGGTCAAGCCCCAACCGGCTTCCACTGAGGTAAGCCAAAAGCCCCGAACCCCTCAAAACCCCATGGGCCTGTGCCTACTTATCTTTATCATGCACCTCCTGTGATCCAGCAGCGTTGAATTTCCCTCTAAGCAACTCTCCTGGACTGGCTTCTCCGGAGTCCCCCTGGTATGTGTCATTCAGTCGCCATCTCTTCCATGGAGACTGGAACCAGAGCGAGGAGGAGTCATGTATTCTCTCACAAGCTTATCCACTTTTTTTTCTTTAAAGCATTTTATTAGAGGCTCATACAACTCTTATTAAAATGCATACATGCATTAATTGTGTAAAGCACATTTGTACATTCATTGCCCTCATCATTCTCAGAACATTTGCTCTCCTCATAAGCCCCTGGCATCAGTTCCTCATTTTCCACTCCCCTCCCGTTGCCCCCTCCCTCATGAACCCTTGATAATTTATAAATTATTATTATGTCATATCTTGCCCTGTACAACATCTCCCTTCACCCACTCTTCTGTTGTCTGTCCCCCAGGGAGGAGGTTCTATGAAGGTCCTTATAAACTGTTCCCCCTTTCCACCCCACCCTCCATCCACCCTCCTGGTATCGCCACTCTCACCCCTGGTTCTGAAAGAATAATTTGTCCTGGATTCCCTGTGTTTCCAGTTCCTATCTGTATCAGTGGGCATCCTCTGGTCTAGCCAGATTTGAAAGGTAGAATTTGGATCATGATAGCTAGTGTGTGTGTGTGTGTGTGTGTGTGTGTGTGTGTGTGTGTGTTGGGGGGAAGAATTTAGGAACTATAGGAAAGTTGGATGTTTCATCATTGCTACACTGCACCCTGACTGGTTTGTCTCCTCCCGAAGCCTTTCTATAAGGGGGATGTCAGATTGCTTACAGATGGGCTTTGGGCCTCCACTCCGCAATCACCCTCATTCATAATGATATGATGTTTTGTTCTGATGATGCCTGATATCTGATCCCTTTGACACCTCATGATCACGCAGGCTGGTGTGTTTCTTCCATGTGGGCTTTGTTGCTTCTAAGATAGATGGCAGCTGACTTACCTTCAAGCCTTTAAGACCTCAGATGCTATATCTTTTGATAGCCAGGAACCCTCAGCGTTCCGCACCACATTTGCTTATGCACTCGTTTTGTCTTCAGCAATTATGCCATGAAGGTGAGCATCATGGAATGCCAGTTAAATAGAACAAAGTATTCTTTCATTGAGGGGGTACTTGAGTGGAGGCCCATTGTCCATCTGCTACCTTAATACTAAACCTATAAATATATGCACATAGACCTGTTTCCCCATCCTCATATTAAATATATTTACATATGTACATGCCTTTATTTAGACCTCTATAAATGTCCTTTGCCTCCTCGCTCTTTCATCTATTTCCCTTTACTTTCCTCCTGTACTACTATCATGTGCAGTCTTCATTTGGATTTCAGTATTTCTTCTCAGTTACATTACCCTTGGTCCCGCCCTACCAGGCCTCCTACACCCTCCTCACCAATGATTTGGATTACTTGTTCCCTTGTCCCTGGGTTTATTAACACCACTTCCTTGCTCACCCCTCTCCCCCTTCCCCCTGGAATTGTTGGTCCCGTTGTTTGCTCCTCCAGATTGCTAATCTGGCCCATCTTGTTTAGACAGCTCAGCAGAGATAATAACATACACAAAAACAAGACATAGGAAAACCAAGCAACAAAATAAAACAAAAAGACAAGAAGCCAATGAGAAAAACAAGAAAGAAAAGCTTGCAGTTAGTTCAAGAACTGTTTGTTGGCCTCTAGGAGTGTTTTCCGGTCGAATCTGATGGGACACCCCAATGTCTATTTCTAGTGTTGCCTGGGGACTTTGTTGCTATGTTCCCCTTGCTGTTCTGTTTCATGCCCTTAGTGTTTTGCCTCGATGTGGTGGGATCAGATAGGGTGGAATTCTTACACTGTGTCTCCATTGTTGTCCCCTGTATGGCTATGGGTCAGGGAGGGATGTGGTGTCTCATAATGGGACTGGCCATATTTTCTTCTCTGTGGATTGGCTGCTCTGAGCAGGAATATCCCCCTTTATTTGCTCCCCTGTCCTCTTATCAGACATGCCCCTCTCCCAGAGCTGCAGCTTCACTGCTGTGGACTTGTAGTACTAAATTGTATTTATGTACTATAGTTTTTAATCCATTCCTCCATTGATAGAAATTTGGGTTGTTTCCAACTCCTTTTGATTGAGAACTGTGCCACGATGAGCATTGGACAACAGATGTCTGGCTGGGGTTTGTTTCTTGCCTCCTGTTTGTATATGCCCAGTAGGGGGATTGCTGGGTCGTATGGCAGTTCAATTCACATCTGTTTTAGATATCGCCTAATTGGTTTCCATAAAGGCTGTACATACCTACATGTCCATCACCAGTGGGTGAGAGTTACTATTTCACCACAGCCCGTCCAACATTTGTTACTTTCTGATTTTTGGACTGGGCTTTCTTTCAGTGTGTTAGGTGGTAACTCATAGTTGTTTTAATTTGCATTTATCTTATGGATAATGTTCAGGAACATTTTCTCATGTTTATTGGCCATTCGGATTTCTGCCCTGGTGAAAATTGTGTTTAGATCCCTTGCCCCTCCTCCTCATTGGGCAATTAGATTTTTTTTCTTTTGGGAAGCTACCAGAGTACTGTAGATTTTAGTAATAAGGCCTTTGTCTGATGTGCCATTGCTAAAGATGTTTTCCCAGTCTGTGGGCTCTCTAATAACTCTCTTGGTGAATTCTGTCAATGTACACAGGTTTTATCTTCAGTATATCCCAATTGTCAATTTGTGACTCATCTGTATTTGTGTCCTTCCCTATTTCCAAAGCTCTATGTATTCCTTGAGCCAAAGTTCTCAGGTTTGTCCCAATTCCCTCATTGATGGTTCCAATATTTTGACATTTTACCTTAATATTTATAATCCACCTTGACTTTATTCTTGAGCATGGAGTGAGGTAAGGGTCTTGCTTCATTTGTCTGAAAATAGATATCCATTTTTTTCTAGCACTATTTGTTGAAGAGGGTATCTGCTTCCCACTTTATATTTTGGGGGCCCTTATGGAGGTTCAGTTGTTTGTATGCTGGTAATTTTATTTCTGAGTTTTTAGTTCTTTTCCACTGGTCTGAGTATCTGTCATTATTGCAATACCACACTGTTTTAACACCGTGGCTGTATAATAGGTGCTAAAGTCAGATAAAGCATGCTCTCTCACCCTATCCTTCTTTTTGAGGAGTTCTCTGCTAATGCTGGGCTTCTTCCTTCTCCATATGAAGTTGGTAATCATTTTTTTCAATTATTTGAAGACAGAGGGCAGTGTTTGTAACAGGATAGCATAAAACTTATATAATGCCTTGGGAAAAGCCGACATCTTTACTATAGTGAGGCTTCTGATCCATGAGCACCGGATATTCTTTCATTTGTGAAGGTCACTTTTGTTTTTTTGTAATAGTGTTCTGTAGTTTTTCTTGCATAAATCTTTAGGGATCTTTTGTCAGGTATATCCCTAGATATTTCAATTTGTGCTTGGCTACTGTGAAGGGTACTACCTATTTGATTCCCTCTTCTATGGTCTTCTGTGATATGTATAGTAGTCCAATAGACTTCTGTTTTTATTCTTCAATACTGCCACTCTGCCATATTCCTCTATTGCTTCCAGTACTCCCCTTGTGGAGCTTTTGAGATCTTTCATATATAAAATCATATCATCTGCCTCTAATAATAGTTTTGCTTCTTCCTTCCCAAGGAGAATACCTTTGATGTATTTTCTTTGCCTTATGTTGTTAGCTAGCACCTCTAACATGATGTTAAATAAAAGTGTGAACAAGGGGCATCCTTGTCTCTTCCCTTTTCCAGTGGGATTGTTTTCACCTTTTTATCCATTGATTACCATGTTGGCTGTTGGTTTTTTTATATATATCTTGCATTATATGGAGGACTTTTCCTTTCATTCCTATCTTCCTGGGTTTCTTAAACAGGAAGTTGTGTTGGATGTTTTATAATGCTTTTCCCACATCTATTGATATTATAATGTGGATCTTAGAATTTTTCATGTCAATGTAGCAAATAATACTAATGGTCTTTCGTATGTTGAATCATCCCTGCATCCCTGGTATGAATCCCACTTTGTCATGGTGAATTATTTGTTTTATATACTTTTGTATTCTATTGGCAAATATTTTGTTAAGGATTTTCACATTGATGTTCATTAGGTATGTTGGTCTGTATTTCTCAATTCTTGTGGGATCCTTCCCCAGATTAGGCCTCAGAGTTATACCAACTTCATAGAAAGAGTTTGGGAATTTGCTGTCTTTTTCTGTGCTCTGGATGAATTTGTGTAGGATTGATGTCAGTTCTATCCTGAAAGCTTGGTAGAAGTCTCCTGTGAAGCAATCTTGTCTAGGGGATGATTTTATTGGTAATCCCTTGATAACCTTTTTTATTTGTCCTATTGCTATCGGTCTGTTGAAATTCTTGATATCTATCTGGGATAGTTTAGGGAAGGATTGCTTTTCCAATTGTTTGTCCATGTCTTCCAAGTTATTGAACTCATTAGAGTACAGGCCTTCATAGTACAGTTTAATTATACTTTTGGCTTCATTAGGGTCCATTGTAATGTCCCCTGTTTCATCCCTCATCCTTGTAATTGTCGTTTGTTCCTTCCTTTCTTTGGTTAGGTTTGCCAACAGTCTCTCAATTCTGTTGATCCTTTCAAAGAACCAATGTTTAGCTGCATTCCTTTTATCCATAGTTTTCTTTTTTGTCCTCTCATGATACTGAGCCATGATTTTTATTATTTCTTTTCTTTTCCATTAGTAGGATTGCTCTGTTGACTCTGCTGTAATTGTTGTAAGTTTTGTGTCAAATTATGAATAATATTCTCTTTTCCTTTTTCATATGTGCTTGTATTGCCATCATACTTCCTCTGATAACAGCCTTTTAGGTATCTCAAAGGTTTTGGTACGTCGGATTCTCATTCTGATTTGTTTCTAGAAACTTCCTAACTTCATCTCTGATCTGGGCCACTTACCCACGCCTTTTACAAAAGAATTGTTCATCCTCCAGTTGTTTTCCCTTGTTTTCTTAATTGTCCTTTTGGTGATTTCCAGCCTTAGAGAAGTCTGTACATTCTCTCTGTTTGAATTTACACAGGTTCGACTTATGTCACCACATGTTGTCTATCTTTGAGTATGAGCCATGTGAACTTGAAAAAGAATGTGAATTTTTTTCCATTTGGATGTAGAGTTCTGAAAATATGTATCAGGTCAAGTCGTCTAATCATATTATATAGATCTGTAGCTTCCTTATTAAGCTTCTTTTCCTGTGATTCATTGTTATTAGAGAATGGTGGATTTATATCACCTACTATAATTGTTGAGCCTTTAATTACTTTTTTCATCTTTTGGAGTGTTTGATGAATTTCACAGTTCTCTCATATATTATTATGATCACTGGTTCTTGGCCTACTATTCCATTGAGCATTATATAGGGCTCCTCTTTATCTCTTGCTATGGCTTGCACCTTGAAATCAATTTTATCTGAGATTAGGATTGCAACCCTGCTTTTTGGGGAATTGCCAGTTGCTTAGTGTATTTTTCTCTAGCCTTTTATTCTTAGCATATTTTTTTCTGTAATCTTGACATGTGTCTACTGTAGGAAGCAGATTAACAGGTTGTGTTTTCTAACCTAGTCTGATAGTCTCTGCGTTTTATCAGTGTAGGGTGTGTGTGTGTGTTTCATTGTTGCCTTCTTTTCACCATTGAGCCAATGCTATCTTGAGGGCAGTTTTCTCTTTGTTGCCCTCGGGGTGGGGTTGTTCTATGTGGCAGTCTCTTATTTGTGCTCGCTGAGTGCTGTTCTTCTGCCAAAATTGGGTCAGCAAGAAGCTTTTGTTGGGATGGGTTTCTTATAATGTATTCTTTGAGTTTTCCCTTGTCTAAGAAGACTCTTACCTCTCCATCTATATCGATAAATAATTTGTCTGCATAGAGAATTTTTTGGTTTGCATTGTCTTCCTTCAATTATTGGACTGTGTTACTCCACTCTGTTCTCTTCGTCATTGTGTCAGCTTATGGGCCTGAACATGTTCTAATTTGAATACCTTTATCAGTGGCTGCTTGCTTTTCCATAGCTGCTCTTATGGTTATCTCCTTTTTCCTCAAAGTTGGATAGTTTAACTAATATATGCCTTGGTGACTTCTTCTTGGGATTCAGTGTTCTTTCAGCCTCCTGGATGGTAGCCTGGTGTTCATTCATTAATCTGTGGAAGTTTTCCTCTAAGAATTCCCACACTGTTTGCCATTGAATTCTTCATTGTGACTTGTAAAGGTAGTTCAATTATTTTAATGTTGCTACACTTCATAGCATCATACATAGCTTTCAGATTTTCTTCAGCTTCTCTGATTGTCTTATTTAACTGCCTTTCCCATTTGTTGAAATCTGCCTGGTTGGAGGGCCAGGAAAAATGGCAGCCTGATAGGATTCACCTGTCCGGAGCTCCTGCTGCCAGACCAGAAAATTGGGAGGTAAAGTGACGGAAATGGGGAGCTGGAGTCCTGAAATTAGAACTAGGGTACTAGGGTCTCTTCTGAACCCCCTTTTTGTCTGTGATTTCCACTCACAAAGCAAACCAAGAACACTTAAAGCACTCTATATTTGACGAACCCATGGGTGCAAGCTGTGCCCTTACCAGGAGCAGTGCCAAAAGGGGTCATAATAACAAACATGAGGAGAAACCCACGCTGGAGCTCTCCGTGCAGTTGACTGTCTTGATCTCAAAGCCTGGTGAGTGTGGAGGCTGGTAGCCATAATTTAGAGTAGAAGAAAACACAGATTTTTACCTCAGGTAGATCGCGGTGTGGAAAAAATAGACAGAAAGTCAAGGGTCCAGGGAGTGAATTTAGGTACAATTGACAGAGACGGAAACAAACCCCCTAATTAGCTGAATCACCCCCTCTGGTTGTCAGACTGACAGTCCCCAATACAGCGTACATCACAAGCATAATATTAAAAAGGGTGAAATATATATTTTGGTTTAAAACTCAAACCTCAGTCTGGTTGCTCAGCTCCAAGGAGCATATAGGTGGAGTCCCTTAATATAAATCAGCATTAGAAGAAACCTAGGTAAGGAATGCCAGTACTCAGCCACAGGGCCTGACAACTTTTGGAATAACAAAGACTTGCTGTAGCAAGTGTCAGCTTCAAAAAGCATGGAACTGTAGCCTAGAGACTGTGGGAGACAACTTAATTTGATTTTATTCTAGCTGGCTAGGGGGATAAAATTAAAATAAAATCCTTTGATCTAGTAGGACACCAGCAGTCTAGATATGACAATAAGCCCAGCTTCCCATTCAATAATTCTACACCTGGTCAGGAAGGCCCTGCCTGTCCTGGGGCCCTAGATGGGGCTGTGGGAATCCCCCAGCCCCTGTACCTGCTACAGTGCTACATACAGCACAAGCCAAGTATACTAGTGAACTGCAGCACTCAACTGACGCCTCGTCACGGGTGCGATAATGCCTTTGAAGTAACCCCACACAGCATCGTTGAACCCAGCAGCAAACAGGTATACAACCTCGCTACTTTGAGGAAGAGTTGGAACTCCTCCAGCCTCATGGAGAGGTAATCAAGTCTCAGTTATCTACTTACCTACCACTCTACTTCTCCTCACTTTATTCACTTGCCTTTTTCTCTTTTCCACAGCAGTCAGTCTTAACGAGCTCAGGTTTGTGTTAGGTTTTTTCTCTTTCTTCTTTTCCCCTCTTATTTTTCTTTTTCCCTCTTTCTCCTCTTCTCTCCCACACTCTCCTATCACATGCCACGACTGGCTTCCAGGTCACTACCCTCTGCTTATGGAAAATTAACACAAATAGCAGGGGGAACCCCAGCCTGCCCTCCATGGGAGTACTGTATACCACACAAGGCAGCGGGGACAAACATATACATCACACTGCCCTGCTGAGGAAATCTCTGTCGAACCTCTAAGGCGATCTTGTCAACTAGGGAAAATCTGCCAGGAACCACTGCGGACCTGCATTAAAAGAGCACACCAAGCTGCCATTATGGAGTAGGGTCTAAACCCCTCTGGCCCCACATTCAAGTAATCAGGGGTCTGCTATCTCTTTATTCTTTGTTTCCACATTCTCTCTCCTCCCTCATAACCATCAAAGCCAATCTTAGTGAACACAGTTGGATTCCCCATTCCCCCCATTCTTTCACTCTTTTTTTTAAATTTTTTTATTTTAACAATTTATTGGGGCTGATACAATTCTTTTCACAGTTCATACATATACATACATCAATTGTATAAAGCACATCTGTACATTCTTTGCCCTAATCATTTTTTTCTCTTTTCTTCTTTTACATTTTATTAGGGACTCAAACAACTCTTACCACAATCCATACATATACATACATCAATTGTATAAAGCACATCCATACATTCCCTGCCCCAATCATTCTCAAGGCATTTGCTCTCCACTTAAGCCCCTTGCATCAGGTCCTCTTTCCTCCCCCCCCTCCCTCCCCATTCCCCCCTCCCTCATATGCCCTTGGTAATTTATACCTCGTTATTTTGTCATATCTTGTCCTATCCGGAGTCTCCCTTCCCCGTTTCTCTGCTGTCCCTCTCCCAGGGAAGAGGTCACATGTGGATCCTTGTAATCAGTTCCCCCTTTCCAACCCACTCACCCTCCACTCTCCCAGCATCGTCCCTCACACCCTTGGTCCTGAAGGTATCATCCACCCTGGATTCCCTGTACCTCCAACCCTCATATGTACCAGTGTACAGCCTCTGTCCTATCCAGCCCTGCAAGGTAGAATTCGGATCATGGTAGTTGGGGGGAGGAAGCATCCAGGATCTGGGGGAAAGCTGTGTTCTTCATCGATACTACCTCACACCCTAATTAACCCATCTCCTCTCCTAAACCCCTCTATGAGGGGATCTCCATTGGCCGTCACTTGGGCCTTGGGTCTCCACTCTGCACTTCCCCCTTCATTTAATATGATATATATACATATATACACATACATATATACATATACACATATATACACATACATACACACACTTATATCTTTTTTTTTGCATGATGCCTTATACCTGGTCCCTTGGGCACCTCGTGATCGCCCTGGCCGGTGTGCTTCTTCCATGTGGGCTTATTTGCTTCTGAGCTAGATGGCCGCTTGTTCACCTTCAAGCCTTTAAGACCCCAGACACCATCTCTTTTGATAGCCAGGCACCATCAGCTTTCTTCACCACATTTGCTTATGCACCCATTTGTCTTCAGCGATCCTATCATGGAGGTGTGCAGTCAATGATATGATTTTTTGTTCTTTGATGCCTGGTAACTGATCCCTTTGGGACCACTCGATCACACAGGCTGGTGTGTTCTTCCATGTGGACTTTGTTGCTTCTGAGCTAGATGGCCGCTTGTTTATCTTCAAGCTTTTAAGACCCCAGTCACTATCTCTTTTGATAGCCGGGCACCATCAGCTTTCTTCACCACATTTACTTGTTCACCCACTTTGGCTCCAGCCGTTGTGTTGGGAGAGTGAGCATCATAGAGTTCCAATTTAATAAAAGAAGGTATTCATGCATTGAGGGAGTGTTTGAGTAGAGGCCCAAGGTCCTTCCGCCACCTTAATACTTGACCTATAAATATAGACACATAGATCTATTTCCCCATCCTCCTATATATATTTGCATGTACATGTCTTTGTCTAGACCTCCATGAATGCCCTTTGACTCCTAGCTCTTTCCTCCATCTCCCTTGACCTTCCTCCTGCCCTACTACCATGCTTCATCGCCACCTGGGCTAGAGTATACCTCTTCTCTAAGCAACCTTACCCTTGATCATTTCCCACCATGCCTGCCACTCCCACTTAAGGACTTGAACAGAAGTTTCACAGGGGCAGAAATCCGAATGGCCAACATACATATGAGAAAATGTTCCCGATATTTAGCCATAAGAGAAATGCAAATTAAAACAACAATGAGGTACCACCTGACACCCTCAAAGGTAGCCCAATTCAAAAAATCAGAAAGCAACAAGTGTTGGAGGGGCTGTGGGGAGACAGGAACTCTCATCCACTGCTGGTGGGACTGTAAGTACGTACAGCCACTATGGAAATCAATCTGGCGATACCTAAAACAGATGGAAATAGAGTTACCATATGACCCAGCAATCCCCCTACTGGGCATATACCCAGAAGAGGCAAGAAACAAACCAAGACCAGCCATCTGTGCTCCAATGTTCATTGCGGCACAGTTCACAATTGCAAGGAGTTGGAAGCAACCCAAATTTCCATCAACTGACGATTGGATTAAAAAACTGTGGTATATACATACAATGGAATACTACGCATCACTAAAAAGCAGTGATGAACGTATGAGGCACATAGCGGCATGGGAAGAACTGGAGGAAATCATGCTAAGCGAAGTAAGTCAGGCACAAAAGGACAAGTACAACATGAGTCCGCTGAGGTAAGAATTTAAAAAAAAAAATTTTTTTAAAGCAAAAGTGGCATAGGGAAAAAAGCTACTGTATACAAACATTTTAGGGGTGAAGACGGTGTAGTATGGAAGAGACCAGACCAAAACCAGGGATGTACATGGTAGACAATGGTGGAGGAGGTGGGGAAAGGAAAACAAAAGGATGAATACAAGGAAGAAAAGGGTAGTGGGGTCATGGGGCATTAATTCACCCAAGGGGAGGATATTGTTTATATCTCCACAGGGAAAGTGGGACCAGACTTCAACCCAGTGTCGCAAGGTGTGAATGCAATATCCCGGCGTGGAGGAGGGAACCGGTGGAGAGGTCTGGGAGGCTGGCCCCAGCACCATAAATTAAGTGGATTCCTGCCCCTCCCCCAAAAAGAATTTGTTCCAAAGGACGACCTTGACTCTGCAGCTATGGGAGATGGACATATTTGATCAGAGCACACGGGAGCAGATGAAGGGGCAGGAAGAGAGAGTGGAGCACAGCCTGGCCCACCAGGCCGTGATGATGATGTTCCTGAGTAGAGCAGCCAGTCCACAGAGAGAACAACATGGCTGGCCCTACTATGAGACATGATGCCCCTCAGTGACTAAGGGCGATAAAGGGGACAGCACCGGAGACACAGTGTGGGAATTGCACCTGACCTGATCCCACCACACCGAGGCAAATCACTGGAGGAGTGCAGCGGAACAGCATGGGAATGGAGTGGGAAGGTCCCCAGGGAATGCTGAAAGTGGACTTTGGGGCCAGGGCGTGGTGCCCCAACAGACTGGACTGGAAAACGCTCCTAAGGGCCAGCAAAGATCCCTGAACTAACTACAAGCTTTTCTCTTGTGAACTGTTTTGTTCTGTTCTTTTTCAGTGGTTTGTTTTGGTTGTTTTGTTGTCTGGTTGCATACTGTTGCTTTGTGTTCCTCTGTCTAGTTTTCGTGCATGTTAGTGACTCCACAGGTCTGTCTGAATAGGACAGGCTGGATGAACTATCTGGATGAAAAACAACGGGACCGACAGTTCCGGGGGGACTTGGGGTGGGGGGGTAGAGGGGGTAAGGAAGTGGTGTTAACAAACCCAGGGACAAGGGAAAAACATGGGACCCCAAATGGTAGAGAAGGGGGAGTGGCAGGCATGGTGGGAAATGATCTTTCACTTTCTTATCATGTTATTTCATCTTTCTATCTTTGTTTTCTTCGCTTCTCTCTCTGCTTGTATTATTCTCTCTTTTCCCGCTCATTCCTTTCACATGCCACAGCTGGTTCCCAGAACCCTACATTCTGCCTAGTGAAGCCCTGTTCTCCAAGTGGGCAGCTAGACCGCTAAGACAGTGCTGCACACAGGATGAGTCAGTGCTACACACAAAACAGCACAGGGTCAGCTATTTCTTTATCTATTTGTAAAATTTTCCCTCCTTCTCCTTTTTCTTTCCTTTCCTTGTGTTCTTCTTTCTCATTTTCTTCTTTTCTCCTCTTTATCTAGCTCTTCTATATTTCCTACCACAGCCTCAGCAGATTCAGATTTTCTTTTTTGTTCTTTTATTTTCTTTTTTTTTTTTTTTACTGTTTTCACTTTTGTTTACTCTGTGCATTTTAGTTTTGTGTGTGTGTGTGTGTGTGTGTGTTGGTGGGTGTCTGTTTGATTGGCATTGTTGCTCCAGTCTCTGTCTTCCTCTTTCTCGTTTTTCCTCTCCTTTCACTCTCTTTCCTGTCACAACCCACTAGCGGCCTAGGGCAACTCTTAAGGCCCCACTGGGGGAGCTCCTGCCCACATTTATTGGCTTTGCAAGCATCTGGGAAATTCACACCGGTCCTCTTCAGCACACTAAGCAACAGAGTCTTTGCCCCTAGTGGGGGCATCCCCAGCCTAAATCCTGAAGTCCTAAAAGTGACTAGGAGAAACACCTGACCACCACTGGTGGGGCTCCACACTGCTGCTGGAACATCCACCCAACATCCAAGGTGATCTATCTGTCTATGGCAATTCCTCTGCCAACTAAAGAGCTCTACATCAAGGAAGGTACACCTATAGCCCTCCTCAGCACTCCAGTTGCAGAGGAAAACACCACAGAGTAGCCGAAGATCTTCAAGAACTGTGAAGCCTACTTATAAATCGGCCAGGGAAGTGATGCCTTCATAGGCCAACAACAAATTTAATAGTGTCATATGAGAGGAATATCCAACACACATTCCAATTAACTGAACACTGGATGGCTAAGATAAGAATGAAACTAAAGGAAGATATAGTGATAGCCTGACCCCTCAGTACAGCTACCAATAGTGAGTTCATAGAAGTACACATAAGAATCCTCTAATAGAGAGACCAGGGCTCTTCGACTCAGGAAGATAACTCGAGGCTCCTCTAAAAGAATACATAAACAGCAACTAGTTCTAACAGCCTCCATGGAAAATCAGGAGAAACAGAAGAAAACACCAGAAGTTATGAACATTACGATGGGCATAGAAGAAGCAAATATATACCTGCCATAAAAAGAAATATTCAAAATGCTCCTTGAAGTCATAAAGGATATGAAGGAAGTAATGCAAGAAAAAGATCAAATGCTATAGGAGATAAATGCAATACACCATAGAGAAATGCAAGAGTTAAGGGATGAAATAACAAAATCCAATGACAAATTGACTGATCTTGCCAATAGGCTTGAGGAGACAGAGAATAGCACCAGTGACCTACATGATAACCAAGCATATCTCAGCAAACTGGAAAATAAGTCAAATTAGGCAATCAAATCAGCTGAAGAAAATTTTAGAATGTCTAATCCTATGAAAAGAAACATTATTAGAATAATTGGACTACAGGCACAAGACAGAACAAAGGAGTCAACCACGAGAAGAGCAAGGGAATTCCTCAAGGAAATTTTTCCCAGTTACATAAATGAAAATTAGGCAACCATTCAAGAGGTTGAAAGAACACCAGCAAGATTTATCCCCAAGAAGTCACCAAGACTCATAATTGTCAAATTATCGAACTCTGAGGAAAAGGGGAAGATCATAATAGCAGCTAGGGAAAAGCAAACCGTCACCTATAAAGGTACCCCAATAAGAGTATGTTCAGATTTATCAGCGGAATGATGAATAGGAGGGAATGGAGTAACATATTCCAAAAATTGAAGGAAAACAATGCAAACTCAAGTATACTTTACCCAGCCAAACTACCTATTAAGATAGATGGAGAAATAAAAGTCTTCCCAGACAAGGTCAACCTCAAAGAATACATAAAAAGAAACCCATCCCAACAAAAGATCCTTGCCAATCCAGTATGGGTACAAGATCAACACTCACCGAAGGCAAATAAGAGACTAACATAGAACAACTCCACACATAGGTTGACAAAGAGGAAACAGCCCCAAGGATAGCATTTTCTCAATAGTTGAAAGAAGGCAAACACAAACCACAAACACAGCACAAGCGGATAAGATGGATAGATTGTAAAATATTCAACACAAATGGTACAAGGTGACATCACAGAGTCCACAGATTGATATAATAACACTGAATATCAATTGCCTGAACTCAGGCTTTAAAAGGCTGAGGCTAAAAGACTGGCTCAGGAAACATAACCCATTGACCTGCTGCCTCCAAGAGACTCATCTCAAGCTTGCAGACAAAAACAGGTTGAGAATTAAAGGCTGGAGAAAAATATACCAAGCAAATGGTAAGGCAAACAAGCAGGGGCAGTGATCTTATTATCTGACTAAATTGACCCCAAGATACAGGCCATAACAAGAGACAAGGTGGGGCACTATATAATGCCCAATGAACAATGGAACAAGAATCAGTTAGCATAATAAACATATATTCACCTAACGAGAAACCTGAGAAATACGTAAATCAAACACTCCAATAGATGAAAAACAGATAAAAGGCTCAACAATGATAGTTGTTGACTTTAATACACCACTCTGTGAAAAAAGACAGATCATCGGGAAAGAAAGTCAAAAAGGAGGTGACAGCTCTAAATAGCACAATTGGACGAATTTACTTGATAGATATTTTGAGAGCTTTCCACCCACATGCAAAAAATTCACATTCTTTTCAATGCCACATGGCACATATTCAAAAATAGACCACATGCAGGGACACAAGTTGAACTTGTGTAAGTTCAAGTACATAGAGGTTATACAGACATCTCTCTCGAATCATTGCACCATAAAGCTGGAAATTAACAGAATGCAGGTGAAGAAAAAAGGGCAAACAATAGGAGGGCAAACAATTTCCTATTGCATAAGGAGTGGGTATTGGCCCAGATCATAGATGAAATCAGGTTTCTAGAAACCAATGACAACAAAAATACAATGTACCAAAACCTGTGGGATACAGCAAAGGCATTTATCAGAGGAAGGCTTATAGCAATAAATGCTCACATTAAAAAGAAGAGACTCGTTGATGATCTGCTGAGACAAAACTTACACCAGTTAGAACAGAGTCAACAGTACAACCCTACTAATAGCAAGAGGAATGATATCATAAAAATTAGAGCTGAGATAAAGAGACAGAGAACAATAAAACTAAGCAAAAAAAATCAATGTTGCTAAAAGTTGGTTCTTTGAAAGAATTAACAGAATTGTTAGACCTCTGGCAAACCTAACCAAAGTAAGGAAGGAACAAACGACATTTGCAAGCATGAGGGATGAAACAGGGGACATTACAATGGACCCTAATGAAATCAATAGGATAATTACGTAGTACTATGAAGGTTCTATACTCTAACAAATTCAACAATATGGAAAACATGGACAAATATTTTGAAACACAATCCCTTCCTAGAATAATCCATATGGATGTCAAGAACCTCAACAGACCCATAGAAATGGGAGAAATAGACAAGGTAATCAAGGGATTGTTAACAAAAAAATCCCCCAGGTGAGATGACTTCACAAGAGAATTTTACCAAGCATTCAGGGAAGAATGGACACCAATCCTATACAAACTCTTCCAGAACATAGAAAAAGATGGGAAACTCCAAAATTCTTACTATGAAGCTAGTGTAACTCTGATACCTAAAATGGGCTAAGATGCCACAAGAATTGAGAACAATAGACCAATATCCCCAATGAACATTGATGCAAAAAATTATTGACAAAATACTGGCCAATAGAATACAGAAACATATTAAAAAATAATTCATCATGACCAAGTGGGATTCAGACCAGGGATGCAGTGATGGTTCAACAAATGAAAGACCAGCAGCCTTATTTGCCACATTGGCAGGAAAATGATAAGAACCACATTGATAATAAAAATTGATGCGGAAAAAGCATTCGACAACATCCAACATGCATTCCTGTTTAAGACACTCAAGAAGATTGGAATAGAAGGAAAATTCCTCAATATTATACAAGCCATATATGAAAAACCAACAGATAATGTGATAGTTAATAGGAAAAGATGAAAACAATTCCACTGAAAAAGGGGACCAGATAAGGATGCCCTTTGTCCCCAATCCTATTTAACATCGTACTGGAGGTCCTAGATAACAACATAAGATAAATACAGATATTAAAGGTATTCATCTGGGGAAGGAAGAGGCAAAATTATCATTATTCGCAGACGATATGATTCTATATCTCGAAGATCCCTTAAACTCCATAAGTGGAGTATTGGAAGCAACAGAGGAATATGGCAGAGTGGCAGGATACAAAATCAACAAACAGAAGTCTATTGGACTGCTCTACACATCAGACAAGATCATAGAAGAGATGATTAAATAGGTAGTACCTTTACAATAGTGAAGCACAAATTGAAATACCTAGGGATATACTTGACTAAAAAAATGAAAGATTTGTTTGAGGAAAATTATAAAACGTTACTTCAAGAAATCAAGAGTGACCTCAACAAATGGAAGAATATCCCATGCTCATGGATTGGCAGACTGAATATAGGAAAGATATCAGTTCTGCCCAAGGAACTATATAAGTTCAATGATAACCGGATACGAATACCACCATCCTTCTTCAAAGAATTGGAAGAACAGATTACCAACTTCATATGGAGATGTAAGAAGTCCAGAATTAGCAGAGAACTCCTCAAGAAGAACAAAGTGGGAGGGCTTACTCTACCTGATGTTAGCATGTATTATATGGCCACAGTAGTCAAAAGACTGAGATACTAGTATAATGACACATACTCAGACCAATGGAAAAGAGCTGAAGTCCCAGAAATAAAAATATCAGCATACACGCAACTGATTTTTGATAAGACCCCCCCAAAAAAAATTAAATGGGAAGCAGATGCCATTTTCAGTACATGGTGCTAGAAAAAAATGGATATATACCTGCAGAAAAATGAAGCAAGTCCCTTACCTCACTCCATGTACAAGAATAAACTCAAGGTGATTCACAGACCTTGAGATAAAATACCAAACAATTAAGGCCATTAATGAGGGAATTGAGACAAACCTGAGAACCTTGGCACAGCGAATACATAAGTTATCAGAAATAGGGAATGATACAAATAAAGAGGAGTCAAAAATAGACAAGTGGGATATACTGTAGATAAGACACCAAGAGAGTCCACAGACTGGGAAAACACCTTTAGCAGTGACACATCAGACAAAGGCCTTATTACTAAAATCTACAATACTTTGCAAGCTTACGATAAGAGAAAACGAATTACCCACTTGAGGTCGTGGGCAAAGGACCTTAACAGAAGTTTCAGAGCCTGAAATCCAAATGGCCAAAAAAGCATATGAGAAAAAGTACCTGATCATTAGTCATAAGAGAAATGCAAATCAAAACAACTATGAGATACCACGTAACACCCTCAAAGATATCCCAATTAAAAAAACTCAGAAAGCAACAAGTGTTGGAGGAGCTGTGGTGAGATAGGAACTGTCATCCACTCCTGGTGGACCTGTAGGTATGTACAGCCACTTTGGAAATCGATTTGGCGATTTCTAAAACAGATGGAGACAGAGCTACCATATGACCCCGCAATCGCCTTACTGGGCATATACCCAGAAGAGGCAAGAAACAAACCAAAGCCAGGCATCTGAGCTCCAATATCATTGTGGCACAGTTCACAATCACAAGGAGTGGGAAACAACCCAAATTTCCATCAACAGACGAATGGATTAAAAACCCGTGGTACATATATATAAAGGAGTAATATGCAACGCTAAAAAGCAGTGATGAACGCATGAAGCATATCGCCGCATGGGAAGAACTGGAGGAAATTATGCTAAGTGAAGTAAACAAAGCACAAAAGGGCAAGTATAACATGAGTCCACAGAGGTAAGTTTATATTTATATAAAAAGAAAGAACAGAAAGGTAAATGCAAAGGGGCACAGGGAAAAAGATACAAACATTCCAGGGGTGAGTTCCAGGTAGTATGGCAGTGGCCAGATCAAATCCAGGGATACATATGGTAGCTAACTAAAAATGGGGAGGAGGGAGGAATGGGGAAAGAAAAAAAAGATGTGTGATGGGGGTATAGGGCACTGACCCCCCCATGTGGAGGGTATTGTTTGTGCCTCCACAGGGAAATAGGGACCAGTTTTAAAACCAGTGCCAGATGAATGCAGTGTGCCGGCAAGATGTGGGGAGCTAGTGGAGGGGCCTGAGCGCTGGACCTCCATATCCCTATGTGGACAACTTCCCCTTTCCCCAGAAGAATTTACTTGAGAGGACGTCCCTGAAGCTGGACCTAGGGGAGAGGTGCATGTCTGATCAGAGCAAATGAAGTGGGAGAAAGAGAGAATGGAGCACATCCTGACCCACCAGGTCTGGAAGACGATATCCTCACTCTGAAGAGCCAATGGACAGAGTGGACAATATGGCTGATCCCACTATGAGACACGCCATCACTTGATGGCCCAGGGCTCTAAAGGGGTACAACACTGGAGACTCAGTGTGGGAACTGGCCCAGACTGACCCTGTGACACTGAGACAAACCACTAAAAGCATGCGGCAGAGCAACCATAGGAGCAGAGCAGGGAGCCCCCGAGGCAGTACAAATGACAGACGCTAGGGCCAGAGAATGGTACCCCATCAGACCTGGCTGAAGGACACGCCTTGAGATAAAATATCAGACCCTTATCTATTTACAGATTTTTCTTTATTTTAATTAATTTATTCTTCTATGGGTAATTGGTTCTATGGCTTGATTTTTTGATGCATATTATTATCTTTACAGATCTACCTAGATAAGATATACTGGATGAATACTCTGGAGGAGAAAACAACGGGACCAATGGTTCCTGGGGACACAGGAGAAGGGGAGGAATTTGTAAGGAGGTGGTGCTGACCAACCCAGGGACAGGGGAGCAACAAGTGATCCAAAATCAGTTGCAAGTAGGCTGTGAGATGCCTGGCATGGATTCAGCAAGGGTAATGTAACCGAGAGAAATTACTGAAACCCAAATGAAGGCTGAGCATGATAATGGAATAGGAGGAAAGTAAAAGGAAATAGAGGAAAGGAGTAGGTGACAAAGGGTACTTATAGAGGTCTAAAGACTGGAATGCACATATAAAAATATATTTATATAAGAGTGTAGGAAATCAGATCTATGTACATATATTTATAGGTTTAGCATTAAGGCAGCAGACGGACATTGTGCCTCCACTCAAGCACTTACTCAGTGCAAGAACACGTTGTTTTATTAAATTGGCATTCCAGGATGCACACATCCCCTACACGATTGCTGAAGAAAAATGTGTGCATAAGCAAATGTGGTGAAGATAGCTGATGGTGCCCGGCTATCAAAAATTATAGTGCCTGGGATCTTAAAATATTGAAGATAAACAAGTTGCCATCTAGTTCAGAAGCAACAAAGGCTACATGGAAGAAGTACACCAGCCTGTGTGACCACGAGCAGTCGAAGGGATCAGGTATCAAACATCAAAGCACAAAAAATCATATCATTATAAATGTGGGTGAGTGCAGAGTGGAGACTCAATGCCCATCGGTAGGCAACTGGACACCCCCTTACTGAAGGGTTGTGGGGAGGCGATGAGCCAGTCAGGGTGCATGGTAACAACGATGAAACATACAACTTTCTTGTAGTCCTTCAATACTTCCTTCCACCGTCCCCCCACTCCCCCAACTATCATGATCCCAATTCTACCTTACACATATGTCTATACCAGAGGATTACTTTGGTACAGATAGCAACTGGAAAGACAGGAAATCCAGGACAGATGACTCCTCCAGGACCAGTGGTGAGAGTACTGATGCTTGGAAGGTGGAAGGAATGTGGGGGTAAAAAGGGGGAACCAATTACAAGAATCTACCTATAGCCTCCTACCTGGGGGATTGACAGCAGAGAAGAGGGAAGGGGGAAACATCAGACAGTTTAACATATGACAAAATAATAATTTATGAATTTTGAAGGGTTCATGTGTTCTGGAGGAGTGGGGAGCGAGGGGGAAAATGATCAGCCAATATTAAGGGCTCAAGTAGAAGGCAAATGTTTTGAGAATGATGATGGCAACAAATGTACATATGTGCTTGATACAATGGATGTATGTATGGATTGTGATAAGAAATGTACTAGCCCCAATAAAATGATTTAAAAAAAGAAATTTGACTGGTTATCCTCTAGGTCACTTGTGTGATTCTCTGCCTCTTCAAGTCTCTTGACAATATCTGTGTATGTGCTGCTGACTTGAGTTATCTTATCCTTTAGGTCTTGTATTTCCCTTTGGTGCATGGCTTTTTCCTCCTCTATCATTTCATCCTTTTTCTGTATTGCTTCCCTCAGATCCTGTATAACTCCAAGCAGTATTCTGAATATTTCTTTCTGTGACAATCAATGTCCTTTTCTTCTGTGTACATCATTACGTTCAGGACTTCTTCTAACATTTTCGTTTGTTTCTCCTGTTTTTTCATTAAGGAGTTGGGGCTGATTGCTGTTTGTATTGTCTAGTTTTAGAGGAACCTGGTACTATTTTCTAAAGAGTCGAAGATCACTGGGGTTTCTCTTTGGGAGACTCATAGAAATGCTTCTTCGAATTGCTGGAAGCTAATTGCCCTGTGGGGTTGGTCTAACGCTTTATCCTCTTGCGATTTAAGTCTTTCTCTAGTCAACAAGTATTTTGTTAGTTGGAGAACAAGTTGGATGGTCCTCTGAGGGGACACTGGTTGGGTGGTTATGGACCCACCAGGATGGCACTGCACTGGATGATCTCAAAGGAAGCCATAGTGGTGTGGCCCAACGTGGCTTGGGGCACCTGAGGTATTGTGAAAGAGTGCTTGCTGCAATGTGAGTGCCATGGAGGGTAGATGGATGTGCCCTCTTTATTGTAGAGCACTGCAAACAGTGGGCAATATTTACCTAGTCAGCTAGATCACTATGTACATCACGAGAGATTCCTGCAGCAGCTGAAATGCTGGAGAGCATTGGCGGAGTTGCCTTGGCCACGTGAAGCACTAAGGTAGGTGGAAGGAAGTTCCTCCAGCCATGTGGAGCACCATGGAAATTGGCAGTGTTTTCCCGAGCTAAGTGGAGCACCCTGAAGTGCAAGCGGTAGTTTCCCCACACACTTAAAGGGCCTTAAAAACAGGTGTTTCCCTGTGACAGAAGGCGGGCAGAATTTCCCCAACTGTGTGTCACACCACAGATTCCAGGAGCTCTTCCAGCTGGTGGAGGGCTGGCAGAATTGCCCTGTGTGAAAATGATTGGCCTGGAGACCAGCAGTGGCCTTTGAAAAGAAAAAGATAAAAAGTAATACTGAGCCCACTGAGACTGGGGGCAGGGGAGAGAAGAGAAACAAAAGTAACGATAAAGCTGAACCCCAATTGCCTGACTGTGGGGCAGTTGGGTGGGGTTGAGTTAAACCCTGCCCAGAGGTGGCAACAAGCTGTGGTTGTGTTGAAGTAAATCCCTTGGGCTGGTCAAAGGAGCCCAGTTCTGGCCGAGACTGTGGTGGGGCTCAGCTGGCCTCCAGAGTGGTAAGCCAAAAGCCCACAGCTCCTCAAACGCTGGTGGATCTGTGTTTATTTGTCTTTACTTGTCTGTGACCCTGAATAATCCATTATTTCTCTGTCAATCACTCCCCTGTACTGATTTCTATGGAGTCCCTGTGGTATGTGTTACTTGGTCGCCATCTTGCCAGAAGTCTGCAGCTCATATCTTAACCTGAAAGAATTCCAGAGAAAATTCAAGCCTTGTGTTGAAATATTGAATGTTTTAATGTGCAACATATTGAATGATGCAGAAAGCATCAAAGAAGATGGAGAGAATACAGGGTCACTCTATCAAAAAGAATTAGTCAACATCCCATCATTTCAGGAGATAACATGAGGAAGAACCAGTGGTGCTAAAGGAAAACAAGTTCAAGCTGTACTGAAAACATAAGCCAAAACCCAGGCCCCAGGAATTCAAGGAACACCAATTGAAAATTTTTAATGAGCTGATGAAGTACTAGAAACACTTCCTAATCTCTGTCAGAAAATTTGAAGGATAGCTAGTTGGTCAATTGACTGTTAGAGATCCATATTTGTACCCATTCCAAAGAAAGGAGATCCAACAAAATGCTTGAACTATACAACAACATCATTGGTATCTCATGCTAGTAAAATATTGCTGAAGATCAGTCAATAATGGTTGCAGCAATACATGGACAGGATGCTGCCAGTGGTTCAGGCCAGATTCAGAAGAGGATATGCATCAAAGTATATCACTGCTGACACAAGATGTATCTTGGCTGAAAGCAGAGAATACCAAAAAAAAGTTTATTTGTGTTTTATTGACTATGCCTAGGAATTCAACTGTGTGGATAATATTAGAACTATAAAAATCTTTGTGAAGTATAGGATTTCCAGAACAATTCACTGTGATCACGAGGAACTCATGAATGGATGAAGAGGCAGTTGTGCAAATATAACAAGGGTATCCTGCATGGTTTAAAATCAGAAAAGATGTGTGTCAGGGTTGTATCCTCTCACCATACGTATTCAATCTATATGCTCAGCAAATAATAAGAGAAGCTGAATTACATGAAGAAAAATGTGGCATCAGGATAGGAGGAAGGCTTATCAACAACCTGAGATTTGCAGATGACACAACCTTGTTTGTTGAAAGCTAAGAGAACTTGATGGCCTTGCTGATGACAATGAAGGACCGCACACTTTAATATGGATTATAATTTTTAATGGAAAGAAGAACAAAATCCTCACAACTTGACCAATAGGTAAAATCATGATAAAAATATAAAAGTTTGAAATTGCCAAGGATTTATCTTGTTGGCATCCAAAGTCAATGCTCATGGAAAGAGTAGTCAAGGAACTAATATATGGGTTTCCCTGGGTAAATTCTGTTGCACAAGACCTCTTTACAGTATTGAAAAGAAAGGATATTTCTTTGAGGAAATAGGCAGGCCTGACACAAGCCATAGTATTGTCAATTGACTCATATGCATGTGAAAGTTGGACATTGACTAAGGGAGACTGAAGATCAATCAATGCATTTGAATTGTGGTGCTGGCGAAAAATTTTATTTTCCAAAACTATTTTATTGGGAGCTAATACAGATATCATATTATTCCATAGTTCAATCACATCAAGCAGTAGTGTACAATTGCTACCACATCAGTTTCAAAACATTATCTTCCTTCTTGATCTCCTTGACATTAGCTCCTCTTTACCACACTGTATCACCTAGTAACCCTTATTCTACTTCTGATCTCTATAGATTCATCAATACTAGGTTTCATATACTGAAAAACAGGAAAACATAAAAAATTCAAAATGGTTATCCACAATGACAATATCCATCTGAGATAAACCCCAAGATCAACAAACAAAAAGAAAACAAACAGAAAATGGTAAAAACCAGATCAGGCCCAAAGTGCATCAGAGTGGGGATCAACTGACAAGATATTAACCATTCAAGTCAGGTTTATCATTGTGTTCATCTCTTTCTCCAATGCACTCTGTTTGGGAACCAGTTTCTTCCCACCCCTCTATTATGGACAGAGGGAAATCAACAGAGGTTTATTTCCTATGTAGATACTACACATGCATTCCTATCATGGGCTCCCACTGTCCTCCATATCTTTCTGCAAACCAGATTCTCACAGTTTAGGCTCTGATACTATTCCCTACTTCAGCTTCAGATTATATGATTTATAATCATTTGGTCACTGATGTTGGTGTTCATCTTCCATGTGGACTTAGTTAACATCCTACTTTAATGACTCCTTTTTTAGAAAAAAGCCTTTAAGGCCCCAGTCACTATTTTTCTGATAGTTGGGAAAAATTAATTTCTTCACCATACATTGCTAGAGTGCCAATATCTTCTGTCTTTCCTTACTGAGGGCAAGTATGTATTTGGGCCATGATGAAATAATGAATTTTTCTTGGATTGGACTTAGGATTTAGTGAGAGACCAAAACTCATTCCTGGATCTATGTTTTCCTTTAAAATCTGCCTTTGGCTCCCTTTAAAGACATCCTTGATAATTTATGGTAGACAGTTTTATTGATTGTCTCCCTGGTGCATACAAATCTTCCATTAATATTGTTTTTAACTAGTCCCAATACTAAGTTTTCAAAACACTGTTGAAAGAGGGATATTGGACCAATGAAGGCTAACTTCATATTGCAATACCTGAATTATTCTCTTGTACAGAATTAATCTTTTCATGGCTGATGCTATTCACAGAAACAATGGGAGTTGGTTGTCAGGGAAGATTTGCAATAATACTCACTGAGAATATCAGTCACAGGTTTTCCGGGATAATATATGCCCTAATACAGCATATAGGGCATTTATGTCAATGGTTGTCTGCCTGACAACAGTTCAATACTCTTGGTTTAGCTGTTTTCTGCTTCTTCAAACACCATGGATTTTCAGTCTTAAGTCCTCAGCTTACAAGTGTGCATGAGGCAGAAACCAGTTCACCTAGTGGACTTTCAGTATTAGACCTCTCTGGTGCAGACTTTGGAGTGTGTTGTGCACCTTGAAGGTCCACAATTCAATGGCACTTGGCTTGGGTCCCCAGGATATACCCTCAAACTTGGAGAAATGTGACTTATTCAGCGCATGCTACCAGCAATATTCCCCTTATTGTCCTTAAAAGTATTTTTAGTCAATTTTCCCTATCATGGAGGTCAGTCCTCCCTCTTTTTCCACCAACAGACATGCACTTGTGTTCTCCAAGGCTTGTCTTCTCCCTTTCCCCTATCCTCACTTGACATTTCTATCAGTACCCCTTAGTCCTCTGATAAAGATGTCTACCTGTCTGGGGCGGGGGTGTGTGTACTTCATCATAATCTTGGATGGTAGCCACTCAGTAGTCAATATCCCCTCCCTGTTCATTGACATTTTGATCCTAATTGATGTGAGGAGTTTTCTGACAAAGTGACCTTCAAGATACATACCTAGAGAGGATGGTGTATGTTCACTGACAACAGTCAAGATCTCTACTAAGCCTGAGCATGTGCCTATTCTGTTGCTTTTTCCTACGACAGTTGACTCATACAGTTTTTGTCCTTTTGTGATTGACTAACTTCACTTAGCACAGTATTTTTCATGGTTTCATCTCTAGCTTTCAGTAATGCATATTATTCCATTGTGTGTATATACCAGAATTTTTTATCCGATCTTCCACTCATGAGAATTTAGGTCATTTTCAACTTCTTGCAATTGTGAACTCTGCTACAATGAACATGGGGGAACAAACATTGGTTCATGATCTGCTTCTTACTTCTTTGGGGTATATTTCTGGTAATGGTATTGCTGCATCATATGGTATTTCTATTGCCACCTGTTTCATGCATAAAAACATTACCTTCCACAGTGGTGGTATGTATTTACAAGTCTACTAGCGCTATATAATAGTTCCAACCTCTCCACACCCTATCCAGCATTTGTTATTCTAAGTTTCTTTTTTTTAAATTGGGCTATGGTTATTGGTGTTAGATGGTTTCTTATGGTTGTTTTGACTCTCATTTCCTAGACAGCTAGTGAAAGAGAGTGTTTTCTCATGGGTGTACTAATCATTCGAATGTCATCCCTTTAAATCATTTATTCAAGCCCTTTTCTCACCTTCTCAATTCAGAGCTATTTCATGCACCACTCCCTGTAATATTCCTATTTTTCCTGTAAAGAAATCAAATAACAGGGGTAGAGGTTTGTGCAGGATTCATGGGCTTTCAATAAGATTTGGTTTCCTGTGGTCTCTCATTTCCCTTTTTCCCAAGTGTCAAACGATGCGGTGTAATTCGAAGTTGTTGGTCACTGTAGTGACTTTTCCAGAGCCCTGATGGTGTAGTGGTTATGCATTGGACTGTTAAAAGCAAACTCATCCATTTGAAAACTCCATTCCCTACATGGGAGAAAAACTGGGCTTTCTACATCTGTAAACAGTTACACTTTTGAAAACTCACAGAGACAATTCTACCCTATCCCATATGATTTCTATGACTTGGCATCAACTCAGTGACAGTGAGTTTTTGTTAATAGTACCATTTTCAGCACTACAATTCATTAGGGTAGTCAATGTGGTTTGAATTTACCTGGAAATATGAACATTATTGTTGGCAAGTTTTATCCCAGGTACACAGTCAAATTTCTACCTACTTCTCATAGGTGCTGCATTTGTATTTGACCCCATTTCAGTTTAAGTATGGATTACTACTATTATATTATATATATGACCTTATGATATGTTCACATTTTATGGAATATAATGTTGAAAATAGCATCCTCTTGTTAGAATAGCTAGCCAACAGGAGGGCACAAAGTGTCTAAATAAACACTGGAATTTCATCTACCTAATATTAAACACATAAGATATCTTATATCAATTGAAGGTTTTCGGTAGACCCCATTAGGAAAGACATTATATTAACTTTTCCCTTGTCTACCACAAAAAAGTAATTGAGGAAATATTTAGGTCTTTGGGAATATTATGCTAGCTAGATTCCTAATTTGTCATTCTTAGCCTAGGCTTTATATAGTTACTTAAAGAGGGAAGTAAGTGGTCCCCTTTCTCTGAATATGTTACAGAGACTGTACATGCTCTCCAACAAGTGGTTCTATCCATATTTGCTATTGGGCTCCAAAATTATGTTTTAAGATTTTTGTTGTATGTAAATTGGTTGCAAAAAAATTAGATGTTGTATGTAAATTGTAAGAATATTTGAATGCTTGTGGTGTTTAAACTCAGAAGCATGGAATCATCAAAGACCTGAGGGATACTATAACCTTCAGATAGATCCAGTGGCCCTTGCTTATCCTCCAGTTTGAGAGCAGTAGCAACAACAACTCAGCTAAGAGGGAACTTCTGACATGGTGTTGGGTAATGATTTAGATCTGTTTGTCCCAGATGCAGTGTTTGCTTTATCCTCAAGTTTACTCTATCTAAATATTTATGTTATCAAATTAACTTTTTATGAAGCTTTACTATTGGCTGCCCCATATATTTAAATATATTTTATTAAGGGTTTGAATCCTGCTACACTTTGCCCTGAGGAAGGAGGAATACCACATTATTGTTTTCATTTGACATATCAATTAGAGACCTCAAGAGGAGACCTATAAGAATGGATAATCCTATTTTAGATAGTTCTAAATTGAGACAAAATCTGGTCTCAAGCAAATATTAAGGGGAGTATTCAGTGATTGTTTCCTCAAAGTTATTGGAAAGTGGGTCTTTATCTGAGGTGACTTCAGCAGAACAAGCTTATTTAATCACTCATACTCTTGGAGTCTTGGTGATATAGTGGTTGTGAGTTGGGCTGCTAAACTCAAGGTAAGCAGTGTGAAATCACCATGGGAGAAAGACAGGACTATCACAGAGTGATAATTTCAAAAACTCATGGGGTGTTTCTACACTGTCACTATGAGTTAGCATCTCCATGATGGCAGAACGTTTTTGTGTGTTTGTTTCTTTTTAGTACTCAAGCTTACAAACTAGCAGATGACCATCCGTGACTGCATTTACAGAAGCCTAGCATGGATTTGGATGGTAATATGGAAGCAGTTAAGATTTGTAACATCAGAAGTATTCCTCTACTAAGAATGGCAGGTATGTAGCTGAACTTTAAGATGCTTCAAAAATAACTGTGGTTAAAATACAGGCACATCAGTCCAAATGGTAACCTCAATCTAAATGAGGAAATCATTGAAAATTAATTAGGGGATCCAGCAGCTAAAAGAGAAGATAATATGGAAGTCCTAGAATAACACTCAACTTTAGCTAAGCATCCTTTAAGGGTGGTTGATGCATTGGATACTGGTAATCCAATGACCATTCATAATCAAGAATCGGGCACTTTACAACCGGTAAGGTTCCCATACTCAATTCAATCAGATATGGGAATGCTTTGAGGAAATGAAGCGTTGGCCCCCAAAATTGGGTAGGGGGCAGAGAGTGGAAAGTGGGTAAATACTCTTGTGATAAGGAAACTGAATTATGAAAAGTGCCTGGAAATAGGATTGTAATTTTTAAGGGAATACACATGCCTTTGCTATTAGCTTGCTTATTTGAGCTGGGGAATAGAACTGCATTATATCTGTGAAAAGACACTTTTGGTGAAACTTGCCAGAAGAAGCCCACTACTTTCATGATTGTCAAGGCAATGTAAACAGACTATTTCTAACGTCTGAAGGGGCAGAACAAGACAATAACTTCCCTTCCTAAACCCAATGTGAGGGTAAATAGCAATATGCTGGGAGTGGAAATCAAACCTACCTCAATGACTTATAGTAGATTCTGAAAAAACAAAGGAATCTAGGTGGCACAGCCTATTTGTGCACCAAAAGACTACAAATCCCTTGGAACAGCATATTTGGGAGAGAGAAGAACATACTTTGAATCTTTACCAAATGATTTATGTTAGACCTGATCAAGTTCTAGTTCTCCCAAAGCAACTCTGTTTCCTGTGGTCTATGATTTACACCAAAAGGATCATTTGGGATGGACTAAGACTTTGAAAATATTTTTAAAACATTCTTAGGGTTATTTTGGGGAACCTGTGAATGAAATAGTAAGAGGCTGCATTATTTTCCAAGAATTTAACCCAGGAAAAACTTATTAAACTCCTCATAGTTGATACCCCCTTCCGACAGGACCTATGACTAAATTCCAAATTAATTTTATAGAACTGCTACCCATTTCTTTATTATTATTATTTTCTTTTCCTCACCTCCTTTTTAGTTGTCTACCATGTGCATCCCTGTATTTGGTCTGGTCCCTGCCATATTACCTGGTCCTCACTCCAGGAATGTTTGTAAACAGTAGCTTTTTCCCTATGCCCTTTTGCATTTTTTAAAAAGCTTACCTCAGCAGACTCATGTTGTATGTGTCCTTTTGTGCTTAAACAAAGTTAAATTTATATTTTATTGTCTTACATGTGGTAGAGGAAAGAGGATTGCTAAGACAAAGGTGATGTACCTAGGTTCTGGTAAATGGTAAAATATTGTTGATGGAGACCTTATGAAATCCTGGTGAAGCACCAGACAGTATCCAGTGGAAAATGAACACAGCAAGTTTAAAGAGCATGCATGACCAGGCTAACATCGATGTGCTACTCTCAATCTCTGAGCAAGAGGAGAGCATGTTTTAGTGGCTAAAACAGAAGGCACAAGAACCCTGGTTTTACCTTAAGCCATGATATAAACCTAATACCATCTTAAATACCCCACATTCACTTCTGACCACTAAACAACCTAGGTGAAAATTCCATGGAGACAAGAAAAGACAGTATCCCTGAGTCAATCTCCTTGGTAATTTGGGAAGGCAAGGAGAAGTTCGTTTATGGGGAAGACAGATAAATGAAGAAAGAACATACACAAAAACTAAGGTAGATTTAAGGAATTCCTTCCTCAAGACCAAGACATGCAAATAGAAGAGGGTCAACTCCTCTGTCCTCCCCAATTCTGCCCTGAGGATCACAGCAGACTTCTCCTGACTCTCTTTATCAAAAAGCTTTTGACAAAGATTTCTGCAGATGTTACTGTTCACATTTATCTCATTTACTGAAAGAACGAAACCACTACCAAGACTGAAAATGTTAATACTCTATTGCTCTTTGAATTCAGACAGTTTTGATGATGTTTCAGTCCATTTACCGTCTTTCTTTACTCCATATGCCAAATAAAATTAATGTTTTCTCATTATTATCATCTTTTTATGATTTTCCCCTAGGACAAGTCTTACCTGTAAAATTATTATTTTTTAAATCTTCAATGCAAGTTTTTTTTAATAATTAAATAAGGCAGTGATGGGAAAGTTATTGGCTTATGCTATCTAATTCGGTATTCATTTTATGCTTTTTCATTAAGTAGTTGGATGGCTGATACACTTTGGAGAATACCGGCATCTTCTAACTTACTTCTAGGAGATCTGTCAGAGGCCCAGACCAAATGAGTGCACAGAAAAGAAGCAGTGAAAAAAGAAGCTTCTGTCATGCAATGTAGCAATAACATACTTACTAAGATCAACACCAGAATGCTACTGAAAAAAAATTCCAAGATTTTCAATTAGGAGTCATTATAATGGAATAACTGTTTAGACTTCGTTCTTTACCCCTTCTTTCTAGATACTAGTTAACCCAAGGAACATTTTTCTGTGACCTTGATATATTATCTGCAAAAATGATATCCAAAGATTGTGACTCCTTGGATGTCCTTTCTTTGATTCCAGGTCACCTTAGGGCAGTGGCTCTCAACCTGTGGGTCACAACCTCTTTGGGGGTCGAATGACCGTTTTACAGAGTTCACCTAAGACCATTGGAAAACACATATGTCCAATGATCTTAGGAACCGAGACACCACTCCTCTATCCGTGTCTAGGACAGTCTGCCCACATGCAGATACACCCACATATGAATACACAGAGTGATGACATCATCGTGCCAACCTCATCACATACACCTCAGAGAAATACAGGTGTCTGTGACAGGGTTGGTGCCATAATGTACTTATGCGGACCAGTCACACATGTGTACAGAGCAGCTATTGTGTAGAGAACAGCTACTGTGTAGAAAGAAGCTGTTGTGTTGAAAGCAGCTACTGTGTTGAAAGCCGCAGTATTTGAAGTAAAACAGCATTCCTGAATTATAATTACTAGGTAAATATAAAATCATGTACTGTAAAAGCAACTACTGCAAAAAAAAAACACAATGTACCATGGAGACAATATGGATGCTGATTGGTCTTTTTATATTAACCTGTGGTTGATGTGAATACTGACCCCTTGTGATAGTAATAGGTATGTTAAAAACACAGAAAATGGTAAAACATGCAAATTTAATAAACTGTGTTGACTGAACTATGTCATGTATCATCTTTTGTATTATTAAAACTATTTTATATATTATTTTCAATAGCAAACCAACCCATGACAATGAATCATGTAGAGAAGAACGTTAAGAAAATAAAATATAATGAGGATTTTTACAGTATGGTTTTACATCAATAATTACAGCAGGAAATGAGAAACCACAGGGTGTTATTTGTTGTGAAGTCCTATCAGCTGAATCTATGAAGCCAAACAAACCAAAACGCCATTTTAACAGTAAGCATCTGAGCTTTGCTGGCAAGGATACCAACTATTTTAGAAGCAAAACTGATGTACTCAAGAAAGCCAGACTTGACACTGGTGGCAAGTACCAGAAACAAAACATAGCAGCCATGGAAGCTTCATATTTGATGGCACTGAGAATCACCAGAGTTATGAAACCTCACACCATTGCTGAGGATTATGCCAGCGGCCAAATACATTGTTTGAGTTATGATCAGGGATGAGTTTGTTATGAAATTGAGTGAAATTTCCTTATCTAATGACACTGTCCATGGAAGAATAGATGACATGTATGCTTATATTCTTGATCAGGTAATCAAGTAAATTAAATTTGCTCCACTTCAAATATTTAGCATCCACCTTGATGAATCTACAGACGTTGCAAACTTTTCACAGTTACTGGTGTACCTGAGGCATATTAATGATGAGTCTCTTTTTTGAAAACCTCTTGAAATGACAACTACTGCACGTGATATATTTGACACAGTTGTTTCACTTCTGAAAGAGCATAAGATCTCTTGGAAAAAGGTTTGTGATGTTTGCACAGACGGTGCTCCAGCTATGCTAGGATATAGATCTGGATCTCAACATTTGGTACTGAATGAGTCACCAAAAGTCATTGGAACTCGCAGTATGATTCATCTGCAAATATTAGCCACAAAGATGCTGCCACAAGAGTTACAAGAAATAATGAAAAGCATTATAAGTTCTGTCAATTTTGTAAAGGCGAGCACTTTAAACAGTAGACTGCTTACGCAACTGTGCGATGAGTTGGATGCCTTGAAAAATGTTCTGATATTTCACACTGAAGTGAGATGGCTGTCGAGTGGAAAAGTTTTAAAACATGTTTTTGAGCTTTGTGATGAATTCGAAACATTTTTAACTGGAAAACTAGACCTCAGTTCAAAGCACTTTCAGCGATAAAGGTGACCAGCAGAAAATAGCTTACTTGGTTGACACCTTTGCCATTTTGAATGAGTTAAATTTATCACTGAAAGGACCAAATGCACTATGCCTTGATTTGTCTGAAAATATCTGATCATTCCAAATGAAACTTCATCTTTGGCCAAAAAAATTGGATGAAAATAAACTGTACATGTTGCCTATCTTATTTGCTTTCATTGAGGAACATGACATTGAACCAGACAAAAGGATTATGATGATAATTTCTGTGAAAGAATACTTGCACATGCTTGCAGATGAAATTTCATCATACATTCAAAATCTACCTGACAACTCATTTTCACTTTCCAGACCTGACTCCCCATTTGCACTTGCCAGAAGCCAACACACAGCCAAAGTTGAAGAGGAGTTCATTGAACTTATTAACAGTGATATAGTGAGAACTGATTTCTCTAGAATGCCAGTTACACAATTCTGGATCAAGTATTTGCAGTCATATCCTGTTCTGTCTGAGACTGTGTTGTACTTTCTTCTTCCATTTCCAGCAACAGGGTTTTCCATCTTGTTGGTTATCAAGTCTAAATATAGAAGCAGATTTGTGGAAGATGATTTCGGTGCGCTCTTGCAAAGTCTGCCCCAAGAATTTCTGATCTGTTAAGAAGGAAGCTTTCTTAACCTTCCCATGACACTGGCATTTTATGCATACTGGTGAAAAATGTAGTTTATTGTTGTTATATTAAGACTGCTACCCATGCTGCATCATGCTTCAAGACAAAATTCAATTTATTTGTAATTTGAAAGAAATATTTCACAATATATAATTACATATTGTTTTGTGATTAATCACTATGCTTTAATTATGTTCAATTTGTAACAATGAAAATACATCCTGCAGATCATATATTTACATTATGATTTATAACAGTAGCGAAGTTATAGTTATGAAGTAACAACGAAAATAATTTTATGGTTGGGGGTCAGTACAACATGAGGAACGTATTAAAGTATTGTGGCATTAGGATGACTGAGAAGCACTGTCTTAGGAGCTGCAGTACTGATTGCTAATGGCTAGGGATTGGATCACCAGAAGGTATATTTAAGCCGCTGCTAGATGAAGCTGGTTAGTTTTCAGAAGTTTGTGTATCAAGCAGGAGATCCTTATCCACTGATATTGAATGAATTCCAATCTTACTAACTATACAAGATAATAGAACTGCTCCTTAATATTTCCCAAGGTTGTAAATATTTACCAGAGCAAACAGACTCATCTCTCTCCCTGAGAGGACCTTGTTAATTCAAACTGCCAACCTTAAGGCTAGCAGGGAATCTCCCAAGCAACTGCACCACTAGGCTCGAAGGAGTTCATTTGTGGCCAGGAAATAACTTTTTTAAAAAACAAAGAAAAAATGTCAATTTGAGATGTAAGTTGCCACTGACTTGTGCTAAAGTGCACCTGACCAAAGCCAGAGTGTTTTCTTTTTTGTTCGTTTAAAACTAAAGTATATGTCATAAAGAAATTCAAGTAATTTTCACTTTTAATTTTCACCCTTTTATAGACACATAGACCAATATTTAGGACTGATGGATAATGGCTCTGGAGCATTTTAAGAGTTGTGAACCTTCACTCTCTGTTTCTAAATTTTAACTTTATTTATTTAGTTAATTTTTATTTATTTATCTATATTTTCTTTCCAAAACCACTTTATTGGAAGCGAATGCAGTTATCGTATCATTCCATTGTTCAATCACATCAAACAGTATTGTGAAATTACTACCACAATCAGTTTAAAAAACATTCTTTTGTTGTTTTCGTTTGCTTCTGGAATATAATACATACAAAAACAAGCATATTATTTGTAGTTGCACATCCCATCCCATCAAATAAGTAACAGTATCCCACTAAAACCCTGTATATATGGGGTTTTTCCCTTACCTTTCCTCTCTCCTTGTCATCTTGTCCCTTTCCTCTTGCCACGCTCCCCATCGTGGCCTCATCATAGTATTTAAAGTGTTATCATTTGGAATTAAGCCATTTAAATTTTTCCTTTAAAATAATATCATAAAATATTTTTCTTTGTAAAATTTACTAACTTTGCTAAGCATAATATTGTGTAATTTAGTCCATGTCTTGAGGCATTTGATATGCTCATAATTATTTTATTTTACTTTTTCTTTATTTTTAAAGGATGCATACTATTACACTAGGTGAATATACTGGAATTTGTTTACCCATTCCTCGACAGATGGGGTTTTTAATTGTTTCCATCTTTGGACTATTATAAAAATTGCTGCAATAAACATGGGGCTGCATATATCTGTTCATGTTTTCTTCTTTATTTCTTTAGATTAAATGACCCAGTGTATATGATACAGTGGATACAACAACAGGTTCAAACATAACAACAATTATGATGATGGGCAGTGTTCTATTCTATTGCACATGGGGTCACTATGAGCTAAAACTGACTCGACGGCAACTGGCAACATGGATTAAGTTGAAAGATTTCAGGATAATAACGTATTTGTAGAGGTCCTGGCTGTGTAGGGCTTACACGTTGGGCTTCGAGCAGTTCCATAGGAGAGAGGTGGGACTTTCTACTGTGATAAAGAGTTACAGTCTTGGAAATTCACAAGAGCAGGTGTACCCTGTCTTATATAGTCTCACTATGAGTCATCATTGACTTGATGGCAATGAGGAATAAGGTATTTGTATTTGCATTTGTTTAAGAAAGTGCCATACTGATTTCAACAGTGGTTTCATAATTCTGGAATCTCACCAACAATGTATGAGGGTTCCAATCTCTCCACATCCTCTCCTTCACAAGGATAAAGCTAATACTTAATCTCTATAAGATTAAGTATTTTATTTCAGTACCTAATGCCAAGAATATCCACTGGTGCTGATTTTATTGTAATGCTTCATGCTTTTATTGTAAGCTTTCCTCTGGTCAGCTTCACCACACAAGTCCGCTGGATGTTTCTCATGTTCACCAAAATTTGAGAACCACTGCAATAGCTAATCAGGCCACACCCAAGCCCCAGATGGAATGCAAGGTATTTCAGTGTCTGATAATGAGTGCAGTTTAGCTGTAAGAGCCATCAGATCAAGAGGAACCAGGGTTGTCCAGGAGCTGCCCCTCTCATCCTAGAGTCCCTTATGGCGGGGGCAACTCAGAGGCTTTGTAGTTTAGTTTTGCTCCAGTTGCTGGTCTGGTATGTTCCTTTCTTGGTTTGCCCTGCTATGGGGGGTTCAGACCGCGTTACTTCCCCACTGTGTGACCCCAGAATTGTCCTCTGTCACAGTCTGCTCCAGTAAGGGGACAACATGACAAGAACTGTTGTCAGCTGCACAGTCCCCCCTGTATCCCATTAGCTCCCTTCAGAGATGTTGTCCTCCAGGCCTGGTATGTCAGCATAGGGTCCAGTCCGCTGTCTCCTTTTCTTCTTCATTCCTGGTCTGCTTCTGTGTGGGTGTGGTATGCCGGCCCCTCTCCCCAACCTGTAGGTTTAGTGTTGTTCTCTATCATACCTATTTCTAGGGAGGGGGTTGGTTTGGCTCTGTTTGGGATCAGCCCTGTAGCTCTCTCTTTTCATGCATTCTTCCATGCAGACACATTGCTCTCATGGTTTGGTGTACTGTGGTAAGGTCTGCATGTTCACTTCCAATTCTATGGAGACAAAACCAGTACTCTCCCTTTGAGTGGGTTAGTGCCCTGTTCCCCCTGTCATCATCTCACTTTTCAACGCCCATTTTTTCTCCCTCCCCTCTCACATTTCACCTTTTTTTTTTGGTGTAGGAACAATGTGTACCTCCTTGCATTTGGTCTAACCTCCCTCTGACTCCCTGTACCTCAACCAGAACGTTGTGATATAGGTGACTTCTCTTCTATACCTACTGCTATTTACACTTGCCTCAGGGAACTCATGCTGTACTTCTCCTCTTGTGATTGGCTGACTTCGCTTAGCATAATTTTCTCCAACTCTTCCCATGAAAAGACATGTTTCATGTGCTCATCAGTGCTTTTTAGTGATGCATAGTACTCCATTGTGTGTATGTGCCAGGGGCCTGAATGTTATTAGTCAGTGGCAATAATGGCAAATAAGTACTTGAAGAGTCCAGGCTGAATCTGCCTCAGCCACTCTCAGACCAACATGTCTTCTGTATTTTGTAACTAAGTAAAAGATCAAGTACCCAAGGGGTCATAAAATGCCAAAAAAGTAGCGGTTGACCATAAAAACTTGCTACATTAAAAATATTTTTCTTTCTGTTAATGCAAAACCAATTTGTCTTCACATGGATTTTGCATCTATTGACATGATTTTCAAAACAGTTCTATGAAGAAAGGCCATTATCTTTATTTCTGAAATGAGGAAACAGATTCAGGACAGTCATAGGATATGCTTTAAGTCATATAACTAGGAAATCGTGCCTCATCTGTCTAATTCTAATTCTATATTTTCACTGCTATTTTGGTTAGAATCTGTACAGGTGAAGAAGATAGTATATAGCATCAGTAAACACTTATTGAAACTGCTTGGAACCTCAAAAATCAAACTTACTTAACCACTTTATGGCTAAAAAATTGATGCCTTAAACCAATCATTTAAATCAAGTCTTTGATGAAAGCAGTCATTCTCAGTTTCTGGTCCCTGTACAAGCTGCACATGGAAACTTAAAGAAACATAACTACTGGGGTCCCAGTACAAATGTACTAAGTTTAAAACTGAATATGTTGGTGTTGTTAGGTGCTGTCAAGTAAATTTCAACTCATAGCAACCTCATGTGTCAGTAGAAGGACACTACAGAATTTTCTTGGCTGTAATCTTTACAGAAACAGATTTCTAGGTCTTTCTCCATAGCTTTGAACTGCCAGCCTTTTGGTTGTCATCCTAATGCCTAATGATTTGCCGCATCAGGACTTCACTTACATTTTCCTCCAACTCAATCCTTTCCCTCAATCCATCAATACAGACCCATCATTGAGGGTTTCTCTTGCCCAAGGATCTCTATCTATAAAGTAGGAAATAGCATAGTTCATTTCAGATTCTTAAATTAATAATAAGGAGGACCAAAGCTGGATAACAATTGGAAGAGTAAGGAATTTATAGGCAGTGTGCTGGTGGCACAGTGGTTACACGTGGGGTTACTAATTACAATGTTGGTGGTTTGAAACCACCAGCCACTCTATGGGAGAAAAATGGGCTTCTTATCCTCACAAAGATTTACAATTTTGGAAATTCACAGGAAAAGTTCTACCCTATCCTATTGGGTCACTATAAATTGGAATCGACTCAATGATGGCAGTGGGTATTTTTATTGTTTTTATCATAACTCATAGTTGTGAGTTCTTATACATTTCCTCGCCTATAAGAAAGAAAAACTCATCTGTCCCACAGAGGCGTTTTGAACCTCAAAGAAGAAAACAAATGTCATTGAGTCTATTCCAACTCAAGGTGACTCCATGTGTGTCAGAGTAAAAAAAAAAGTTCCAAGACCCTAAACGTTCATAAGCAGATGGCAAAGCCTTTCCCTCTGAGGCCCTTCTGGGTGGATTCAAGCTACCAGCCTTGAAGTTACTAGTTAAGGGCTTAACTATTTGCATCATCCAGGCACTCCTTCAAAGTAGATAATAGAACTAAATAGTTTTAATTATTACCCATAATTATTATCCTCATCATCATTTTCTGGAAGTCTTTATGAAGTGATTAAGTGGAAAAAGCACAGAATCTGTAGCCAAATTCAGTTTCTGCAGCTGTGAAATACAATTATTGAAATCCACCATTCCAAACTATTATGAGGAATATTTTAAATAAAATAATAAATTATATACGGACATGTTATTGTATATATAAATATATGTGTTCATTCAGAGAGATAGTTAATATATAGGAACATGGACTTCAAAGCCATCTGCCTGGATTGAAATCCTAATTTGAACACATTCAAGCTATGTGAGTTTAGCAAATTATTTAACCTCTCTTTGCTTAAATTAAGGAGTCCTGGTGGTGTAGTGGTTTACCCATTGTAATGCCAACAGTTTGAACTCACCAGCAATTCTGAAGGAGAAAAAGGAAGCTTTATGCTTCTGTAAAGGCTTACAGCCTCAACAACCCGAAAGGACAGTTATGCTTTGTCTAAAAGAGTCACTGTGAATCAGAATTTACTTGATGGCCGTGGTAGTTACAAAATCTGGTGTCAACTTGTGAAAGGGTGGAGTATAACCTATCAATCAGGTCACAGCTTGATGACTACATTTGGAGGCACCACAGAGATAAACAGCTGACTGGAGGCCAGATATAAGCACTCTATGTTTGGGTTTCCTGCTGACAAGCTACATGGAGCTACACTGATGCAGCCAGAGTCCTGAATCTGGAGGAGCCACGTGGAGACACATGCCAGCACTGAAATGCTTCCACCATCACTGGATGCACAAGACTTTCCATCCACTGTCCCCTGATTTTCCTGCATTCAGTATTAATGCATGGCTGCATAATCTAAAGGGGAATTTATGAACTAGTATTGCACATAAGGGTTAATATTGAACTTATGGATTTTATCTGGACTGTACTGGGATGTTTTCTTAATATACAATTGCTATTTTATGTAAAGCTCTTTCTTATATACATATGAGTGTCTCCGGATTTGTTTCTCTAGTCAACCTGTACTAACAAAATGGCAGTGGATTTTGGGTGTGGTAGCTTCAATTGCCTTATTTGTAAAGTGGAAATGATAATAGCACTTAATTCATAGACTTGTGAGAATAAAATGACTTAATAAATGTACAGTTCTTAGATGGTATCTGACACAGTATGTGTTAATGAGAATTACCAGCTAATACAATTAATATTCTTACTGTGAACCCATTATAAAGAAAATCTTATAGTGAACCACCTAATTTCTGAGCCAGTAAGTTGACAAAACAATAACCCTTTATATATAATGTATGTATATATACAAACACAAAATGGTATACATGTATACACACATATGGTATATGTATACACTCCAAGTATTAAGTAGAGAATGATAAAGAAGGAAAATTGTGGGTAAATTCACTCTTTTCCTCCTTACCTAATCCGTGTTTTCAAACTGGCATCCTTGGAGACTGAGCATCACTTGGAAGTTTGTTGTAAATGAAGTCTCTCAAGCCCTACTCTAGAATTTGATTGTTAGCAAGATATTTGGGTTATTCCTATCCATATTAGACTTTAAAAGCATTGTCTTAAATACTATATTGCCTTAAATAGTATTTATCTGAGCACTAAATTGAGGTAACACTTAGAAGTTTACAGAAACTAGAACATGGCCAATGTAATGGCGCCTGAATTACATACGGGAAATACTAAAATCAAAGCCAAATCGAGCAATCTTGGCATGGGAGTCTAAGGAGTGTGCAAATGGACGAGATAGAGAGAGAGAGAGAAAAAAAAGATTGCTTGAATTAAAAAAGAAAGAAAAGAAAAGGAGAAAGTAAAGGAGCAGGTAAAGATCAAATAGGCAGCTGTCCTCAGAAATACTTGAGGAATATGTTGTCTTTGTAGTTAGTGCACTTTGGGTGGGAGAAGGCAAAGGATTTTGGCAGAGTAGCTTCCTTTTCAGAGTTTGGGAACAACCCAAATTACTATCATTTTGATGTGTCCCTTCACCATTCTTTAATTCAGACTAAATATTCATCCTCTTTTTTGTTTTATCCAGCTTATCTATGGACCACATTTTATGGTACAAACTGGAGGAGAAAGGAGACCTTATCTCAGGAACAGGGATCTTCCACATTTGTCCCACTCTTACCAGACCCATTGATGTCTTACACATCTCCTACGGAGTATAATCTTTCACCATTTCTGATGTTGCCTCTGGAGATGAACATTTCACCAGGTTTTATATGACACCATAAATTCTGTGATCCACCATACTTGCTAGCTCTCTCATATATGAGGTATCCATGTAATTCAAAGCCAATCATTTTTCTTCAGTCAAAAAATCAAAGAAGTAGATGTGAAATTAATAAGATTCAATTGTCTTGTTTCTGAGTGTTACCTTTGGTGAATCAGTTCTAATTTTCTGCCGGGTAGTAGGGTTTCAGTAAATGATTAGAAGAATAGGTCAATGGGTAGATGGATGCTTTCATTGTAAGTGACAGAAGAATACAAGCATTAATTAGTTTTCCAATTTCACATGGTGCCCTATTTGGATTTGTTAAAATAACTAAAATAAAACCCTCTTATATAAACATGAACCAACTTCTGAGACACATATTGTCAAATACCAAGGGGCCAGTAAGCAAACTAGTTCAAGCCATCAATCAATATAGAAGTGGAAAGCAAAATATTTACATTATCCCCAATTCAAATATGGAGTGTAATACTCTCCCACTTCTGGTTTGTAAGCTCTGGATAGAATGACTTAAGTTAAATTCTAAATAACTTAAATTCTCAACTGAGTCACAGAAATCTTGAGAATGACATTAGATTATCCATAGAACATACAATAGTAATAGTTCTTGCCACCTCTGGACTAGATTTGTATTGAATTCCATTTTTTTCTGGTTCACATCTTGCAGCATTCTCTCATTTTCATTTAGGGTACTTGACATTAGTCTTGATTCTCAAAAAAAAAAAAAAAACCCAAAACACTGGCACAGTTTTTAATGTGTAGAACAATTTGGTGAAGGTTTGGGGACATTATGCAGATTTATGTCAAATGAAATCAGAAGATAACTTGAAATCAAACATGCTTGTTCTTAAATTTTGTTTAGATTTTTCTAACACAGATATAACCATTATCCATATAGATTACTTCCTCTTCCTTTTCAATGATCTCCCATCCAGCCTAATAATTTAAAAGCAATTTCCCTACTTTTTTTGTATAACAATCCAGTTCTATCTAACATGACCTCCCAAGCACTGTATAGATAGATCTTAACATATACAAAAGCTCGTTAAAGAATTTTTCTTAACAGTGTTTTATCTACATGGGAACTTCCCCATGTAGATAAACTTCATTTTTCTTTCTTCTCTTTGCATAATAGAAATTTATTTCTCCACTAACCCACTTTATATTAAATAATCCTCAAACTCAATTACACCTCTCTTCATGTTATTTGCAAAATTTAAAAACTCTATGGAAAAATATTGAGTAATTCAGGAAGCATGAAAAGAATATATAAATACAGGCATGCACCAGGGAATCAATAAAGAGGTCTGGGGGGCCAGTCCCAATCCGAACTATGTGGACACCACCTGCCCTCAAAAGAATGCACTTCAGAGGACAGGACTAGGGCTACAGCTTGGGGAGAGGTTCAGGTCTGATTAGAGCACAAGGGAGAAACGTAAATGAATGGAGAGGGAGGGGAGTCTCCCCAATTCCCGAGGACGATATTCCTGCTCAGGGCAGCAACACACAGAGAGGACCAGAGGGCCAGGCCCACCATAAGACATGATATCCCTCACTAAACCATAGCGCTGTGGGGGACAACACAGTGCTGGAATTGCACAATCTAACCCCATCATGTTGGGGCAAACCACTAAGGGCATGCAATAGAGCAGCAAGGAGAGTAAAGTGATGAAATCCTCAGGAAATGTCAAAAATAGACTTTGGAGACAGAGTGTGGCACCCCATCAGACTCTACTGGAAAACACTCACAAAGGCCAACAAACAGATCTTTAACTATTTATAGGCCTTTCCATTTTTGTCAGTGGCTCTCTGTTTGTTGTTGTTTTGTTGGTCTTGACTTCCTTTGTTGTGTTATTTGGCTTTGCCGGATTTTTGTGTTTTTTAATGTATCTGCATGTCTATCTAGATAAGATAGGCGGGATAAATAATTTGGAGATGAACAGAACAGGACCAATAGTTCCGGAGGGATATAGGAGAAGGGGAAGTGCGAGAAAGGAAGGGGGTTGGGGGAACCAACCAAGGAACAAGGGAACACCAAGTGAACTAAAATCAATGGAGAGAAGGGTGTAAGATGCCTAGTGGGGCTTAATCAAGGGCAATGCAGCATCAAGGAATTACTAAACCTGAATGAAGGCCAAACATAATGGTGGGACAAGAGGGAAGTTAAAGGAAATGGAGGAAAGAACCAAGAGGCAAAGTGCATTTATAGAGGTCTAAATACAGGCATGTACACATGTAAACATATATAGATATAGATATTTGTGATGAGAGGGGAATAGAATTGTGTACTCTTATATATATATGTATATATATATGTTAAGAATTAAGGTTGCAGATGGACATTGGGCCTCTACTCGAGTACTTCTTCAACACAAGTACACTTTGTTCTAATAATCTGGCATTCTGTGATGCTCACCAGTAGACATGATCACTGAAGACAAAATGGGTGCATAAGTACATGTGGTGAAGAAAGCTGATGGTGCCCAGCTATCAAAAGATAGCTGGGGTCTTAAAGGCTTGAAGATAAACAAGCGGCCATCTAGCTGAGACACAACAAAGCCCACATGGAAGAAGCCTGTGTGATCATGAGGTGTCAATGGGATCAGGTGCCAGGCACTCAGAACAAAATCATACCTGAGATGAAGGGGGTGGAGCATGGAGTAGAGAACCAATGCCCATCTGTAGACAATTGGACATCCCCCTACAGAGGGGTCACAGGTAAGAAATGAGCCAGTCAGGGTGAAGTATAGCACTGATGAAACACACAACTTTCCTCTAGCTCTTTGGTGCTTCCTTCCCCAACTATCATGACCTCAATTCCACCTCACAAATAGGATTAGACCAGAGCATGCACACTGCTAAAGACAAGAGCCCGCAACACAGGGAATCCAGGATAGATAAACCTCTCAGGGCCATCAATGAGAGTAGAGATACCAGGATGACTATGGGACAATGGGGGGGGGGGAGTTAATCACAAATATCAACCTTTAACCCCAATCAGGGGCACTAACAATGGAAAACTGGGTCTGGGGCAACAAAGGACGATGTAAGATATGAAACTTTGATAAGTTATAGATTATTATTTTCATATCTTACATTGTCCCCACTACTGAGTAACAGATTAAAAATTTAGCAGGTTGAAGCAACAAACATTGTACAATTTCTGTGGGCTGGGAATCCAGAAGTGACTTAGGTGGGTTGGTCTGGCTCAGGGACTTTGTTGGGTTGCTGTAAATATATTAGTAAGGGTACCATCTCTTACTTGGACACATTATCAGAAAGGACATAATTCTTTCAAAATTAGGGGATTCAAAAAAGGGTGGATTGACTCAGCAGCTCCAAGAATGCTCAAATATAGCAATGAGTGAAGATGAGGCAGAAGTGATCAACATTTCATTTTTTTGTGTAAGGGCTGGCTGTGAGTTGGAACTAACACAAGGGTACCTAGCAAAAACAAGAAACATCTGAGGCTCTCATGTGGTTGTTGGCTGGCTTCAGTTCTTTCAAGCTTTTCAAAGGAGACTTCAATTCTTCACCACATAGACCTTTTTTTAAAAATATACTTTTATTGGGGCCTCTTACATCTCTTACCACAATCCATACATTCACAAAGAATTCTCTTCCCACTTAAGCCCCTGATATCAGCTCCCCAATTCTTCTTCTACCACCTGCCCTCCTTCACAAATCCTTGATAAGCTATAGATTATTATTTTCATATTATATATTGTCCTCCATCGTCCCTCACCCACTTTTCATAAACTGCCTGACTATTCTTATGACAGAGCAGCTGGCTTTCTCCAGAGCTTGAAATTCTCATGTTATGGTTTGGGCTGCTAATTACAACTTCATAAATTTGGGGAGAAAGACAAGGCTTTCTCCACTTCTAGCGAATTTCAGTATCAGAAACTCAGGGAAATTCTACCGTACCCTCTGGGGTCGCAATGAGTCAGAATTGGCTGGATTACAGTGAGTATGTAATATGTGAGCCAGAGAGGAACTGCAGGGTTTTTTTTTTATAACATAACTTTGAAAGTGACATGCCCTCACTTCTGCCCTAAACTACCCTGCCTCCATAATTACACAATTTCATAAAATGAAAATGTGGAGCCCTTGTTAAAAAAAAGTAGGGAAAATATATTAATGGTACTAAAAATAGAAATATTTTCGCTTTATTTCATGGTCTCTCCTGGATTACCATGGTAATATTATTTGCTATTCAATAGTCTAAGTAAAGAAGAACTAAAATTTTTAAATGTTTGCCTGAATTTCATAATATGTATATTGTCCAATACATTTAAATCATATGCAAATTAACAAATTACACAGCACCTGTTTTGACAGTTTCTTGAGTTGGTCAGAAGAAATAAACAAAAGCCAGACCAAGATATAGACGATCTCCTAGACATAGAGCATGCCTAGAGGAAATGCTCCCTTGAAGGCAGGATACTGCTGGGACAGGTGCAGACCCTGAAACATGATGTTAATGGGAACCATGGAGTCCTGCACTTTAAGTCCAGGGCATACATTCATTCAGCAGTGCTGGATGCCAATTTTCTCCTATTAACTGTAGGACCAACAAGCCGTAGAGTGTGAGGATAGAGCCTAGGGAAATTGCGCCAGGCATCTTCCCAACCCATGGCAGACAGGCAACCCCCAAAGATACTGTAACTTTTGTACTGGGACATGCCAGAAACCTGGATCAAGACTGACCCAGCAGAGTTGCAGCCTATGGCCAGACTTCCACCAGAAAGGATATGGCACTGACAGCCTAGGGTGAGGAAAGTTACCAATATGCTCTACTGTGAAACTCCCTAGACTAGGCACACCCAATTACAACCCTCTCCACACCTACTTCCAGACCACCACTTGGAATGGAGCATGGCAGATGTTACTGTAAGGGAAGATGAAAGAGTAGTACAAATGGGATCTTGGGTACCAGGAGGTAAGGGGTTGGTCAAGACCCAACTCTTAATATGTTGTACTATTGAGCTTCACTTATAAAACATAAGTTCAAAGATAAAATTACTAATAATTCAAGATAGTGACTATAGAACTTAAACTCTAAGAAAGAGGCCCTACTGAACAAAATGATCTGTTTGCATGCCTATTTCCCAACACCAGATTTGGAACTCTTTGTGGGTAGGCATTTAATATTATTCATCTCTTTCAACATCAGCTGCACAGAGTAAATTTTCTATTAATGTGAGTTGAATAAATAAACAATTTCCACAATTCCTGTAGTCTCAATTTTTCGAAGTGGGTAGAATATTTGTGTGTATATTGTTGCTGTTAGGTACTATCAAGTCAATTTCTACTCATTGTCAACGCTGTGTCACAGAACTGTCCAATAAAATGTTCTAAGCTGTAATCCTTACGGTAGTAGAGCACTGAATGTGTTTGAACTGCCAATCTTTCAGTTAGCAGCTGAGTGCTTAGCCATTCTGCCACCAGGGCTTATTCCCTAGCCTAAATTTTAACTGTAATGTGAATTAAACTCTAAACTCTATGATAACATTGGACAATAGTTATATAAAACTTTAAATCTGAAAATATTTGGAAAATTAAATAGGATTTGCAAACAAAGATGCTGTTGTTGTTTACAAAGCAGGATCGAATTCACAGGAATTTTTCTCTCTTTTTAAACTGTCCCAAATCAATTACGTACTTTAAAACATATAGAAAAGTGAGACTGTTGAAGCTCTCAAAGCTTTGGCAAGAGAAATGAGGCTTGATATAGGAAGAAAACTGAGCCAGGTCAGATTCTAGGGAAGAACAGACAGAATGCCAAATTTTAGCCTGCTTTTAAGAGGAGAGTTCAGCTTAAGCACCAAAGCATTATGCAAAAACTCCAATTATGAATGAAGAATTTAAAAGAAAACAGAACCAGATTCCAAAAGGAAAAGATTTCAAAACTAAAGTTGCTTGGGATAATTTTGGAGGAAGGATCCATGAATTTGAAGAGATATCCTATTCCCTTAGGCATGGTATATTGAGTCTCTAGTTTGATAGTCAACATTCACCAATAACACAAATATTTGTTGAAAGTCTACTATGTGCATAAGTGAACGCTAAGTGGAATCACCTGAAAAGACTAAAATCGCTACCCTACATAAAAATTAAACCCAATTTTTAATCAAATTGAAACTTCATCTAAAATCGCTGCTTTGGCTGCTCTGAAGAAATAATTCAGCTTATTGTGAAAGTTTAACTATGCGTAAATCCAAAAGGAGTGAGGGTCTGGATTTGGCATAGACAAGTAATTGTTTCTTAGGAGATATTTGTTGAATGTTTGTATAGCTTGATCCAAGAAGAGTTCCTTGATATACAAAGATAGAAGTCAGCAAAATTGATGGAATCAGGGGAAATCATTGGGAGGAGTGTAAGAATTAAAGGCATCAAAGATAAATACTGTTATATACACAATCATGCAATAAAGATGATATACAAGTGGTTGCATGGATAGACACGCAGATTGAACAGGTGTGAGAGGGAGAGAGAAAGAATACCCACAAATATGTATGTATGTATATATATATATATGAATATCTGACAGAGTACATAGGTGTAAATAAATATATATGGTACAACATGCAAGGAGTAAATACCCAGACATCTTGAGTTAATAAGTTGCTTAACCTATGCCTCAGGACCATAGTCTCAGGACTAACAAAAGTCAATTAGCAAAATATATTTAAAAAGACAATATTATATTTTGCTGAGTACCAACTGGAGTCTCAAAAATTTATGAAGAGAGCCAAGAAAAATGAAGAAATCTGAAGATGCATGGAAACAATTAGTCCAATGAACCACACAAACATCAGTCTCCACAACCCTGAGACTAGAAGAACTGGCTATCATTACCAACTGCTTTGAAAAGAATTATATTAGGAAGTCCTGCACAGAGTGGAAGGAAAATGTAGGAAAAAGCCTCAAAATCATAATGAAGACCAGGCTTGCTGGTCTTGTAGAGACATGGTCCTTACTTAATCTCAGGTCTGGAAATTACCTTACTGCTGTGGCTCAATTTTTGCTCAAAGAACAGAGAAGTGATCTATAAGAGGAACAATAACACTAATAGGATGAATCTACCTTAAAATAATCACCCATTTGAGATCAAAATGGAAACATTTAACCAAAGACAAAAGTATAGAAGTATTAGGAAATAAAGGAAACACAGCCAGGAGATATGCTAAGTGATCTCACATTGTGGGGATTGTCATTACATGAGACATAATGTGTATTAATTGTTGAATAGAAAATTGATCGGCTCTGTAAGCCTTCTCTCAATTCACAATAAAATGTCCAAAAAAGAAGGAAGAGAAGGAGGAGGAAGAGGAAAAGGAGAGGAAGAGGAAGGGGAATAGGAAGGAGAAGGAATAGGAGGATGAGAAGAAGGAGAAATAGTTACAGGAGGTTAGGAAATAAAAATTAGCTTTTTATGACATTTCATAGTTTACCGTTCATGCTTGTGACCCCCCTAGTCTTTTGTTTATACTACCTTACAAAAACCCAACTCTCTTGACATACGTAGCACAATAATATACATTATGTGGGTACTAATGGATCTTCCAATTCAAGAATATCTCTAGGTTTCAATAAAACTATTTATTTTCACTTCTAACAGTATAAGATTCAAGCCTCATTACAGCACTGTACATTAAGGATACAGTACAGCAATACAGATTTGATATTTTTCTTATTTGGGGAATATAATCTGGTAAAAGAAGGCAAGATATTGAACAATTAGGCAATTAAAAGTGAAATTGTTCAATGCACGATGCCATAAGAATAAATAACTGGTAGGATGTGACTCAGTCTTGGGGGAAATATGGTAAGGGTGCTTTCACAGAGGAGCAGAGGAAGTGAGTGGTATTTTTCTTGTGTGTGTAAGTCGGTCAGGAAAGTTATCTTTCTGAAGGAATTAGACCTTGGTATTAGGAAGATTTACATAATGTTGGGGAGGGCATTCAAGAAAAAGAGTATTGGCATGAGCACAGACCTTGAAGCAGCAATGTCTTTGCCAAGTTTCAAGGATCATATAAATCTAGTTTATATTTAATGGACAGTGGCCCTAATGAAGTAGAAAAACAAAATTACATTTTAAAAGGCTCCTATGAACTTGGGAAAGTTAATTAACCTGTGAACCTTGTTTTATCCATTTAAAAATTAGGAATCTTATCAGGGAGGTGGGCACCCACTGATATGGCTTTTAGCTCTTTGATGTCGGATAACTGGTCCCTTCTGCACCTTGTGGTCAGACAGGCTCGTTCGCTTCTTCCATGTGGGCTTTGACGCTTCCCAGTTAGATGGCCACTTGTTTATCTTCAAGCCTTTAAGGCCCCAGATGCTATATCTTTTGATAGCCGGGCACATGGAAGAAACACACCAGCCTGTGTGACCACGAGCTGTTGAAGGGATCAGGTATCAACCGTCAAGGAACAAAAAATCATATCATTGAAAATGTGGGTGAGTGCAGAGTGGAGACTCAAAGCCAAATGGTAGCCAATCGGACACTCCTTGCTGAGGGGTTGTGGGGAGGAGATGAACCAGGCAGGGTGCAGGGTAGCAACGATGAAACATATAACTTTCCTCTAGTTCTTAAATACTTCCTCCCCCCCACTATCATGATCCCAATTGTACCTTACAAATCTGGCTAGACCAGAGGATGTACATTGGTACAGATAGCAACTGGAAACACAGGGAATCCAGGGCAGATGACTCCTCCAGGACCAGTGATGAGAATGGTGATGCCTGGAGGGTGGAGAGAACATAGGGTAGAAAGGGGGAACTGATTAAAGGAATCTATGTATAGCCTCCTCCCTGGAATAGGGACATCAGAGAAGAGGGAGGGGGGATACGTCAGACAGTGTAATATATGACAAAATAATAATAATATATGAATGATGAAGGGTTCATAAGGTGGGGGGAATGGAGAGGGAGGGGGAAATGAGCAGCAGATATTAAGGGCTCAAGTTGAAGGCAACTTTTTTTAGAATGTTGATGGCAACAAATGTGCATATGTTCTTGACACAATGGATGGATGTATGGATTGTGATAAGAGTTGTACAAGCTCCCAATAAAATGATTTAAAAATATATAAATTAGGAATCCAGTGTGCATTTATTAGAATAAAATTAGTTATTTCATGGAAAGTTGTACTCAGTAGATATTAATAATGTTTGTGATAATCATAATGAGAATTATGTAGGAGATGAGATGATATATGAGATAACAAATAGGGCTTTTTTGAGATAGTTTGAAAATTTTAAATGTTACCTTGTGTGTTAGTCTCCGTTGGCTAGAGAAACAAATTCATAGGCACTCATATATTATAAGAAAGAATTTTATATAAAAGAGCAATTGTATATTGAGATAACATCCCAACCCTATCCAGATCAAGTGCATAAGTCCGATATTAGCCAATATGTCTGATATCAGTCTATAAATTCCTCTACTGACATATGCCACACATGCAATGATGTGGAATGCAGGAAGATCATCGACCAGTGGGTAGAAAATCTTGTGAATTCAGTGGTGGTGGGAGCATGTCATTGTGGATCTCCACATGACTCCTCCAATTCCAGGGCTTTGCCTCCATCAGCATAGCTCCATGTGTCTTGTCAGCAGGAACATGAAGCAGCGAGAGCATATATCCCATCTCCAGGGACTAAGACAGAAGTTCCCAGAATCTTCAGAAGAAGGCCACGTCCACAAAGAGGCATTATTGGCTATAATCTGATTGACAGACTAGGTTCCATCCCTTCACAAGATGACAGATTATGCAACTGCCACACCCTGTCAGCATAGGAGACCCACTGTGGAGTGGCTGATGAATGTTTTTAAACTGGAAATGATATTTAAAATAGGCTTGGGATAGAAGAGTTTCCCAACATAAGTACAAAATCTTCACACACAAACACACTCACGTACATGATTTATGCTTAAATATCTGATCTTAGGTTATGCCCAAGACCCATATGTCTAGAAAACTTGCCCTACCCAAAACTCTGAATCAGGGCATGTAATGGGCCTTGATAGTTACCTACCTAGCATCTTGTCTCCTCTTTATACACCCTGATGCATTTTCAGGACCCACTACTCTTCTAAAAACCTCTCTGCATAGATGGAACCCAACCCAACATCATGGGTCAACCCTTTGCCAACCTCAAATTCAGACTATAAAGACAGGACTATATGTACTATCAAAATCCTAAATTATTAGTTCATGGAATACTCTGAACCATAGTGGTTGGCTCAGGAATGAACATATAACCAAGTTCAGGCTAATAAGACTTGAAGATAAGTTTGCTGAAGGTTGTTTTGAGGAAAGAAAATAGACCACAGTGATAACACCCCCTCTTCTTTTTACCATCTATGTGTACAAGAAATGGTTATAAACATATTGGCATCATGAGAAAAATAAAATTAAAGAAAGTATCAACAGAGGTAGTACACACACACACACACACAACCACCACAAACGACACACTGAAAGAGAGAAAAAACATAATAAAAAAGAAACAGAAAATAATACAAACTAGAATAAATTTTCGCTGGGTCAAAAGGGAGAACAAATGATGAGGTATTAAATTTTAACCTAACTACATCTGCATTCATCCACATTCCAATATACTCTGTCTGTTAACAAGGCTATTTGAATCTTTGGTCTATGGTCAGAAGGGATTCTCTGGAAGATTAATCTACATGGAGAACCTGCAAGGTATTTTAAGCTTTCACTGTCATCCATAACCCTCTGCAAACTAGGTGCTCAGAATTTAAGCTCTAATACCATTCCTTCCTATTAAGCCACTTTGAGTGGGGTTTTTACAATTTGACACAAAAGTTTCTTAACTCTTGCATGGTGGCACACACCACTTTCTTTCATTGGGTTCTTTTATAGCTTTGAGTCTTTCAGAATTTTGACCTGGCACCAACTCCAGTAAATACAGAAGCCACTTAATATAGCAGAATGTTTGTTCTGTGTTTACTTCATATATCTTCCTTTCTACTCTAACAGATTCAGGACTGAAATTGAAGAAGAGAACTTTTTTCTACCAGCTGACCACTTAAATATCCAGGCAATGAACCATGCGTGGCAATGTTTCTGTTTCATCTAGATAGTCAAATGAGGAATATTTTATGTAATTTTCTTATCAGTGCCCCTATTTCTTAGGATACTGGCAATGATTAAAAAAAAAACAGTTTACCACGAAACAGTAAACAGTACCTCCCCTCAACTGAAGAGTATAGTCGTATGCACCCCAGCTTGTGCCTTTGATTTCAGTAAGGTAAATTCCTTTCTTGCTAGATATTCAGTTGAGGAGGAAAAATGGTACTAAAGAAAGAGCTAAAACTCATGAATATAATATTTCAGTTCAGAATTTCTCAGCCCCAGAAGCATTCTGACTTTCTCCTTCTTCTTCTTCCTCTACTTCCTCTTCCTCTTCTTCCTCATTCTCATCCTCATCTTCCTCTTTTCTTTTCCATCAGCACACTGGACATGATGAATTTCTAAATTGATAAAAATGTCCCAGAAAGCCACTGGGATATTAGATGTGAATGGCATGGGTTCATAGCTCAAGGAGCTCACAGTCAATGCTGAGTAAAAAGAAAATGCTGGGTACAACTATTTAAAAAACCCTGTCCTGAAATGTTAAGTCAGCCTGAAGACGTCTATAATAAGATGGCTAAATATAAAAATTACAGGGAGAAGATAGAATAGTCATCACTTAAGATTGAAAATATATATACAATGAAAGAAAGGGATGATTAAAAGGAAAATCTCTAATATGTTCAGTCTAAGTGATAATGTGATTGTTGCTACCATGGGCAAAATGAAGAATGTGAGAGAGAATAAATTTGGAATAAAGATGATTAATCTGATTGAAGCACAAACTTCTGTTTAACTAGAAGTAAATACCCATATTTATAATCATTTTTCATTCTTTAAATAACTACGAGTCAAGCAATATCCCTGAACCTTTAGGTCCCACTTTAGCTCTCCTCTAGGAGCCACCCTAATCACAGGATGAAGATGAGGAATTCATTAAGCCAAGGTAACTAGCCCATCAAGTGCCTAAAACCACATTCCAAGGGTCTAAATATTTGGATGGAATGCTCTGCCAGAATCAGCCATTAGAAGAGAATAGGGTTGGACTTCATGCAGGGGATGATTGTTTCACATGCCAGCTCCTTATGTCATGGAACTCTCAAAGTCCAATAACTCTACATTCAAATCTGGTCTTTAAATTTATTATGAAGATTTATCTGACAAAAATTAGTTTGTTTGATACATTTTCAAAATTTAGACATATGTATATGAGCCTCCATTTGTATTCTTGCCCCCGGCCCTATTACATGAATAACACCTGTGATGCAAGAGATACTCTTGCGCATGATCTCTCCTTTAAATCTCATAATCATCTATGTGAATCATTAATCAATTTTGCACATTACAAGGGAAGATATTGTAAAGAACAAGGTGGTCAACACTGTTGAATACTGCAAAGAATTTGAAGAAAAAGAGGATAAAAAATCTTAGTGAACTAGTGAATTTGGGAAGAAGTCTATAGAATCTTCAATACTGAAGGCTGCTAAGAGAAAGACTGTATAATGCAAAGAAAACAGTTTATGGGTTTTATTTTGATATTTAAAAATTAAAAATCTGGCCCAGAGCCCCGGAGTCAGAGCCGGTTCCTGTTCCATCCAAGCGGTCGCCCGTCGCCTCGTTCTCTTCCTACATGACAGATGCCGCTGTGTCCTTCGCCAAGGACTTCTTGGCAGATGGAGTGGCCGCGGCCATCTCCAAGACGGCGGTAGCGCCCATCGAACGGGTCTAGCTGCTGCTGCAGGTGCAGCACGCCAGCAAGCAAATCACCACAGATAAGCAGTACAAGGGCATCATCGATTGTGTGGTTCGTATCCCCAAGGAGCAGGGAGTCCTGTCTTTCTGGCGTGGTAACCTGGCCAATGTCATCCGATACTTCCCGACCCAGGCTCTCAACTTTGCCTTCAAAGATAAATACAAGCAGATCTTCCTGGGTGGTGTGGACAAGAGGACCCAGTTCTGGCGCTACTTTGCAGGGAACCTGGCATCGGGCGGTGCCGCGGGGGCCACATCTTTGTGTACCCTCTTGATTTTGCCCGTACCCGTCTAGCAGCTGATGTGGGCAAAGCCGGCGCCGAACGGGAGTTCAAAGGCCTCGGTGACTGCTTGCTTAAAATCACCAAGTCTGATGGGATTAGGGGCCTGTACCAGGGCTTCAACGTGTCTGTGCAGGGAATTATCATCTACCGGGCTGCCTACTTCGGCATCTATGACACCGCAAAGGGAATGCTTCCGGATCCCAATAATACCCACATCTTCGTCAGCTGGATGATTGCACAGTCCGTCACAGCCGTGGCTGGGTTGACTTCCTACCCATTTGACACCGTTCGTCGCCGAATGATGATGCAGTCGGGGCGCAAAGGAACTGATATCATGTACACGGGCACGCTGGACTGCTGGAGGAAGATCGCTCAGGATGAAGGGAGCAAAGCGTTCTTCAAGGGCGCCTGGTCCAATGTGCTCAGAGGCATGGGTGGTGCCTTTGTGCTGGTCTTGTACGATGAAATCAAGAAGTACACATAAGTTATTTCCTGGTTTGTTTCCCCCGTGAATGGGCATGTTGTATTATATAACATATCCCAAGCATTCTTGGCAGATGGTTGGCTGTCTAGATCAATGGCAACTACCTACTGGTTGAAAATGGGAAGCAATAATATTCATCTGACCAGTTTTCTCTTAAAGCCATTTCCACGATGATCATGATGATGATGGGTCTCAATTCTATTTTTTATTTCAGTCACTCCTAATAAATAAACAAATTTGAAGAAATAAAAAGTATCTGAAACACACACACACACACACACACAAAATTAAAAGTCTGATCTTTGAAGGAAAGATTTCCCTCATAGATTTCCTATGTGGAAAATCTAATCATGAGTGATGTTGCAGAATAAAAAAGTCAGTGTAAGAAGACATGACTACAAGGAGAAAATATATCTCACTAGATTGGGAGAGAATTCTAAAAACAAGAAATGTCTGCTCTATCCTTTGGAATCTCAGAGAATGTACACATGAATGGCATAGTACCAAATGTCAAAGAGCTACAAATAAACTTGGGAAAATGCCAAGAAAATAGATTATTTTAGTATAGGCTAATTGGTGATTTACTAGGAATAAGAGAAAACAAGAGGAGCATGAGCTAGTTCAGCTGGTGTTACAGGTCATAACAAGGTAAGGCAATGCTATTGGTAGAAGGAAAATACAATTGACTCTTTAGCAATGTAGTGTTTAGGGACAGCTCAAATTCAAGTTTTTCAAAGGTCAGCTGTACATCTTATTTTTTTCTACAGTTAAGAGGTTGAAGTATTGTTGCTTTAGAACACTGAATGATCAAATTTGCAAAGTTCTTAATAACCCAAATCTTACCAGTATCAATAATATTCCACAGAACATAAATTACAGGTTAAATCTTAATGCATTATCTCAATGAATATTTATTGAATTTTGTCCATTGTTGGAGCTTACACAGGACGTAATGGGGCAAGACAGGATAGAAAACAGATGAGAACCAAATGTTCTGATCAACACACTTAGATTGGGTAGAGAGCACAGGGACTCGGGGAACACAAAGAGCCTTGCAGAGCACTAGAGCTGGCAATTGTCCGCATGAATATTGAATATACATTTTCATGCCCTATCCCAGGTAAACTGAGTAGGTATTCTCCCAGATATACACTGCATTCTTTGAAAGCATTCAAACAGTAATTTGAGAATAATTTCTGAGTCGACCCCTGGGATGATAGTTACTAGGTTGTCCCTTCACTGCTGCATGAATGAAACACCTTACAGAATTGTGACCATCAGGAAATGGAGATCACCTACCTCATGTAGAGCTGAATGGCCATTCCAATGATGGCTGGAGTGGATGATTAAGATTGTAAATTTTGGTGTGAGATTTGGATCTTATGTTTCCTGCCTGTAAAAGAAGTTAACATTCCTCTCCCTGCTTTCTGCAGAGATCTATTTGGATGTTGGTTTAAATAATGGAAATGAAGGGACTTTTAAGTATATTGGAGCACATCACTCCCCTCCCTAAATATTCTAGTGGGGGTAATATGATATATCTTACAAGTTTTATTATAAATTAAGTAAAAATTGGGTACCATATGAGTCCCTTCTTATTCCCCTCCATCAGCCAACTCTACCTTCTGGTCACTTACTGAGTTTGGAGATACCTCTTCATTTTCTCTCTTATTTATCTGATGGCAAATGACTACAGCAGTTTCACAGCTGATCTAGAGTACCCAATGTGTCACTTGGAGATCAACAGATGAGCAGGCCCATTTTGGGAAATCATACATGAAACCTAGATTCTCAGAACCTCAGGTTTTGTTTTCAGACCTCCCTCTCCAATTTTCAACCACGGAGAACTCAGGAGAGCTGGCTATGGCATGCCCATCTCACTACACCTACCCTTGATCTTTCCTCTCCTTTACCATAGAAGGTCAATGGGGCAGTGATTGCCAGGTACCTCCCCTCCCCTCTAGTGCTGTGTCCTGCAAATGTGATGAAATATCCCAAGAAAGACTGCCACCCCCCATTGAGCCCCAATATAGCCCATGGCCCCATGTCCTCTCGGACCTCTGGAAGCACTGGACGCTAGAGTCCAATGTGGCCTTCTGAACAGAGCTCAAACTGCAATCCCTTACCAGAGTCATGCTGCCTCTCCTCCTTGCAAGGACACAACTTTCCAGATAGACACCCCAAACTAACTCAAAAGGAATGCACCCCCAGTAAGACAGGAACACAACTTGAGCCCGAAGTGAGGTCCTAGAGTTTATTAGATTTATTCCTATTTTCTTTTGAGAACAAAAACCACAATACTTTTTTCCGGCCAGGGGAACTGGAACCCAATAGTCCCAGGTTTATCAATGGCATTTCCTCCCCTACCTAAGCAGCAGCAGGCACTGGGACTCACTGTCCTTAGCAGGCATACCCCCTAAACAGAAGTCTCTCCACCTTGGGCCCCCATTCCAGTAGCCTATTTTCACACTGGGACCACACACAAGTAGGAATATACAATAAAAGGACCTTCTGTTATAAACACAGTAACAAAAGGACTGCACTTTCCCTATATAACATACAGGGTTGATAAGTTACTCTGGTAGATTTAATATATCTCTTACCTATGCCAAGCATTATTTACCTCAAGGCACTGCTTCATTCACCTCTGTAACATGCACCCTGGTATAACCTACCAAATAACATCATATCTCTTTTAACTGTCTTCTCCAACTCATAAAAAGTTACTCTACTATACAAGAAGGCTTCCTGTGATTAATGCCACCAGTTAAAGCCCAAGCACATTATTATATTCCTCCTGCCCACCAAACTCCCTCCTCATTTACAAACAAAGATTTTCAGTATCTAGCTGATCCTCCTTGAAATTAAAGTGCCCCATACACAACCCAGAAGCTTACACATCACCGATAGCTCAACCACTATGTGGCAGAAACCACAGTCATCAGCTGCTACGAGAAAAAAAAATAAAGAAAAACAAAAGTTAACTACTGAAGATTGCCAAAACCCAATGGAAAACACAGAAGAAGCCCTTGAATTTTCAGAGACTACAAGAAAATGATGTGTATGGCCTTTTGTTCAGTTTTGGATTATACATATTATGGGTTATCTCAGGAGTATTATGTCATTGGGGGTCATCCTCTTGAAGTTGCGGTATATGGTTTTATGATTTAGGAGGTTATTAAAAACTATGACTGATTAACCTACAGAGTCAGCAAGTGGAATATTGGGGTGATGGGGTGATGGCATCATAGAAAAAGAATGTGTGGCAACTGATTTGTGGTAGCAAATGTAAAATTCTGCTAGACATTAGTGAACTATGGAATTAATTGACATATGTATAAATCTCAATTAATAAATAAGAGAGACATTAGTGGCTCAATTCTGAAAACAGATGAAAAATACTGGAGCTACCAAAAACCTCATACCCAAAGGAAATGCAGAAGTTAAGGAATGATGCAGCAGAAATAAAAAACAAAGCAGAAGATCTGACCAATAGAATGGAATAAATGGAAAATTGCATCTGTAAACATGAAGGCAACCAAGCAGAATTTAGCAAATGAGAGAAAACATAAAAAATAAAAATTTTTTAAAAAGCAAAAGACGTCCCCAGCCCCAGCCAGTCCTGGGGCTTTGGGGCTTGGCCCAAAGGGAGTCCCTCTGGAACATGGTGGTACAGTGAATGGTATTACTCTTTGCTTGGCATGCCTACACAGTAGGGTATTCTGGGCCACTCTAGGGCTTCCAGTATGGGCTCCAATAAAATTCTTCCCTTTTGGTTAAGAAAAAAAGCAAAAGAATCTGAAGAACGCCTGAGGGTGATGTGGGATACCATGGAGCAAAATAATATTTGAATTATTGAGGTGTGTGAGCAGTAATAAAGAAATAAGTCTACAGTTAAAATAGGTAATTCTTGGAAGAAATTTTCCCCCAATATCACAAAGAAGGAGACCATAACCATGCAGGAAGCAGAGAGAATGCCAAACAGAATAATCTACAAAAAAATGAATCAAGACATTTAATAGTCAAATTATCCAACTTCAAGGAAAAGGAGAGAATCATGAGAACAGCTAGAGAAAAGCACAGTCACATATAAAAATGAACAGATAAGAATAATCTCAGACATCTCCATAGAGACTATACTGGCAAAAAGAAATTGGAACGACATATGCTGAAAGTTGAAAGACAACACAGCAATCCAGGAATCCTTTATTTAGCAAAGCATTCCATCAAATTTGAAGGAGAAATTAAAGTTTTATAAAGTAAGGAAATATTTAGAGAATTCATTAATAAAAACAGGATTAAAAAATATACTCACTTTCCTATGGGCAGAAAACCAACAACTACAGAACTCAAACAGGAAGCCACCACAGGGTTTAAAACTACCCAGAAACCAACATACTAAAAATAGTACCTGAAACATTACATATAGAGTGAAGAAATGAAGACAAGAATAAACTACACACACAAACACACTGCCCTATAAAAGAGGGGGAAAGGAAAATGCCAAGCACAAATAATATAGATGACAATGATTAACCTACTTTTAGATTTAATTATTCTGAATGTCAAAGGACTAAACCCAGCAATCAAAGACAATGATTAGCAGAATGGATTTGACAAGATCCATCAAACTGGTACCTTCAAGAGACACATATCAAAGTCACAGGCAAAAATAAACTGAGAGTCAAAGTTTGGAAAAGAAACTTTACTAAGCTAATGGTAAAAAAAAGAGAGACAGGGGTGGCCATATTGATTTCTGACAAAATAGACCTTAAGATGCATGCTATAATGAGAGAAAGAATGGGCATTACATAATGCTCAAGGGATCAATAGACCAAGAACTCATAACCATAATAAACATATGTGCGCCAAATGAAAGACACTCAAAAAATTCATCAACCAAATCCTCAAAGAGATGAAAAGTAAAATCATTAAATCAACAAATATAGGAGATTTCAATATACAACTTTTAAAGAAAGACAGATCTACAAGGAAGAAACTTAATTTAAAAAGGAAGAGCTGAACAATACAATAGAATAACTTTACCTCTTAGATAATTACAGAGTTCTGTAACCAACAGCAAAAACACATTATTCTCCAATGTACATGACTCATATTCTAAAATAGACCACATGCTGGGTTATAAAGCAAGCTTAAAAATGCAAACACATACAGAGCATTCAAACCATCTTCTCTGACAACACCACCATAAAGCTTGGTAATAAAAATTAGAAATATTTTTTTAAAGACAAACACTTGGAAATTCAAAAGAACGCTACTCAAAAAAGATGAGACAATAGCTCAAATAAGAGAGGAAATTAGGAACTTTCTAGAAACTCATTAGAATAACATAAAAAAATCTTTAAAGATACCACAAAAGCAGTTATCAGAGGAGACTTTATTGCTGTGAATTTACACATGAAAAAAAGAAAGAATCATGGTCAGCACCTTAACACAGCACCTCCAACAGTTAGAACAGTCAGCAGCATAATCCTTCTAACAGTAAAATAAAGGAATTAATATAAATTTGAGCAAAAATTAATGAATTGGAAAACAGAAAAACAATGGGAAAAGTTAACAAAGTAAAAGTTGGTTCTTTGAAAGGAGCAACAAAATTAACAAACCACTAGCAAAGTTATCAAAGGAAATTAAGAAGCAGATGATAATATCTAGAATTAAGAATGAAACAGGTAAGTCAGAACAGATCCAAATGAAATAAAAATATTAATAACACAGTACTCCCAAAATCTGTATTTCAAGAAATTCAATAATCTGGAGGACACGGAAAAATACCTAGAAAGTCATTCTCTCCCCAATATATTGCACATGGATGTTACAACTTGAACAGACCCATAGCAAAAGAAGAAATAGATAAGGTCATCAAGAAACTCCCAATTAAAATGAGCACCAGTACAGATGGCTTCACATGAGAATTCTACCAAGTATTCAGAGAAGAGCTGAAACCAATACTACATAAACTCTTCCAGAACATAGAAAGGGACAACAAATCCTTAAATTCATTCTATGAAGCCAGCATAACACTGATACCCAAACCAGGCAAAGACCCCACAAGGATAGAGAACTACTGACCGGTATCTCTCATGAACATAGATGCAAAGCAATATACAAATTCAATGCAATCCTGATCCAAATTCTAGCATTATTCTTTAAAGAAATTGAAAAAATGATTACCAATTTCATATGGAGAGGGAAGCAGCCCAGGATAGGCAAAGAGCACCTCAAAAATTGGCAGTCTTGCACGACCTGACCTCAAATCTTACAATACAGAGACATTTGTCAAAACCATCTGGTACTGGTATAATGATAGATACATGGACCAATGGATCAGGATAGAAAACCCAGAAATAAAAACATCCATATGCAGACAACTGATTTTTGACAAAGACCCTAAAAGCATTAAATGGGAGGCAGATGTCCTCTTAAATATATTGTGCTGGAAAAACTGGATATCGACCTGCAGAATTAAACAATATTCCATGTACCAAAACAAACATAAGATGGATCAAAGATCTAAATGTAGAACCCAAAGTTATCCGGGTCATCAGTGAGATAACTGGAAAAGATCTAAAGGCCCTAGAGCAGGAACACATGGGTTATCGGAGATAACAAAGGAAACACACTTTGTGGAAGACAAAATAGATGAGTAGGACCTATTGAAAACAAACCACTTGAGTACATCAAAAGATTTCATTAAAAGAGCAAAAAGAGCCCACAGACTGGGAAAAATATTTAGTAACAACATAGCAGACAAAGTACTAATTACTTAAATCTACAGTTTTCAGAAGGCTATGAATGACAGTGTGAGCCCAGGATTCATTTGTGAGAACTACATAGGAAATAAACCTCCGGTGAACTCCCTCTACCCACAATTGAGATATGAGAGGAAAGTGGTTACTACATAGAATGCATTGGAGAGATGAGTATAGAAGAGCAATGGTAACAAAGCCTACATGGAAGAAGCACACCAGCCTGTGAGATCACCGGGTATTGAAAGGATCAGGTATCAGGCATCATCAGAACAAAAAAAATTCTTACCACATTGAATGGGGGTGTGTGCAGAGTGGAGACCCAAAGCCCATTTGTAGGCCACTGGAGATCCCCTTGCAGAGGGGTCTTGGGGAGGAGACGAGCCAGACAGGGTGTGATGTACCAACGATGAAAAATACAACTTTCCTTAGTTCCTAAATGCTCCTCCCACACCCATTATCATGATCCGAACTCTACCTTGCAAATCTGGCTAGACCAGAGGATGGACACTGGTACAGATATGAACCAGAGCACAGGGAATCCAGGGCAGATGATCCCTTCAGGACCAGTGGTATGAGTGGCGATACTGGGAATGTAGAGGGAGAGTGGGTTGGAAAGGGGGACCCAATTACAAGGATCTACATGTGACCTCCTCCTTGGGGGCTGGACAACAGAAAAGTGGGTGCAGGGAGACATTGGACAGGGAAAGATATGACAAAATAATAATTTATAAATTATCAGGGGTTCATGAGGGAGGGGGAGGGGAGCAGGGAGCAGAGAGGGAGGGAAAAAATGAGGACCTGTTGCCAGCGGCTTAAGTGGAGGACAAATGTTTTGAGAATGATGAGGGCAATGAATGTACAAATATGCTTTACACAATTGATGTATGTATGGCCTGTGATAACAGTTGTATGAGCCCTTAATAAAACGATTTAAAAAATGAAAATCAATGGTATCAATCTGATGCATGCTGGACCTGATCTGGTTTTCTGTATTTTTGTTCTGTTTTGTTTGTTCATATTAGGGTGTATTTCAGAGGTGTGCTGTCATAGCAAGTCACCCTCATGAAGTTGTGTTATATGTTTTTCTGTGTTTCCATGTATGAAACCAAGGATTCATCAGCCTATAGGGACAGCAAGTAAAATAAGGGTGTGGGGTTTTTTTGGGGTGGCAGAGTTCATTGTTAGGGGTAAAAGGGAAATTATGTCAAAGAGCCTAGGAAGAAAATGAATGTTTGCAAATTGTGGAATCAATTGTATAATTCTGCTTGACATGATTGAAATATGGGATGATATGATATACATCTTAACTCCTAATTAATAATATATTTTACTTCGGGCATGTTATTAGGGGAAAGCAGGCCCTGGAGAAAGACATCAAGTTTGGTAAAGCAGAGAGTCAGTGAATAATAAAAAGAACTCCATAAAATGAATTGACACAGTGGATGCAAAAAAAATGGGCTCAAGCAAAAGAATTATGGGGATAGCACAGGACTGAGTGTTTTGTTCTATTGTGCATTGTTACAAAACTCAAGAACAGGTTTTCATACTAAAGAAACATTCTTTGACCTTTGTCAAGGTGAGGAGGTGAAGGATTTGGTAAATTACTAACTAGAGGGCAAACTTAACTAACTCCCTACCATTGAGTCAATTCTAACTCCTAGCAATACTATGTGACAAATATAACTGCCTCTGTGAGTCTCTGAGATGGTAACTCATTTATGTGAGTATAAAGCCTCATTTTTCTCCAAGGAAGCAACTGGTGGTTTTGAACTGTTGTCCTTGCAGTTAGCGTAACCCACCAGGGCTCCAACCTAGAGGGTAGACACATATTTGTGTAAAGGGGAAAGCAATATATAATAAAAAAAGGCCTGGAAAAATGGTACAAGAAAAGAAAGACTGGGAGAAGTATAAGGGTTAAAGGTAACAGAGGTATATGTTATGATATACGCAATCTTCAATAGCAATATTCTATGAGTGGATGCAAAGATAGACAAGCCAGCTAAACAAATGTGGGAAAAAGAATGTAACTCTACTCCTGAATATATATGTTTGACAGAATGTAACTCTACTCCTGAATAAATAAATATTCTACATATGCACTTATAGATGCAACAAATATATCCATAAATATAGTAGAGTATACAGAGGACAAATTTATGAAAATTCTCAACCATAATCAAATATGGGGACTCAAGACTATAGTCTTAGTGAACACCAAGGTAAATTGGCATAATATATTCCACAATGACAATGTTCAACATCCTGCTTTGCTGAGTAGAAACTGGGATACTAAAATCATGTGAACACCCATCTGAGGTTCAAATATTGGTTTCTTCTCACCTGGAGAAAAGAAGATTAAAAAACTTGAAGACGTATGGAAGCAAATAGTCAAATGGACTAGCAGATAATGTGATTGTCAGTCTCCACAACCTTGAACCTTGATACCAGAAAATTTGAAACAAATATATATTCAAGTTTCCTATTCGATAATGACTGGTAGAATCCCCAAGTCTATGGCCCTAGTCACACTTGAAATCAAGCACTGAATCTCCCCAAAGGCTAAATTTTTGGCCCAAAAATAGACTTGCTGAACAATAGCACAAGGGAGGAAGCACTTCCTAGAATATTCAAAAGGGAAATATTTGCCCAAGAACAAAATTCAAAAGGCAAGGAGTGTTATAAAAGAAGGAGAAATGAAAAACAAGAAACTCACGGAAGAAGCAAGCAAGATAAGTGATGTTACATTGTAGGGATTGCCGCCAATGACATGAACAAAATATATATGAATTATTGGACGGCAAAGTTGATTTGCTCTGTAAAATTTCCCCCAATTCACAATAAAAAGTTTAATTAATAAAAAAGAAGCATTTATGATGAGTAAGTTCTTGGTCTTACAGAATTCTATCATGTGAACTCATGTTTCCATCACCAAGGACATATTTTTCAAATACTAATCCTTCTGTTTCTATATTTTGCATATCAATCACCAAATATTATCAAGGTATCTTGATCACAAATTGCCATAGTATTGTTCATAATAAATTCCAGTAATGTCATAAACTCATGATCTTTGTAGGTGTATGAATATTAACCTGTTAATCTACTTCTGGAAATATTTGTAAATGTTCTTTGTAATGATGAATACAATGCCTTTCTTCCTCAATCTGTTATTCCTGGCATAGTAGAACATATAATTTTCAGATTCAAAATAGCCAATACTGGACCATTTCCACTACCACCTAGAATATTGATGTGGTAGTTACGCAATTTCATGTCAACTTGATAAATAAGAACAAAGGGGTGGAGTCTAGCCTGTCAATCGGGTCACAGCCTGGTGATCCCTCCTTGTGGGAATGGCCTTCTTATAAGGGTTTTTGGATTTCTTTTCCTCCATGGAGGCTAGACACACTCTTTCTCTGCTTCACCACCCTGTTGACAAGCCACATGGAGCCACACTGATGACAACCAGAGCCCTAGAAATGTGTTCACTGCCATTGGACTTTCCACCCACTGGTCTATGATCTTCCTGCATTTGGCATCATTGTACATCATTGCATATGCTGCATGAGTCTGAAGAGGAATGGGTTTACATCAGACTTATGGATTAATATTGAACTTATGGACTTGATCTGGACTGGGCTGGGATGTTTTATTTATGAATAATTACTCCTTGATATAAAATTCTCGTACACATAGATGAATGTTTCTGGATTTGTTTCTCTACTCAATCTGGACTAACACATTGACCTTCAAGCTTTCCATTTTGTTTTAATGACTTACATTTGGTTGATTCTTGTCAACATTCCACTCTCCAACCAGTATTGGATGCTTGCAGCTGCTACTTCTCATTTTGAATAGATATTGAAAATTTTAGATACCAAAGGCTTTACTACATGTTAATCATTACGAATGACTCTACTTTAAAGATACAGAACTTCTACAATAACATTTTGAGTGGCTTCTAATCATGGGAACTCATCTTCCAGCACTGTATCAAAGAATGTTCTTTTGTTATCATGATTTTTCATAAGTGCTTTTCAAAAGTGCACTGAAAACCATTCTTCCTATTCTGTCTTAGGCTGGAAGCTTTTCTGGAAGTTACCTGTTGTTTACTCTGCTGATTTTTGAAATACCGGTAATATGGCTTCTAGAAACATACCCATTGCCACTAGTCAATTCTGACTCATAGTGATCCTGTAAACAGTTTCCAAGGCTGTAATCTTTTTAGGAGCAGACACGTTTATCTTTCTCTCAAGGAATAGCTAGTGGATTTGAATGATACATTTTGAAATTTAACAGCCCATTGCATATCTAACACATCTGACAGTGCCACTATGTGCAAATAACCACAGCATGACAGACTGACAGATAGGTATGCTATTAATTCTCAAAATCATCTAATGACTTTCCACTGAAATCCAAGATGTATCAAATTTGCTTTCAAACCCCCAGCAGTGAATAAGAGTTCCAATCTCCCCATATCCTCTCCAGCATTTTTTTTTAATTGGACTAGGGTTATGGGTGTTAGATGGTATCTCATGGGTGTTTTGACTTTAATTTCCCTAATGACTAGTGAATGAGAGCATTTCCTCATGTGTTTACTAGCCATTTGGGTGTCATCCTTTGTGAATTGTCTGTTCAAGTCCTTTGTCCATCCTCTCAGAGGGTTATTTGATTTTTTTTTCTTGTTGTAGACTTGTAGATTTTAGGAATTAGTCTATTATTTCATTGCTAAATATCTTTTCCCATTCTGAGGGCTCTCATTTTACTCTTTTAATGAAACCATTTGACATGCACATGTTTCATTTTTAATAACTAATTTATTTTGTCTTCCATGGAGTGTGATTCCTTTGTTATATCTGGTGTATGTCTTGTACTAGGGAACTGATATTTGTCCCAAATTCCTCATTGATGACCCTGATAGCATTGGGCTTTACATTTAGGTCTTTGATTCACCTTGAGTTTTCTTTTGTACATGGGGTGAGATGTGGGTTTTGTTTCATTTTTCTGAATGTGCATATCCATTTTTTTCCAGCACCATAACTTGAAGAGAGCATCTCCTTCCCATTTAATGTTTATTCGGCTTTTGGAAAAATCAGTCATCTGTACATGGATGCTTTTGTTTATGGGATTTTTTTTCCTGATCCATTGGTACCAAACTTTTTTTGACAAGAGTGGCTGTGTGGTAAGTTTTGAAGTCAAGTAATGAAAGACCACCTACTTTGTTATTCTTTTTGAGGAGTTGTATAGCTCCAGAATCATACCCATTGCCACTAAATCAATTCTGACTCATAGTGAGTCTTTGCCTATACCTTTCCATATGAAATCATTAATTAGTTTTTCCATTTCTTTAAATAATTATGCATTGAATTTGTAGATTGTTTTACGTAGTATTGACATGGTCACTATTTTGAATTTTCCAATTCAGGAAAATGGGATTTTTTTTCTATTTGTGTAGGTCTCTTTTGGTTTCTTTTACTAATGTTCTATAATTTCCTTTACATGGTGTGTGTGTGTGTGTGTGTGTGTGTGTGTGTTTATTCCTAGGTATTTCAGCTTTTGTGGGCAATTGTGAATGGTATTATTCCTTGATGTAATTTTCTGTATTCTTATCACTAGTGTATAGGAATCCAATTGATTTCTGATTGTTAATCTTGTATCCAGCTACTCTATTAAACTCCTCAATTGTTTCCAACATTCTTATAGTGAACACCTTAGGTGTCTCTTTATATAAAATCATATTGTTGGCAAATAGTGAAATTTTCACTTCTTCTTTGCCCATTTGTATTCTCTTGATTTATATCTGTTGTCTTATGATTCTGGCTAGGGCTTCCAGCACAATGTTGAATAGGATTGGGGATTAGCGGCATCCTTGTCAGGTTCCCTTTCTTGGTGGATATTTCAGCCTTTTTTTCTATTAAGCATAACTTTGGCTATTGGTTTTGATATATAACCTTTATTGTGTCGCAAATTTTCCTTACTATTCCTATCTTCTTAAGAGCATTTATTAGGAATTAATTTTGGATATGCTGGATATGTTGTCAAATTCTTTTAATGCATCAATTGATATGATTATGTGGCTCTTATCCTTTTTCTTATTAATATGGTTAACTATGTTAACTGTTTTCCCAATGTTGTACCATCTTTCCATCACTGGTATGAATTCCAATTAGTTATGATGTATTATATTTTTGATATGTTATTGGATTCTATTAGCCATGATTCTGTTGAGAATTTTTTAACCTATATTCATGATGTAGTTTTCTATCTTTTGGGGATCATTGACTGGTTTTGGTATCAGGGTTATCCTGGCTTCGTAGAATGAGTTTTAGGAGTTTGCTGTTGGAGTAGGAAGAAACAAATAAGTGTACAGTTAAAATAGTAAGGGAATTATTGGAAGAAAATTTTCTCAATATCACAAATGAGGATACAATAACCATCCAGGAGCATAGATGACATTAAATACATTAAGCTCCCCCAAAACCCCAATTCAATACATATAAGAATCAAATTATCTATTTTTTTTTAAAAGAGAGAATTCTGAGGGCAGCTAGAGAGAAAAAAACAGTCACATACAAAGGTAAACAAATAAATTCAGACTTCTCTGCAGAAACCATGAAGCATAGAAGTTTTGGAGAAAAATATTCTGATGGTTGAAAGATAATTGTCATCCAAGAATTTTCTATTCAGAAAGCTATACATCACATCTGAAGGATAAATAAACGTATTCCCAAACAAGGAAATATTTAGAGATTTCATAAATACAAATCCATCATTAAAAAATATATTATCCAGTGATTTTTGGTCAGAAAACCAACAAATGAAGCACTCAAATATGAGACCACCATGTGGTATAATACCACCTGGAAACCAACACATTGAAAACAGTACCCCAAACAATACAGATCTCCCATGGAAATGAAGGCACCAATAAACATACCCGCCACCCCAAAAAAGGAGGTGACAGTGACAAATCTACATCTATACTTCATTACACTGAATGTCAATGGACTAAACTCACCAACCATAAGACAAAGAATAACAATATATATTAGGCAATAAAATCCATCAATTTGCCGGATTCAAGAGACACACCTCAAACTCATAGATAAAAATAAACTGAGAATCAGAGAAAGTTGAAAAATTCGCTAAGATAATGGCAATGTAAAAAAAATAAGGGGTGAAAATATTAATCTCCAACAAAGTAGACTTCAAGTTATGACATAATGAAAAAAGCTATTAAATAATGCTCAAGGGATCAACAAACAAATAACACATCATGATAATAAACATGCATGCATCAAACAAACAACCCTTGAAATTCACCAAACATATCCTCAAAGAGATGAAAATAGAAATCACCAGAAAAACAATAATAATAGGAAACTTCAATATATCACTCGCAAAGAAAGATAGATCAACAGGTGAGAAACTCGATAAAGAAATGGAAGAGGTGGACAACAAAATCGAACAACTCAACCTCTTAGATATTTACAGAGTTCTCAAACCAACAGCAAAAAATACACATTCTTCTCCAATGCACATGGTCTATAATAGACCACATGCAGGTCCATAAAGCATGCCTGAACAAATTCAAACACATACAGATTATTCAAACCATCTTCTCAGAATACAGTGCCACACAACTAGAAATCAAAACAAGAGGAATACACTCAACACACTACTCAGAAAAGATTGTGAAAGTTATGTTTCTTTGTGCCAACATGGCACCTGTCAGAGATATGGGTGGAGTTTATCCTGTTAATCAGGTCACAGCTTGATAATCTCCTTTGGAGTTGTGAGCAAGATAAATGTCTCTTTGGAGACCAGTCCCCCTCTCTCTCATTCTTCACTTTCCTGTTGACTAGCCATGCTGAGACCCGCACAAGCCTTGTGATGTGCCCACTGCCATTGGATCCAATCCACCCTGGACCCACTGGTCTGTGATATTCTTGCATTCTGCATCATTCCTTGGGGCTGCATGAATCTGAAGAGGGATTTATGGAGTGGTATCAAACTTATGGATTTTAAATGCACTGGGCTGGGGAGTTTCCTTGAAATAAATATCTTTGTTAGACATATATGAATATCACTGAATTTGTTTCTTTAGGCATCACAGCCTAATGCATTATGGCATGTTGGGAGTGGTGTATTAGAGAAACAAGTCATGACAATGGAAAATGGATGTTTGTCTGACCCCTGCCTTGTGACAGTTTTTCTTCTTTGGCTAGCCAGAAGTCAGATCAGGCCCAGTAGTTTACTAGGGTGTTTCCTTGAAAGGACATGTGAAGTGAAGGTTTTTATTCTCGGAAGTTGTCTTTGGTTCTTCCTGTTTGAAATGGCAAAAAGACATGTGATAAATGCAATTTTTGACTTCAGAGAGTTAAATGGCCCCTTGAACTTCTCTGAGACCACACTAATTGGTCAAAATGACTGACAGAAGCCCTGGCCATGACTTGATGCAGCCAGAGGCCTAAGGCCACATTGAATATGAATTAAATAGTTTAGATGAGGATTGAATTAGGCTGTTTTAAGAATGTGCTTAGGAACTGGGTATACTAAGATTATATTAATTTATTCAAATTATTGTTGTGATATAATGTGTGATAAAAAAATTATTTGGAAGTATGAATAGTTTGTACGCCCACTCCCATCAGCCATTAAATTGGCTGTGTTAAATCGGTATAGGAGTTGCCTCTAAAGAATGCTTAGAAATAATAAGCCTCACTCAGTGCCTTGATTGCTCAGGATGTTTGCATTTGAAAAGACTTACTGAAAGACCTCTTGGAAAACTGAAGAGAAAAAACAAAGAAGGCATTTTGATCTTTTTTAATTTTGAACTAACAGTTTGCACCTGAAGCTGGAAAAGTTTGGAGCCATGAGGAAACTCTCCTCTCTAAGATTAAAAGCTTGTAGACAGCCTGAAAATCTCACTAGGTGAGCACCTAGATCCACTTATTCAGTAGAAGTGGGAGAAATGCAGCAATAGAGAGAGAGGTTGTGTTGGCTACTAACAACCGTGGGCCTGGTTCAGAGAGACTGGAGAAGCAATGAGAGTAGGATGTCTGGTCTGAAAAGTGTAGAGTTGTGTGGAAACCAATCATATGGCATGGCCAAACCCAAGGAGGCTAGGGTTGTTGAGAATTTGTGACAGGGCCAATGGTTGAAAGGTGAGGCAGCCAATGGGAACCCTGGTGAGGCTAAGCAAGGTTATTCCCATTGAGTTGACCAGAACCCAAGCAAATGAAGATAAGATTTTTGAGCCTGTGAATTAGTGCATATTGCTGCTGACTTCACGGATGTCCTGCCTGATTTGACTTTTCTTATGGATGCAGACTCATAAGGTTCCAAGTAGAATTAAGATTCTTCATATCAAAGAACAAGCTTGTCCCCATGGAGTACTGATTGATAAGAATTGGCAATATAGAAATTGGATACCCAAAAGTGGCTAGAAAAAAGCATGAAGTAGCTGGCTTACAAACTTTCATGGGTGGGGGAATATATTGAGAGGATTATAGGATGAAGGTGTAGGTGTTCACATAACTGCAATTGTTAGGCATAGAATATTTTTGCTTTATTTACTTATAGAAATTTATATTGAAATGAGGCTGTCACATTTTAAGTTGTGTGAATTTTAATTTAATCCTATTAGGCGCAAATATAACTTTACTATTGTCTTTGTTTTTTAAATTATTTATGACTAAAGAATTGTGTACAAGTGCCAAGTTGGTTAGGATGGACTGTGAAAAATTATTTTTGGTGCCAGCATGGCACCTGTAAGAAGATAAGGGTAGATTTTAGCCTGTCAATCAGGTCACAGCTTGATGACCTCCTTTTGGAGAGCTGACCAAGATAAATGGCTCTCTGGAGGTTAACCCCCCTCTCTGGCTTCACTTTCCTGTTGATGAACCATGCTAGGACCTGCAGAAACCCTTGGATGCAGCCACTACTATTGGATTCACAGAACTCTGCACTCACCAGTCTGTGATCTTCCTACATTCTCACCATTGCATATAGCTGTGTGAATCTGAAGAGTGATTTGTGGACTAGTATCAGACTTTTGAACTTGATCTGGACTGGACTGTAAGTTTACTTGATATATAATTGTTATTTTTTCAATTTTTAATGTTAAATGTAATTACATAAATGTTTTGTGGCATAATATATAACAGATATTTACCACCTTAAGAATTTTTAAGTGTACAACTCAATGACATGTACTTATGCCCACAACAATGTTTAACCATCACCACTATTTGTTTCCCAAAAGTTTTCATATCCAAAATAGAAGCTCTACACTTCTTCAACAATAATAATCTATTCCCCTAAAACACCATTCTCTAATAACTACTTTAGTCTCTGTGAATTGTCTTATTCTAGAATTAATTTATGTAAGTGGAATTATACAATATGAATCATAACTACAGGGAGTGTTTCCTTGAATTTTTATACTAATCTCATGAGGCAAATAACTCCTATCACCATTTTGCATACAGCCTGCCTTTGGCATAGTGCAGACAAGCAGTAGATGTAGAATTTGAATCCAGGGCCCTAGGACTCGAGAGCCCAATGTCTTAACTCCTCACTCAACTGCATCTGATGAAACAACGTCTCTTCTTTGAAGTTTGTTCTGACCTCCTGTCTAAGTTAGAATCTGTCTGTGGCCCTACTACACTTGTATCTTTAGCACTGGTGTGTTAGCACTTGTCATGGTGGGTGACACATGGTATGGTTTCTTTCATTAAAATTGTATGATTAGTTGGGAGTTAATATAAAGACAATTCCATAGTTCAATCATATCAACCAAAATTGTACAATTGCTACTAAATAAGTGTCCAAACTTTCTTTTTCTTCCTGTACTCTCTCTTACGCATGCATGAATGTCACTAGATTAGTTTCTGTAGTCAACCTGGCTTAACACAAAGCCCACATAAGAGATTAATTTTGAGAATTCCTAGGAACAAATGAGAATGATGGCAAACATACAAAAGCCTATAGGACACAGCATAAGCATTTATCAGAGGTCACTTTATAGCAATTAATGCACACATGACAAAAGAGGGGAAAATCGTGTACAACATCTTAGCACAACATCTTCAACAACTAGAACAGAGTTAACAACATAAACCAACAGCAAAAAGAGAAACTATAAAAATTAGAGGAAAAATAAATGAACTGGAAAATAGAAAAATGATGGGTGACAATAAAAAAGCCATAAATTGATTCTTTGAAAGGATCAACAAAATTGAGACATTGCAAGCAAATGTAACAAGATAAAAGAAAGAGATGGCAATATCCAAAATTAGGGATGAAACAGGTGGCATCATGTGTTAGACAGGGTTCTCTAAAAGAAACAAAATCAGGACACTTATGTATATATATATATATCACAAAGGAATATAACAGCTCATTAATCCACACAGCAGTACAGAGGTATTAGTTCAACTCACTTTTGTGGAACAGTTAATATACTGGAAGTCCTTCAACTCACAAGGGCTGCTGGGTCCAAGGTCAAGAAAGCAGACAGATGAGTCTTCCCTAGAGCAATGCGGGCAGTCTTTTCACAGGCAGTAAACAGCAAGGCAGGGCAGCAACAGTCAACAGCTGAGGAGCTTAGTGAAACAGGCACGGATGGGATATCAAACTCAATTAATGCAAGAAAACAGGATCCAATAGCCTCAAGCTCAAGCAATGTATATAAGAGCAGCATGCTAAAGCAGGTCTCAATGGAACCTCAAGCTCTAGTGACAAAATCCACAGTTGGCTGTACCACAGGTAGTGTAGCTCACAAGTTGAGACAGAGAATTAAAGAAGCTGCATAGTGATCCAATCATCAGAGAATAAGAAAGAGAGAGAGAGGAGTGGTCCTTTCTGAGCCATTTATCTCTTTACCCTCCAATTAAACTGTGACCTTAATAATCCCACATATTCCTATTGGCCAGGTTGGCACAATAAACCTACCTATCAAATGCCACAACAGTTCCAAATGAAATAAAAGACTAATAATTCAGTTCTATGAAAGTCAAATTCCAAAAAATTCCATAATCTAGATGACATGGAATAATACCTAGAAAAATATTCTATACCTGTTTTAGTCTTCGTACTTTAGAGAAACAAATCCACAGAAACTCATGTATAAGAGAGAGAGAGTTATATATATAGGTTAAGTGCACATCAAGAAAACATCCCAACCCAGTCCTGCCCAAACCCGCAAGTCCAACATTAACCAATATGTCCGACACCGATCCACAAAGTCCTCCTCCATCTCACAAAACACACTCTATGACACCGAGGCAGGAGGAAAGCTGAATCAGTGGATGTGTAAGCATCTCAGTGCTGGCCGGGGGCTCTACAAGGCTTCTACAGAACACAAGGCTGCATCAGGATAGGTCCATGCAGGTTCTTCTTGGGGATGTCTCACAGGAAGTAAGCCTTGCCAGCCGAAGCAGGGAATTGGCTAAGGCAGCTACACCCTGGTCTGACCATCACAAAGCAAGAGACCTGATAACTAGAAAGGAAAGGCTCACTGAGCCACTTATCTCTCCATCCTTCAATTAACCCCACATGTGTTTATTGGCCAGGTTGGCACAATAACTTAACTACTTCAATACTGAAATTAACACATATCGACAGTAAGACCTTGAACAGACCCATAGCAAAAGAAGAAATAGAGTTTCATCAATAAACTTCCAAGTAAAGACGTCCAGGTCCAATTGACTTCACAGGAGAATTTTACCAAGTATTCAGAGAACAGATACCAAAATGTTTCAGAATACAAAAAGTGACACAGCATTCCCAAATTTATTATATGAAGCCAGCATAGCTTTGCTCATTTTTTTCTTTTTCTGTTTTATTATATACCTTTACTGAGGGCTCTTACAACTCTCATTGCTATCCATACATTCATCCATTGTATCAAGCACATTTGTATATATGTTGCCATCATCAGTTTCAAAGCATTTTCTTTCTACATGAGCCCTTGATATCAGCTCCTCATTTTATTCCCTCCCACCCCACTCTCCCTCTCTCATGAACCCTTGATAAATTATAAATCATTATTTTCATATCTTACATCATCTGATGTCTCCCTTCACCCACTTTTCTGTTGTTCGTCCCCCTGAGAAGGGGTTATATGTCGATCCTTGTGATCTAGTCCTCCTTCCCCCACCCTTCCCTTTACCCTCCTGATATCTCTAATCTAATTATTGGTTCAAAGGGCATTATGTGTCATGGATTTCCTGTGCGGATTCCATGTGTGGGCTCTTATCTAAAGCAGTGTAGATGTGCTTGTCTAGTCACATTTGTAAGGTAGAATTTAGATCATGATAGTGGGTGGAAGGAACCATTAAATACATAGAGGTAAGTTGTAAGTTTCATCAGTGCTTTACCACACCCTGACTGGCTCATCTCTTCCTTGGACCCTTCTGTAAGGGGATGTCTAATTGTCTGGAGATGGGCTTTGGGTCTCCACTCCGCCCTACCCCGCCCCCACTCACATTGATAGGATTTGTTCTGGGTCTTAGATGCCTTATACTTGACCCCATTGACATCTCATGATCACACAGGTTAGTGCACTTCTTCTATGTGAGATTTGTTGCTTCTCAGCTAGATGCCCCCTTGTTTATCTTCAAGCCTTTAAGATCCCAGATGCTATATCTTTTGATAGCTAGGCACCATCAGTTTTCTTCAATACATTTGCTTATGCACCCATTTTGTCTTCAGCGATCATGTCGGGGAAGGTGAGCATCATGGAACACCGGATTATAAGAACAAAGTGTTCTTGCATTGAGGGAGTACATGAGTCAAGACCCAATGTTCATCTGCTACCTTAATACTTAACATATAAATGTAAGTACATAGATCTATTTTCCTATCGTTATATAAAAATATATTTACATATGCAAATGCTTGCATTTAGACCTTTATAAATGCCCTTTGCCTCCTAGTTCTTTCATCTAATCCCTTTAACTTTCCTCTTGGCCCACTATCATGTTTGGCTTTCATTTGGGTTTAAGTAATTGCTCACTGTTACAGTACCCTTGATTAAGTCCCATCAGGCATATTACACCCTTCTCTCCATTAATTTTAGTTCACTTGTTCCCTTGTCCCTAGGTTGGTTGACACTCCCCTTCCTTTCTATGCAATCCCCTTCTCCCATGTACCCCAGGAACAGTAAGTCCCATTGTTTTCTTCGAGTTGTTCATCCTGCCTATCTCATCTAGATAGACATGTAGGGACATGAATAAGCGCAAAAGCAAGGCAAAGCCAAACAAAACAACAAAGGAAGACAAAACAAGAAAACAAAGAAAAACAAAAAGCCAATGACATAAAAGGAAAAGCCTATAAATTGTTTCAAATCTGTTTTTTGACGTTTAGGAGTGTTTTCCAGTTGAGTCTGATGGGGTGCCACACTCTGTCTCCAAAGTCTATTTTTGGTATTCCCTGGGGACTTCACTTTGCTCCCCTTGCTGCTCTTTTGCATGCCTTTAGTGTTTCTCCCCAGTGTGAATTGAAAAGATTGGGTACAATTCCTGCACTGAGTCTCCAGTGTTGTCCCCTGTAGCTCTATGTTTAAGTGAGGGATGATGTGTCTCCTGGTGGGGCCAGCCCTATGATCCTCTGTGCGCATTGTCTGCTCTGAGCAGGAATATCATCCTCAGGGCTTGATGGGCCAGGATGTGTTGTACTCACTTTCCTTCCCTCTTTATTTGCTCTTGTGTGCTCTGATCAGACATGCCCTTCTCCCCAATGCTGTCTTCTGGAGTGCATTATTGCATTATTCTGGGGTTGGGGCGCCACATAGTTTGGATTGGGGTCAGCCCACAGACCTCTTTATGGTTCCCTGCTTCGTGCCGGTATGTTGTATCACGTTTGGCACACCAGATTGAAGCCTGGTCTTTCTCTTCCTCTCCTGTGGATATATAAAAATATACCCTCCCATGGGCATGGCACCCCAACAGACTGGACTGGAAAACACTCCTAAAGGCCAACAAATGATCCTTGAACTAACTACAAGCTTTTCTTTCTTGTTGTGCTTTGTTTTGTTCTTTGTCGGTGGTTTGTTGTTCTTGTTTTGTTGTATGATGTTGCTTGGTTTTGCTCTGTCTTGTTTTTGCGCATGTTATTATCTCCGAAGGTCTGTCTAAATGAGATAGGCTGGATGAAGAAGCTGGAGGAAAAACAATGCGACCAACAGCTCCAGGGGGCAATGGGTTATGGGGAGGGGGGGTGGGGTAAAGAAGTGGTGTTAACAAACCCAGGGACAAGGGAACAACAAGTGATCCAAACTGGTGGTGAGGTGGGTGTGGCAGGTCTGGTAGGGCATGATTAAGGGTAATGTAATGAAGAGGTATTGCTGAAACCCAGGTGGGAACAGACAATGATAGTGGGACAGGAGGAAAGTCAAGGGAAATAGAGGAAAGAGCTGGGAAGCAAAGGGCATTTATAGAGGTCTAGACAAAGACATGTACATAGGCAAATATATATATATATATATATATATATATATATATATATATATTAGGATGGGGAAATAGATCTATGTGCCTATATTTATAGGTTTAGTAGTAAGGTGGCGGAAGGACGTTGGGCCTCCACTCAAGTACTCCCTCAATGCAAGAATACTTTCTTCTATTAAATTGGCGTTCTATGATACTCACCCTCCCACCACAACCACTGAAGACAAAGCAGGTGAACAAGCAAATGTGTTGAAGAAAGTTGATGGTGCCCAGTTATCAAAAGATATAGCTTCTGGGGTCTTAAAAGCTTGAAGATAAACAAGCGGCTATCTAGCTCAGAAGAAACAAAGCCCACATGGAATAACACACCAGCCTGTGTGATCACGAGGTGTCGAAGGGATCAGTTATTAGGCATCAAAGAACAAAAAATCATATCATTGGGTGCACACCTCCATGATACAATCGCTGAAGACAAACGGGTGCATTAGCAAATGTAGCGAAGGAAGCTGATGGTGCCCAGCTATCAAAAGGTATAGCGTCTGGGGTCTTAAAGGCTTGAAGGTAAACAAGTGGTCATCTAGCTCAGAAGCAGCGAAGCCCACATAGAAGAAGCACACCAGCCTGTGTGACCACGAGGTGCTGAAGGGATCGGAAGGCATTATCAGAACAAAAAAATCATACCATAGTGAATGAAAGGGGGAGTGCAGAGTGGAGACCCAAAGTACATTTGTCGGCCAATGGAGATCCCCTTGCAGAGGGGTCTAAGGGAGAAGATGAGTCAGTCAGGGTGTGATGTAGCACTGATGAAGAATACAGCTTTCCTCTAGTTCCAAAATGCTTCCTCCCCCCATCCTCCCACTATCATGATCCAAATTCTACCTTGCAAGTCTGGCTAGAGACCAGGGATGTGAGTGGCGATACTGAGAGGGTAGAGGGAGAGTGGGTTGGAAAGAGGGAACCGATTACAAGGATCTACATGTGACCTCTTCCCTCGGGGATGGGCAACAGAAAGGGGGGGAGGGTTAAGGGAGGCGTCAGACAGGGCAAGATATGACAAAATAATAACTTATGAATTATCAAGGGCTCATGAGGGAGGGGGAAACAGGGAGGGAGGGAAAAAAAGAGGACCTGATGCCAGGGGCTTAAGTGGAGAGCAAATGTTTGAAAATGATGAGTGCAACGAATGTACAGGTGTGCTTTACACAATTGATGGATTGTGATAAGAGTTGTATGAGCCCCTAATAAAATGTTTTTAAAAATCCCCTCCCCTTGGATGGGTTAGCTCCCTGATCCCCACTTACCCATGTCTTTTTTTTTCTCTTTCTTTTCCCCTTCTATTTAGTTGGCTGCCATATGTATCTCTGGATTGGTTTTGGCCCCTGCCATAGTACCTGGACCTCGCTCAAGGAATGTATATACATAGTAGCTTTCCCCCTGTGCACCATTTTTTAAGCTTACCTCAATGAATTCATGTTGTACTTGTCCTTTTGTGTTTGACTTACTTTGCTTAGCATACTTTTCTCCAGTTATTCCCATATGGCGATGTGCTTCATGGGTTCATCATTTCTTTTTAGGCACGTGTATTACTCCATTGTATATATGTACATTTTTTGATCCATTCATCTGTTGATGGAAATTTTGGTTTATTCCAATACCTTGCAATTGTGAACTGTGCCACGATGAACATTGGAGTACAGATATCTGGCCATGTTTTTTTTGTCTTGTTTTGTTTCCTTTTGCTTCTTCTGGGCATATGCCCAGTAGCGGGATTGCTGGGTCATATGGTAGCTCGATTTCCATCTGTTTTAAAATTTCCAAATTGATTTCCATAATGGCTGTACATACCTACAGGTTCACCAGCAGTGGGTGAGAGTTCCTGTCTGACCATAACCCCTCCAACCCTTGTTACTTTCTGATTTTTTGAATTGGGCTATCTTTTAGGGTGTTAGGTTGTATCTTATAGTTGTTTTAATTTGCATTCCTCTTATGGCTAGTGATCAAGAACATTTTAGATCATATGTTTATTGGCCATTCAGATTTCTGTCCTTGTGAAACTGCTCTTCATGTCCTTTGACCACCTCCTTCATGGGCAATTATTTTTTTCTTATTGGAAGTGAGCAAAATATTGTAGATTTTAGTAACAAAGCCTTTTGTTGATGTTTCATTGCTAATGATGTTTTCCCAATGTGTGGGGTTTCCTAGTACTCTCTTGGTGATTACATTAAATGTACACAGGTGTTTTATCTTCATTATATCGCACTTGTGAATTGGTGCCTCCTCTGTATTTGTGCACTTCCCTACTTCTGATAGCCCAAGTATTCTCTGTGCCAAAGTTATCAAGTATGTCTCAATTTCCTAATTGATGGCCCTAGTATTTCGGGGGTTTATCTCTAGGTCTGTGATCAACCTTGAGTTTATTCTTGTGCATGGAGTGAGGTAAGGGTCTTGCTTCATTTTTCCGTATGTAGGTATCCATTTTTTTCAATCACTACTTATTAAAGAGGGCATCTACTTCCCAACTGATATTTTTTGCGCCCCTATCAAAGATCAGTTGTCTGTATGATGATGATTTTATTTCTGTGTTGTCAGTTCTTTTCCATTGATCTGTGTATCTGTTTTTATACCAATACCACACTGTTTTGACCACTGTGTCTGCATAATAGGTGCTACCGTCAGGTAAAGCACACCCTCCTACTCTGTCCTTCTTGAGGTGTTCTCTGCTAATTCTGGCTTTCTTCCCTCTCCGTATGAAGCTGGTAATCATTTTTTCCAATTCTTTGAAGAAGAGGATGGTATTTGTATCAGTATAGCATTAAACTTATATAGTGCCTTGGGCAGAAGTGACATTTTTACTATATTGGGTCTTCTGATCCATGAGCATTGGATATTCTTCCATTTGTGGATGTCACTCTTGGTTTCTTGTTATCGTGTTCTGTAGTATTCCTCATACAAATCTTTTGAGTTTTTTTAGTCAGGTATATCCCTAGATATTTCTATTTGTGCTTGGCTATTGTGAAGGAGTTTACCTTTTTGATCCCCTCTTCCGTGTTCTTGTTTGATGTGTATAACAGTCTGATAGACTTTTGTTTGTATATCTTATATCCTGCCACTCTGCCATAGTCCTCTATTACTTCTCATTGTGGAGCTTTCGGATTTTCCATATATAAAACCGTATCATCTGCGAATTATAGTTTCACATCCTCCTTCCCCAGACAAAGAGGTTTGATGTCTTTTATTTGCCATATATTGTTAGCTAGTACCTCCAGTACGACGTTAAATAAGAGTGGGGACAAGGGGCATACTTTTCTGATCTCGTTTTCCATTGTGATTATTTTCATCTTTTCTCCATTGACTATCACGATGGCTGTTGGTCTTTCATATATAGCTGGTATGATACTGAGGAATTTTCCTTCCATTCCTATCTTCTTGAGTGTCTTAAACCAGGAATGGGTGTTGGATGTTGTCAAACATTTTTGTTCTACACCTATCAATATTATCATGTGGTTCTTATAATTTTTCATGTCAATTTGGTGAATAAAACTATTGGTCTTTCATATGTTGACCCATCCTTGCATCGCTGGTATGAATCCCACTTGACCATGGTGCATCGATGTTCATTAAGGATATTGGTCTGTAGTTCTCAATTCTTGAGGAATCGTTGCCTGCTTTCAGTAGCAGTTGTAATAGTTTCATAGAAAGAGTTTTGGAGTTTTCTGCCTTTTTATATTCTGGAAGAGTTTGTGGAGGATTGGTGTCAGTTCTTCCTTGACTGCTTGGTAGAATTCTCCTGTGAAGCCATCTAACCCAGGGGATTTTTTATTGGTAATCCCTTGATAACTATGTCTATTTCTTCCATTGTTATGGGGCTGTTGATGTAGCATTCATTGGAGTATAGTTCTTTGTAGCACTGTGTAATTATTTTTTTATTTCGTTAGTGTCTGTTGAATTATCGCCTGTTTCATCCCATATCCTTGTTATTGAAATACGTTCCTTTCCTTGGTTAGGTTTGCCAGCAGTGTATTGATGCTGTTAACCCTTTCAAAGAACCAAATTTTAGCTGCATTTCTTCCATAGTTTTCCTTCTCCTGTCTCTCAGCCCTGATTTTTATTATTCCTTTCGTTTTGCTATTAGTAGGATTGTCTTGTTGACTGCTCTCATTGCTGTAAGTTTTGTGTCAGCATATCAACCATAAGTCTCTCTTTTTCATGTGTGCATGTATTGCTATCAAATTTCCTCTGATAAATGCCTTTGCTGTGTCCCAAAATTTTGATACTTCGTATTTTCATGCTCATTGGTTTTTAGAAACTTCCTGATTTCATTTCTGATCTGGGTCAATACCCACACCTGTTGCAATAGAGAATTGCACATCCTTCAATTGTTTGCCTTTGTTTTCTTAAGTGTCCTTTTGTTAATTTCTAACCTTATGGCACAGTGGTCAGAAAGAGAAGTCAATATGATCTCTATGTGTTTGAATTTACACATGTTAGACTTGTGTCCTAGCATGTGATCTATCTTCAAGATCTGAAGCCTTTCTGTTAAGTTTCTTTCCCTGTGATCTACTTTTTTGAAGAGTGGTGTACTAAATTCACCTACTATAATTTTTGATCCTGTGATTTGTTTTTTCATCTTTTGGAGTGTTTGATTGATCAATTTTGTGGTTTTCCCATTGGGCATGTATTCATTTTTTATGCTCACTTGTTCTTGGTCTACTGTTCCTTTGAATACTATATTATGCCCCTCCTTGTCTCTTGTTATGGCTTGCACCTTCAGATCTATTTTTTCCGAGATTAGGATTGCAAACCTGCTCTTTTTGAATTGCCATTTGCTTGGTATCTTTTTCTCCAGCCTTTAATTTTAAGCCTGTTTTTGTCTACAATCTTGAGATGTTTCTCCTTTAGGCAACAGGTCGATGGGTTGTTTTTTCTAAGCCAGTCTGATAGCTTCCACCTTTTAATGCCTGAGTTCAGTCCATTGATATCAAGTGTGATTGCATCTATCTCTGGACTCTGTGATGTCATCTTGTACTTTTTGTGTTGGGTGTTTTCCTACCTCCCTATCTTCTCAATGTGTTTTGTGTGTGTGTGTGTGTGTGCAGTTCATTCTTGCCTTCTTTCCATCATTGAGCTAATGCTATTGGGGGGTGGGGGGCTGGTTTATTTTTGTTACCCTCCGAGTGGAGTTGTTTTATGTGATGATCTCTCACTTGTGCTTGTTGAGTGTTGATCTTCTGCCCATACTGGGTCAGCAAGGATCTTTTGTAGTTGCTGGGCTTCTTTTTATCTATTCTTTGAATTTTCCTTCTCTGGGAAGTCTGTTCTCCATCTATCTTAATAGATAATTTGGCTGGATATAGTATTGTTAGGTTTGCATTATTTTCCTTCAATTTGTGGCATGTATTACACCACTCTCTCTTCTTCTTCATCATATCAGCCAATAGGTCTGAACATGTTCTTATTTGGGTACCTTTATAAGTGACTGCTTGCTTTTACCTAGCTGCTTTTATGATTATCTCCATTTCCTGAAAATTGGATAGTTTAACTATTATACGCCTTGATGACTTCCTGGGATTCAGTCAAGCTGGTGTTCTTTCAGCATCCTTAATGGTTGTCTGTCAGGTGGTTGTGGGCCTGCAAAGATGGTGTTCCACTGGGTGAAATTTCCAAGGAAGCCATGATGTTGTGGTCCATGGGGACTCAGGGTACTTTATATAGCCTATTGGGGTGCCTGCTGCAACGGGAATGTCACGGGGTGTGGGTGGGTGTACCCATTTTGATGTAGAACATCGTGCATGTAAGACTGAATGACCTTAGTCAGAGATATCACCATGGGGGTTGTGTGGATATTTCTGTAGCAGCGGGTAGCATCCGGGAGTGTTGGCAGGAGTTCTCCAAGTCACTTATAGGACTTTGGGTGGCAGGAGGTAGTTACCCCAGCCATTTAAATGGGAGATCCTGCAGCCATATGAGGAGCAGTGGAGGGTGGGCCTGATTTCCCCAGCAAAGTGTAAGGCCACCAAGTGCAGGCAGGATTCTCCAACTGGTGGTTGGAATTGTTCTAGGTGGAGGGAGTGGCCTGGAGGCTGGTAGTGGCATGTGAAAGAAAAGAAAGGGGGAAGAGAAGAAAAAGAGAGATGGACAAAAAATTTAAAAAGCACGCAAACAGAAAAACTACAAAACGAAAACCTGAGCCTGCTGAGACTGTGGCTGGAAAGACAAAAGAGATAGAAGAAGAAAAGGAAGAGAAAATAGAGAGAAAAAAAGAAAAAAATTGTAAAGAGATAGCTGAGCCCCGATCACCTGATTGTGGGACTTGGGGAGGTTTAAATCCTGCTCAAAGATGTATAATGCATATGCTCACATTGATGTAGAGCTCCATGGATGTTGGCTGGAATTACCCTAGTCAGTATGGTAACCATAGAGACCGGGTGGAGGTTTCTTCAGCAGCATGGTGTGTTGGAGAGGGCTGGTGTATCTGTCACTTACCATGTTTAGCACTGCCACAGAGAGCAGGCTTAAGTGCCCCAACTCCCGCTGGGTGGGCAGAATTTCTCTAGGCAGAGGGTAGTGTGTCAGAAGCCTTTAGTGGCATGTGAAGGGAAAGAGAGTGAGACAAAAAGAAAACGGATTAAAGCAAAAGAAAAGAAAGAGATAAAAGAGAAAAAACCCAACTGGGCCTGCTGGGACTGACTGGTGGGAATAAAAGAAGGGAGAGAGACTCAAGAGAGAAGAAAAAATACAAAGTAAAAAGATTGCTGAGCCCTGATCATCTGACCATGGGGCTGGAGGTGTTTAAACCCTGCCCCAATGTGGTAGTTGTGTGTGCTCGCTTTGGTGTAGAGCCCCACTGATGCTGGACAGAATTGCCCTAGTCAGAAAGATCAGCATGGAGGCCAGGAGGAGGTTTCTGCAACATCATAGAGTCCTGGAGAAGGCTAATGAAGCTGCCTTGTGTCTTGTGAAGTACTGCCACAGATCTCGCCCCCTCACCCCGGGGGGTTGTGGAGTTGCCCTCACAGTGGTAGTTGTCTCGAAGCCAACAGTGGTGTGTGAAAGGAAAGAGAGGGAGAGAAAAAGAAGAGAAAAGAAAGAGGGGGAGAGGAGGCCCCCCCTGAGACTGCCTGTGGTGGGAAGGAGAAAAGGGAGAGAGAAGAAAATGGGTAAAAAGTAAGGAGATAGCTGAGCCCTGAACACCTGATTGGTTTCAAACCCTGCCTCAAGGTGGCAGGTGAGTGTGCCCACTTTGGTGTAGAGTCCAATAGATGCTGGATGGAATTACTCTCTTAGGCAAGATCACAATGGAGGTTAGGCAGGGGTCTCCACATGAGTATGGAGCACTAGAGATGACTGGTGTAGCAGCCTTGTGCAGTATGCAGCACTGCAGTAGGCAAGAGGAAATACTCTCGGCCACATGTAGGGCCTAAGAGGACAGACCATGGATCCCCCAGCCATGAGAAGCACTGTAAAGGGTGGGCAGGATTTCCCCAGCCACATGTAAGGCCACTAATGGCAGACAGTAGCTGCCCCTGTTGGCCATGTGGAGTTGCCCTACTTTATGCTGACAGGTGAATGCTCCAGTAAATCAGACAAGTTTTTTTCCCTGGACCACTGGAACTGAATACACCCCCTGGCTATGGGCTATATGTTTATGTGCTGTGAAACTGTGTTCTGAGAGTGTTGTTTGCCCCAGCAGCTATTTGTTACATTGAAGGCCTCTGAGCTATGCTCTGAAGATTACTTTGGGCATTTCTTAGTTCTGGCTATCTTCTTATGCTAAAGGACAGGGTTCTGTCAATTTGCCTCCGAAGTAAACAATGGGCCACCAACTGGGATTAGAAGTTATTACGAAGAAAATATTTTTTCTCCTTTTTTTATAGTGGGCTTGTGGGGTGACCTGATTTGGGAACTGTCATGCTGGTCTCCAGGGAAGGAGGACTAGTTTATCAGAGAGGTTTTTTTTTTTTTTTCCCGCCAGACTGGAACTGAATCCTCCCACCCACCCAACCCCACTATTGTCTATCCCAGCAGTTCTTAACCTGTGGACCAAGACCCCTTTGGGGGTATAAGGACCTAATTCATAACAGTAGCAAAATTACAGTTATGAAGTTTCAATGAAAATAATTCTATGGTTGGGTGTCACCACCACATGAAGAACTGTATTACGGGCTGTAGCTTTAGGAATGTTGAGAACCACTAGTCTATCCATTTGTGCACTGCCAAACTGTGATCTGACACAGATAAATATCCCAGCATCTCTTCAATAGCATCACATCTATGGCTACCTGTGCCAACCCTTATACTGAAAGCACAGGGTAGCTAGAAGCACAGGGAACTCTGGTGTGGAGTCTTGTGGCTAGCTTTCAGAGGCTCTCCTCTCTTTGAGCCTGGGATTATAGCCACTTTTAGGCAGAGGTTTGTGGTAATTGCTGCTCTTTGCAGGCCTAGGACGCAGGTAGGGGCTGGGGGCCAGCAGAGCCCGCAAGCCAGCAAAATGCACCAAGAACGTTTTACTGTGTTGTGGATTCGCCTTGTGAGTGGAAGTCTAAAAAGGGGGGTCTGGGCCAGACCCTAGTACCCTGATTCTATTTTTAGTTCTCAGCCTCCAAGTCTCGGTATCAGTGGTTCTCAATCTTCCTAATGCCGAGACCCTTAAATACAGTTCCTCGTGTTGTGGTGACCCACCCAACCATTAAATTATTTTCATCACTACTTCATAATTGTAATTTTGCTACTCTTATGAATTGGGAGACCCTTGTGAAAGGATCACTTGACCTCCAAAGGGGTTGCAACCCACAGGTTGAGAACAGCTGCTCGGTATCCTAATCTCTTAATTTTCTGGTCTGGCAGCACGAGCTCTGGGTGGGTAAATTGACCTGCACACCATCTTGGCTTATCTCTTGAGATGGTCAATCCTGTTCATTTTTAGTAATTTTATTGACATATAATATTCACATATCATAAAATTCAATAGTTCAATCATATCAACAAGAGTTCTGTAATGATCACAAATCAATATGAACATTTTTGTCTTTCCTTAACTCTTTACTGATTTACACTCAACCTCCCCTACCACACCCCCAAGAATCTGTAAATTCAGTTATTATATCTATAGATTTACCTGTCCTGGATTTCATATGCAAAAAATAATAATAACCAAATTAAAACAGAAAAATTCTGAATTAGAAACTATTAAAATTAGAGCAAATTTAAAATGGTAAAAGTGAAGAATAAATGATAAAGTGTTGAATGCTAACCTAATTTCAACTGTATTAGACCATTTTCCAGTTCACTTTCTGTACTAGCAAGGCTATTTATGGGATATGATACATCTGTTCATGTTGTGCCTTTTACTACTTTGAAGTATTTACCTGGCAGAAGTCGATTTTGGCAGTGTAGGATTTCCATTCCCAGTTGTTTTGGATAGCACCATATCACTTTCCACAATGACTCTACCTGTTTACAAGCCCATCAGCAATGTAAGAGTTCCAATATATCCACACCCTCTCTAGAAATTGTTATTTTCTATATTGTTTTCCATTGGATTATCATTGTTAGGTAATACCTTTATTTTGAGTTGCATCTCCAAGATGAATAGAAATAATTACCATTTGTCATATGGTTTTTAGTCATTTTAGTATCATTTTGATCACTGTTTATTCCTGTCTTTTGCTCACTTTTTAATTGTATCTTATTTTCTTTTTAAAGTGCTCCATAATTCTATGCTATTGTTGTTGCTGGGTGTCCTCGAGTAGCTTCTGGCTCATAGTAACCCTATGTACATACACACAATTGTTTTTATGTTAGAGGCCATCAATGGAGTCACTGTGTCAACTCAACTGGTCAAAAGTCTTCTTTTCCGCTGCCCTGCTATTTTATCAAGCATATTAACCATCTACAGTGACTGATCTCTCAAGATAATATGTGAGATAGTTAAAGTTTATTGTGCCAATAAGGCAAGTAAACACATGTGGAGTTAATTGAAGGAAAGAGAGATAAATGGTTCAGTAAGCCTCACCTTTCTGATGGTCAGACCAGGGTGCAGGTACCTTAGTCAGTGCCCTGCTTCAGCTGACCAGGCTTATTCCTGCAGAACATCCCCGAGGAGAAGCCATATGGACCTGCCCCGAGCAGCCCTGGGTGCTAGAGCAGCCATGTGGAGACCCCTGCCAGCGCTGATGCTTACACGTTCACTGATTTGACTTTCCTCCTGCAGTCGGCATCATTGCATGTGTTTTGTGAGATGGAGGAGGACTTTGTAGATTGGTGTCAGATATATGGGCTACTGTTGGACTTCTGGGCTTGGGCAGCATTGGGTTGGGATGTTTTCTTGATGTGCACTTACCCTTTATATAAAATTCTCTCTTATACACATAAGTTTTTGTGGATTTGTTTCTCTAAGTACCGAGACTAGCACACATGTTTAAAGTACATAAGACAAAGTCATGCCAACCTTGCCTCTAAGAGGCATTCTGGTTGCGCTCCTTCTAAGACAGAGTTGTTCATTCTTTTGGAAGTACGTGGTATTTTCAATATTTTTAGTTAGCACCATAATTCAAATACATCAATTCTTCTTCAGTCTTCCTTATTCAATATCCAACTCTCATTTGTATGAGATGATTGAAAATATAGTAGCTTGTTAACATCATCCTAAAAGTAACATCTTTCTTAGCATTACCTAATAAATTATACCTTTGTTAAGACCCAGTTCAATGGCACCTTTTCCATGAAGTCCCTGCAGCAAGTGTCTTTGTTTCTAATGGATAACTTTTATCCACAGAACCTGGTATTTGATCAAGATTGAATACAATAAAAATGAAACTTCAAAGGTTTCTACTGGTGATATTTTATTGCAGTCAGCTTAATTTGTTTTAATAATGTGATGTTAACTCATAACTTAAAGATTATATGAAGAAGACTTTTCTTTCTTCATAAATATCAGGATAAACTACACTATACATTGTCGATCTAAATCTAATTCATATACATAATCTGACAACCAGAACAAATTAAATAATTCAAGAGCTATTTGCTATGATTATAGCCATACAATTCCCAAATTGTTCAAACGTTAGTCATACAAATATTATCATTTTAAGACTTGCAATGATGCTTTACCTTACAAGATACCCATACTCTATCTTTAGTCTGCAGTTTGCTAGTGAGATTCTGGCATAATTTATAGTGAGTTAATATTGTCTTTTTTCTCAGATTATTGTACATCTTTATTTCCATTAAATTTTCTTTAGCTACTATTTCCTTTAGAAATTAGAATCAGAGAAAGATGTTAGACTAGAACAGTGAAAGGCTGTAGAATAATGTCATCTCATATTTGGAATGTTGCTTAGATGAAACAGTATAACCTTCCACACACTGGGGTAATTTCTTTAATTGTGTGCCTGAAAAGAACAGCTTAGGCAGCCCTTGCACACTGCTGGTAATAAATAGCTGTTTATATTATAAAGCAAAACATTTCATCTATGGCTAGTTGCTTTCCTTTTATTGAGATGAAACTATAATTCTTGGAACTTTCACACAAAAGTTCTATCTCTTACACTCTTCTGTCACATATATTTCATATTCCTCAACTTACCCATGTAGTGTGAAGAAAAAAAATCATTTCTTTCTCTAAACAAAGGACCCATAGATCTTCAGCCAATCTTTATGAAACCTGTAATACAGTACTTATCCATTCCCCTAGTTAGTTTATTTCACCTTCAAATATCAGGTCCGAAGGAAGAGCAAGCTGGCAACAATGTAGCACACACGGGAGGGACTCCATAGAGATCAGCTCCGAGGGTCATGAAAACAGATATTCTGTAGTGTACTCCAGAACAGAAAGATTCTCAGCATAAAGATAAGTACACAAAAATTTATTAAAATAAAATATCAGCAACACCTGCTGATGGACAACTTTTTTACATCAGCCCTTGACAGAAGTCAGTGGAGTACAGCTCCCCAATTCTCCTGAGCAATTTTTCCCCAGAAGGAGCTGCAGTGGTGGTCAAAACTCTGCATGACCACCCTGGGGAGATATAAGCACAAATAAGCTTGACTCTCAACACAAGTCAAGGGTGCTCTGGTCTGATCCCCATGTGCCCTGCATCCTCGATAGCAAGGATAACTCACCTTAGTGAGCTGAATGGGGAGAACTCTACACGGCAAACTGGAGCAGGCATTAGTAGAGAAAACCTAACTCTCCATACAAGCTCCAGCTCCACTTGGCAAAACTAAATTCCTGTTCATGACATACAGATCTTCTCAGCCCAGTCTTAGGCAGTAGAAAAACAAGGCCATTTGCAGGCTTTAAAAATTTCTTTCTTTGTTGCAGACAAAACATCCCTGATCCATTAGGTTGTTATTAGCATAATACAAGTAGAAACTGCAACAACAGTTTTACAAAGCACGGGCAAGCATTTATGAGGCAAAGACCATACAAGCTCCAGAACCCCGTGTCCACTCCTGAATAAAGTATTAGATAGACTGGCAATTCAACAACTGTCCCAAGACACTAGCTTTGGTCAGCACCCCAAGACACAAAGATAAGTAACCTGCCACTTGAGTATACTTTTTCTTCATCCCTCCCTCCTAGACTACCTAGGTAGGTGACAGTAATAGACCCAGTTCCCCACTCCTACTTGGTCATCTCCACTATACGAAAAAAGTGAACCCCATCTCCTCTGACTTGATCCACCAGAGGTCTATTCTTTTAAGATAACTAACCTAAATCATAATAATGCAGGACACTCATACTTACTAGACACCAAAATAATTTCCCTAGCCTTAAACTCAACCCTACCGTGACATCCTAGAAGAACACAAGGTGGAAGCAAAAATTACTTCCACGTACTGTCCGCCACTGCCCAAAAGACTTCTGTTCCACACATCCTGATTTTCTGTCAGGATAAGATCTAGATCCCAGCTCTTGGAATTTATCTTGCTGTGTGTTCTTTCATTCTTATACCCTCCCTTTATTTAAAACAAAGCTGTACATTATTCTTTAATTCATCCTAAAAAAGGGTTTATCCATCAGTTGATCTATATAAGAACATTTATATTTATTTACTTTCAATTGATTTTTGTTTTCTAGGCTCTCAACACATTGCTAATCCACAAAGTAGCACCCACATCAGAGATAATACTCCTGGACAAAGCTTAGGTCGCCCCAAAACATACATTAATAGCTATTCTGCATCTTACTCTAGTACTCTGTTTTCAATTTTTATTTTTGATACTTTGATCTCTGCACTCTCCTCCAAAACACTAAATATCTAAAAATAAATTTAATAGCCCTTTTGCCAATCTTTTCTTCTCTTTAATTCCTTCTCATCCTCATAATACCGAAAGCTGACATCACTGTTACAAGTTTTTCTCTCTCAAATATTATTAGCCATTCTTTTATCATTGTAAAACAAGGAAATATTTAGGATAAATTTTGTTCGTTTAACCTACCAATTACTACTTGGACCCTCCTATTTTGTTTCATGTTTCCTTTCTTTCTTTTCTATTCTTTTGCTTTTCCTTTCCTTTTTATCTTCATCCTCTCAAATGTACTTTTCCATTCTTTGATCTCCCCCATCACTGAATCTAACTGTTCCCCAAACCCTCCATTTAAAGTGTCTACCATGCCTCTACTGCACCAACTACTCCTACATAACCTCACCTCCCAAACACTTCTAATAACTACACTAAGATGTCAAAAAATCAACAGAATATATTCGTCTCCCCCCCCAAAAAATAAAACGAGAACAACAGACACATATAACTGAACACCAAGCAGTCCTAATTGAAATGCCTGAAATTCAACAGACTTTGGAATTAAGAGAAAAATAATTTAAAAGAACGATAATTGCATTCATAAAACAAATGAAGGAAGATTCTGAGAGGAAAAAGTGAGAGAAAAAAATAGAAAAGCTACAAACCTCAATGCGTGCCATACAAGAAAAACTCGAAACAGAAACACAAAAATCAACCACTAGAATAACAGAATTACACAATACTATAAAAGAACAGAGAAACAGAATTGAAGAGATGGAAACTTGATTTAGTGGGCTTGAAGACAAATCTGTAGACTCCAATCTAAAAGCAGAATAAATAACAAAAATATGCAAAAGAGTCGGAGAAAAGCTTGACAACAATGTTTGACACCAGAGAAGGAAACAAAAAAAATGTACTCAGTAAATAGTTCAAGAACTCCTGCAAAACAAACAAATGAAAAACGTTCCTCAATGCCTAAAAGAAACCCAGTTAGGAGAGATCCCAAAATGAAAACTTCCAGCATATTGAAGACAAGATGTCTAAAAATATAAGGGAAAAATTCTAAGAGCATTCAGAAGAAAAAAAAACACCCCAAATTAATAACTCAATTTTTCTCACAAAACCATGCAGGCAAGAACACAATAGAGTAACTCTTAATACTGCGTACTGAAGGAAACCTAGTACTTGTTCCCAGCAAAAATATCACTGATATGTAATGGGGAAATTAAAGCATTCCAAGACAAGGAGAAATAAAAAGAATTTATAAAATCAAGACCACTACTACAATAAAATTCTCACTGAAGTACTCTAACCAAAAAAATCAGCAACAAAACACACCCTGAAAAGAACAAACAAGACAGTTACTCACAAAACCAACACAAACAGACCAACACCCCAAGTAACAAAGTAATACGGGAAGCAAAAAGAAACCATATATAACACACATACCCACTCACAAACAACATTCACAAATATAAAGTAAAATGACAGGAACAAATATATACATATCAATAATCTCACATAATGTTAATAAACTAAATGCACAATTAAAGAGAGAGCAGAAAAAATGGATAAGAAAACAAAATCCATCAATACGCTGTCAACAAGAAACACACCTCAGAAACCCTGTACAGACATTAAAAGACTAAAAATCAGAGACTGGACAAAAACATGCTGTGGTAGTTACATAATCTGGTGTCAGTTTGAGGATTAAGAGTGTAGGGGTGGATTCTAGTCTATCAATCAGGATATAGTCAAAGAGACTTCTGTGTGGGCATGGCCTTCTCCTGAAGATTCTGAGAACTGCGATATTCCTCTTTGGAAGTGGGAGACACTCTCTCTCTCGGCTTACTCCTTGCGAGACATCCCTGTGGAGAAGACACATGGAAAGAGGCTGATGAAGCCAGATCAGCCACGTGAAGACCCCTGCCAGCACTGAGATGCTTACAATGACACTGGATCCACAAGACTTCCCACCCACTGGCCTGTGGTCTTCCTGCATTCAGCGTCGTTGCATGTGTTTCTTGACTCTGAGGAGGACTCTATGTATTGATATTGGACATATGGGCTAATAACAGACTTATGGATTTGATCTGGGCTGCACTGGGATGTTTCCTCAATATTCAATTGCTCTTGTATATGAAGCTCTTTTTTACACACAGGTGAGCGTCTATGAATTTGTTTCTCTAGTCTACCTGAACTAACACACATGTCAAGAAAATAGAAACCAAAAGAAGGCAGAAGTAGAAAATATTAATCTTTGATAAAATAGACTTCAACAGCTTAATAAGAGACAAGAACAGACACTGCATACTGGTCAAGGGAACAAAAGCCCAAGGAGACATAACAATATAAACATATGTGCACCCAATGAAATATCCTCAAAGTACATCAATCAAATCTTCACAAAATTGAAAAAGTATATAACCCCCTAAACAATAATAACAGGAAACTTCAATATGCCATTCTTGAGGAAAGACCATCATTCAAGCAAGAAACTCAATAAAGACACACAACAATTCAACTACACAATCAAGAAATTCAGACTCATAGACAATACAGACTGCTTCATTCAGCAAAAACACAGTATATTTTCTTCTCTAATGATAAGAATTATTCTAAAGAAAATATCACATACAAAGCTGCAAAGCATGCCTGAACAAATTTTTTAAAAGATGAGATCCTACCACCTATCTTCTGAGATCACATGCTATAAAATTAGAAATAAAAAATAAAACAAACAGAAATATAAAGACAAGCACGTGGAGCTTGAACAACAAAATATTCTTCCTATGAAAAAAACAAACAAACCAACAAACTCAAGATGGAATAAAGACGTATACCCTAGAGTTATCAGTATCATCAATGAGAAAACTGAAACACCCTTGAGGACCCTAGTGAAGGATATACACAGATTACCAAGTATAATAAAGGAAGCACATGGAGCATCAGATGAAGTAGATGAGTAGGACATGCTGAAATTACATCACTTGTGTACATCAAAATACTTAATCAAAAGAATAAAACAAGAGATCATAGATTGAGACTTTTCCCCTTTTTTTTACTAACAATACATTGAAAAGGGTCTAATTACCAAATATATAGAATTCTGCAACAGCTTAATAAGTAAATAGCAAACAATCCAATTAAAAAGTGAGGGAAAACATAGATAGTTCACCAGAAATGAAGCACAAATGGGTAACAAACACATGAAAAATGCTCATATGTAAGATATGAAAATAATAATCTATAACTCATCAAGAGGTTGTGAGGGAGCGCGGATGGGGAGGGAGAGGGAAGAAATTGGGGAAGAATTGGGGGCTCAAGTGGGAAGAGAATGTTTTGAAAATGATGTTGGTGGCATATGTGCAAATGTGCTTGACACACTGGATGTGTGTATGGATTGTGGTAAGAGATGTAAGAACCCCCAATAAAAGTAAGGAAAAAAAACTAGCAAACCATTTTCTTCTGATCATAGGGTTTTCAAGTTCTCAGAGGGATAAATGCAACAAAAAACAAAAATAAATTACTTGTAATTAAAAAATGCTCATGATACTAGCCATCATGGAGGTGCAAATTAAAACCACAATGAAATATGCCCTTACATCCACAATATTAGCCCAATTCATTTGTAGAAAAATAAAAATTTTGGAGAGACTGTGGACGGAACAGAACTGGTATATACTACTGGTGGAGTTGTAAATATATACAACCACAATGGAAAACTATTTGATGGTAGTTAATGCAACAGGGAATTGAAATCCTATATGACCCAACAATACCACTATTAATCATATTCCCCAAAGAAATAAGAGATACAGCACAAGTGGATGTATGCTATCATACATTTATAGCATCACGGTTCACAATAGAAAGTCACTGGAAGCAATCCAAAGGCCCCAAAGTGGAAGAATGCATGAAGAAAGTATGGTATATACAAACAATAGCATGCTATGCATCCCCACTAATAACAGTGATGAAAGCCTGAAGCACCACATGACATGGAAGGAAATGTAAACCAATATATTGAGTTAAGTTACTCAATCATAAAAGTAAAAATATTGTATGAGTCCAATAATATAAGGAAAAATACCATATAAACAAATCTCAAAGGCCAATTCCCAAACAGAGATAAGATGTCTGCTTAGTGGCCATTAACCATACATTATACCCCTTATATGCACTTAATAAGAATCATCTAGCTAGAGACCTCACATCAGCTGAGGGCACCCCTTTAAGAAAGGGAGAAAACCAGAGGACGTACACTGGTACAGATAGGAACTGGAAACACAGGGAATCTAGGGCGGATGGTCCCTTCAGGACCAGTGGTGTGAGTGGTGATACTGGGAGGGTAGAGGGAGAGTGGGTTGGAAAGGGGGAACCGATTATAAGGATCTATTTGTGACCTCTTCCCTGGGGATGGGCAAAAGAAAAGTGGGTGAAGAGAGATGTCGGACAGGGAAAGATATGACAAAATAGTAATTTATAAGTTATCAAGGGTACATGAGGGAGGGTGTACGGGGAGGGTGGGGAAAAATGAACAGTTGATGCCAGGGGCTTAAGTGGAGAGCAAATGTTTTGAGCATGATGAGGGCAATGAATGTACAAATGTGTTTTATGCAACTGATGTATGTATGGATTGCGATTTTTTTTTTTTAAAAAGGAAGAAAGGGAGAAGACCATCTATTTGCTGCTATACATTGTGACAAGGCTGTGACAAATCAACAAATCCTCTAGGAATGAGAGGAAAACCTTACTGGCAAACCAAGTTAAGATCAGGGTAGGGGAGCATCTATATTTCAGAGAAGGCACTTATATTTCTGTTGGTGGTATGGTGGGTAAATGGGGAAGAGCCAACCTTACTTAGGGATGGGATGCTAAACAATAATTATAGGGAACCTACAGAAAAAATAAGCCTATTTCTATGTTTCTGGGTAGACACTTCGAATATGTTTCTATGCAACCCTTGATGAACCATATGAACTAAGCACTATCAAGACCTTCAAAGTTGACCTTATAGGGAACATAGCATCTCTCTAGGGCAGCGGTTCTCAATCTGTGGGTCGTGATCCTTTAGGGGGTCGAATGACCCTTTCACAGGGGTCGTCTTAGACCATTAGAAAAAATATACTTCCAATGTATTAGGAACCTAGACACCGCTCCTCTATCCATCTCCAGGTGGGTCCGCCCATATGCAGATATGCTCATATACATGTACTTGGCCTGAAGAATGTTACCCATGCTACACCATGCTTCAAGAGAAAATTTCATTCATCTGTAATCAGAAATGAATATTTCACAATATATAAACACATATTGTTTTTGTGACTAATCACTATGCTTATTTATGTTCAATTTATAACAATGAAAATACATCCTGCATATCAGATTTTTACATTATGATTCATAACAGTAGCAAAATTATAATTATCAAGTAGCACCGAAAATTTTATGCTTGGGGATCACCACAACATGGGGAAATGTATTAAAGGGTTGAAGCATTAGGAGGTTGGGAACCACTGCCCTAATGTCAAACTAGGAGTCAATGTGGAAGCCTGACTGGAAAAACTGCGCCCTATCTCAAAATGACCTGTACCTTTCAATTTACGACGGAAATTCCATGATGGAAAAGGAAACAGAGCATGACCACTCCAAGACTGTGGAGATAGTGCTCATTGAATCTTGGGTGGAACCCCTTGTATATTTGGTGCCTGTAATACGTAGGTTTATTGTGCCAAACTGGCCAATAGGAACATATGGGATTAATAATGTCACAGTTTGATTGAAGGGCAAACAGATAAATGGCTTGACAAGCTCTACCCCTCTCTCTGTTGCTCTTTGGTGATCAGACCATCATGTAGCTGCTTTAGCTAGTTCTCTGTCTCAACTTGTGAGCTATACTACATGTGGGATGTCCAACCCATGGATCTTGTCACTAGACCTGGAGGCTCCTTCAAGACCTGGTTCGCCAACCTACTGATGTGTACATTGCTTGCGCTTGAAACTGGACTGATTGCGTTGCCCTAACACCCAGTAGCCCTTGTGAATTGAAGGACTTCCAGTGTGGTAACTGTTCCATGGCAAAGAGTTGAACTGAGCCCTCTATACTGCTGTGTGAACTCATTAGCAGTTATCCTTCATGCTGTATATCTATCTATCTATCTATCTATCTATCTATCTATCTATCTATCTCTAATCATAAGTGTCTTAGTTTTGTTTCTCTAGAGAACCCTGTCAAACACAATTGGTACCAGGAGTGGGATGGTTCTAGAGAAACAAGATCATAAATATGGGCTTCCCAAATTGGCTCTCCAATCTAACAAAACTTAACAGCACTGATAATGCTATTGCTACCCTAAAGGCATGGGTAAGTCTTCCACTCTCACTAGAGTGGGTGGTGTTAATCCATGGAGTGAAGTTTCAAAGTTAAAATCCATAGTATCACCACCAATAGATGAAGTGCTGGTTAGAGGAGAAGCTGTGGGTGATCGTGTGTTTGATATTTTCCATCAGTTTTGTCAGGATGAGAACTATGGATAAGCTGAAAGACTGTTCCTCCTTACAAAATGTGATCAAGGAAAAGGATAATCTCAGAATTTCAGAAACATGTCTCAAGTGCTGAATAACAGACCTAAAAGCTTCTGCATGTGCTGCAAAGAAAAGTCTTCTCTCCTCTAGTATTAGAGTGGACATTGACGAAAACTAAATCCAGAGGCTCATCTTATGTGTACCCGAATTATAGCATCAGTTGAACTGCAGGTCTAGAACAGTGTCTGATATTAAAGGAAGGGCATTAATTGGAAAGAATTGGGACCCTGAAACATGGGATGAGAACATATGGGCTAATGATCCAGAAGAGAAGGAAAATGAGCGCCTAGAGTCTACTGCGCCACCCCAGTCAATAGAACCTCCCCTCCCACCTGAGAAGATTAATACACTATCAGTAAAACAACTCACACTTTAGCAGATTAACAAAACTGTTCAAGCTGAAATGCCTGGTGGGGCTTCCTCTGAGCATTGTCTAGGGGACAAGCCTTACAAGATTTCTCAGCAATAGCTGAGAACCCCCAGGAAACACCACCACCACCCATTATTTCCTCTAAACCAGTGGTTCTCAACTTGCCTAATGTTGAGACCCTTTAATACAGTTCCTCATGTTTTGGTGACCACCCAAACCATAAAATTATTTTCGTTGTTACTTCATAACTATAATATTGCTACGGCTATGAATCAGGTGACTACTGTGAAAGACTTGTTCAGCCTCAAAGGGGGTCACGACCCATAGGTTGAGAAATGCTGCTCTAGACCTTTAACTAGAATTACCGTATATACTTGTGTATAAGCCGAGTTTTTCTGCGCAAAAAAATGTGCTGAAAAACTGGGGTTTGGCTTATACATGGGTCAGTGGTACCCCAGCAAGTTGTAACATCTTACTGCCCCGACCCCCACTGAGGTAATGGGATGAGCGCCCGTTATCTCACGGGTGATTGCCATTTCTCCACTGTTCATTCAAAGACCCACTGACACTGCAGGGATTTTAATGTTTGTTTACTCACATCTAACCAATCAGAGCCGTCCTATGACGTGCATGACTCCAATTTGCAGAAGCGCCTGTAGTGATTCACTTACGGCGGCAGCTGAACTGGTAAGGATGTGTCTGTGGCTGCGCTCTGTCTCTCCCCTCTGGTCTCTGTGTTAATTCACATCCTGCACCCCACCCCCCACCCACACGGACTCCCCCCCCTTCCCAGCTAATACGTCACGGGGGTGGGGGGCATTACCATGAAAGTTCTTTTTCAGTCTTTTTTTTTTTAATCCTATTAGAAATTGATACTCTTGAACCAAAACAGAAATACCGGTCATATGAGACTAGTTTCAAAATGAATGTTTTGTCAAGATTAGAAGAGAGCAATAACAGTATTGCAAGTAGGGAATTCTGTGTTGACAAAAAGCAACTGAGGGAGTGGCAGAAAATGAAGGTTTACTTGGAACAGATTCCAAAAGCTAAAAAAACTTGTCATGGTTTAATGTCTTTTTATGGGGCTCTAGAGAGTGAATTCCATAAATGTGTTCTGGTGTGTCGTCAAAATGGTTACTGCATAACATGCATGGGGATCAGCATATGTGCTTTACAAATGGCTAAGGATGACAAATATAAAGCAACAGGCACTGAAAAATTTGCTGCATCAGCATGATGGTGTACCAGCTTCATGAATAGATTTGGCCTACTATGTTTGAGACAAAGAACAAAGATTTCCCAGAAATTGCCACAAGACCTTGAAGAAAATATTATATCATTCCAGTCATTTATTATAAAACAAAGAAGGATTAATAATTATGACCTGGCGGATATTGGGAATATGGATGAAACTGCCATGACTTTTGATCTTCCAAGCAACAGAATTGTGGCAAGTTTAGGAGAAAAAAATATTTTTCTCAAAACCACAGGAAATGAAAAAAAAATAACACTTTACAGTTGTTCTATCATGTTTGCTAATGGAACTAACTACGTCCTGTCATTATTTTTAAAAGAAAGACCTTGCCTAAAAAGATCAATTTCCTACCAAGAATTACTGTGTGTGCTCATGTTAAAGGTTGGATGGATGAAGACGGAACAGAAAAAATGGCTTGAAGAAATTTGGAACCGACGACTAGGATCAGCCTTAAAGAAAAACCCAGCATTACTTGTTTGGGATATGTTCAGATTCCACCTATCGGATGACATGAAAACATTGACAATATCTAGTAAAGTTACTTTAGCCGTCATTCCAGGTGGGCTTACATCTGTACTGCAGCCTCTGGATGTATCTTTGAATAAGCCTTGTAAAGATCGTGTGCAAAGATGTGGCATGAATGGATGTCATCTGGTCAAGCCCGAATAACAAAAGGAGGAAATCTCATGAAGCCTGACATAGAGTTAATAGCAAAGTGGGTTCGAGATGAATGGGAAGACATTCCAGAATACATGGTGCGATGTGCCTTCCAGAAATGTAGTAATAGTAATGCTATGGATGGCAGTGAAGACTGCACTTTGTATGAAAATGACAGCAGTGATGGTGATGATGACGATCTCAGTGAGGACAGTGTCTATGACAACCTCACGCCAGCTGAAGCTCTGCATTGGGATATGGATGATGATGAGAAATCCAGTTTTGAAGGATTTTAACCCTTTACATTTTAACTAGGTTGCTGATTGAGCTCAGAGAATAGTACTCTTAAGGTATCATTATTGATAACGTACTGTTTTGGTTGAACCTATTTTCCACTTACTGTGCTGGTTTACTAATGTTAAATGACTTGTAATCCTTTTATTTATGTTTTTATTTAAAATAAATATTTAAATACATTACCCCACTGATGTCTCAATTTTTAGTAATTTTATTTTCATTTGTTTTGATTATTGAAACTCACCAGTAGCTTCTGCATTTTCCACCCTAGGCTTATACTCCAGTCAATCAGTTTTTCGGGTTTCCCAGATAATAATAAGGTACCTCAGCTTATACTCGGGTCGGCTTATATTCGAGTATATACGGTAAGTCTCGGACAGTTCCTAAAGAAAGTTCAGATGATGACTCAAGAAAAAGTGCACTATATTCATAAAGATCTGCTCACGTTTTCTAATACATAAAAGCAAAACCATGGGGAATATCCATGGGAATTGCTACTAAGGGTGTTGGATACTGGTGCAAAGAATGAAACAGAACAATCTGAGTTTCTTGATATGTGGCACTTAAGCACAGATTCTTCCTTCAATGTCTCAAAAAGAGAGGTTAACAGAGGAACTAATTCTTCCTTGTTTGGTTTACTGAATCATGGGCTTCCAAATGGCCTAGTTTAGACCAACTCGAGGTGCCTGACGTACATTGGTACACTGTAGAAGAAGGCATTCAACAGCTCAGGGAAATTGGAATGTTGGAATGGATCTATCAGAATAAACCCATAGACCCCAAAAGGGAGTGCCCCAAGAACACATCTTTCACCACAACCATAAGGAACAAGTTTGTGAAGTGGGTCCCAGCATTTCTAAAGACTCCTGTGATTGCTATTTTATGTACATCAGGATTAAGAGTGGTAATTCCCTAAGTGAACTTTGACGTTTGCCTACAATGGGGATGATTGTCCCTCATAGTGGTAGAGAGCAGGTGTCAGCACTTAATGAACAGAGACAGGGTGGATGTGGTTATAGTAATGGAAAGCAACTTGTCTCATGTGGATTTGTGGCATTGGCTACACAGCCACAGTGTCTCTAGGAGTGAAATAAATGAGAAACCTACTAAATATTTATGTAATCTAGACAGGTGGAAGAATGCTAGATCAGGAGAACAGCAGAATAGAGAGGTACAACCGCTCAATCAGTTCCCAGACCTGAGCCAGTTTCCAGACCTACAACCTCTTGAATGAAGGGAAGGCTGGATACCTTTTAAGAAAGATTCTGCTACATCACTGAAGGTTCATACTGTTAGTCTTTCTCCTACCTTTCCCCAAAGGGACCTGTGGCCTTTGACAAGAGTGATTGCTCATTAGGGGAAAGGATATAATCAAACTTTTCAGGGATTACTGGACACTGACTCTCAACTGACACTAATTCCAGGAGACCCAAAATGTTTCAAAGGTCCACAAGTCAATGTGGGGGCATATATAAGTGAAGTTATTGATGGAATTTTAGCTGAGGTATGCCTCACCATGGGTCTAGTGGGCCCCTGAAACCATCCTGTCATTATTTCCCCAGTTCCTGAATACATCATTAGAATAGATATATTGGTAACTGGAAGAAACCCTATATTGGATCCCTGAAATGTGGAATGAGGGCTATTATGGTAGGAAAGGCCAAGTCACCATTAGAACTGCCATTGCCTAGGAAAATGTAAACCAAAAGCAATACTGCACCCCTGGAAGAATTGCAGACATTAGTGCCACCATTAAAGACTTGAAGGCTGCAGGGATGGTGATTCCTACCACATCCCAATTTAACTTACTAATTTGGCCTGTAAAAAAAAATCCGATGGGTCCTGGAGAAATGGCCAAATGTGAAATGGGCAAATGTGGCTAATGGCTTGGATGGATGGTCAGAGAATTGGTGACAAGAAGGTGTGGTGTAGAGGTTTGTGGATAGACATCTCTGAATGGGCTAAGGAAGTAAAGATAATCATGCCTCATGTGAGCACTCACCAAAGGGTTACCGCAGAAGAGGAGAACTTTAACAATCAAGTGGATAATTTTGGTCTAATCTAGGCCATCTGGCAACCCATGATTCAGTAAGTGGAAAAGATGACACACACTGTGGAGACTGGTCCTCCTCTTTCCTCTGCCACTCCTGTTATCACCCAATGGGCACATGAACAAGGTGGACATGGTGGCAAGGATGGAGGTTATGCATGGGCGGTGGCAAGGATGGAGGTTATGCATGGGCATAGCAACATGGACTTCCACTCACCAAGGCTGACTTGGCCACTGCCACTGCTGAGTGCCCCATCTGCCAGCAGCAGAAGCCAACATTGAGTTCAATATATGGGACCATTCCTCAGGGAGGTCAGCCAGCAATCTGGTAGAAGGTTGATTACAAAGGACCACTTCTGTCATGGTGGAGGCGGTGTTTTGTTCTTACTGAAATAGAAACCTACTCTTGATATAGATTTGCATTCCCTGCATGAAATGCTTCTGCCAAAACTACCATTCATGGACTTACAGAATGTCTTATCACTGGTATGGCATCCCACATAACATTGCTTCAGATCAAAGAAATCACTTCACAGCAAATGAAGTGCTGCAATGGATCCATGCCCATTAAATCTACTGGTAATATCATGTTCGTCATCGTCCTGAAGCAGCTGCCTGGATAGAATGATGAAATGGCCTCCTAAAGACACAATTAGTGTCAAGCTAGGAACTGGGGCAATGTTCTCCCAGAAGCTGTATATGCTCTAAGCCAATATATGGTGCTGTGTCTCCAATAGCCAGGGTTCATGGGTCCAAGAACCAAGGGGTGGAAGCTGGAGTGGCACCAATCACTATTATTCTTAGTGATCCACATGCAGCATTTTTGCTTCTTGTCCCAGAAACCCTATCTGCTTCATGCTTGGAGGGCCTAGCCCTGAAAGAAGGAACTCTTCTACCTGGAAATACAGCACTGATTTCATTAACTGGCAGCTGAGAATGTCCCCCAGCCACTTTGGGATTCTCATGCCTTTGAATCAACAGGTCAGGAAGGGTGTCATTTTACTGAGTGGTGTGATTGATCCTGATTACCAAGGATAAATTGGACTGGTGCTACATAATGGAGGTAAAGAAGAATATGTCTGAAATCCAGGAGATCCCATAGGCCATCTCTTAGTACTACCATGCCCTGTGATTAAAGTAAATGGTAAATTACAGCAACCAAATCCTGGCAGGACATCTAATGATCCAGACCGTTCAGGAATGAAGGTCTGGGTCACCCCACCAGGCAAACAACGACGGCCCACTGAGGTGCTGGCTGAGGGCAAAGGTAATACAGAATGGGTAGTGGAAGAAGGTAGTTCTACCTATCAGTTGCAACCACGTGGTCAATTGTAAAAGCAAGGTTTGTGATCGTCAGTTTATATTCTTTATATGTGCTTATTTAATATCTTTCCTTTGTTCATGTATTATGTTAGGTGTAAGTGTGCTTTCATTAATCTGGAAATTATATATAGCTAAGGAATTGTGTACAGGTGCCAAGTTACAAGGGGTGGACTGTGATAGGTAGATTTATTGTGTCAACCTGGACAATAGGGACATGTGGGATTAATAAGCTTACAGTTTGATTGGAGGGAAAAGAGATAAGGCAAGTTCTGTCCTTCTCTCTCTTGCTCTCTGGTGATCTGACCAACATGTGGCTGCTTTAGCTAGTTCCTGGCCTCAATCTGTGAGCTACACTACCTGTGGGACATCCAACACATGGATAGTTTTGAGAGAGCTTGAGGTTCCTTCAAGACCTGCTTTGCCACACTGCTGGTGTGTACATTGCTTGAGTTTGAGGCTGTCATAACCCGTTGTCCTGCATTGCTTGAGTTCAATATCCAATCCTGACCTGCTTCCCTAAGCTCCTGAGCTGCTCACTGTTAGTGACCTGCCCTGCTACTTATTGCCTGTGGCCAGACTGCTTTCTTTACTCTAGGGAAGACTCAGCTGTCTGCTTCCTTGACCTTGGACCCAGCAGCCCTCATGAGTTGAAAGACTTTTATTATATTAACTTTTCTACGGAAGTGAGTTTAACTGAGCCCTGTATACTGTTGTATGGATTGATTAGCTGTTATAATTCTTCATGCCATATATATCTATCCATATATATAAAATCATAAGTGTCCTGGTTTTGTTTCTCTAGAGAACCCTGTCTAATACAGTGCCCAATTAAAGTAGCCCCAGAACCACCATATATTTATTATCTCAAGGCTCCTCTTGCATTAAAAGAAGAGGTATTAATCTGATAGACAAGGATTTCTTTGTAACAAATGTTAAAGGACATTTTCCCTTAGCACCAGCCCCCAAGCTCAATGTTAAAAGAGCTTAATCAAATTAGAAATCTGCACAAAGAATGAGTCATGGCTTGCAGCTCACAGTTGGACTATACTTGCATAAACCCTTCATATCAACGGGACCTTAAATTCTATGCTATTAGATAAATTATTGATGTCATTCATTAACCTTATATCCTAGAAGAATGATCAACATTGTTTTTCTGTTTTGATTTATGTTTCTTGGGGAGGGGAAATTATTTTCTTGTTTGTTTGGGGGTTTTGTTGTTGTTTTGCTTTTTTATAATTGATCACCAAAGTAAACTGGAGTCGCTCACAACCCATGGACAAGCAGATGGATTCTGGGATCTCACTTAATTCTAATCACAATCCAAAGAATAGTTAGTTCTTATAACATGATCCTGCACTATACTGGTCTTCATGAAGAGATTAGTGAACTACATCAAAGTTTGGTGAAGAAAGCAGATGATGCTCAGCTACCAGTTCGAACAGTGTCTGGGGTCTTCAAGGACTATTTTCAAACAAGCAGCTATCTAAGTGAGCCATCAACTAAATTAACAAGGAAGAAGCACACCTGCCCGTGTGATCCCAATATGCCAATAATAAAATCCAAATATGATTAACAGTAAAGTATCAGAATTCAAATTGTGAACATCTAATTTCTAGAAGCCTATGGAGGACAGGGATGGGGCCAAAATCAAACTGAGTATAGGTGAGGAACTTGAACAGCTTTACTATCTGACATAGATTATGGTAAACTTAATTACGGTGGATCGAATCAGTGGATAATGTGATATTTGGTCAGTTCATCTCCCTCCTGACTGAACCTGAATTTCTTCTAGGCTTAATTATCCCTGGTTCCACAACAGAAGTTCCTTCTCGGACTTTTAAATATTGTTGATGGCCATTTATTTAATGCTCTTTATTTTTATCTTTATATCGTTTTTTCTTCTTTCTCTTTTGCTTTGTTTTTCTTTGTTATTAATTCTATTAGGCTTTCTAGTTTGTGAAGCACAGGAGAGGATGTATAGAGACAATAACTGATGCAATGGTTTACTGGAAATGGGGAGAGGGGGGTGGGTGAGAAAAATTGGGGAGCAAACAATGAATGTGGGAGGGTAGAAAGAGCACTAGAATGGATTATCATAATGCATATACAATTCTTTTATAAAACCATTTAACTATGGAAGTGTATGATATATGAATATTATATCAAGATAACCTCTGTCAATAAAGTTGATCAAAGTGATGGAAGAAGAGATTTTGCTTAGAGGACATTGAGTTTATGTTAAAGGTAGTGGAATAACTTTTAAAAGGTTATCAACAATGTTTTCTCAACATAAAGAGTATAATCAATAGCACTCAATTGGAGAAATTTTTGTTGTATATATTTATGCTACATTTAAAAAATAATTGCACAAATAACAATGAGGACAAGAAAGAAGAGAATGTTCTAAAACCGATTGTGGTAATAATTGTACAAGTCTACTTGATATGATTGAATGGTTGAAATGTACAATATGTAGAATATATGTACAATATGTCCTAATAACCCTATTTTTAAAAATAATAAAATATTATATTATGGCAGAAGAGAACACTTCCAATTGTTATGACCTCAGATTATGTATTAAAGACTGCCTAGCTGTTTATTTAACATGTGTTGTTTCCCACTTATATGGACTACATTTGCCAACCTGCTTTTCTGCTTTGCAACATATAAACAAATAGAATATATAGAGAAGTGATAAAGCAAATGGAGTATACAGAGAAGGGTATGTACCACTTTTAGATCTGCACAGAAATGCCATCACATTTTTCCCTTGTATTCCACCTGGATATCAACTCCCAGGAAAATCTTTAAAGTAATATACTACTACTACTACTACTACCACTTATTAAACTTTCCATTAGTGAGAACATTCAGTACAATTAAGTGAATGAGATTTTAGGGTTTATCATTCATAGCAGTTGGTGTTACCTTAGGTAAATACACACACTATAACTTTTGTAGTCCCACATTGAGTCTGTTGAGCCTTGTGGAAATATTTCCTCCTTTTCTGTTTCCTGCATGCCAATGTCAATTCCCAGAATTTATCATGCTGTGTCCATGCAATTTTCAAGACTAACTGGAAGTATTCACATAAACCTCCTTTCAAATTTACCTAGTTTTAATTTCACCTATACAGAACCATCATTCCAGCCTGTGGTTTTCTTCTGGGATCCTGACTTTATTTTTAATTCATTTACTCTCTACTTCCAATCTCAGATTCAGCCCCAGAGGAATCTTGGCTAAGCAACAGGCCTGGCTGCTAACTGCTAGGTTAGAAATTTCAACTTTCCCAACCGTTATTCTGTAAAAAAGACCTAGTGATCTAGTCCCATAAAGATTGCAGCCTAGAAAACCATATGGGGACAGTTCTGCTCTGTCACATGGGATAGATAAGAGTAAAAAATCAGCTAGCTAAGATCTGACAATAATAGGATCATCATTAAAAACCATTAATGTGTCACAGTTAAGGATTGACTGTTAAAGCACATCATAGAGCCTATCTATGGTTGACTCAATTGATTCTTTGTTTTTGTGGCTTCAGTTATTCACAATAATTCTTTGAACCTCTTCCTCAGTTCTCAGTAATATCTATAAGAATAAACTTAGATAATTTGTCAAATAATATGCCAAAATTCAGATATTTTCTGGTTTGTGGATTATACCCAAGCAACAGTAAGACAAATTTCAGCCCAACATAGGGGTGAACTTCTGTTAAGTCAGAATTCTCTTGATAATTGTAGGTATCTCCTTAAGAAGAAGTGATAGGCCAATTAGAGTTATTTGATTGTTTGAAATTAATACAATAGAGGGGAGTCAAGCCTCAAATAGAGAAAGAACGTTCATTTCCAACACCTATAAAAGATAAGCACTTAATTTCATGTGTATTATGTTATCACCCCATTTCTCTCTGAATATGTATAATCTAGGGATCTCTTATTTTATTCCATTGGTCTGGTCCCATGTAAACATCTGTGGTTAAACTGAAGCAGGTTAAATTGGCATCTGACAAGAGGAGATGCACGAGTAGGATGTACCTGTGTGTCTTAAATGTGTATCTGTGTATTTCAAAATAAATTTTGCATTTTATGTGAACCACCTGTAAACAATATGAAACACTATCCTTTATCCTGCAAACTAAAATGAGAGAACATTAAAAAGCAAAAAAACATTTAAAGAGATATTTAGAATTTAAATTATGAGTTGGCACTAAAACTATATCAATACCTTGAGAACCAGGCACATATGAAGTTCACTCACCCACTTATTCATTTACTGCCACTCAAGTGATTCAGACTTATAGTGATACTATTGGTCAGGGTAGAACTGCCCCTGTGGGTTCCCCAAACTGTAATTCTTTTCAGGAATATAAACGTCCATCTTTCTCCTGCAGAGTAGAGGTGGTTTCCAGCTGCTCTTGTGGTTAACAGTAAGTAAGTACATAACCCACTATGCCACCAGGGCTTCTACTTAAAAAGTAATAAATGACAGATTCTAGTAGTAGCTGAAAATGTGCTTTCTCACCTAGCTCATTCTTTTATTACCATGAACAAATCAATATCTCTACTCTAATTTTAGATTATAAGTCTTTATGGGAGTAGAAAGTCTCATCTTTCTCCCCAGAGCGACTGGTAAATTTGAACTACTGACCTTGCCTTTAGCAATCTAATGCATAACCCACTATGCCAACAACAAAGCTTATTTCACAAATTTGCTATGTATGTAAAGGAATACCAGTTGTAGCATGCATGGCATATGGTATAGATAATGATAATTTATTCAAAAGATATTGCCTCCTTTTGCTCTTTCTTGGTTTCTTTGTTTAATATCTAGTTTTGTTAGTTTTCTACAGGGAATGTACTAATTTTATCCAACTCTGTATCTCTAAAAATGTAGACTAAATGAATGCACAGATGTATCTAACAATGAGAAGGTGCTAGGTGCTTTACATGGATCATTTTGTTTAATTTTTATATTGTTTCAGTATAGAAATATTAATTTCTAAGTCTTAGTTTCCTTATCTATAAAATTATGCCAATAACCCCCAACTTGATGGGCTATTATCAGGATTAGGTAAAATTATAGCTGTCAAATGTGTAGCACAAAATTATAAGCACAGAATAGACATTAGGAAATGCTATATTCTATGTTGGCTATTCTCTGTCTCTGTAAAATCATTCTGTATTATTCTCTTCTATCTTTTGTGCCCTGTGAAGCTGACCCATACTATTGTTATTGTTAGGTGCCCTCAAAATGGTTTTGACCCATAGTGACACTATGCACAACAGAATGAAATACTTCCCAGTCCTGTGCCATCCTCACAATTGTTTTTATGCTTAAACCCATTGTTGTAGCCACCATGTCAATCGTCTATTCAAGGGCATTCCTCTCTTTGGAAGCCCTTCTACTTTACCAAGCATGGCATCTTTCTCCAGGGACTGGTCTCTCCTGACAAAATGAGTACATAAGATGAAGTCACACCATCCTTGCCTCTAAAAAATATTCTGGCCGTAGTTCTTCCAAGACAGATTTGTTTGTCATATTAGCAAGACAACTAGATTCTCTGGACTTTCGTCTTCTGTTTGAGTATATCAATGGAAGGCAATATAAGGGTCACAGAAGAGATCAAAATATCTACTCTCCCAGATGCTTCTCTCCATGAGAAGAGCAGGTTGGCAATACCTTCATTCTTTGAAAGTCAAAGATCTAGTGGGATGCTATTCTTAGAATATTTTCTCTGTTTTTTTTTTAATTTCTGTCTGTTGTGTATGTGTGTGCATGTGTATGTGTATGTGTGTGTGTGTGTGTGCATTGTCCTTTTTCATTATGATAACTATTCTCTCTGTCTCCTAAGGGTTGTAAGACAATCGACTGTTTGTAATTTCAAGGTACTTTAACATCTCTTATAAGTTTCCTTTACTCTCCCAGTAACTTTGTAAATAGTACTTTCATGAAACTCTTCTCAATTATCCAGCTTGATGGGACCATTTTTATCAGGTGTCCTCCATACTTTAAATAATAAAATCTGGAGCTCATGGAGGTGAGGTAACTGACCCAAGTTCACACACGGAAAATAAGCAGTGAAGCCAAGTATGTTAGGCAGGGTCCTCTAGAAAAATAAAACCAGGGTACATATGATTAGATAGATAGATAGATAGATAGATAGATAGATAGATAGATAGATAGATAGATAGATAGATAGATAGATAGGTTTATACAGCGAGAAGGAATATAACGGCTAATTAGTCCACATAGCAGTACAGGAGGCTCAGTTCAACTCATTTCCGTTGAATCATTGATACACTGGAAGTCCTTCAACTCACTTCGTATACTAGGTCCAAGGTCAAGGAAGCACACAGCCAGTGGAGCCCTCCCTCAGGCAAGGCAGACAGATTTTTCCCACAAGCAGTAAACTGCAGGGTGGGTCAGCAACAATCAGAAGCTCAGGAGGTTAATGAAGCAGGCCTAGATGGAACATCAAACTCAAGCAATACGAGGTGACTGGATCCACCAGCCTCAAGCTCAAGCAATGTACACATTAGCAGCATGGCAAAGCAGTTCTCGAAGGAGCCTCAAATTCTAGCAACACGATCCATGGGTTGGCTTGGCCCACAGGTAGTGTAGCTACCAGGTTAAGGCAGAGAAGTAGCTAAAAGCAGCAGCATGCTGGTCCGATCAAACTGCGACCTGACAACCCCACATGTTCCTATTGCCAGGATGGCACAATAAATCTAACTACCACACCACGATCTTACCTCCTAATGTAGGATTCATACACTTATGGAGCACAATGTCCTACTTTAGCAAATAAAAAGCCAGTACTTCTTGCTGGATAAGTGGGACTTTTAGATCTTATTATGAGTTTGACTCATTTATTTAATTCAAAACTGACTGTTGACACAGGGGGAAGCATTTGCCTGAGAATCTCAGAAACTCATAAAGGTCGAGTTTTGACAGTTATCCTGCACAAGGAGATTTAGTGAAATAGAAATAGAATGGAATTTATAATTGAGTCAACATTCAACTAGCGGAAGACAAGAATAAGAAGAAATTGGTAACCAATTTGGGACATAATCGAATTTTAATGCAGACAGGAAGTTGCAGCTCTTCATTTTCCCTCAATGAAAAGTGAAGTACATATTGGAAATATAGCATAGAATATTAAAATTTCTATAACGCAGAACTTTGTTTTTCAGTGACAAATGTTAATTTAAAAAACCACTGCTATTAAGTTGATGTCGACTTATAGCAATCCTATAGGGCAGGGTAGAATTGCCCTTGAGAGTTTCCAAAACTATAACTCTTTATGGGAGTAGAAAGCCCTCTCAAGTCAGCACAGGGTGGGAAGTATCTTCCTTCAGAGCTTTCCTGGATGTGTCATTGATGGAGGTCACCATACTAGGATAATACAGGAAGTCATATGATCAGGAAGCATGCCCTACCAATCTGCCTCCGATTGCTTTGGTTGAAGGATTCTGGACCAATCTTGTAAGCCTTTGTATCTAACAATATACATGTACCAATTATAGTCCTGTTTCTGCTTCTGTAATCCTACCTGCAATTATGATGTATTTATCAACCACCAATGTGCTTTTGTGACACTTCCTTTGTCCTCTCATGCCTCTTTTAAAGCGTTGCATATCAACAAACCCTTGGACACCATTTTAACCTCATGCTGATGGCCTCCCTCATCTGGATGATGTGTCTGTGTTCTTTTCTCACTTAAGACTTCATAAATGTTCCCCTTAACTTAAATAAGTAAATAAATAAACATACCAGCACAAAGCTCAATATGCGGTAGCTCATCTACCTCAAGGCAGTGGAGAATTGAGAGAAGGGGAATTATCAGGAAAAAGTGCAATACTTCTGCAATGAACCAGTGATCATCTCCTGAACTCTAAGTCTATCTGCAAATCCATATGACTCACACACAAGTGTAACAATGCAAAAAGTAACAACATGTCACACTTATTTTATTCCCACTACAAAAATTCATGGTGTTTGTTATTCTATGAGAAAAAAGAAAAATTAACTAATTAACTAGACAGCATGGTATATTCTAATACTTACTTTTTAATTTAATCCTTACAGCAGTGTGAGATACTACCAATAAAGAAACTCATTTTACATGTGAGTAATCTGAGACTCAGGACGGTTTTACAATTACCCAAAGTTCTCAGTTAGTAAGTGGCAGAACTGGAAACTAAACTCATCTATCTGACTCTGACTCTAAAACTGGAGCTGCTGTTAACACAATTTTCTAGATGCTAGTTGAATGATTTGAAATTTAAAAGAATGTGCATGGGGAAATATCCATTTCCATCTTAGAGTAAAGGGAAGTTTTCAAGAAGGATATGTAATTTTACTTGAGCATTAAAGAGAAGGTAGGTTGTTTAACTCCCCGGGGAGCGGTTTTCTTCTACTTCTTTATATATAAGATTTATATATTACAATTTATTTTCATTCATTCTACAAATATGTACTAAGTGCCTAAACCATATAAAATGCTGGGGATGAATCAGGAAGGCCTTAAATGATTGATACCTCTGGGACCAAACTAAAATACAAACGAACATTGGGTACTTAGCAGTATTGCTAGTTTCATCAAGTGCATTGCTCTTCAAAAGAACCAACTCTTTATTTTATTGATTTTTATCAATTGTTTCTGTTTTCAATTACATTGGCTTTTGTTTTGTTTTGATTATTTATTTTATTTTATTACTTCTGCTTACTTTGGGTTTCTTTACTCCCTTCTCTTGGAGTTCTTACAGTGGATTTAAAGATGACAGGTTTCCTCGCTTTTCTAATGAAAGTGTTTAATATTATAAATTTCATGCATAGCAATTTTACCTACATTCTACAAATTCTAGTAATGCTTTATCTTCACTTTTATGAGGCTCAGTGTATTTTTATTTGGGATGATATTTTATCTTTGGACTGTTAGAAGTGCTGCTTAGTTTAGAGATTTTCACATTGTTTCTACCTTCATTTTGTGGTGGTCAGATAATAAGCTCTATATGGTTCCAATTTTCTATTACTTGTAAAGAGGTTCAGATAAAATCAACTTGAAATCATAGGTATATATATAACGCTTCACTCCTAAACAATACAATGTATGTTCTTTCCCATTATACATGGAATATTCTTCAAAGAAACAATATGTTAACAAGCTATAATCAATTTTAAAACATCAAATTACTACAATGCACCTTCATAGATCAAAGTGCTAAATCAACTATAAAAGCTCAAGGAAAAAAAGATCAAAGACGTGGAAAGTAAAAAACAAAAAACTAATGCGTAAAAGAAGAAATTTAAGATGAAATTTAAAAAGTCCTGAAATCAAATAAGAATGACAACACAACACACCAAATACAGAAATAACACTGTTCAGAGGGAAATTTATAGCCATAAATACATACATCAAATAAGAATAAAGAAACACACTCAACAATTTAATTAAAAATTTCCAACAATTAATAAATACTAACACAAGATGCTTACAGACACCATAAGAAAGGAAATAATAAAAATTAGAGCAGAAATATATGAAACAGAAAATAGAAAATCAATAAAATAATCAACAAAACAAGAAATTGGCTTTGTTGTTGTTTTCATTATTCTGTATTTATTTGTCGAAGGGGCATTCTTCAAAATGAGCCTTTATATGTTCTCATGCTCATCACAGACTGCAGATGAGCAATCCCTTGACTACCAGGCAGCACAGCCTCTCCTACAGGGAGATGTTTTAGTCACCTAGTACTGCTCTGTACAGTTGTGCAGGTTGTGAACTGCAGAACTCCAGATGGTGTCTGTAATACGTAGGCTTACCACTGTTCAATAGCTATTTCTCTGATACTGGACATGCCCTCAGCCCTTCTGGGGTTTTTTATTTATCATTTTATTAGGGGCTCATACAACTCCTCTCACGGTCCATGCATACACCATTTGTGTCCAGCACATTCGTACATATGATGCCACCATCATTCTCAAAACACCTGCCCTCCACTTGAGCCCTTGGCATCGCCTCCTCATTTTCCCCCTCCCTTCCCCCTCTCCCCAAACCCTTGATAATTTATATAAAATATTATTTTATCATATCTAACATCATCTGACGTCTCCCTCACCCAATTCTCCGCTGCCCGTCCTCCATGGAGGAGGTTACATGTAGACTTTGGCATCAGTTCCCCCTTTCTCCCTCACCCTCCCTCACCTTCCCAGTATCGCCACTCTCACCACTGTTCCCGAGGGGCTTATCTGTCCTGGATTCCCCGTATTTCCAGTTCCTAGCTGTGCCAGTGTACATCTTCTGGTCCAGCCAATTATGTAAGGTAGAATTGGGATCATGATAGTGGGGGGTGGGTCGGGGGGAGAAGCATTCAAAAACTAGAGGAAAACTGAATGTTTTAGCGTTGCTACACTGCACTCTGACTGGTTCGTCACCTCCCCACAGCCCTTCTGCAAGGGGATATCCAATTTCCCCCAGGTGGTCCTTGAGTCCCTACTCTACAATCCCCCTCATTCACAATGCTGATTTTTTTTGTCTTTGATACCTGATCCCTTCAAAGACTTGTCATCTCACAGGCTGGTGTGCATTTTCCATGTGGGCTTTGTTGTTTTTCAGTTAGATGGCCCCTTGTTTATCTTCCAGCCTATGGGACCCCAGATTCTGTGTATTTTGACAACTGGGCACCATCAGCTTTTTTCACCGCATTTGCATATGCACCCACTTTGTCTTTAGCATTCGTGTTGGCGTAGGTTGGTGTGCTTCTTCCTTGTGGGCTTTGTTGTTTCTTAGCTAGATGGCCGCCTGATTGTCTTCAAGCCTTTAAGACTCAGGATGCTATATCATTTGATAGCCCGGCACCATCAGCTTTGCTCGCAATGCTACCTTATGCACCCACTTTGTCCTCAGCGATCAAGTTGGGACAGGCTGGTGTGTTTCTTCCATATGGGTCTTGTTGTCTCTCAGCTAGATGGCTGCTTGTTTATCTTCAGGTCTTTAAGACGGCAGGTGCTATATCTTTTGGTAGCTGGGCACTATCAGCTTTCTTCACCACATTTGCTTGCGCACCCATGGTCTTCAGCGATTTCTGGTGCTATATATTTTGGTAGCCGGGCACCATCAACTTTCGTCACCGTCACCACATTTACTTGTGCACCCATTTTCATCAGCAATCGTGCCAGGCAGGTGAGCATCTCAGACTGCCGAATTGTTGGAACAAAGTGTTCTTGTGTTGAGGGAGTATTTGAGCAGGGGTCCACTGTCCATCTGTTTCCTTAATAGTAAACCTATAAATATATGTACATAGATCTATTCCCCCCTCGCCATATGTAAATATATTTGCATCTTTATATGCCCATATTTAAATCTCTATGACTCCCCTTTGCCTCCTAGTTCTTTCCTCGGTTTCTTTGTACTTTCCTTTTGTCCCACTATCATGTTCTGCCTTCATTTTGGTTTTAGGTATTCCTCTCGGTTACATTGCCCTTGATCCAGCCCTGCCAGAACTCCCACACCCTCCTTGACACTGATTTTGGATCACTTGTTATTCCCTTGTCCCTGGGCTTATTAACACCGTCTTCACTTTCCCCCACCTCCCCTACCCCCATGTCCTCCCGGAACTGTCATCCTGTTGTTCTCTCTTCTGGCTTGTTTATTCCGCCTATCCCTTCTAGGTAGACATGCTATGTACTATCACAAGATTGAGTACCAACAGAAGCAACAACAGAAAGTAAAACAATTGCCACAACAACAGCACACACCCACACGCACACACACATAAACGTATGAAGTGTTCAGGGTCTGTTTGGTTTCCTTCACGGGTGCTTTCCAGTCAAGTCTGATGGGGTGCCATGCCTTGACACCGCCTCTATCCCTGCATGCCTCCAGAGGCTGGCTTTGGCGTGGTGAGGTCATGGCGGGCACGATTCCCACTGTGTGTCTCTAGTGTTACCCCCAGTGGTGCTATGGGTCAATGAGGAACGCTGTGTCCCATGGTGGGGCCGGCCCTGTGGTCATCTCTGTGCACTGGTTTTCTGAACAGGAACATTTTCCCCAGGACTTGGTGAGCCAGGATGTTCGTCACTCCTTTCTTCCCCCGCCCCCCATGCCCCCTCATTGGCTCCTGTGTGCTCTGACCAGACCAGTCCCTATTCCCCTCTTCTTGAGCTGTAGCATCAGTGCTATCCTCTGAAGTGAATTCTTCTTGGGGGGAGGGTGCTGCTGTACACTTAGCTGTACACTTAATAGGGCCGGCCCCTCAGACCTCTATCGGTTCCCTGCTTCATGTCAATGTGTTGCGTTCTTGTCTTGGAGTTGGGTTGAAGTCTTGTCTCTCTTTCCCGGTGGAAACACAATCAACACCCTCCCCCTGTGTGGGTTAGTGTCCTGTTCCCCCAGCTGCCCGTACCTTTTTCCATCCTCCCTTTTAATGGGCTACCATATGTATCCCATATGTATCCCTGAGTTTAGTTTGGCCCCTGGAAATTGGCTCTTTGAATTAATAAAATTGAATAAACACTAGAAAATCCAACAAAGGAAAAGATAAAAATAATACAAATAATAAATAAAAAGTATGATTTCATCCCAAAACAACAAAAATAAAACAGAATACCATGAATAATTATAATGCAACAATCTTGAAAACGTAGAAACAATGGACAGATTTCCATAAAAACACTGCCTATATGAACAGACACAGACTGAAGTAGACAATCTAACAAGCCCATACAAACTGCTTAAAAATATGCCAGCAACACATACACACACACACAAATCTGGGCCCAGATGGATTCATTGATGAATTCTACTATAAATTCAGAGAAAACGTGGTACCGATTCTACCCTAACTATTCCAGACTATAGAAAAGAGTGGAAAACTCCCAAATTCATTTTATGAAATAAGCTTAACCTTGATACCAATACCAGCCAAAGACATCATTCAAATAGAAAATTATAGATCAATAAACCTCATGAAGATAGATGCAAAATTTTTCAACAAAATCATAGCCAATATAATTCAATAATATAATAATAATAAATCATGACCGTGGAGACCACGTATGCAAAGATGGTTCAATATTAGAAAAACAATCAATGTAACCCATCACATAAATTAAACAAAGAAATAAACTGAATGATAGTACTGAATGGTGCAGAAAAGGCATTCGACAAATCCAACACCCATTCTTTCTTTAAAAAATCATTTTATTGGGGGTTTGTACAACTGTTATCGCAATCCATACGTTCATCTATTGTGTCAAGTACATTTGAACATATGTTGCCATCATCATTCTCAAAGCATTTTCTTTCGACTTCAGCTCATTTTTCCCCTCTCTCACCCTCCCTCCCTCATGAACCCTTGGCAATTTATAAAAAAAAAATTTCTATGTCTTACACTGACCGATGTCTTCCTTCACCCACTTTTCTTCTATCCATCCCCCTGGGAGAGGTTTATATGTAGATCATTGTGATCGTTTCACACTCCTCCCTCCACCCTTACCTTGCAATCCTGGTATCACTACTCTCATTATTGGTTCTGAAGGGCTTATGTGTCCCAGATTCACTGTGTTTCTAGCCCTTATCTGTGCCAGTGTACATACTTTGGTATAGCCAGTTTGTAAGGTAGAATTGGTGTCATAAAATTGGGTAGGAAGAAGCATTAAAGAACTAGAGGAATGTTGTATGTTTCTTCAGTGCTATACTGCATCCTCCCTGGCTGGTCTCTTCCATTTGACCTTTCTGTAAGGGGATGTCCAATTTTCTACAGATGGTCTTTCTGTCTCCACTCCCCCTCATTCATGTATATAGGATTTTTGGGGGGTTTGGGTCTTTGATGCCTGATACCTAATCCCAACAACACCTCATGATCACACAGGCTGGTAGGCTTCTTCCATGTGGGCTTTGTTGCTTCTCAGCTAGATGGCCCCTTGTTTATCTTCAAGCTTTCAAGACCCCAGATGCTATATCTTTTGATAGATGGGCACCATAAGTTTTCTTCACCACATATGCTTATGCACCCACTTTGTCTTCAGCGATCGTGTCAGGAAAGTGAGCATCACAGAATGCTGGGTGATTAGAACAAAGTCTTCCGGCATTGAGGGAGTACTTGTCCGTCTGCTACTTTAATGCTTAACATATAAATATGTGTACATAGATCTATTTTCCAACATGAATGAGGGCCAAACATGATAGTGGGACAAGAGGAAAGTAAAAGGAAATAGACGAAAGAACTAGGAGGTAAACGGCATTTATAGAGGTCAATGTACAGGCATGCACATATGTAAATATATTTTATATAATGATAGGGAAATATATCTATGTACTCAAATTTATAAGTTAAGTATTAAGCCAACACCCATTCTTAATAAAGACAATGAACAAAATAGGAATAACATTGAAATATCTCAACAAAATTAAGGGCATATAATGAAGCCAATGGCCATTGATTCTCTAAAAGGAGAAAAACTTGAAGCATTCCCTTTTCTAACAGGAACCAAAGATGTCCTTTATTGCACGCCTAATCAATATTGTGGCAGAATTCTTAGCCAGAAGTATAAGACAACAAAGGGAAATTAAAGGTATCCAAATTAGTGAAGAAGTAAAATTCTAGTTGCAGATTATATGATCCTATATAATTGAAAATCCTTAATATTCCGCCAAAACCAACTACTTAAGAATGTAGTTAGCCAGAGACAGAAAAGATCCATACAAAGAAAACTATAAAACCCTACAATAAGAAGACAAATTGACCTATATAAATGAAAGAATATACCATGTTACGGATAAGATGACTTAACTTCTGAAAATGCCGGTATTACCTAAAACAATTGCAAATATAATACAATCTCAACTTAATTGGTAAGAGATAGGAAAAAAAAACTAATATCTAACCTCATATGCAAAGGAAAGTGACCCAAATAAGCAAAGTACTACTAAAGAAGTGGCACAAAATAAGAAGTCTCACATTCTCTGATCTCAAAGCATACTACATAGTCGTGGTAGTCAAAACAGCAGAGTATTGGTACAAAAACTGATACATAGGCCAATGGAACAGAATTGAGAATACAGAAGTAAATTCATCTACCTATGAACAGTAATGAGCTAAGATACATTAACTAAGGAAGAGACTGTTTATCAAATGATGCTGGCAAAACTGGATAGTTCTGCACAAGAATGAAATAGGACCCGTATTTAAACCAAAAACAAAGATAAACTCAAGATGGATCAAAGATATAAATGTAAAGCTTACAACTATAACGCTCATCAATGAAAAAATAAAGACAAACATAAGGGCTCTAAAACATGGCACAAATACATTTCAAATATAACTGAAAATATTGAAATAGCAGAAAATAAACTAGATTCCTGGAAACTACTAAAAAATAGACATTTTTGTGCAAAGGATTTCACCAAAATAGTAAAAAGAGAATCCAAAGATGGGAAAATTTTGTTTTGACAGGAGAACTACTTCACAACTAATTATACCTAGGTCCCACCAGCCCAGAACTGGAACTGGCAGTGCAAAGGGAGAAGGGAGCACGTGGAAATCAGTGAGCCCTGCTGACTGATGCTGGCAGACCCAATGCACTTGCCTTCTGAGAGCCATATCTCTACTACCATATCTTCCCTTCCTCGCTGATAAGTGATCCTGGTCACTCCAGTAACCTCCAACCCCTGGACATACCCATCATGACCCCTATTGATTCCTAATGGGGAGCCCTCATCTTCTACTTCTCTCTCCAACCTAATCCCAGCACTCACCTTGGCAGCCAATACTGGCCCTTCTTAGATAGTCAGCAACTCCTGCTGTCTAGGGTAAAGAGACTCCCATCCCAAGACAGAGATCCTGCTTGCCAGAAAATCCTCCTTCTGGTCCCGTGGTCTGGGCTTCCACCCCAGAGGCATCCAACAGGTAGGAATCCACTCCAGCTTATGTGCAAATTGTCCCAACCCCTCCACCATCCATCTTTCCAGCCAGCATAACCTCCATGTGCCACACCACCCACCCCTCACCTGATCACCATGCTGCCTGGACCTGTTCATGCCCACCAAGCTTCCCAGGCCTGAACCCAAGCTCCACCTGCCCAGGCTGTATAGCAACAGCCTGCACTACACGGGCCCCTGAGGGATCCACCTCTTCCACCTGGCAGCCATCATTCCACCATGCTTGCAAAGCACAGATTCTTGCAGGATCCACCCCAAAACAGTGGTAACCAGCAGCAGCTTTCATGACCCTCTTTCCCCACCCATTATCTCTTTTTGCTTTCTCTATGCTTTTCCTCTTGAAACGTATTTTTACTATAACTATGATCTTTATTGTTGCAGTTGTTAGATGGTTCCAAACCGTAGCAACAAAATGAAACACTGCATGGTCCTGCATGATTCTCACAACTGTTATGTCTGAGCCCATTGATGCAACCACTGTGTCAATGCAGCTTATACAAAGCTTTGAAAGACATATGCTTTGAAGCATTTTCAAATACTGAAAGCCTAAACAAAGGAAGAGAACATTGCTGGAAATATGGCTGGATGATGGACCCCTCAGTTCCTAGGGCACTCAACCTGTGACTGAAGAGATGATTTCTTGAAGGGGAATGGACCATGGTAAGCAAGACGGGTAAAGCCTCTCAGTGTGCAGCCTTCAGGATATTCATTTATTGATGGGGCACGACCCAAGGTAAAAAGAAACAGCTGAAAATATAAGGATTGGAACTTGCAATGTGTTAAGGAATGAACGTAGGAAAATTGGAAGTGGTCACAAATAAAATGGTATTCAAGAAGATCAATACCCTAGCCACTAGTGAGCTGAAACAAACTGGTATTGCACATTTAAAATTTTTAAAATCGTATTACTTACTATGCTGCACTCCCCTTCATTCACAATGCTATGATTTTTTATTTTGTCTTTGATACCTGATCCCTTCAATGCCTTGTCATCTCACAGGCAGTGTATAAAAGTTCCAATCTCTTCTCAGCCTATCCAGCATTTTTTCTGTCTTATTTTGTTCTTTCAAATTGGGTTATCATTGTGGGTGTAAGGTGATAGTTCATCATCGTCTTGATTTGCATTTCCTGGGTGGCTAGTTAATATGAGCACTTTCTCTTGTGTACATTATCCATTAGTGTGCCATATTTTGTGAACTATCTGTTCTGTTATCCATTGAAGTGTCATATTTTGTGAAGTATCAGTTTGTGTCTTTTGCCCAACTTTTAATTGGATGGTTTGTTTGTTTATTTTTTCTTGTAGAGGGGTTACAGAGATCTATAGATTTTTTTTTTTTGCTAAAGATTTTACCTAATCTGTGGGCTCTTGTTTTAATCTTTGGATGAGCTATTTTGATATTCACATGTGTTTTATGTTTAATAGATACCAGTCATCTATTTTGTATTCCAGTATGTACTTCCTTTATTGTATCTGGTGTCTCTATATGCTCTGAAATAGGGTTTAAGACTGTCCCAATTTTTAATTAGATGTCCTGATAGTTCTGGGGTTTACATTTAGGTCTCCAAACCATCTTGAGTTCCTTTTTGAGCATGGGGTGAGGTATCATTCCTGTTTCATTCTTTTGCAAATAGAGATCCAATATTTCCAGCACCATTTGTTGAAAAGGGTGTCCCCTTCCCATTTAATGTTTTTTGGTTCTTTTTTGAAGATCGGTTGCCTGTAGGTGGATGCTTTTCTATACTGTTCCATTTGTCTATGTATCTACCATTATACCAGTAACAAGCTGTTTTTATTACTCTGTATAATAGATTTTGAGGTTGGATAATGCAATACCTCCTACTTTGTTCTTTTTGAGAAGTTCTTTGCTAAAATGGGTCTCTTCCCTCTCCATATGAATGAAGTTGGTAATTAGATTTTTTTCATTTCTTCAAAAAAATAATATTGGGATTTGGCTCGGAACTGTCTTTTCTTTGTAGATTTCTTTAGGAAGTATTGATAATTTCACAACATAAAACCTCCTATCGGTGAACCAGGGATAATCTACCATTTGTGTGGGTCTCTTTTTGTTTCTAGAAATAGTGTTCTTTAGTTTTATGGGACTTTTTGTACAGTTCTTTTGCTTCTTTGCTTAGATGTGTTGTTATTGTTGCTTGGTGCCATAAAGGCAAGTCTTAATCATAGTGATCATATGCAAAACAGAAGGAGAATTTGCCCTGTCCTCTGCCATTTTCACATTTGTTCCTATGTCTGAGCCCATTGTTGAATCAACAGTATAAATTCATCTCCTTCAGAGCCTTCCTGTACTTAATGGGCCCTCTATTTTGCCTACTACTATGCACTTCTCCCGGGATTGGTCTCTCCTGACAATATGTCCAAAGTATGCAAGAAGAAGTCTTGCTAACCTTGCCTATACAAAGAACTCTGGCCATATTTCTTCTGAGACAGAGATTGTTGTCCTTTTAGCAATCCATGGACTTTGGGTATTCTTTGATAACACCAGAATTCAAATGCATTAATTCTTCTTCAACCTTCTTTATTCCATGTCCAACTTTCACATGTACATGATGCAACTTAAAATACCGTAGCTTGCATCAAGTGCACCTTAGTCGTCAAAGTAGCATCGTTGCTCTAAAGAGGTCTTGGGCATAAGATTTATCCAATATCGATTTCTTGACTGCTGCTTCCATGAGCATTGATTGTGGTTAAAAGCAGGACAAAATCTTTAACAATTTCAGTTTTTCTCCATTTATGATTATGTTACCCACTGGTCCAGTTTTGATCATTTTGGTCTTGTTTATATTGAGTTGTAAGCCGCACTGAGGGCTACAATTCTTTACCTTTATCACCAAGTGTTTCAAGCCCTCCTCACTTTCAGCAATCAAGATTGTGTCATCTGCACATGGCAGGTTGTTTATAAAACTTCCTCCAATTCTGATACCACATCCTTTTTCATATATTGCCTCAATTTTTCCCTCACTATCTTTTGTACTTGGTGAACAAATTTGAAGAGTAGTTGTATTAATTGGATTTCCTTGAAAATGGATAGGTATAATCCTATCACAGATAGCATTATACTTCATGATTGATTTTGCAATATCCATTCTGAAAATGAATGCCATGCCATAGTAAATCATATGATTTTCTGATTCATAATGGCCAATGCCAGTCCATGTCACCTCACTAATTCCTAGGGAAAATATCCTTATATACTTGATAACTTCCTATATTCCTAGATTCATACTTCACATGTTCCAATCATTAGCAGATTTTTTCAGCTGTTTCTCTTTACCTTCAGTAATGCCCCATAAGCAAATGAAGATCCCAAAGGATCCATTCTCACAGGTTTAACCTTTCTTCACCATGGTCAACTCCACTGTGAGAAATCAAGGTCACATTTCGAGTGTTCTCTGATCCAAAGTGTCCATCTTCTAGCTCTGTCTCCAACAATGTTCTGCTTCCATTCATTAGGCCTTCAGTATCTGACAATGCTTTGAAGCTATGCGTAAGATTTTCAGTGGCTCATTCCAAAGTGGAGAGCTAGTCCTTTGTTGTCTGTTTTTAGTCTAGAATCTCAGATGAAACCCATTCACTTTGGGTGACCTGGCTGGTTTGGGAAATACCAGTTACATAGCTTCCAACAGCACCGCAAAACACAAGCCACCAAAGTACAACAAACTGTCAAACACATGGTAGTTGTTTAGCTTTATGCCTAGGTACTTCATATTTTGTGTGGTTATTATAAATGGTATTATTTTCTTGATGGGTTTTTTGGAGTTGTCGTCGCTGACAGATAGGAATCTGGTTCATTTATGCTTGGTAATCTTGTATCCTGCTACTTTAACAAATCCCTCAATTGTTCCTAACAGTCTTTCGGTGGAGTGTTGTGGTTCTTTTTATACAAATTATATCCCCTGAAAATAGTGAGAACTTCTGTTCTTTGCACAATTATATTCACTTGATTTTATTTTGTTGTGTAATCTTTATGGCTAAGATTTCCAGCACCGTGTTTTATATGAGTGCTGATAAGGGGAACCGTTGTCTAGTTCCTATTTTCAGGGGGAAATTAACACTAATTTTCTCAAAGTGCAATGCTATAGAACTATAAATCAACCATAGAATAAACTAGGGCAAAAAAGTCAAGCACATAGAACCTGAAAACACAGAACTTGAAAACAATTGAGTTTTAGGTCAAATATATGACATTTTAAAATTCTTTGAAGCAAATGAGAATGAAAACATGATATACCAAAACTTTTGGGAAACAGCAACAAGAGTATTCAGAGAAAATTTATGGAAACAGTGTACACCTAAAAAAGAAGAGAAAATAAAAATTAACATTTTAACAATGCATTTTTAACAATATGAATAAGAATAACAAAATAAAGCCTCAAGCAATAAGAGAAAATAAACCACAAAGATTTAAGGGGGGCAGGGGAAGCAGGATGGTGACCTAGTAGCACATGCAGGAGGTACACTGCAGAGGCCAGCATAGCGAGGCAAAGGAGAGGGATAGCCTACACTTCTAGACCACAAGATTCTCAGCATAAGGAAAAGTAGACACAAATTTATTAAAATAAAAGAGCAGCAACATTAGCCAATAAAATTCCCTTTGTCATTGTCCCTTGGCACAAGCTGGTGGAGCACAGAACCCTAGCTCTCCCAACTGATTTTCCCTGGTCAGGAGTTATCTAGCGTGGCTGACTGGCGGAGCTGCAGGGACATAACTCTACGTGACCAGCCAGGGACAGATATAAGCACAAATAGGCTTGGTTCTCAGCCCAAGCCAACAGAACTTCAATCTGACACCTTCCCAGGCCTACATCCCAATAGCAGGGATAGCACAACATAACAAGTCTTGCAGGGATAACTCTACAGTGCAGATTGTAGCAAGCATAAATAATGAATAGGCTGACTCTCCACACAGGCAGAGGAACTTACAGCCCCACAGGGCAAAACTAATCCCCCTTCCCTGAAATACAGCTCTGCACAGCCACACATTTAGGCATGACCAATTGCAGGCTTTGAAAAAAACTTAGTTGATTAGCAGATAACACACACACCTTGTCCATTAGAAAGGTATTAGCATAGCAATACAAGTTGAAACTATAACAGCAGTTTTGCAAAGCACAAGCAGGGAGTTTGGATGGGAGACAAAGAATAAAAGCATCAGGAGCCAGAAATTTCTTGCTGCTGACATACTGGATAGACCTAGGTACTCACCAGCTGGTCCATGACTCCAGACCCTGGTCAGTACTCTAAGCCGCTCAGATAAGCAACCTTTTCTCTTGAGTAGGCCATTGCTTCATTCCTCCCTCCTAGACTACCTAGGCAGGTGCCAAGTGTAGCCCCACTCCCCAACGCCCTCCCCCTTGGTTACCTCAATCATCTGAAAGAGCAACACCGGTTCCTTCTTATATGAACCTCTAGAGGTTTGTTCCTTGAAGATAATTACATTAAATCATAAGAATACAGGATTCTTAGCCATACCAGACACCAAAATAATTCCCCTACCTTCAATCTCCACAGTACCCTGATATCCTAAAAGACTGAAAGCTAGTAAAAAATAGACTACCAGACACTGTCCCAATGTCTTAATTTTAAGACATTCCAAACAGTTTTAATTTCCCCCAAGACAAGATCCAGACCCAGCTGTTCGTTTATTGGTTTGTGTACTTTCATACCTATAACTTCCGTCTCTTTTAAACAACGTTGTGCACTATTCCTATAATTCATCCTTTACCAGGACTTTCCCATCTGTTGGTACATGTAAGGTCATGGGAAAAAATATGTTTTGCTATCTATTTATTTTTAATTCCTTCACCTCATCATTAGTCCACAGGTTATCACATAGACAAAGCTCCTGGGCAAAGCTGAGAACCCAAACAAAAATGCTTAACAGCTCTTCTGCTTCTTAATCAAGTATTATTTTTTTTTAGTTTTTAATTTTGATTTTAATTTTCTCTTGCCCCTTCTTTAATTTTAATATTTAAGCTTTCATTTCACAGACATCTTTACATATTATGTTTACGTTTCTTTCCTTCTCATTTATCCTTCTCTTTCCTTCTCATGCTCATAAAACCAAAGGTTGACACTACCCTATTTTTTTTCTCCCTCAAATATTATTACCCCTTTCTCTATCATTGCAAAACAAGGGATTTGGGAAGGGCGGTGGGGGAAGGGCTCTAAATTCCTTGCTTTTAACCTAACCTTACCATTAACACTACTTGATCTGACCATTTTTTCTTACTTTTTTCTGTATTTATCCCTCCTCTAAAATGTCCTCTTCCAATTTGTGATTTCCTCCCTCAAACTTAATCTAAACCTCTCCCCCAGTTACTTAAAATAAACTGTCTACCAATCCCCTACTTTACCAGCTAGCAAAGATAACTACTCCCACATAACCCCACCTCCTTAATTCCCCTACTGTCTACACCAAGATGTCAAGGAAACAACAGAAGAAAATCAGACACAAATTACTTAACACTGATAAATACTAAATGAAATGACTGAAATTTAAAAAGCTATGGAATAACCAGGAAAAATATTTAAAAGAATGATTGCACTCATACAACAGATAAAGAAAGAATCTGAGAGGAAAGGTGAAAAAATGGAAAAGCTAGAAATATCACTAAATACTTTAGAAGAAAAGCTCCAAACAGAAACATAAAAGTCAAATATTTTAATAGCAAAATTACACAATATTATACGTGAAGAGAGAAATACAATTGAAGAGTTGGAAACCAAAATTAGTGAGCTTGAAGAAAAATTTATAGACCCCAATCTGAAAGAAGAATCAGTGACAAAATAATGCAAAAGAAATTGAGTAAACCTTGAGAACAACGTGGGCTACAATCTATAGAAATAATATATGTCTTACAGAGATTCCAAAAGATGAAGAAACAAACAAAAAATAGCATAGAGGATAGTTGAGAACTCCTACAAGAAAGCTTTCTTCAATGTCTAAGGATGAAAATAAAATTATTCAGAAAACTGAGAGAACCTCAATCAGGAGAAACCCCCTCCCACAAAGGAAAGCATCCTGGAATATTGTAATCAAGAGGATTAACATCAATACAAAAACTGAAATCCACATACAATACAATTCCTCACAAACACCAATACACACAGATAAACATTGAAAGCAACGAAGTAATACAGTAAGAACAAACAAGCTGAATACAACAAACATATACACTCATACAGCCGTCATAAATATAAAGCAAAATGACAGCAACATAAAACACATATCAATGACATTACTGAATGTTAGTGAACTCAATGCTCCAATAAAGAGAAAGAGAGTGACAGCATGGATAAGAAAACAAATTCCATCAATATGCTGCCTGAAAGAAGCACACATCAGAAATACAGATATGAACAGGCTATAAATCAGAGGCTGGACAAAAGCGTACCAAGAAAATAGTGATGAAAAAGCAGGGGTAGCAATATTAATCTCTGAGAAACTAGACTTCAAGGAAAACGACATAATGCAAGACAAGAAGGGACCCTACATAAAGATCAAAGCAACAATAGCCCAAGGAGACATAACTACAGTAAACATATGTGCATACTATGAAAGACTCTCAAAATACATCAATCAACTTCTCACACAATTGAATAAGCATATAGACACCTCGACAACAATAATAGATGTCAATAGGTCACTCTTGAGAAAAGACAGTCAAGAAAAAAACTGAATAAATACGAAAAATGCTCAACAGCACAATCAACAAAATTGGCCTCATAGACATATACCAAATGTTCCATCGATCAAAAACACAGTATATGTTTATCTCCAACACATATGAAGCATCCTCAAGAATAAACTACACATTAGATCACAAAGCATGCCTTGACAAATTAAAAAAACTTGAAGTCCTATAACCTATCTTCTCAGATCATAACACTATAAAATTAGAAGTCAACAATGAAACGAACAGAAACATAAAGACTAACAAGTGGAGATTAAACAACATAATATTTAAAAATGATTGTGTAGCAGATATATAAGGGGGGAATAAAAATAATTCCCTGAAACAAACAAGAATGACAACACAACATATAAAAACGTTTGGAGCACAGCAAAAAGTAATCAGAGAGAGACCAATGTAAAAAAATTAACACACACATGAAAAAAGAGGAGAAATAAAAAATCAGCACCTTAACACAACAGCTTCCAGCATTGGAATAAGGACAACAAAATAAAACTTTCAATAAAAGAAGAAAAGAGGTCTTAAGGATTGAAGCAGAAACAAATGATGCAGAAAAAAATGGGAAAAACAACAAAACAAAAGCTGGTCCTTTGAAAGGATTAACGAATAGACAGACCACTGGAAAACTTAACAAAGGATAAAAGTTTTAAAAAGATGCTAATACCAAGAATAATAAATTAAAAGAATGGCATTGCATAGAGCCAAATACAATAAAAATAATAATACACTACTATGAAAAACTGTGTTCAGATGAATTAGACAATCTAGAAGAAATGGACAGATACCTAGAAATACATCACCCACTCAAATGAGTGTAGACAGATATTGAAAAACTCAACAGACCCACAACAAAAGAAGAAACAGCAGAACATTAAGAAACTACACATCAAGAAAAGCCCAAGCCCAGTTGGTTTCAGAAGGGCATTCTGCCAAGTATTCAGGGAATATCTGACACCAACACTATGGAAATTACTCTAGAACAAAGCAAAAGACAACAAACTCCCAAAACCATTCTATGAAGCCTGATTCTCAAACCAAGCACCCCCCCCACAAAGACATAAAGTTATAGACCAATATCCCTCATGAACGTAGACACTAAGATCCTCTACAAGATTATGGCCACTGGAATTCAACATCATATCAAAAAACAATTCAGCATGACCAAGTGATGTTCATTCCAGGGATTCAGCAACGTTCAATTTTCAAAAAAACAATCAATGTAATCCAGCACATAAGCAAAGCAGAGAATAAAAATCACATGATCACATCAATAGGTGCAGAAAAGAAACTTGACAATATCCAACACCCATTTTTGGTCAAAACACTCAACAAAGTAGGAAGAGAAGTGAAATTCTTCAACATAATAAAAGCTATATATGAAAAACCAACAACCAATATCAAGCTCAACAAGGAAAGCTGGAAATATTTCCAGTGAAAAGAGGGACCAGACAAGGGTGCCCTCCATCACGACTGTTATTCAACATGGCGCTGGAAATCTTAGCTAGAGCCATCAGACATTTTTTTTTAAAGAAGAAAGAAATCAAGGAAATACAAATGGACAAATAAGAGTGAAAATCTTGCAATTCACAGATGATATGACCTTACATACAGAAAACCCAAAAGCCTCAACGGAAAACCTACTGGAAACAATCGAGGGATTCAGCAAGGTAGCAGGATACAAATTTATTAATCAGAAATCAATCTGATTTCTGTATATCACTGAAGAGAACTAAATAATAGATAATTGAAAACAATATCATTTACCATAACCCAACAAAAGAGGTAATACTTAAGAATAAACCTAACTAGAGAAAGAAACAAAAAAAACCCCCAAAGATAACAATTACAAAACTTGAATATGGTGAGGAGAAAAGCATCAGAGCAAAAGTTATAAACACCCAATTTGTGGAGGTCTTTTCTTTCTTATGCATTATTAGTATTTTTGTCTGAAAACAATTGCGTTATTACCCTTACCATCTTAGTGCTATTTTGTGTTTTATTGTTTTCTGTTTGGTGTCCCAGCTGAGAAGGACAGGAGGAGTGGATGCATAATGATAATAACAGAAACAAGGAGATATAGGGAATACTGGGGGTCTGGGATGGAAAGGTGATTTCGGGAGTAACTAATGAAGATGGTAGGTGATTGCATAGGTCAATTTAAGGGTGATTTAACCATGGGGCAGAGGAATGATCCAAAATTGATATGGGGGTGATTGTACAATTACCCTTGATATGATGGAATGATTGAATTACATGATATGTAAATCACTTGTCAATAAAGCTGTTGGAAGGGGGGGAAGACCTATATAGAGAAAATGACAGAACATTACTACAAGGAACTAAAAAGACATACATAAATGGGAAAACATCCCATGCTCACGGATAGGCAGACTTAATATTGTGAAAATGTCAATACTGCCTGAAACAATCTAAAGTTACCATGCAATCCAGATCCAAATCCAAATCCCAAATATAATCTTTTTAAAATGTGAGAACTAATTACCAATTTCTTATTGGTAGACAAAAGACCCATGATAAGCAAAGAACTTCTTTTGAAAAAAAGAACCAAGTGGAAAGCCTCTTACTACCTTACCTAAAAACCTTCTACATAGCCACAGTAGTCAAAACACTCTGGTACTGGTACAAAGACAAAAATATAGGCCAAGGGATCAGTACAGAAAACCCAGGTATAAATGCATTAACCTACAGGCAGCTAATGTTCAACAAAGAACCTAGAAATATCTAATAGGACAAAATCACCCTCTTCAAAAAATGGTGTTGGATTAACTGGATTTCCATATGTTGAAGAATAAAAAAGCCTCCTATCATTCCTCGTGCAAAAAAACTCAAGCTAGTTTAAAGGCCTAAATGTAAACCCCAAAGCTATCAGGGTCATCAATGAGAAAGCCAGAGCAAAATTAAGACCTCTACTGCAGGGCATGCATGGACTCCTAAGTATAATGAAGAAAGGGTACAGCAGAAAACAAGATAGATGACTCAGACATGCTGAAGTAACATCATTTATGCACATCAAAAGAGCTCATTCTCAGTGTAAAATGAGACCTACAGATTGGTAAAAAAAAATGAAATGGTGCCAATGACACATCAGAAAAGAGTCTGCTTATAAAAATATACAGAGCTGACTCATGTTGTACTTGTCCTTTTGTGCCTGACTTACTTCGCTTAGCATGATTTCCTCCAGTTCTTCCCATGCCGCTATGTGCCTCATACGTTCATCACTGCTTTTTAGTGATGCGTAGTATTCCATTGTATGTATATACCACCGTTTTTTAATCCAATCGTCAGTTGATGGAAATTTGGGTTGCTTCCAACTCCTTGCAATTGTGAACTGTGCCGCAATGAACATTGGAGCACAGATGTCTGGTCTTGGTTTGTTTCTTGCCTCTTCTGGGTATATGCCCAGTAGGGGGATTGCTGGGTCATATGGTAACTCTATTTCCATCTGTTTTAGGTATCGCCAGATTGATTTCCATAGTGGCTGTACGTACTTACAGTCCCACCAGCAGTGGATGAGAGTTCCTGTCTCCCCACAGCCCCTCCAACACTTGTTGCTTTCTGATTTTTTGAATTGGGCTACCTTTGAGGGTGTCAGGTGGTACCTCATTGTTGTTTTAATTTGCATTTCTCTTATGGCTAAAGATCGGGAACATTTTCTCATATGTTTGTTGGCCATTCGGATTTCTGCCCCTGTGAAACTTCTGTTCAAGTCCTTTGCCCACCTTTCAAGTGGGCTATTGGTTTTTTTCTTTTTGGAACCTAGCAGAGTACTGTAGATTTTAGTAATAAGGCCTTTGTCTGATGTGTCATTGCTAACGATGTTTTCCCAGTCTGTGGACTCTCTTATTACTCTCTTGGTGAATTCTTTAGATGTACACAAGTGTTTTATCTTCAGTATATCCCATTTGTCGATTTGTGCCTCTTCTGTGTTTGTGTCCTTCCCTATTTCTGATAGCCTGTGTATTCCCTGCGCCAAAGTTCTCAAGTTGATCCCAATTCCCTCATTGATGGCCCTAATAGTTTGGGGTTTAACTTCAAGGTCTGTGATCCACCTTGAGTTTATTCTTGTGCATGGAGTGAGATAAGGGTCTTGCTTCATTTTTCTGCATGTTGATATCCATTTTTTCCAGCACCACTTGTTAAAGAGGGCATCTGCTTCCCATTTGATCTTTTTGGGGCCCTTGTCAAAGATCAGCTGTGTATATGCTGATGCTTTTATTTCTGGGTTTTCAGTTCTTTTCCATTGGTCTGAGTATCTCTCATTGTACCAATACCATGCAGTTTTGAGAACTGTGGCTGTATAGTATGCGCCAAAGTCAGGTAAAGCAAGCCCTCCCACGGTGTCCTTCTTCTTGAGGAGTTCTCTGCTAAATCTGGGTTTCTTCCCTCTCCATATGAAGTTGGTAATCAGTTTTTCCATTTCTTTGAAGAAAGATGATGGTAATTGTATTGGGATAGCATTAAACTTATATAGTGCCTTTGGCAGAACTGACATCTTAACTATATTAAGTCTCCCAATCCAAGAGCATGGAATATTCTTCCATTTGTTGAGGTCGCTCTTGGTTTCTTGTAATAGTGTTCTATAGTTTTCCCTATATAGATCTTTTGTTTTTTTTCAGTCAAGTGTATCCCTAGATATTTCAATTTGTGTTTGGCTATTGTGAAGGGTACCACCTTTTTGATCTCTTCTTCTGTGGTCTTATCTGATGTGTATAACAGTCCGATGGACTTCTGTTTGAGTCCGCTGAGGTAAGAATTAAAAAAATTTTTTTTAAAAGCAAAAGTGGCATAGGGAAAAAAGCTACTGTATACAAACATTTTAGGGGTGAAGACGGGGTAGTATGGAAGAGACCAGACCAAAACCAGGGATGTACATTGTAGACAATGGTGGAGGAGGTGGGGAAAGGAAAACAAAAGGATGAATACAAGGAAGAAAAGGGTAGTGGGGTCATGGGGCATTAATCCACCCAAGGGGAGGGTATTGTTTATATCTCCACAGGGAAAGTGGGACCAGACTTCAACCCAGTGTCGCAAGGTGTGAATGCAATATCCCGGCGTGGAGGAGGGAACCGGTGGAGAGGTCTGGGAGGCTGGCCCCAGCACCATAAATTAAGTGGATTCCTGCCCCTCCCCCGAAAAGAATTTGTTCCAAAGGACGACATTGACTCTGCAGCTATGGGAGATGGACATATTTGATCAGAGCACACGGGAGCAAATGAAGGGGCAGGAGGAGAGAGTGGAGCACAGCCTGGCCCACCAGGCCGTGATGATGATGTTCCTGAGTAGAGCAGCCAGTCCACAGAGAGAACAACATGGCTGGGCCTACTATGAGACATGATGCCCCTCAGTGACTAAGGGCAATACAGGGGACAGCACCGGAGACACAGTGTGGGAATTGCACCTGACCTGATCCCACCACACCGAGGCAAATCACTGGGGGAGTGCAGGGGAACAGCAAGGGAATGGAGTGGCAAGGTCCCCAGGGAATGCTGAAAGTGGACTTTGGGGCCAGGGCGTGGTGCCCCAACAGAAGGGACTGGAAAACGCTCCTAAGGGCCAGCAAACGATCCCTGAACTAACTACAAGCTTTTCTCTTGTGATCTGTTTTGTTCTGTTCTTTTTCAGTGGTTATAAAATATATATATATATACAGAGCTCTATAACAACTTAATAAGAAAATATCCAAATTAAATTTGGGGAAAAGACATGAACAGACAGTTCACCAATAAAGAACGACAAATGGCTTAGAAATACATGTAAAATACTCATGATCTCTAGCCACCAGGCAAATTAAAACCACAGCGAGATATCACTTTATATCCATAAATGCTAGCCCAATTAAAAAAAGAGAGAGAAGACAAATGCTAGAAAAGATGTGGAAAAAATGGAACTTATGTACCCTGTTTGTAGACTTACAAATACATTCAACCACGGTGGAAAACTATTTCCAATACTTAAAGCTACTAGGAATTGACATCTCATACAATCCAGCAATACCACTTCTAGGCATATGCCCCACAGAAATGAGATACAACATGAATGGATGTATGCTCTCTCATGTTTATAGCAGTGTGGTTCACAACGGCAACAAACTGGAAACATTCTAAATGCCCAATAGTGGAAGAATAGGTAAAGAAACTATGGTAAAAGTAGAGAGGTCAGAGAGGCTGGTCCAAATCCCAACTACCTGGACAGCCACCCTTCCCCCCTCAAGAATTTACTTCAGAGGACAGCACTGACGCTACAGCTCAGGGAGAGGGACATGTCTGATCATAGCACATGAGAGCAAATAAGGGGGGGACTGGGAGAGAGTGGGGCACATCCTGGTCCACCAAGCCTTGAGGAAAATATACATGCTCAGAGCAGCTAAAACACAGAAAGGACCATATGGCCGGCCCCACTATGAGACACAGCATCCCTCACTGACCCAGAGTCCTATGGGGCATAACACTGGAGACACAATGTAGGAATTGTGCCCTATCTGACCCCAACACACTGAGGCAAAACACTAAGGGTGTGCAACAGAACATCAAGGGGAGCAGAGCAAGGAAGTCCTGAGGGAATACCAAAAATAGATTTTTCAGGCCAAGGTGTGGCACCCCATCAGACTATACTGGAAAATACTCCTAAAAGTCAACAAACAGACCTTGAAATATTTACAGGATTTTCTTTTTTTGTCATTGGTTTTTGTTGTTGTTCTGTTTTCTTTTGTTGCTTTGTTTTGCTTTGTCTCTTTTTGTGTGCATATTATTATCTCTGTAGGTCTATCTAGATAAGATAGGCGGAATTAAAAAGAAATCTGTAGGAGAAAACAACAGGACTGATGGTTCCAGGGGGACATGGGAGGGGGGAAGTGGGGGGGGGGAGGAAGTGGGTGTTAACAAACCCAGGGATAAGGGAACAACAAAATCGGTGTCCAGGAGGTTTGGTAGTGCTTGATCAAGGGCAATGTAACCGAGAGGAATTCCTGAAACCTAAATGAAGGCTGAGCATGTTAGTGGGACAAGTGGAAAGTAAAAGGAAACAGAGCAAAGAAGTAGGAGGCAAAGGGCATTTATAGAGGTCTAAATATAGGCATGTACATATGTAAATATATTTATATTGATGAGGGGGAAATAGATCTATGTGCATACATTTATAGGTTTAGTATTAAGGTAGCAGATAGATATTGGGCCCCTACTCAAGTAATCCCTCAAGGCAAGAACACTTTGTTCTATTGAACTTGCATTCCATGATGTTCACCTTCCCTAATCTATCACTGAGGACATAGCGGGTGCATAAGCAAATGTGTTGAAGAAAGCTGATGGTGCCCATCTAGCGAAAGATATAGCGTCTGGGGTCTTAAAGGCTTGAAGATAAATAAGCGACCATCCAGCTGAGAAGCAACAAAGCCCACATGGTAGAAGCACACCAGCCTGTGTGATCACGAGGTATCGAAGGGATCAGCAATCAGGCATCGAAGAATAAAATCATATCATGGTGAATGAGGGGGCGTGGGGACCCAAAATTCATCTGTAGGCAACTGGACATCCCGGTACAGAAGGATTGTGGGGAGGAGATGAACCAGTCATTGCAGTGCAGCAATGATGAAGCATATAACTCTCCACCCCACTATCATGATCCCAAATTCCACCTTACAAATCAGGCTAGACCAGAGGATGTACACTGGTACACCACAGGATGTACACTGGTACAGATAGGAACTGGAAACAGGGAATCCAGGACAGATGAACCCCTCAGGACCAGTGGTGAGAGTGGTGATACCGGAAAAGTAGAGGGAAGATGGGGTAGAAAGCGGGAACCGATTACAAAGATGTACAAATAGCCCCCTCATTGGGGGACGGACAACAGAAAAGTGGGTGAAGGGAGACATCTGACTGTAAGACATGAAAAAATAATAATTTCGAAACCATCCAGGGATCGTGAGGGAATGGGGGCGGGGAGGGAGGGGAAAATGAGGAGGTGATACCAAGGGCTCAAGTAGAAAGAGAATGTTTTCAGAATGATGATGGCAACAAATATACAAATGTGTTTGACACAATGGATGTATGAAAGGACTGTGATAAGAGTTGTAAGAGCCCACAATAAAATGATTTTTTTAAAGTAGAAACTATGGTAAAAACACACAAAAGAATACTTAGCGTTTCTAAAAAAAATTATGAAAGCATGATACACCGAATGACATGGAACGACCTGGAAACCATTATGCTGAGTGAAATTAGTCAATCACAGAAGGACAAATATTGTATGAATACACTTCTACAAGGAGAAACACCTATTCCCAAACAAAGGGGTAGAATGTCTGCTTAATGGCCATGAATCATACATCACCAAGCATATGTACACTTCATAAGAACCTCCTTAAAAAAGGAGACTTCACATGGGCTGGGACCATGCCTTAAAGAAGGGGAACAAGGGAGTAGGCCATCAACCTGATGCCATACAACATTAAGATAAGGCTGTGACAAATGAAGTGGCCCTCCACAGTAATGAGCAGAGAAGCTTACTGGAAAACAAGTTAAGAGCAGGGGAGGGGAGCATCCATATTTCAGAGGCACTGATATTTCTGTTGATGAATATGGTGGGTAAATGGGAAAAAGCAACTTCATATTGGAAAGGGATTCTAAACAGTAATTGTAGGGAACCTCAGGTAGAATAAACCCAGTTCTATGTTCCTGGGTAAATCCTTCAAATATGTTTATACCCAACCTTTGGTGAACCACCTCATAGAGCAGGGGTGCTCACACTTTTTCAGTATGCAAGCTACTTGTAAAATGATCAAGTCAAAAATACTTTCCTGGCAGGGGAGATACCATGATCATTAAGGTGGTTTTCCCAGGCCTAGTCTCACCCATTGCACTCCAGGTGTGCTGACCCCTGCGATTTCCCCAAATGTGGGAAACTCGACTGCATAATTTGTGGTAGTGGGGCACTGTATTCGCCCTATCCCCTAGAAAAAAAGATCAAGTCAAATTGATCTACCAACTACAAAAATGCAAAACATATATTTTTATTTACTTATTATATTTTTTCATGAATGCATTGAGAATTCTTTTATGTACAATGTATGTTTATGTACCTTGCATAACTGCATGAGTCCATATTGCACAACACAATTAACTATGTATATTTTTTGTCATTACCTGAGTTTACTCTGATGACTTGCACTGAATGGAATGAACCAGCCTCAAACCTCAAGCACACTTCTAAATGATCATCAGTCATGGTGGAACGGTGCTTGGACTTAATGATCTTTATGTGGAAAAAGGCTGACTCATATAAATAAGTAGAGCCAAATAATGCAGTCAAGGAGGTAGCACATTTTCTCATGTTTGGGTACTTTCCCTCTGCAAGTAAGCTCCAGAACTCTTCAGGCGCTCTGGACTTCAACTGAATGTCAGCCTGTAGTGTCAAAATCTCCCATTCCTTATGAAAGTGATACGTTTGTGTCTTCTTACTTGGTCCAGATCCCCCACTCATTTTAATACCCTTTATTACGTTTAAGAGGAAAAAAACAGGTCTAAAAATTGGCAATAACTTAGCTTGTCAGTTTTTCTGTACTTGGCACAGTAGTTTGTGCATGTGTTTGACACCTAAGATTCCATCTGATTGGCTGCGCTGTATATCAATTGAGTGACGGGATTGATGATAGGCTTATGTCTATTTTTTAATGCCATGCGATTTAGCCACACTATATTTGTCATCGACTAGTAGATTGCGCACCCCTGCCATAGACTAAGCACTATGATGACCTTAGATACTGACCTTACAGGGAACATAGCACCCACCAAGACAAGGGCCACGCCAGAAGAAGAACTTGACATGGAAGCTTAGGATGAAAGTGCCCTGATAGGTGAGGAAGAAAATGATGGTCAGCCCAAGACAATGGAAACAGCGGCCGTTGGACCTTGGTTTAGTGACTGCCCAATGAAAAGACCCCCAGAAACACCATATAAGTAGCAACTCAATTCTCCCCTTGTATTGATACAACAGGTTTTAATCTGAGTCACGGGTCTGCCATTGTGTGAAATATTACAGGCGAATTTCCCCTAGCATCAACCCCCATGCATAATGTAAAAAGAGCTCAATCAATTAAGAAATCACTCTTTATAAAGCAACACTTCATGGATTGCCGCTCCCAGATGGAGTATACTCACAAAAACTCCTCATATCAACAGTACCTTAAATTCTATGCCATTGGATAAATCAATGATGTTATCGATGTTTATGTGGTAGGGTGATGATTGACAATGTTTTTCTTTTTTGTTTCCTTGATGGGGGAGTTGCTTGTTAAATTTTTGTTTGTGTTTTTGTTGGTGGTTATGTTTTTTGTCATAATATGACTGCCGAGGTAACCCTGAACCACTCACAACTAGGGTACAAGCAGATGGATTCTTCGCTTCTACGTAATTCTAACTCAAATCCAAAAAAAAAGGTAGTTCTTATAGCAAGGTCCTACTTGATATTCGCCTTCATTAATAGATCGCTGAAAAGAAGGTTGCTACAACCATGTGTGGTGAAGAAAGAAGATGGTGTCCAGCTACCAATTTGAATAGTGTCTGTGGCTTGAATACAGCCAAGTGACCATCTAAGTGAGGCTATGTGTGAAAAGCACACCAGTCTGTGTGATCCAAAGGTGAAGACAAAAAAAATCCAACTAGATTAAAGGGAAAAGAGTCAGACCTTAAATTTTGAATATCCAATTTGTAGAAGGCTATGGATGAGGGTTGGAAACCCAAATCCATCTATAGAGTATCTAGTCAGATGAAGGCTCTGGAGGATCCCGTTTAGCCACATGCAAGGGACTCAAACAGCTTTACTAAGTTTATTATGGTGGATTGAATCATGGTATAATATGATACTTAGTCAGTTGATCTCCCTCTTGACCCAACCTGAATTTGCTCTAGGCTCAAATATCTTTTGCCTGCTCCTTGACAGAAATTTCTTCTCTAGCTTTCAAAATATTTTTGGTGGTCTTTACTTTTTTAATCTCCATTTTTATTTTCAGCTTTATAATATTGTTGTTGCATTCTGCTTTCTGTTTAATTTTTTTCATTGTTTCCGTTAGGTGTCCCTCTTTATGAAGTACAGAAAGAGTGGATGCCTAGAGGCAATGAATAAAGCAATGGCTTATTGGAAACGGGCGTGGAGTGGGTGAGAGCACGGAATTGAGAAGCAATCAATGAATGCGAGAGGGGGGAAGGAGCATTAGAACTGATTGTGACAATGTATATGTAACTCTTTCAAAAAGTTATTTCACTATGGAAGTGCATGATATGTGACTATTATCTCAAGAAATGTACTTAAAATTTTTTTAAACCCTTTACCTCTGTTTACCCTTGGAAAAAGAGGATGAGCTTTTGTTTAGGGGGCATTGAGTTTATTTTTGTGGTGTTGGGACAATTTGGAGATGGATATCAATAATGATTACACAACACAAAGAGTAAAATCAATGGCACTGAAAGTTACATATAGAAGTTGTTGAATTGGAGAAAGTTTTGTTGCGTATATTTTTTGCCACAATTAAAAGAAATAATTACAGGAATAGCAGTGAGGACAAGGAAGAAGAAAATGTTCTAAAATTGGTTGTAGTAATGATTGTATAGCTCTTCTTGATATGATTGAAATATTGAATTGTATGATGGGGAAGAAGTGCCAATAAATCTATTTTTAATCATAAATAAGTTAAAAAAAAGATTCAAGGTACTGGAATACTTCTTTGGATTTAAGGCTGAAATGCCCTAGTGTGAGAAGACCTATAGGATTGATACCCCAAGGTTATAGATTTAGAGACTGTTAGACTTTATTTTGAATATCTTGCTTTGAGAGTGTCCAGTGAATGGTGTCTCATGTATTTGCTATTTCCATGCTCTCTTTGATATTTTGTGACATATCTTGGTCTAGCAAGTATGGTTTTTGAATGAGTGTTTTGGAAAGTTTTCCCTTATCTCCAACCCTCATATTTTGCTTAAATAGTGTCCAGTCACATTAATTTTTATCTGTATGGGTGAACAATATTTATCTTTTGGTTTAAAAGCTGTCCTGTACATATATATTTTCATTTTCTACACAGTATTTGAAATAATTTATCATAGGCTAAATTAATAATAATAGAGTTAACATAGGCCTTAAAATAATGATGTCACTAAAGGGAAATTTGCTTGGTACTGGTACACTGGATCAATGGAACTGAATAGAAAACCCAGAAATCAAGTCATCCAACTACAAGAAACTGATCTAACAAAAAGGTCCTAAACATATCAAATGGGAGACACTCCCGTCAATAAATGAAGCTGGCAAAGCTTTAACTCACTCTGCAGGAGAATGACAGAGGACCCATACCTCATCCTGTCTATAGAAATGCTCCCAAGGTGAATCTAAGTCCTAAATGTAAATCCCAGAACTATTAAGACCCTCAATAAGAAAATAAGGGTAAATATAAGGTCCCCAAAGGGTATAGGCTTACTATCTAACTACAAAATGAGCACACAAATAGATGACCGGGTCCTCCTAAAAATAAGACAACTATGTAAATCAAAAGACTGCATCAAAAGAGTATAAAGATTCTAAATCAGTTCCACCGGTATAATGATTTGAGAGAATCAATTAAAAGAATACATTTTTGAAATCCTCCATTAGTGTTATATGTATGTGTTAGGAACGTAAAGCAGCTCTATGAGTGAAAGAGGAAAGGCAAGTTTTATTTCCTGATTTATGAACAAAGTGTGATCCTCATAAGAAATAGGAAGACAAATATTTAACATCTATAATGTAGTAGTATTTGTACAGGTATGTTTGTTTATGAATTCACACATGTTTGCTTGCTTATATGTAGGAGGATAATTTAAAAAAGCATTTCTATAAATCATGGAGGAAAAAGAGTGAAAACAGCCTCTGGACTGGAAAGAAAATCTTTAGCAACAATACAAGTAAAATGGATTAAAATTGCAAAACATCATTAAGGAAAGAACAATAACAGCAACAAATGGATTAATATCCAATTGAAAAATGAACAAAGGCAGACTAAAAAGTGCATAAAAATTACATTCAAATGCATACTAAACATGGAAAATGCTGACAATCATAAACTGTCTGAAATCATAAGCTGTCTGGGAGACACAAATCAAAACAACAATGAGATGTTATACCAGGGATCAGCAAACTTTGAGACGTGACAACCCTAACCCTCATAACAAAAATTTATTTCAGAGACATTAAATATACTTTTTCAAACAAATTAAATCATCATTATCTGAATAATATCCTTTAATTTTTTTCTATTTTACCTCAGTTACATATGTGTACTGAAAGAGCTGTATATGGCTCAAGAACAGCAGTTTGCTAACTATTGATTTATACTAATAATGCCACCTCATTAAAAAACAGCAACAAATGCTTTGAGAGGATGCAGAGATATTAGAATTCACATCTACCACTAAGGAGTCTGTACTATCACTATTAAAAGCAATATGTCATTACCACAAACACCTAGGAATAGAAATTCCATACCATTCACCAACACCTCTCCTGGGCGGTTACACTAAGAGATAACGCGAACACATATATACACCCCCATGTTCATCGCAATTTTCAATAGCAATAAGGTAGGAACACCCAAAAGTCCATCAGTTGAAGTATGAATAAAGAAACCTTAGTATACACACACACAATGGAATATCTGCTATTGTTGTTCTTAGGTGCTATGAAGTAAATTCTGACCCATAGAGACCCTATGCACAATCGAACAAAATGCTTTCAGTTCAGCTTGAACTTCTTCCTCCAACTATTTCTTTTGGGTACAGTGACACGGTATTATTTCCATCTTCTTTTTATGCTCACTGAATCACTCAATATTTTGCCTGTAGACTCTTTCAATCTTGCAACATGAGGTTTGAATTTTTTTTTCTTGAGTTCCTTTAGTTTCAGATATGCTGAGCATGTCTTTCCCTTTTGGTGCATCAACTCCAGGTCTTTGCACATTTCATTATAATATTTTACTTCTTTCTTGGCTGCCTTTTGAAATTTTCTGTTCAGTTCTTTGACTTTACCATTTCTTCCATTTGCCTTAACTACTCTTTGATTAAGAACAAGTATCAGAGTCTCTTCTGACATCCACTTTGGTCTTGTCTTCCTTTCCTGTCATTTCAATGACCTTTTGCTTTCTTAATGAATGATGGTCTTGATGTCCTTCCACCGCTCATCGTGTCTTCTGTCATCAGTGTTCAATGTACCAAATCAGTTCATGCGATGTTCTCAAAATATAGGTTGGATAGACACCAAGTCTTATTTGTGTTCACATAGACTTCTTTTAATTTTTCTCTGCTTCAACCTCAACTTACATATGAACAATTGATAATTTGTTCTTCAGTCAGCCGTGTCCTGGTTTTAGCTGCTGATATTCAGCTTCTTCTTCATTTCTTTCCACAGATTTAGTCAATTGGTTTTTTTCTGTATTCCATCTGGAGAAGTCCATGTTAATAGTTGTTGTTTACATTGCTGAAAAAGGGTATTTCCTATAAACAAATTATTGGTCTTGAAAATTTTGATGATGCCATCTGCTGCTTTGTTTCTATTGACAAGACCATATTTTCCAAACTCTGTTCATTTATTTTTGTTTCTAATTTTTGCACAGGTGAATTTCTAACGCATAAATATTCTAATTGCCAATAAGTATCCAGGCATCTTGATTGCATGTTTGATCAATTTCCAACTGAAGACATTGGTAGAATTCTTCGATTTCTTCCTCATAAGCTTTTGTGATTGGTGCATAAATTTGAATAATAATTTTATTGATTTTAGTACTGTATCTGACAATGTTCTGCTTCCATTCAGTAAGCCTTTAATTGCTCATCACTAGCTTTTGTAGTTGGTTCATAAATCTGAATGATAATTATACTAATTGGATTTCCTTGAAGGCAGAAAGATATATAACCCTATCACATACAAACTTATACTTCAACATATATTTTGAAATGTCCTTTTAGATAATAAATATAATGCCTTTCCTGTTCATTTTGGGTGACCTTCCTGGAATTTGAAATATCAGTGATGTAGCTTCCAGCATCACAGCACCACACAAGCCACCATAATATGACAAACTGCCAGACAAGTGGGGTGACTGAATATTATGCATCACTAAAGAACATTCATGAAACCACGCCTTCATTGCATGGTTGGACCTGGAGAACATTATGCTGTACAAAGATAGTCAATCCTTAAAGCATAAATGTTAAAAAAACTACTATTTGGATAAACATCAAGACAATTCTGGCCTCTCTTCTCAGGTCACGTAATAACTTATTCTGGTCTCCCAAGAAACATTGTGGCATCCCTGTCTGATACGTATGTCCCATTTATCACTTCCTCATTTGTACACTTCAAAAACAACTTCTGCAGAAGAGGTCAGGCCTCATAAAATGTCAGTTTTTCATTTAGCAGAGACCAGAAGAAGACCAAATTTTTCCTGCAAAATACCATTGTTCCACGGTCACTCCAATTTTATAGACACTCATGTAATAGTTTTCTGTGAACATCAGTGAAAATGTAGGACTATAAGAAAGGGGTATGTTGTCTACAAAATGGAGATTTCACTTCTGTTAGTGGGTATACTAGAGATCTAGAGATTGGCAACACTGCCCCTGGTAGAGTCTGTCAATGGAGAATCCACCTTGCAGGATGTTGCTAATCAAGCGGTTTTGGGGGTGGTTTTTTTTGTTTTGTTTTTTACCGAATTTCCTTTGTGCTTTTCATGGTCTTGTACTATTGACAACCTGGACTTTACATTTTGGCTTTACAAAATTTAGAGCGTTCTTCCTAAGCCACATTGGGAGGCTCCAACTTGGAAACCCCTCTAAATGGTCCAGACGTTACCTCAAATACACTTGTTGCAGATTAAGGGAACTGAAATTCTTCTTTAAAGCTTAAATAACCTAGATAGCATGAGAAGAGGCAGGTTAATTCTCTTGCAATGTTGTAGTCTTAGAAATTGTTGAACTTTGGTTCAGATCTTCTGCCTTAAAGGTTGTCCAGTAATTTACAGTCTAAGACAAACATGTATTTTTTTTTAATATTTAATTCTGTGACATATTTGTCCTTCAGGCATACTTTTGCTTTAGTAAGTAGTATTAAAAAATTGCCTTGTGTCTAATCCTCTTTGCTTTCACAACCATAATCTCAGGTGATATCAAGATCAATTGGCATACTATAGTTCACATAGACAATGTTTTATATACTATTCTTTTGAGTAGTGACTGAGGTCTTGAAAGCATGTGAGCTGTCAGATAAGGTGCAACTATTGTTCTTTCCCTGCCTGAAGGAAAGAAGAAAGATGAAAATCGAAGCTACGTGGAAATACTTATTCCACTAGACTAATGGATTATGCAAACATTGATCTGCATAATCCTGAGATGGAGAAAATAAATAGTGTCTGGCTACCATTACCAATTCCTCTCAAAAGAATCTCATTAGAAGGTCCTGGATAGAGTGGGAGAAAATATGTAAAACAAAACTCAGAATTATAAAGGAGATTAAAATTCCTAGTTGAATTGAGACTGATGGAATACCCAAGATTTTGACCATGATCACCCTTCAGTTCTGGAATTGAAATATTCTCTGTGGTTCAATTTACAGCGAAAGAATAGACAGGTCTATAAAGGAAACAATGCCACTAGTGAGGTTCACATATCTTAGAAAAATCTACCATATACAGTCAGAATTACAGCATTTTCCTAAGGTAAAGTTTAGAAGAGTTAAGAAAGAAGTAGGAATGATAATAAGAAACAGAGAGAACCTTAGAAAAGTGATGTTATATTGAGGAGATTGCAATGAATAAGATAAAACAATGTATAAGAATTGTTGAATGTATAAGTGATGTTCTGCCCTGTACACCTTCACTCAATTCATGATAACACCTTTTTTGTTTTTCAAAAAAGAAGAATGTATAATATGGTCTAAATGAACTACTTTGTTTTTCTAATTTATACTGACATAAATTGGGGAATATGTGCAGAAATGGTTTGTAAAGTCATGGGATAATAATGAAAAACTTTTAAAGCTAGATCAGCCCAAATTCATTGATATAAACACAATAAGAATATATTCTATAATCTTCGAGCTTAAAGATTTAGCAAATGACACATAAAAAATTATTTGTTGTGATGACTGAAACATGGACCAAAAGGTGGCCTACAATAAATAAAATTGAAATGCTAAAACTACCTTGGTAAATTGCAGCAAAAAGTAATCAATGAACTAGGAAAGTCAGTGTGATGTATTATATTATATCCACCTGCTTATGAACAGAGTGCCCAAAGGGTAAAACTCACCGTTCTTGTGAAGAATAAATATGTGAGGGGAACGGCAGTATCCTGGAAAAATTCTGTGATATACTTTCTATGTAAGCTAGATATTACAGTGTAAGATGACCTTCTTAATTAGAGGATCTAACTTCATTGGAAGCGATTGACTTCTTTGGTGGCAGTTGGCATGTGGCAGCACTTAATCACCAAAGACAAGGTTGGTCTTGACTATAATGCACAACAATGTTAAATAAATTATCAGAATAGGCTGACTTTCATATACTGTTTAGGTTGGCTAATTGGTCATAGTTACCCTAAGAGAGAAGTAGATTCAAAACCTACTAAACTTTTACATGATCTATATAAGTATAAAATTTCTAGGTAAAATGGACAGAAGTCAAATTTGAATGGCTCAAACAAAGAGTACAGCTTACAAGTTGGCCGTGAGGTAGAGGAAATTTCATCAGGAACTCCACAGGGCGATTGTGGGTTTGGGGGATAGGGAGGCTGATTTGGAGATCCAGAACGTGCAGTGGGGCCTCGCAGTACCCCAGGGGTCTGTTCCAGTGGGTGAAAGACCTGGACCTCGGCATTAGTCCTCCCTGCCCTTCCCACACACTCAGCTAAACTGCAACAGAGTGTGACTGGTCTCCAGGCCACATTTACCTGTATCATTCTCCCAGACCCATGCCCCGAGGCGCTGTCCAGCACCAGCCTCTGATACTTTGCAGATCACAGTTCTGCGAACACACACACACACACACACACACACACACACACACCACCTGCTGCTACCATTTTATGGCTCTTTTTCCCAACCCTGCATCTGCTGCCACAGCTTTGAGACTGCAGTCACAACCCGCCACCACTGCCACTTCAAAACCTGAGGACCTGCCCCCCGCATGCCACGTCACAGCATGCAATCCCACCCATGTCCCCCACCCACCACAGCCACTTTGTAGCTTGTGGCTCTGCCCACACACAGCACTTGCTGTCTGGGGTCCACACCCCAGTGCCACATGGGTCCCACTCACAGGCATCCCAGAGCTACGTAGTTTCCTTATGCCACCATGTGCCATGCACACTCTGGGACCCTTACCTCACACTTCCCAAGCAAACAACTTGCCCAGCACCACCCCACGATTGGAGACTAGCCTAACTCGCTGCCTGTGAGAGCCATCTGAACTTCCCACCAATTAGAGAATCCTGGCTGCCCAGAGAGAGAGCAAAACCCATTGAGATATAGACACAGCACACACCTACAGTGCAGTGTGTTACAAGAAGGCCTTAGAATCATTCTTATTGGAGAGTCAGCCACCGTGAGATAGAAATGCAGCGCAAACCTTTCATGCAACTGGATCAAGGTAGTTCTTAGAATCATCCCTACTAGCCCCTGAGAAAGAATTCACAGGGTTCCTGCAAAATTGTGTCAAACACCACGCTGACAACAACGCACATCAGCAGACACTACAAGAAAGCAAGAGAAACATAACACAATATCTTAGGACCTGAACCCGGTGATGTGCAAAAAAGTGGAAGACTTTGAACCATAACAGAAACAAATTCTCAGTCTTCTGCTTAGAGTCATACAGGATATGAGGGCATCAATACAGAAAAATGATGAAAAAATAGAAAGGATAGAATCCACTTACCGAATGAAAATACTAGAGTCAAAGGAAAACGCAGCAGAAGGAGAGCAAATGGTAAACGACTTTACAGCCAAACTGGAAGAGGCAGAGAATTATATCAGTGACCTTGAAGATAGCCATGTAGAATTCAACAAACATAAAAGAAAATCAAACAACATAAGATAATCAAACAAGCCTCCCAAAACTGCTATGAAGAGGAACAATATTATAATAATTGGGTTGCTGAAGAAAGGCATGATGAAAACATCAACAGTCAAGATAGCAAGGGAATTCCTGGAAGAAAAATCCCCAATTTAATTTAGAAGAATTAGACAATCAACCAATGTGTTAGTCTGGGTAGACTAGAGACACAAATTCATAAATGTGCATATGTATATAAAGGAGAGGTTTATATACAAGAGGAATTGAACATTGAGAAAACATCCCAACCCAATCCAGTCCAAGGTCGTGAGTCTGATATTAGCCCATATGTCTGATACCAATTTATATAGTCCTCTTCAGACCCACAAAACACATGCAATGAAGCCAAATGCAGGACAATCAGAAGTCAGTGGGTAGAAAGTCTTTGGGTCCAGTGGCGTTGTAAGCATCTCAGTGCCAGCAGGGATTCCTCTGTGGCTTCTCTGGCTTCCGAGGTCTGGTTCCATCCATGTAGCTTATCGTCTGCAATGTCTCACAGGGAGTAGCAGAGAGAGAGAGAGATAGATGTCTTCCACCTCCGAGGAGGAAGTACCAGATTTCCCAGAATTCTCAGTAGGCCATGCCCACACAGAAGTCTCCTTGGCCATCTCCAGACATCCTAGAACCACCCCTACACTCCAAATCCTTCAATTGACTCCAGATTAGGTGACTACCACATCCAGGAAGCGGAGAGGACACCGAGTAGACTGAACATCAAGAAGAACACACTAAGGCATATAGTATCCAAGCAATCCAACTATGTGGAAAAGGCGAAAATCACAAGAGCAGCTAGAGAAAAGAAGCATTCGCCTATAAGGGTAATCAGATAAGAATATGCTCAGACTTAGCAGAAACCATGAAAAACAGAAGAGAAAGGAATAGCTGAAAGAGAATAACACTAACCTAGGAATACCCTATCCCGCCAAACTCTCCATCAAAATAGATGGAAAGATAAGGGTTTTCCCAGATCCGGAAACATTTAGAGAATGTCTCAAAAGAATCAAAAAAACAGCACTACAAAAATTACTTTCCAACTTACTTTGGTCGGAAGATCAACATCTACAGAGCACAAACATGAGCCCACCATATAGTTACATAATCTGTTGTCAACTTGAGACTATTAAGAGTGAAGGGGTAGAATTTAGCCTGTCAATCGGGTCACAGCATTATGACCTCATTTGGAGGCACTAAGGAGATAAATAGCTCACGGGAGGTAGGACACACATTCAGTCCCTACAAGACATTCCTGTTGACAAGCCACTTGGAGCTATGCTCATGGCAACCAGAGCCTTGAAGTTGGAAGAGCAACGTCAAGACCCATGACAGCACTAAGAGGCTTTGACCACCACAAGACGTTCCACCCACTGACATGTGGTATTCCTCCATTTGTTGTCATTGCATGTGTTGTATGAGTCTGAAAAGGGATTTACAGACTAGTACTGGACATATGGGCTAATATTGGACTTAAGGACTTGATCTGGACTGGGTTGAGATGCTTTGTTAATGTAAAATTATTCTTTTTATAAAGCTCTTTACTATACACACATGATTGTTTCTGGATATGTTTCTCTAGTCCACCCAGACTAGCACAATAGTGTAACGCTATCCGGAAGTCAGAGCAATGAAAGCCAAGCCCAAGAAGCCTTTGACTCAATGGTGAAAAGAAGACAAGAAGGAATTCTTGATAACATACATAACACAATGCTAAGGAAGGAGAGCAGTAAAGGTCTATAACAAAGCTATGAGATGACAGCAAAGAATCCCCAGATGGTCGTAATAAGCCTGAACGATAATAGTTTGAATTCCCCCCATTAAAAGACAAAGGCTAGCTGACTGGATTAGGAAATAAAACCCAGCAATCTATTTTTCTGCAAGAAACACATCTGAAGCACACAAACCAAAACAGGTTGAGGACTGAAGGTTAGCAGCATATCAGGCTAATGGCAACCTTTTAAAAAGCATAAACTGAAACTCTAATCTCGGACAGAATTGATTTCAAGGTACAGTTTACAATGAGAGAAGAGTATGAGCATTATACAATGCTTTGAGATCAGAAGACCAAGATCCAGTGAGCATAATAAACATGTATGCACCCAATGGGTGACCCACAGATTTCATCAATCAAATCCATCAAAAGATGAAAAAAGAAATCATGAGATCCACAGTCATAGTAGGAGACTTTAATACATGCCCTCTGAGAATAGATCAGCGGGAAAGAAGTCCAACATGGAGGCTACCGAACTAAACTCTGCAATTAGTCAAGTCGACCAGCTAGACATATTCAGAGCTCTCCACACAAACGTCAAAAATTCACATTCTTTTGAAGCCCACATGGCACATATTCAAAAAATAGACCACATGCTGGGACACAAGTCAAGTTTGAGCAAATTAAAACAAATAAAGGTCACTCAGACTTCCTTCTCTGACCACTATGCCATAATGTTGGAATGCAACAAGGACAACAAAAAGATTTTTTAAACAACCCATGGGCAAATACTAGGAGGGTGAATAACTTACTTCTTCAAAAGGAGTAGGTATTGGCCTAAATTAGAGATGAAAATAGGAAGTTTCTATAAAATGACGAGAATGAGAATACATCATACTAAATGCTTGATAGTGATAAATGTGCATATGAAGGAAAAGAGATTTATGGTAGATACACCCTCACAAAACCTTCAGCAGTTGGAACAGCCAACAGAATAATCCTTCTAATCGCAAAAGAAAAGAAAGTATAAAAATCTGGGCAGAGATTAATGAGGGCGAAAACAAAAGAACGATGCAGAAAATTAACTCAGTAAAAAGTAGGTTCTTTAAAAGGATTAATAGGATCAATAAACTATTGGCAAAAGTAACAAAGTATAGGAAGGAATAGATGTCAATGTCCAGGTTTAGGGATGAAACAGGGGAAATTACAAGAGGCCCCAATTAAATTAAAATATTTATTGCATAATACTACAAAGGACTGTAATCCAATGAATACAACAACTTGGAAGACATGGACAAATCCCTGGAAAAGCAAACCCTCCCCAGATGATTATATATAGATATCAAGAACTTGAACGGAGCCACAGCAAAAGAAGAAATAGATAAAATCCTCAAGGAACTACCAACTAAAAACAGCCATGGTTCTTTTTACCACCATTCAGAGAAGAGCTGACACAAGATTTTCAGAACATAGAAAAGGACAGTAAACTCCCAACAACATTCTATGAAGCTAGTATAACACTGTTACAAAAACCAGACAATGCTCTGATGATAATAGAGTACTACCGTCCGATTACTGTAATGAACATAGATGCAAAAATCCTTAACAAAATCTTGGCCAACAGAATACAAAAGTATATAAAAAGAATAATTCATCGTGACCCAGTAAGATTCATACCAGGCATGCAGGGTTGGTTCAACATTCAAAAAGCCATCAACATCATCCACTACATTGAGAAAAAAAGGAAAAGAACCACATGAAAATATCAATAGATGCAGAAAAAGCACTTGACAACATTCAGCACCCATTCCTAATTAAGACACTCAGGAAGATAGGACTGGATGGAAATTACCTCGATGTAATTAAGGCTATATATGAAATTCCAACAGCCAGCGTTACAATCAGTGGAAAAAAGATAAAATTTTCCACTGTAAAAGGAAACCAGACAAGGATGCCCCTTGTCCCTGCTTTTATTACAATAGTGCTGGAGGTCTTCGCTAATCATATAAGGTAACAGAAGGATCTCAAAGGCATGCATCTGGTGAAAAAAAGAAGTAAAATTATCATTATTTGCAGATGATTTGATGGTATATATTCAGAACCCCAAAGGTGCCACAACAGGATTGCTGGAAGCAATAGAGAAATATGGTAGAGTGGCAGGATAAAAGATCAACAAGCAGAAGTCAATTGGATTGCTATACACAACGGATGGGATTACAGAAATAGAAATCAAGAAGATAGTACCTTTCACAAAACCCAGGCAAAAAGTAAAATAACTAGGGATATATACCTAAGAAAAACAACAAAACGATCTGTACAAGGAAAACTACAGAACATTAGTACAAGAGACCATAAAGGGACCTTCCCAAATGGAAACATATCCTATGCTTGTGAATCAATAGACTCAATGTTGTAGAGATGCCAATCCTGCCTAAGGCACTATTTAGATTCAAAGCAATCCCATTACAAATACCAGCACCATTTTTCAAAGACATGGGCAAACTGATTACTAACTTCAAGTAGAAAAGGAAGAAACCCAGAAGTGGCAAAGAACTCCTCAAGAAGAAAAAATAAAGTGATGGAGCTTGCATTACTTGGCTTTAAAATTTATTATACAGCCAGATTGTCAAAACAACCTGGTACTGGTAAAATGATAGCTACTCAGACCAAATGATAAGAAAAAAGTACAGAAATTAAAACAGCAGAATACAGATCTTTGATTAGGGCCCCCCAAAACTCAAATGGGAAGCAGATGCCCCTTTTAACAAGCGGTGGCGGAAAATCTGGATGGCAACCATTAGAAGAATGGACCAAGACCTTTACTTCACCGCGTACCCAAGGACAAATTAAAGGTAGATCACAGACCTAGAGGTAAAACCCAAAACTAAAAGGCTCATCAACGAAAAGGGGATTAAAGCCAAGAACCTTAGCATTGGGAATACATGGGCTAGGAGCAATAATGAAGGATAATCACCGAGAGGAACATAGACATGTGCGGCATACTAAAGATGAAACACTGGTGTGCATCAAAAGACTTCATCAAGAGAGTAATGAGAGAGACCACAGACTGGGAAAAGGTATTTAGTAATGACATATCAGACAAAGGTCTTATTTCTAAAATCTACAGTACCCTGCAACTCTAAAATGAGAAAAAAATGAATAGCCCACTGAAGAGGTGGGCAAAAGACTTGAACAGAAGACTCACAAAGGAGGAAACCCAAATAGCCAATAAACATATGGGAAAATATTCCTGACCATTAGCCATTTGGGAAATGCAAATCAGAACACCCATGAGATACCATCTAACAACCAGAAGGATAGTCCAATTCAAGAAAAGTGAAAACAACAAATGTTGGAGGGGTAGTGGTGAGATAGGAGCACTCATTAATTGCTGTTGGTCTTTTAGATACGCACAACCACTGTGGAAAGCGATTTGGTGATACCTAAATCAGATGGAAATCGAATTACCTTACGACCCAGCAATTCCACTACTGGGCATATACCCAGAAGTAAAAAGAAACAGGCCAAGGCTTACATCTGTGTTCCAATGTTCATCACTGTGCAGTTCATAATCACAAAGAATTGAAAACAGCCTAAATTTCCATCAATAGAGGAATGGATTAAAAAAAAACTCTGATATATCTACACAATGGAGTACTTACTATACATCCTTAGAAAACAGTGACGAAACGATAAGGCACTTCTTTCTATGAAACGAGTTGGAGGATATTATGCTGAGAGAAGTTAGCGAAGCACAAAAGGACAAGTACAACATGAGTCTACTAAAGTAAGTTCAAAGAGAATGGGCATAAGGGGAAATGAATACATCGCACAGTTCTGAGGCTGAGTACCAGATACTCTGGAAAGAGCCAGACTACACACAATGAAGCATATGTCATCAAAAAAGAAAAGGGGAACAATTAAGATGCAGATAGCAACTGTGAGGGACGACATCTCCTCACCTTCGACCCTCGTACACCCTTCTGACACACAGAATGTGGTGAAAGAAAAGATGGCAAGGAGGAAGGGAGGGTTTTGTTTATGCCTCCACAGGAAAGGGAGGGAGAGAGTAGACTTCATCATGAGGCACCAAGCCTTGAGGACAACGTTCCTGCTCACAGCAACTCACCCACGGAGAGGACTGCAGGGCAAACTCCAGATAGAGAAATGAGCACTCCTCCCTGGATGACTGGACTGTAGAGGACAAAATTGAAGATACCGTTCAGGAAGTGTGACTGATCTGACCAGCCCACATGGAACCAAACCAAGAGGGGAGTGCAGCAAACCAGCAGTGGGAGTAAAGACACAAAGTCCCTGAAGAATCGTTGAAGCAGATATCTGACTCAGGGGGCAGCACTTGGCACATCATCTGAACTGGTTGGGGTTATCCACAGGGGGCCACAATGAAAGTTAAAGGTATTATGGGGTAGGTGCTGTGGTGCTAGACCGCTCCTACCTTGACCACAGGAAGAGCAATGGGGTTTTGTGGAATTCGCATCCCTTGGACACAAATGCAGAGGAGTAATAGGGTATAAGGCTGTGAGGTAAGCGGGTCCTGGGAAATGGATCCCTGAAAGCAAAGGGGAATGGATCAATGGATTTTATCAGGGTCTGCTTACTATCTAACAGAGGGATCCTGGGAGGTCGGGGAAAGATGGTGGCCAGAAAGGTAGCTCATGCCGGGAGCTCCATGGAGACTGTTGAATTGGGAGATTTGGAAGTCGAGTAGGGGTATCAAGTCTGTCCGTCAGTTCCAAAAACAACTCAGAGCACTTCTCTGAACCAGAAGTTGACTTTCACCCTAACACCAGCACTCCCTGCGGACACCTGTGATTTCTTTTGCACTGCTAAGGGCACCCGCTCTGCCTTGATCAGTGCCACAGGTCAGCCAGGTGTACAGAAGCTGCCGCCCTGCCTAGGCGATCCTAGCAGAATCACCAGCCAGTACCCTCCACCCTGCCCCAAAGTGCTGGGGTCCCATATGGGTGCACCAGCTGCTGTACCACCACCACCCCATCACCCGCACAGATTCATGCCCCATCTGACTGTCCCTCTCAGACCAGCGGGCCAGACCCTCACCACCTACTCCAGGGAGGCCTGCATCCTGGTGCCACAGAACAACCGAGCATATGGCAGAGGCTTCTGCCCTGACTCAGCGCTCTGCACAATCCCTCCAGCCAGCCCCCCACCCTGTAGTGCCCCATCTGGGCGCTCCTCACAGTCCTACTTGCCAGCCCCTCCCCCCAGGAGGGTCCCGCCCAGTACTACAAGGCAGCCAGGCACACAGCAGATGCTCCTGCCCTGCCTTTGTGCTCAGCGCAAACCAGCCAACAAGACACCCCCCCACCCCACCCCCTCATCCCTCCACTCTCAGATGTCTCAACCCAGAAGTTTCCGCCCCCTCTCTGTGGTCCTCACAGATTCTCCAGAAGTTTCCGCCCCCTCTCTGTGCTCCTCACAGATTCACCAGCCAACTCCCTCCATGACCCTATCCGCCCCACCCCACCCCATACACACACTCAAAGGTTCCCATCCTGCCACATCGCTTTAGCCTGCCAGGCAGTGGACAAAAGCATGGCAGAATTTTCTGCTACTGTCGCATAAGGACCCAAGCCTTTCGGCCTTGCCTACTGCATTCTCCCTTCTCCCTGACCAATCTGCCACGCCCTCTGTGCTCCAAGCATTGTATCTGCTTAGCAGTGGTGGCACCCCTCCCACCACCTACCTGTGAAAAATGCCCCTAGCCAGAAGCAGATCTCCCAATCCCAACTCATCCCCTAATGAATTGAACTCAGGCCTTATGTGACAGAGACTATAGACTGGCTTAGAAAATACAACTCCTCGAACTGCTGCCTATAGGAGACACATCTCAAGACTACAGACAAAAATAGGCTGAGAATCAAAGGCTGGAGAAAAATATGTCAAGCAAACAGCAATTCAAAAAGCAGGGGTTGCAATCCTAAGCTCTATAAAATTGACCTCAAACTGCAAAGCATAAAAAGAGATAAGGAGGGACACTATATAATGTTCAAGGGAACAGTACACAAAGAACCACTAAGCATTCTAATCATTTACTTGCCGAGCAGGCATTCAGCAGAATATGTCAATCAAACGGTCCAAAAGATGAAAAAAGAAATCACAGCCTCAACAACAATAGTAGGTGATTCAATACACCACTATCTGAGAAAGATAGATCACTGAGAAAGAAATTCAACAAGGAGGCTAAAGATCTAAACACTACAATTAGACAATTTGACCTGGTAGATATCTGCAGAGCTCCCTACACAAATACAAAATATTCACATTCTTTTCAAGACAACATGGCACAGATTCGAGGACAGATCACATGCTAGGGCAGAGGTCGAACCTACATAAATTTAAGCGCATTGATATCATACAGGCCTCTCTCTCTGCCCACTGTGCTATAAGATTGGAAATCAACAAAAGGAACATAAAGAAATCAAGGGTAAACAATTGGAAGATGAATAACTCTCTATTGCAAAAGGTGTGCACACTGACTCAGATCAGAGATGAAATTAGGACATTTAAAGAAACCAAGGAGAATGAGAACACGGCATACCAAAACGTATGGGACACAGTCATCAGAGGAAGACTCATAGCATTACATGCACACATTAAAAATGATTGATACACTGGAGAAAAATTACAGCAGCTAGAGCAGAGGCAACAAGACAACCCAACTAATTGCAAAAGAAAAGAAATAATAAAAATTAGATCTGAGATTCAGGAGAGAGAAAATAATAAAACTATGGAAAAAACTCAATGCTGCTAAAAGTTGGCTCTTTGAAAGGATAAATCAAATCGACAAATCTCCCGTACGTTTGACCAAAGAAAGAGGGACCAAATCTCAATAGCAAGGATGAGGGATGAAAGAGGGGACATTACAAAAGACCCTAAGGAAATCAAAAGGATAATTACAGAGTACAACAAAGGACTGTATTCCAATGAATTCAACCACTTGGAAGACATGGACAAACTCTTGGAAAAACAATCCCTCCATAGATTATCTCCTGTACGCATCGGACAAGGCCACAGAAGAGAGGATCAAAAATGGGGTGGCCTTCACAATAGCCAAGCATAAAATGAAATATCAAGGGATATACCTAAATAAAAAAAAAACAAAAGATCTGTATGAGGAAAACCACAAGACACTATTAAAAGGAACCAAGGGCGGCCTCAACAAATGGAAGGACAGTCCATGCTTGTGGATCAGTAGACGAAATATTGTAAAGCTGTCAATTCTACCCAATTCACTATATAGGCTCAATGCTATCCCAATCCAAATTTCACAACTTCATTCGAAGAATTAGAAAAACAGATTACCAACTTCATATGGAGAGAGAAGAAACCGAGAATTAGCAGAGACCTCCTCAAGAAGAAGGACAAAGTTGGAGAGCTGCCTTTACCTGACTTTAGCTACTACTTACTATACAGCCACAGTAGTCAAAACAGCATGGTATTGGTATAATGATAGATATGCAACCAATGGAAAATGGTTTATTTATTTTGTAATCATTTTATTGGGGGTTCGTACAATTCTTATCACAATCCATACATACATCCATTGTGTCAAGTATATTTGTACATTTGTTGCTATCATCATTCTCAAGACATTTGCCTTCTACATGAGCCCTTAATATCAGCTGCTCATTGTCCCCTCCCTCTCCACTCCCCCTACCTCATGAACCCTTCATAATACATAAATTATTATTATTTTGTCATATGTCACACGGTCTGATGTCTCCCCTCCCCACCCCCGCCTGCCTTATTCTCCGCTGTCCATCCCCCAGGGAGGAGGCTATACATACAATCTTGTAATTGGTTCCCCCTTTCTACCCCACATTCTCTCCACCCTCCAGGGATCGCCACTTTCACCACTGTTCCTGAAGGAGTCATCTGTACTGGATTCCCTGTGTTTCCAGTTGCTATATGTACCTATGTACATCCTCTGGTCTAGCCAGATTTGTAAGGTAGAATTGGGATCATGATAGTGGGTGGGAGGAAGCATTTAAGACCTAGAGGAAAGTTATATGTTTCATCGTTGCTACCCTGCACCCTGAGTGGCTCATCTCCCCACAACCCTTGAGAAAGGGGGCGTCTAGTTGGCTACCAATGGGCTTTGAGTCTCCACTCTGCAATCACCCACATTTACAATGATATGATTTTTTGTTCCTTGATGCTTGATACCTGATCCCTTCGACAGCTTGTGGTCACACAGGCTGGTGTGTTTCTTCCATGTGGGCTTTGTTGCTTCTGAACTAAATGGCCACTTGTTTATCTTCAAGCCCTTAAGACCCCCGACCCTATATCTTTTGATAGCAGGGTACCATCAGCTTTCTTCACCACATTTGCTCATGTACACGTTTGTCCTCATTGATCTTATCAGGGAGGTGGGCACCCATTGATATGATTTTTAGTTCTTTGATGTCTGATAATTGGTCCCTTCTACACCTCTTGCTCAGGAAGCTGGTGTGCTTCTTCCATGTGTGCTTTTCAACTATATGGTCGCTTGTTTATCTTCAAGCCTTTAACAGCGCAGATGCTGTATATTTTGATAGCCGGACACCGTCACCTTTCTTCACCACATTTGCTTATGCACACTCTTCTCTTCAGCAATCATGTCGTGAAGATGTGCATCCTCGAATGCCAATTTAATAGAAAAATGTGTTCTTGAATTGAGTAAGTGCTTGAGTGGAGGCGCAATGTCCATCTGCTTCCTCAATACTAAACCTATAAATATATTCACACAGATCCGTTTCCCCACACTCTTATATAAATATATTTACATATGTACATTCCAGTCTTTAGGTCTCTATAAACAACCTTTGTTATCTAGTTCTTTCCTCTATTTCCTTTTACTTTCCTCTTGTCCCACTATCATGCTCAGCCTTCATTTGTTTTTCTATAATTTCACTCAGTTACCTTGTCCTTGCTGATTCCCAACCAGGCCTAACACACCCTCCTTGCCATTGATTTTGAATCATTTATTGCTCCCCTGTACCTGGATTGGTCCTCACCACCTCCTTACTCCTTCCTCTCCTTCTCCCCTGTCCCCCAGGAACCATTGGTCCCGTTGTTTTCTCCTCCAGACTATTCTTCCAGTCTATCTTATCTAGATAGATCTGTTGAGATAATAATATGCACCAAAAATCAAGTCATAGCAAGATAGGTGATGAATGAGAACACAGCGATGACAATAAAAAAGAAACCAATTACCCATAGAAGAATAAATTAATTAAAAGAAAAAAATTTAAAAAGAAAGAAAAACCTGTAAATAGATTAAGGTCTGATTTTTGATCTCTAGGCGTGTCCTTCAGTCAGGTCCAATGGGATACCATGCTTTGGCCCCAGAGTTTGTCCTTTGTACTCCTTCGGGGGCTCCCTGCTCTGCTCCCATGGTTGCTCTGCCGCACACTTTTAGTGGTTTTCCTCAGTGTCACAGGGTCAGTCTGGGCCTGTCCGGATCCAGAGTCTCCATTGTTGTCCCTCTTAGGACCCTGGGCTATCAAGGGACTGTGTCTCTCATAGTAGGATCAGCCATATTGTCCAGTCTGTCCATTGGCTGTTCAGAGCAGTGATATCGTCCTCCAGGTCTGATGGGCCAGGATGTGCTCCACTCTCTCTTCCTCCTCCTTCATTAGCTCCCATTTTCTCAGATCAGACACGCCCCTCTCCCCTAGCTTCAACTTCAGTGCCGTCCTCTCAAGTAAATTCTTCTGGGGTGAGGGTCAGTTGTCCATGTATTTGGAATGGGGGCTGAGCCCTCGAAGCCCTCCACTGACTCCCCACCCCTTGCTGGCACACTGCATTCATCTGGCACTGTTTTATATCTGGTTCCTCTTTCCCTGTGGAGACACAAACAATTCTGTCCCCTTCGGTGGGTCAGTGCTCTATTCCCCCATCACAAATATTTTTTTCTTTCCCCTTTCCTCTCTCCTCCACCGTTTTAGTTGGCGACCATATGTACCCCTGGATTTGGTTTGGGTCCTGTCATACTACCTGGACATCATCCTTGGGTGTTTGTGTACAGAAGCTTTTTCCCTGTGCCCCCTTTGCACTTACATTTATATATATATATATATATATATATATATATATATATATATATATATATATATATATATATATATCCCTCAGTGGCCTCATGTTATACTTGTTCTTTTGTGCTTGGCTTACTTCACTTAGCATAATTTCCTCCTGTTCTTCCTATGTGGTGATATGCTTCATGCGTTCAACACTGCTTTTTAGTGATGCATAGTACTCCATTGTATGTATGTACTAGTTTTTTAATCCATTCATCTATTGATGGAAATTTGGGTTGTTTCCAACTCCTTGCAATTGTGAACTATGCCTCAATGAACATTGGAGCACAGATGTCTGGCTGTGGTTTGTTTCTTGCCTCTTCTGGGTATATGCCCAGTAGGGGGATTGCTGGGTCATATGGTAACTCAATTTCCATCTGTTTGACAAGTCGCCAAATTGATTTCCATAGTGGCTGTACATATCTACAGGTCCACCAGCAGTGGATGAGAGTTCTTATCTCACCACAACCCCTCCAACACTTCTTGCTTTCTGATTTTTTGTATTCGGCTATCATAGAGGGTGTTAGGTGGTATCTCATAGTTGTTTTGATTTGCATTTCTCTTATGTCTAATGATTGGGAAATTTTTCTCATATGTTTATTGGCCATTCAGATTTCAGATTCTGTGTAACTTCTGTTCAGGTCCTTTGTCCACCTCCTCAGTGGGCAATTAGTTTTTCTCTGATTCTAAGCTTGCAAAGTACTGTAGAATTTAGTAATAAGGCCTTTGTCTGATGTTTCATTGCTAAAGATGTTTTCCCAGGTGGTGGACTCTCTTATGACTCACTTGATGAATTCTTTAGATGTACAAAGGTGTCTTACCTTAAGTATATCCCACTTGTCTATTTGTGACTCCTCTGTATTTGTGTCCTTCCCTATTTCTGATAGCCTATGTATTCCCTGTGCCAAGGTTCTCAGATTTGTCCACTTCCTCCATTAATGGCCCTAATTGTTTGGGGTTTTATCTCAATGTCTGCGATCCACCTTGAGTTTATTTTTGTGCATGGAATGAGGTAAGGGTCTTGCTTCATTTTTCTGCAGGCAGATATCCATTTCTTCCAGCACCATTATTGAAGATTATATCTGCTTCCCATTTAATGTTTTGGGGCCCTTATCATAGATCAGTTGCCTGTATGCTGATGTTTTCATTTCTGGGTCTTCAGCTCTTTTCCATTGTTCTGAATATCTTTCATTATGCCAGTACCACACTGCTTTGACTACTGTGGTCGTATAGTATGTGCTAAAATCAGGTAGATCAAGCCCTCCCACTTTGTCCTTCTTCTTGAGGAGTTTTCCGCTAATTCTGGGCGTCTTCCCCCTCCACATGAAGTTGTTAATCTGTTTTTCCAATTCATTGAAGAAGGATGGTGGTTTTCATATCAGGATAGCATTGAATTTATATAGTGCTGTGGGCAGAACTGACATCTTTACTATATTAAGTCTGCCAATCCATGAGCATGGGATATTCTTCCATTTGTTGAGGCCACTCTTGGTTTCTTGAAGTAGTGTTTTATACTTTTCCTCATACAAATCTTTTGTTTATTTAGTCAGGTATATCCCTAGGTATTTCAATTTGTGCTTGGCTATTATAAAAGTTACTACCTTTTTAATCGTCTCTTCTGTAATCTTGTCTGATGTGTAGAGCAGCCCAATAGACTTCTGTTTGTTGATTTTGTATCCTGCCACTCTGCCATATTCCTCTATGGCTTCCAACACTTGGCTTGCGGAGTTTAAGGGATCTTCAATATATAGAATCATAGTGTCTGCAAATAATGATAATTTCGCTTCTTCCTTCCCCAGCTGAATAACTTTAATATCAGAAAAGTTTTTGAAAGAAATAAAATCATCAGCATATAGACAACTGATTTTTGATACAGGCCCAAAAATATCAAATGGGAAGCAGATATCCTCTTCTATTCGTGGTTCTGGATAAAATGGATACATAGCTGCAGAAAAGTGAAACAAAACTCTTAACTCACTCCATACACAAGAATAAAAACAAGGTGGATCACAGGCCTTGAAGTAAAGCCCCAAACTATTAGGGCCATTTATGAGGAAATTGGGACAAATCTGAGAATCTTGGTACAGGGACTACAAAGGCTTTTGGAAACCAGGAAGGTCACAAACACAGAGGAGGCACAAATTGACCAGTGGGACATAATAATGATAAAACTTTTGTGTACATTGAAAGAACTCATGAAGAGAGTAGTAAGAGGGACCACAGAATGGGAAACATCTTCAGCAATGACACATCAGAAAAGGTTTTATTACTAAAATCTAAAATACTCTGCTAAGTTACAACAACAAAAAACACCAATTGTCCACTCAGGATAGGGGCAAAGGACCTGAGCAGGAGTTTCTCAAGGGCAGAAATCCAAATGGCCAATAAATATATGAGTAAATGTTCGAGATCTCTAGCTATAAGAGAAATGCAAATTAAAACAACTATGAGATACCACATAACACCCTCAAAGATAGCTCAGTTCAAGAAATCAGAAAGTAACAAGTGCTGGAGGGGATGCAGAGAGATAGGAACTCTTGTATGTACAGCTGTTATGGAAATCGATTTGGTGATATCTAAAACAGTTGCAAATTGAGTTACCATATGTTTCACCAATCTCCCTACTGTGCTTATGCCAAGAAGAGAAACAAAAACAAACCACATACAGACACCTGTGCCCAATGTTCATTACTGCACTGTTCTCAATTGCAAGGCGTTTGAAAGAGCCCACATTTCCATCAACAGATGAATGGATTCAAAAGAATCTGTGGTACATACATACAATGGAGTATTCCGCATCCCTGAGAAGCAGTGAAGAATGCATGAAGCACATCACCACATGGGAAGAACTGGAGGAAATTATGCTAAGTGAAGTAAGCCAAAAACAAAAAGACAATACAACATGAGTCTGCTGAGGTAAGCTAAAAATTTTCAAAAGGGGCATAGGAAAGCTGCTACTGTATACATACGTCCCTTAGGTGAGGATCAGGTGATATGGCAGGGGCCAGACTAAACTCAGGGATACATATGATAGCCCACTAACAAAGGAGGGGTCAAAAGAAAAATAAAGACAAGGGGAGCCAGGGGAACAGGGCACTAACCCACACAGGGGTAGGGTGTTGATTGTGTCTCCACAGGGAAAGAGGGACCAGACTTCAAACTGGTGCTGCAAGACAAAAACGCAACACACTGACAATTAGCAGGGAACCAATAGAGAAGCCTGAGGGGCCAACCCCATTACCAACTAAGTGGACAGCACCACCGTCCCCACTATCACACACCCACCCACCCCCCGAAGAATTCACTTCAGAGGACAGCACTGAAGCTACAGCTCAAGGAGAGGGACTTGTCTAATCAGAGCAAACAGGAGCCAATGGGGGGAGGGGAGGAGGGGTAAAAAAGAGTGAAGCACATCCTGGCTCACCAAGCCCTGAAGACAATGTTTCTCAGAGCAGCAATGCACAGAGAAAACCACAGGGACAGCCCAATCATAGTACACAGAATTACTCACTGACCCATAGCACCATGGAGGACAACACTAGAGACTCAGAATGGAAATTGTGCCTGCCCTGAGCTCACTATGCCGCAGCAAGCAACTGGGGCTGTGAGCAGAGCAATGAATTTCCCAGGGAATGCCAGGGATAGATGTGGGGCCAGGGCATGGCACCCCATCAGACTCAACTGGAAAGCACTCGAAAGCACTCGTAAAGGACAACAAATAGACCTTGAATTATTTATAGGATTTGTGTTGTTGTTGCCTTTTTGTTGTTGTTGTTGTAGCTATTGTTTTATTTTTATTGTTGCTTTGTTGTATTTGGTCTTTTGTCCATATTGCTGTCCCTGCATGTCTACTTGGAAAGGATAGGCGGGATAAACAAGCCAGCAGAGAGAACAACAGGAAGACAGTTCCGGGGAGACATGAAAGAGGGGGGATACAGTGGAAAGGAAGTGGTTGTTAACAAACCCAGGGACAAGGGGACCACAAGTGATCTAAAATTAGTGGCAAGGAGGGTTGAGGAAGTCTGGCCAGGCTGGATTAATGACAATGTAATGGAGAGGAATTCCTGAAACACAAATGAAGGCTGAACATGATAATGGGACAAGAGGAAAGTACAAATAAATAGAGGAAAGAACTGGGAGGCAAAGGGCATTTATAGAGTTGTAAATACAGACATCTACAGACGTAAATATGTTTATATATGATGAGGGGAAAATAGATCTATGTACATATATTTATAGGTTTAGTATTAAGAAAACAGATCGGCAGTGGACCCCCTACTCAAATACTCCCTCAACACAAGAACATTTTGTTCTAAAAAATCAGCAGTCTGAGATGCTCACCTTCCTGGGATGATCACTGAAGACAAAGCAGGTGCATAAGCAAATGTGGTGAAGAAAGCTGATTGTGCCTGGCTTTCAAGAGATATAGAATCTGGGATCCTATGGGCTGGAAGATAAACAAGCGTCCATCTAACTGAGAAACAGAAAAGCCCACATGTAAGAAGCACACCCTGTGAAATCACAAGGTGTCAAAGGGATCAGGTATCAGGCATCAAAGACAAAAACAATCATAGCATTGTGAATGAGGGAGAGTGCAGAGTGGGGACCCAGGGACCATCTGTGGGAAATTGGACATCCCTTTGCAGAAAAGCCAGGGGGAACAGATGAGCCAGTCAGGGTTCAGTGTAGCAATGATGAAACATATAATTTTCCTCTAATTCTTGAATGCTTCCTTCCCCACTATCATGATGCCAATTCTACCTTACAAATCCGGCTAGACGAGGGGATGTACACTGGTACATATAGGAACTGGAAACACAAGGAATCCAGGACAGATGAACCCCTCAGAACCAGTGGTGAGAGTGGCGATACTGCGAGGGTGGAGGAATGGTGAGGGAGAAATGGGAAACAGATTACAAGGATCTACATATAACCTCCTCCCTGGTGGATGGACAGCGGAGAAGCGGGTCAGAAGGTGTGATATATGACAAAATAATAATAATTTATAAGCTATCAAGGGTTTTGGGGGAGGGGGAAGGAGAGAGAGAGGGGAAAAATGAGGTGCTGATACCAAGGGTTCAAGTAGAAAGCAAATGTGAGAATGATGAGGGAAACAAATGTATAAAAGTGGTTGACACCATGGATGCATGTGTGGATTGTTTTAAGAGTTGTACAAGCCCCCAATAAAATGATTCCATTATTTTAAAAAGTCTAATCACACATTAATTGAAATTGGCTTGCCTAAAAACCTTGTCATGTGGATTGACATTGACAGGCCATTAAAAAATACCCTAATGATAAATGGCAATTAGTTAAGGATATTTATGTAGTAAAATTTAATATCTTTATGAATTATAATAGGGCTTTATCAAATAAACCTATGTGGCAAATTTTATTTTACCAAATAAATTCATAAATGCAAATAGATTAATTAAAAAACAGAGGGATGCTCATCTACTCAGTCAGGACAATAGTTAGACTTGAAACTATTTGCATGAGCTTCTTAAATTTTGTTTTTACTTTCTTTTGATTTCTCTTCTCTTTGGGTGTATCTCTATATAAGATTGCCAAGGTAAACAATCCCAAGGAGATAGGACTGAAGGGTGAGGGGTGGGTCATGGGAGAAAAGAAGGTCTAGGTAGGGGAATGTTCAGTCAATAAAGACAGGGACAGGGGAAGAACAAGGGATCTAAAAGTGATGATGAGAAGGGAGAAGTGTTCCTGGTCATATTTGATCAGTAGAAATGTATCTGAGAGTAATTATTGAGATATAAGCCATGGGTAAACATGATAGTGGGGCAGGAGGAAAGAAATAAGAAAAAGGAAAGAATAAGAAAATAAACATAATACATATAGGAATAAATATACATATGTAAAAATACAAAGATAGGAGTATTGTGTGTGTATAAATACAAGAAAGCAGATCCAGTAAGGTGTCCTCCAACCCTTCCTACACCTAAGATACAAGACTCACAGCATGCAATACTTTCCCCAGGCTGTGTCTAAATTTGGTCATAATTCCAGGCTCACGGATATCCGCTAAGAACATGACAAAAGGCAAGTTCTCCTCTCTGCTATCCACCCCACTTTTGCATTCTCTCTTTCCAGCCAGGAGCAAAGTGACTACATAAGCAATCCCCTTTCGTCCTCTCTGCAGCCCAGAGTCTGACTGTGTGGGTAACAAAAGATAGTTAGGAACTAATTGGCAGCAAGTGAGGAGTCGCTGGGATGTTTATCAGTAACAAAGCTGTGCAGGAGAGTCAGGAGTAACACAGAAGCATAGCTGGGTGAGAATTCAGATCCAGTCGGCCCAAAAGCCACTCACATAATCTTGTCTCCCTTTCCTGGAGCTCTGATACCAGGATATGCCACAAGCTCATTATAAAAAGAAAAAGAAAAAAAAAAACACTTACTATGCCAGGCAGTATTCCTTTGCATAACTTTGAATGTAAGCCACCAGAAACCTGGCCCTGATATATTAGCACAAGACAGATCCCCAGCGCACAGCCCAGGATTTTAACATAACATCAGGAAAAACCAGTGACTAAAAGCCATAGCCCTAGGCCCAAAATGGCTCTACCAGTTTGGGGCTCCACAGATAGTCTTTAAAGGGCTGCAAATTATGGCCAGACAGTCCAGACCAGACCTCTGCCCACACTGAAGGCCTGCCACAATCCAGTCCATTAGCATACTTGAAAAGCATGGAGTCTAGTCTATCAACCAAGTAATAGCCAGTGAGACCTCAGTATGGGCATGGTCTTCTCCTGAGGATTCTGGGAAGTCTGGTTTCCTCCCTGGAGGAAGGACACACACTCTCTCTTCCTGAAATATATTCCTGTTGACAAGCCACATGGAGCTAGGCTGATGGAGCCAGAGTTCTGGAGCTGGAGGAGCCATGTGGAGATTCATGCCAACACGGAGATGCTTGCAACATCATTGGATCCACAAGAATTTCCACCCAATGGCCTGTGATCTTCCTGCATTCTGAATCATAGCATGTGGTGTAACATGAGTCTAAAGAGGAATTTATCGACTAGTATCAGACATATGGGCTGATATCAGACTTCTGGACTTAGTCAGGACAGTGCTGGGATGTTTTTTTTAATTAATAAATCTCTTTATTGGGGCTCATACAACTCTTATCACAATCCATACATACATCAATTGAGCAAAGCAACCTTATACATTCGTTGCACACGTCATTCTCAAAATTCACCTTTCACTTGGGTTCCTGGAATCAGCTCAGTTTCCCTTTTTTTCCCTCCCCCTCACTCCCCGCTCCCCCCTTCCCCCTGGTCCCTTAATAGTTTATAAATTATTATTATATCTTATCTTACACTGCCCAGCATCTCCCCTTACCCACCCTTTCATTGCCCATCTCCCAGAGAGGAGGTCACACATAGATCTCCAAGATCGGTTCTCCCTTTCTATACCCCCTTCCCTCCTGATGTCGCCACTCCTACCGCTGGTGTTGACGGGTTCGTCCGCCCTAGATTCCCTGTGTCTGCATATCCCTACTGCACCGCTGTGCATCCTCTGGTATAACCAGGTCCGCAAGGTAGAATTGGGGTCATGATAATTGGGAGGGAGGAGGCGTTCAGGAACTAGAGGAAGGTTTTGCGTTTCATTGTTGCTACACTGAACCCTGAGTGACTCATCTTCTCCCCACTACCCCTCTGGAAGGGATGTCCAGCTGTCTACACATGGGCATTGGGTCCCCATCACACACTCCCCCTCATTCACGGTGATGTGATTCCCACCACCACCCCGCCTTTGTTGTTTGAGACCTGGCCTCCTCTGCCCTTCACGATCACCTATGTTGGTGTGCTGCTTCTGTGTGGGCTTTGTTGCTTCTGGGCTAGATGGACGCTTGTTTGCCTTCAAGCCTTTAAGACCCCAGACGCTATATCTTTTTGATAGCCGGGTAACTTCAGCTTTCTTCACCACATTTGCTTACACACATGTCTGTCTTCAGTGATCATGTCGGGAAGGTGGGTATCATGCAATGACCGTTTAGCAGGGCGAGGTGCTATTGTATTGGGGGAGTATTCATGAGGAGGCCCAATGTCCATCTGCTACCCTACTACTGAACCTATAAATATATGCACATAAGTCTATTTCCCCCATAATCATAAATATATTTACATATGTACATGTCTGTATTTAGGCTTCTCTGTATGCACATTGCCTCCTACTCCTTTCCTCTATTTCCTTTCGCTTTCCTCCCGTACCACTACCATGTTCAGCCTTCATTCTGTTTTCAGTAATTCCTCTCAGTTACCCTGCCCTTGGTCACTGGGATGTTTCTTAATATGCAATTGCTCTTTGATATAAAGTTCTCTCTTCCACGTATATGAATGTTAATGAATTTGTTTCTCTAGTCAACCCAGAATAACACACATACCTACAGATGCTGGCCTCAGCACACTTTCTGAGGCTCCCCACCACTTCTGGCCATGAAATTACCATGACACTTTGACTACACAGCAGCCTGGCCCATTACCATAGTAGGTCACAGGTGGTCCCTGACTCCCCTCTTACCAGTCACATAGAGAAAGAGCTAAGGCCCCTCAGTCTCCTGGAAACATGGAGCCTATGTCTTCTAAAACCACATGCAAACAGCAACATACCTCAATACACTCAACAAGAAAACAAGCGAAACAAAATGCAACAGTTTAAGAAATCTCAAATTTAATGATGCTCATAGAAGAAACAGATATTGATCTGCAATAAAAAGAAATATTCAGGCTGCTGCTTTGGAGTGTCACAGGAGATGAGGGAAGCAATGTAGAATAAGGCCTCAGTGATAGAGGAAACGAATCCCATGATAGAGGGGATGAAGTCCCAAAATACAAGAAGTAATAGATGAGGTAATAGATCAAAACACAAGATCACAGACCTAATCAACAAACTTGAAGAGGCACAGATTCATTCAAGCGATCTCTAGGACAATCAGGCAGACTTCAACAAACAGGAAAGACGATCAAACAAAATAATCAAAGAGATGGAAGAAACACTGAGATCCATGACAGATGCTACGAAAAGGAACAATATTCAAATAACTGGTCTTCAATGAAAAATAAAAACACAATGAAAAATATACAGCTAAATCAACAAGGTAATTACTAGAAGCAAACTTCCCCACATTAATGAATGAGAATCAGATATCCATAGAGGAAGCAGAGAGGGCACCAATTAGGCTAAACCCCAGAAAGAACTCACAAAGGCACATGATAGTTAAATCATACAACTCAAGGAAAAAGAAAAAATTAAACACCGCAAGGGGGAAAAAAGGTGGTCACATACAATGGTGCTCAAGTAAGAATATGCTCAGAATTATCAGCAGATACCATGAAGAGGAGGAGAGAGGTGAGTGACATATTCCTAAAGCTGAAAGAAACAAATCCAACTCAAGAAGCCTCTACCCTGCCAGATTATGTATTAAGATAGACGGTGAGGTAGCAATCTTCCTAGACAAGGAAAAACTCATAGAATATGCCATCAGACACACAACCCCACAGAAAATCATTGCTGACTCATGGTCAGAAGACCAACACCAAACAAGCACAAGCAGAAGATAACAACAGAGCTCAACTCCATCCAAAAGTTAACATGCTGAAAACGATTACCAAGATAATATTGCCTCAGAAAGCAAAGAAAGCAAGAATTAAGTACCACATGAACACAGCACATTGATATGAAGGGAGATAGGAAAACACCCAACACAAAAGGTACAGTATGACATCAATGAATCCACAGATGCTATTAATAACTCTGAAATGACAACAGCCTGAACTCACCCATTAATACACAGAGGTTAGCAGAACACATAACCCATCAATCTACTACCTGCAAGAAACACATCTTAAACTGGCAGTCAAAAACAGACTAATAATAAAAGGCTGATGGAAAATATTCCACGCAAATGACAACTTAAAAAAAGCAAGGGTTACAATCCTAATCGCAAACAAAATTGATCTGAAGGTGCAAACAATAACAAGAGACAAGGATGGGCACTTTATAATGCTCAAAGGACCAGGAACCAGCAAGCATAATAAATATATAATTGAATAAAGAGAGACCCATGAAATTCATCAAACTATTCAAAAGATGATAAAAGAAATCACAGATTCAGCAATCACAGTGGCGACTTTAAGATACACCTATCAGCTAAAGATAAAACTATTAAAAAGATGATAAAGGAAATCACAGATTCAGCAACCATAGGAGGTGACTTTAAGTAAGATACACCTATCAGATACAGAAAGATTGATGTGAAAGAAGGTCAGCAAGGAGGCTACAGAGCCAAACACTACAAGTAGGCGACTAGACCTGATAGACGTTTATAAAGATCTCCATAAATATGCAAAACGAATAGAATTATTTTCTATTTTCATTTTCGAAAATGGATCACATGCTGAGACAAAAGTTGAGCCAGAGTAAATTCAAACATACAGAGATCACTCAGATGTCCCTCTCAGATCACCATTCCATAAAGCTGGAGGCCAACAAAAGGATGACCAGGGGGGGGAAAGGGCAAACAACTGTAGGATTAATTACAATCTTCTCCGACATGAATGGGCACTAGCTCAGATTAAAGAGGAAATTAGGAAGTTACTATAAAGTAATGAGAATGCTATATACCAAAATCTATTGGATACAACAAAAGCAGTTATCAGAGGAAGCTTGATTGAGATTAATTCATATATGAAAAAGGAAGGGAGAGTTATGACTGATACACTGTCACAAAACATCCAGTAAGTTGAACAGAGTTAACAGAACAACCCCTCCAATAAGGAAAAAATAAAAATAAAAATCAGGGCATAGTTAAAGAGTGGGAAAGACAAGAGGCAATGCAAAAAATCAATGCAGCATAAAGTTGGTTCTTGAAAGGATCAACAGAATCAACAGTCTGCTGGCAAATCTAACCAATAAAGTAAGGAGCAAATAATCAATAGCCGAGATGAGTGATGAATCTAGGGAAATCAAACAGACCCCAACGAGATTAAAAGTATAATAACAAAATATTATGGATGTTTTATTCTAATGAATTCAACAATGGCCAAATATTTGAAAAGCAATCCCTCCCTAGATTATCTCATATAGAGGTCAAGAACCTTAACAGATCCATAGCAAAAGAAGAAATAGATATGGCTATCAAGAAACTACCAATGAAAAAAGCTCCCAGACCAGATGGCTCACAGGAGATTACTACCACGCATTTAGGGAAGAGTTCACACCGATCCTCCACAAATTATTGCAGAACATAGGAAAATATGGCAAACCCCAAAGATCATTTCACCAAGCCAGTATAACTTTGATATCCCAACAGGGAAAGGAACCAAACAGAAATATATAACTATAGACCATTATTTCTAATCAACATAGATGCAAAAATCCTTAACAAACTATTGACCAATAGAATACAGAAGTATATAAAACATATACTTAATCAGGTGGGATTCATTCCAGGGATACAGGGATGGTTTAACATCTGAAAGTTCATCAACATTATTCACCACAAAGATAAAATCACATGGTAATATCAATAGATGTAGTAAAAGCATTTGACAACACCCAACATCCATTCCTAATAAAGACAATCAAGCAGATAGGAATGGAAGTGGAATTCCTCAAGTTAACACAAGTTATTTACAAAAAGCTAATAACATAATAGTAAATGGAGAAAAGATTAAAACAATCACATTGAAAGGGAGGACTAGAGAAGGATGCCCCTTTGCCCCACTTCTTTTCAACATTGAACTGGGGTCCTAGCTAACAACATAAGGCAGACCAACGACATTAAATGTATCCATCTGGGTGAGGAGGAGGTGAAACTATCGCTATTTGCAGATGACATGATTCTATACATTTAAAAACCTCAAAGGTCCACAACAGGAGTACTGGCAGTGATAGAGTAATAAGAAAGTGTGGTGAGATACAAAATCAATAGACAGAAGTCTATTGGTTTGCTATATACATCGGGAAAGACCACAGAAGAGGAGATCAAGAAAGTAGTACCCTTCACAATGGCCAAGAACAAACTGCAATAGTTAAGGATATATCTAACCAAAAAGCCAAAAGACTTATACAAGGAAAACTACAGAACCCTACTACAGGGAACCAAAGAGACCTCCACAAATGGAAGAATATCCCATGTTTGTCGATCAGAAGACTCAGTATAATAAAGATATCAATCTTACCCAAGGTACTTTATAATTTTAACGCTGAAGGGTTAGTCCAGGTAGATTAGAGAAACAAATTCATAGAGACACTCAGATTTGTATAAGAAAGAGATTTATATTTGAGAGCAGTTGAATATTGAGAAAACATCCCGGCCCAGTCCAGATCAAGTCCATAAGTCTGGTATTAGCCCATATGTCCAATACCAATCTATAAAGCCCTCTTCAGACTCACGAAATGCATGCAATGACACTGAATGCAGGAATATCACACGCCAGTGGGTGGAAAGGCTTGTGGATCCAGTGACTGTAGATGCATCTCAGCACTGACAGGGATCTCCATGTGGCTCCTCCAGTTCACTGGGCACAGGGTCCATCAGCTTAGTGCCATGTATCTTGTTGGTAGAGCGTCTCTCTGGGGTGTCAATCTGTCTCCTGCCTCCAGTGAGTTATTTAACTCCTTAGCAGCTCCAAATGAGGTCACCAAACTGTGAACTGACTGATCGACTAAACTCCACCCATTCATTCTTAATACTAAAATTGACAAATGATTAAATAACTACCACAGATATACCAATTCAAATACTAACAACCTTCTTCAAAGAATTAGAATAACTAACCACCAATTACATATGGAGAGGGCAGAAGCCCAGAATTAGCATAGAACTCCTAAAGAAGAAGGAAAAAGCCGGAGGGTTTGACTTACCTGATTTTAGCACCCACTACACAGTCACAGTGGTCAAAACACCGTGGTCATGGAATGATGACTTATACTCAGACCCATGGAAAAGAAGAGAAAACCCATAAATAAAACCATCAGCATATAGACAACTGATCTTTGACAAGGTCCCAAAAAGCATCCAGTGGGAGGTGAATGCCCTCTTTAAAAAGTGGTCCTGGAAACACTGGATATCCACTTGTAGAAAAATGAAACAAGACCCTTACCTGACCCCATGCACAAGAACAAACTCATGGTGGGTCACAGACCTAGAAATAAAAGTCTAAGCTATCACGACCATTAGTGAAGGAATCAGGACAAACCTAAAAACTCGGGCACAGGGAATGCATAGTCTAACTGAAATTGTGACAGTTACACGTGGTTGAAGATGAAATTGACAAGTGGGATATAATAAGGATAAATCACTTGTGTGCATCAAAAGACTTCACCAAGAGAGTTTCAATAGAACCCATAGTAGACTGAGAGAAGATTTTTAACAATGACACAACAGACAAGGGTTTTATTACTAAAATCTACAATACCCTCTTAGTCTGCAAAAAGAAGAAAACAGTTAACCCCCTGAGGAAGTTTCAGTTAACCTGCAAAAAGAGGGAAACAGCTAACCCCCTGAACAGAAGTTTCACTAGAGAGGTGACCTGAAAGGGCAATAAACATATGAGAAAATGCTCCCAATCAATAGGCATAAGAAAAATGCAAATTAAAACCAGTATGAGATACCACCTAACAGACCCTTGAGGATAACCCAAATCAGAAAATCAGAGAGCAGCAATGTTGGAGAGGATTGCTGGTGGTCTAATGGATAAGTACGGCCACTGTGGAAAGCCATCGGGAGATATTTAAAGCAAATGGAAATTGAGTTACCTTGCAAACCAGCAATCCCTCTACTTCACATATACCCAGAGGAGAAAATAAATAGACCATGACAAGTTGTCTGTACTCCAATGTTTATCATGGTGAAATACACATCGCAATGAATTGGAAACAACCTAAATTTCCACTGATAGACGAGTGGATTAGAAAACTCTGGTTCATACACACAATGGAGTACTACGCAACACTAAAAAGCACTGATGAACACATGAAGCAAATTGTCTCATGGGAAGAGTTGGAGGAAACTATGCTAAGTGAAGTTAGCCAATCACAAAAGGACAAGTACAACATGAGTCCGCTGCGGTAAGTATAATCAGTACAGTAGGTATAGAAGAAAAGTCACTTATCTCACACTTTACAGTCTGAGGTACAGGCAATTAGGCAGAGGATGCACCAAACCCAAGGATGTGTATGTCATTCCAACACAAAAACTGGAAAGGGTTGGGGGAGGAAATACGGGAGAAGAAAAAAAGAGGGAGACGATGGAACTGGAGGAGTAGGGTACTAACCCACTCAGGGAGAGGATATCATTAGTCTCCACAGAAATGGGAGCGTGAGTGCAGACGCCATTGACACACCAAACTTTACAGGCAATGTAACCAGAGTAACTCATGAACAGATGTCTACAGGGCGGGCCCAAATCAGAGCAAAATTGACTCCCCCAAGCTCCAGATTTATGTGCTACAGAAGACAACACTAAACCACAGATTGGGGAGAGGTGCCACCCGAGAAGGAGAGAACAAGGGACTAGACCCCATACTGGCCAACCCAACCCTGAGGATGACTTTCCTGCATGGAGGGGCTAAGACACAGAGAAGACTGTAAGGACTGACAGCAGCTCAAGACATGATGCCCCCCCACTGGAGCATACCACAACAGAGGACAATACTGGGACACATGGCGGGGAGCATGTCCCTTTTTATCACCCCCACAGTGGGGTAAACCAAGAAGGGAATATAACAGACCAGAAACTGGAACAAACAAATCATAAACTCCCTGAATAGTCCCCCAAATAGATTTCAGGCTAGGAGGGCCAGTTCCCAGAACCCCCAGAACCATTGAGGAGATGGCCTGCAGACAGATCTGGAATTGTGTATGCTTTTTTTGTTTTGTTTTCTAGGTTTTCCCCACTTTCCCCCCTCCTTTCTTTTCATTCAATCTTTTCTTTGCTTTTTGTTTTGTCTCTGTTATTGTTGTTTTGCCTACCAATATATGATAGGCATGGGAAACAAGCCTGAGGAGAAAGCATTGGGCCAGAAGTTCAGAAGGACCTGGGGGAGGAGGAGGCGGGGGTGGGGGTGGGAGCAAACAACACCTTGGACAGCAGAACAACTAGGGAATTAAAAGCAACAATGAGGAGGGCGTAGAGAACCCAGTGGTGTTGGAGCAACAGCAATCTAGCTGAGAGCAATTACTAAGAGGCAGAAGAAAGGTGAACATGATGGTGGGGCAGTAGGAAGGTGTGGTAGTCATATAATCGTTTATCAATTTGAGGATAAGAGTGTAGGGGTAGAATCTAGTGTGTCAGTTAGATCATAGCCAATGAGACCTCTGTGTGGGCATGGCCTTCTCATGAGAATTCTGGGATATCTGGTATTCCTTCTTAGAAACAGGAGACCCTATCTCTCTCTGCTGACTCCCTTCCAGACATCCCTGAGGAGAAGCCACATGGACATACCCTGATGCAGCCCTGGAAGTTGGAGAAGCCACGTGGAGACACCTGCCAGTGTTGAGATGCTTACAATGCCATTGGATCCAAAGATTTTATACCCACTGCCCTGTGATCGTGCTGCATTTGGTGTCATTGCATGTGTTTCATGAGTCTGAAGAGAGCTTTATAGATTGATATCTGATATATGGGCTAATATCGGACTTATGGGCTTGGACTGGACTGGGTTGGGATGCTTTTTTCATGTACAATTACCCATTATATGAAACTCTCTCTTATACACATATGAGTTTCTACGGATTTGTTTCTCTTGTCCACCTAGATTAACAGAGAAGGTGAAAGGAAATAGAGGAAAGATCTAGGAAACAAAGCTATGGATAGAGGTATAAACACAGATGTGCACTTATGTAAACTTATTAACTCATAAAAATAGAGGTATTGGCCTATGTACATATATTTATATGGCTATACATTTAGGAAATATACAGACTTTGGGACTCTGTTCAAGCCCTCTCTCAATGCAAGAACACTTTGTCCTAACAACCTGGCATTCTGTGATACCCTCCCAGCATGATTGCTGAAGACAAAATGGGTGCATAATGTGGAAAAGAAAGCAGATGGTGCCCAGCTATCAAAATATATAGCATCTAGGATCTTAAAGAATTGAATTTAAAGAAGTGGCCACCTAGTAGAAAAGCAACAAGTCCATATTGAAGAAGCACATCAGCCAGTGCAATCATGAGGTGTCAATGAGATTAGGTAACAGGCATCAGAAGTCCCAAACAAAACAAAAAACAGTGTTGACAGCGAGGAAGGTCGGAGCACAGACACAAAATCCATCTGTATACAATAGGACATCCTCTCACATAAGGGTCACAAGGAAAGGTTGAATCAATGAAGGTGCAGTATAGCACCGATGAAACACAATATTTCTCTGTTTTTTGAGGCTTCCTCACCCACCCACCCCCACTATCATGAACCCAATCCTACCTTTTAGCTCTGGCCAGACTAGAGTATATACACTGGTTTAGATAAAAGCTCATGACACACAGAATCCAGGTCAGATATATCCCTCAGGAACAGAATTGGGAGTAGCAATACCAGGAAAGTAGGGAGAAGGTGGGGGGATGAGGAGAGAAAGGGGGATCTGATGGCAATGATAAACACATAATGCAAACCCTCAGGGGGATGAACAACAGAAACGTAGGTGAAAGGAGACATTGGTCTGTGTAAGATGTGAAAAGAATAATAATTTATAATGTATCAAGGGGTCACAAAGGTCAGAGAGGGGAGGAAGGAGGGAAAAAAGAGGAGCTGATACCAAGGGCTCAAATAGAAAGTAAATGTTTAGAAAATGTGATGGCAACATTTGTACAAATATTCTTGACATAATTGATGTATGGAATATTATATGAGCTGTAAGAGCCCCCAGTAAAATGATTTTTAAAGAACCTCTACCATCCAAAGGAAGTTATGTAAGTGGTAAATATGAAATCAGCCTCAAATAGGACCTACAGACACAGATAAGTTGCCTAAGGAAGTGGTCCAAATACTTTTGGTTTCCACTAATGGTATATTACCTTCTCTTTCCTAGCATGCATCACTTATTACTTCATGGAGAATATAATTGACTGAGAAAAAAACGTCTGCAGGAACCATTTCAAAGTGGATAGCATCATTACTTCAGCCCATTCTCGGACTTACGTGAAGGAAAAGGATGAAGGGAAATCCTTCAAGTTGGCAGAACCTTGAGTAGTGAAGTTGGGTTTTCATTTGCTTGCAAGGAAGAATAACCAGATGTGCAACTGTATTCATGACTGTGACTGATGTTTTGGCTAGATGTTTAGGGACTTGGAAATAGCATGACTGGAAAATTGGTGACAAGGACATATGCTGCTGTTGTTAAATATTGATTAATCATCTCTGACTATGTACAACAGAATGAAATATGACTCAGTTCCTTGCCACCTTCAACATTGTTATGGTCAAGCCCATTGTTGTAGTCATTGTGACAATGTGTCTTGTTTGGTGTTGCCCTCTTTTTCACTGACATTCCACTCTACCAAACATATCCATTTCTAGGAACTGCTCCCTCCTTATAATATGTCCAAAATATGTAAAAAAAAAATCTTGCCACATTACCTTCCAAGGAGCATTCTAACTGTACTTCTTTCAAGACAGATTATTTGTTGTTCCTTTTGAATTCTATAGCATTTGAATATTCTTCCCCAACATCATAATTCAAATATATCAATTATGCTGAAGTCTTCCTTATTCACTGTTCAACATGTATATGAGGTTATGTATATGAGGTTATTAAAGATACTATGGCAAGGAGTTACAGGGAATAGTTATTTAGGAAAATCTGTCTGAATGGTTCAAAAATGTGAAGATAATTGAACCTCATAGGAACATTAATCTAAGAGGTACCTTGAAAGAGGAGTATTTTAAATGCCACATGAATGAGATAATGTACCACTCAGCCTCTTTTCTAGCCTTTCCTGTCATTGTTATTATAGGTATTGGCACTTTGTCATGTTTTGAGTACCTTCTGAATGGAGGGGTTCATCTTCTGGCACTATATCTGACAATGTTCTGCTTCATTAAGTTTTTAGTAAATGACAATGTTTTAATGCCATCCTTAGGGTTTTCCATGGCTAATTCCTTGGAAGTGGACAGTCTGTTCTGTTCTAGCCTAGTCTAGAAGCTCTGCTGAATCCTGTCTACTTTGGGTGACCCTGCCTGTATTTGAAATACCAGTAGCATAATTTTCAGTACCACAGTACCACGCAAGCCCCCACAGTACAAAATATAAAAACCTGACAGACAAGTGGTGGTGTCAGAACGGAGACCTGAATAAAAACACTACTCCATGAAAGCAACGAGGACACTAGCAAAATTTGTTAAAATAAAATTTTATGCAACAGTGGACATTTAACCAAAGTGTTTAAAAAATCATGATTGACGTTATTCCAGAAAATGGCTTAGTAAAAAAATTAACTTTTGTCACTTTTTGTCCTCTCTACAGCACTGTGGGAGCCTTGATTTTTTTTTTCCAAACTAGAATATACTGTAGTTGTAAAAAGCAGAAATCTAACAGACACTGAAAAAAGAGCATATGATTTAGAACTTCTCTTAAATAACTATCCACAGATAATTGTCACTCTTTGTATTTTCTGAAATTTCCTTGGAAAATAACATTTTACCAGAACTTGTTACTATTTTACATGACTCAGAATTTGCACAGTGGGAAAATCCATATTCCCATGGCATTTTTTTCAACGATGATCACCAACAATTAATTAACACCACAAACACCTGAGGTTGTAATGACAGGGCAGCGAAGAAGTTAGCAGAAATCTTAAAAGGAATATTAGAATATGAAATGCATGTGAAAAGTTTAAAAGTTTGTCTATAGTAATATTTTATTTAGATCTAGAGGCCATGCACATGTGGAGAGCTGTGTATACCCAAGAAAAATACACCAGGCTCTGAAACCATAACGAAAGAATTTCAGATTTTCTGAATATATAATGTCAGGAGTGAGGCACAGTTAAAAATTGTCACTGCATTTAAGGTGCATCCCACCATACAAAAACATGCCTTTTAGAAAAGTTTTGAAGACATACTAATTTAATATATTTAAGGAAATATCTAAACATTTATGATATAGCTAGATTTGGTGGAGAAATAAGACCAGTGAAACTCACACATGTATGTATACAGAAAGGTTTATGTCAAGGAAGGGGCTCACACATTGTAGAAGCAAGCCAGCAACTTCCAAATCTGGCAGTCAGATGTCAGGAAGCAAACTTCTCCTGACACACATAGCTTCAGGAACTGATGGACTCACATTAAGTAGGCCAGCCAATACTTATTTGACTCAGGTTCAAAGAACTGGAGGTCATATGATATATTAGTTTGTGTTGACTAGGGAGACAAATCCAGAGGTACTCATATGTGTATAAGAAAGAGCTTTATATAAATAGTAATTGTATATTAAGCAAAAATCCCAGCCCAGTCCAAAGAAAGCCCATAAGTCCGATATTAGCCCATATGTCCATGAAGTCCTCTTCAGACACACAACACATGCAATGACACTGACTGTAGAAAGAACACAGGCCACTGGGTGGAAAGTCTTTTTGATTCAGTGGTGCTGGAAGCATCTAAGTGCTGGTGTGGGTCTCCATGTAGCTCCTCCAGCTCCAGAGTTTTGACTGACTCCATCAGCTTAGTTCCATGCGTCTTGTCAATAGCACTATCTCACAGGAAGAGACTGTGTCCCACCTCCAGAGAACTACTAATCTCCGTGGCGCTTCCAAATGAGGTCGTCAAGCTGAGACCTGATTGACAGGCTAAACTCCACCCTTTTGCTATTAAAAGTCTCAAGTTGATGCCAGATTATATAACTACCACATATGATGAGCCATTTGCAGAATGCAGACCTAGAAAAAAGGAAACAAGATTTTCCACAGTGTCTACTTCTATTGGAAGCAGATCACACCTTTGAAGATATTTCATCATAGAAAGATTTAAATGGACAAATTGCTGAAAATTCTGGTCCAGTAAAGTTTACATGCAACCTTAAATATCACAAGTAACTACATGACCACTAAGTCAATTGATCAGAGATAAGGGCCTAAGGGTATAAGACTGTGGAACCATTTAAGGAAAATAAGCCCAAGGTAGCAGAAAAGCCAAGAAACATCAATAATAAAAGTTCTAGGAAAATAGTTTTTTGTTTCTTTAAATGACATCAAGTTAGTATGAACTCATAGTGTACAGCAGAAGAAAATATTGCTTAGTCTTGTGCCATTATCATAATCATTGCTATGTTTAAGCCCATTGTTGTAATCTCTTTGTCAATCTAGATTATTCAGTATCTTCCTCTTTTTCATTGACATTTTACTTTACCAAGCATGATTTCCTTCTCCAGGGACAGTCTTTCTTGATAGCATGTCCAAAGTATCTGAAATAATCTTTCAATCATTGCTTCGAAGGAAGAGAACCTGCTTTCAAAACTGCCATTTATATTATTTTATATGTTCCAGCTTCAGTGAAATACTAAAATGTATACAAAGAAACAAGAAAGTGTGGCCCAAATGAGTAGGGCAGTGTCAAGAGAAACACTCCAGGAATCTCCACATAAATGATTTGAGTCTGGTATCATCTAAAATCTTTAATGAAATAAGTAAATATGTCTTTTAAAATGACAGGGAATTCAACAGCTGTGTTTCACTAAATAAGTAATATCTATACAAAGAAGTAATTAGAAAATAACAAATTAGAAAATATGGAATTGAAGTGAACAATAAATGAAGAAAAATTCAATAGATTAATTAATTTATTATAGCTTTAATTAGGTAGAAGGAGGAACCATAAACCTTGAGGATGGGTAAATTGAAATTATCCTGTCTGAGGAACACAAAGGAAGAAAATGCGGAAACATTGTCAGAACTGCCAACATCTGTAGGACAATATCAAGCTGAAAAACTATAATCATAATTAGAGACCAAGAGAACAGAAGAGATAAAAAGATTAAACAGTTTTAATAAAAATAAAAAGCATGAATAATAAATAGGTATACAATAAAGAAAAATGTTAAATTATTAAAATTAAATTAGTATTATTATAAAATAGATTGCTGTAAGATGTAAATTGTAATTACCTCATATCTTAGTTGTCTGTCTTACTATGGTGGTTTGCTATTACTGTAATACTGGAGATATGACACTGAAATTTCAATCACCCCCTGGATCGTCCAGGGTGAACAAGTTTTGGGAGAGTTTGCAGACAAAAACCAGACTACGAAGAAGAAATAGGCTGTCCGCTTCTGAAGAATTAACCACTGAAAACATGTATGTCAACAGAAGATTGTCAGAGGCTGAAAACTCATGAACAGCAGCAGAATGTAGTCCCAGAAGATGAGTCCCTTAGGTTAGAAGGCACTTGGCTAATTAAGTAAAGTTTTTGCAACCTTCATTTGCTGATGGGACACAACTGATAATGAGAAAATTAATATCTGCAAACATACATTAAGACTGCTGTGGGAAAACCACAGCCCAGCAGTACAATCAAAATAACCAATAAAAACAAACATAATAAAACCCAACTAACCTGTACCAAATAAATTATTCTGAAAAAGAATCCCTGGAATTACCAGAAATAAAATTCAAAGTATAAGTATTTATGAGCCTTTAAGTGATGGGAATATTCATGAGAGCAACAGAAGGCATTAACACATTATAAAAAAGAGAGAGAATTGGAAGGCACATGAATTAAAATGTAATTAGATTAAAATTTAACACTTTATCAATTGTTCTATTTTGACGCATTTTATATCTATTCTAGTTATTAATATTTTTCTGCATTTTTACACTGAATCTTTGTTCTGCTTTATTTTGTTAATTTTGTTGGTTTAGGAGGAGAGGTTTTCTATATCTATAGGTGTATGACATCTAAGATAGATAAAACTGTAGAGAAATGAATGAATAAATAGGTTACTAGTATTATGACGAGGGTGATTGGGGGAAAATTGGGAGAGGGTAATAATGAGAACAAGGAAAAAAGGATTCTAAAGTTGATTTTGACAATGATTGCACAACCCTTTTAAATATTACTAAACCATTAAAATGTGATAATTAGAACGAGAAAACAATAGAAACATTACACAAAGAGGTTCCCTATTAGTTGCACAATAAGAACACAATTAGACAATGTGGTAAAATACTTGAATAAATAATGGAAGAAATGGCCCCCATACCAGCTATGTGGACAACTGACCCTCACCCCAGAGGAATTTACTTGAGAGGACAGCACTGAAGCTGCAGCTAGGGGAGAGGGGCGTGTCTGATCTGAGAAAATGGGAGCAAATGAAGGAGGAGGAAGAGAGAGTGGAGCACATCCTGGCCCATCAAACCTGGAGGATGATATCACTGCTCTGACCACCCAATGGACAGACTGGACAATATGGCTGATCCTACTATGAGAGACACAGTCCCTTGATAGCCCAGGGTCCTAAGAGGGACAACAATGGAGACTCAGGGCTGGCACTGGCCCAGAGTGACCCTGTGACACTGAAGCAAAACACTAAAAGCGGGCAGCAGAGCAACCATGGGAGCAGAGCAGGGAGCCCTCGACGGAGTACAAAGAACAAACAGACTCTGTGGCCAAAGCATGGTACCCCATTGGACCTGACTGAAGGACACGCCTAGAGATAAAAAAATCGGACCTGATCTATTTACAAGTTTTCTTTCTTTAAAAATTTTTTTTCTTTTAATTAATTTATTCTTCTATGGGTAATTGGTTTCCTTTTTTGTTGTCATCGCTGTGTTCTCACTCATCACCTTTCTTGCTCTGACATGATTTTTGGTGCATATCTATCTAGATAAGATAGACTGGAAGAATAGTCTGGAGGAGAAAACAATGGGACCAATGGTTCCGGGGGGACACGGGAGAGAGAGAGGAGGGGGTAAGGAGGTGATGCTGACCAATCCAGCGACAGGGGAGCAACAAGTAATCCAAAATCTGTCGCAAGGAGGGTGTGAGAAGCCTGGTAGGTATTCAGCAAGGGCAAGGTAAATGAGAGAAATTACTGAAACACAAATGAAGGCTGAGAATGATAGTGGGACAAGAGGAAAGTAAAAGGAAATAGAGGAAAGAACTAGGGGACAAAGGGTATTTATAGAGGTCTAGAGACTGGAATGTACATATCTAAATATATTTATATAAGAGTATGGGGAAACAGATCTATGTGCGTATATTTATAGGTTTAGAATTAAGACAGCAGATGGACATTGGGTCTCCACTCAAGCACTTACTCAATGCAAGAACATGTTGTTCTATTAAATTGTCACTCCAGGATGCACACCTTACCGACATGATTGCTGAAGAAAAATGTGTGCATAAGCAAATGTGATGAAGAAAGCTGACGGTGCATAGCTATCAAAATATATAGCGTCTGGGGTGTTAAAGGTTTGAAGATAAACAAGCGGCCATGTAGCTGAGAAGCATCAAAGCCCACATGGAAGAAGCACACCTGCTTCCTGACCACGAGGTGTAGAAGGGACCAGTTATCACACATTAAAGAACTAAAAATCATATCAGTGGGTGCCCACCTTCCTGATACAATCAATGAAGACAAACGTGTGCATAAGCAAAAGTGGTGAAGAAAGCTAATGGTACCCTCCTATCAAAACATATAGCATCTGGGGTCTTAAAGACTTGAAGATAAACAAGAGGCCATTCAACTGAGAAGAGTCAAAGCCCACATGGAAGAAGCACACCAGCTTCCTGAGCAAGAGGTGTAGAATGGACCAATTATCAGACATCAAAGAACTAAAAATCATATCAATGGGTGCCCACCTCCCTGATAAGATCAATGAGGACAAACGTGTACATGAGCAAATGTGGTGAAGAAAGCTGATGGTACCCTGCTATCAAAAGATATAGGGTCGGGGGTCTTAAGGGCTTGAAGATAAACAAGTGGCCATTTAGTTCAGAAGCAACAAAGCCCACATGGAAGAAACACACCAGCCTGTGTGACCACAAGCTGTCGAAGGGATCAGGTATCAAGCATCAAGGAACAAAAAATCATATCATTGTAAATGTGGGTGATTGCAGAGTGGAGACTCAAAGCCCATTGGTAGCCAACTAGACGCCCCCTTTCTCAAGGGTTGTGGGGAGATGAGCCACTCAGGGTGCAGGGTAGCAACGATGAAACATATAACTTTCCTCTAGGTCTTAAATGCTTCCTCCCACCCACTATCATGATCCCAATTCTACCTTACAAATCTGGCTAGACCAGAGGATGTACATAGGTACATATAGCAACTGGAAACACAGGGAATCCAGTACAGATGACTCCTTCAGGAACAGTGGTGAAAGTGGCGATCCCTGGAGGGTGGAGAGAATGTGGGGTAGAAAGGGGGAACCAATTACAAGATTGTATGTATAGCCTCCTCCCTGGGGGATGGACAGCGGAGAATAAGGCAGGCGGGGGTGGGGAGGGGAGACATCAGACCGTGTGACATATGACAAAATAATAATAATTTATGTATTATGAAGGGTTCATGAGGTAGGGGGAGTGGAGAGGGAGGGGACAATGAGCAGCTGATATTAAGGGCTCATGTAGAAGGCAAATGTCTTGAGAATGATGATAGCAACAAATGTACAAATATACTTGACACAATGGATGTATGTATGGATTGTGATAAGAATTGTACGAACCCCCAATAAAATGATTACAAAATAAATAAACCATTTTCCATTGGTTGCATATCTATCATTATACCAATACCATGCTGTTTTGACTACTGTGGCTGTATAGTAAGTAGTAGCTAAAGTCAGGTAAAGGCAGCTCTCCAACTTTGTCCTTCTTCTTGAGGAGGTCTCTGCTAATTCTCGGTTTCTTCTCTCTCCATATGAAGTTGGTAATCTGTTTTTCTAATTCTTCGAATGAAGTTGTGAAATTTGGATTGGGATAGCATTGAGCCTATATAGTGAATTGGGTAGAATTGACAGCTTTACAATATTTCGTCTACTGATCCACAAGCATGGACTGTCCTTCCATTTGTTGAGGCCGCCCTTGGTTCCTTTTAATAGTGTCTTGTGGTTTTCCTCATACAGATCTTTTGTTTTTTTTTTATTTAGGTATATCCCTTGATATTTCATTTTATGCTTGGCTATTGTGAAGGCCACCCCATTTTTGATCCTCTCTTCTGTGGCCTTGTCCGATGCGTACAGGAGATAATCTATGGAGGGATTGTTTTTCCAAGAGTTTGTCCATGTCTTCCAAGTGGTTGAATTCATTGGAATACAGTCCTTTGTTGTACTCTGTAATTATCCTTTTGATTTCCTTAGGGTCTTTTGTAATGTCCCCTCTTTCATCCCTCATCCTTGCTATTGAGATTTGGTCCCTCTTTCTTTGGTCAAACGTACGGGAGATTTGTCGATTTGATTTATCCTTTCAAAGAGCCAACTTTTAGCAGCATTGAGTTTTTTCCATAGTTTTATTATTTTCTCTCTCCTGAATCTCAGATCTAATTTTTATTATTTCTTTTCTTTTGCAATTAGTTGGGTTGTCTTGTTGCCTCTGCTCTAGCTGCTGTAATTTTTCTCCAGTGTATCAATCATTTTTAATGTGTGCATGTAATGCTATGAGTCTTCCTCTGATGACTGTGTCCCATACGTTTTGGTATGCCGTGTTCTCATTCTCCTTGGTTTCTTTAAATGTCCTAATTTCATCTCTGATCTGAGTCAGTGTGCACACCTTTTGCAATAGAGAGTTATTCATCTTCCAATTGTTTACCCTTGATTTCTTTATGTTCCTTTTGTTGATTTCCAATCTTATAGCACAGTGGGCAGAGAGAGAGGCCTGTATGATATCAATGCGCTTAAATTTATGTAGGTTCGACCTCTGCCCTAGCATGTGATCTGTCCTCGAATCTGTGCCATGTTGTCTTGAAAAGAATGTGAATATTTTGTATTTGTGTAGGGAGCTCTGCAGATATCTACCAGGTCAAATTGTCTAATTGTAGTGTTTAGATCTTTAGCCTCCTTGTTGAATTTCTTTCTCAGTGATCTATCTTTCTCAGATAGTGGTGTATTGAATCACCTACTATTGTTGTTGAGGCTGTGATTTCTTTTTTCATCTTTTGGACCGTTTGATTGACATATTCTGCTGAATGCCTGCTCGGCAAGTAAATGATTAGAATGCTTAGTGGTTCTTTGTGTACTGTTCCCTTGAACATTATATAGTGTCCCTCCTTATCTCTTTTTATGCTTTGCAGTTTGAGGTCAATTTTATAGAGCTTAGGATTGCAACCCCTGCTTTTTGAATTGCTGTTTGCTTGACATATTTTTCTCCAGCCTTTGATTCTCAGCCTATTTTTGTCTGTAGTCTTGAGATGTGTCTCCTATAGGCAGCAGTTCGAGGAGTTGTATTTTCTAAGCCAGTCTATAGTCTCTGTCACATAAGGCCTGAGTTCAATTCATTAGGGGATGAGTTGGGATTGGGAGATCTGCTTCTGGCTAGGGGCATTTTTCACAGGTAGGTGGTGGGAGGGGTGCCACCACTGCTAAGCAGATACAATGCTTGGAGCACAGAGGGCGTGGCAGATTGGTCAGGGAGAAGGGAGAATGCAGTAGGCAAGGCCGAAAGGCTTGGGTCCTTATGCGACAGTAGCAGAAAATTCTGCCATGCTTTTGTCCACTGCCTGGCAGGCTAAAGCGATGTGGCAGGATGGGAACCTTTGAGTGTGTGTATGGGGTGGGGTGGGGCGGATAGGGTCATGGAGGGAGTTGGCTGGTGAATCTGTGAGGAGCACAGAGAGGGGGCGGAAACTTCTGGAGAATCTGTGAGGACCACAGAGAGGGGGCGGAAACTTCTGGGTTGAGACATCTGAGAGTGGAGGGATGAGGGGGTGGGGTGGGGGGGTGTCTTGTTGGCTGGTTTGCGCTGAGCACAAAGGCAGGGCAGGAGCATCTGCTGTGTGCCTGGCTGCCTTGTAGTACTGGGCGGGACCCTCCTGGGGGGAGGGGCTGGCAAGTAGGACTGTGAGGAGCGCCCAGATGGGGCACTACAGGGTGGGGGGCTGGCTGGAGGGATTGTGCAGAGCGCTGAGTCAGGGCAGAAGCCTCTGCCATATGCTCGGTTGTTCTGTGGCACCAGGATGCAGGCCTCCCTGGAGTAGGTGGTGAGGGTCTGGCCCGCTGGTCTGAGAGGGACAGTCAGATGGGGCATGAATCTGTGCGGGTGATGGGGTGGTGGTGGTACAGCAGCTGGTGCACCCATATGGGACCCCAGCACTTTGGGGCAGGGTGGAGGGTACTGGCTGGTGATTCTGCTAGGATCGCCTAGGCAGGGCGGCAGCTTCTGTACACCTGGCTGACCTGTGGCACTGATCAAGGCAGAGCGGGTGCCCTTAGCAGTGCAAAAGAAATCACAGGTGTCCGCAGGGAGTGCTGGTGTTAGGGTGAAAGTCAACTTCTGGTTCAGAGAAGTGCTCTGAGTTGTTTTTGGAACTGACGGACAGACTTGATACCCCTACTCGACTTCCAAATCTCCCAATTCAACAGTCTCCATGGAGCTCCCGGCATGAGCTACCTTTCTGGCCACCATCTTTCCCCGACCTCCCAGGATCCCTCTGTTAGATAGTAAGCAGACCCTGATAAAATCCATTGATCCATTCCCCTTTGCTTTCAGGGATCCATTTCCCAGGACCCGCTTACCTCACAGCCTTATACCCTATTACTCCTCTGCATTTGTGTCCAAGGGATGCGAATTCCACAAAACCCCATTGCTCTTCCTGTGGTCAAGGTAGGAGCGGTCTAGCACCACAGCACCTACCCCATAATACCTTTAACTTTCATTGTGGCCCCCTGTGGATAACCCCAACCAGTTCAGATGATGTGCCAAGTGCTGCCCCCTGAGTCAGATATCTGCTTCAACGATTCTTCAGGGACTTTGTGTCTTTACTCCCACTGCTGGTTTGCTGCACTCCCCTCTTGGTTTGGTTCCATGTGGGCTGGTCAGATCAGTCACACTTCCTGAACGGTATCTTCAATTTTGTCCTCTACAGTCCAGTCATCCAGGGAGGAGTGCTCATTTCTCTATCTGGAGTTTGCCCTGCAGTCCTCTCCGTGGGTGAGTTGCTGTGAGCAGGAACGTTGTCCTCAAGGCTTGGTGCCTCATGATGAAGTCTACTCTCTCCCTCCCTTTCCTGTGGAGGCATAAACAAAACCCTCCCTTCCTCCTTGCCATCTTTTCTTTCACCACATTCTGTGTGTCAGAAGGGTGTACGAGGGTCGAAGGTGAGGAGATGTCGTCCCTCACAGTTGCTATCTGCATCTTAATTGTTCCCCTTTTCTTTTTTGATGACATATGCTTCATTGTGTGTAGTCTGGCTCTTTCCAGAGTATCTGGTACTCAGCCTCAGAACTGTGCGATGTATTCATTTCCCCTTATGCCCATTCTCTTTGAACTTACTTTAGTAGACTCATGTTGTACTTGTCCTTTTGTGCTTCGCTAACTTCTCTCAGCATAATATCCTCCAACTCGTTTCATAGAAAGAAGTGCCTTATCGTTTCGTCACTGTTTTCTAAGGATGTATAGTAAGTACTCCATTGTGTAGATATATCAGAGTTTTTTTTTAATCCATTCCTCTATTGATGGAAATTTAGGCTGTTTTCAATTCTTTGTGATTATGAACTGCACAGTGATGAACATTGGAACACAGATGTAAGCCTTGGCCTGTTTCTTTTTACTTCTGGGTATATGCCCAGTAGTGGAATTGCTGGGTCGTAAGGTAATTCGATTTCCATCTGATTTAGGTATCACCAAATCGCTTTCCACAGTGGTTGTGCGTATCTAAAAGACCAACAGCAATTAATGAGTGCTCCTATCTCACCACTACCCCTCCAACATTTGTTGTTTTCACTTTTCTTGAATTGGACTATCCTTCTGGTTGTTAGATGGTATCTCATGGGTGTTCTGATTTGCATTTCCCAAATGGCTAATGGTCAGGAATATTTTCCCATATGTTTATTGGCTATTTGGGTTTCCTCCTTTGTGAGTCTTCTGTTCAAGTCTTTTGCCCACCTCTTCAGTGGGCTATTCATTTTTTTCTCATTTTAGAGTTGCAGGGTACTGTAGATTTTAGAAATAAGACCTTTGTCTGATATGTCATTACTAAATACCTTTTCCCAGTCTGTGGTCTCTCTCATTACTCTCTTGATGAAGTCTTTTGATGCACACCAGTGTTTCATCTTTAGTATGCCGCACATGTCTATGTTCCTCTCGGTGATTATCCTTCATTATTGCTCCTAGCCCATGTATTCCCAATGCTAAGGTTCTTGGCTTTAATCCCCTTTTCGTTGATGAGCCTTTTAGTTTTGGGTTTTACCTCTAGGTCTGTGATCTACCTTTAATTTGTCCTTGGGTACGCGGTGAAGTAAAGGTCTTGGTCCATTCTTCTAATGGTTGCCATCCAGATTTTCCGCCACCGCTTGTTAAAAGGGGCATCTGCTTCCCATTTGAGTTTTGGGGGGCCCTAATCAAAGATCTGTATTCTGCTGTTTTAATTTCTGTACTTTTTTCTTATCATTTGGTCTGAGTAGCTATCATTTTACCAGTACCAGGTTGTTTTGACAATCTGGCTGTATAATAAATTTTAAAGCCAAGTAATGCAAGCTCCATCACTTTATTTTTTCTTCTTGAGGAGTTCTTTGCCACTTCTGGGTTTCTTCCTTTTCTACTTGAAGTTAGTAATCAGTTTGCCCATGTCTTTGAAAAATGGTGCTGGTATTTGTAATGGGATTGCTTTGAATCTAAATAGTGCCTTAGGCAGGATTGGCATCTCTACAACATTGAGTCTATTGATTCACAAGCATAGGATATGTTTCCATTTGGGAAGGTCCCTTTATGGTCTCTTGTACTAATGTTCTGTAGTTTTCCTTGTACAGATCGTTTTGTTGTTTTTCTTAGGTATATATCCCTAGTTATTTTACTTTTTGCCTGGGTTTTGTGAAAGGTACTATCTTCTTGATTTCTATTTCTGTAATCCCATCCGTTGTGTATAGCAATCCAATTGACTTCTGCTTGTTGATCTTTTATCCTGCCACTCTACCATATTTCTCTATTGCTTCCAGCAATCCTGTTGTGGCACCTTTGGGGTTCTGAATATATACCATCAAATCATCTGCAAATAATGATAATTTTACTTCTTTTTTTCACCAGATGCATGCCTTTGAGATCCTTCTGTTACCTTATATGATTAGCGAAGACCTCCAGCACTATTGTAATAAAAGCAGGGACAAGGGGCATCCTTGTCTGGTTTCCTTTTACAGTGGAAAATTTTATCTTTTTTCCACTGATTGTAACGCTGGCTGTTGGAATTTCATATATAGCCTTAATTACATCGAGGTAATTTCCATCCAGTCCTATCTTCCTGAGTGTCTTAATTAGGAATGGGTGCTGAATGTTGTCAAGTGCTTTTTCTGCATCTATTGATATTTTCATGTGGTTCTTTTCCTTTTTTTCTCAATGTAGTGGATGATGTTGATGGCTTTTTGAATGTTGAACCAACCCTGCATGCCTGGTATGAATCTTACTGGGTCACGATGAATTATTCTTTTTATATACTTTTGTATTCTGTTGGCCAAGATTTTGTTAAGGATTTTTGCATCTATGTTCATTACAGTAATCGGACGGTAGTACTCTATTATCATCAGAGCATTGTCTGGTTTTTGTAACAGTGTTATACTAGCTTCATAGAATGTTGTTGGGAGTTTACTGTCCTTTTCTATGTTCTGAAAATCTTGTGTCAGCTCTTCTCTGAATGGTGGTAAAAAGAACCATGGCTGTTTTTAGTTGGTAGTTCCTTGAGGATTTTATCTATTTCTTCTTTTGCTGTGGCTCCGTTCAAGTTCTTGATATCTATATATAATCATCTGGGGAGGGTTTGCTTTTCCAGGGATTTGTCCATGTCTTCCAAGTTGTTGTATTCATTGGATTACAGTCCTTTGTAGTATTATGCAATAAATATTTTAATTTAATTGGGGCCTCTTGTAATTTCCCCTGTTTCATCCCTAAACCTGGACATTGACATCTATTCCTTCCTATACTTTGTTACTTTTGCCAATAGTTTATTGATCCTATTAATCCTTTTAAAGAACCTACTTTTTACTGAGTTAATTTTCTGCATCGTTCTTTTGTTTTCGCCCTCATTAATCTCTGCCCAGATTTTTATACTTTCTTTTCTTTTGCGATTAGAAGGATTATTCTGTTGGCTGTTCCAACTGCTGAAGGTTTTGTGAGGGTGTATCTACCATAAATCTCTTTTCCTTCATATGCACATTTATCACTATCAAGCATTTAGTATGATGTATTCTCATTCTCGTCATTTTATAGAAACTTCCTATTTTCATCTCTAATTTAGGCCAATACCTACTCCTTTTGAAGAAGTAAGTTATTCACCCTCCTAGTATTTGCCCATGGGTTGTTTAAAAAATCTTTTTGTTGTCCTTGTTGCATTCCAACATTATGGCATAGTGGTCAGAGAAGGAAGTCTGAGTGACCTTTATTTGTTTTAATTTGCTCAAACTTGACTTGTGTCCCAGCATGTGGTCTATTTTTTGAATATGTGCCATGTGGGCTTCAAAAGAATGTGAATTTTTGACGTTTGTGTGGAGAGCTCTGAATATGTCTAGCTGGTCGACTTGACTAATTGCAGAGTTTAGTTCGGTAGCCTCCATGTTGGACTTCTTTCCCGCTGATCTATTCTCAGAGGGCATGTATTAAAGTCTCCTACTATGACTGTGGATCTCATGATTTCTTTTTTCATCTTTTGATGGATTTGATTGATGAAATCTGTGGGTCACCCATTGGGTGCATACATGTTTATTATGCTCACTGGATCTTGGTCTTCTGATCTCAAAGCATTGTATAATGCTCATACTCTTCTCTCATTGTAAACTGTACCTTGAAATCAATTCTGTCCGAGATTAGAGTTTCAGTTTATGCTTTTTAAAAGGTTGCCATTAGCCTGATATGCTGCTAACCTTCAGTCCTCAACCTGTTTTGGTTTGTGTGCTTCAGATGTGTTTCTTGCAGAAAAATAGATTGCTGGGTTTTATTTCCTAATCCAGTCAGCTAGCCTTTGTCTTTTAATGGGGGGAATTCAAACTATTATCGTTCAGGCTTATTACGACCATCTGGGGATTCTTTGCTGTCATCTCATAGCTTTGTTATAGACCTTTACTGCTCTCCTTCCTTAGCATTGTGTTATGTATGTTATCAAGAATTCCTTCTTGTCTTCTTTTCACCATTGAGTCAAAGGCTTCTTGGGCTTGGCTTTCATTGCTCTGACTTCCGGATAGCGTTACACTATTGTGCTAGTCTGGGTGGACTAGAGAAACATATCCAGAAACAATCATGTGTGTATAGTAAAGAGCTTTATAAAAAGAATAATTTTACATTAACAAAGCATCTCAACCCAGTCCAGATCAAGTCCTTAAGTCCAATATTAGCCCATATGTCCAGTACTAGTCTGTAAATCCCTTTTCAGACTCATACAACACATGCAATGACAACAAATGGAGGAATACCACATGTCAGTGGGTGGAACGTCTTGTGGTGGTCAAAGCCTCTTAGTGCTGTCATGGGTCTTGACGTTGCTCTTCCAACTTCAAGGCTCTGGTTGCCATGAGCATAGCTCCAAGTGGCTTGTCAACAGGAATGTCTTGTAGGGACTGAATGTGTGTCCTACCTCCCGTGAGCTATTTATCTCCTTAGTGCCTCCAAATGAGGTCATAATGCTGTGACCCGATTGACAGGCTAAATTCTACCCCTTCACTCTTAATAGTCTCAAGTTGACAACAGATTATGTAACTATATGGTGGGCTCATGTTTGTGCTCTGTAGATGTTGATCTTCCGACCAAAGTAAGTTGGAAAGTAATTTTTGTAGTGCTGTTTTTTTGATTCTTTTGAGACATTCTCTAAATGTTTCCGGATCTGGGAAAACCCTTATCTTTCCATCTATTTTGATGGAGAGTTTGGCGGGATAGGGTATTCCTAGGTTAGTGTTATTCTCTTTCAGCTATTCCTTTCTCTTCTGTTTTTCATGGTTTCTGCTAAGTCTGAGCATATTCTTATCTGATTACCCTTATAGGCGAATGCTTCTTTTCTCTAGCTGCTCTTGTGATTTTCGCCTTTTCCACATAGTTGGATTGCTTGGATACTATATGCCTTAGTGTGTTCTTCTTGATGTTCAGTCTACTCGGTGTCCTCTCCGCTTCCTGGATGTGGTAGTCACCTAATCTGGAGTCAATTGAAGGATTTGGAGTGTAGGGGTGGTTCTAGGATGTCTGGAGATGGCCAAGGAGACTTCTGTGTGGGCATGGCCTACTGAGAATTCTGGGAAATCTGGTACTTCCTCCTCGGAGGTGGAAGACATCTATCTCTCTCTCTCTCTGCTACTCCCTGTGAGACATTGCAGACGATAAGCTACATGGATGGAACCAGACCTCGGAAGCCAGAGAAGCCACAGAGGAATCCCTGCTGGCACTGAGATGCTTACAACGCCACTGGACCCAAAGACTTTCTACCCACTGGCTTCTGATTGTCCTGCATTTGGCTTCATTGCATGTGTTTTGTGGGTCTGAAGAGGACTATATAAATTGGTATCAGACATATGGGCTAATATCAGACTCACGACCTTGGACTGGATTGGGTTGGGATGTTTTCTCAATGTTCAATTCCTCTTGTATATAAACCTCTCCTTTATATACATATGCACATTTATGAATTTGTGTCTCTAGTCTACCCAGACTAACACATTGGTTGATTGTCTAATTCTTCTAAATTAAATTGGGGATTTTTCTTCCAGGAATTCCCTTGCTATCTTGACTGTTGATGTTTTCATCATGCCTTTCTTCAGCAACCCAATTATTATAATATTGTTCCTCTTCATAGCAGTTTTGGGAGGCTTGTTTGATTATCTTATGTTGTTTGATTTTCTTTTATGTTTGTTGAATTCTACATGGCTATCTTCAAGGTCACTGATATAATTCTCTGCCTCTTCCAGTTTGGCTGTAAAGTCGTTTACCATTTGCTCTCCTTCTGCTGCGTTTTCCTTTGACTCTAGTATTTTCATTCGGTAAGTGGATTCTATCCTTTCTATTTTTTCATCATTTTTCTGTATTGATGCCCTCATATCCTGTATGACTCTAAGCAGAAGACTGAGAATTTGTTTCTGTTATGGTTCAAAGTCTTCCACTTTTTTGCACATCACCGGGTTCAGGTCCTAAGATATTGTGTTATGTTTCTCTTGCTTTCTTGTAGTGTCTGCTGATGTGCGTTGTTGTCAGCGTGGTGTTTGACACAATTTTGCAGGAACCCTGTGAATTCTTTCTCAGGGGCTAGTAGGGATGATTCTAAGAACTACCTTGATCCAGTTGCATGAAAGGTTTGCGCTGCATTTCTATCTCACGGTGGCTGACTCTCCAATAAGAATGATTCTAAGGCCTTCTTGTAACACACTGCACTGTAGGTGTGTGCTGTGTCTATATCTCAATGGGTTTTGCTCTCTCTCTGGGCAGCCAGGATTCTCTAATTGGTGGGAAGTTCAGATGGCTCTCACAGGCAGCGAGTTAGGCTAGTCTCCAATCGTGGGGTGGTGCTGGGCAAGTTGTTTGCTTGGGAAGTGTGAGGTAAGGGTCCCAGAGTGTGCATGGCACATGGTGGCATAAGGAAACTACGTAGCTCTGGGATGCCTGTGAGTGGGACCCATGTGGCACTGGGGTGTGGACCCCAGACAGCAAGTGCTGTGTGTGGGCAGAGCCACAAGCTACAAAGTGGCTGTGGTGGGTGGGGGACATGGGTGGGATTGCATGCTGTGACGTGGCATGCGGGGGGCAGGTCCTCAGGTTTTGAAGTGGCAGTGGTGGCGGGTTGTGACTGCAGTCTCAAAGCTGTGGCAGCAGATGCAGGGTTGGGAAAAAGAGCCATAAAATGGTAGCAGCAGGTGGTGTGTGTGTGTGTGTGTGTGTGTGTGTGTGTGTGTGTGTGTGTGTTCGCAGAACTGTGATCTGCAAAGTATCAGAGGCTGGTGCTGGACAGCGCCTCGGGGCATGGGTCTGGGAGAATGATACAGGTAAATGTGGCCTGGAGACCAGTCACACTCTGTTGCAGTTTAGCTGAGTGTGTGGGAAGGGCAGGGAGGACTAATGCCGAGGTCCAGGTCTTTCACCCACTGGAACAGACCCCTGGGGTACTGCGAGGCCCCACTGCACGTTCTGGATCTCCAAATCAGCCTCCCTATCCCCCAAACCCACAATCGCCCTGTGGAGTTCCTGATGAAATTTCCTCTACCTCACGGCCAACTTGTAAGCTGTACTCTTTGTTTGAGCCATTCAAATTTGACTTCTGTCCATTTTACCTAGAAATTTTATACTTATATAGATCATGTAAAAGTTTAGTAGGTTTTGAATCTACTTCTCTCTTAGGGTAACTATGACCAATTAGCCAACCTAAACAGTATATGAAAGTCAGCCTATTCTGATAATTTATTTAACATTGTTGTGCATTATAGTCAAGACCAACCTTGTCTTTGGTGATTAAGTGCTGCCACATGCCAACTGCCACCAAAGAAGTCAATCGCTTCCAATGAAGTTAGATCCTCTAATTAAGAAGGTCATCTTACACTGTAATATCTAGCTTACATAGAAAGTATATCACAGAATTTTTCCAGGATACTGCCGTTCCCCTCACATATTTATTCTTCACAAGAACGGTGAGTTTTACCCTTTGGGCACTCTGTTCATAAGCAGGTGGATATAATATAATACATCACACTGACTTTCCTAGTTCATTGATTACTTTTTGCTGCAATTTACCAAGGTAGTTTTAGCATTTCAATTTTATTTATTGTAGGCCACCTTTTGGTCCATGTTTCAGTCATCACAACAAATAATTTTTTATGTGTCATTTGCTAAATCTTTAAGCTCGAAGATTATAGAATATATTCTTATTGTGTTTATATCAATGAATTTGGGCTGATCTAGCTTTAAAAGTTTTTCATTATTATCCCATGACTTTACAAACCATTTCTGCACATATTCCCCAATTTATGTCAGTATAAATTAGAAAAACAAAGTAGTTCATTTAGACCATATTATACATTCTTCTTTTTTGAAAAACAAAAAAGGTGTTATCATGAATTGAGTGAAGGTGTACAGGGCAGAACATCACTTATACATTCAACAATTCTTATACATTGTTTTATCTTATTCATTGCAATCTCCTCAATATAACATCACTTTTCTAAGGTTCTCTCTGTTTCTTATTATCATTCCTACTTCTTTCTTAACTCTTCTAAACTTTACCTTAGGAAAATGCTGTAATTCTGACTGTATATGGTAGATTTTTCTAAGATATGTGAACCTCACTAGTGGCATTGTTTCCTTTATAGACCTGTCTATTCTTTCGCTGTAAATTGAACCACAGAGAATATTTCAATTCCAGAACTGAAGGGTGATCATGGTCAAAATCTTGGGTATTCCATCAGTCTCAATTCAACTAGGAATTTTAATCTCCTTTATAATTCTGAGTTTTGTTTTACATATTTTCTCCCACTCTATCCAGGACCTTCTAATGAGATTCTTTTGAGAGGAATTGGTAATGGTAGCCAGACACTATTTATTTTCTCCATCTCAGGATTATGCAGATCAATGTTTGCATAATCCATTAGTCTAGTGGAATAAGTATTTCCACGTAGCTTCGATTTTCATCTTTCTTCTTTCCTTCAGGCAGGGAAAGAACAATAGTTGCACCTTATCTGACAGCTCACATGCTTTCAAGACCTCAGTCACTACTCAAAAGAATAGTATATAAAACATTGTCTATGTGAACTATAGTATGCCAATTGATCTTGATATCACCTGAGATTATGGTTGTGAAAGCAAAGAGGATTAGACACAAGGCAATTTTTTAATACTACTTACTAAAGCAAAAGTATGCCTGAAGGACAAATATGTCACAGAATTAAATATTAAAAAAAAAATACATGTTTGTCTTAGACTGTAAATTACTGGACAACCTTTAAGGCAGAAGATCTGAACCAAAGTTCAACAATTTCTAAGACTACAACATTGCAAGAGAATTAACCTGCCTCTTCTCATGCTATCTAGGTTATTTAAGCTTTAAAGAAGAATTTCAGTTCCCTTAATCTGCAACAAGTGTATTTGAGGTAACGTCTGGACCATTTAGAGGGGTTTCCAAGTTGGAGCCTCCCAATGTGGCTTAGGAAGAACGCTCTAAATTTTGTAAAGCCAAAATGTAAAGTCCAGGTTGTCAATAGTACAAGACCATGAAAAGCACAAAGGAAATTCGGTAAAAAACAAAACAAAAAAAACCACCCCCAAAACCGCTTGATTAGCAACATCCTGCAAGGTGGATTCTCCATTGACAGACTCTACCAGGGGCAGTGTTGCCAATCTCTAGATCTCTAGTATACCCACTAACAGAAGTGAAATCTCCATTTTGTAGACAACATACCCCTTTCTTATAGTCCTACATTTTCACTGATGTTCACAGAAAACTATTACATGAGTGTCTATAAAATTGGAGTGACCGTGGAACAATGGTATTTTGCAGGAAAAATTTGGTCTTCTTCTGGTCTCTGCTAAATGAAAAACTGACATTTTATGAGGCCTGACCTCTTCTGCAGAAGTTGTTTTTGAAGTGTACAAATGAGGAAGTGATAAATGGGACATACGTATCAGACAGGGATGCCACAATGTTTCTTGGGAGACCAGAATAAGTTATTACGTGACCTGAGAAGAGAGGCCAGAATTGTCTTGATGTTTATCCAAATAGTAGTTTTTTTAACATTTATGCTTTAAGGATTGACTATCTTTGTACAGCATAATGTTCTCCAGGTCCAACCATGCAATGAAGGCGTGGTTTCATGAATGTTCTTTAGTGATGCATAATATTCAGTCACCCCACTTGTCTGGCAGTTTGTCATATTATGGTGGCTTGTGTGGTGCTGTGATGCTGGAAGCTACATCACTGATATTTCAAATTCCAGGAAGGTCACCCAAAATGAACAGGAAAGGCATTATATTTATTATCTAAAAGGACATTTCAAAATATATGTTGAAGTATAAGTTTGTATGTGATAGGGTTATATATCTTTCTGCCTTCAAGGAAATCCAATTAGTATAATTATCATTCAGATTTATGAACCAACTACAAAAGCTAGTGATGAGCAATTAAAGGCTTACTGAATGGAAGCAGAACATTGTCAGATACAGTACTAAAATCAATAAAATTATTATTCAAATTTATGCACCAATCACAAAAGCTTATGAGGAAGAAATCGAAGAATTCTACCAATGTCTTCAGTTGGAAATTGATCAAACATGCAATCAAGATGCCTGGATACTTATTGGCAATTAGAATATTTATGCGTTAGAAATTCACCTGTGCAAAAATTAGAAACAAAAATAAATGAACAGAGTTTGGAAAATATGGTCTTGTCAATAGAAACAAAGCAGCAGATGGCATCATCAAAATTTTCAAGACCAATAATTTGTTTATAGGAAATACCCTTTTTCAGCAATGTAAACAACAACTATTAACATGGACTTCTCCAGATGGAATACAGAAAAAAACCAATTGACTAAATCTGTGGAAAGAAATGAAGAAGAAGCTGAATATCAGCAGCTAAAACCAGGACACGGCTGACTGAAGAACAAATTATCAATTGTTCATATGTAAGTTGAGGTTGAAGCAGAGAAAAATTAAAAGAAGTCTATGTGAACACAAATAAGACTTGGTGTCTATCCAACCTATATTTTGAGAACATCGCATGAACTGATTTGGTACATTGAACACTGATGACAGAAGACACGATGAGCGGTGGAAGGACATCAAGACCATCATTCATTAAGAAAGCAAAAGGTCATTGAAATGACAGGAAAGGAAGACAAGACCAAAGTGGATGTCAGAAGAGACTCTGATACTTGTTCTTAATCAAAGAGTAGTTAAGGCAAATGGAAGAAATGGTAAAGTCAAAGAACTGAACAGAAAATTTCAAAAGGCAGCCAAGAAAGAAGTAAAATATTATAATGAAATGTGCAAAGACCTGGAGTTGATGCACCAAAAGGGAAAGACATGCTCAGCATATCTGAAACTAAAGGAACTCAAGAAAAAAAAATTCAAACCTCATGTTGCAAGATTGAAAGAGTCTACAGGCAAAATATTGAGTGATTCAGTGAGCATAAAAAGAAGATGGAAATAATACCGTGTCACTGTACCCAAAAGAAATAGTTGGAGGAAGAAGTTCAAGCTGAACTGAAAGCATTTTGTTCGATTGTGCATAGGGTCTCTATGGGTCAGAATTTACTTCATAGCACCTAAGAACAACAATAGCAGATATTCCATTGTGTGTGTGTATACTAAGGTTTCTTTATTCATACTTCAACTGATGGACTTTTGGGTGTTCCTACCTTATTGCTATTGAAAATTGCGATGAACATGGGGGTGTATATATGTGTTCGCGTTATCTCTTAGTGTAACCGCCCAGGAGAGGTGTTGGTGAATGGTATGGAATTTCTATTCCTAGGTGTTTGTGGTAATGACATATTGCTTTTAATAGTGATAGTACAGACTCCTTAGTGGTAGATGTGAATTCTAATATCTCTGCATCCTCTCAAAGCATTTGTTGCTGTTTTTTAATGAGGTGGCATTATTAGTATAAATCAATAGTTAGCAAACTGCTGTTCTTGAGCCATATACAGCTCTTTCAGTACACATATGTAACTGAGGTAAAATAGAAAAAAATTAAAGGATATTATTCAGATAATGATGATTTAATTTGTTTGAAAAAGTATATTTAATGTCTCTGAAATAAATTTTTGTTATGAGGGTTAGGGTTGTCACGTCTCAAAGTTTGCTGATCCCTGGTATAACATCTCATTGTTGTTTTGATTTGTGTCTCCCAGACAGCTTATGATTTCAGACAGTTTATGATTGTCAGCATTTTCCATGTTTAGTATGCATTTGAATGTAATTTTTATGCACTTTTTAGTCTGCCTTTGTTCATTTTTCAATTGGATATTAATCCATTTGTTGCTGTTATTGTTCTTTCCTTAATGATGTTTTGCAATTTTAATCCATTTTACTTGTATTGTTGCTAAAGATTTTCTTTCCAGTCCAGAGGCTGTTTTCACTCTTTTTCCTCCATGATTTATAGAAATGCTTTTTTAAATTATCCTCCTACATATAAGCAAGCAAACATGTGTGAATTCATAAACAAACATACCTGTACAAATACTACTACATTATAGATGTTAAATATTTGTCTTCCTATTTCTTATGAGGATCACACTTTGTTCATAAATCAGGAAATAAAACTTGCCTTTCCTCTTTCACTCATAGAGCTGCTTTACGTTCCTAACACATACATATAACACTAATGGAGGATTTCAAAAATGTATTCTTTTAATTGATTCTCTCAAATCATTATACCGGTGGAACTGATTTAGAATCTTTATACTCTTTTGATGCAGTCTTTTGATTTACATAGTTGTCTTATTTTTAGGAGGACCCGGTCATCTATTTGTGTGCTCATTTTGTAGTTAGATAGTAAGCCTATACCCTTTGGGGACCTTATATTTACCCTTATTTTCTTATTGAGGGTCTTAATAGTTCTGGGATTTACATTTAGGACTTAGATTCACCTTGGGAGCATTTCTATAGACAGGATGAGGTATGGGTCCTCTGTCATTCTCCTGCAGAGTGAGTTAAAGCTTTGCCAGCTTCATTTATTGACGGGAGTGTCTCCCATTTGATATGTTTAGGACCTTTTTGTTAGATCAGTTTCTTGTAGTTGGATGACTTGATTTCTGGGTTTTCTATTCAGTTCCATTGATCCAGTGTACCAGTACCAAGCAAATTTCCCTTTAGTGACATCATTATTTTAAGGCCTATGTTAACTCTATTATTATTAATTTAGCCTATGATAAATTATTTCAAATACTGTGTAGAAAATGAAAATATATATGTACAGGACAGCTTTTAAACCAAAAGATAAATATTGTTCACCCATACAGATAAAAATTAATGTGACTGGACACTATTTAAGCAAAATATGAGGGTTGGAGATAAGGGAAAACTTTCCAAAACACTCATTCAAAAACCATACTTGCTAGACCAAGATATGTCACAAAATATCAAAGAGAGCATGGAAATAGCAAATACATGAGACACCATTCACTGGACACTCTCAAAGCAAGATATTCAAAATAAAGTCTAACAGTCTCTAAATCTATAACCTTGGGGTATCAATCCTATAGGTCTTCTCACACTAGGGCATTTCAGCCTTAAATCCAAAGAAGTATTCCAGTACCTTGAATCTTTTTTTTAACTTATTTATGATTAAAAATAGATTTATTGGCACTTCTTCCCCATCATACAATTCAATATTTCAATCATATCAAGAAGAGCTATACAATCATTACTACAACCAATTTTAGAACATTTTCTTCTTCCTTGTCCTCACTGCTATTCCTGTAATTATTTCTTTTAATTGTGGCAAAAAATATACGCAACAAAACTTTCTCCAATTCAACAACTTCTATATGTAACTTTCAGTGCCATTGATTTTACTCTTTGTGTTGTGTAATCATTATTGATATCCATCTCCAAATTGTCCCAACACCACAAAAATAAACTCAATGCCCCCTAAACAAAAGCTCATCCTCTTTTTCCAAGGGTAAACAGAGGTAAAGGGTTTAAAAAAATTTTAAGTACATTTCTTGAGATAATAGTCACATATCATGCACTTCCATAGTGAAATAACTTTTTGAAAGAGTTACATATACATTGTCACAATCAGTTCTAATGCTCCTTCCCCCCTCTCGCATTCATTGATTGCTTCTCAATTCCGTGCTCTCACCCACTCCACGCCCGTTTCCAATAAGCCATTGCTTTATTCATTGCCTCTAGGCATCCACTCTTTCTGTACTTCATAAAGAGGGACACCTAACGGAAACAATGAAAAAAATTAAACAGAAAGCAGAATGCAACAACAATATTATAAAGCTGAAAATAAAAATGGAGATTAAAAAAGTAAAGACCACCAAAAATATTTTGAAAGCTAGAGAAGAAATTTCTGTCAAGGAGCAGGCAAAAGATATTTGAGCCTAGAGCAAATTCAGGTTGGGTCAAGAGGGAGATCAACTGACTAAGTATCATATTATACCATGATTCAATCCACCATAATAAACTTAGTAAAGCTGTTTGAGTCCCTTGCATGTGGCTAAACGGGATCCTCCAGAGCCTTCATCTGACTAGATACTCTATAGATGGATTTGGGTTTCCAACCCTCATCCATAGCCTTCTACAAATTGGATATTCAAAATTTAAGGTCTGACTCTTTTCCCTTTAATCTAGTTGGATTTTTTTTGTCTTCACCTTTGGATCACACAGACTGGTGTGCTTTTCACACATAGCCTCACTTAGATGGTCACTTGGCTGTATTCAAGCCACAGACACTATTCAAATTGGTAGCTGGACACCATCTTCTTTCTTCACCACACATGGTTGTAGCAACCTTCTTTTCAGCGATCTATTAATGAAGGCGAATATCAAGTAGGACCTTGCTATAAGAACTACCTTTTTTTTTGGATTTGAGTTAGAATTACGTAGAAGCGAAGAATCCATCTGCTTGTACCCTAGTTGTGAGTGGTTCAGGGTTACCTCGGCAGTCATATTATGACAAAAAACATAACCACCAACAAAAACACAAACAAAAATTTAACAAGCAACTCCCCCATCAAGGAAACAAAAAAGAAAAACATTGTCAATCATCACCCTACCACATAAACATCGATAACATCATTGATTTATCCAATGGCATAGAATTTAAGGTACTGTTGATATGAGGAGTTTTTGTGAGTATACTCCATCTGGGAGCGGCAATCCATGAAGTGTTGCTTTATAAAGAGTGATTTCTTAATTGATTGAGCTCTTTTTACATTATGCATGGGGGTTGATGCTAGGGGAAATTCGCCTGTAATATTTCACACAATGGCAGACCCGTGACTCAGATTAAAACCTGTTGTATCAATACAAGGGGAGAATTGAGTTGCTACTTATATGGTGTTTCTGGGGGTCTTTTCATTGGGCAGTCACTAAACCAAGGTCCAACGGCCGCTGTTTCCATTGTCTTGGGCTGACCATCATTTTCTTCCTCACCTATCAGGGCACTTTCATCCTAAGCTTCCATGTCAAGTTCTTCTTCTGGCGTGGCCCTTGTCTTGGTGGGTGCTATGTTCCCTGTAAGGTCAGTATCTAAGGTCATCATAGTGCTTAGTCTATGGCAGGGGTGCGCAATCTACTAGTCGATGACAAATATAGTGTGGCTAAATCGCATGGCATTAAAAAATAGACATAAGCCTATCATCAATCCCGTCACTCAATTGATATACAGCGCAGCCAATCAGATGGAATCTTAGGTGTCAAACACATGCACAAACTACTGTGCCAAGTACAGAAAAACTGACAAGCTAAGTTATTGCCAATTTTTAGACCTGTTTTTTTCCTCTTAAACGTAATAAAGGGTATTAAAATGAGTGGGGGATCTGGACCAAGTAAGAAGACACAAACGTATCACTTTCATAAGGAATGGGAGATTTTGACACTACAGGCTGACATTCAGTTGAAGTCCAGAGCGCCTGAAGAGTTCTGGAGCTTACTTGCAGAGGGAAAGTACCCAAACATGAGAAAATGTGCTACCTCCTTGACTGCATTATTTGGCTCTACTTATTTATATGAGTCAGCCTTTTTCCACATAAAGATCATTAAGTCCAAGCACCGTTCCACCATGACTGATGATCATTTAGAAGTGTGCTTGAGGTTTGAGGCTGGTTCATTCCATTCAGTGCAAGTCATCAGAGTAAACTCAGGTAATGACAAAAAATATACATAGTTAATTGTGTTGTGCAATATGGACTCATGCAGTTATGCAAGGTACATAAACATACATTGTACATAAAAGAATTCTCAATGCATTCATGAAAAAATATAATAAGTAAATAAAAATATATGTTTTGCATTTTTGTAGTTGGTAGATCAATTTGACTTGATCTTTTTTTCTAGGGGATAGGGCGAATACAGTGCCCCACTACCACAAATTATGCAGTCGAGTTTCCCACATTTGGGGAAATCGCAGGGGTCAGCACACCTGGAGTGCAATGGGTGAGACTAGGCCTGGGAAAACCACCTTAATGATCATGGTATCTCCCCTGCCAGGAAAGTATTTTTGACTTGATCATTTTACAAGTAGCTTGCATACTGAAAAAGTGTGAGCACCCCTGCTCTATGAGGTGGTTCACCAAAGGTTGGGTATAAACATATTTGAAGGATTTACCCAGGAACATAGAACTGGGTTTATTCTACCTGAGGTTCCCTACAATTACTGTTTAGAATCCCTTTCCAATATGAAGTTGCTTTTTCCCATTTACCCACCATATTCATCAACAGAAATATCAGTGCCTCTGAAATATGGATGCTCCCCTCCCCTGCTCTTAACTTGTTTTCCAGTAAGCTTCTCTGCTCATTACTGTGGAGGGCCACTTCATTTGTCACAGCCTTATCTTAATGTTGTATGGCATCAGGTTGATGGCCTACTCCCTTGTTCCCCTTCTTTAAGGCATGGTCCCAGCCCATGTGAAGTCTCCTTTTTTAAGGAGGTTCTTATGAAGTGTACATATGCTTGGTGATGTATGATTCATGGCCATTAAGCAGACATTCTACCCCTTTGTTTGGGAATAGGTGTTTCTCCTTGTAGAAGTGTATTCATACAATATTTGTCCTTCTGTGATTGACTAATTTCACTCAGCATAATGGTTTCCAGGTCGTTCCATGTCATTCGGTGTATCATGCTTTCATAATTTTTTTTAGAAACGCTAAGTATTCTTTTGTGTGTTTTTACCATAGTTTCTACTTTAAAAAAATCATTTTATTGTGGGCTCTTACAACTCTTATCACAGTCCTTTCATACATCCATTGTGTCAAACACATTTGTATATTTGTTGCCATCATCATTCTGAAAACATTCTCTTTCTACTTGAGCCCTTGGTATCACCTCCTCATTTTCCCCTCCCTCCCCGCCCCCATTCCCTCACGATCCCTGGATGGTTTCGAAATTATTATTTTTTCATGTCTTACAGTCAGATGTCTCCCTTCACCCACTTTTCTGTTGTCCGTCCCCCAATGAGGGGGCTATTTGTACATCTTTGTAATCGGTTCCCGCTTTCTACCCCATCTTCCCTCTACTTTTCCGGTATCACCACTCTCACCACTGGTCCTGAGGGGTTCATCTGTCCTGGATTCCCTGTTTCCAGTTCCTATCTGTACCAGTGTACATCCTGTGGTGTACCAGTGTACATCCTCTGGTCTAGCCTGATTTGTAAGGTGGAATTTGGGATCATGATAGTGGGGTGGAGAGTTATATGCTTCATCATTGCTGCACTGCAATGACTGGTTCATCTCCTCCCCACAATCCTTCTGTACCGGGATGTCCAGTTGCCTACAGATGAATTTTGGGTCCCCACGCCCCCTCATTCACCATGATATGATTTTATTCTTCGATGCCTGATTGCTGATCCCTTCGATACCTCGTGATCACACAGGCTGGTGTGCTTCTACCATGTGGGCTTTGTTGCTTCTCAGCTGGATGGTCGCTTATTTATCTTCAAGCCTTTAAGACCCCAGACGCTATATCTTTCGCTAGATGGGCACCATCAGCTTTCTTCAACACATTTGCTTATGCACCCGCTATGTCCTCAGTGATAGATTAGGGAAGGTGAACATCATGGAATGCAAGTTCAATAGAACAAAGTGTTCTTGCCTTGAGGGATTACTTGAGTAGGGGCCCAATATCTATCTGCTACCTTAATACTAAACCTATAAATGTATGCACATAGATCTATTTCCCCCTCATCAATATAAATATATTTACATATGTACATGCCTATATTTAGACCTCTATAAATGCCCTTTGCCTCCTACTTCTTTGCTCTGTTTCCTTTTACTTTCCACTTGTCCCACTAACATGCTCAGCCTTCATTTAGGTTTCAGGAATTCCTCTCGGTTACATTGCCCTTGATCAAGCACTACCAAACCTCCTGGACACCGATTTTGTTGTTCCCTTATCCCTGGGTTTGTTAACACCCACTTCCTCCCCCCCCCCACTTCCCCCCTCCCATGTCCCCCTGGAACCATCAGTCCTGTTGTTTTCTCCTACAGATTTCTTTTTAATTCCGCCTATCTTATCTAGATAGACCTACAGAGATAATAATATGCACACAAAAAGAGACAAAGCAAAACAAAGCAACAAAAGAAAACAGAACAACAACAAAAACCAATGACAAAAAAAGAAAATCCTGTAAATATTTCAAGGTCTGTTTGTTGACTTTTAGGAGTATTTTCCAGTATAGTCTGATGGGGTGCCACACCTTGGCCTGAAAAATCTATTTTTGGTATTCCCTCAGGACTTCCTTGCTCTGCTCCCCTTGATGTTCTGTTGCACACCCTTAGTGTTTTGCCTCAGTGTGTTGGGGTCAGATAGGGCACAATTCCTACATTGTGTCTCCAGTGTTATGCCCCATAGGACTCTGGGTCAGTGAGGGATGCTGTGTCTCATAGTGGGGCCGGCCATATGGTCCTTTCTGTGTTTTAGCTGCTCTGAGCATGTATATTTTCCTCAAGGCTTGGTGGACCAGGATGTGCCCCACTCTCTCCCAGTCCCCCCCTTATTTGCTCTCATGTGCTATGATCAGACATGTCCCTCTCCCTGAGCTGTAGCGTCAGTGCTGTCCTCTGAAGTAAATTCTTGAGGGGGGAAGGGTGGCTGTCCAGGTAGTTGGGATTTGGACCAGCCTCTCTGACCTCTCTACTTTTACCATAGTTTCTTTACCTATTCTTCCACTATTGGGCATTTAGAATGTTTCCAGTTTGTTGCCGTTGTGAACCACACTGCTATAAACATGAGAGAGCATACATCCATTCATGTTGTATCTCATTTCTGTGGGGCATATGCCTAGAAGTGGTATTGCTGGATTGTATGAGATGTCAATTCCTAGTAGCTTTAAGTATTGGAAATAGTTTTCCACCGTGGTTGAATGTATTTGTAAGTCTACAAACAGGGTACATAAGTTCCATTTTTTCCACATCTTTTCTAGCATTTGTCTTCTCTCTCTTTTTTTAATTGGGCTAGCATTTATGGATATAAAGTGATATCTCGCTGTGGTTTTAATTTGCCTGGTGGCTAGAGATCATGAGTATTTTACATGTATTTCTAAGCCATTTGTCGTTCTTTATTGGTGAACTGTCTGTTCATGTCTTTTCCCCAAATTTAATTTGGATATTTTCTTATTAAGTTGTTATAGAGCTCTGTATATATATATATATTTTATAACCACTGAAAAAGAACAGAACAAAACAGATCACAAGAGAAAAGCTTGTAGTTAGTTCAGGGATCGTTTGCTGGCCCTTAGGAGCGTTTTCCAGTCCCTTCTGTTGGGGCACCACGCCCTGGCCCCAAAGTCCACTTTCAGCATTCCCTGGGGACCTTGCCACTCCATTCCCTTGCTGTTCCCCTGCACTCCCCCAGTGATTTGCCTCGGTGTGGTGGGATCAGGTCAGGTGCAATTCCCACACTGTGTCTCCGGTGCTGTCCCCTGTATTGCCCTTAGTCACTGAGGGGCATCATGTCTCATAGTAGGCCCAGCCATGTTGTTCTCTCTGTGGACTGGCTGCTCTACTCAGGAACATCATCATCACGGCCTGGTGGGCCAGGCTGTGCTCCACTCTCTCCTCCTGCCCCTTCATTTGCTCCCGTGTGCTCTGATCAAATATGTCCATCTCCCATAGCTGCAGAGTCAATGTCGTCCTTTGGAACAAATTCTTTTCGGGGGAGGGGCAGGAATCCACTTAATTTATGGTGCTGGGGCCAGCCTCCCAGACCTCTCCACCGGTTCCCTCCTCCACGCCGGGATATTGCATTCACACCTTGCGACACTGGGTTGAAGTCTGGTCCCACTTTCCCTGTGGAGATATAAACAATACCCTCCCCTTGGGTGGATTAATGCCCCATGACCCCACTACCCTTTTCTTCCTTGTATTCATCCTTTTGTTTTCCTTTCCCCACCTCCTCCACCATTGTCTACAATGTACATCCCTGGTTTTGGTCTGGTCTCTTCCATACTACCCCGTCTTCACCCCTAAAATGTTTGTATACAGTAGCTTTTTTCCCTATGCCACTTTTGCTTTTAAAAAAAATTTTTTTAATTCTTACCTCAGCGGACTCAAACAGAAGTCCATCGGACTGTTATACACATCAGATAAGACCACAGAAGAAGAGATCAAAAAGGTGGTACCCTTCACAATAGCCAAACACAAATTGAAATATCTAGGGATACACTTGACTGAAAAAAAACAAAAGATCTATATAGGGAAAACTATAGAACACTATTACAAGAAACCAAGAGCGACCTCAACAAATGGAAGAATATTCCATGCTCTTGGATTGGGAGACTTAATATAGTTAAGATGTCAGTTCTGCCAAAGGCACTATATAAGTTTAATGCTATCCCAATACAATTACCATCATCTTTCTTCAAAGAAATGGAAAAACTGATTACCAACTTCATATGGAGAGGGAAGAAACCCAGATTTAGCAGAGAACTCCTCAAGAAGAAGGACACCGTGGGAGGGCTTGCTTTACCTGACTTTGGCGCATACTATACAGCCACAGTTCTCAAAACTGCATGGTATTGGTACAATGACAGATACTCAGACCAATGGAAAAGAACTGAAAACCCAGAAATAAAAGCATCAGCATACACACAGCTGATCTTTGACAAGGGCCCCAAAAAGATCAAATGGGAAGCAGATGCCCTCTTTAACAAGTGGTGCTGGAAAAAATGGATATCAACATGCAGAAAAATGAAGCAAGACCCTTATCTCACTCCATGCACAAGAATAAACTCAAGGTGGATCACAGACCTTGAAGTTAAACCCCAAACTATTAGGGCCATCAATGAGGGAATTGGGATCAACTTGAGAACTTTGGCGCAGGGAATACACAGGCTATCAGAAATAGGGAAGGACACAAACACAGAAGAGGCACAAATCGACAAATGGGATATACTGAAGATAAAACACTTGTGTACATCTAAAGAATTCACCAAGAGAGTAATAAGAGAGTCCACAGACTGGGAAAACATCGTTAGCAATGACACATCAGACAAAGGCCTTATTACTAAAATCTACAGTACTCTGCTAGGTTCCAAAAAGAAAAAAACCAATAGCCCACTTGAAAGGTGGGCAAAGGACTTGAACAGAAGTTTCACAGGGGCAGAAATCCGAATGGCCAACAAACATATGAGAAAATGTTCCCGATCTTTAGCCATAAGAGAAATGCAAATTAAAACAACAATGAGGTACCACCTGACACCCTCAAAGGTAGCCCAATTCAAAAAATCAGAAAGCAACAAGTGTTGGAGGGGCTGTGGGGAGACAGGAACTCTCATCCACTGCTGGTGGGACTGTAAGTACGTACAGCCACTATGGAAATCAATCTGGCGATACCTAAAACAGATGGAAATAGAGTTACCATATGACCCAGCAATCCCCCTACTGGGCATATACCCAGAAGAGGCAAGAAACAAACCAAGACCAGACATCTGTGCTCCAATGTTCATTGCGGCACAGTTCACAATTGCAAGGAGTTGGAAGCAACCCAAATTTCCATCAACTGACGATTGGATTAAAAAACGGTGGTATATACATACAATGGAATACTACGCATCACTAAAAAGCAGTGATGAACGTATGAGGCACATAGCGGCATGGGAAGAACTGGAGGAAATCATGCTAAGCGAAGTAAGTCAGGCACAAAAGGACAAGTACAACATGAGTCAGCTCTGTATATTTTTATAAGCAGACTCTTTTCTGATGTGTCATTGGCACCATTTCATTTTTTTTTACCAATCTGTAGGTCTCATTTTACACTGAGAATGAGCTCTTTTGATGTGCATAAATGATGTTACTTCAGCATGTCTGAGTCATCTATCTTGTTTTCTGCTGTACCCTTTCTTCATTATACTTAGGAGTCCATGCATGCCCTGCAGTAGAGGTCTTAATTTTGCTCTGGCTTTCTCATTGATGACCCTGATAGCTTTGGGGTTTACATTTAGGCCTTTAAACTAGCTTGAGTTTTTTTGCACGAGGAATGATAGGAGGCTTTTTTATTCTTCAACATATGGAAATCCAGTTAATCCAACACCATTTTTTGAAGAGGGTGATTTTGTCCTATTAGATATTTCTAGGTTCTTTGTTGAACATTAGCTGCCTGTAGGTTAATGCATTTATACCTGGGTTTTCTGTACTGATCCCTTGGCCTATATTTTTGTCTTTGTACCAGTACCAGAGTGTTTTGACTACTGTGGCTATGTAGAAGGTTTTTAGGTAAGGTAGTAAGAGGCTTTCCACTTGGTTCTTTTTTTCAAAAGAAGTTCTTTGCTTATCATGGGTCTTTTGTCTACCAATAAGAAATTGGTAATTAGTTCTCACATTTTAAAAAGATTATATTTGGGATTTGGATTTGGATCTGGATTGCATGGTAACTTTAGATTGTTTCAGGCAGTATTGACATTTTCACAATATTAAGTCTGCCTATCCGTGAGCATGGGATGTTTTCCCATTTATGTATGTCTTTTTAGTTCCTTGTAGTAATGTTCTGTCATTTTCTCTATATAGGTCTTCCCCCCCTTCCAACAGCTTTATTGACAAGTGATTTACATATCATGTAATTCAATCATTCCATCATATCAAGGGTAATTGTACAATCACCCCCATATCAATTTTGGATCATTCCTCTGCCCCATGGTTAAATCACCCTTAAATTGACCTATGCAATCACCTACCATCTTCATTAGTTACTCCCGAAATCACCTTTCCATCCCAGACCCCCAGTATTCCCTATATCTCCTTGTTTCTGTTATTATCATTATGCATCCACTCCTCCTGTCCTTCTCAGCTGGGACACCAAACAGAAAACAATAAAACACAAAATAGCACTAAGATGGTAAGGGTAATAACGCAATTGTTTTCAGACAAAAATACTAATAATGCATAAGAAAGAAAAGACCTCCACAAATTGGGTGTTTATAACTTTTGCTCTGATGCTTTTCTCCTCACCATATTCAAGTTTTGTAATTGTTATCTTTGGGGGTTTTTTTTGTTTCTTTCTCTAGTTAGGTTTATTCTTAAGTATTACCTCTTTTGTTGGGTTATGGTAAATGATATTGTTTTCAATTATCTATTATTTAGTTCTCTTCAGTGATATACAGAAATCAGATTGATTTCTGATTAATAAATTTGTATCCTGCTACCTTGCTGAATCCCTCGATTGTTTCCAGTAGGTTTTCCGTTGAGGCTTTTGGGTTTTCTGTATGTAAGGTCATATCATCTGTGAATTGCAAGATTTTCACTCTTATTTGTCCATTTGTATTTCCTTGATTTCTTTCTTCTTTAAAAAAAAATGTCTGATGGCTCTAGCTAAGATTTCCAGCGCCATGTTGAATAACAGTCGTGATGGAGGGCACCCTTGTCTGGTCCCTCTTTTCACTGGAAATATTTCCAGCTTTCCTTGTTGAGCTTGATATTGGTTGTTGGTTTTTCATATATAGCTTTTATTATGTTGAAGAATTTCACTTCTCTTCCTACTTTGTTGAGTGTTTTGACCAAAAATGGGTGTTGGATATTGTCAAGTTTCTTTTCTGCACCTATTGATGTGATCATGTGATTTTTATTCTCTGCTTTGCTTATGTGCTGGATTACATTGATTGTTTTTTTGAAAATTGAACGTTGCTGAATCCCTGGAATGAACATCACTTGGTCATGCTGAATTGTTTTTTGATATGATGTTGAATTCCAGTGGCCATAATCTTGTAGAGGATCTTAGTGTCTACGTTCATGAGGGATATTGGTCTATAACTTTATGTCTTTGTGGGGGGGGTGCTTGGTTTGAGAATCAGGCTTCATAGAATGGTTTTGGGAGTTTGTTGTCTTTTGCTTTGTTCTAGAGTAATTTCCATAGTGTTGGTGTCAGATATTCCCTGAATACTTGGCAGAATGCCCTTCTGAAACCAACTGGGCTTGGGCTTTTCTTGATGTGTAGTTTCTTAATGTTCTGCTGTTTCTTCTTTTGTTGTGGGTCTGTTGAGTTTTTCAATATCTGTCTACACTCATTTGAGTGGGTGATGTATTTCTAGGTATCTGTCCATTTCTTCTAGATTGTCTAATTCATCTGAACACAGTTTTTCATAGTAGTGTATTATTATTTTTATTGTATTTGGCTCTATGCAATGCCATTCTTTTAATTTATTATTCTTGGTATTAGCATCTTTTTAAAACTTTTATCCTTTGTTAAGTTTTCCAGTGGTCTGTCTATTCGTTAATCCTTTCAAAGGACCAGCTTTTGTTTTGTTGTTTTTCCCATTTTTTTCTGCATCATTTGTTTCTGCTTCAATCCTTAAGACCTCTTTTCTTCTTTTATTGAAAGTTTTATTTTGTTGTCCTTATTCCAATGCTGGAAGCTGTTGTGTTAAGGTGCTGATTTTTTATTTCTCCTCTTTTTTCATGTGTGTGTTAATTTTTTTACATTGGTCTCTCTCTGATTACTTTTTGCTGTGCTCCAAACGTTTTTATATGTTGTGTTGTCATTCTTGTTTGTTTCAGGGAATTATTTTTATTCCCCCCTTATATATCTGCTACACAATCATTTTTAAATATTATGTTGTTTAATCTCCACTTGTTAGTCTTTATGTTTCTGTTCGTTTCATTGTTGACTTCTAATTTTATAGTGTTATGATCTGAGAAGATAGGTTATAGGACTTCAAGTTTTTTTAATTTGTCAAGGCATGCTTTGTGATCTAATGTGTAGTTTATTCTTGAGGATGCTTCATATGTGTTGGAGATAAACATATACTGTGTTTTTGATCGATGGAACATTTGGTATATGTCTATGAGGCCAATTTTGTTGATTGTGCTGTTGAGCATTTTTCGTATTTATTCAGTTTTTTTCTTGACTGTCTTTTCTCAAGAGTGACCTATTGACATCTATTATTGTTGTCGAGGTGTCTATATGCTTATTCAATTGTGTGAGAAGTTGATTGATGTATTTTGAGAGTCTTTCATAGTATGCACATATGTTTACTGTAGTTATGTCTCCTTGGGCTATTGTTGCTTTGATCTTTATGTAGGGTCCCTTCTTGTCTTGCATTATGTCGTTTTCCTTGAAGTCTAGTTTCTCAGAGATTAATATTGCTACCCCTGCTTTTTCATCACTATTTTCTTGGTATGCTTTTGTCCAGCCTCTGATTTATAGCCTGTTCATATCTGTATTTCTGATGTGTGCTTCTTTCAGGCAGCATATTGATGGAATTTGTTTTCTTATCCATGCTGTCACTCTCTTTCTCTTTATTGGAGCATTGAGTTCACTAACATTCAGTAATGTCATTGATATGTGTTTTATGTTGCTGTCATTTTGCTTTATATTTATGACGGCTGTATGAGTGTATATGTTTGTTGTATTCAGCTTGTTTGTTCTTACTGTATTACTTCGTTGCTTTCAATGTTTATCTGTGTGTATTGGTGTTTGTGAGGAATTGTATTGTATGTGGATTTCAGTTTTTGTATTGATGTTAATCCTCTTGATTACAATATTCCAGGATGCTTTCCTTTGTGGGAGGGGGTTTCTCCTGATTGAGGTTCTCTCAGTTTTCTGAATAATTTTATTTTCATCCTTAGACATTGAAGAAAGCTTTCTTGTAGGAGTTCTCAACTATCCTCTATGCTATTTTTTGTTTGTTTCTTCATCTTTTGGAATCTCTGTAAGACATATATTATTTCTATAGATTGTAGCCCACGTTGTTCTCAAGGTTTACTCAATTTCTTTTGCATTATTTTGTCACTGATTCTTCTTTCAGATTGGGGTCTATAAATTTTTCTTCAAGCTCACTAATTTTGGTTTCCAACTCTTCAATTGTATTTCTCTCTTCACGTATAATATTGTGTAATTTTGCTATTAAAATATTTGACTTTTATGTTTCTGTTTGGAGCTTTTCTTCTAAAGTATTTAGTGATATTTCTAGCTTTTCCATTTTTTCACCTTTCCTCTCAGATTCTTTCTTTATCTGTTGTATGAGTGCAATCATTCTTTTAAATATTTTTCCTGGTTATTCCATAGCTTTTTAAATTTCAGTCATTTCATTTAGTATTTATCAGTGTTAAGTAATTTGTGTCTGATTTTCTTCTGTTGTTTCCTTGACATCTTGGTGTAGACAGTAGGGGAATTAAGGAGGTGGGGTTATGTGGGAGTAGTTATCTTTGCTAGCTGGTAAAGTAGGGGATTGGTAGACAGTTTATTTTAAGTAACTGGGGGAGAGGTTTAGATTAAGTTTGAGGGAGGAAATCACAAATTGGAAGAGGACATTTTAGAGGAGGGATAAATACAGAAAAAAGTAAGAAAAAATGGTCAGATCAAGTAGTGTTAATGGTAAGGTTAGGTTAAAAGCAAGGAATTTAGAGCCCTTCCCCCACCGCCCTTCCCAAATCCCTTGTTTTGCAATGATAGAGAAAGGGGTAATAATATTTGAGGGAGAAAAAAAATAGGGTAGTGTCAACCTTTGGTTTTATGAGCATGAGAAGGAAAGAGAAGGATAAATGAGAAGGAAAGAAACGTAAACATAATATGTAAAGATGTCTGTGAAATGAAAGCTTAAATATTAAAATTAAAGAAGGGGCAAGAGAAAATTAAAATCAAAATTAAAAACTAAAAAAAAATAATACTTGATTAAGAAGCAGAAGAGCTGTTAAGCATTTTTGTTTGGGTTCTCAGCTTTGCCCAGGAGCTTTGTCTATGTGATAACCTGTGGACTAATGATGAGGTGAAGGAATTAAAAATAAATAGATAGCAAAACATATTTTTTCCCATGACCTTACATGTACCAACAGATGGGAAAGTCCTGGTAAAGGATGAATTATAGGAATAGTGCACAACGTTGTTTAAAAGAGACGGAAGTTATAGGTATGAAAGTACACAAACCAATAAACGAACAGCTGGGTCTGGATCTTGTCTTGGGGGAAATTAAAACTGTTTGGAATGTCTTAAAATTAAGACATTGGGACAGTGTCTGGTAGTCTATTTTTTACTAGCTTTCAGTCTTTTAGGATATCAGGGTACTGTGGAGATTGAAGGTAGGGGAATTATTTTGGTGTCTGGTATGGCTAAGAATCCTGTATTCTTATGATTTAATGTAATTATCTTCAAGGAACAAACCTCTAGAGGTTCATATAAGAAGGAACCGGTGTTGCTCTTTCAGATGATTGAGGTAACCAAGGGGGAGGGCGTTGGGGAGTGGGGCTACACTTGGCACCTGCCTAGGTAGTCTAGGAGGGAGGAATGAAGCAATGGCCTACTCAAGAGAAAAGGTTGCTTATCTGAGCGGCTTAGAGTACTGACCAGGGTCTGGAGTCATGGACCAGCTGGTGAGTACCTAGGTCTATCCAGTATGTCAGCAGCAAGAAATTTCTGGCTCCTGATGCTTTTATTCTTTGTCTCCCATCCAAACTCCCTGCTTGTGCTTTGCAAAACTGCTGTTATAGTTTCAACTTGTATTGCTATGCTAATACCTTTCTAATGGACAAGGTGTGTGTGTTATCTGCTAATCAACTAAGTTTTTTTCAAAGCCTGCAATTGGTCATGCCTAAATGTGTGGCTGTGCAGAGCTGTATTTCAGGGAAAGGGGATTAGTTTTGCCCTGTGGGGCTGTAAGTTCCTCTGCCTGTGTGGAGAGTCAGCCTATTCATTATTTATGCTTGCTACAATCTGCACTGTAGAGTTATCCCTGCAAGACTTGTTATGTTGTGCTATCCCTGCTATTGGGATGTAGGCCTGGGAAGGTGTCAGATTGAAGTTCTGTTGGCTTGGGCTGAGAACCAAGCCTATTTGTGCTTATATCTGTCCCTGGCTGGTCACGTAGAGTTATGTCCCTGCAGCTCCGCCAGTCAGCCACGCTAGATAACTCCTGAACAGGGAAAATCAGTTGGGAGAGCTAGGGTTCTGTGCTCCACCAGCTTGTGCCAAGGGACAATGACAAAGGGAAGTTTATTGGCTGATGTTGCTGCTCTTTTATTTTAATAAATTTGTGTCTACTTTTCCTTATGCTGAGAATCTTGTGGTCTAGAAGTGTAGGCTATCCCTCTCCTTTGCCTCGCTATGCTGGCCTCTGCAGTGTACCTCCTGCATGTGCTACTAGGTCACCATCCTGCTTCCCCTGCCCCCCTTAAATCTTTGTGGTTTATTTTCTCTTATTGCTTGAGGCTTTATTTTGTTATTCTTATTCATATTGTTAAAAATGCATTGTTAAAATGTTAATTTTTATTTTCTCTTCTTTTTTAGGTGTACACTGTTTCCATAAATTTTCTCTGAATACTCTTGTTGCTGTTTCCCAAAAGTTTTGGTATATCATGTTTTCATTCTCATTTGCTTCAAAGAATTTTAAAATGTCATATATTTGACCTAAAACTCAATTGTTTTCAAGTTCTGTGTTTTCAGGTTCTATGTGCTTGACTTTTTTGCCCTAGTTTATTCTATGGTTGATTTATAGTTCTATAGCATTGCACTTTGAGAAAATTAGTGTTAATTTCCCCCTGAAAATAGGAACTAGACAACGGTTCCCCTTATCAGCACTCATATAAAACACGGTGCTGGAAATCTTAGCCATAAAGATTACACAACAAAATAAAATCAAGTGAATATAATTGTGCAAAGAACAGAAGTTCTCACTATTTTCAGGGGATATAATTTGTATAAAAAGAACCACAACACTCCACCGAAAGACTGTTAGGAACAATTGAGGGATTTGTTAAAGTAGCAGGATACAAGATTACCAAGCATAAATGAACCAGATTCCTATCTGTCAGCGACGACAACTCCAAAAAACCCATCAAGAAAATAATACCATTTATAATAACCACACAAAATATGAAGTACCTAGGCATAAAGCTAAACAACTACCATGTGTTTGACAGTTTGTTGTACTTTGGTGGCTTGTGTTTTGCGGTGCTGTTGGAAGCTATGTAACTGGTATTTCCCAAACCAGCCAGGTCACCCAAAGTGAATGGGTTTCATCTGAGATTCTAGACTAAAAACAGACAACAAAGGACTAGCTCTCCACTTTGGAATGAGCCACTGAAAATCTTACGCATAGCTTCAAAGCATTGTCAGATACTGAAGGCCTAATGAATGGAAGCAGAACATTGTTGGAGACAGAGCTAGAAGATGGACACTTTGGATCAGAGAACACTCGAAATGTGACCTTGATTTCTCACAGTGGAGTTGACCATGGTGAAGAAAGGTTAAACCTGTGAGAATGGATCCTTTGGGATCTTCATTTGCTTATGGGGCATTACTGAAGGTAAAGAGAAACAGCTGAAAAAATCTGCTAATGATTGGAACATGTGAAGTATGAATCTAGGAATATAGGAAGTTATCAAGTATATAAGGATATTTTCCCTAGGAATTAGTGAGGTGACATGGACTGGCATTGGCCATTATGAATCAGAAAATCATATGATTTACTATGGCATGGCATTCATTTTCAGAATGGATATTGCAAAATCAATCATGAAGTATAATGCTATCTGTGATAGGATTATACCTATCCATTTTCAAGGAAATCCAATTAATACAACTACTCTTCAAATTTGTTCACCAAGTACAAAAGATAGTGAGGGAAAAATTGAGGCAATATATGAAAAAGGATGTGGTATCAGAATTGGAGGAAGTTTTATAAACAACCTGCCATGTGCAGATGACACAATCTTGATTGCTGAAAGTGAGGAGGGCTTGAAACACTTGGTGATAAAGGTAAAGAATTGTAGCCCTCAGTGCGGCTTACAACTCAATATAAACAAGACCAAAATGATCAAAACTGGACCAGTGGGTAACATAATCATAAATGGAGAAAAACTGAAATTGTTAAAGATTTTGTCCTGCTTTTAACCACAATCAATGCTCATGGAAGCAGCAGTCAAGAAATCGATATTGGATAAATCTTATGCCCAAGACCTCTTTAGAGCAACGATGCTACTTTGACGACTAAGGTGCACTTGATGCAAGCTACGGTATTTTAAGTTGCATCATGTACATGTGAAAGTTGGACATGGAATAAAGAAGGTTGAAGAAGAATTAATGCATTTGAATTCTGGTGTTATCAAAGAATACCCAAAGTCCATGGATTGCTAAAAGGACAACAATCTCTGTCTCAGAAGAAATATGGCCAGAGTTCTTTGTATAGGCAAGGTTAGCAAGACTTCTTCTTGCATACTTTGGACATATTGTCAGGAGAGACCAATCCCGGGAGAAGTGCATAGTAGTAGGCAAAATAGAGGGCCCATTAAGTACAGGAAGGCTCTGAAGGAGATGAATTTATACTGTTGATTCAACAATGGGCTCAGACATAGGAACAAATGTGAAAATGGCAGAGGACAGGGCAAATTCTCCTTCTGTTTTGCATATGATCACTATGATTAAGACTTGCCTTTATGGCACCAAGCAACAATAACAACACATCTAAGCAAAGAAGCAAAAGAACTGTACAAAAAGTCCCATAAAACTAAAGAACACTATTTCTAGAAACAAAAAGAGACCCACACAAATGGTAGATTATCCCTGGTTCACCGATAGGAGGTTTTATGTTGTGAAATTATCAATACTTCCTAAAGAAATCTACAAAGAAAAGACAGTTCCGAGCCAAATCCCAATATTATTTTTTTGAAGAAATGAAAAAAATCTAATTACCAACTTCATTCATATGGAGAGGGAAGAGACCCATTTTAGCAAAGAACTTCTCAAAAAGAACAAAGTAGGAGGTATTGCATTATCCAACCTCAAAATCTATTATACAGAGTAATAAAAACAGCTTGTTACTGGTATAATGGTAGATACATAGACAAATGGAACAGTATAGAAAAGCATCCACCTACAGGCAACCGATCTTCAAAAAAGAACCAAAAAACATTAAATGGGAAGGGGACACCCTTTTCAACAAATGGTGCTGGAAATATTGGATCTCTATTTGCAAAAGAATGAAACAGGAATGATACCTCACCCCATGCTCAAAAAGGAACTCAAGATGGTTTGGAGACCTAAATGTAAACCCCAGAACTATCAGGACATCTAATTAAAAATTGGGACAGTCTTAAACCCTATTTCAGAGCATATAGAGACACCAGATACAATAAAGGAAGTACATACTGGAATACAAAATAGATGACTGGTATCTATTAAACATAAAACACATGTGAATATCAAAATAGCTCATCCAAAGATTAAAACAAGAGCCCACAGATTAGGTAAAATCTTTAGCAAAAAAAAAAAATCTATAGATCTCTGTAACCCCTCTACAAGAAAAAATAAACAAACAAACCATCCAATTAAAAGTTGGGCAAAAGACACAAACTGATACTTCACAAAATATGACACTTCAATGGATAACAGAACAGATAGTTCACAAAATATGGCACACTAATGGATAATGTACACAAGAGAAAGTGCTCATATTAACTAGCCACCCAGGAAATGCAAATCAAGACGATGATGAACTATCACCTTACACCCACAATGATAACCCAATTTGAAAGAACAAAATAAGACAGAAAAAATGCTGGATAGGCTGAGAAGAGATTGGAACTTTTATACACTGCCTGTGAGATGACAAGGCATTGAAGGGATCAGGTATCAAAGACAAAATAAAAAATCATAGCATTGTGAATGAAGGGGAGTGCAGCATAGTAAGTAATACGATTTTAAAAATTTTAAATGTGCAATACCAGTTTGTTTCAGCTCACTAGTGGCTAGGGTATTGATCTTCTTGAATACCATTTTATTTGTGACCACTTCCAATTTTCCTACGTTCATTCCTTAACACATTGCAAGTTCCAATCCTTATATTTTCAGCTGTTTCTTTTTACCTTGGGTCGTGCCCCATCAATAAATGAATATCCTGAAGGCTGCACACTGAGAGGCTTTACCCGTCTTGCTTACCATGGTCCATTCCCCTTCAAGAAATCATCTCTTCAGTCACAGGTTGAGTGCCCTAGGAACTGAGGGGTCCATCATCCAGCCATATTTCCAGCAATGTTCTCTTCCTTTGTTTAGGCTTTCAGTATTTGAAAATGCTTCAAAGCATATGTCTTTCAAAGCTTTGTATAAGCTGCATTGACACAGTGGTTGCATCAATGGGCTCAGACATAACAGTTGTGAGAATCATGCAGGACCATGCAGTGTTTCATTTTGTTGCTACGGTTTGGAACCATCTAACAACTGCAACAATAAAGATCATAGTTATAGTAAAAGTACGTTTCAAGAGGAAAAGCATAGAGAAAGCAAAAAGAGATAATGGGTGGGGAAAGAGGGTCATGAAAGCTGCTGCTGGTTACCACTGTTTTGGGGTGGATCCTGCAAGAATCTGTGCTTTGCAAGCATGGTGGAATGATGGCTGCCAGGTGGAAGAGGTGGATCCCTCAGGGGCCCGTGTAGTGCAGGCTGTTGCTATACAGCCTGGGCAGGTGGAGCTTGGGTTCAGGCCTGGGAAGCTTGGTGGGCATGAACAGGTCCAGGCAGCATGGTGATCAGGTGAGGGGTGGGTGGTGTGGCACATGGAGGTTATGCTGGCTGGAAAGATGGATGGTGGAGGGGTTGGGACAATTTGCACATAAGCTGGAGTGGATTCCTACCTGTTGGATGCCTCTGGGGTGGAAGCCCAGACCACGGGACCAGAAGGAGGATTTTCTGGCAAGCAGGATCTCTGTCTTGGGATGGGAGTCTCTTTACCCTAGACAGCAGGAGTTGCTGACTATCTAAGAAGGGCCAGTATTGGCTGCCAAGGTGAGTGCTGGGATTAGGTTGGAGAGAGAAGTAGAAGATGAGGGCTCCCCATTAGGAATCAATAGGGGTCATGATGGGTATGTCCAGGGGTTGGAGGTTACTGGAGTGACCAGGATCACTTATCAGCGAGGAAGGGAAGATATGGTAGTAGAGATATGGCTCTCAGAAGGCAAGTGCATTGGGTCTGCCAGCATCAGTCAGCAGGGCTCACTGATTTCCACGTGCTCCCTTCTCCCTTTGCACTGCCAGTTCCAGTTCTGGGCTGGTGGGACCTAGGTATAATTAGTTGTGAAGTAGTTCTCCTGTCAAAACAAAATTTTCCCATCTTTGGATTCTCTTTTTACTATTTTGGTGAAATCCTTTGCACAAAAATGTCTATTTTTTAGTAGTTTCCAGGAATCTAGTTTATTTTCTGCTATTTCAATATTTTCAGTTATATTTGAAATGTATTTGTGCCATGTTTTAGAGCCCTTATGTTTGTCTTTATTTTTTCATTGATGAGCGTTATAGTTGTAAGCTTTACATTTATATCTTTGATCCATCTTGAGTTTATCTTTGTTTTTGGTTTAAATACGGGTCCTATTTCATTCTTGTGCAGAACTATCCAGTTTTGCCAGCATCATTTGATAAACAGTCTCTTCCTTAGTTAATGTATCTTAGCTCATTACTGTTCATAGGTAGATGAATTTACTTCTGTATTCTCAATTCTGTTCCATTGGCCTATGTATCAGTTTTTGTACCAATACTCTGCTGTTTTGACTACCACGACTATGTAGTATGCTTTGAGATCAGAGAATGTGAGACTTCTTATTTTGTGCCACTTCTTTAGTAGTACTTTGCTTATTTGGGTCACTTTCCTTTGCATATGAGGTTAGATATTAGTTTTTTTTTCCTATCTCTTACCAATTAAGTTGAGATTGTATTATATTTGCAATTGTTTTAGGTAATACCGGCATTTTCAGAAGTTAAGTCATCTTATCCGTAACATGGTATATTCTTTCATTTATATAGGTCAATTTGTCTTCTTATTGTAGGGTTTTATAGTTTTCTTTGTATGGATCTTTTCTGTCTCTGGCTAACTACATTCTTAAGTAGTTGGTTTTGGCGGAATATTAAGGATTTTCAATTATATAGGATCATATAATCTGCAACTAGAATTTTACTTCTTCACTAATTTGGATACCTTTAATTTCCCTTTGTTGTCTTATACTTCTGGCTAAGAATTCTGCCACAATATTGATTAGGCGTGCAATAAAGGACATCTTTGGTTCCTGTTAGAAAAGGGAATGCTTCAAGTTTTTCTCCTTTTAGAGAATCAATGGCCATTGGCTTCATTATATGCCCTTAATTTTGTTGAGATATTTCAATGTTATTCCTATTTTGTTCATTGTCTTTATTAAGAATGGGTGTTGGCTTAATACTTAACTTATAAATTTGAGTACATAGATATATTTCCCTATCATTATATAAAATATATTTACATATGTGCATGCCTGTACATTGACCTCTATAAATGCCGTTTACCTCCTAGTTCTTTCGTCTATTTCCTTTTACTTTCCTCTTGTCCCACTATCATGTTTGGCCCTCATTCATGTTGGAAAATAGATCTATGTACACATATTTATATGTTAAGCATTAAAGTAGCAGACGGACAAGTACTCCCTCAATGCCGGAAGACTTTGTTCTAATCACCCAGCATTCTGTGATGCTCACTTTCCTGACACGATCGCTGAAGACAAAGTGGGTGCATAAGCATATGTGGTGAAGAAAACTTATGGTGCCCATCTATCAAAAGATATAGCATCTGGGGTCTTGAAAGCTTGAAGATAAACAAGGGGCCATCTAGCTGAGAAGCAACAAAGCCCACATGGAAGAAGCCTACCAGCCTGTGTGATCATGAGGTGTTGTTGGGATTAGGTATCAGGCATCAAAGACCCAAACCCCCCAAAAATCCTATATACATGAATGAGGGGGAGTGGAGACAGAAAGACCATCTGTAGAAAATTGGACATCCCCTTACAGAAAGGTCAAATGGAAGAGACCAGCCAGGGAGGATGCAGTATAGCACTGAAGAAACATACAACATTCCTCTAGTTCTTTAATGCTTCTTCCTACCCAATTTTATGACACCAATTCTACCTTACAAACTGGCTATACCAAAGTATGTACACTGGCACAGATAAGGGCTAGAAACACAGTGAATCTGGGACACATAAGCCCTTCAGAACCAATAATGAGAGTAGTGATACCAGGATTGCAAGGTAAGGGTGGAGGGAGGAGTGTGAAACGATCACAATGATCTACATATAAACCTCTCCCAGGGGGATGGATAGAAGAAAAGTGGGTGAAGGAAGACATCGGTCAGTGTAAGACATAGAAATTTTTTTTTTATAAATTGCCAAGGGTTCATGAGGGAGGGAGGGTGAGAGAGGGGAAAAATGAGCTGAAGTCGAAAGAAAATGCTTTGAGAATGATGATGGCAACATATGTTCAAATGTACTTGACACAATAGATGAACGTATGGATTGCGATAACAGTTGTACAAACCCCCAATAAAATGATTTTTTAAAGAAAGAATGGGTGTTGGATTTGTCGAATGCCTTTTCTGCACCATTCAGTACTATCATTCAGTTTATTTCTTTGTTTAATTTATGTGATGGGTTACATTGATTGTTTTTCTAATATTGAACCATCTTTGCATACGTGGTCTCCACGGTCATGATTTATTATTATTATATTATTGAATTATATTGGCTATGATTTTGTTGAAAAATTTTGCATCTATCTTCATGAGGTTTATTGATCTATAATTTTCTATTTGAATGATGTCTTTGGCTGGTATTGGTATCAAGGTTAAGCTTATTTCATAAAATGAATTTGGGAGTTTTCCACTCTTTTCTATAGTCTGGAATAGTTAGGGTAGAATCGGTACCACGTTTTCTCTGAATTTATAGTAGAATTCATCAATGAATCCATCTGGGCCCAGATTTGTGTGTGTGTGTATGTGTTGCTGGCATATTTTTAAGCAGTTTGTATGGGCTTGTTAGATTGTCTACTTCAGTCTGTGTCTGTTCATATAGGCAGTGTTTTTATGGAAATCTGTCCATTGTTTCTACGTTTTCAAGATTGTTGCATTATAATTATTCATGGTATTCTGTTTTATTTTTGTTGTTTTGGGATGAAATCATACTTTTTATTTATTATTTGTATTATTTTTATCTTTTCCTTTGTTGGATTTTCTAGTGTTTATTCAATTTTATTAATTCAAAGAGCCAATTTCCAGGGGCCAAACTAAACTCAGGGATACATATGGGATACATATGGTAGCCCATTAAAAGGGAGGATGGAAAAAGGTACGGGCAGCTGGGGGAACAGGACACTAACCCACACAGGGGGAGGGTGTTGATTGTGTTTCCACCGGGAAAGAGAGACAAGACTTCAACCCAACTCCAAGACAAGAACGCAACACATTGACATGAAGCAGGGAACCGATAGAGGTCTGAGGGGCCGGCCCTATTAAGTGTACAGCTAAGTGTACAGCAGCACCCTCCCCCCAAGAAGAATTCACTTCAGAGGATAGCACTGATGCTACAGCTCAAGAAGAGGGGAATAGGGACTGGTCTGGTCAGAGCACACAGGAGCCAATGAGGGGGCATGGGGGGCGGGGGAAGAAAGGAGTGACGAACATCCTGGCTCACCAAGTCCTGGGGAAAATGTTCCTGTTCAGAAAACCAGTGCACAGAGATGACCACAGGGCCGGCCCCACCATGGGACACAGCGTTCCTCATTGACCCATAGCACCACTGGGGGTAACACTAGAGACACACAGTGGGAATCGTGCCCGCCATGACCTCACCACGCCAAAGCCAGCCTCTGGAGGCATGCAGGGATAGAGGCGGTGTCAAGGCATGGCACCCCATCAGACTTGACTGGAAAGCACCCGTGAAGGAAACCAAACAGACCCTGAACACTTCATACGTTTATGTGTGTGTGCGTGTGGGTGTGTGCTGTTGTTGTGGCAATTGTTTTACTTTCTGTTGTTGCTTCTGTTGGTACTCAATCTTGTGATAGTACATAGCATGTCTACCTAGAAGGGATAGGCGGAATAAACAAGCCAGAAGAGAGAACAACAGGATGACAGTTCCGGGAGGACATGGGGGTAGGGGAGGTGGGGGAAAGTGAAGACGGTGTTAATAAGCCCAGGGACAAGGGAATAACAAGTGATCCAAAATCAGTGTCAAGGAGGGTGTGGGAGTTCTGGCAGGGCTGGATCAAGGGCAATGTAACCGAGAGGAATACCTAAAACCAAAATGAAGGCAGAACATGATAGTGGGACAAAAGGAAAGTACAAAGAAACCGAGGAAAGAACTAGGAGGCAAAGGGGAGTCATAGAGATTTAAATATGGGCATATAAAGATGCAAATATATTTACATATGGCGAGGGGGGAATAGATCTATGTACATATATTTATAGGTTTACTATTAAGGAAACAGATGGACAGTGGACCCCTGCTCAAATACTCCCTCAACACAAGAACACTTTGTTCCAACAATTCGGCAGTCTGAGATGCTCACCTGCCTGGCACGATTGCTGATGAAAATGGGTGCACAAGTAAATGTGGTGACGGTGACGAAAGTTGATGGTGCCCGGCTACCAAAATATATAGCACCAGAAATCGCTGAAGACCATGGGTGCGCAAGCAAATGTGGTGAAGAAAGCTGATAGTGCCCAGCTACCAAAAGATATAGCACCTGCCGTCTTAAAGACCTGAAGATAAACAAGCAGCCATCTAGCTGAGAGACAACAAGACCCATATGGAAGAAACACACCAGCCTGTCCCAACTTGATCGCTGAGGACAAAGTGGGTGCATAAGGTAGCATTGCGAGCAAAGCTGATGGTGCCGGGCTATCAAATGATATAGCATCCTGAGTCTTAAAGGCTTGAAGACAATCAGGCGGCCATCTAGCTAAGAAACAACAAAGCCCACAAGGAAGAAGCACACCAACCTACGCCAACACGAATGCTAAAGACAAAGTGGGTGCATATGCAAATGCGGTGAAAAAAGCTGATGGTGCCCAGTTGTCAAAATACACAGAATCTGGGGTCCCATAGGCTGGAAGATAAACAAGGGGCCATCTAACTGAAAAACAACAAAGCCCACATGGAAAATGCACACCAGCCTGTGAGATGACAAGTCTTTGAAGGGATCAGGTATCAAAGACAAAAAAAATCAGCATTGTGAATGAGGGGGATTGTAGAGTAGGGACTCAAGGACCACCTGGGGGAAATTGGATATCCCCTTGCAGAAGGGCTGTGGGGAGGTGACGAACCAGTCAGAGTGCAGTGTAGCAACGCTAAAACATTCAGTTTTCCTCTAGTTTTTGAATGCTTCTCCCCCCGACCCACCCCCCACTATCATGATCCCAATTCTACCTTACATAATTGGCTGGACCAGAAGATGTACACTGGCACAGCTAGGAACTGGAAATACGGGGAATCCAGGACAGATAAGCCCCTCGGGAACAGTGGTGAGAGTGGCGATACTGGGAAGGTGAGGGAGGGTGAGGGAGAAAGGGGGAACTGATGCCAAAGTCTACATGTAACCTCCTCCATGGAGGACGGGCAGCGGAGAATTGGGTGAGGGAGACGTCAGATGATGTTAGATATGATAAAATAATATTTTATATAAATTATCAAGGGTTTGGGGAGAGGGGGAAGGGAGGGGGAAAATGAGGAGGCGATGCCAAGGGCTCAAGTGGAGGGCAGGTGTTTTGAGAATGATGGTGGCATCATATGTACGAATGTGCTGGACACAAATGGTGTATGCATGGACCGTGAGAGGAGTTGTATGAGCCCCTAATAAAATGATAAATAAAAAACCCCAGAAGGGCTGAGGGCATGTCCAGTATCAGAGAAATAGCTATTGAACAGTGGTAAGCCTACGTATTACAGACACCATCTGGAGTTCTGCAGTTCACAACCTGCACAACTGTACAGAGCAGTACTAGGTGACTAAAACATCTCCCTGTAGGAGAGGCTGTGCTGCCTGGTAGTCAAGGGATTGCTCATCTGCAGTCTGTGATGAGCATGAGAACATATAAAGGCTCATTTTGAAGAATGCCCCTTCGACAAATAAATACAGAATAATGAAAACAACAACAAAGCCAATTTCTTGTTTTGTTGATTATTTTATTGATTTTCTATTTTCTGTTTCATATATTTCTGCTCTAATTTTTATTATTTCCTTTCTTATGGTGTCTGTAAGCATCTTGTGTTAGTATTTATTAATTGTTGGAAATTTTTAATTAAATTGTTGAGTGTGTTTCTTTATTCTTATTTGATGTATGTATTTATGGCTATAAATTTCCCTCTGAACAGTGTTATTTCTGTATTTGGTGTGTTGTGTTGTCATTCTTATTTGATTTCAGGACTTTTTAAATTTCATCTTAAATTTCTTCTTTTACGCATTAGTTTTTTGTTTTTTACTTTCCACGTCTTTGATCTTTTTTTCCTTGAGCTTTTATAGTTGATTTAGCACTTTGATCTATGAAGGTGCATTGTAGTAATTTGATGTTTTAAAATTGATTATAGCTTGTTAACATATTGTTTCTTTGAAGAATATTCCATGTATAATGGGAAAGAACATACATTGTATTGTTTAGGAGTGAAGCGTTATATATATACCTATGATTTCAAGTTGATTTTATCTGAACCTCTTTACAAGTAATAGAAAATTGGAACCATATAGAGCTTATTATCTGACCACCACAAAATGAAGGTAGAAACAATGTGAAAATCTCTAAACTAAGCAGCACTTCTAACAGTCCAAAGATAAAATATCATCCCAAATAAAAATACACTGAGCCTCATAAAAGTGAAGATAAAGCATTACTAGAATTTGTAGAATGTAGGTAAAATTGCTATGCATGAAATTTATAATATTAAACACTTTCATTAGAAAAGCGAGGAAACCTGTCATCTTTAAATCCACTGTAAGAACTCCAAGAGAAGGGAGTAAAGAAACCCAAAGTAAGCAGAAGTAATAAAATAAAATAAATAATCAAAACAAAACAAAAGCCAATGTAATTGAAAACAGAAACAATTGATAAAAATCAATAAAATAAAGAGTTGGTTCTTTTGAAGAGCAATGCACTTGATGAAACTAGCAATACTGCTAAGTACCCAATGTTCGTTTGTATTTTAGTTTGGTCCCAGAGGTATCAATCATTTAAGGCCTTCCTGATTCATCCCCAGCATTTTATATGGTTTAGGCACTTAGTACATATTTGTAGAATGAATGAAAATAAATTGTAATATATAAATCTTATATATAAAGAAGTAGAAGAAAACCGCTCCCCGGGGAGTTAAACAACCTACCTTCTCTTTAATGCTCAAGTAAAATTACATATCCTTCTTGAAAACTTCCCTTTACTCTAAGATGGAAATGGATATTTCCCCATGCACATTCTTTTAAATTTCAAATCATTCAACTAGCATCTAGAAAATTGTGTTAACAGCAGCTCCAGTTTTAGAGTCAGAGTCAGATAGATGAGTTTAGTTTCCAGTTCTGCCACTTACTAACTGAGAACTTTGGGTAATTGTAAAACCGTCCTGAGTCTCAGATTACTCACATGTAAAATGAGTTTCTTTATTGGTAGTATCTCACACTGCTGTAAGGATTAAATTAAAAAGTAAGTATTAGAATATACCATGCTGTCTAGTTAATTAGTTAATTTTTCTTTTTTCTCATAGAATAACAAACACCATGAATTTTTGTAGTGGGAATAAAATAAGTGTGACATGTTGTTACTTTTTGCATTGTTACACTTGTGTGTGAGTCATATGGATTTGCAGATAGACTTAGAGTTCAGGAGATGATCACTGGTTCATTGCAGAAGTATTGCACTTTTTCCTGATAATTCCCCTTCTCTCAATTCTCCACTGCCTTGAGGTAGATGAGCTACCGCATATTGAGCTTTGTGCTGGTATGTTTATTTATTTACTTATTTAAGTTAAGGGGAACATTTATGAAGTCTTAAGTGAGAAAAGAACACAGACACATCATCCAGATGAGGGAGGCCATCAGCATGAGGTTAAAATGGTGTCCAAGGGTTTGTTGATATGCAACGCTTTAAAAGAGGCATGAGAGGACAAAGGAAGTGTCACAAAAGCACATTGGTGGTTGATAAATACATCATAATTGCAGGTAGGATTACAGAAGCAGAAACAGGACTATAATTGGTACATGTATATTGTTAGATACAAAGGCTTACAAGATTGGTCCAGAATCCTTCAACCAAAGCAATCGGAGGCAGATTGGTAGGGCATGCTTCCTGATCATATGACTTCCTGTATTATCCTAGTATGGTGACCTCCATCAATGACACATCCAGGAAAGCTCTGAAGGAAGATACTTCCCACCCTGTGCTGACTTGAGAGGGCTTTCTACTCCCATAAAGAGTTATAGTTTTGGAAACTCTCAAGGGCAATTCTACCCTGCCCTATAGGATTGCTATAAGTCGACATCAACTTAATAGCAGTGGTTTTTTAAATTAACATTTGTCACTGAAAAACAAAGTTCTGCGTTATAGAAATTTTAATATTCTATGCTATATTTCCAATATGTACTTCACTTTTCATTGAGGGAAAATGAAGAGCTGCAACTTCCTGTCTGCATTAAAATTCGATTATGTCCCAAATTGGTTACCAATTTCTTCTTATTCTTGTCTTCCGCTAGTTGAATGTTGACTCAATTATAAATTCCATTCTATTTCTATTTCACTAAATCTCCTTGTGCAGGATAACTGTCAAAACTCGACCTTTATGAGTTTCTGAGATTCTCAGGCAAATGCTTCCCCCTGTGTCAACAGTCAGTTTTGAATTAAATAAATGAGTCAAACTCATAATAAGATCTAAAAGTCCCACTTATCCAGCAAGAAGTACTGGCTTTTTATTTGCTAAAGTAGGACATTGTGCTCCATAAGTGTATGAATCCTACATTAGGAGGTAAGATCGTGGTGTGGTAGTTAGATTTATTGTGCCATCCTGGCAATAGGAACATGTGGGGTTGTCAGGTCGCAGTTTGATCGGACCAGCATGCTGCTGCTTTTAGCTACTTCTCTGCCTTAACCTGGTAGCTACACTACCTGTGGGCCAAGCCAACCCATGGATCGTGTTGCTAGAATTTGAGGCTCCTTCGAGAACTGCTTTGCCATGCTGCTAATGTGTACATTGCTTGAGCTTGAGGCTGGTGGATCCAGTCACCTCGTATTGCTTGAGTTTGATGTTCCATCTAGGCCTGCTTCATTAACCTCCTGAGCTTCTGATTGTTGCTGACCCACCCTGCAGTTTACTGCTTGTGGGAAAAATCTGTCTGCCTTGCCTGAGGGAGGGCTCCACTGGCTGTGTGCTTCCTTGACCTTGGACCTAGTATACGAAGTGAGTTGAAGGACTTCCAGTGTATCAATGATTCAACGGAAATGAGTTGAACTGAGCCTCCTGTACTGCTATGTGGACTAATTAGCCGTTATATTCCTTCTCGCTGTATAAACCTATCTATCTATCTATCTATCTATCTATCTATCTATCTATCTATCTATCTATCTATCTAATCATAAGTACCCTGGTTTTATTTTTCTAGAGGACCCTGCCTAACATACTTGGCTTCACTGCTTATTTTCCGTGTGTGAACTTGGGTCAGTTACCTCACCTCCATGAGCTCCAGATTTTATTATTTAAAGTATGGAGGACACCTGATAAAAATGGTCCCATCAAGCTGGATAATTGAGAAGAGTTTCATGAAAGTACTATTTACAAAGTTACTGGGAGAGTAAAGGAAACTTATAAGAGATGTTAAAGTACCTTGAAATTACAAACAGTCGATTGTTCTTACAACCCTTAGGAGACACAGAGAGAATAGTTATCATAATGAAAAAGGACAACGCACACACACACACACACACACATACACATACACATGCACACACACACACACACACACACAACAGACAGAAATTAAAAAAAAACAGAGAAAATATTCTAAGAATAGCATCCCACTAGATCTTTGACTTTCAAAGAATGAAGGTATTGCCAACCTGCTGTTCTCATGGAGAGAAGCATCTGGGAGAGTAGATATTTTGATCTCTTCTGTGACCCTTATATTGCCTTCCATTGATATACTCAAACAGAAGACAAAAGTCCAGAGAATCTAGTTGTCTTGCTAATATAACAAACAAATCTGTCTTGGAAGAACTACGGCCAGAATATTTTTTAGAGGCAAGGATGGTGTGACTTCATCTTATGTACTCATTTTGTCAGGAGAGACCAGTCCCTGGAGAAAGATGCCATGCTTGGTAAAGTAGAAGGGCTTCCAAAGAGAGGAATGCCCTTGAATAGACGATTGACATGGTGGCTACAACAATGGGTTTAAGCATAAAAACAATTGTGAGAATGGCACAGGACTGGGAAGTATTTCATTCTGTTGTGCATAGTGTCACTATGGGTCAAAACCATTTTGAGGGCACCTAACAATAACAATAGTATGGGTCAGCTTCACAGTGCACAAAAGATAGAAGAGAATAATACAGAATGATTTTACAGAGACAGAGAATAGCCAACATAGAATATAGCATTTCCTAATGTCTATTCTGTGCTTATAATTTTGTGCTACACATTTGACAGCTATAATTTTACCTAATCCTGATAATAGCCCATCAAGTTGGGGGTTATTGGCATAATTTTATAGATAAGGAAACTAAGACTTAGAAATTAATATTTCTATACTGAAACAATATAAAAATTAAACAAAATGATCCATGTAAAGCACCTAGCACCTTCTCATTGTTAGATACATCTGTGCATTCATTTAGTCTACATTTTTAGAGATACAGAGTTGGATAAAATTAGTACATTCCCTGTAGAAAACTAACAAAACTAGATATTAAACAAAGAAACCAAGAAAGAGCAAAAGGAGGCAATATCTTTTGAATAAATTATCATTATCTATACCATATGCCATGCATGCTACAACTGGTATTCCTTTACATACATAGCAAATTTGTGAAATAAGCTTTGTTGTTGGCATAGTGGGTTATGCATTAGATTGCTAAAGGCAAGGTCAGTAGTTCAAATTTACCAGTCGCTCTGGGGAGAAAGATGAGACTTTCTACTCCCATAAAGACTTATAATCTAAAATTAGAGTAGAGATATTGATTTGTTCATGGTAATAAAATTAATAAAAGAATGAGCTAGGTGAGAAAGCACATTTTCAGCTACTACTAGAATCTGTCATTTATTACTTTTTAAGTAGAAGCCCTGGTGGCATAGTGGGTTATGTACTTACTTACTGTTAACCACAAGAACAGCTGGAAAACACCTCTACTCTGCAGGAGAAAGATGGACGTTTATATTCCTGAAAAGAATTACAGTTTGGGGAACCCACAAGGGCAGTTCTACCCTGACCAATAGTATCACTATAAGTCTGAATCACTTGAGTGGCAGTAAATGAATAAGTGGGTGAGTGAACTTCATATGTGCCTGGTTCTCAAGGTATTGATATAGTTTTAGTGCCAACTCATAATTTAAATTCTAAATATCTCTTTAAATGTTTTTTTGCTTTTTAATGTTCTCTCATTTTAGTTTGCAGGATAAAGGATAGTGTTTCATATTGTTTACAGGTGGTTCACATAAAATGCAAAAGTTATTTTGAAATACACAGATACACATTTAAGACACACAGGTACATCCTACTCGTGCATCTCCTCTTGTCAGATGCCAATTTAACCTGCTTCAGTTTAACCACAGATGTTTACATGGGACCAGACCAATGGAATAAAATAAGAGATCCCTAGATTATACATATTCAGAGAGAAATGGGGTGATAACATAATACACATGAAATGAAGTGCTTATCTTTTATAGGTGTTGGAAATGAACGTTCTTTCTCTATTTGAGGCTTGACTCCCCTCTATTGTATTAATTTCAAACAATCAAATAACTCTAATTGGCCTATCACTTCTTCTTAAGGAGATACCTACAATTATCAAGAGAATTCTGACTTAACAGAAGTTCACCCCTATGTTGGGCTGAAATTTGTCTTACTGTTGCTTGGGTATAATCCACAAACCAGAAAATATCTGAATTTTGGCATATTATTTGACAAATTATCTAAGTTTATTCTTATAGATATTACTGAGAACTGAGGAAGAGGTTCAAAGAATTATTGTGAATAACTGAAGCCACAAAAACAAAGAATCAATTGAGTCAACCATAGATAGGCTCTATGATGTGCTTTAACAGTCAATCCTTAACTGTGACACATTAATGGTTTTTAATGATGATCCTATTATTGTCAGATCTTAGCTAGCTGATTTTTTACTCTTATCTATCCCATGTGACAGAGCAGAACTGTCCCCATATGGTTTTCTAGGCTGCAATCTTTATGGGACTAGATCACTAGGTCTTTTTTACAGAATAACGGTTGGGAAAGTTGAAATTTCTAACCTAGCAGTTAGCAGCCAGGCCTGTTGCTTAGCCAAGATTCCTCTGGGGCTGAATCTGAGATTGGAAGTAGAGAGTAAATGAATTAAAAATAAAGTCAGGATCCCAGAAGAAAACCACAGGCTGGAATGATGGTTCTGTATAGGTGAAATTAAAACTAGGTAAATTTGAAAGGAGGTTTATGTGAATACTTCCAGTTAGTCTTGAAAATTGCATGGACACAGCATGATAAATTCTGGGAATTGACATTGGCATGCAGGAAACAGAAAAGGAGGAAATATTTCCACAAGGCTCAACAGACTCAATGTGGGACTACAAAAGTTATAGTGTGTGTATTTACCTAAGGTAACACCAACTGCTATGAATGATAAACCCTAAAATCTCATTCACTTAATTGTACTGAATGTTCTCACTAATGGAAAGTTTAATAAGTGGTAGTAGTAGTAGTAGTAGTAGTATATTACTTTAAAGATTTTCCTGGGAGTTGATATCCAGGTGGAATACAAGGGAAAAATGTGATGGCATTTCTGTGCAGATCTAAAAGTGGTACATACCCTTCTCTGTATACTCCATTTGCTTTATCACTTCTCTATATATTCTATTTGTTTATATGTTGCAAAGCAGAAAAGCAGGTTGGCAAATGTAGTCCATATAAGTGGGAAACAACACATGTTAAATAAACAGCTAGGCAGTCTTTAATACATAATCTGAGGTCATAACAATTGGAAGTGTTCTCTTCTGCCATAATATAATATTTTATTATTTTTAAAAATAGGGTTATTAGGACATATTGTACATATATTCTACATATTGTACATTTCAACCATTCAATCATATCAAGTAGACTTGTACAATTATTACCACAATCGGTTTTAGAACATTCTCTTCTTTCTTGTCCTCATTGTTATTTGTGCAATTATTTTTTAAATGTAGCATAAATATATACAACAAAAATTTCTCCAATTGAGTGCTATTGATTATACTCTTTATGTTGAGAAAACATTGTTGATAACCTTTTATAAGTTATTCCACTACCTTTAACATAAACTCAATGTCCTCTAAGCAAAATCTCTTCTTCCATCACTTTGATCAACTTTATTGACAGAGGTTATCTTGATATAATATTCATATATCATACACTTCCATAGTTAAATGGTTTTATAAAAGAATTGTATATGCATTATGATAATCCATTCTAGTGCTCTTTCTACCCTCCCACATTCATTGTTTGCTCCCCAATTTTTCTCACCCACCCCCCTCTCCCCATTTCCAGTAAACCATTGCATCAGTTATTGTCTCTATACATCCTCTCCTGTGCTTCACAAACTAGAAAGCCTAATAGAATTAATAACAAAGAAAAACAAAGCAAAAGAGAAAGAAGAAAAAACTATATAAAGATAAAGATAAAGAGCATTAAATAAATGGCCATCAACAATATTTAAAAGTCCGAGAAGGAACTTCTGTTGTGGAACCAGGGATAATTAAGCCTAGAAGAAATTCAGGTTCAGTCAGGAGGGAGATGAACTGACCAAGTATCACATTATCCACTGATTCGATCCACCGTAATTAAGTTTACCATAATCTATGTCAGATAGTAAAGCTGTTCAAGTTCCTCACCTATACTCAGTTTGATTTTGGCCCCATCCCTGTCCTCCATAGGCTTCTAGAAATTAGATGTTCACAATTTGAATTCTGATACTTTACTGTTAATCATATTTGGATTTTATTATTGGCATATTGGGATCACACGGGCAGGTGTGCTTCTTCCTTGTTAATTTAGTTGATGGCTCACTTAGATAGCTGCTTGTTTGAAAATAGTCCTTGAAGACCCCAGACACTGTTCGAACTGGTAGCTGAGCATCATCTGCTTTCTTCACCAAACTTTGATGTAGTTCACTAATCTCTTCATGAAGACCAGTATAGTGCAGGATCATGTTATAAGAACTAACTATTCTTTGGATTGTGATTAGAATTAAGTGAGATCCGAGAATCCATCTGCTTGTCCATGGGTTGTGAGCGACTCCAGTTTACTTTGGTGATCAATTATAAAAAAGCAAAACAACAACAAAACCCCCAAACAAACAAGCAAATAATTTCCCCTCCCCAAGAAACATAAATCAAAACAGAAAAACAATGTTGATCATTCTTCTAGGATATAAGGTTAATGAATGACATCAATAATTTATCTAATAGCATAGAATTTAAGGTCCCGTTGATATGAAGAGTTTATGCAAGTATAGTCCAACTGTGAGCTGCAAGCCATGACTCATTCTTTGTGCAGATTTCTATTTTGATTAAGCTCTTTTAACATTGAGCTTGGGGGCTGGTGCTAAGGGAAAATGTCCTTTAACATTTGTTACAAAGAAATCCTTGTCTATCAGATTAATACCTCTTCTTTTAATGCAAGAGGAGCCTTGAGATAATAAATATATGGTGGTTCTGGGGCTACTTTAATTGGGCACTGTATTAGACAGGGTTCTCTAGAGAAACAAAACCAGGACACTTTTGATTTTATATATATGGATAGATATATATGGCATGAAGAATTATAACAGCTAATCAATCCATACAACAGTATACAGGGCTCAGTTAAACTCACTTCCGTAGAAAAGTTAATATAATAAAAGTCTTTCAACTCATGAGGGCTGCTGGGTCCAAGGTCAAGGAAGCAGACAGCTGAGTCTTCCCTAGAGTAAAGAAAGCAGTCTGGCCACAGGCAATAAGTAGCAGGGCAGGTCACTAACAGTGAGCAGCTCAGGAGCTTAGGGAAGCAGGTCAGGATTGGATATTGAACTCAAGCAATGCAGGACAACGGGTTATGACAGCCTCAAACTCAAGCAATGTACACACCAGCAGTGTGGCAAAGCAGGTCTTGAAGGAACCTCAAGCTCTCTCAAAACTATCCATGTGTTGGATGTCCCACAGGTAGTGTAGCTCACAGATTGAGGCCAGGAACTAGCTAAAGCAGCCACATGTTGGTCAGATCACCAGAGAGCAAGAGAGAGAAGGACAGAACTTGCCTTATCTCTTTTCCCTCCAATCAAACTGTAAGCTTATTAATCCCACATGTCCCTATTGTCCAGGTTGACACAATAAATCTACCTATCACAGTCCACCCCTTGTAACTTGGCACCTGTACACAATTCCTTAGCTATATATAATTTCCAGATTAATGAAAGCACACTTACACCTAACATAATACATGAACAAAGGAAAGATATTAAATAAGCACATATAAAGAATATAAACTGACGATCACAAACCTTGCTTTTACAATTGACCACGTGGTTGCAACTGATAGGTAGAACTACCTTCTTCCACTACCCATTCTGTATTACCTTTGCCCTCAGCCAGCACCTCAGTGGGCCGTCGTTGTTTGCCTGGTGGGGTGACCCAGACCTTCATTCCTGAACGGTCTGGATCATTAGATGTCCTGCCAGGATTTGGTTGCTGTAATTTACCATTTACTTTAATCACAGGGCATGGTAGTACTAAGAGATGGCCTATGGGATCTCCTGGATTTCAGACATATTCTTCTTTACCTCCATTATGTAGCACCAGTCCAATTTATCCTTGGTAATCAGGATCAATCACACCACTCAGTAAAATGACACCCTTCCTGACCTGTTGATTCAAAGGCATGAGAATCCCAAAGTGGCTGGGGGACATTCTCAGCTGCCAGTTAATGAAATCAGTGCTGTATTTCCAGGTAGAAGAGTTCCTTCTTTCAGGGCTAGGCCCTCCAAGCATGAAGCAGATAGGGTTTCTGGGACAAGAAGCAAAAATGCTGCATGTGGATCACTAAGAATAATAGTGATTGGTGCCACTCCAGCTTCCACCCCTTGGTTCTTGGACCCATGAACCCTGGCTATTGGAGACACAGCACCATATATTGGCTTAGAGCATATACAGCTTCCGGGAGAACATTGCCCCAGTTCCTAGCTTGACACTAATTGTGTCTTTAGGAGGCCATTTCATCATTCTATCCAGGCAGCTGCTTCAGGACGATGACGAACATGATATTACCAGTAGATTTAATGGGCATGGATCCATTGCAGCACTTCATTTGCTGTGAAGTGATTTCTTTGATCTGAAGCAATGTTATGTGGGATGCCATACCAGTGATAAGACATTCTGTAAGTCCATGAATGGTAGTTTTGGCAGAAGCATTTCATGCAGGGAATGCAAATCTATATCAAGAGTAGGTTTCTATTTCAGTAAGAACAAAACACCGCCTCCACCATGACAGAAGTGGTCCTTTGTAATCAACCTTCTACCAGATTGCTGGCTGACCTCCCTGAGGAATGGTCCCATATATTGAACTCAATGTTGGCTTCTGCTGCTGGCAGATGGGGCACTCAGCAGTGGCAGTGGCCAAGTCAGCCTTGGTGAGTGGAAGTCCATGTTGCTATGCCCATGCATAACCTCCATCCTTGCCACCGCCCATGCATAACCTCCATCCTTGCCACCATGTCCACCTTGTTCATGTGCCCATTGGGTGATAACAGGAGTGGCAGAGGAAAGAGGAGGACCAGTCTCCACAGTGTGTGTCATCTTTTCCACTTACTGAATCATGGGTTGCCAGATGGCCTAGATTAGACCAAAATTATCCACTTGATTGTTAAAGTTCTCCTCTTCTGCGGTAACCCTTTGGTGAGTGCTCACATGAGGCATGATTATCTTTACTTCCTTAGCCCATTCAGAGATGTCTATCCACAAACCTCTACACCACACCTTCTTGTCACCAATTCTCTGACCATCCATCCAAGCCATTAGCCACATTTGCCCATTTCACATTTGGCCATTTCTCCAGGACCCATCGGATTTTTTTTTTACAGGCCAAATTAGTAAGTTAAATTGGGATGTGGTAGGAATCACCATCCCTGCAGCCTTCAAGTCTTTAATGGTGGCACTAATGTCTGCAATTCTTCCAGGGGTGCAGTATTGCTTTTGGTTTACATTTTCCTAGGCAATGGCAGTTCTAATGGTGACTTGGCCTTTCCTACCATAATAGCCCTCATTCCACATTTCAGGGATCCAATATAGGGTTTCTTCCAGTTACCAATATATCTATTCTAATGATGTATTCAGGAACTGGGGAAATAATGACAGGATGGGTTCAGGGGCCCACTAGACCCATGGTGAGGCATACCTCAGCTAAAATTCCATCAATAACTTCACTTATATATGCCCCACATTGACTTGTGGACCTTTGAAACATTTTGGGTCTCCTGGAATTAGTGTCAGTTGAGAGTCAGTGTCCAGTAATCCCTGAAAAGTTTGATTATATCCTTTCCCCTAATGAGCAATCACTCTTGTCAAAGGCCACAGGTCCCTTTGGGGAAAGGTAGGAGAAAGACTAACAGTATGAACCTTCAGTGATGTAGCAGAATCTTTCTTAAAAGGTATCCAGCCTTCCCTTCATTCAAGAGGTTGTAGGTCTGGAAACTGGCTCAGGTCTGGGAACTGATTGAGCGGTTGTACCTCTCTATTCTGCTGTTCTCCTGATCTAGCATTCTTCCACCTGTCTAGATTACATAAATATTTAGTAGGTTTCTCATTTATTTCACTCCTAGAGACACTGTGGCTGTGTAGCCAATGCCACAAATCCACATGAGACAAGTTGCTTTCCATTACTATAACCACATCCACCCTGTCTCTGTTCATTAAGTGCTGACACCTGCTCTCTACCACTATGAGGGACAATCATCCCCATTGTAGGCAAACGTCAAAGTTCACTTAGGGAATTACCACTCTTAATCCTGATGTACATAAAATAGCAATCACAGGAGTCTTTAGAAATGCTGGGACCCACTTCACAAACTTGTTCCTTATGGTTGTGGTGAAAGATGTGTTCTTGGGGCACTCCCTTTTGGGGTCTATGGGTTTATTCTGATAGATCCATTCCAACATTCCAATTTCCCTGAGCTGTTGAATGCCTTCTTCTACAGTGTACCAATGTACGTCAGGCACCTCGAGTTGGTCTAAACTAGGCCATTTGGAAGCCCATGATTCAGTAAACCAAACAAGGAAGAATTAGTTCCTCTGTTAACCTCTCTTTTTGAGACATTGAAGGAAGAATCTGTGCTTAAGTGCCACATATCAAGAAACTCAGATTGTTCTGTTTCATTCTTTGCACCAGTATCCAACACCCTTAGTAGCAATTCCCATGGATATTCCCCATGGTTTTGCTTTTATGTATTAGAAAACGTGAGCAGATCTTTATGAATATAGTGCACTTTTTCTTGAGTCATCATCTGAACTTTCTTTAGGAACTGTCCGAGACTTACCGTATATACTCGAATATAAGCCGACCCGAGTATAAGCTGAGGTACCTTATTATTATCTGGGAAACCCGAAAAACTGATTGACTGGAGTATAAGCCTAGGGTGGAAAATGCAGAAGCTACTGGTGAGTTTCAATAATCAAAACAAATGAAAATAAAATTACTAAAAATTGAGACATCAGTGGGGTAATGTATTTAAATATTTATTTTAAATAAAAACATAAATAAAAGGATTACAAGTCATTTAACATTAGTAAACCAGCACAGTAAGTGGAAAATAGGTTCAACCAAAACAGTACGTTATCAATAATGATACCTTAAGAGTACTATTCTCTGAGCTCAATCAGCAACCTAGTTAAAATGTAAAGGGTTAAAATCCTTCAAAACTGGATTTCTCATCATCATCCATATCCCAATGCAGAGCTTCAGCTGGCGTGAGGTTGTCATAGACACTGTCCTCACTGAGATCGTCATCATCACCATCACTGCTGTCATTTTCATACAAAGTGCAGTCTTCACTGCCATCCATAGCATTACTATTACTACATTTCTGGAAGGCACATCGCACCATGTATTCTGGAATGTCTTCCCATTCATCTCGAACCCACTTTGCTATTAACTCTATGTCAGGCTTCATGAGATTTCCTCCTTTTGTTATTCGGGCTTGACCAGATGACATCCATTCATGCCACATCTTTGCACACGATCTTTACAAGGCTTATTCAAAGATACATCCAGAGGCTGCAGTACAGATGTAAGCCCACCTGGAATGACGGCTAAAGTAACTTTACTAGATATTGTCAATGTTTTCATGTCATCCGATAGGTGGAATCTGAACATATCCCAAACAAGTAATACTGGGTTTTTCTTTAAGGCTGATCCTAGTCGTCGGTTCCAAATTTCTTCAAGCCATTTTTTCTGTTCCGTCTTCATCCATCCAACCTTTAACATGAGCACACACAGTAATTCTTGGTAGGAAATTGATCTTTTTAGGCAAGGTCTTTCTTTTAAAAATAATGACAGGACGTAGTTAGTTCCATTAGCAAACATGATAGAACAACTGTAAAGTGTTATTTTTTTTCATTTCCTGTGGTTTTGAGAAAAATATTTTTTTCTCCTAAACTTGCCACAATTCTGTTGCTTGGAAGATCAAAAGTCATGGCAGTTTCATCCATATTCCCAATATCCGCCAGGTCATAATTATTAATCCTTCTTTGTTTTATAATAAATGACTGGAATGATATAATATTTTCTTCAAGGTCTTGTGGCAATTTCTGGGAAATCTTTGTTCTTTGTCTCAAACATAGTAGGCCAAATCTATTCATGAAGCTGGTACACCATCATGCTGATGCAGCAAATTTTTCAGTGCCTGTTGCTTTATATTTGTCATCCTTAGCCATTTGTAAAGCACATATGCTGATCCCCATGCATGTTATGCAGTAACCATTTTGACGACACACCAGAACACATTTATGGAATTCACTCTCTAGAGCCCCATAAAAAGACATTAAACCATGACAAGTTTTTTTAGCTTTTGGAATCTGTTCCAAGTAAACCTTCATTTTCTGCCACTCCCTCAGTTGCTTTTTGTCAACACAGAATTCCCTACTTGCAATACTGTTATTGCTCTCTTCTAATCTTGACAAAACATTCATTTTGAAACTAGTCTCATATGACCGGTATTTCTGTTTTGGTTCAAGAGTATCAATTTCTAATAGGATTAAAAAAAAAAGACTGAAAAAGAACTTTCATGGTAATGCCCCCCACCCCCGTGACGTATTAGCTGGGAAGGGGGGGGAGTCCGTGTGGGTGGGGGGTGGGGTGCAGGATGTGAATTAACACAGAGACCAGAGGGGAGAGACAGAGCGCAGCCACAGACACATCCTTACCAGTTCAGCTGCCGCCGTAAGTGAATCACTACAGGCGCTTCTGCAAATTGGAGTCATGCACGTCATAGGACGGCTCTGATTGGTTAGATGTGAGTAAACAAACATTAAAATCCCTGCAGTGTCAGTGGGTCTTTGAATGAACAGTGGAGAAATGGCAATCACCCGTGAGATAACGGGCGCTCATCCCATTACCTCAGTGGGGGTCGGGGCAGTAAGATGTTACAACTTGCTGGGGTACCACTGACCCATGTATAAGCCAAACCCCAGTTTTTCAGCACATTTTTTTGCGCAGAAAAACTCGGCTTATACACAAGTATATACGGTAATTCTAGTTAAAGGTCTAGAGCAGCATTTCTCAACCTATGGGTCGTGACCCCCTTTGAGGCTGAACAAGTCTTTCACAGTAGTCACCTGATTCATAGCCGTAGCAATATTATAGTTATGAAGTAACAACGAAAATAATTTTATGGTTTGGGTGGTCACCAAAACATGAGGAACTGTATTAAAGGGTCTCAACATTAGGCAAGTTGAGAACCACTGGTTTAGAGGAAATAATGGGTGGTGGTGGTGTTTCCTGGGGGTTCTCAGCTAGTGCTGAGAAATCTTGTAAGGCTTGTCCCCTAGACAATGCTCAGAGGAAGCCCCACCAGGCATTTCAGCTTGAACAGTTTTGTTAATCTGCTAAAGTGTGAGTTGTTTTACTGATAGTGTATTAATCTTCTCAGGTGGGAGGGGAGGTTCTATTGACTGGGGTGGCTCAGTAGACTCTAGGCGCTCATTTTCCTTCTCTTCTGGATCATTAGCCCATATGTTCTCATCCCATGTTTCAGGGTCCCAATTCTTTCCAATTAATGCCCTTCCTTTAATATCAGACACTGTTCTAGACCTGCAGTTCAACTGATGCTATAATTCAGGTACACATAAGATGAGCCTCTGGATTTAGTTTTCGTCAATGTCCACTCTAATACTAGAGGAGAGAAGACTTTTCTTTGCAGCACATGCAGAAGCTTTTAGGTCTGTTATTCAGCACTTGAGACATGTTTCTGAAATTCTGAGATTATCCTTTTCCTTGATCACATTTTGTAAGGAGGAACAGTCTTTCAGCTTATCCATAGTTCTCATCCTGACAAAACTGATGGAAAATATCAAACACACGATCACCCACAGCTTCTCCTCTAACCAGCACTTCATCTATTGGTGGTGATACTATGGATTTTAACTTTGAAACTTCACTCCATGGATTAACACCACCCACTCTAGTGAGAGTGGAAGACTTACCCATGCCTTTAGGGTAGCAATAGCATTATCAGTGCTGTTAAGTTTTGTTAGATTGGAGAGCCAATTTGGGAAGCCCATATTTATGATCTTGTTTCTCTAGAACCATCCCACTCCTGGTACCAATTGTGTTTGACAGGGTTCTCTAGAGAAACAAAACTAAGACACTTATGATTAGAGATAGATAGATAGATAGATAGATAGATAGATAGATAGATAGATAGATAGATAGATATACAGCATGAAGGATAACTGCTAATGAGTTCACACAGCAGTATAGAGGGCTCAGTTCAACTCTTTGCCATGGAACAGTTACCACACTGGAAGTCCTTCAATTCACAAGGGCTACTGGGTGTTAGGGCAACGCAATCAGTCCAGTTTCAAGCGCAAGCAATGTACACATCAGTAGGTTGGCGAACCAGGTCTTGAAGGAGCCTCCAGGTCTAGTGACAAGATCCATGGGTTGGACATCCCACATGTAGTATAGCTCACAAGTTGAGACAGAGAACTAGCTAAAGCAGCTACATGATGGTCTGATCACCAAAGAGCAACAGAGAGAGGGGTAGAGCTTGTCAAGCCATTTATCTGTTTGCCCTTCAATCAAACTGTGACATTATTAATCCCATATGTTCCTATTGGCCAGTTTGGCACAATAAACCTACGTATTACAGGCACCAAATATACAAGGGGTTCCACCCAAGATTCAATGAGCACTATCTCCACAGTCTTGGAGTGGTCATGCTCTGTTTCCTTTTCCATCATGGAATTTCCGTCGTAAATTGAAAGGTACAGGTCATTTTGAGATAGGGCGCAGTTTTTCCAGTCAGGCTTCCACATTGACTCCTAGTTTGACATTAGGGCAGTGGTTCCCAACCTCCTAATGCTTCAACCCTTTAATACATTTCCCCATGTTGTGGTGATCCCCAAGCATAAAATTTTCGGTGCTACTTGATAATTATAATTTTGCTACTGTTATGAATCATAATGTAAAAATCTGATATGCAGGATGTATTTTCATTGTTATAAATTGAACATAAATAAGCATAGTGATTAGTCACAAAAACAATATGTGTTTATATATTGTGAAATATTCATTTCTGATTACAGATGAATGAAATTTTCTCTTGAAGCATGGTGTAGCATGGGTAACATTCTTCAGGCCAAGTACATGTATATGAGCATATCTGCATATGGGCGGACCCACCTGGAGATGGATAGAGGAGCGGTGTCTAGGTTCCTAATACATTGGAAGTATATTTTTTCTAATGGTCTAAGACGACCCCTGTGAAAGGGTCATTCGACCCCCTAAAGGATCACGACCCACAGATTGAGAACCGCTGCCCTAGAGAGATGCTATGTTCCCTATAAGGTCAACTTTGAAGGTCTTGATAGTGCTTAGTTCATATGGTTCATCAAGGGTTGCATAGAAACATATTCGAAGTGTCTACCCAGAAACATAGAAATAGGCTTATTTTTTCTGTAGGTTCCCTATAATTATTGTTTAGCATCCCATCCCTAAGTAAGGTTGGCTCTTCCCCATTTACCCACCATACCACCAACAGAAATATAAGTGCCTTCTCTGAAATATAGATGCTCCCCTACCCTGATCTTAACTTGGTTTGCCAGTAAGGTTTTCCTCTCATTCCTAGAGGATTTGTTGATTTGTCACAGCCTTGTCACAATGTATAGCAGCAAATAGATGGTCTTCTCCCTTTCTTCCTTTTTTAAAAAAAAATCGCAATCCATACATACATCAGTTGCATAAAACACATTTGTACATTCATTGCCCTCATCATGCTCAAAACATTTGCTCTCCACTTAAGCCCCTGGCATCAACTGTTCATTTTTCCCCACCCTCCCCGTACACCCTCCCTCATGTACCCTTGATAACTTATAAATTACTATTTTGTCATATCTTTCCCTGTCCGACATCTCTCTTCACCCACTTTTCTTTTGCCCATCCCCAGGGAAGAGGTCACAAATAGATCCTTATAATCGGTTCCCCCTTTCCAACCCACTCTCCCTCTACCCTCCCAGTATCACCACTCACACCACTGGTCCTGAAGGGACCATCCGCCCTAGATTCCCTGTGTTTCCAGTTCCTATCTGTACCAGTGTACGTCCTCTGGTTTTCTCCCTTTCTTAAAGGGGTGCCCTCAGCTGATGTGAGGTCTCTAGCTAGATGATTCTTATTAAGTGCATATAAGGGGTATAATGTATGGTTAATGGCCACTAAGCAGACATCTTATCTCTGTTTGGGAATTGGCCTTTGAGATTTGTTTATATGGTATTTTTCCTTATATTATTGGACTCATACAATATTTTTACTTTTATGATTGAGTAACTTAACTCAATATATTGGTTTACATTTCCTTCCATGTCATGTGGTGCTTCAGGCTTTCATCACTGTTATTAGTGGGGATGCATAGCATGCTATTGTTTGTATATACCATACTTTCTTCATGCATTCTTCCACTTTGGGGCCTTTGGATTGCTTCCAGTGACTTTCTATTGTGAACCGTGATGCTATAAATGTATGATAGCATACATCCACTTGTGCTGTATCTCTTATTTCTTTGGGGAATATGATTAATAGTGGTATTGTTGGGTCATATAGGATTTCAATTCCCTGTTGCATTAACTACCATCAAATAGTTTTCCATTGTGGTTGTATATATTTACAACTCCACCAGTAGTATATACCAGTTCTGTTCCGTCCACAGTCTCTCCAAAATTTTTATTTTTCTACAAATGAATTGGGCTAATATTGTGGATGTAAGGGCATATTTCATTGTGGTTTTAATTTGCACCTCCATGATGGCTAGTATCATGAGCATTTTTTAATTACAAGTAATTTATTTTTGTTTTTTGTTGCATTTATCCCTCTGAGAACTTGAAAACCCTATGATCAGAAGAAAATGGTTTGCTAGTTTTTTTTCCTTACTTTTATTGGGGGTTCTTACATCTCTTACCACAATCCATACACACATCCAGTGTGTCAAGCACATTTGCACATATGCCACCAACATCATTTTCAAAACATTCTCTTCCCACTTGAGCCCCCAATTCTTCCCCAATTTCTTCCCTCTCCCTCCCCATCCGCGCTCCCTCACAACCTCTTGATGAGTTATAGATTATTATTTTCATATCTTACATATGAGCATTTTTCATGTGTTTGTTACCCATTTGTGCTTCATTTCTGGTGAACTATCTATGTTTTCCCTCACTTTTTAATTGGATTGTTTGCTATTTACTTATTAAGCTGTTGTAGAATTCTATATATTTGGTAATTAGACCCTTTTCAATGTATTGTTAGTAAAAAAAGGGGAAAAGTCTCAATCTATGATCTCTTGTTTTATTCTTTTGATTAAGTATTTTGATGTACACAAGTGATGTAATTTCAGCATGTCCTACTCATCTACTTCATCTGATGCTCCATGTGCTTCCTTTATTATACTTGGTAATCTGTGTATATCCTTCACTAGGGTCCTCAAGGGTGTTTCAGTTTTCTCATTGATGATACTGATAACTCTAGGGTATACGTCTTTATTCCATCTTGAGTTTGTTGGTTTGTTTGTTTTTTTCATAGGAAGAATATTTTGTTGTTCAAGCTCCACGTGCTTGTCTTTATATTTCTGTTTGTTTTATTTTTTATTTCTAATTTTATAGCATGTGATCTCAGAAGATAGGTGGTAGGATCTCATTTTTTAAAAAATTTGTTGAGGCATGCTTTGCAGCTTTGTATGTGATATTTTCTTTAGAATAATTCTTATCATTAGAGAAGAAAATATACTGTGTTTTTGCTGAATGAAGCAGTCTGTATTGTCTATGAGTCTGAATTTCTTGATTGTGTAGTTGAATTGTTGTGTGTCTTTATTGAGTTTCTTGCTTGAATGATGGTCTTTCCTCAAGAATGGCATATTGAAGTTTCCTGTTATTATTGTTTAGGGGGTTATATACTTTTTCAATTTTGTGAAGATTTGATTGATGTACTTTGAGGATATTTCATTGGGTGCACATATGTTTATATTGTTATGTCTCCTTGGGCTTTTGTTCCCTTGACCAGTATACAGTGTCTGTTCTTGTCTCTTATTAAGCTGTTGAAGTCTATTTTATCAAAGATTAATATTTTCTACTTCTTTTGGTTTCTATTTTCTTGACATGTGTGTTAGTTCAGGTAGACTAGGGAAACAAATTCATAGACGCTCACCTGTGTGTAAAAAAGAGCTTCATATACAAGAGCAATTGAATATTGAGGAAACATCCCAGTGCAGCCCAGATCAAATCCATAAGTCTGTTATTAGCCCATATGTCCAATATCAATACATAGAGTCCTCCTCAGAGTCAAGAAACACATGCAACGACGCTGAATGCAGGAAGACCACAGGCCAGTGGTTGGGAAGTCTTGTGGATCCAGTGTCATTGTAAGCATCTCAGTGCTGGCAGGGGTCTTCACGTGGCTGATCTGGCTTCATCAGCCTCTTTCCATGTGTCTTCTCCACAGGGATGTCTCGCAAGGAGTAAGCCGAGAGAGAGAGTGTCCATGATAGGATCGCTGAAGACAAATGGGTGCACAAGCAAATGTGGTGAAGAAAGCTGATGGTGCCCGGCTATCAAAAGAGATAGTGTCTGGGGTCTTAAAGGCTTGAAGGTGAACAAGCGGCCATCTCGCTCAGAAACAAATAAGCCCACATGGAAGAAGCACACCGGCCAGTGCGATCACAAGGTGCCCAAGGGACCAGATATAAGGCATCATGCAAAAAAAAAAAAAAGATATAAGTGTGTGTATGTATGTGTATATATGTGTATATGTATATATGTATGTGTATATATATATTATATTAAATGAAGGGGGAAGTGCAGAGTGGAGACCCAAGGCCCAAGTGTCGGCCAATGGAGATCCCCTCATAGAGGGGCCTAGGAGAGGAGATGGGTTAATTAGGGTGTGAGGTAGTATCGATGAAGAACACAGCTTTCCCCCAGATCCTGGATGCTTCCTCCCCCCAACTACCATGATCCGAATTCTACCTTGCAGGGCTGGATAGGACAGAGGCTGTACACTGGTACATATGAGGGTTGGAGGTACAGGGAATCCAGGGTGGATGATACCTTCAGGACCAAGGGCGTGAGGGAAGATGCTGGGAGAGTGGAGGGTGAGTGGGTTGGAAAGGGGGAACTGATTACAAGGAGCCACATGTGACCTCTTCCCTGGGAGAGGGACAGCAGAGAAGGGGGGAAGGGAGACCCCGAATAGGGCAAGATATGACAAAATAACGAGGTATAAATTACCAAGGGCATATGAGGGAGGGGGGAAAGGGGAGGGAGGGGGGTAAAAAATAGAGGACCTGATGCAAGGGGCTTAAGTGGAGAGCAAATGCCTTGAGAATGATTGGGGCAGGGAATGTATGGATGTGCTTTATACAATTGATGTATGTATATGTATGGATTGTGGTAAGAGTTGTTGGAGTCCCTAATAAAATGTAAAAGAAGAAAAGAGAAAAAAATGATTAGGGCAAAGACTGTACAGATGTGCTTTATACAGTTGATGTATGTATATGTATGAACTGTGAAAAGAATTGTATCAGCCCCAATAAATTGTTAAAAAAAAAAAAAAGAAAATGATGAGGGAAATGAATGTATAGATGTGCTTTATACAATTGATGTATGTATGGATTATGTTAAGAGTTGTATGAGCCCTAATAAAACGATTTTTAAAAAATTTCCAATAATTAGAAGAAAGTCAACAACATAAATCCTCTAAAAGAAGAAAATAAGTCATAAATATTGCAGCTAAATTAAATGAAATTGAATCCAGAACTGCGATGGGAAAAATCACTATGACAAGAAGTTTATTTGAAAAACAAAAGAGAAGATCTAGAATTCGAGATGAAAAGAGTCATTAAAATAGATGTAAATGACATAAAAAGAATAACACAAAGCCACAGAAGATTGTGCTTCAAGTTTGATAATCCATAAAACATGGGATAATTTTTAGAAATACACAACTTATCCAAATTATGCACACATATGTGCGTAAGTAGACTTTTAACTATTGAATATATCACAAATTTTCCCAATCAAAAAAAGCCTAGTACCAAATGGCTTCACAGGTAAATTCTACCAAGTATCCAGGGAAGAGCTATCACAATTTCTGCCCCGACTATTCTAAATTACAAAGGTATTGTGAACTCCCAAACATATTCTATGAAAGGAGCATAACACTGATATCAATATCAGGCAAAGATATCACAAAGACAGAAAATTACAGACCGATATCCCTCATGAATATAGAAGAAAAATGATCAACTAAACTCTGACTAATAGAATTAACAACTTAGGTAGTCAGTTTATTGTGCCAACCTGGCTGATAAACACATGTGGGATTGATTGAAGGGCAGAGAGATAAATGGCTCTGCAAGTCTCTTGCTATTTGATCATCGGACCAGTGTGCAGCTGCCTTGCTTGTTCTGTGTCTCAGTTTGCAAGCTACACTACCTCTGTGAAACCTAACCCGTGGACTGTGTCACTGTAATTTGAGGTTCCTTCAAGATTTGCTTCACCACACCATTGGAATTTACATCTCTTGAGCTGGGGATGGTTGGACCCTATCGTGTGGCTGACTGTTGGTGACCTGCCTTGCTGTTTGCTGCCTATGCCCGGATAGCCTGAATTGCTCTACAGAGGAATACCCGGTGTCCCTCAAGACCTGAAGGACTGCCAGTGTCTCACAACTGTCTCACGGGAGTAAGTTGCACTGAGCCATTTGTATTCCTTTATAATTTAATCAACTGATTATTTCTTATGATATATATATATATATAATTATTATCATTCTGATTTTGTTTCTCTAGAGAACCCTGTCTAACAAAACAACAGTAAAAAGCACAGTAATCCAGTGAGATTTATATGAGAGACTTAAGGGTCTTCAACATTAGAAAGTAAATCAATGTAATCCACTGCATTAGAAATTATAATTTTAAAAATGAATAAGAATCACATGTTTATATCAACAGATGCAGAAAAGTTATTTGACAATATCCAATATTCACTTATGAAATAAAAAACGCTGAATAAAACAGGAATGGAGAGGGCTTCCAGGAAGCTGGAGCCCATATAGAATCACCTGCCTTGTGCTTCCATTGTGAGACCAGGTAATCAAGAGGTGAGGAGGCCAACCCTGAAAAATGGAGGCTAGGTCCAGAATCCCAGCATCCTAGGGCTCTTGGTTCAGATAACATTCTAACATTTCCAAACACGGAGAAATCTGAGAGCTTGCTGTGATGTTTTAACTCCACCGCACCTGCCTGCAGGGTTTTCCCATCCCCTACCAGTTTCAGAGTGACAGAATATGTTACTCTCCCTGCTCCCACCCATGACCCACCAGTGTACTGTAATAGACCAAGACACACTGTATCCCAAGACCAAGTCATAATTGCATGCCCCACAGAGAGCCCCGACACTCACAAAGGTGTTTCTATCTCACAACACCTGTCCATGGGCTTTCCCTCTTCCATTCCAGGATCAGAGGGACAGGGTCTGTCAGCCACCTCTCCTTCCCGCTAGTTCCGCGCCACACTCAAGGAGCAGATGGTACTAAGCCTGCAGAAAACCAAAATAAAAGGACCCTCTGCTATAAACACCATAACAGAAGGTCTTCACTCTCCTTAAATAGCATCCAGGATCAACAAGTGAGTCTGGTAGCTCTAATATACTCTCAACTACTTTAACCACCAGCACCTCAAGACAGCTTCCACCAACTCAAATACACACAGTGACATATAACTTGCCAAGAAGCATCACATTTCTTACAACCCCTTCTCCAACTCATTAAAAATTGCTACTCATAAAAAGAAAGCTTCCTGTAATTGATACCACCACTAGAACATGCTCATGATCACCTATATTATATTTTTTACACCCAGCTCATTAACACTCTCTCCTCACCTCCACTCAATGTGACTACCAGCATCTATCTGATCCTCCTTTATCCTAAAGAGCCAACACCTCTCACCCCCTACACAATCCAGAAGCCTAAGCAGCACCTATAGGTAAGCCACTATGTGTTGCAAACAACAGCCTCAAACAGCTATTGCTAAGAATAAAGTAAAATAAATGTTAACAACTGAAGATCACCCAAACTCAGTGGAATACACAGATGAACAAAACCTTGAATTGCCAAATAGATAATATAAGAAAATGATGCTTAGAGCCTTACACGAGATTTGGAGATCAATTATGAAAACAGATGAAGAAATGGAGAAACTAGAAATTTCACAACAAAAGGAAATTTAGAATTAAGAAATCAAGTAGCAGAAGTTAAAAGCAAAGTAAAGACCTGACCAATCAAGTGATAGAAATGGAAAACTGAATCAGCAAACTTAAAGACAACCAAGCAGAATTGAGCAAATGAAACAAACAAACAAAAAAACCAAAAGAATCCAAAGAATGCCTGAAAAGGATGAGGAATAACACAAGGCAACATAACATCCAAATTAATCAGGAAGAAACAAATAAGTCTACAGTTAAAATACTAAGGGAATTCGTGGAAGAAAATTTCCCCAATATCACAAAGGAGGAGATGATAACCATTCAGGATGCAGATAGAACAACAATTAGATTAAAACCATAAAACACATCAAGACATATAGTAATCAAATTATCCAATTGCAAGGAAAAGGAGAGAATCATGAGATCAGCTAGAGAGGAAAAAGATATTCACATATAAAAGTAAACAGAAAAGAATAAACTCAGACCTCTCCACAGACACCATGCAGGAAAGAAGAAATTGGGGCAACATTTTTGAAAGTTGAAAGACATCAACAGTGATTCAAGAAACGCTTCCCATCAGTTTGAAAGAGAAATACTTTTTCTCAAATAAGGAAATATTTAGAGAATTGGTGAAACCTTTACCAGCAATACAAAAAATACTATATAGTCAATAAAGGTGAGAAAACCAACAACCAAAGTGCATAAACATGAGACCACCAGAGGGTGTAACACCACCCAGAAACCAACCCATTGAGAAGAGTACTCAAAGCATTCTAGATCAAACAGAGAAAAAGAAAACAAGAATAAACTCCTCAAACATACACCACACCATACATGCAGAGGAAAGGAAAATATCAAACACAAATAGTATAACATGAAACTGACTAATCTATTATTAGATTCAATTACACGGAATGTCCATGGACTAAACACGCCTATGAAAAGACCAAGTATCAAACTGGATTAGACAGCAAGATCTATCAATATGCTGTCTTCAAGGAACACATCTCAAACTCATAGACAATAATTGACTGAGAATAAAAGGTTGGTGAAAAATCTACCAGGCTAATGGCAATTAAAAATAAAAAGCAAGGTTGGGATAATCTCTGATAAAATATACCCCAAGGTGCACAATATAATGAAACAATAATGAGAATTACATAATGCTCAAAGGATCAATAGACCAAGATCCCATAACATAATAAACATGTATGTGCCCAAGGATAGACCTTCAAAATTCATCAACCAAATCCTCAAAGAGATGTAAAGAGAAATCAATTTTATGTAGGTGATTTTAATACACCACTCTCAAAAAAAGATAGATCAACAGGTAAGAAACTCAATAAAGAAACAGAATAGTGAGTCTCATTATTGCTACACTGAACCCTGAGTGACTCATCTCCTCCCCACTACCCCTCTGCAAGGGATGTCCAGTTGTCTAGAGATGGGCATTGGGTCCCCATCATGCGTTCCCCTCTAGTTCTTAAACGCTTCCTCCCCCCAACTATCATGATCCCAATTCTACCTTGAAAACCTGGTTAGACCAGAGGATGCTCCGCGTTACAGATGGGATCTGGAAACACAGGGAATCAAGAACAGATGAACCCCTCAGGACCAAGGGTGACAGTGGCAATACCGGGAAGGAAGTGGGGGTAGAGAGGGGGAACAGATTCCGGGGATCTACATGTAACCTCCTCTCTGGGGGGTGGGCAATAGGAAAGTGGGTGAAGGGAGATGCCGGGCAGTGTAAGATAAGATAAAATAATAATTTATAAGTTATTAAGGGTTCATGAGGGAGCGGGGAGTGGGAAGGGGGGGAGGGAAAAAAGGAAAATGAGCTGATTCCAGGAACCTAAGCAGAAGGCGAATTTTGAGAATGATGAGGGCAACTAATGTATAAGTGTGCTTTACACAATTGATGTATGTGTGGATTGTGATAATAATTGTATGAGCCCCAATGAAATGATCTAAATTAAAATAAAAAACAGAATAGCTGAACAACACAATTGATTAACTCGATCTCAAAAATATTTAGAGAGATCTCCAACCATCAGAAAAAACAAATTCTCCAATGCACATAGCTCATATTCTAAAATAGACTACATGCTGGGAAAGAAAGCAAGCTTGAGAAAATTCAGACACCATAAAGATCATTTAATCTATCTTCTCTGACCTTAGCATCATAAAACTGGAAATCAAAAATAGAAAGAATAGAAAGAAACAAAGACAATCATTGGAGACTCAACAACACACTTCTCAGAAAAGATTGAATCATAGCCCAAGTAAGAGAGAAAATTAGGAAGTTCCCCAAAACCAATGAGAATGATAACACAACATAGCAAAACCTATGGAACACATCAAAAGAAGTTACAGAGGCAACTTTATTTCAATAAGAACATACATGAGAAAGAGAGAATCATGATCAGCACCTTAACACAGTACCTCCAACAATTAGAACAGAATCAACAGCATAAACCTTCCAACAGCAGAAGATGTCATACAGATTAGAGCAGAAATAAATGGACTGGGAAACAGAAAAACAATGGCGGGGCGGGGAATCAACAGAATATGAATTTAGTTCTTTTAAAGGCTTAACCAAATCAATAAACCACTAGCAGACTTAATGGAAAAGGAACAGAAGTCAATCTCAAAAATTAGGGACCCAACAGGGGAAGTCACAACAAACCCCAATGAAATAAAAAAATTAACAACACAATACTATGAAAGACTCTGCTGGTGTATGCAATAATTTGGAGGGCACAGACAAATACCTAGAAAACCACCCTCTCCCTAAATTAATGCATATTAAATTAAAAACTTGAACAGACACAGCAAAAGAAGAAATAGGGAATGTCATCAAGAAATTCCAAAATAATAAAAGCCCTGGTCCAGAGGGTTTTACAGGAGAATTCTACCATATATTCAGAGAAGAGCTGACACTAATCCTACATAAACTCTTCCAGACTATAGAGAGGGTCTGTAAGCTCCAAAATTCATTCTATGATACCAGCATAACCAAGATGCCAAAACTGGTCAAGGACTCTACAAGGAGAGGGAACTACAGACTGATAACGCTCCTGAACATAAATGCAAAATCTCAAAATTAACATGGACAATAGACTCCAACAATATCATGCCCAAGCAGGATTCATACAAGGAATGCAGGAATGCTTCAACAATTGAATAACTATTGATGTAATGCACCACATTAACAACAAAAGGCATAAGAACCATATGATTATATCAATCGATGTAGAAATATCATTTGATAATATTCAACACCCATTTCTAATGAAAACCCTTAAGAAGATAGGATTGGAAGGGGAAATTCTCAATACAATAAAATATATATATGAAAAACAAGTAGCCATTATTACACTCAATGGAGAAAAGCTGAAAACATTTCCACTGAATAAAAGAACCTGACAAGGATTTGCCTTATCCCCACTCTTAATAAATATTGTTCTAGAAGTCCTATAAAGTACCATAAGAAAATGGGAAGAAATCAAGGGCATACAATTGGGTGAAGAAGAAGTGAAACTGTCACTATTTGCAGACAATATGATTTCATATATTGAGAATCCCAAGGGGTCCACAATAGGATTACTGGAAACAATAGAGGAGTTTAGTAGGTTACCAGGATACCACATTAACAAGCATAAATTAATTGGATTCCTATCTCTATATATTTGGGAACACCGAAAAAGACATCAAAGAAACATGACTGTTCACAATAGCCATGCAGAAGCTGATATACTTAGGAATAAGCCTAACCAAAACAAAATGAAATGCAATGAAAAACAGTACAAATAAAACTACAGAACTTTACTACAAGAAACCAAAAGGTATCTACACAAATGGAAGAATATCCTGTGTTCATTGATTGGAGAATGCAATATTGTGGAAATCCCAATATAACCTCAAGCAATCTACAGATTCAATGAAATCCCAATTCAGATTATAGCATCATTCTTTAAAGAAATGGAAAAACAAATTCCTAATTTCTTCTGGCGATGAAAGAAACCCAGTATAGGCAAATAACTCCTCAGAAACAACAACAAAGTAAATGGTCTTGCACTACCTGACCTCAAAACAGCTACAGTTGTCAAAACATCCTGCCACTGGTATAAGGATAGAAACATGGGCCAATGGATAAGGATAGAAAACCCAGAAATAAAAGCATCTGCATACAGACAACTGATTTTTGACAAAGGCCTGAAAAGCATCAATTGGGAAGCAAATGCCCCTTTAAATAAATGGTGCTGGAAAATTGGATATCCCCCTGCAGAAAAATGAAAGTAGACCTATACCTCACCCCATGCACAAAAACAAAATCATGGTGGATCAAAGACTTAAATGAAAAAACCCAAATCTATCGGGGTGATTGATGCAAATATCAGGACAAATCTAAGTGCCTTGTGAAGAGAATACATGGGCTATCAGAAATAGCAGAAGAAACACTCCAAGGAAGATAAAATAGATGAGTGGAACCTATTACAAATAAAACACCTGTGTACATCAGAAGACTTCATTAAAAGAATAAAAACAGCCCACATGGGGGTGGGAGCACAACATATTTATTAATGACACAATAGACAAAGGACTAGTTATTAAAAGCTACTGAATATTAGAAGCTTACAACAAGAAAAAAACTAAGAACAATCTGAGAAGGCTGGCAAAGGACCTGAACAGATAATACACAAAGGATGACATTCGAATGACTAATAAACACATGAGGAAATATTCCCATTCACTAGCCATCCAGGAAATGCAATCAAAACTAACATGATGTACCACCTCTCATCCATAACTATAGCACAGTTTTTACAAACTGAGAATAACAACTGCTGGAGAAGGTTTTGTGGGATTGAAACTCTTATCCACTGCTGGTGGTCTTGTAGATACATACAGGCATTCTGGTAGGCAATATGGCAATACTTAAAACAGATGACAATTGAAAAGCAGATCACGAGCAGATGATTGCTCCCTCACATTTATTGCAGAAGAGTTCACAATAGCAAAAACCTGGAAACAGCCCACATTCCCATCAGTAGAGGATTGGATAAAGAAACACTGGTAGATATACACAATGGAATATTACACATTCCTGAAAAACACCAATGAGTCCATGAAATATGTTAAAACCTGGAGGAAACTGGAAGACATTCTGCTCAGTGAAATTAGTCAAACACCAATGGATAGATACTATATAAGTCCACTGCTGTAGGAAGAAGCAACAAAAGGGGCATAATTTCAGACTTGTAGGGCATCCAGTCTATTAACTAGGGAGCCAGACAGACTGATAGAGAGCCTCACATCAGCTGCGATTAAATACTCAAGGGGAGGGGGTGGGGGGAGTGTCTAAAAGGAGGTTAACATGTAAATATTTCATGAGATCCCCCAGACCATTAGACAGCCCTATCAGAAGTAGTGGGGGCTACAGATGGGAGGAACACAGTGCAGGAGAGGGGAAAAGGAACAAACGTGTCTGGGAGGACTCAGAGGCATATTTGTTGGTGGGAAAAGAAGGAGGACTGACTTCCAGGTGTTGGCTAGAATGACTAGAAATGCTTTGGGGGAGTGCCTTTGGTGGTATGCACCTGAGGGACCACATTGACCCGGGCTTCTGATTGCATTCTGGAGACCCAGGCTGGGTGCGGAGATGCACTGGGACACTGAATCTCGGGTCTTCAAAGCTCACAGCATGCTCCCAAGGCTGCACCAGTGATGTCCCAGGCGGGAACTACACTGGGTGAATTGAACTTTACTTCAGATGCACCTAGAACATGAGGATTTCGTTGGAAAATACATAGTATCTGAAGAAATAGAAAAAAATTTGTACTATGATTGTCATTAGTTGGTGGACAAAAAATGTCTCATTACATCAATTCCCTCTATGTTATATTCAGATATGTACTATTCTAGAAAACATGTGATAGTCATTCTGTTTTATTTGGTTTTTGTTTGTACATATCTGGGTGTATATCAGAGGTGCTATGTCATTGGTGGTTACCCTCTTGAAGATTTGATATATGCTTTTGCTGTTTTTTGGTAAATGAAACCCAAGAATGCTGGATCTTTAGTGATAGCAAGTAGGACAAGGGTTTCAAGTGAGAGTGGAGAGGTGATACACGGTTGGGGGTGGGGCAAAAGCGAGACAATGTCAAAGAACCCAGGGAGAAACAGTATGCTTGGAAACAGATTATGGAAGAGGTGGTACAATTCAGCATGATGTGATTGAATGAAGCCATGGCATGACATTTGTGTTACTGCCCAAGAAATAATAAAGTAAGAGAACAAAAAGCAAAGCAAAACAATACACCCAGGAATGGGTTTGGGGTTCATACTAAGCCCTAGCTTCAACTTATGAAAAATTAGTTCTTACATCACGGCCCTGGTCAACACTTACCCTCAGGAAGGTAACACAGAGGAGATGGGTGCTATAGCAAAACGTGTTGAAGAAATTAGATGCTGCCTGGTTATTAAATAAAATAGCATTTTGGGTCTTAAAGTCTTGTCTCCAAACTAGCAGTCATCTAAGTGAGATGTCAACTAAGTTCACAAGGACGTAGCACGCTATCATCAGACACCAATGTTGAAGGAAGGATTAGTGTCAGAGCCTAAATAGTGGGAATCTAGCAAAAGGCTATGGATAACATTGGAAGCCCAAGATACATTTTTGGAACTACATAGGAAATAAGCCTTTGGTGAATTCCCTCTATTCACGATTGAGGGATAGGAGGAAAGTGATTACTAAACTGGGTGCATCGAGAGTTGAATATAGAAGATCAAAGGCATAAATTTTTCTTGAACAGTTAAGATTTTGTCAGCAGACACCCCCCCCCCACCCACACACACACACCATGATGTATGTAGGACCTAATCTGGCTTCCAAAATTTTCAGTATTTTTGGTTTATATTAATTTGTTTTTGTTTGTACACATTAGGGTGTATTCAACATTGGGGGGGTCACCCTTTGAAGTTGTGTTATATGTTTTTCAGTATATGAAAACAAGCATTGATGAACCTGAAGCAAGTAGAATAAGGATCTCAGGGGAAGCAGGGTAAAGAGGTTCTGGCGGGGTGGAGGGGAGACAATGTCAAAGAGCCCATGTAGAAAAGCAATGTTTGGTAATGATTATGGTAGCAAATGTACAATTTTGCTGGACAATCTGGAACTATGGAATGATATGGTATATGCATTATTCCCAATCATTCATAAAGTAATATAAAAATAGGAATATAAGGTAATTCCTCTGCAAAATAAAGGTTATAATCAATAGCCAATATAATTCTCAATGAGGAAAAACTTAAAATATTTCACCTGAAAATAAGTATTATAAAAGGATGCCCTCTATCATTGTGGTCATACAACATTGTGCTGGATGTATTAAATAGAAAGATTAGACAACAAAAATAATCAAGGGTATACAATTGGGCTAAAAAGAAGCAAAACTCACTATTTTCAGATGATATGATTTTATATGTAGGAAGCACCAAATACTCCACAAAAGATTGTTAGAAGAAGTTGAAGGCATTGATAAAGTTTCAGGATACAGACCTGATGCAGAGGGCTTAAGTGGAGAGCAAATGCTTTGAGAATGATTGGGGCAGGGAATGTGCAGATGTGCTTTATACAATTGATGTATGTATATGTATGGATTGTGATAAGAGTTGTATGAGCCCCTAATAAAATGTTTTTCAAAAAGTTTCAGGATACAATATTAATAAGTAAAAATCAATTGGAGTCCTATATACCAGCGAAGACAACTTTGAAAAAGACAGCAAGAAAACAAAGCTATTTACAGTAGCCATACAAAAGATAAAATACTTAGGAATAAGCTTAACCATAGAAACAAAGACTGGTAAATAAAACATTGATGCAATTCTGATAATTCCAACTTCACTGTTTAACTAAGTGGAAAATCTAATTACCAGCTTCCTTTTCCTATGTTTTCTTTTAGTACAACCCCATCCCACTGAGAACATGCATTACCTTCAAGCAAAAACAGTCAGGTCTGTATATTCTGGCACACTCACCCAAACAAGGGCTTTTTCTTTCCTTGAGTGCACAAATATGACCATATTCACAGTACCAAAGCAGTAGAACTTTAACACCCACACTAAGACCACACTGGGGTATGTTGTGTATTTTGATCTTCCTTTTCTCTGCACATCTTTTTATTAAATTATCTCTCTGATCTCTCTCTTTTTCTTCATAAAATCAATGTCCTTGAAATTTGTTAATTCTAATGATCTCTCTTAAAATACATTTTTCAATTACTTGTACAAATATGCTGGTCTATTCAGGCAGCTATTCATTATTACTATCATTGCTTTTATTTAATTCTCTCTCTTATCCTCCCCACTGCCTTGCCCAACTTACACAACTCTGTCCTCTTTTCTCTATTTCACCATTGTACAGTTTCCTATTTTATGTCTCCCACATCAGTAGAGAGAGGCATCTACCTCTACAGAACCCAGAAAGTCACATCCTACTAATACCTGTAGCACCATGTTGAAGAAACAGCAGTCAGCTGCAGTAAACCTCCTCTCAAAATCAAGGAAACAAACACAAATAGCTGAAAATCACCCAAACCCAATGTAGTACTCTGAAGAAGAGGTGCTAGAACAACCAGAAACAAAATTCAATAGAATGATATTCAAATATTTTCAAGAGATGTGAGGAATACTCATGAGAAAAATGGAAAAAATTGAAAAACAAAAATCCTTAAAACAAAAATTATGCAAGAACATAAACAATGGAAAACAATTAGGAAAGAGTAAAAGATGAGAAATAGAACAAAAGATAGGGAAAATCAAATCAATTAGATTCAAGACAGTAATTCTGACTACAGTTGATGAGAGAAACAATCAACAAAAAAGTGGAGGATTCAGAAGAAATCTTCAGAATTATATGGGACACTTTTAAGAGAAACAACCTACATCTCAGTCTTTGGGATCCTGGAACAAGAAGAAACAAAAAAGTCCACAGAGAAAATAGCACAAAAATCGTGGAATAAAATTTCCCCAATACCACAAAGGAGGAAAAACAAATAGTCAAGAAGCTGAGAGAACCACAATATGATCAATGCCCCAAACGAAAAACATCACATCATATTGTAGTCAAACTCCAATTTCAAGGGAAATGAGAGAATCCTGAGGGTGTCTAGAGAAAAAGGAACAGTCATCTACAAAGAAAAATTGAGAAGGATAAGCGCAGGCTTCTCAACAGAAACCATGTAGGCAAGAAGACAATGGGGTGACATATATAAAATCCTTATATTAAAAAACCAAACCTGTTAACCAAGATTCTTATATCCAGCAAAATTATTCTTAAAAACAAGGGAGGGGAGAGGAGGGGTGGAAGGGGGAACCTACAGCAATGATCAACACATAGCTACCACTCCTCCAGAGGGACAAACAACAAAAACCATGGGGGAAGGGAGACAGCAGTTGGTGTAGGATATGGAAATAATAATAATTTATAATTTATCAAGGGGGTCTAGAGGTGGCAGGGGGGACAAAAGAGGAGCAGATACCAAAGGAAATAAATATAGGAAGTAAATATCTAGAAAAGAATGATGGCAGCATATGCTTGAAACAATTGATGTATGGATTGTTATGAGTTGTAATAGCCCTCAATAAGATGGTCTTTTAATAAAAAATATAAAATCATTTTAAAAAGGAAAATTAAAGGTATTCCCATGCAAAAAAACTAAACAAGTTTGTAAAAACAAAAGCAACATTACAAAAAATACTAATTTAGAGCATTATGGACAGAGAATCAGCAAGAAGACCACATCAAACTGAGAACATCAATCCGGGAAAGACCATGAAGAAACCAAAGTAATGAAATCAGCACTCAAAACGGCACAGAAATAGAAAAGGAACAAAGACACCAATGAAACAAACAAAAAAAGAAGGTGGGGAGGGGAAATAAACCAAACACAAAGCCAAATGATGATTACAAACGCATATATATTAATAATAGCATTGGCAGTCAATGAATTAAATATACCCATCAAAAGATTGAGAATATCAGACTGCATTAGAAAATAATCAGACACACATCAATCTCAAAGATGAAAATCAATTAAAAATCAAAGAATAGCAAAAAATCTACCAAACCAAAGGTAACTATCAAAACACGGGATGTACAAGATTGATCTTGAATAAATAGACTTCAAATAAAGTAATAGAAACAAGAATGGACATATACAGAGCACTCCACACCATAAAATACAGTACATTATTACAGATAGATGCATAAAGATAAAGATATTATGGTGGACATTTAGTTTGTATTTTTTAATATGAAACTATTGGATTAAGCGAGAACATCCAATCATCTAATAGTCAGGTAGTAAATACATTAACTTGCATCTGGACAACAGAAGCAAGGTACTATATTTCAACAGTAGAGAGCAGCCTTGGCGATGTAGTGGACATGTTATGTACTCTAAAATATATCACGTCAGGCCACAAAGCAAGCCTCAACAAATTAAAAATCACTAAGGTCCTCAAATCTCAATGCTATAAAACTGGAAGTCAACAATAGAAAGAACAGAAATATAAAGACAAACACATACACACTGAATAATGTATTACTTTAAAATGGATAATAGATAAAATTAAACTCCCTGCTATTATGTTGATGCCAACTCATAATGACCCTCTATAGCAGAGGAGAACTGTACCTGTGGTTTTCTAAGACTGTAACTGTTTATGGGAGTAGAAAGACTCATCTTTTTTTCCACACAGCAGCTGGTAAGTTCAGACAGCTGACTACATGTATCTAATAAAAGATGAAATTTTAAAGTTCCTTGAAACAAATGAGAAAGATAATATATCATACCAAAACCTTTATCACACACAAAAAACCCTTTGGGACACACACACACACGCAAATCTAACTGCTATTCTGACTAATGGTGACGCTATAAGACAGGGTAGAAATGCACAAGCGGGTTTCAAAGACTTAAAATCAATTTGGAAATCACAGTCAGAATGAGGGGGGTGTTCAGAGTGGAGATCCAAAGCCCATCTGTAGGTAACTGGGCAGCTCCTGTAGGCAACTGGACATCCACTTACAGAAGGGTAGCGGGGAGGAGATGAGCCAGTCAGGGCGCAGTATAGCACTGATGAAATATACAATTTTCCTCTAGTTCTTTAATCCTTCCGCCCCCTGACTAGCATGATCCCAATTCTACCTTACAAATCCAGCTAGACCAGAGGATGTATACTGGTAGAGATAAGAACTAGAAACACAGAGAATCCAGGGGGTTCCCTCAGGACCAATAATGGCAGTAGTGATACCAGGAGGTTAAGGAGAAGGTAGGGTAGAAGGGAAACATATCACAGGATCTATATATAACCCCCTCCCTGGTGTACGGAAAACAGAAAGATGGGTAAAGGGGGATATCTGACAGCATAAGACATGATAAAATAATAATAACTTATAAATTATCAAGGGTTTGTGAGGCAGGTGGGCTGGGGAAGGAGGGGAAAAAAAAAAGAAAGAAGCACAGTCAAACTCATAACCATGCTACCAGGGCTCAGAGGGCAAATTATAGTAATCAACACAAATGAAAAAAATAGGAGAAATCCAAATCCAGAATCAACACCTTAACACAAAACCTCCAACAATTAGAAGGAAAACAACGCAAACCCTCTAACAACAGAATAAAAGAAATAATGAAGATTAGCATGGAAATAAATGGACTGGAAACAAAAGTGATGAAAAAATCAGTAAGATAAGAAGGTTATTTTTAAGGATCAACAAAATTGACAATCTGCTGGAAAACTTAACAAAGGAAAAGAAAGAAAATACAAATATCTAGAATTAGATATGAAAAGAGAAACATCACAACAGATCAAAATGATATACAAAGATTATACTCCAACAAGTTTGATAATCTATTAGAAATAGACCATCTACCCAAATTAATACAGATAGATGTGGGGAAAAAAGCTGAACAGGCACATAGTAAAAGAAGAAATAGAAAGGGCTGCAAAAAAACTTCCGACTAAGGAAATTCAAGGCCCACATGACTTCACAGAGGAATTCTAGCAAATATTAACAGAAGCGCTAACACCAATTTTACCCAGACTTCTCCAGAATATAAAAAAGAACAGCAACCTCCAAAACTGATTCTATGACTCAAGCATAATCCCTGATACCCAAATGAGGCAATGATACCATAAAGACAGAAAACTACAAACCAATATCCCACAAAAAACACATATACAGAAATTCTCAACAAAATTCTGGAAAACAGAATCCAACAACACATCCCAAAATAATTAATCATGATAAAGTGAGATTCATACTATGGATGCAAAGATTGTTCAACACTTTAAAAAAAATCAATGCAATCCACCACATGAACAAGACATAGAATAAAAACTACATGATCATATCAAAAGATGCAGAAAGACAATTGAAAATACTAGCACCTATTTCTAATTAAAACACTCAACTAAATAGGAATAGAAAGGAAATTCATCAGCATAATAAAGGCTGTATATGAAAAAAACAATGGTCAATATCACTGTCAGTGGGGGAATATTGAAGACATTTCCCCTAAAAAAATGGAAATAGAGAAGGCTTCCCCGTACCACCCTTTTATTCAACACCATGCTAGAAGAAATCAAAGGAATACAACTAGCCAAAGAAGTGAAACTTGCTGTTTGCAGACAATATGACTTTCTATAGAGAGAAACCCAAAGACTCCACAAAAGACTGTTGGAAACAATTGAGGGATTTGGTAAAGTTGTAGGATACAATATTAACAAACATAAATCAATCACGTTCCTATTTATCAGTGAAGAGAGTTCCAAAATTGAAATCAAGAAAACAATACCATTTACAGTAGCCACACAGAAGATGAAATAACTAGGAACAAACCTAATCAAATAAACAAAAGACAAGTACCAGCAAACAAAAAACTACAGAACATCATTACTAGAAACCAAAAGAGACCTACATAAATTGCAGATTACCCCTGTTCATGGATAGGAAAATTTAATGAATATAATGCAATTCTGATCCGAATACAATCTTCATTCTTTAAAGATATACTTTAAAAATTAATTACCAACTTTAAATGGAGAGGGGAGAAGCCCAGGATAAGCAAAGAACTTCTCAAAAAGAAGAATGCTGTAGGAGCCTTGCACTACCTGGGCTCAAAACCTACTAAACAGCCACAGCAGTCAAGACAACCTGGTACTGGTACAATGATAGATACATAGACTGATGAAACAGTGTAGAAAACCCCAGAATTAAAAGTATCCACTTACAAGCAACAAATTTTTTACAAAGGGTCAAAATATATTAATTATGTGCTGGAAAAAATTGGTCTATATCTGCAGAAGAATAAAAGAGGACCTAAAACTCTCTGAATGCACAAAAATGAATTCAAGATGGATTAGGGACCTAAATATAAACCCCAGAGGTATAAGAACCATCCATATGAAAATTGGGACAAACTTAAGGGCACTATTTTAGGGCATATACAGACAACTAAATATAAGAATCACACAGAGAAGAAGACAACATAGATGATTTGAATCTATTAAAAATAAAACACACTTAAAAAGATTTCATCCAAAGAATAAAAAGAGAGCCCCTGGATTGTGGGGGAAAAATTTTGCAATGACACAATGGACAAGGGTCTAAATACTAAAATCTATAGAATTCTCAAGGATACTTGAATGACTAGCAAATATTTGAGGAAATGCTCAAAAACACTACATATCTTAGAGATACAAATCAAAACAATAATGATATATCACCTTACATCCAAAAGGATACCCCAATTAAAAAACAAACCAGTAAACAAAAAACAACCACAACTGAAAACAACAAATTCTGGAGAGGGTGGAAGAGATTGGAACTCCTATACATTGTTGGTGGACTTGCAAATATGTTCAACCACTGTGGAAAGCAATAAGGCAACAACTGGTAATAGAAATACCATATGATACAAATAGAATACAATACCTTTGTTGGGCATATACGCCAAAGAAATAAAAGACAGAATATAAATATATATATATATATATTCTTCCACGTTCATTGCAGCACAGTTCAAAATAGCAAGAAGCTGGAAACAGGCAAAATGACAGTAGAATATTGGGTAGATACTGTGGTACATATACACGATGCAATAATATTAATTCCTTAAAACTATGAAACACTGCGTGCATGTATGAACCTGAAAAGCATTGTGCTGAGAGAAATTTGTCACAAAAGGACAAATATTATATGAGTCTACTACTATGAGGATAAACATGAAGATGAAAGCAAGATTCTATACTTACAGGTCATGTAATCTTCTAATATGGTTTCCCAAGAAAAGATACAGAGATCCTGCCTAGTGTTGTAAATATACATCTTAAAAATCACTTTGACAGAGATCTTGCCTCAACTGGGATCAGTTTTTCAAGAAGGGGAGGGGGTGGGAAGGGAAAACATTCTGGTGATGCCATACAACATACAATAATTTGACCCCAATCAACAGACACTCCTACAAGATAAATAAACAAACCTTACAAGAAATTCAAGTCAAGATGGATGGATGCCTCAGGGAAGGCAACATTTCTGTTGGTTTAACTGGGAGGAGCTACTTAACAATGGAGGAAATCCCCTAACAATACTTATTTAGACCTCAAGGGGGGAAGAATATGCCTAGTTCTATGTTCCTAATTGGACACTTTTGTCCTAGTTCCTATCCAGCCCTTGGTGACCCAGCCACGTGATATAGACTATTGGACCTTTAGAATCTGTCAGTTTGAGGCAAATAACATCCTTCATAGGCCATATCAGAAGGATTTTATGTGGAAACTCCACTAAGTGAACTAGATTTTACCTCAAAGTCACTTATAATAAATTTAAGGGACTGACCTTTTCCCTGAACTTAGGGCAGAAACACTCTAATGTGAGAAGAAGTAGATTACTGATATTCCAGGGTTATGGAATTGGTTGTCATGGTAATTTGATTGAGATCTCTTGCTTTGAGGGTGCCCAATGAATGGTGTCACTGGACTACCACATATTTACTACTTTAATGCCCAATTTCTTATGACACATATGAATCTGGTAGGCATGGTTCTGCCTCTGTGATTGTGTTATTAATTTAGAAAATAGTATACAATTTAAAACTGAGTTCATAAAAGGAAATTACACACTGTGTGAACTGTTGACTTGTACAGGTTCGATCCTTAAGTGACTGGACACTATTTACAGAAACAATGCAGTTGGTAATAAGAGAAAACTTTCAGTATCACTCATTCACAAAGGCAGAACCATTCCTACCAGAAATGGATTAATACCATGGTTGCAAGGATGGGCTCAGAAATAGTAACAATTTAAAGGATTGTGTATTACTGTGCAGTATTTTGTTCTGTTGTGCTAACAGCACAATTACTTTATGTCCCAAGGGTATGATTAATTATGGTCTCTATTATAAAATGACAATGATGTATATAACGTGAACCAGAATCTTAAAGAAACCATAGAAATATAAATGGATTTAGGGCTCACACGTATTTCTAGCCCCAATTGGTTCTTATGGCATACCCCTTCTGGATACTCACTCTAATGAAATGAGCATTGACAATATGGGTGTTACAGCAAAGTGTGGTGAAGAAACCAGGTGATTCCTAGTTATCATAAAGAATAGTATCCAAGATCTTAAAGCTTCATCTTCAACCAGAAGCCATTTAAGTAAAGTGTCAACTAAGTCCACATGTAAGAAGCGCACCAGTATGCATGGCACAAGGACTACAAATAAAAGGAGGGAACAATAACAGCTCTTAAATTGTCAGCACCTTGTTTCCAGAAGGCTATCTATGATGTGGAAGCTCAGCATCCATTTGAAATGTCCCCACATGTATAAAGCCTCAATGAATCCCCTTTGACCATAGTCTAGGGATGTGAATAGTATTGTTATCAAACAGGAACATTGTAAAGTCAACTATGGCAGATGTACTTAGGCTAAAATGTTGCCATTTGATCTTCCTTTTGACCCATTATAAACTTGTTTCTATTTTTAATATTTTGTCCTTTCTTTTCAATTGGGATTTTCCTCAGATTTGTCTAGTCATTAATGTTTGGGGTTTTTTGTTTTGTTTGTTTTTGTTTCCTGATTGCTTTTGTATGATATTTCAGTATATCAAATACAGTATAGGTAGATATATATACACAGTAACTACATTGTTAATTCTCTAGGGGAAAGGCAGAAGATGATGGAAGGAGATGGGGAACTAACAACCATGAATAAGAGAAAAAATGTTATGAAATGGATATTGTGATGATTTCACAAATATTTTTATTTACTGCACAATGTAACATAAACTGCATACTTTATATTTTTATACAGTTTTATTGGCATATATTTCTTAATATTTTTATTTCATAACCATTTTAGTGGTAGCTAATACAGATCATATCATTCTATAGTTCAATCACATCAAGTAGTATTGTGTGGTTGGTTCAAAACAATCTGTGTCTCAATCAGTTTCAAAATGTTATCTTCCTTCTTTAACTCCTTTACTCCAGCTCCCCATTCCCTTATATTGGCTGGGGTCACTCTTTAAAGAAGAAGGAAAAGGGAGACCAACCACTTGATGGTACACAACATTGAGACAATTCTATGACAAATCATTGGGCCCAACATAGGAAATGAAGAAGAAATTTGCTGGAAAATTAAGTTAAGACCAGGGGAGGGGAGCATCTGCATTTTAGAGCAGACATGCATATTGCTATTCATGAGTATGATGAGCGAATGAGTAGAAGGAAACTCACGTAGGGAGGAATGCTAAACAATGATTATTGGGAACATTGGGGGACAATAGACCAGGTTTTATGTTTCTAGAGATACTATGGATGTTTGTACCCAACCCTCGGTGCACCATGTGATGAACTAAGCACCACAATGACCTTGGAAGCAAGCAGCATGAAAACCACCAGGGGCCACACCAGAGGGACTCAACACAGAGACCTTACTGAATAAACAGAGCCCTGCCTCAAAGCTGCCTGTACCCTAGAACTGAAAGTGGGGAAGCTAATGGGAGAGGAAGCAGAGAGGGTCTGCTCCAGGGAAGTGGAAGTGGTGGCTACTGGACATTGGGTGGGACCTCTGACTGGGTGGGTGGCCAACGGAAAGAGACACATAATCCCCGTATATTTAGTACCTCGATGCTCCACTTGCATTGGTATGACAGATTTTGAAGTGTTGGGCATAGATCTGCAAATCACCAGGCTCAGTGTAACCAGAGTTCAATCCTTTGGGAGATCCAACTGTTCAGAGCAACAACTCATGGGGAATGGCTCACAGCAGAACTGTAGTCACATAGATTAATCATATCGACAGTAGCTTTAATTCTGTATCAGTGGGAAATTTGTTGATGTTATCAATACCATTGCCTTATAACCCAGGGGGATGATTGACCATGTTTTTCTTTTTGTTGTTGTTCTTTCTTTGGGTTTTTGTTTTTCTGCCTTTGTTTGTTTGTTTGTTTGCTTGCTTCTGGGCTTCTGGGATCCCCACCACCCCCACCTTTGATTTGTTTGTTTACCGATTTTTTTTTTTGCTATTGCTGATGGTCTTATGGGGTTTTTGTCATAATGTGTTCCCAAAGTAAACCAGAGTCCTCCAAAGCCTGTGGACAAGCAGATGGATTCTGGGCTGCTACTTAACCCTAGCTCCAATCCAAGAACAATTAGTTTTGATAACATGGCCCTTCTTGTTACTCTCCTTTATGAAGGGATGACTGAAGATAAGGGTGCTATAGTAAAGTGTGGTGAAGAAAGAAGATGGTGCCCGGTTATCAATTGGAAGAGTATCTTGGGACTTGTATTTAAAGACTTGTATTTAAGCAAACAGCCATGTAAGTGAGGAGTCAAATAAGTCCACATGGAAAAAAACCTGTGTGTTCCAAAAATGACAACAACAAAATCCAAATATGATGAATGAAAAAGTGTCAGAGCTTAAATGGTGAACACCCATTTTGTAAAAGGCCATGGGGGACAGCAGGACCCCAAAATTCATCTTGAACCAACCTGAATTTGATCTAGGCCAAGTATTTCTTGTTTGTTCCATGACAAAATTTCTTCCCTGGCTTTAAAAATATCAATGGTGGTCTTTTTTTCCTTACTATTATTTTTATTTGTATATATTATTATTTTCTTCTTGCCATTTTATCTTATTTTTGTTTTTTATTGTTACTTCTGGTTTTCCAAGTTTATGAAGCTCAGAAGGAATGGATGCATAGAGATAATAACTGCGGTCGTTCCATAATCTGGTGTCAATTTGAGAGGATTACAAGTGAAGAGGTGGAGTCTGGCCTGTGAATCAAGATATAATTAATGAGGCCTCTGTGTATACTTGACCTTCTCGTGGGAATTCTGGGAATTTCTGTATTTTCCTCCTTGGAGGTGGGAGACATTTCTCTCTCTCTACTGACTCCCTGTAAGACATCCCTGAGGAGAAGCCACATGGACCTACCCTGATGCAACTATGGAAGCTGGAGAAGTCACGTGGAGACCCCTGCTAGCACTGAGATTCCACTGCATCCAAAGACTTTCTACACACTCTCCTGTAATCATCCTACATTCAGAGCCATTGGATGTGTTTTTTGAGTCTGAAGAGGACTTTATAGATTGATATCAGATATATGGGCTAATATTAGACTTATGGGCTTGGACTGGATTGGGTTGGGATCCTTTCTTAATGTACAATTACCCTTTATATAAATCTCTCTCTTATACACATATGAGTCTCCCTGGATTTGTTTTTCTAGTCTACCCAGACTAACACAATAACTGATGTAATGGTTCATAGGAGATGTGGAGCTGGAGAGGAAGTTAGGGAGGGGGGGGGATTTAGGGAGCAAACAAGGAATCCGAGAGGTAGGAGGGAACATTGGAACTGATTATGATTATGTATATACAACTCATTTAAAAAGTAATTCAACCATTGTTCTAGACAGGGTTCTCTAGAGAAACAAAACCAGGATGCATATGCTTTTGTATATATCAAAATCATATATAGAGATATATATACAATATATATGAGTTGATAAATAAATAGATAATGCTAGACAGATAAGTGATAGATGATAGATAGATAGATAGATAGATAGATAGATAGATAGATAGATAGATAGATAGATAGATGATATAGCACAAAGGAATATAACGGCTAATTAGTCCACACAGCAGGACAGAGGGCTAAGTTCAACTGACTTCTGCTGAACAGTTGATATACTGGAAATCCTTAAACTCATGAGGGCTGCTGTGTCCGAGGTCAAGGAAGCAGACAGCAGAGTCTTCCCTCGGGCAATTCAGGCAGTCATGCCACAGGCAGCACGGTGGGTCAGCAGCTCAGGAAATTAGCAAATCAGGCCAAATGGGATAGCAAAGACAAGCAATTCAAGGCCACAAGATCCGACAGCCTCAAGCCCAAGCAATGTATACACCAGTAGCATGGCACAGCAGGTATCAAAGGGACCTCAAGCTCTGAGTGGCAGAGGAAAGAGGATTACTAGTCTCCACAGTATATGTCATGTTTTATACTTGATTGTTAAAGTCCTCCTCCTCAGAGGTAACCCTTTAGTGGGAATTCATATGAGACACAATTATCTTTATTTTCTTGGCCCTTTCAGAGAGGTTTATCCACATACCTCTTCCCCACACCTCCTTGTCACCAATTTTCCAACCATATTCCTTCCAATTCATTGGTTATCCAGCCAAGTCATTAGCCACAGCCATGAATTAGTATGCAGTCTCACATTTGGCCATTTATCCTTCCAGGCAAACTGAATGTACAGGTGCACTGCTCAATGTTCTGCCCATTGGGAGGATTTCCCATCACCACTGTCTTTTAGGGAAATCCAAGAAATGGGTTGTAGTGGTGCTGCTGTCCACTTACCAGTGGCACCTGCGTATCATGCAGAGTCATCCGTAAACCAAGCATGACTTTTCTGTGCTTCAGTTAATTTATCATAAAGAATTCCCCAGGAGGCCATAGGTGCAGACTGGGAAAAGGAAGGTACTATGACAGGAATTGAGACTGTGGGCATTTGGACCACTTATTTGTGCAGCTTACTTGTACCTTCAGGTCCTGCTCTAGCGTGATATTGTATATACCACCTCCATTTTACAATGGAGTCTTTCTGTGAACAGCCAACTTTATGACTCTATGGATCAGACAATTCCCAGTTCATGATGGGTAGCTTAGGTCTCATGGTGATGAGGTGACCCATGGTGTGGTGTTCTGTCTCAACTAAGGCCCATACCAGGTCAACAGCTGTTTTTCAAAATGAGATTCATTGTCTTCAGAGGATGGCAGAACTTTACTCAAAGTTCTATACTATGATTTGCCAATAGGGGACTGCCAAAGACACAACACTGTATCTCCATCTAGGACTGACACCTCCAGCAACATTGGGTAGCTGGAACATATGGTCCTACTGGCAAAGCAGCTTTCAAGGCAACCTGAAGCTGTTGCAGAGACTTTTCTTGTACTATGCCCACTCAAAATTGGAGGCCTTTCATGTCACTTGATAGGTTAAAGTAAAATACCCAAAGGAGGGATATGTTGTTTGCAAAATCTGAAGAAGACCGCTGTGCGTTATGCTTCCTATTTACTTGTTGGGGGTGGGCCAAGGGCAGATGCACTAATAGCTTATTTTTCACTTTAGTATGAATGTTTCAACATGCCCCACACTATTGGACCCCTAAAAATTTTACTGAAGTGTAGCGTACCTGAATCTTTTTGGGTTGATTTCCCAACTTCTTGATATTGTACCAATGAATTTAGAGTCTTTGATACATCCTCCTTAGTGGGTCTGATCAGGATAATGCCATCAATATAATGGAATAGTGTGACATTTTGCCGAAGAGACAGATGATCAAGTTCCCTTTGGAGTAGATTGTTGCACAGGGCAGAAGAGTTAATGTTCCCCTGGGGGAGAGTTGTGAAAGTATATTGTTGCCCCTGCCAGCTGGAGGCAAGCTGCATCTGGTGGTCCTTCAAGACTGGTACTGAGAAGAAGGCATTAGCCAGATCAATAACTGCATCCAAGTAACAGGAGAAGTTTTAATTTGCTCCAGCAATGAAATTCCATCTGGAACAGCAGCTGCAGTAGGAGTCACCACCTGGTTAACTTTACAATAATCCTCTGTCACTCTCCAGGATCTATCTAGGTTTTTTTAAACAGACCAAATAGGTGAGTTAAATGGGGATGTGGTAAGAATCATGACCTCTGCATCGTTCAAGTCTTTGATGGTGGTTCTGATGTCTACATTCCCTCCAGGAATGCGGTATTACTTTGGGTTTACTATTTTCCTAAGCAATAGTAGTTCTAATGGTGTCCACTTGGCCTTTCCCATCATGATAGCCTTTATTCCACATTTCAGGGGTCCAATATGGAGGTTCTGTCAGTTACTAAGTATGTCTATTCCAATGATGCATTCTGGAAATGGGGGAAATAATGACAGGATGGGTTCAGGGGCCCACTGAACCCACTGTGAGGCATACCTGAGTTAAAAGTCCATTGATAACCTGACCTCCATATGCCCCCACTCTGACTGGCAGGCCTTGAAAACATTTTGGGTCTCCTGGAATTAGTGCCAGTTCAGAGCCAGTGTCCAGTAATCCCCCCAAAGTTTGATCATTTCCTTTGCACCAATGAATAGTCACTCTTATGAAAGGCCACGGGTCCTTTTTGGGAAAGCTAGAAAGAACACTAACAGTATAAAATTTCGGTGATGTAACAGGGTCCTTCTTCAAAGGGAACCTGCCTTCCCCTTCTTCAAGTGGTTGAGGGTTTGGAAACTGGATCAGGTCTTGGAATTGATTGACTAGTCTTGCCTCTCTATTCTGTTGTTCAACTGATCTAGCATTCTTCTTGCTGTATATATAATGTAAATATTTAGTAGTTTTCCTACGTATTTTAGTCCTAGGGGCACCATATCTGTGTACACAATGCCATATGTCCACATAAGACAGGTTGCTTTGATTACTGTGGAAACCTTGCTCTCCACTAGGATAACCACATCCACCGTGTCTCTGTTGATTTAGTGCTGGCACCTGCCCTCTATCACTGTGGGACCCAAATAGCCCCATTGTAAGCAAATGTCAGAGTTCACTAAGGGCAGTTCCCACTGTGAATCCTGGTGTACATAAAATAGCAATCTCAGGACCCTTTAGCGATGCTGGGACCCCCTTCCCAAACTTGTTTGTGGTGAAATGTATGTCTTTGCGGCACTCCCTTTTTGGGGTTTATGGGATTATCCTGAAAGATCATTTCCAAAATACCAAATTCCCAAAGCTATCGATGCCTTATTCTATAGTGTACCAAGGTAGGTGAGATATCTCAAGTTGGTCTAATCTAGGTTATCTGGCAGCCCATGCTTCAACTCACCAACCAAATAAGCAATTTTATCCTCTCAACTTCTCTTGCTGAGACATTGAAGGAAGAATTAGTGCTCAGGGGTTCCATATCAAGCAACCCATACTGGTTTAATGTTATATTCCTTGCACCAGTATCCACATTCTTAGTCACCATTCCCAGGGATATTCCCCCTTCTGCATGTATGTATCAGAAAACTCAAACAGATCTTTGTGAGTATAGCACACTTCTTCCTGAGTCATCATCTGAACCTCACCTTTAGGAACTTTCTGAGAGTTAATTCTAGTTATAGGTTTGGAGGAAATAATGAGTAGTGAGGGTGTTTCCTGGGTGCTCTCAGCAATATCTTTTAAGGCATCCTCCTCAGGCAATGCTATATATTCAGACCCACATGGAATATTAGCTTGACTAGTTTGGTTAATCTGCTCAGGTGTGGGTTGTTTTACTAATAGCAGATTAATACTCTCAGCTGGAAGGGGTGCATCTATTGACTTTGGTGACTCAGTCATCTCTAGAACCTAACTATCCTCCTCTTCAGGAACATCAGCCCATATGTTCCCATCCTATGTTTCAGGATCCCAATTCTTGTTGATTAATGCCCTTACTTTAATATCAAACACTGGAGGGATCTTTCATGCCCGGCGGGTCTAGTGTCCAGGTGGCCTAGTGGAAGGATTCTGGTGATTCTGGGAGAGCATTCCCCCACACGCATCGTCCTTAAGCCAGATCCTTGGGACATCTTGGCTCATTAGGCTTAGCTGTCCCAGCACACAGAATTTACTATTAGACTTGAGGAGGCAGAGAACCATAACAGTGATCCCAAAGACACTCAAACAGACCTCAGCAGTCAAGAAATACATTCATATAAGAAAATTCAAGAAGCAAATGATAACCTGAGATCAATGAAAGATTATATGAAGAGGAATACTATTTGAATAATTGGTCTACCAGAGTAGGACACACCACACAAGTCAACAGCCAAAGTAGCAAAGGAATTGCTGGGCTAAAGCTTTCCCACCTTACTGAGTGAGAATCAAGAACTCATACAGGAAGCAGAAAGTACACCAAATAGAATAAACCCAAGAAGAACCCACCAAGACACATAATTGTAAACACATCCAACTTTGAGGCAAAAGAGAAAAATTTAAGAGCAGTAAGAGAAAGAAGACAGTCGCACACAAAGGAGGTCAGTTAAGAATATGCTCACACCTGGAAAAAGAAACAATGAAGAAAAGGAGAAAATGGACCAACAGCTTCCAAAAGTTGAAAGAAAAACCACCTGCCCAAGAATCCTTGTCAAATTATCCATTACAATAGAAGGGGAGATAGGGGTCTTTCAGGACAAGGAAAGGCTCAAAGAATATGCTGCAAGACATTTGAACCTTCAGAAGATATTGAATGACTTGCAAAGGCCAGAGGGTCAACCTCCACCAAGCACAAGCAGGAGACCACCATATAGCCCAACTCCATCCAGAAGCCAACGTGCCAACAACAATTACCATGATAACAGGGCCTCAGAGGGAAAAGAAGACAAGAAAGAAGCCCCACACACAAACACAGCACACTGATATGAAGGGAGATAGGAAAACACCCAAAACTCAAGACATGATAAGACAGCAATGAATCCACAAATTGTGATAATAACTCTGGATTTCAATGACCTCAATTCATACATCGAAAGAAAAAGGTTTGAGGACTGGCTCAGAAAACATAACCCAACAATCTGTTGCCTTCAAGAGACACATCTTAAGCACACAGACAAAAATAAACTAAGAATAAAAGGCTGGTGGAAAGTATACCAGGCAAATGACAACTTAAAAAAGCAGGGGTGGCAATCATAAGCTATTAGAAAAAGACATGACACAGGGAAAGAAGCTCAGCAAAGAGGCTATAGAGTTAAACAATGTAATTAGGCAACTGGGCCTGAAAGACATTTATAGAGTTTTCCATCCAAACACACAAAAAAATCACATTCTTCTCAAGCCAAAATGGCTCATTTTCAAGAATAGGACACATACTGGGACACAAGTCAAGCCTGAGTACATTCAAACACATGGAGATTTTTCAGACGTCTTTTTCAGATCACCATTCTATAAAGCTGGAGATTAATAAAAGGATGACCAGAAAAGCAAGGGCAAGCAATTGGAGGATAAACAACTCTCTTCTGCAATATGAATGGGTACAGGCCCAGATTAGAGAGGAGGTTAGGAAGTTTCTAGAAACTGAATGCATCATATAAAAATTTATGGGAAACTGTGAAGGCCGTTATATGAGATATCTTGATATTAAGAAATGCATATGTGGAAAAAGAAGAGAGGCTTATCACTGATATGCTATCACAAAACCTCCAACAACTAGAACAGGCTCAACAGAAAAACCCCTCCAATAGAAGAAGAAAAGAAATAATAAAAATTAGGGCAGAGTTAAACCAGAGGGAAGACAAGAGAACAGTGAAAAAAGTAAATGTAACAAAAAGCTGGTTCTATGAAAGGAACAACAGAATTGACAGTGTGCTGAAGAACCTAACCAAGGAAAGGAAGGAGCAAATATCAATAGCCTGTAGGAGAGATGAAACAGAGTTAATTACAACAAACCCCAATGAGATTAAAAGGATAATCACAAAGTGGTATGAAGGACTGTATTCTAATGAATACAAAAATGTGGAAGACACTGATAAATACTTGTAAAAACAGCCCTTCCCTAGATTTCTCAAATAGAGGTCGAAAACCTCAACAAAACCATACTGATAAAAGAAAAAGAGAGGATTATCGGGAAGCTACCAACAAAAAACATTCCCTGGGCCAGATGGCCCTACAGCAGAATTCTACCAAGCATTCAGGAAAGAGTTAACACCGATAATCCACAAAATATTCCAAAAGGATAGAAAAGGATGGCAATCTCCCAAACACATTCTAGGAAGCCAGCATAACTTTGATATGCAAACGAGGCAAAAACACCACAGGTATAGAGAACTACAGACTAATATCTCTAATCAAATAGATACAAAAATCCTTAATAAAATATTGGCCAATAGATTATAAAAGTATATAAAACATTTCACCCACCACGACCAAGTAGGATTCTTCCCAGGGATGCAGGGATGGCATATCATCCAGAAATACATCAATATTTTAAACCACATCGATAAGAAAATGTATAAGAACCACATGATAATATCCATAGACACAGAAAAAGCATTTAAAAATATCCAGCACCTATTCCTAATTAAGACACTCACAAAGGTAGGTATGGAAGGTAAATTCTTCAAGCTAATACAAGCTATCTATGAAAAGCCAAAAGCCAACAGCCAACATCATAGTCAATGGACAAAAACAATCCTACTGAAAAAGGGTACAAGATAAGTACACCCCTTGTCCCCAATTCTATTCAATATCATACTGGAGGACCTAACTAAGAAGATAAGACAGCGGAAGGACATTAAAGGTATCCAAATGGGAGAGGAGGACATGAAACTATCTCTATTTGAAGACGACATGATTCTGTACATTTATAAACCCCAAAGCTCCACAATGGGAGTATTTATAGTAATAGAGGAATATGGAAGTGTGACAAGATACATTTAAACAAACAGAAGTCTGTCAGGTTGCTATATACGTCAGACAGGAACATGGAAGGGGAAATCAAGAAGGCAATTTCCTTCACAATAGCAAAGAACAAATGGAAATACCTAGGAATATATTTAACTAAAAAAACTAAAGGCCTATACAAGGAAAACTATAAGACCCTACAACGCGATGTCAAAAGTAAGTTCCACAGATGGAAGAAAATCCCATGATTGTGAATTGGAAGACTCAACATAGTAAAGATGTCAATCTTACCTAAAGCACTTTATAAGTTTAATGCTATACTTATTCAAATCGCCACAACCTTCTTCAAAGAATTGAAAAAACTGACCACTAGTTTCATATGGAGAGGAAATAAACCCAGAATTAGCAGATAATTCCTCAGAAGGTCAAAGTCGGAGGACTCGCTTTACCTGATTTTAACACCTACTACATAGCCACAGTGGTCAAAACAGCGTGGTACTAGCATAATGACAGATACACATACCTGTAGGAAAGAATAGGAAGTTCGGAAGTAAAACCATCAGCATATAGGCAACTGATCTTCAATAAGGGCCCCAAAACATCAAGTGTGAAGTGGATGCCATTTTTAACAAGTAGTGCTGGAAATAATGGATATCCACATGTTGAAAAATGAAACAAGATGTTTACCTCACCCCATGCACAAGAACAAACTCAAGGTGGATCACAGACCTAGAATTAAACACCCAATCCATTAGGAGCATCAAGGAAGGAATCAAAACAAGTCTAAGAACCTTTTCCCATGGAATTCATAGGCTCAGCACAATAGGGAAGGGTACACACATAGGTGATCTGGAAATCAGCAAATGGGATTCAATAAGAATAAAATACCTGTGCACCTCGAAAGACTACACCAACAGGGTAACAAGGCAACCCACAAACTGGGAGCGGGGTTTTAGTAATGACACATCAGACAAAGGGCTTATTACTAAAATCTATAACACCCTCATGGTCTGCAAAAGGAGGGAAACAGTTAACCCCCTAAGGAAGTTGCTGAAAGAATTGAAAAGAAATTTCACTAGGGAGGTGACCTATAGGGCCAACAAACACATGAGAAAGTGTTCCCGTTTATTAGTCGTAAGAGAAATGCAAATTAAAACAACCATGTAATACCCCTGAGGTTAGCCCAAATTAGAAACCCAAAGAGCAACAAATATTGGAGAGGTTGTGGTGAAATAGGAACTCTCCTCCACTGCTGGTGGTCATGAAGATGTATATACAGCCACTATGGAAAGCTATCTGGTGATATTTTTTAAAAGTTGAAATTGATCTACCATATGACCCAGCCATCCCGCTACTGGGCATATACACAGAGGAGGTAAGAAATAAAATACTACCAATTATCCGCACTCCAATGTTTATTGAGGGGAAATTCACAATCACAAAGAGTTGGAAATAACCTAAATTTCCTTTGATAGACAAGTAGATTAATAAACTCTTCACATACACACAATGGAGTCTTATGCAGCATTAAAAAGCTCGACGATCACACCAAACACATTGTTTCATGGGAAGAATTGGAAGGAATTATGCTACGTGAAGTAAGCCAATCTCAAAAGTATGAGTATAACATGAGTCCCCTTAGGTAAGTATAAGCACAGCAGGAATATAAGAAAAGACACTTATCTCACAATATGTGGGTGAAAGCATAAGCAGTCGGGGGAAGATCAGACCAAACCCAGGGAGGCACAGGTGAATCCAACATAAAGAAGGAGAAAGGGGGAAAACAGAGGGAGAATGGGGATGGGGAGAAACTGAGATGATGACATGGGGGGAACAGGACACTAACCCACCAATGGGGACGATATTGGTTGTGTCTCCACAGAATTGAAACTTGCATACAGATCCCACCATGGCGCAGCAAACCAGGAGGGCAACATAACATGTGGAGGAATGCATGAAAAGACTGGACTACATGGCTGGCCCCAACCAGAACCAGCCTGACCCCCACACTGGAAGTGTGTGCCACAGATAATGACCCTAGACATTCTGGTGGGGACAAGGAACCGACCTACCATACCCAGATGGAAGCAAACCAAGAAGGAAAATGAGAAAGAAGGAGTTAGACAAGACTCCGTTTAGGTACACCAAGCCCAGAGGATGAGGTCCCTGCAAGGAGCTGCTAAGGCACAGAGAGGACTGTGGGACTGCCAACAACTCAAGACTTGTTGTCCCCTAAGCGGAGCATATGGAGACAAGGGACAATAATGGGGGCACACAGCAGGCAGACAGTGTGGGAATGGAGCATAACAGATCAGCAATTGGAGTAAAGCTGAGCCACAGAGGAACCCCAAGAATGGACTTCGAGCTAGGATGGGCAGCCCCTGGATCTCCCTTAGGCCCAGTGGGGAGGGTCTCATGGGGACCAGCAAACAGACCTAGACCTATGTAGGGTTGGTTTTTTTTTCCTTTATTCTCTCATCTTTTCCTTTTTCCTTTTTTCTTCAACCGTATGTTTTCTTATTGTTCAGACTAGGACATGGATGGCTTGCCTAATTATATGGGTTGTTCCATGGGAGGGAAGCCCAGGGAGAAGGCAATGGGGCCAATGGCCATGGAAGGTAGAGGGGGAAGAAGGAGGTGTGGAGAAGGGTGTGGTGAGCATACCGTATGCTCCATTCTAGAATTCTATATATAGAATCAGAAATATGCATAAATATATTATTCACAGTATGATATATAGCAATGTCAAAATACAGAAAATTTCTAAGTTGCGGTATTAGGGAAATAAATTAGTTGTAACACCTCAAAAGTTGGGTTTTTTATTCTTTTTTTAAAAAATCATTTTATTGACAACTCTTACAATGCTTATAACACTCCATACATCAATTGTATTAGGCACATTTATACATATGTTGCCATCACTCTTTTCTAGACAGTAACTTTCAATTGAGCCCTTGGTACCAGCTCCTCTTCCCTAACTCCTTTATAACCCCCCCCCCACTATCGTGACCCCTTGATAGATTATAAATTATAATCACATCAACCACTGTCTCCCTTTCCCCATGGTTTCCGTGGTTTTTCCCCTGGAGGGGTGGGTGTGATTGTGTATCAATCATTGTGATCGGTTCCCTCTTTTTCCCCTCCTCCCCCACTTCACCCTTCTCATCTGGAATCTCTGTTCCCAATCTTGCTCCTGGGTTGTGTGTGTAGTTAGCTCATCTATGGCTGTGTATATGCTCCATTATTGTCCGAAGTAAGAGACATCACTGGGGTCATGGTGGAAGCCTCAAGAAACCAGAGGACTGTGTGTGTTTCATCGGTGCTTGACTGTATCCTGGTTGACTCATCCCTTCCCTGTGACCCCTTTGTGGGGGATGTTACATTGTCTACAATTAGGCTTTGGATCTCTGCTCAAATCCTACTCATTCTTAACCATATAATTTTGTTTGTTTGATTGTTAAGTTTCTTCTGGTGCCTGTTACCTGGCCCCAATGACACCTCATGTATGCACAGTGTGCTTCTTCCATGTGAGCTTGCTGTTTCTCTGCTGACTGGCAGCTTGTTTCACTGCAAGCCTTTAAGACACTAGACGCTATATCTTTTAATAGCCAGACACCATCTGCCTTCTTCACCACATTTGCTTACACACCCATTTTGTCTTCAGTGATTGTGTCAGGAGGGTGAGCATCTCAGATTGCCAATTTGTTAGAACAATGTGTTTTTGTATTGAGGGAGTGTATGAGCAGATACTCAAAGTCCATCTACTACCTCATTGTATTGCCATATAAATATATGTACATAGGCCAATACCTCTATTTTTATGGATTATGTAATTACATAGACACCCCTATGCTTATATCTTTATCCATAGCTTTGCTTCCTAGATCATTCCTGTTTCCTTTTACCTTCCATCATTCTCGTCCTACTTCTACCTCACAGTACTATGTTTCAGTTAGATTAATGTTGTGCCAGTGCTCCCAGGCTTCCTATATCCACCTCATTATTGTTTTTTATTCCCTAGTTGTTTTCCTGTTTATGGTGCTGTTTGCTCATCGCACCTTTCCCCCACTTCCTCCCTGCTGTGTATTCCCCATATTTTCCTCTGTCGCAGTATGCTTCAGTAATGGGCCAACATATCATGAGCTGTTGTCAGCCCTACAGTCATCTCTGTGCCTTAGTAGTTCCATGCTGAGACCTCATCCTCTGGGCTTGGTGTGCCACTATGGTTCCTTTCTATTTTTCCTTCTTTGTTTGCTTCCATGTGGGCATGATATGCCAGCCCCCTCACCCCTACCTGTAGGTTTAGTGTTTTCTCTGTCGCATGTACTTCTATGGTGGAGGTTGTGTGGGCTCTGGTTGGGGCCAACCCTGTAGCCCAACCTTTTCATAAATTCCTCCTCATGGTTACATTGCCCTCATGGTTTGTTGTGCTGTGTTGAGGTCTGTATGCTCACTCCCGATTCTGTGGGGTTAGTGCCCCACTCCGCCCATGCCATTTTCTTATTCTCACCCCCCCCTTTTTCTCTTCCTCCCTTCCCTCCTTTCACTAATTTATATTGGATTAGCATGTACCTCCTTTGGTTTGGTCTAACCTCTATCTGATTGCCTGTACCTCAATCCATACATTGTGAGATAAGTGGCTTTTCTTCTATACCTACTGTGCTAATTATAGCACATTTCTCCCAAAATAAGACCCTCTCTTATATTTATTTTTCCTCAAGAACACACTATGACTTATTTTCAGGGGAAATCTTATTTTTATTATGTATGCTACAGCAATCTACACTTATTCAAATATAGTTAATTCATCTTCTTCTGTAACATCTACCCACAGTGCGGAGTAAAATAGCAGCCATAGCTTTACTTCTTCCCCCTGAAGACATACAATACCTAAAGCAGAGCATCCTGCTCCTCACTTCGCTGGGGAGACTTTTACTTTCACTGTCTATGTATCTCTCTGTGCCTCAGCTTGCCGCACGCACAGAACGACTGGGACCTGACAGGGGGAACCACCTTTGTTGATGGGGCTGCCCGCACCTCTTCCGGACAATTCCAAGATGGGGCAGATAAGAAGGGTTGCCTGTCTTCATTTACCACTCCACACCGTTACGCTGCATAGCCAGGCTTATCACTATGTCTTATTTTTGGGGTATGGCTTATATTGTGCAAATGCACAGTAATCCTACTACAGCTTATTTTATGGGTATGTCTTATTTTCAGGGAAACATGGCACATAGCTGTGAAGGCTCATGTTGTACTTGGCCTTTTGTGATTGGTTGACTTCGCTTAACATAATTTTCTCCAACTCTTGCCATGAAACGCCATGTTTCATGTGATCATTAGTGCTTTTTAGGGATGCATAATACTCCATTGTATGTATGTGCCAGAATTTACTAATCCACTCGCCTATTGATGAAATTTTATGTGGTTTCCAGCTCTTTAAGATTGTGAATTGTGCCACATTGGTGGTCTATGTCTTACCTAGTATATGCCCAGTGGAGGGATAACTGAGTCATAAGGTAGATCAATTTCCATTTGTTTTAGATGTCACCAGATTGCTTTCAACAGAGGCTCTACATATCTACACGATCACCAGCAGTGGAGGAGAATTCATTTCTCACCACATTCCCTCCATTTGTTGCTCTCTGATCTTCTGATTTGGGCTAACTTCAAGGGTGTAAGATGGTATCTCCTGGTTATTTTAATTTGCATCTCGGATAGTTAATTACCAGGGACATTTTCTCATATGTTTATTACCCGTATGGGTCTCCTCCCTAGTGAAGTTTCTTTTCAGTTCTTTAGGCCACTTCCTCAGGGAGTTAACTGTTTTCCTTTTTTCCCATGCTATGAAGGTATTGTAGGTTTTATTAATAAGCCCTTTGTCTGTTATCCCATTGCGAAAAAACACTCTCCCAGTCTGTGGGTTGCCTTGTTACCCTCCTGGTGAAATCCTTTTGAAGCACACAGGTGTTTTATCCTTAGTAGATCCCACTTGTCAATTTTGGGTTTACCTGTGCATGTACCTTTCCCTATTGTAGTTAGTCTATGCATTCCCTGGGTCAAGTTTCTTAGATTTGTCCCAATTCCTTCACTGATGGTCCTGATATTTTGGGGTTTCACTTCTAGGTCTAAGATCCACCTTGAGTTTGTTTTTGTGGATGGGATGAGATGTACATCTTGTTTTATTTTTCTACGTGTGGATATCCATTGTTTACAGCACCATTTGTTAAAGAGGGCATCCTCTTCCCACTTGATGCTTTGGGGGCCCTTATCAAAGAATGGTTGTCTATATGTTATTGGTTTTACTTCAGGGATTTTTGTTCTTTTCCACTGGTCTGAGTATCTGTCATTATGTCATTACCACGCTGTTTTGACGACTGTGGCTGTATAGTAGGTGTTAAAATCATGTAAAACTAGTCCTCCGATTTTTCCCTTCTTCTTGAGGACTTCTCGGCTAATTCTGGCCTTTTCCCTCTCAATATGAAATTGGTGGTCAGTTTTTTCAATTCTTTGAAAAAGGTTGTTGTTATTCTTCCCTGAATGCTTGGTAGAATTCCCCTGTGAAGCCATCTGGTCTGAGGTCTTTGTTGTTGTTGATAGTAGTTTCTTGATAACCATATCAACTTCTTATGGTTTGTTGAGGTTCTTGACCTCTGCCTGAGATAATCTATTTTTCCAATTGTTTAACCATGTCTTCCATGTTTTTTAATTCATTAAAATACAGACCTTTATATTATTTTGTGAATATCCTTTTAATCTCATTGGGGTCTGCTGTGATTTCCCCTGTTTCATTCCTCATACTGGCTATTAATGTTTGCTCCTTCCTTTCCTTAGTTAGGGGCATCATTTTATTAATCTCCAAATTTATGGTGTGGTGATCTCAGAAAGATGTCTGGATAATCTGTATGTGTTTGAATTTACGCAGGCTCGACTTGCGTCCTAGCATGTGGTCTATTCTTGAAAATGAGTCATATGGGCTTGAGAAAAATGTGACTATATTGTGTTTTGATGGAAAGCTCTATAAATGTCTATCAGGACCAGTTGCCCAATTGTATTGCCTAATTGTGTTGCTCGATAGCCTCCTTGCTCAGCTGCTTACCCAGTTATATATCTTTCTCTGATAGTGGTCCCCTACTATGATGGTTGATTCTGTGATTTCTTTTTTCATCTTTTGGATAGTTTGACTAATTTTGTCGATCCATTGTTATGGGGCATAAATATTCAATATGCTTACTGTTTCCTACTTAACTGATCCTTTGAGCATTATATAGTGTCCCTCCTTGTCTCTTTTTATGGTTTGAACCTTGAGATCAATTTTGTCACAGATTAGGTTTGCCACCCCTGATTTTTTTAAGTTGTTGTTTGCCTGGTATACTTTCTGCCAGCCCTTTATTCCTAGTTTATTTTTGTCTGTGTGCTTAAGATGTGTCTCTTGCAGGCAAAAGGTTGCTGGATAATGTTTTCTGAGCCAGTTCTCAAGCCTTTTTATTTTAATATAAGAATTGAGGTGAGGCTGTCGGTAGTGGTGCGCTCACCTCCCTGGTCTCTGAGGAGATCCAATTACCCTCTTTTCTATTGCACTGAGTGGTGGGTGGGGGTGGGTAAGATTCTTCTGGAAGAAGTGCCCCCTTAAAGGGACAGGAGCCTTTGCTGGGGTCCTACCTAGTCTGAGAACCTTGTGTGGGGTCCAAGGGGGGTCGCTGTATTTACAGAGGCAAAACATTCCTCAGGGACCAGGGTGAGTGGGTGCGCAGACCAGGGGACGGAGCACAAAGGTGACATTTGGAAAGTTCTTCATTTGGTCATAATTCAGTGTTTGATGCCACTAGCCTGAAAAAATGTTATTGGACCACGAATAAATTACTTGAATCTTCAAAAAAATTTTTTTAAAAGAATTGAGGCAATTGGAATTCAGATTTATTATCATGATCTTTAGATTCATTGCTGTCATATTGTGTCTTGTATTTTGGGTGTTTTCCCCTCTCCATATCAGTGTGCTGTGTTTGTGTGGGGGTGTTTCATGCTTGTCTTCTTTTTCCCCTGATGCCCTGTTATCTTGGGAATTGTGGTCAGCACATTGGCTTCTAGCTGGAATTTGGCCATATGGTGGTCTCCTGCTTGTGCTCAGTGGATGTTGATCCTCTGGCCATAATGTGTCGGTCAGTATCTTCCACAGGGTTAGGTATTTTACAACATATTCTTTTAGCTTTTCCTTGTCCTGGAAGACCCTTATCACCCCATATTTCTTAATGGATAATTTGGCAGGATAAAGAATTCTTGTGAAGGCTGTTTTTTTCTTTCTTTCAGCTTTTGCAACATGTGCTCCACTCTCTCCTCTTCATGGTTTCTGCTGATTGTTTTGAACATATTCTTACCTGAGATCCCTTGTATGTGACCATCATCCTTCCTTTTGCTGCTCTTAAATTTTTCTCTTTTTCTCAAAGTTGGATATTTTCACTATTATATGTTTTGGTGAGTTCTTCTTGGTGTTTAGTCTAGGTGGTGAGCTTTCTGCTGTCTGTATGAGTGTTTGATTCTCATTCATCAAGTTGGGGAAGTTCGCTTCCATAAATTCCTTCACTATTTTTGTTGGAGACTTGATTGTAGTGTCCTGTTCAGGTAGACCAATTATAAAAATATTGTTCCTCTTCATAAAATCTGTCATTGTTCTCAGGATATCTTCTGCCTCTTCTATTTTCTTATTTGCTAAGTTCTCTCTGAGTCTCTCTCATTTGCTAAATTCTGTCTGAGTGTCTTGGAGATCAGTGATATAGTTCTCTGACTCCTCAAGTGTAATAATAAATTCTGTGATCTTGTGTGTAGCTTTTACTACCTTATCCATTATCCCCTGTATTTCCCTTTGATGTGTAGACTTCATCCCCTCTATCATGGAGTTCATTCCCTCAATTGTGGACTTAATCTCCTCTATCACTGCATCCTTATTCTCTGTTGCTTCCTTCAACTACTGTATTACTCCAAGCAGCAAAAAAAATTTCTTTTTTTCTTGGAGATCCGTGTCTGATTCTTCTATGAGAGTCATTAACCCTTCTATTGTGTTTTGTCGCTCTGGTTTTGTTGTTGAGTGATGCAGTTTGTTGATGCTTCCTTGACCCCTTTCTGGAGGTTGGCGCCATGTTTTGCTGAGGCCAGAGGGGCCATGGACTCTTTCTCTGTGTAACTTAAAGGGTGCTTTCAGGGGGCTGTCTGAGGCCTACTAAAGAGGTTGGTAAGTCTGCTTTGAATAAAGGGCTTCTGCAGCAATTCAGTGGCCAGCAGTTTGGAGCAGTTTCAGTGACTGGAGTGGGGCTCAGATCACCTTACAGAGTATAGCAGAATGGTTATTGTGGGGGTGGAGGGGCCCCAGGCAATGATGAGAGGGACTTCACAGGTGATGTACTGTGAAGCAGATGGCCTACTGGGCCCTGGGTGGACAATGGGAGGGACGGCAGCTTGGAATCTGGACTTCCGTGGAGAGTGGAAACTGCAGGAGAAGGGAGCCACTTCCCTAGGTGAGTTACTCAAGTGTACAGCTGCTCGTTGGGGTGAGGGGGAGTCTAAGCATGACTGTGAGGGTCTCAACAAGGTAGTCATCTAGGTCTTGGCTTAATGACCAGACAGCAGGGGGAGGTGGGATTGAGTGAAGGGGCTATTGGAGGGTGGTGATCACAGTAGCTTGCCAAACACCACTGCGGTCTGGGTCATAAAAACCCAGAGAACAGACAGCAGTTCTCTGGGGCCTTGGATGTGCAGGGGTCGCCTCCTGGGCAGATGAAGTGCTCTGGGTTGTCATAGCAGTCCCTTTCCTCACCAGATTCCTCCCACTAGTCCTCCTGGCCACTCAACTCACCACTCACCTTGGAGCTCCCAGCATAGGTTGCTTACCTTGGCGCCATCTTGAATCTCTCCCATCAAAAGTTTTAATATGGTATATGATACAGGATATTATCAATCAGATAATGATATGATGGAATAGTTATAATAATAATCAGGAAAAAACGTTGAATATTATGACATTGTATGATATAAATTCTCTGAAGAATGCAAATGAGGAATATGCTCAGGTACTAACCAAAAAGTTGGAGCTTTGAGTTCACCGAGAAGCACCTTGAAAGAAAGACTAGATGATCTGTTTCTGATAAATTAAAAACACTTTTGTATATTCAATTTTGCCTTGTAGTAACCCTATGGAGCAGAATAGAAATGTTCCATAGAGTTTTTAAGTCTGAAAATCTTTATGAAAGCAGAAATCTTCATCTTTCTCTTGCAGAGAAGTTGCCATACTTAAACTGTCAACCTTGTGGTTAACAACTTAATGTATTAGCCATTGAAATCTCTGTGAAACAGTTTTACTCTGGCATTCATAAGGTCACAATGAGTGGCAATCAAATCTGTGGCAATTGGTTTTTCAGATTTGTTATTTTTAATGATTTCAAGTATGAAAAATTCATTTAAATGAAAATGAGAAGTCAAAATATTGGTCATATCTTCCTCTATCTAGTGGAATTGAGTTGATTTTCTATGTGCCTTTACATTTTTCTAGTTTTCTGAATCTTTAAATATTATTAATTATTTTGTGGGGGAAAAGGGAGTATTACTAGAAAGTCAAACCTGGGAAGGAGTGAGTGTGGGACAGACAAAAACAGTGGATGCTGTCCGTGCACCCGGAGGTAATGGCAACTTTGGCCTGGGCTTTCATAGCCACGGCAAAACAATATTGAAGGTACCAATGACTCTGCCTTGTTGGAGTCTTAGAGGGGTGATAGTTTATAACAAAGATGAGTCTCCAAAATAAAGTATTTATCTTTTTGGTTAAAGTGAGGAAGAAACAGAGTATCTTTTTTGGTGAAAGTGAGGAAGAAACAGAATTAGAGAGATAAAAGCTTGACAGACTTTCCTATAGATCTGAGTCCTTGTTCATTTTTTAATGGGATCAAGTATTATTTAAAGATCCCTCAAACTCACAAAGCAGCTATTTCATTATTGCTGCATCAGTGGGAAAATTGGTGGGGAGGTGACTAAGGTATTGAAAAGGTTGTCACTGCCAGAAAGAGGAAAACCAGTGTTTGACTACCCATACTTCTCAAACTGATATAACCAGAGGTTGTTGAAGCCAAGAATAAGCAAAGGAAGCATTTGAATACAAGCAAAGAATAAACATTTGAATCCAAGATCAGGATTTTTCATCTATATCAGAATCATATGGAAAGTCTAATTATATTTTTAAGCTAATTTACAAAATATCCAAGATCTCTCACGTTTTCAATAGGAAAGCTCTGACTAGGTTACTTGCCTTCTTCTAGCTAGTGGGACTTTGTTAATTTTTTTGTACCTGGGCTGAAAATGTCCTTGTGGTGTAGTGGATTACGTGTTGTCCTGCTAACTGCAAGGTTAGCAGTTCAAATCCACCAGTTTCTCTGGCTATGAGGCCTTCTGTTGTTGCTGTTGTTATAGTTTTGTTTGTTTTTATGAAAATGGAAGTGATCAAAGTTGGCATTCATGAACTCCTTTATATATATATATATATATATATATATATATATATATATATATATATATATATATATGTATGTATATGTATATATATGTATATATATATATATATATATATATAGAGAGAGAGAGAGAGAGAGAGACATACGTTGTGGTTTTTTTTGTCCAAGATCAAAGAGTTGGTGTGATGGAATTGAATACTTGCTTTGTCATTTCCAAGCGGAGTGACTTTTGCCAAGTCACCTATCTATGCTCCCAGCATCCTCATTTGTATCACAAGAGAGATGTACTTCATAGATTTGTTGAGATAATTAAATGAGATAAAAATTTAAAGTACTTAATATATGTTGCCTTGTATAGTCTGGTACACCAAGCGGATGAGTCACCCTGAAGGAATGTTCAATTAAATGTACAAGTGTCATGGGGAAAGTCAGCATGAGAGAGTTTGATCATCTTTCCACTCAGGATTCAAAGTGGTATTACCTGCCTGTCTATCAGCCTTCACCTAAACAGACTCTGGTCCTTGCTCTGAGATAGTCTGTGAATACAGCTTGGGTATGACACAGGCAGTGTTTTAAATATTCTTAGTTTCCTCTTCCTGTGATTGTGTTGATCATTTCCTGGCACTCTCTTTGGTCTTGGAAGTCAGCTTCAAGTTCAAGGTTGTGACAATGGGAGTATTTGTTTCCTACCTTCAAATTATTTTGGGGGTAGGCTGGTGTTGAACGGACTAGCCACCGTTGGGTTTTTGGAATTGACAGCAAGTATATGAGAATAGTTGTATAGCCAGAGGCACTTTAAAAACAACAAATCTTGAAAGTGGCAGTCAATCATTTTCACATCTAGAGACAAGAGAAAATAGCTTAATTAACTAGCAGACAAACAAATATGTTCAAGGTCTTATAGGAGGAGAAATCTTTAGAACTTCCCATGAAAGCATTTAGGGCGAAGATCTTAAGCTTCTTTAAGCAATTGAATGAAAATATTGATATAATTCGAGAACAGACTGAAGAGAAGAGAGCAGCGCTCAGGAAAGCACTACAAGAAAAATAAGATAAATTTAAATAAATACTAGAAATATTCCAACTCCAAAGATAAATTCAAATGGGAAAAAACTAAAATATCATAATTGGATACCCTTTGGAAAGGATAAACACAAGAACTGAAACAATGGAAAAAAGAATTAGTGAGCTCAAAGACAAATCTGTCTAGAATAAAATACAAGACGAATAAACTACAAAAAAAGACCAAAAACAAAGAAAATGTAATTCTATGGAACATTATTGAATGGAACAACTTACGTTTGATAAATATCGCAAAAGAGAAATAAGAAATATTAACTACAGAGAAAACAGTTGAAGAAGTGTTAAAGGAGAATTTCCTAAACCAGATAATCTGAAGTCAAAGGAGCAACTAGTGTCAGCCTAAATTTTGAGAATCCAGTTTGCAGAAGGTAAACAAAGAAGACAGTGATAACCCAAGATTCATTTGTAGAACTATGTAGGAAATAAGTTTCCAGCGAATGCCCTCTGTCTACAATTGAGGGATGGAAGGAATGTGGTTACTAAATAAAGTGCTTTGGAGAGATGATCATAGAAGGCCAAAGCATAAATCTGACTTGAACAGTTAAAACTTTGTCAGTAGATCCCCCCATATGATGCATCTGGACCTGGTCTGGTTTCCAAAATTTTCTATTTTTGCTTTGTATTGTTTTGTTTGCTCATATGGACGTGTATCTCTGAGGTGTCATGTCATTGGAGGTCACTCTCTTGAAGCTGTATTACATACTTTTCCATTTTTAGATATATGAAACCCAGGATTGACAAACCTATAGGGCAGCAAATAAGGTTTCCAGGGTGAGGGGTGGGGTGTGAAAGGGAGATGATATTAAGGAGTCCATGTAGACAAAGAATGTTTGGAAACTGATTGTGGTAGTAATTGTAAAATTCTGCTTGATGTGATCAGACTGTAGAATTATTATATCTATATGAATTTCCCTAGAAGAATGGCAGTACAGGAAACAACTGTCCAAGTCCATGTAGACAAAGAATGTTTGGAAACTGATTGTGATAATAATTGTAAAATTCTGTTTGATGTGATCAAACTATAGAATTATTGTATATGTATGAATTTCCCTAGAAGAATGGCAGTACAGGAAACTTTCCGAAAAGCCCAGGGAACCCCAAACAGAAGTGATTCCAGAAGAAAACCACCACAGCACATCATAGACTAAATTTATAACATCAAAGAAAAAGATAGCATCCTCAGAGAAACATGGGAAAAATGAATAATTAACTCTAAAGGCCAATCAATCAGGATAAGTTTAGATTTTTAAATAGAAATCATTCAGGCAAAAAGCCATTGAATTTATATATTAAAAATTTTCAAAGAAAAATTACTGCCAATCAAGAATTACATATCCATCAAAATTATCCTTCAAATATAAAAGATAAATAAATCATTTTCAGATAAGGAAAAGCAAAAAGAATTTGTGAAAACAAGAGCAATCTTGCAAAAATTGTTAAAATATTTTGAACAGAGAATCAATAACAAGAGATATAAACCTAAAATTTTCTTAAAAGACATAATTATTGAGGAATCATCCTACATAAGTACAACAAAAAGGGGAAAATAACATGGAAGACAAAATAACAAACCACCGATAATATTTCCACATGAATACAACAACAACATCAAAAACAGAGGGAACAGAGTAAGTAATAAAAAATAAAATGGAGAAGCTATCAAGTTGTTTAAAAATATTGTTTTAGTTTGGAAAGAAAACAATAACAACCATTAAAAATGAACCTTGATGTAAAAGTTTAAACTTCAAAAACAGAAAACAATAAAATTGTGTCAAAAAGTAAGATAAAACAAAAAAGCCACGAAAGTATTGACAAGAAAATCTGTTAAAAGAAGAATGGAGCATAGAAAATTATTGTGAATGATGAAATCAATAACACCACAAAAGCATGTCACAAAACAACAGCAATAAAGCCATATGTACCAATAATAGTACTGAATGTAAATATAGTAAAACTAGAGCCCATGGACTGAGGGAAAATATTTAATAATGATGCAATGGACAATTGACTACTAAAATCTATAGAATTCTGAAAAGCTTCAATAAGAAAAGAACAAATAATCCAATTAAAAGGTGAGCAAAAGACATAAACAGACAATTCACATGGGACAACACTCTAATGGCTAACAAACATATGAGAAAATGGTCACAATCACTACCCATCCAGGAGATGCAAATAAATTAAGGATAAAATATCTCCTTAACCCTACAACTATAGCCCAGTTTTAAAAGCAGACCAACAAATGCTGGAGAGGGTGTGAAGTGATTGGAACACTTATACACTGCTGTTGACATTGTAAACAGGTGCAACCACCATGGAAAGCGATATGAAGCTACCTAAAACAACAGGGAATATAAATACTGTATGAGCTAGCATTAACTTTGCTGAGCCTATACCCCCAAAGAGGTAAGAAACAGAGTACAAACAGACTTAAGCTCTCCCCTATTCACTGCATAACAGTTCACAATAACAAGAATCTAGATGAATGAATAAAGGAACCATAGTACATACACCACGAAACACCTCTTGTCTTGGATGGACCTAGAAACCATTATTCTGAGTGAAATTAGTATATCACAAAAGGACAAATTATAAAGATAAACATCAAGACAAAGGCAGGCTTCTGTTCTCATTCTTAAACTTCTAATTCCAAGCAATGAGGTAGTGAATTTGGCTAGCATTTATAAACCATATACAACCCCTTTGTATCATAAGAACTATTTTGAGAGATGAAGTCTCACCTCAACTGGGGTCAAATTTCCCAAAAATGGGGGGATAAGAAGAAGAACAATAAGTCCCTGCCATATAACATTGTTCTACAGGAAACCCAGACTAACAGATACTCCCACAAGAGTAACTAGTGACCCTTGCTGAAAAATCTAGTCAAGAAGAGGGCAGGGGGCATGATTGTGAGAAAGAATGTGATTACATTTCTATTGGTGGTTAAACCAGTTTGGGAAATCTGTAACTGGGGAAAAAATGCTTAACATTACTTATACCCATATACACCCCAAATGGGAGAATATAACTTCTATTAAGCAAGCACAGAAATGAAAGTAGAAACAGATGTTGTTGAGTGCCATTGAGTTGATTCTGACTCATAGCAACACTATGTACAGCAGAGCGAAACGTGTCTTGGTTCTGGACCATCTTTTAAATTTTTATTATATTTGAGCACATTGTTGCAGCCACTGTGTCAGTCTATCTTGGTGAGGGCCTACCTTTTATCATTGACCCTCTACCCTACCAAGTTTTCAGATTTCTCCATGTCCAATGCACATGACATGCCCAATGCCTATGAGATGAAGACTCACTACCCTTGTGTCTAAGGAGCATCTGTCTGTACTTCTTCCAAGACAGGTTTTTTGTTCTTTTGTAAGTCCATGGTACTTTCAAGATTTTTCACCAGTACCATAATTCAAATGCATCAGTTTTTCTATGGTCTTCCTTATTCAATGTTCAACTTCCACATACAAATGAAGTAGTTGAAAGTGTCATGAATGAGTTGAAAGACAATTTGCAAGAATCGCTGAATGTATAATGGATGATGTACTCTGTAAACCTTCACCTATTTTGCAATAAAATTTTTACTCGACAAAACATTAGTAAACCTAAGAAAGTAAAAAGAAACAGAAGATGCAAGTGTCAAGAATAAAATATGAAAGGAATAGCATCAAAATAGATCCAAATGAGATAAAAATAACACAACACTGAGACAAATTTGAAAAACTACAAAAAATGCAATTTTCTAGAAGCAATTTTCTACCCAAGTTAGGTAGAAAACATTACAAACTTTTGACCAAATAAGAAATAGCTTAGAACATTAAAAGACTTCCAACAAAATATCCATGGCAAAATCCCTTCACTGGAAAATGTTACCAATCATTTAGAAAAGAGTTTACATCAATTCTACACAAAATATTCCAGAATATAGGCAAGGATAGCAAACTTTTAAACTCATTTTATGAAGTGATCATAACACTGATATCAATACCAAGTAAAAAAAACTGAAAAGCAATATCCCTAATGGACATATGAGTATATGCAAAAATTTTCAACAAAATCCTGGCCAATAGAACCCAAGAATAATTTTTAAATATACATTATAATCATGTGGGATTTATACTGGTTATATAAGGATGGTTCAATATTAGAACAAATATTAATGTAATCCACTAGATAACAAAGCAATGGATAAGAGCCATATGGTCATATCAATAAACAAAGTAAAGGCATTTGACAATACCCACTCCTGATAAAAGCACTCAGCAAAATAGGAATAGAAAGGAAATTCTCAACATAATAAAGGCCATGTATGCAAAAGCAACCACGCACATCTCACTCAATAAAAAGACACAGATGGAACCAGACAAGGATGATCCTTATTACTAAACCTATTGAACATTGTATTGGAAGTCTTAGTCAGAGTTATTAGACAACAAAAAAAATAAATAAAAGGAATATATTTGGCAAAGAAGAAGTGAAACTCTATTTGCAGATTATATGAATTTATATGTAGAAAATCCTCATCACTTGACAAAAAATACTGGAAAAATTAACAGATTTAGAAGGAAATATCAAACTGTTTCCTGTGTACTAACAAAAATAATTCTGAGAAACAAACCAAGAAAACAATACCATTTAAATAACCTCACACAAAACAGTGAAATACTTGAAATAACTTTAACCAGAGAAATTTAAGACTGGTACACAGAAAACTACAGAATTAAAGAAACCAAAAGAGATCTAAATAAAGAAAAGGTTATTCAATGTCCATGGATAGGAATGTCAATATTGACATTTGACTACTCTGGCTGTGTAGTAGATTTTGAAGAGTCAGTGAAAGTCTTCCAAATTTGATCTTTTTGTTAAGAAGTTCTTTGCTCATCCTGAGTCTCTTTCCTCTCTATATAAATTGAGTAATTCGCTTTTCTATTCCTAAGGAATGAGGTTTGGATCTAGATCAGAGCTGCATTTGTGTAGTATTGGCATTTTCACATGTCACTGTAGACATTGCTATCCATGAACATGGAAGCTTTTGATTTCCCCCCTATTTTCTCATTAATGATCTTTATAGTTCTGGGATTTACATTTTATCTTCTATCAATCTTGAATTGATTTTTACACATAGCATGAGTTATGGGTCCTGCTTCATTCTTCTACAGATGGAAATCCAATTTTGCCAGCACCATTTGTTGAAGAGATAATCTCTTTCACATTGAATATTTTTGGCTCCTTTTCAAAGATCAGTTGCCTGCAGGTAGATGTATTTATTTCTTGGTTCTCTGTTCAGTTTTATTGATTTATGTATCAATCATTATACCACTAACAGGAAAAAGCTTAAGGGACCTTTTGCAGGGCATAGGCACACTATCAAATATAATAAAGGAAAGACATAGTAGATGATAAAAGAGATGACTGGTGCCTCTTGCAACACTTATTGTAAATAAGTGAGTATAAGCCGAATTTTTCAACACATTTAGAAAACTCATTTTATTGGGGGCTTGTACAACTCATATCATAATCCATACATCCATTGTGTCAAGCACTTTTGACATTTGTTTTCCTCATCATTCTCAAAACAGTTGCTTTCTACATGAGCCCTTGGTATAAACTCCTCATTTTATCCTCTCCCTCCCTGCTTCGTCCTTCCTCATGAACCCTTGATTATTTATAAATTACTATGTGTCATATCTCAAACCGTCCAATGTCTCCCTTCACCCACTTATTCGTTGCCCGCCCGCCGGGGAGGGGGTTATGTGCAGATGTTTGTAATCTGTTTCCCCTTTCTGCCTCTAAACTCCCAGTATTGCCATTCTTACTACTGGTAATGAGGGGTTCATCTATTCCTGATTCCCTGTGGTTCCAGTTCTTATCTGTACCAGTGTACATCCTCCAGTCCAACCGGATTTGTAAGGTAGAATTGGTGTCATAATAGTGGTGGGAAGGAAGCATTCAAGAACTTGAGCAAAATTTTATGTTTCATCATTGCTACACTGCACCCTGACTGGCTCCTCTCCTCCCTATGTCCCTTCTGCAAGGGGATATTCAATTGCCCATAGATGGGCCCTGGGTCCCCACTCTGCACTACCCCTCATTCACAATGCTATGATTTTTTGGGTCTTTGATGCCTGACACCTGATCCCTTCGATGGCTAGTGTGCTTCTTCCATGTGGGCTTTGTTATTTCTCAGTTAGATGGCCGCTTGTTTGTCTTCAAGCCTATAGGACCCCAGATGTTGTATCTTTTGATAGCCTGGCACCATCAGCTTTCTTCACCACATTTGCTTATGCACCCATTTTGTCTTCAGCAATCAAGTTGGGACAGGCTAGTGTGCTTCTTTCATGTGGGTTTTGTTGCTTCTCAGTTAGATGGCCATTTTTTGTCTTCAGGGTTTTTAGACCCCAGATGCTATGTCTTTTGATAGCCAGTCACCATCAGCATTTACCCCCACATTTGCTTGTGCAGCCGTTGTCTTCATCAATCATGCTAGGAAGGTGAGCATCTTAGACTGCCGAATTTTTCAAAGAAAGTGCTTGCGTAAAGGGAGTACTTGACTAGAGACCCACTGTCCATTTGTTTCCTTAATATTAAACTTATAAATATATGTACATAGATCTATTTCCCCCTCATCGTATAAAAATACATTTACATCTGTATATGACTGTATGTAGATCTCTATAAATGCCCTTTGCCTCCTAGTTCTTTCATCTATTTCTTTGCACTTTCCTCTTGTCCCGCTATCATGTTTAGCCTTCATTTGGGTTTGAAGAATTCCTCTCAGTTACATTGTCCTTGATGCAGCCCTGCCAGACCTCCTACACCCTCCTTGCCACTGATTTAGGATCACTTGTTCCCTTGTCCCTGAGTTTAACACCCACTTGCTTTACTCCACCTCCAACTCTCCCATGTACCCTGGAAATGTCACCCCACTGTTCTCTCTTCCAGCTTGTTTATTCTGCCTTTACCTTCCAGGTTGACATGCAGCAAGAACAATATGCAACTTCCCAAGACTGAGTACAACAAAGCAACAATAGAAAATAAGACACTAACTACAACAACAACAACAAAAGTCCTATAAATATTTCAAGGTCTATTTGTTGTCTTTTTAGAGTGCTTTCTAGTCAAGTCTGATGGGGTGCCATGCCCTGGCCAAATATCTATCCCTGGCATTCCCTGGGGGATTCCTTGCTCTGCTCCCCCCGCTCCTTTGCTACACGCCCCCAGTGGGCTGGCTTCAGCGTTGTGGGTTCAGGGAGAGCACAATTCCTGCCGTGTGTCTCTAGTTTTGTCCCCCATAATGCTATGGGTCAAGGAGGAATGCTCTGTCTGGTGGTGAGCTCAGCCCTGTGGTCGTCTCTGTGCATTCCTGTTCTGAGCAGAAACATTGTCCTCAGTGCTAGGTGGCCCAGAATATTCAGCACATTTTAATGCAGTTTTTATGGTAAAATTAGTTGCCTTGGCTGATATACGGATCAGCTTATACTCGAGTGTATATGGTATGTGCATCAAAATACTTCAACCACTGAAAATGAATGGCATTAGAGCTTAAATACGAAGCACCTAGGTCTCAGAGATACTAAGCTTTAAAATCTGTAGAAATTTTTAACTCTTCAATAAGTAAAAGATAAACAATCCATTTTAAAAATGTGCCAATTATCTCCGGATGAAAATGGTGACCAGTTAAGACACCCATCTGGAGTTCCTACAGCCAGACTGGATCATTGGGAGGTAACGTGAAGGAAACTGGGAAGTGGAGTCCTGAAATTAGGATTAGGGAACTAGGTCTCTCCTGAACCCCCTTTTTTGTGATTTCCACTCACAAAGCAAACCAAGAACTTTCTAAATTTCTCTAGGTTTGGTGATCTGGGTTCCCGGGCTCCAGCTGAAAAGCTCCTCCAGCCCTTCTGTCAGGAGTAGTGATTTGTCGAAGCTGACACCCTAAAGAGGACATAATCCCAGACACTAGGAGAACCCCACGCCAGAGCTCTCTCTGCTATGAACTGCCTTGAGCTCATAGCATGGGGAGTGGGGGTGGTGGGTAGCCATAATTTGGAGTAGAAGAAAAAGCAGATTTTTACCTGAGGCAGATCATGGTATGGGAGAAAATAGGCGGATGGTCAGAGTCCAGGGAGCGAATTCATTTGCAATTGGCTGAGAAACAAACAACCCCTCCCCCCCATAAGGTGCATCTCCCCCTCTGAATGTCAGTGTGACAGCCCAAAATCAGAGCACCTCACAAGCGTAATATAAAAAAGAGTGAAATATATATTCTTGGTAAACATTCAAATACCAGTCTTGTTGCTTAGCTCCAAGGAGCACATAAAAGGGGTCCCTTAACATAAACCAGCATAAGAAGAAACCAGCACTCAGGAATGCCCAAATTTAGCAACAGGGCCTGGAGGCTTTTTGCATTACAAAGACCCACTGAAGCAAGTCTAAGCTTCAAACAGAACACAGAGCTAGAGCTCAGAGTCTGAGAGACAATTTAATTTGATTCTATTCTAACTGGCGAGGGGGAAAATTTTTTTTAATTCATCTGATCTAGTAGGGCACTGGCAGTCTAGATAAGACAATAAGCCCAGCTTACCTCTCAATGATTCTACACACAGTTGGGAAGGTCCTGCCTGTCCTTGGGCTCCACACTAGGCTATGGGAACCCCCCTGCCTCTACTGTAGTGCTCCATACAGCACAAGACAGGTATACCAGTGAAGTCCAGTGCTCAGTACCGCAATTGGAACTGTTGCCTGGCTGTTGTTGCCATATTGTCTTTGAGAGTAATCCCATCCTACATCTGTGGAACCCTATATCAAGTGGGCACACAACCCACTGCTTTGAGGAATAGCTGGAGATCCTCCAGCCCCACAGAGAGGAGATTAAGACTCAGTTATACTCTTACTCTCCACTCAAGCTTTTCTTGCTTTATTTGCTCTCCCTTCTATCTTTCCCACCACAGTCTCAACAAGCCAATTTGTTATGGTTTCTTTCTTTCTCTCTCTCTCTCTCTCTCTCTCTCTCTCTCTCTCTCTCTCTCTCTCTCTCTCTCTCTCTCTTTCTTGTTTTACCTTCTTTTTCCTCTTCATTTCATCTCTTTCCTATCATATGCCACTACTGGCTTCCAGGCCACTACCCTCCGCCTAGGACAAATCAACCAAATAGCAGGGGAACTCCAACCTGCCATCTGTGGGAGTGCTGCATACCACCTGAGGCAGCTGTGACAGCCATCCATAGTGTGCTGCGCCACTGAGGGACCGCCCGTTGGACCTCGAAGGTGATCTCCCCAACTAGGGCAATTCTAGACAGCACCAATGGGTACGTACATTAAAAGGTCACATCAACCTGCCATTGTGGGGCAGGGTTTAAAATCCTCTGGCCCCACATTCAGGCAATCAGAGATCAGCGATCTCTTTTTTTTTAAAACATTTTATTAGGGGCACATACAACTCTTATCACAATCCATACATATACAAAAATCAATTGTTAAAAGGACATCTGTACATTCTTTGCCCTAATCATTTTCTTTCTTTCTTTTTTTTACATTTTAAAAAAATCTTTTTATTGGGGCTCATAAGGCTCTAATCACAGTCTGTACATACATCAATTGAGCAAAGCACCCTTATACATTCGTTGCACTCGTCATTCTCATAATTCACCTTCCACTTGGGTTCCTGGAATCAGCTCGATTTCCCTTTTTTCCCCCGTCCCCCTCCCTCCCCGATCCCACCCCTGGTCCCTTGATAGTTTATAAATAATTATTATATCTTATCTTACATTCCCCGGCATCTCCCCTCACCCGCCTCCCCATTGCCCATCTCCCAGAGAGGAGGTTACACATAGATCTCCGAGATTGGTTCTCCCTTTCTATACCCCTTTCCCTCCTTATGTCGCCACTCCCACCGCTGGTGTTGAGGGGTTCGTCTGATCTAGATTCCCTGTGCCTCCAGATCCCCACTGCACCGCTGTACATCCTCTGGTATAACCAGGTCCGCAAGGCAAGGTAGAATTGGGGTCATGATGATTGGGAGGGGAGGAAGCATTCAGGAACTAGCTGTCTACCGATGGGCATTGGGTCCCCATCACGCACTCCCCCTCTTTCACGGTGATGTGATTCTCACGACCACCCCACCTTTGTTGTTGGAGACCTGGTCTCCTCTGTCCTTCATGATCACCTATGTTGGTGTGCTGCTTCCATGTGAGCTTGGTTGCTTCTGGGCTAGATGGCCGCTTGTATGCTTTCAAGCCTTTAAGTCCCCAGACGCTATATCTCTCAATAGCTGGGCACCATCAGCCTTCTTCACCACACTTGCTTATGCACACTTTCGTCTTCAGCAATTATGTGAGGAAGGTGATCACACAATGATTGTTTTTGTTCCTTGGTGTCTGCTACATGGTCCATTCAACACCTTGTATTCGCTTAGGCCGTGTGCTTCTTCTCTGTGGGCTTTGTTGCTTCTGAGCTAGATGGCCGCTTATTTGCCTTCAAGCCTTTAAGACCCCAGACGCTATATCTTTTTGATAGCCGGGCACCATCAGCTTTCTTCACCACGTTTGCTTACACACACGTCTGTCTTCAGTGATCATGTCGGGAAGGTGGGTATCCTGCAATGACTGTTTAGCAGGGCAAGGGGCTATTGTATTGGGGGATTATGCATGAGGAGGCCCAATGTCCATCTGCTACCCTACTACTGAACCTATAAATATATGCATATAAGTCTATTGCCCCCATAATCATAAATAAATTTACAAATGTACATGTCTGTATTTAGGCTTCTCTGTGTGCACTTTGCCTCCTACTCCTTTCCTCTATTTCCTTTCGCTTTCCTCCCATTACTATGTTTAGCCTTCATTCTGGTTTCAGTAATTCCTCTCAGCTACCTTGCTCTTGGTCACTCCCTACCAGTCCTCCCCTCCTCTCCCTCCTCTGATTTTGAACCACTCGCTGTTACCTTGTCCCTGTGTTGAGCGACACATCCTCCCTTCCCCTACCCCCCACGCTCTCATGTCCCTCCAGGACCGTTGGTCCTGTTGTTTTCCTCTCTCATTATTTGTCCAACCTATCTTGTCTAGGTGGACCTGCTGACATAGTAATATGTGCATACAAATGCATATGACTTTGACTGCACCCAAGTGGCACTTAAGAACATGGCTTTGACAGAAGCAACATCGACACGCTGATAAGCAGAAAAGCCACTAACATACAAAATTTACACTTGTTGCTCTCTGATTTACTGATCTGAGCTAGCCTTAGGGGTGTTAGGTGGTAACTCATGGTTGTTTTATTTGCATTTCTCTTATGGCAAGGGACTTCGAGCACTTTCTCATATGTTTATTGGCCATATGGATCTCCCCTCTAGTGAAAGTTCTTCTCAATTCTTTTGCCCACTTCCTTAGAGGGTTAACTGTTTTCCTCTTTTTGCAGGTCATGATGGTGTTGTAGATTTTAGTAATGAACCCTTTGTCTGATGTGTCATTACTAAAAATCTTCTCCCAGTCTGTGGGATGCCTTGTCACCCTCTTGGTGAAGTCTTTCGAGGTGCACAGGTGTTTTATTCTTATTAGATCCCATTTGTCGATTTCCAGTTCACCTGTGTATGTACCCTTCCCTGTTGCAGTGAGCCTATGTGCTCCCTGGGTCAGTGCTCTGAGATTAGTCCCGATTCCCTCCTTAATGGTCCTGATGGTTTGGGGTTTCACTTCTAGATCTGTGATCCACCTTGAGTGCATTCTTGTGCATGGGGTGAGGTAAATGTCTTGTTTCATCTTTGTACATGTGGATATCCATTGTTTCCAGCACCACTTATTAAAGAGGGCATCTCCTTCCCACTTGACGTTTTTGGGATCCTTGTCGAAGATGAGTTGTCTATATGCTGATGATTTTACTCCTGGGCTTTCTATTCTTTTCCACTGGTCTGAGTGTCTATCATTGTGCCAGTACCATGCTGTTTTGACCACTGTAGCTGTGTAGTAGGCATTAAAATCAGGTAGGGCGAGTCCTCCAATTGTGTCCTTCTTCTTGAGGAGTTCTCTGCTAATTCTGGGTTTCTTCCCTCTCCATATGAAGTTGGTGGTCAGTTTTTCCAAGTCTTTGAAGAAGATTGATGGTAATTGGATTGGTACAGCATTGAGCTTGTAGAGCGCTTTAGAAAGAACTGTCATCTTTACTATGTTCAGCCTACCTAACCATGAGCAGGGGAGGGTCATCCATTTGTGGAGGTCACTTTTGGTTTCCTGTAATAGGGTTTTATAATTATGCTTATAAAGGTCTTTAATATTTTTTGTTAAGTATATTCCTAGGTATTTCAGTTTGTTCTTGGCTACTGTGAAGGGTACTTCCCTCTTAATCGCCTCTTCCATGGCCCTGTCCGATGTGTATAGAAACCCTACCGACTTCTGTTTATTGATCTTGTATCCTGCTACTCTTCCGTATTCCTCTATTCCTGTAAGTATTCCAACTGTGGAGTTTTGGGGGTCTTCAATGTATAGGATCATGTCAGCTGCAAATAGCGATGGTTTCACCTCCTCCTCTCCCAACTGGATCCCTTTGATGCCCTTCCGCTGTCTTATGTTGTTAGCCAGAACCTCCAAAACGATATTGAATAGAAGAGGGGACAGGGGGCATCCTTGTCTTGTACCCTTTTTCAGTGGTATTTTTCTTGTCTTTTCTCCATTGCCTATGATGTTGGCTGTTGGTCTTTCATAGATAGCTTGTATGAGCTTGAGGAACTTACCTTCCAATCCTATCTTCATGAGTGTTTTGATTAGGAATGGTGCTGGATATTGTCAAATGCTTTTTCTGCATCTATGGATATTATCATATGGTTTTTATCCTTTTTCTTCTCGGTGTGGTATATGATATCGATGGATTTTCGGATGTTAAGCCATCCCTGCATCCCTGGGATGAATCCTACTTGGTCGTGGTGGATGATATGTTTTATGTACCTTTGTATTCTATTGGCCAATATTTTGTTAAGGATTTTTGCATCTATGTTCATTAGAGATATTGGTCTATAATTCTCTACACCTGTGGGGTCTTTGCCCTGTTTGGGTATCTAAGTAATGCTGGCTTCGTAAAATGAGTTTGGGAGCTTGCCGTTCTTTTCTATGTTATGGAATACTTCGTGGAGAATCGGTGTCAGCTTTTCCCTGAATGTTTGGTAAAATTCTGCTGTGTAGCCCTCTGGCCCTGGGGCCTTTTTCCTTGGTAGGTTTTTTATGACACTCTCTATTTCTTCCTTCACTATGGGTTTGTTGTGGTTCTTGATCTCTGTCTCTTTATCATTTATTTCTTCCTTCTCTCTTTCTTCCCTCATTACCCTCACACCCAATCTTAGTGAACACAGTTGAGTTTTTCCCCTTCTTTCTCTTTCTTCTTTTTTCTTTCTTTACTCTTTCTTTCTTTGTTCTCTTCTCTCTCTACTTTTATGATTCTCTCCACTCCCTCTCGTTCTTTCCATATGTTCCAGACTCTTACCCTCTGCCTAGGGAAACTCTTCCCAACTGGTGAGAGCTACAGCCTGCCACCTCAGACAGAGCTGCACACAGCATGAGACAGCCCCACATATGGCATGGGGTTCGGATATATATATTTTTTTAGCTCTCTTTATCTAATTTAAAAATATTCTTTCCTTCACTTTCTTTTTTTCCTTTTTCCTGTCTTTATTTTTGTTCTTCTTTCACTTTTCCTTCTTTGTACTCTTCTTTTACATCTTCTCTCTTTCATGCCACAGTCTCAGTAAATTCAGTTCTTTTTTATTGTTTTCCTCCATTTTTTACTGTTCACCCTTTTTTTGTGTGTGTGTGAGTGAGTGTTATATTGCTTGGCGTTGTTGCTCCAATCTTTTCTTTATTTCTATCTTTCTTTCTTTCTCTTCTCATCTCCCTCTCTTTCATTTCAGAAGCCACTAGCAGCCTCCAGGCCACTCCCCTCTGCCTATGGCAGCTCAGAAGACACAATTGGGGGAGCTCCCACCCACATTTGTTGACTTTACACGCTTGGGGAAACCACGCCGGTCCCCTTCCATACACCAGGCAGCAGGGGGTTCCCCACTTTAAACAGTGGGGGGACTTAAACATAAACCACAAGGATCTACAAGTACCTGGAAGAAACACTTAACAATAACTGGTGGGGCACCATGCTACTGTGGGAATATCCTCCCAACATCCAGGGCAATCTCTCTGACTCAGGTGAATCCTCCTGACAGCTACAGCACCCTACACCAAGGAGGGTACATCTCTTCTCTCTCCTCGGCCTTCCAGTCGCAGAGGGCAACACCACAGGCCACCGGAGTTGCTAAAAGCACCATGAAACTTATTTAGAGGACATCCAGTGAAACGATGCCATTGTGAGCCCAAAACAACCCAACCAGCATCATATGAGAGTACTATCCTATGCACATTCTAAATAACGAATACCGTTCAGATAGGGTAAGAGTGAAACCACAGGAAAACATAGTGATAGCCTGAACTCTCAGTACAGCTACTGGCACGGAGTTAATAGAAGCACTCAGACAAGTCCTCCAAGAGAGGGCCCAGTGCACTTCTACTGTAGAAGATGGCTACAGGCTCCTCTAAAATGACAAGTAAACAGCAATAAGCCATAACAGCCTCAATGAAAAATCAGGAAAAACAGAAGACAATGCCACAAGTCATGAACCTAACCATGTGCATAGAAGAAGCATATATTGACCTGCCACAGAAAGAAATTTTCAGAATGTTGCTTGGAGTCATACAGGATATGAGGGAAGCAATACAGGAAATGGATAAAATGTTAGAAGAGGTAAAGGCAATGCAGCAAAGGGAAATACAAGACTTAAAGGATGAAATATCAAAAACTTGTGGCAGACTGACAGAGTTCACCAACAGACTTGAGGAGGCAGAGAATCATACCAGTGACCTGGAGGATAACCAACAGACTTCAGCAAATGGGAAAAACATTCAAATAAGACAATCAGAGAAGCTGAAGAAAACTTGAGATCCATGTCTGATGCTATGAAGGGGCACAATATTAGAATAATTGGACTGCCAGAACAAGGCAGACAAAGAACTCAACAGTGAAAATAGCAAAGGAATTCATTTTTTCTATTTATTTAATTCATTTTATTGTGGTTCATACAACCCTTATCACAATCCATACACACATGAATTCTGTAAATCACACTTATATATTCGTTGCCTTCATGATTCTCAAAATTCGCCTTCCACCTGGATTCGTGAAATCAGCTCCACATTTTCCTTTTCTCCCTCCCCCTCCCTCCCTACTCTCCCCTCACTCATGACCCCTTAATAATTTATAAATTATTATTTTATCTTAACTTACACTGCCCAGCATCTCCCTTCACCCACTTTTCTGTTGCCCATCTCCCAGAGAGGAGGTTACATGTAGACTCCCATGATAGGTTCCCTTTCTACCCCCTCTTCCCTCCCAGTATCACTACTCTCACCATTGGTCCTGAAGGGTTCATCTCTCCTAGATTCCCTGTGCTTCCAGATCCCATCTGTACCGCTGTGCTTCCTCTGGTCTAACCAGTTTTGCAAGGTAGAATTGGGATCATGATAGTTGGGGGGAGGAAGCGTTTAAAAACTAGAGGAAGGTTGAGGGTTTCATTATTGCTACACTGAACTCTGAGTGACTCATCTCCTCCCCACTATGCGAGGAGATTCTTAGAGGTAAACTTCCCCAGTAAAATCAATGAAAATCAGGCAACCACTCAGGAGGCTGAAAGCACACAAGTCAAACTACATCCCAAGAAGAAGTCACCAAGACACATAAATGTCAAATTATAGAACTATGAGGAAAAGGTGATCATAAAAGCAGATAGGGAAAAGCAAACAGTCAGGCATTATAGTACCCCAAGAAAAGTATGAAACGATGAAGAAGAGGAGGGAATGGAGTAACATATTCTAAAATTGAAGGGAAACAATGCATACCCAAGAATACTTTGCCCAGTCAAATTATCTATTAAGATATCTGGTGAAGTAAGAGTCTTCCCAGACATGGACAACCTGAAAGAATATATAAAAAGAAACGTAGCCCTACAAAAGATCCTTGCCTATCGTATGTTCAGAAGATCAATACTCACCAAGGGCAAAGAAGAGACCATCACAGAGAACCCTCCACCCATAGATCAACAAAGAGAAAACAGCCCCCAGCATAACACTGGCTCAATTGTGGAAAGGTGACAAACAAACCACACACATATCACAAGCGGTTAAGATAGCTAGGTAAGAAAATACCCAACACAAAAGGTAAAAAATGACATCATGAGCCACAGATGTATGTAAAAACACTGAATATCAATGGCCTGAACTCGGGCATTAAAAGGCAGAGGCTTACATACTGGCTTACAAAACATAATCCATCGATCTGCTGCCCAAAGGAAACATATTTCAGGCTTCCAAACAAAAACCGTTTGAAAATTCAAGGCCAGAGAAAAATATACCAAGCAAATGGCAACGCAAAAATTAGGAAGGGTAGCGATCTTAATATCTGACAAAATTGACTTCAAGATACAAGACATAACAAGAGATAAGGAGGGGCAGTATAAAATGCTCAAGGGAACAGTAGACCAAGAACCAGTGAACACAATAAAAATATATGTGCCCATCTAGAGACCCATGAAATTTGCAAATCAAACAGTCTAAAAGATGAAAAAAGAAATCACAGGCTCAACAATTATAGTTGGTGACTTTCATACACCACTCTGAAAAAAAGACAGATCATTGGGGGAAAAAACTCAACTAGTAGGGCACAGTTCTAAACAGCACAATTGGACGACTTGAGCTGATAGATATTTTCAGAGCTTTCTATCCACATGCAAAAACCATCACATTATTTTCAAGCTCACATGGCACATATTCAAAAATAAACCACATACTGGGACACAAGTCTAACTTGAGTAAATTCAAGTATATAGAGTTTATACAGATGTCTCTCTCCAATCAATGTGCCACATGGCAGGAAATTAACAGACTGACAGTGAAGAAAACAAAGGCAAACAATTGGAGAACTAGCAATTCTCTATTCCAAAATGAGTGGGTATTGACCCAGATCAGAGATGAAATCACGTATTTTTAGAAACCGATGAGAACGAAAAGGCAACATACCAAAACCTTTGGGATACAGAAAGGGGATTTATCAGAGTAAAGCTGATATCAATAAATATACATATGAAAACAGAAGAGAGACTTGTGGATGACATGCTGGCACAAAAGTTACATCAATTAGAGCAGAGTCAACAGAACAACCCCACTAATAGCAAGAGTATAGATATAATAGAAATCAGAGCTGAGATACAGGAGAAGGAAAACAAGAAAATTATGGAAAAAATTAATGTACCTAAAAGTTGTTTTTTTTGAAAGAATTAACAGAATTGATAGAACGCTGGCAAACCTAATCAAAGAAAGGAAGGAACAAACTACAATAGAAAGGACAAGGGATGAAACAGGGGACATTAAAAGAAGCCCTAATGAAATCAAAAGGATAATTACACAATACTATGAAGGTTTACACTCTAACGAATTCAACAATTTGGAAACCATGGACAAATATTTGGAAACACAATCCCTCCCTAGACTATCCCAGATGGATGTCAAGAACCTCAACAGACCATAGCAATGGAAGAAATAAACAAGATTATCAAGGGATTACCAATAAAAAACCCCCAGGCCAGATGGCTTCACAGGAGAATTCTACCTAGGAATCAGGGCAGAACTGGCACCAATCCTACACAACATCTTCCAGAACATAGACAACGAAGAAAAACTCTCAAACTCTTTCTATGAAGCTAGCATAACGCTGAAACCTCAAGCAGACAAAGATCCCACAAGAACTGAGACCTACAGACCCATATCCCTAATTAATATCGAAGCAAAAATCCTTAACAAAATAATGGCAAATAGAATACAAAAGCATATTTAAAAAATAATGCAACGTGTGAAAGTGGGATTCATATCAGGGATGCAGAGATGGTTCAACATATGAACGAACATCAGCATTATTCATCACATTGGCATAAAAATGATAAGAAACTCATGATAATACCAATACATGCAGAAAAAACATTCAACAATATCCAACACGCCTTCCAGTATATGACACTCAAGAAGATAGGAATAGAAGGAAAATTCCTAAATATTATACAAGCTATATATGAAAAAACAACAGCCAATATGGTAGTTAACGGGAAAAGGAAAAAAAAACAATTCAATTTGAAAAAAGGGACCAGACAAGGATGCCCTTTTTCCCACTCCTATTTAACATCGATCGTACTAGTGGTTCTAGTCAAAAACATAAAAAAAAGAAAATATATTAAAGGTATTGATCTTGGAAGGAAGAGGCGAAATTATCATTATTCGCTGATGTTATGATTCTGTACATATAAGATACCCTAAACTCCACAAGTGGAGTCTTGGAAGCAATAGAGAAATATGGCAGAGTGGCAGGATCAACAAACAGAAGTCTATCGAACTGCTCTACGCATCAGACAAGGTCACAGAAAGATGATTAAAAAGGTATTACCATTTACAATAGAGAAGCACACATTGAAATAACTATGAATATACATAACTAAAAAACTGAAAGATTTGTATGAGGAAAATTATAAAACCCTACTTCAAGAAATCAAGGGTGACCTCCACAAATGGAAGAATATCCCATGCTGGTGGACTGGCCAACTCAACATAGTAAAGATGCAAGTTCTTCCCAAGGCACTATATAAGTTCAATGCTATCCTGATAAGGATACCACCATCCTTCTTCAAAGAATTGGAAAAACTGATTTCCAACTTCATATTGAGGGGGAAGAAGCCCAGAATTAGCAGAGAATTCTCAAGAAGAAGGACAAAGTGGGAGGGCTTGCTCTACCTGACTTTATCAGGTACTATACGGGCACAGTAGTCAAAAGAGCGTGGTACTGGTATAACGACACATATTCAGACCAATGGAAAAGACCTGAAGACCCAGAAAAAAAGAACATCAGCATACAGGCAACTGATCTTTGATAAAGGCCCAAAAATATTAAATTGGAAGCAGATGCTATCTTCAATAAATGGTGCTGGAAAAATGGATATCTACCTGCGGAAAAATGAGGCAAGACCCTTACCTCAATCCATGCACAAGAATAAATTCAAAGTGAATCACATACTTTGAGATAAAACACCAAACAATTAGGGCCATTAATGAGGGAATTGGGACAAACGTGAGAATCTTGGCACAGGGAATACATAGGCTACAAATACAAATACAGAGGCGTCACAAGTGGACAAGTGGGATTACTGAAGATAAGTTACCTGTGTACATCTAAATATTTCACCAAGACAGTAATAAGAGAGCACACTGACTTGGAAAACATCTTTAGCAATGACACATCAGACAAAGGCCTTATTACAAAAATCTGCAATACTTTGGAAGCTTAAAATAAGAGAAAAACTAACTGCCCAGTGAGCAGGTGGGCAAAGGTCCTGAACAGAAGTTTCACAGAGTTTGAAATCTGAATGGCCAGCATATGAGAAAATGTCCCCGATATTTAGCCATAAAAGAAATGCAAATTAAAACAACTATGAGATACCACCCAACACCCTCAAATATAGCCCAATTCAAAAATCTGAAGAGCAACAAGTGTTGAAGGGGCTGTGGTGAGATAGGAACTCTCATCCACTGCTGGTAGACTGGTAGGTGTGTACAACCACTAAGGAAATTGATTTGGCAATTTCTAAAGCAGATGGAAATCAAGCTACCATATGAGTCAGCAATCCCCCTACTGGGCATATACCCAGAAAAGGCAAGAAACAAACCACTGCCAGACATCTGTACTCCAATGTTCATTGCAGAACAATTCACAATCGTTAATGAGTTGGAAACAATCCAAATTTCAATCAATAGCTGAATGGACTAGAAAACTGTTGTACATACATACAATGGAGTACTATGCATCGCTAAAAAAGCAGTGATGAACACCTGAAGCATATCACCACATGGGAAGAACTGGAGGAAATTATGCTAAGGGAAGTAAGCCAAGCACAAAAGCACTAGTACAGCATGAGTCCACTGAAGGAAGTTTATAAAATAAAATAAAAATGCAAATGTGCACAGGGGAAAAAGCTATTGTATACAAACACTCCAGGGGTGAGATGCAAGTAGTATGGCAGAGGCCAGACTAAATCAATGGGTACATATGGTAGCCAACCAAAAAGGAGGTGGGGTGGGAAGGATCAGGGGAAAAAAAGGAATGTGTGGTGGGGGAATAGGGCACTGACCCACCCGAGGGGAGGGTATTGTTTGTGTCGCCACAGGGAAAGAGGGACCAGACTTAAATCTAGTGTTCTGGGATGTGAATGTAGCGTGCTGGCATGGAGTGAGGAGTCAGTGGAGGGGCCGGGGACTCGGCCCCCCTACCCGCTATATGTACAACTGTCCCTCCCCACAGAATAATTTACTTTAGAGGACGGCACTGAAACTCCAGCTACAGGAGAGGGGTATGTCTGATCAGAGCACATGAGAGTAAATGAATGGGGAGGAAGAGAGAGTGGAGCACACATCCTGGCCCACCAGGCCTGGAGGATGATATCCCTGCTCAGAACAGCCAATGCGCAGAGTGGACCATATGGCTGATCCCAATATGAGACACACCATCCCGCGCTGGCTCAGGGCCCTACGGGGGACAACACTGGAGACTCGGTGTCAGGACTGGCCCGGACTGAGCCCACGACACATAGGCAAAACACTAAAGGTGTGAATCAGAGCAACGTGGGGAGCAGAGAAGGGAGCTCCCGAGGGAGTGAAGGGATAAACTTGGGGGCCAGAGCATGGCACCCCATCGGACTTGACTGGAGGACACGCCTAGAGTTCAAAAATCAGACCTTGATCTATTTACAGGTTTTTCTTTCTTTCTATTGATTAATTTATTCTTTTATGGGTCATTTATTTTCTTTTTTGTTGTCATTGCTGTGTTCCCATTCGTTGCTTTGTCTTGTTATGCCTTGTTTTTTTGGTGCATATTATTATCTCTACAGATCTGTCTAGATAAGAGTCTGGATGAACAGTCTGGAGGAGAAACCAACGGGGCCAATGGCTCCTGGGGGACTTGAGAGAGGGGAAGGCAGGGAAAAGGATGTGGTGTTGACCAACCCAGGGACAGGGGAGCAACAAGTGATCCAAAATTAGTGGCAAGGAGGGTGTGAGAGGCCTGGTAGGGATTCAGCAAGGGCAATGTTACTGAGAGAAATTACTGAAACCCAAATGAAGGCTGAGTATGATAGTGGGACAAAAGGTAAGTAAAAGGAAATAGAGGAAAGAACCAGGAGGAAAAGGGTATTTATAGAGGTCTAAATACAGGCATGTGCATATGTAAATATATTTAAATAGGAAGGTTGGGAAATAAATTCATTTGCATATATTTATAGGTTTAGTATTAAGGCAGCAGATGGACATTGAACCTCCACTCAAATACTTACTCAATATAAGAACACGTTGTTCTATTAAATTGGCAATCCATGATGCACACCTTCCCAACATGATCACTGAAGACAAATGTGTGCATAAACAAATGTGGTGAAGAAAGCTGATGGTGCCCAGCAATAAAAAGATATAGCGTCTGGAGTCTTAAAGTATTGCAGATAAACAGGCAGCCAGATAGCTCAGAAGCATCAAAGCCCACATGGAAAAAGCACATCAGCCTGTGACCACAAGGTGAAGAAGTGACCAGGTATCAGATATCAAACAAGAAAAATCTTATCAGTGGGTGCCCACCTGATATAATCACTGAAGACAAATATGTGTGTAAGCAAATGTGAAGAAAGCTGATGGTGCCTGGCTATCAAAAGATATAGCATCTAGGGTCTTAAAGGCTTGAAGATAAACAAGCTGCCATCTAGCTCAGAAGCAACAAAGCCCACATGGAAGAAACACACCAGTCTATGTGACCACGAGGTGTCGAAGGCATCAGGTATCAGGCATCAAAGAACAAAAAACATATCATTGTAAACGAGGGTGAGTGCAGAGTGGAGACCCAAAGCCCATCTGTAGGCAACAGTACACCCCCACACTGAAGGGTTGTGGGGAGATGATGAGCCACTCAGGCTGCAGGGTAGCAACGATGAAACATACAACTTTCCTTGAGTTTTTAAATACTTCCACCCCCCACTATCAGGATCCCAATTTTACCTTACAAATCTGGCTAGACCAAAGGATGTACATTGGTACAGATAGGAACTGGAAGTACAGGGAATTCAGGACAGATGATCCCTTCAGGGTAGAGGGAAAGTGTGGTAGGAAGGGGAAATCGAATACAAGGATCTGCATATAACCTTCTCCCTGGGGGATGGACAACAGAAAAATGGGTGAAGGGAGATGTCTAACAGTGTAAGATAGGACAAAATAATAATAATTATTAATTAGAAAGTCTTCATGAGGGAGGGAACAGTGGGGAGGGAGGGGGAAAATGAGGAGGAGCTGATATTAAGGACTCCAGTAGAAAGTAAATGTCTTGAGAACTTTGATGGGAACAATTGTTCACATGTGCTTGACACAATGGATGTATATATGGATTGTGATAAGAATTGTATGAGCCCCCAATAAAATTATTTTAAAAGAGAAAAAGGAAATCATAAATAAATAAAAGGGTTTTTCCTTAAAAAAATAGCAATTGGTATGTTCCAATACACTGGAAACAAGCACTTTTGTATGCCAAATTTTTTGGAAAACTTACCTGAAGATATCCATATTGCTACCCATTCAAAATCATCAAACAATATCATTAATATCACAAGAAAGTAAAAATTGGCTGAATATAATTAAGCACTGCATAGCAAGGAGCTGCCAGAAATTCAAATTGGATTCAAAAGAGGATATACAACCAAGGGTATCATTTCTGGTATAAAATAGACTTTAGCTGAAAACAGAATAACTGAGAGATGTTTACTTGCATTTGACTAACTGTGAAAAGGTATTTATCTATGTGGATCATAGCAAACTATGAACAAATAGCATTGAGCAGAATAGGAATTCCGATACACTTCATTGCTTTAATGTGGAACCTCAAAGTGGACCAAGAGGCAGTTGTAAATAGAACAAGGAAATATTTCCTGGTAATACATCAGGAAAGTTTTGTTTTCAGCATACGTGCTTTTACTCCTCTGGATGCTGAGCAAATAATCCAAGACTGCATATAATGAAGAAGAACGTGGCATCAGGGTTGGAGGAAAGCTTACTAAAAACCTGTGATATATTCAGATATCATAACTTTGTTTGCTGAAAGTAAGGAATATTTAAGTAATTGCTGATGCATATTAAGGACTGTAGCCTTTAGTACAGGTTGCCACTCAATATAATAAGAGTAAAAATCCTCGCAACTGGGCCAATATATAACATCATGGTAAATGGAGAAATTATCAAAATTTTCAAGGATTTCATCTTGCTTGAATCCACAATCAATGCTCATGTAAGCAAAAGTCAAGAAATCAAACAACATATTACATTTGGTAAATCTGCTTCAAAAATCTCTTGAAAGTGTTGAGGAGCAAGTATGCCACTTTGAAGACTGAAGGGCACTTGACCCACACCATATTTTCTTTTTTTTTTTCCACTCCATATTTTCAATGACTTCATGTGCATGTGCAACGTGTGCAATGAATAAAGAAGAACAAAGAAGAATTGATGTATTTAAATTATAATGCAAATGAAAATACCAGAAAAGCAAATAAATCTGTCTTAGAAGAAGTACAACCAAAATACTCCAGTAAAGGGAGGATGGCATGACTCTGTCTCACATACTTTGGATATGTTGCCAGAAAAGGCCAGACCCTGAAAATAGGACATCATACTTGGTAAAGGCAAAGGACAATGAAAAAGCAGAAGGCCTTTAACAAGATGAATCGACACAGGGACTGCACCAATGGGTTCTCTAAAAATGAAACTTATTACGTATAATGGCACTCCATTATCAAGAATCTTTAGAATATCTGTGACCATCCTTCAAGAACATTTTGAGGAATTTTTAAATAGGTTAACCTAAATTAAAATAGCTTGAAATTATGTAACTATTTTCCCATGTTTGTGTGGCTTTTTGTAGTGCTGTTATGGTAATGTTGTGCTGTTTCAAGAATGTAGGTCAGTTGTTAATCTTTGCAACATAGAATATCATAAGAGAAAGCACAGCCAGTGAGTGACATTAATGGCCTGTTTAGTATATTTTTTGAGATTCAGAGAATGTTTGACCTATAATCTAGAATGGCATCCACTTGGATGAAAGTTCCTTGAGGGTCAATTAGGAGATTCAGGGAGTTCATCATGTACTTTTCTTTTAACCTTTAAGAACATTCTATTTAGAGTTGCAACTCTTTCCCTCCATTTATAAACTTCTTTTTAATAACTTTATTTAGTCAGTCCATTTAAAGTGCACATTATTTTAAAAAAGAAACTATTTTTGATAGGCATAAAAAGACTTTCTAAAGCAAAACATTACAAAAATATAATTTTACTTCAAGATAGTATTATTGATGTATATCTATCTGTATTTTTCTTTTCCAAGGCATCAACTTTGATTTTATGATAGATGTATGGTTATTGGGTTGTTGCAGTACTATGAACAATTAAGGGAAAGACTCATTTTGATAACTTTTGTATTTATAGCAACCTGTGAATCAAGACCTTACAAGTAAATTGAATTTGATATTACAGAATGCATTTTATTTAATGAATTAAAATTTTTAAAGGCAGATCTAATTTTTTAGTAATTCAGAAGGTTTTTGTAAATAAACTTATGCCCAGTTAAAGATATGCCGATGACTAGCATTAGTGATTGATAGCAGCCTGAAGAATAGAGAGCCACAGTCTGAGTCTCTTATGGCCCTCAAAAATAAACTCGCTTGGAAGAAAAAAACTCTCCCAGATACACTGTAGAAAGAACCTGAGTGGTACAGTAAGTCAAGAGCAAGGCTATATATCTAAATGTAAGCATTTTGAGTCCAATTGCCCCTCACAGAAAGATAAGCCTGTCTGCTCCAATAGAGTTTTGCAATCTTAGAAATCCTGAGGAGCATTTTATATTTTGTTCTATTAGGTTCACTGTGGGTCAGGATTGACTCAATGACAATGTTTCTTAATTAAAATATAGATTTTTTAAAAACTCTGGAAGAGCAAAATTTAGATAAGAAAAACTTTAACTGATTAAACATTATTTCAGCAATATCTTTTGGCAGATAATTTTATGATTTTTAAGTGATTTGCTTGAATTATATTGGATTAGCAAATATTTGTTATAATTTGAAGTTCACATTTTTTGGAAAGATACATCTATATATGCATACCTATTAAATAGTGTGTTCAATATCTCTCATTATAAGGAATTATTATGAAAGATATGCAATAAGAGCAATGCTTATAGAATGAATTAATGACGAAATTATTTGATATGGTCCAAATGTTACCATTCTGACTATAGTTTAAATTTTGAGGGAAATGTTTTAATTAAATAGCAAAAACAAAAAATTGGGTTTCTTGCCATTGAAATAACAACAACAAAAAAGTATTTGTTTATTTGAAGATTTAATTCATTCTTTGAATAATCTGGCTTGGGTTCACCAAACAATATAATTTTGAAAAGTGATATTCAGGTACTATTTTTCAGATTTTTATAAATGCCTGACAATGTGAAACTTTATAGAATGTCTTGAAATCAAGATTTTCTTCCCATTTTTAGTTAACCTGTTATGTCATATATGCCTTGTTCCTCACCGCAATCTCTGTGGAATTACTTTTATAGCTTTCTGTATTGCTCTAAGATGTTATATATGGGCGATTTGGCCTGGAATTACATCTGGACAACTTTGTCTGTAAAATCTTTAAGACATTCAAGGAGATTACTTGTGCATCATAAATGTTATTCTATTGATTTATTTGATTTTTATAGTGGATATTTACATTTTTATTATCACTCTTACTTAATAGGCTATAATTTTAATTGCTAACAGGTTTCTTTTGAATCTAGCCACTTACCTACTTCAGATGTTTAGTAACTTGATGATTTGACATTATATATGAAGCTTTTGAAAATTAAAGTAAGTTTAAACATTGTGGTTTAGTATGTTGGAGGCTTAGCATTCCTTTAGACTTTGAATTTACATTGGTTGCCTTTGTATTTATTCTGAAATCCACATCAAGTTTTTCATTTTAAAATATTATTATGAATTAACCATGGCCATACTAAGTTTTATCATCTGCAGATAGGCTTGTTTTTCAGATGAGTGAAAACATTTGAGCAACCATTTCTAACAACAACAACAACAACAAAATGGACTCAATTAGGAAAAAGACTGACATCTTGAATTTGGTGCTTACCACGCTAAATCAAGATTATCAAAATGCTGAAAGATAGTAAGGTTTGTGAATCATTTCTAAGAAGAAAAATAATCAGAAACTGCAATTAGCTAGTAGACTAAGGATCTCTATGAGTCTATTATGTGGAAATATTTTGAGTGATTTAAGGGTCTAGTCTCTGGGTGTAAATAACTACTTTCCTCCTTTCTTATAAATTGTCTAACTAATGAAGTTAAACATCATGACTTTCAGATTGAAAGCTTCAAACGATCTTATCTAACTTATAATAAACCATGACTAGAGAGGCTTATGAACTTTAAACTATGGTTTAAAAGTAGAATTGCAGTAAAAGTTTCTGCTAAGTTTCCACAGGAAGTCTTTTTTCTGAACATATTAATGTTTTGGTGCCCTTGTTTACATACAACCCAAAGTTTTTACGGATTGTAACTGACACTGATTTTTTTAGCTAAAGACCAGTGCTTTCCCAAGTGGTTGATACTTGCCCTCCACCACATAAGGGGTGCTGGAACAATCCAGGGTAGTGCAGAAGCAGATACCTACACTTTATCTTGGATCACATGCTATAGTACAAAAGTTTTTAATTGCTCAGGGAGCACAGAATAATTTTTTAAGGCGTGGTAGACCAAGTAAATTTGGGAACTAATGATATAAACAAATTCCTAATGGTACTTGTCATTCTTGAAACAGCTTTGATCTTACATTTGTCCTCATAGTTTTGTTTTTCTGTTGTTTTAAATTTCATGAATGTTTAAATAATCCACACAAAACTATTTGTCCCCAGATGTTCTTTTTATATTTTAGGTCTTGGGGAAAAATAAATAAATAAGAGGACTGATATCTGAAAGCTATTTTAAATTTGGAAAAATGGTCCAAAAAACTAGAAGGCCCTTTTGCTCTACACTTTGTTCAATAAAGCAATTGAAGTATTTGGTACGTTTTTGCAGTGGTTCTCAACCTTCCTAAAGCCGCAACCCATTAATAGAGTTCCTCACATAGTGGTGACTCCTCAACCATACAATTATTTTTGTTGCTACTTCATAACAGTAATTTTCCTACTGTTATGAATCAGGAAACCCCTATGAAAGGGTTGTTCAACCGCAAAAGAGGTTGCGACCCACAGGTTGAGAACCGCTGGAAGGAACAAACGTAAAAAAAAACCAAATGAAAGAAAAGAAAATCAGATTAGGTTTTTTTTTTTTTTTGCTTATTTTTATAAGTCATTTTATTGGGGGCTCATACAACCCTTATCACAATCCATACGTCCATCCATTGTGTCAAATGCATTTGTACATTTGTGGCCATCATCATTTTCATATCATTCTATTTCTACTTGAGCCCTTGGTATCAGCTCCTCATTTTTTCCCATTCGTCCAGGTTAGGCATTTGGATTTAGGTTAAAACAGTATAAGCCAAGGTTTTTTAGAACATTTTTAATGCAGTTTTTGAGGTCAAATTAGCTGCCTTGGTTGATATTTGGTTTGGATTATATTTGAGTATATATGGTATTTACTCTCTGTAATACTGATATTTTCATGTTAAGTCTTCCTACCCATGATCATTGTATATTCTTCAGTTATCTAGGTCTCTTGTTTTTTGTAGCATTATTTTATACTTTTCTTTGTTTCTCTGTTTAGGTTCATTTCTAAGTACTTTATCCTATGGGTACTATTGTGAATGGCATTCTTTTCTTGATTTCATTGGTATACTAGAATGAAATTGATTTTTGTAATAAATCCTATATCCTGGAATATTGCTAAAATTTTAAATTAATTTCAATAAATTTCTTGTCTAGTCTATTGGGTTTACTATGTATAGAATCATACACCCGCAAATAGAGAATTTTACTATTTCTTTGCCAATTTGGATGCTAATTTCATTTTGTTACCTGGTAGCTCTGGCTAACACTTCTGGTAAAGGAAAAAAGAGTGGTGATAAAGGTCATCCTTGACTGGTTCCCAGACATAAACAGGAGTACTCTCAGTTCCTCTCCATTGTACAAGATTTTGGCCGATGATTTTATGTATACGATCTTTATTATGTTGAACATTTTCCATTCTATTGGTACTTTAAGTATTTTATCAGGATAGGGTGCTGGATTTTGTCAAATGCCTTTTCTACATCACATGATATGATCATGTAGCTATTTTACATTATTGATAAACTATATTGATCATTTTTAATATTGAGCCATCCTGCATAACTGGAACATAACACATTACTTTTTAATATATTGTTGGATTCTGTTGGCTAAGATTTTGTTGAGATTTTTGAATCTATATTCATGAATGATAATGGTCTATACCTTTCCATTTTGCTGACCCTACTAAATTTTGGTATCAGGGTTATGTTCACTTCATAGAATGAACTGAATAGTTTTCTTCTTTATCTATATTCTAGAATAGTTTGGGTAGAATTGGCCAAGTCGTCTCTGAATGTTTGGTGCAATTCAACAGGGAATCCATCTAGTCTGGGAATGTTTTTGGTTAAAAGCTTTTTACTGACTTGAAAGGTTTATTCTTCTGTTATCGGTCTGTTAGGGTTTTCTACATCCATCTGTGTTAGTTTAATTAGGCAATATGTTTTTCTAGAAATTTGTTCATGTCTTCTCAGTTTTCAAATTTGTTGGAGTACAGTGCATTTTGTTGGTTTTAGGTGTCATTGAATCAATTCTCCCTCATAGTAGCCCTGTGTACAACAGAACACCTCCCGGTGCTGCACCATCCTCACATTTATACAGCCACTGTGTCAATCCCATTTTTGGAGGGTTTTTCTCTTTTGGGGCTTCCCCTCTTCTTTAGCAAGCATCCTTCTCCAGGAACATGTTTGAAATTCATGGGACAACGTCTTGCCATCCATGCTTCAAAGGAGTATATTGGCTGTATTTCATTCTAGGCATTTGTTTGTTCTTTGGGCAGAAAAGCAAGGATATTCCTTGAGTACTAAGGTGCACCTGACCCAAGCCATGGCATTTTCAATTTTCTTATGAAAAATCAAACATTGAATAAGGAAGAACAAAGAAGAATCTGGGCCTTTGAATGTTGATCCTGGGGAAGAATAGTGAAAGTACCATGGACTGCCAAAGAATGCTTCTTAAATTTTGCTACCTTTTGTATTTTAGTGTTTCTTTGGTGGGGTTGCCAATTTTGTCTCTTACTCATATTTGCATTTTTTTTTCCATTATTAAGTTTGCCAGTGGTTTGCTATTGTCTTAATTATTTCAAAATACCTTCTCTTCCTATTTATTCTATTGTTATTTTGTGTTTGATTGTTGATTTATTTCTTTATAGTGTGACTTGTTTGATTTTTAATTATTGGAGATATTGTGGTACAATGTTGATTTTAGTTCTTTTTTTATTCACGTGTATTTACTGTGGAACACTGTTCTTTGAGTACTGCTTTTATTATGTTCCAACGGTTTTTTTGTATTTTGATTTGTATTTTGTGTATTTCAAGGAATTTTACATTTCATTCCTTATTTCTTCAATTGCTGGCTACTTTTTAACCACGGTGTTGGTCACTTTCCATGTATTTGATGTTTTTCTCCATTGATATTCTTATTGTTGATTTCTAATTTTATAGTCTTGTGATTGGAGAAGATGTTTTGTATTATATCGATGTTTTGTAATATATTGATGATTTAAAATTTGTTAAAGTTTTATTTGTAGCCTAACATATTGTCAGTTCTAGAGAATGTTCCATGTGCACTAACAAAATGTAGATTTTGTTGTGATTGGTAGAATGTTCTCTGTATATCTAAAAGGTCAAGTAGGTTGTGTTCCTTAGTACTGACATGTTTTGGTTGAGTTTCTAGTTGGTTCTGTCTTTCCTTGAGAATGATGTTTTACAGTCTCCCACTGTTACTGTATGGTTTTCTATTTCTGTCTTCAACTTTTGGGGTTATCTATTGAGAGTCTTTCAATGGGTGAGTAATTATTTATTGTCATTATGTCTTATTTAAGCAAATTTGTAAGCATCATATACAATGTTTTTCTTTGTCTCTCATGGTGGATTTTGCCTTGAAGTGTAATTTAACATAAATTAATATTGCCAATTAGCTTGTTTTTAGAACTATTAACTATATATATTTTACTGACTTTTGTTTTGGGACTATTTTTATCTTTGTGTCTAAGGTTTGTTTCCTGTAAGGAACATATTGATCGATCCTGTTTTCTGATACACTCTTCTATTATTTTCTCTTCATTGGTGTATGTCACACATTCACATTTTTATTATTGATAGGTATGGTTTTAGCTGCCATTCTGCTGTGTGGTTTTGCGTGTTGTTTTCTTGGTTCCTTGTAATTTTCTATACCAACTTCATTTTTTTCGAGGATTTCCTTTTTGTTTTATCTTTGCTAGTGTTTCGGTATTTACTATGTCCAATTGTGTGGATTTTGGTTTTCTTTTACATTAAAGTGTTATCTATATGGAAGCTTCAATAGTTGATATTCATCAGCAAGTACTTTACGCCCTTCTCACTTTCAGCAAGCAAAGTTGTGTCACCTACATATTTCAGGTTGTTAACAAGCCTTCCTGAAAACATGATGTCAGGTTCTTCTTTATATAAACTACCTTCACTGATTATTTGCGCAACACAAGCATTGAATGAGAAGAGTGAGTGGATACAGTGCTGATTCACAACTTTCTTGATTATAAACCAGGCAGTTAATCTTTGTTCTGTCCTACAACTCTCTCTTGACTCATGTACAGGTTTTGAATGAATACAATTAAATGTTCTGGAATTCTCCTTGTTCTTAGGACTATGCATAGTTTATTATTATCCACATAGTCAAATGCATTTCCATAGTCAATAAAACAGAAGTAAACAAATTTCTTGTATTCTATGCTTCCAGCCAGGATCCATTTGGTGACAGCAATTATATCCCTTATTCCATATACTCTTCTGAGTTTGATCTGTATTTCAGGTAACTTCCTGTAAATGTACTTCTATAACTGTTGTTGGAAAGCAAAATTTCCTTTCATTTGATATCAATGATAATATTCTATAATTTGCATATTCTGTTAGGTCACCTGTCTTTGGAATGGGTATAAATATGGGTTTCTTCCAGGCAGTTGTCTTCCAGATTTCCTGGCACATATGAATGAGTGCTCCCAATTAATCTTCTATGTGTTGAAAATTTCCAATTAGTATTTCATCAATTTCTGGAACCTTGTTTATGACTAATGCTTTTAATTCAGCTTCAGTAGAATTGGTTCTTACTCATATGCTAGCTCTTGAAATGGAATGCTGATTAATTCTTTTTGGCAGAGTGACTCTATGTATTCATTCCATTATCTTTTGATGTTTGATATTTCTGTATTATTCAATATTTTACTCACAGAAGCATTCACTATTGCAACTGGAGGTTTCAATTTTTTCTTCAGTTATTACAGCTTAAGATATGCAGAGTGTGTTCTTCTGTTTTGGTTTTCTAAATCTAGGTCTTTTTACACTTCTTAAAATATATTATTTTTTCTTTTACAGCTGTACTTTGAATTTTCCTGCTCAGCTCTTTTTGTCCATCATTTCTTCCATTTGATTTAGCTACTCTACAATTAAAAGCAAGTTTCAGAGACTTTTTGACATCCACTTTAATGTTTTCTTTCTTTCATAACTTTTTAATGACCTTTTACTTTCCTCATGAATGATGTTCTTGTTGTCATCTCGTAACTGATCAGGTCTTATGTTATTAATGTTTATGTTACTCCAGGTTAACTAGAGAAATAAATCCAGAGACATTCATATGTGTATAAGAAAGTGCTTCAAATCAAAGAGGAATTGTATGTTAAGAAAACATCCCGGAGAGGCTGGGGAAGATGGCCGACAGGGACACCGGCATACTCTGAGAGCTCCTCCAAACAAAGCAGGATTGGCGACCAGGTAGCTGAATAGTAAGAGTCTGGTGAGTGAAATATCCCCCTGGGACAGCACCCCAGTCCTACCCCACGTATTTGTCCTGAGCAGGGGTCTAGGTGAAAGAGGACCGGACTAGTGGGACATCTCTGGCCACTAAGCTGCCGTGAGCTCACTGGCGACCGGCTTAGGCTCCATCCCCAAACCGGACCCCAGCCCAGAGCGCTTGCTTGCCCTGCCTAGACAGGCGCAGCAGGTCACGCTCCCCTACTCCAGCGGCCCACTCCCCACTCGCGGATCCCCACTGGGAGAGAAGCTTTCCACTCCCGCAGTTCCCCTCTCCCCGCAGGGCAGCAATCTGCCCTCGGGCCCACGTCCCTCCCTCCATTCATCCAAGCTCAGGGGAGCGGACCCGCGGGTTGTCTGGCGACCCCCACGGGGGACCATCCACCCGCACCGCTGCCGCGGACCTCTCCACCTGCCCTCCGTGCGCCGGCCTCCCACCCCCGCCCGCCCCCGCCAGCCCCTGGCAGCCTAGCGCCAGCTCCACTCCTGGCGGGGACCCTGCGCTGAGCACTTCCCGCCAACAGGAGCCATAGCCCAACCCGCGCCTGTTCCGGACCCTGAGCTTCCGCAGAGCACCGCGCCCCGCGCTGCTGAGTCTGCCCACCAAGGGCCCCTCCCTGCGCAAGGCACAAGAGTAGGTGCCCTCCCCAGGGTGCGGCGGGCACCCCGGCGGCCGCGACTCTGAGCCTGAGCGGAGGAAGGGCGCCATTGCCCCCTGCGGTTTCGCGCCAAAAGGGCGGAGAGCGAACACCATTGTTCCCTGCAGTGTCCCGCAGCTGCCTGCGCAGCTATCCAAGGGGCCTCCCCGCGCCCGCTCACAGCCCGGGCAGATCAAACATTCCACCTGCAGTGGAGCCTGGGTCTCGGCTTTGCAGTCCCTGAGGAGCCGTCAGTGAGCTCCAGCCAGCTCTCACCACCTGGGGTCCTGTTGGGTCCCCAGTGCCAGCCCTAAGCATGCCGAAGCCCGCCCCAGCCACCCCAGGAGACGGCACAGTGGCCTGAGCCTCCACACAATAAGGTTACTCCTGTCTCCCAGAAGCATGGGGCCTATTAAAGGATCAAGGAAAAAATCAACAGACCACATCACTCCCAACAAAAAAATCAGAGAAACGAGGCACTTTAACAGACCTAACGTCACTCATAGAAGAAACAGATATAGATCAGCCACAAAAGGAAATCTTCAGAACTCTGCTTGCAGTAATACAGGAGCTAAGAGAAGCAAACCTAAATAAGGATGCAACGATAGAAGGGATGAAATGCACAATAGAGGGGATGAAGTCCACAATAGAGGGGATGAATACTATCCACCAAAAGGAACTGCAGAAACTAACAGAGGAGGTAGCAGAGGCCACACAAAAGGTCACAGAAGCTATATCTAGGCTTGAGGAGGCTGAGAACCGTATCAGTGAACTCGAGGACGCTCAAACCAAACGAAGCAAGCGAGAAAAACAATCAGATAGGAAAATTAAAGAAACAGAAGACAGCCTGAGATCAATGACAGATGCTATGAAGAGGAATAATATTCGAATAATCGGTCTACCGGAACACAACATAACACACAAATCGACCGCCAAGATAGCAAAGGAATTCCTGGAAGAAGATTTCCCCAACCTAACAAAGGAGAATCCGACTCTCATACAGGAAGCAGAGAGGACGCCGGCTAAGCTAAACACCAAGAAGAACACGCCAAGACATATAATTGTAAAATTATCCAACTTAGAGGAAAAAGAGAAAATTCTACGAGCATCAAGAGAAAGGAAGACAGTCACATACAAAGGAGCGCAGGTAAGGATATGCTCAGACTTATCAGCAGAAACCATGAAGAGGAGGAGAGAATGGAGCAACATCTTCCAAAAACTGAAAGATAAAAATGCCTCCCCCAGAATCCTATACCCTGCCAAGTTATCCATTAAGATAGAGGGTAAGATAAGGGTCTTCCAGGACAAGGAAGAACTCAAAAAATATACTGCAAGTCACCCGACCCTGCAGAACATACTGGCTGACTCACTATGGCCAGAAGATCAAGCTCCAACTAGAACCACCAGGAGACCACCATATAGCCCATCTCCATCTAGAAGCCAACATGCCAGCAACACGTACCAGGACAACACGGTCTCAGATGGAAAAGAGGACAGGATAGAAACCCTCCACTCAAACGCAGTACACTGATATGAAGGAAGATTGGCAAAGACCCAAAACACAAAACAGAATATGGCAACCATGAAGCCAGAGATTGTAATAATCACTTTGAATACAAATGGGCTCAATTCATATGTTAAAAGAAAGAGGCTGGAGGATTGGATTAGAAAACATAACCCATCAATCTGCTGCCTGCAAGAGACACACCTTAAGCAAGCAGACAAGCATATGCTGAGAATAAAGGGCTGGCAGAAAGTTTACCAAGCAAATGGTAACTCCAAGAAGGCAGGAGTGGCTATCTTAATCTCCGACAAAATGGATCTCAAGATCCAAAACATAAAATGAGACAAAGAGGGACATTACATAATGCTCAAAGGCTCAGTAAACCAGGAAGCACTAAGCATACTGAATATTTACGCACCTAATAATGGTGCGGCAAATTTCGTCAAACAAACTATTAAAAAAATGACAGAAGAAATCACGGAAACAACAATAATAGTGGGGGACTTCAACACTCCACTATCAGAGAAAGACAGGTCACAGGGAAAGAAGCTCAGCAAAGAGGCCAGAGAGCTAAACAATGTAATTAGGCAACAGGGCCTGATAGACATCTATAGAGCCTTTCATCCAAAAGCAAAAGGTTTCACATTCTTCTCCAATCCACACGGATCTTTCTCAAGAATAGATCACATGCTGGGGCACAAGGCCAGCCTGAGTAAATTCAAACACATAGATATTATCCAGACGTCTTTCTCAGACCACCATGCCATAAAGCTGGAGATTAATAGGAGGGCACCCAGAAAAGCAAGGGCCACCAATTGGAGAATAAACAACGATCTCCTGCGACATGAATGGGTTAAGGTCCAGATCAGAGAGGATATCAGGAAATTTCTAGAAACTAATGAGAACGAGCATACAACATATCAAAACTTATGGGACACTGCAAAGGCAGTTATCAGAGGTAGCTTGATATCACTGAATGCATACATGAAAAAAGAAGAAAGGCGTATGACAGATATGTTAACACAAAACCTCCAACAACTAGAACAGAGTCAACAGAACTACCCCTCCAATAGCAAGAGAAAAGAAATAATAAAAATCAGGGCGGAGTTAAACCAGTGGGAAGACAAAAGAACAATGCAAAGGATTAACGCAACTAGAAGCTGGTTTTATGAACGAATTAATAAAATTGACACTCCCCTGGCAAAGCTTACCAAAGATAGAAAGGAACAATCATCAATAGCCAGGATGAGGGATGAATCGGGGGCAATAACAACAGACCCCAATGAGATAAAAAGGATAATCACAAAGTACTATGAAGGTCTGTATTCTAATGAATTCAGAAACCTGGAAGACATGGATAAATATTTAGAAAAACAATCTATCCCTAGATTATCTGAGACAGAGATCAAGAACCTCAACAAACCCATAGCGAAGGAAGAAATAGAGAGTGTCATCAAAAACCTACCAAGGAAAAAGGCCCCAGGGCCAGATGGCTACACAGCAGAATTTTACCAAACATTCAGGGAAGAGCTGACACCGATCCTCCACAAAGTATTCCATAACATAGAAAAGAACGGCAAGCTCCCAAACTCATTTTACGAAGCCAGCATTACTTTGATACCCAAACAGGGAAAAGACCCCACAGGTGTAGAGAATTATAGACCAATATCTCTAATGAACATAGATGCAAAAATCCTTAACAAAATATTGGCCAATAGAATACAAAGGAACATCAAACATATCATTCACCACGACCAAGTAGGATTCATCCCAGCGATGCAGGGATGGTATAACATCCGAAAATCCATCAATATCATACACCACATCGAGAAGAAAAAGGATAAAAACCATATGATAATATCCATAGATGCAGAAAAAGCATTTGACAACATCCAGCATCCATTCCTAATCAAAACACTCATGAAGATAGGATTGGAAGGTAAGTTCCTCAAGCTCATACAAGCTATCTATGAAAGACCAACAGCCAACATCATAGTCAATGGAGAAAAGACAAGAACAATACCACTGAAAAAGGGTACAAGACAAGGATGCCCCCTGTCCCCTCTTCTATTCAATATCGTTTTGGAGGTTCTGGCTAACAACATAAGACAGCGGAAGGACATCAAAGGGATCCAGTTGGGAGAGGAGGAGGTGAAACTATCGTTATTTGCAGATGACATGATCCTATACATTGAAGACCCCCCAAACTCCACAGTTGGAATACTTACAGGAATAGAGGAATACGGAAGAGTAGCAGGATACAAGATCAATAAACAGAAGTCGGTAGGGTTTCTATACACATCGGACAGGGCCATGGAAGAGGCGATTAAGAGGGAAGTACCCTTCACAGTAGCCAAGAACAAACTGAAATACCTAGGAATATACTTAACAAAAAATACTAAAGACCTTTATAAGCATAATTATAAAACCCTATTACAGGAAACCAAAAGTGACCTTCACAAATGGATGAAGCTCCCCTGCTCATGGTTAGGTAGGCTGAACATAGTAAAGATGACAGTTCTTCCTAAAGCACTCTACAAGTTCAATGCTATACCAATCCAATTACCATCAACCTTCTTCAAAGAATTGGAAAAACTGACCACCAACTTCATATGGAGAGGGAAGAAACCCAGAATTAGCAGAAAACTCCTCAAGAAGAAGGACACAATTGGAGGACTCGCCCTACCTGATTTTAATGCCTACTCCACAGCTACAGTGGTCAAAACAGCATGGTACTGGCACAATGATAGACACTCAGACCAGTGGAAAAGAATAGAAAGCCCAGGAGTAAAACCATCAGCATATAGACAACTGATCTTCGACAAGGGTCCCAAACGTCAAGTGGGAAGCAGATGCCCTCTTTAATAAGTGGTGCTGGAAATAATGGATATCCACATGTAGAAAGTTGAAACAAGACGTCTACCTCACCCCATGCACAAGAATACACTCAAGGTGGATCACAGATCTAGAAGTCAAACCCCAAACCATCAGGACCATTAAGGAGGGAATCGGGACTAATCTCAGAGCACTGGCCCAGGGAGCACATAGGCTCACTGCAACAGGGAAGGGGACACACACAGGTGATCTGGAAATCGACAAATGGGATCTAATAAGAATAAAACACCTGTGCACCTCGAAAGACTTTGCCAAGAGGGTGACAAGGCAACCCACAGACTGGGAGAAGATTTTTAGTAATGACACGTCAGACAAAGGGCTCATTACTAAAATCTACAACACCATCATGACCTGCAAAAAGAGGAAAACAGTTAACCCCCTAAGGAAGTGGGCAAAAGAAATGAGAAGAACTTTCACTAGAGAGGAGATCAATATGGCCAATAAATATATGAGAAAGTGCTCGAAGTCCCTTGCCATAAGAGAAATGCAAATCAAAACAACCATGAGTTACCACCTAACACCCCTGAGGCTAGCCCAGATCAGTAAATCAGAGAGCAACAAGTGTTGGAGGCGCTGTGGTGAAGTAGGAACCCTCCTCCACTGCTGGTGGTCGTGCAGATTTGTACAGACACTGTGGAAAGCAATCTGGCAATACCTAAAGAAAATGGAAACTGATCTACCTTACGACCCAGCCATCCCTCTACTGGGCATATACCTGGTTGAAGCAGCAAATAAAACACGACCAGTCATATGCGCTCCAATGTTTATTGAGGCACAATTCACAATAGCAAAGACTTGGAAACAGCCTAAGTTTCCATCGATAGACGAGTGGATTAGCAAACTTTGGCACATACACACAATGGAGTATTATGCAGCACTAAAAAGCACCGATGAGCACATGAAACACGTTATTTCATGGGAAGAGCTGGAAGGAATTATGTTAAGCGAGGTAAGCCAGACCCAAAGGGACAGGTACAACATGAGTCCCCTGAGGTAAGTACAATCAGCATGACAGAAATGGGGCATTAATCCACCCAAGGGGAGGGTATGGTTTATATCTCCACAGGGAAAGTGGGACCAGACTTCAACCCAGTGTCGCAAGGTGTGAATGCAATATCCCGGCGTGGAGGAGGGAACCGGTGGAGAGGTCTGGGAGGCTGGCCCCAGCACCATAAATTAAGTGGATTCCTGCCCCTCCCCCGAAAAGAATTTGTTCCAAAGGACGACATTGACTCTGCAGCTATGGGAGATGGACATATTTGATCAGAGCACACGGGAGCAGATGAAGGGGCAGGAGGAGAGAGTGGAGCACAGCCTGGCCCACCGGGCCGTGATGATGATGTTCCTGAGTAGAGCAGCCAGTCCACAGAGAGAACAACATGGCTGGCCCTACTATGAGACATGATGCCCCTCAGTGACTAAGGGCAATACAGGGGACAGCACCGGAGACACAGTGTGGGAATTGCACCTGACCTGATCCCACCACACCGAGGCAAATCACTTGGGGAGTGCAGCGGAACAGCAAGGGAATGGAGTGGCAAGGTCCCCAGGGAATGCTGAAAGTGGACTTTGGGGCCAGGGCATGGAGCCCCAACAGACTGGACTGGAAAACGCTCCTAAGGGCCAGCAAAGATCCCTGAACTAACTACAAGCTTTTCTCTTGTGAACTGTTTTGTTCTGTTCTTTTTCAGTGGTTTGTTTTGGTTGTTTTGTTGTCTGGTTGCATACTGTTGCTTTGTGTTCCTCTGTCTAGTTTTCGTGCATGTTAGTGACTCCACAGGTCTGTCTGAATAGGACAGGCTGGATGACCTATCTGGAGGAAAAACAACGGGACCGACAGTTCAGGGGGGACTTGGGGTGGGGGGGTAGGGGGGGGTAAGGAAGTGGTGTTAACAAACCCAGGGAAAAGGGAAAAACATGGGACCCCAAATGGTAGAGAAGGGGGAGTGGCAGGCCTGGTGGGAAATGATCAAGGGTAAGGTTGCTAGAGAAGAGGTATACTCTAGCCCAGGTGGCGATGAAGCATGGTAGTAGGGCAGGAGGAAGGTCAAGGGAGATGGAGGAAAGAGCTAGGAGTCAAAGGGCATTCATGGAGGTCTAGACAAAGACATGTACATGCAAATATATATAGGAGGTTGGGGAAATAGATCTTTGTGTCTATATTTATAGGTCAAGTATTAAGGTGGCGGAAGGACCTTGGGCCTCTACTCAAACACTCCCTCTATGCATGAATACCTTCTTTTATTAAATTGGAACTCTATGCTGCTCACTCTCCCGACACAACGGCTGGAGCCAAAGTGGGTGAACAAGTAAATGTGGTGAAGAAAGCTGATGGTGCCCGGCTATCAAAAGAGATAGTGACTGGGGTCTTAAAGGCTTGAAGATAAACAAGCGGCCATCTAGCTCAGAAGCAACAAAGTCCACATGGAAGAACACACCAGCCTGTGTGACCGAGTGGTCCCAAAGGGATCAGTTACCAGGCATCAAAGAACAAAAAATCATATCATTGACTGCACACCTCCATGATAGGATCGCTGAAGACAAATGGGTGCACAAGCAAATGTGGTGAAGAAAGCTGATGGTGCCCGGCTATCAAAAGAGATAGTGTCTGGGGTCTTAAAGGCTTGAAGGTGAACAAGCGGCCATCTCGCTCAGAAGCAAATAAGCCCACATGGAAGAAGCACACCGGCCAGTGCGATCACAAGGTGCCCAAGGGACCAGATATAAGGCATCATGCAAAAAAAAAAAAAAGATATAAGTGTGTGTATGTATGTGTATATATGTGTATATGTATATATGTATGCGTATATATATATTATATTAAATGAAGGGGGAAGTGCAGAGTGGAGACCCAAGGCCCAAGTGTCAGCCAATGGAGATCCCCTCATAGAGGGGCTTAGGAGAGGAGATGGGTTAATTAGGGTGTGAGGTAGTATCGATGAAGAACACAGCTTTCCCCCAGATCCTGGATGCTTCCTCCCCCCAACTACCATGATCCAAATTCTACCTTGCAGGGCTGGATAGGACAGAGGCTGTACACTGGTACATATGAGGGTTGGAGGTACAGGGAATCCAGGGTGGATGATACCTTCAGGACCAAGGGTGTGAGGGACGATGCTGGGAGAGTGGAGGGTGAGTGGGTTGGAAAGGGGGAACTGATTACAAGGAGCCACATGTGACCTCTTCCCTGGGAGAGGGACAGCAGAGAAGGGGGGAAGGGAGACCCCGGATAGGGGAAGATATGACAAAATAACGAGGTATAAATTACCAAGGGCATATGAGGGAGGGGGGAAAGGGGAGGGAGGGGGGAAATGGGAGGGAGGGGGGGGGAAAAAGAGGACCTGATGCAAGGGGCTTAAGTGGAGAGCAAATGCCTTGAGAATGATTGGGGCAGGGAATGTATGGATGTGCTTTATACAATCGATGTATGTATATGTATGGATTGTGGTAAGAGTTGTTTGAGTCCCTAATAAAATGTAAAAGAAGAAAAGAGAAAAAAATGATTAGGGCAAAGACTGTACAGATGTGCTTTATACAATTGATGTATGTATATGTATGAACTGTGAAAAGAAGTGTATCAGCCCCAATAAATTGTTAAAATAAAAAAAAGAAAAAGAAAAATAAAAAAAAAGAAAACATCCCAACCCAGTCCATATCAAGTCCATACATCCAATATTATCCCAGAAATTCCTCTTCAGATTCACTGTGGTAGTTACATAATCTGGTGTTAATTTTAGAGGATTGCAAATGAAGGGGTGGTGTCTGGCCTGTCAATCAAGATATAACCCATGAGGTCTCTTTGTGGGCTTGGCCTACTCCTGAGAATTCCAGGAATGCCTGTATTTTCCTCCTTGGAGGCGGGTGATATTTATCTCTCTCTGCTGACTCCCTGCAAGACATTCCTGAGAAGAAACAACATGAACCTATTCTAATGCAGCCCTAGAAGCTGGAGAAGCCATGGTGGAGACCCATGACAGCATTGAGATGCTTATAACACCACTGGATTCAAAGACTTTCTATCCACTGACCTGAGATCACCCTGCATTGAATGCCATTGCATGTGTTTTGTGTGTCTGAAGAGGATTTTTTCTATTGGTATTGGACATACATGCTAATATTGGACTATGGGCTTGGACTGGACTGGGATGTTTTCTCAATATTCAATTGCTCTTGTATATAAACCTTTCTCTTATATGAATATGAGTGTCTATGAATTTGTTTTTCTAGTCTACCCATACTAACACAGTCGCATGAAACGATGCAGAAGGCAGGATGATCACAGTCTAGTGGTTGCAAAGTCTTGTGGATCCAATGGTGATGGAAACATCTCCATGTCTCTGGTTGCCATCAGCATGGCTCCATGTGGCTTGTAAACAGGAGAGTGAAGCAGAAAGAGAGCGTGGCCCACATCCAGGGAAAAAGAGACTAAGTTCCAAGAATCCTCTTGAGAAGCCCATGCCCAGAAGAAGGCATCATCACCCTGTGACCTGACTGACAAACTATCAAGTTGACATGAAATTATGTAATTGCCACAATGTTTAATGCATCACATCTGTCCTTGAGGTAGTCTTGAAATTCAGGGGTTGGAAATTAATCATTTCTGATCTAATGAACTTATTTTTTTTTCACAATTTAAATGTTTTTTATTGAAAATAATACCACCAAGAAACTGAAAAGATAACAAATACATAGTAGAATAAAACACTTGAGTTATCTAGTTTATATGGAACTTTTATCTTGAATATATTAAGAACATCTATCACTCAATAACACCAAAATATAAATAAGTAATTTTTGAAATAGTAAAGATCTGAATAAGTCTTTCTCCAAGTAAGAACCAGTAAACACTTAAATATTCAACATTATAAGTTTTTACCCACTGCCATCAAGTTAATTCGAACTCGTAGTGACACTGTAGGAAAGGGTACAAGTATCCATAGGATGCCCAGTGTATAAATCTTTTTTTCTAAAACCATTTTATTGAACATTAATACATATATCATATCATTCCACAGTTCAATCACATCCAGCAGTATTGTACAATTGTTACCACCAATAATTTCCCAAAGCATTCTTTTCCTTCTTGAACTCCTTGATATCAGCTCCCTTTTGTCCCCATCCACTTAACTTTCTTTTGCTTCAACCTAAACTGACACATGAGCAATTGATGGTCTGTTCCACAATCGTCCCCTACCTTCATTTTAGCTGTTGATATGGAGCTTCTCTATTGCCTCTTCCTACAGATGTCATCACTTTGATTTTGGTGTATTCCATCTAGAGAAGTTTTGATGTATAGTACTTGAGTGTGCAGATTAGAGGTCACATTAGGAGGATTCAATGGAGACCTCATGCAAAAAAAAATCAGAACTTCTCTGTGTTTAAACTTAAACACACTCATTGAAAATTAAAGGAGTTTAAAAACTCAATTATATTTAGAGCTGAAATGTTCTACTGTTGGCAGAATATGAGAACAGTTGGAAATTATTTGACTTAGTTCCAATGATTAAACCTTTTTTTACAGAGGCCTTTTTTCTTACTTTCTTTTACTGTTCATATATTGAAATTAATATATATTTTCCTTCCCCCTTTCCCTCTTTTATTCCTACCCTCCCTTATCCCCTTACCCCAACCCCCCCCCCCCCAGCTCAACACAGGTTTCAAACTCTGCTTCCTTAAGTTGAAATCCAATTTCCTGGTTGTTACTGTTGTTGTTCTATTTTTTTCATTTATAATACTGGTATCATGTAGAATTTGTATTTTTGAGATTGCCTAAATTTTCTTCCAAATTTGTCCATGTCATAAGGTTTTTGACAGTTCGAACATTGTGTTTTAGAGGCATTGTAGGAGGCCATAGGCTGGTCCAGGTTTTAATTGATAGGTTACTAATTAGTCCCCTGTGCCTCTGTTTACCTTGCAGCTAAAAGTATTGTGAGATATGACCTCCTTAAGATTCTTTTAAACCCTGCATGTCATTGTGCTTATCTTAGAATATAGTGCTTTTAGTATTCAAGTGTTTAGACAGTGGACCTAGTTAAGTAAAGTTTTACATGGATAAGAGGTTCAGAATGTTTTTAGAGCAAGCGTTTTAATGTTTCTTTTGTAACCATTCCCTTGTAAGAAGAGTATAAAAACCAAGCTTCAAATATACTCAGGACTTCGGTCCATCAGACTATTGTCCTCCCAATCCCATACTTTGTACATATCTCTTTCTTTTCCTTTCATCCGCACGCCTCATTTCAGATGTAGCTTGCTGCTGGATAGCTGGTCTAATCACCCGCATTTTTGACGCCCAAGTCTGGGGCTTTCAAAACCGAGGATCCCGTGACAAACACCACTGAGTAGAACGGCCATGAATCTTTAGAGAGAAAAGTAAGGGTAAGTGGTGAAAAGTTGGGAGTAACAAATGATGGGACAGACTTCGAGTAAATGTATGCATGTAAATATGCTTCAAAATATGTTAAAACCTAGAGGAGCAAAAGTAAGGCACAAAGATTAGAGAAGTTTTTAGATTTTGTGCTTAAGGTATGTCCTTAGTTTCCTGAGGACAGGACTGTAAATATTGAAACTTGGCAAAAAGTAGGGCAACAGTTAAAAGATCACTATACCGCTAATAGACCTAGTAAGGTTCCCACAGACACGTTTAGCTTATGGAATTTAGTTAGGGATAGTCTGGACCCTAGGCACGAGGGACTCTGGGGTGAGAATAATTCGTTTGCATGCTAAAACAAAATTGAAAGAAAAGTTCCTTCTGCACCTCTGCCTCCTCCTCTGCCGCCGCTGAAGCTGCTAAAAAGTGACCTTTAAGGGCTTTGAAAGGGAGGATGAGGAATCCCTTGGTCCTGGCAATGCGGAGCAGTAAGAGAAGAGTTAGTACATTATCATGATGAGGATGTAGGACTTTTTGCCTGCACTGAGTAGCTTCAATCTGAGAGTCAGGAGTCCTGCCAGGATGAAACAGAGGTGGTAGCCTGGGAGAAAGCTTATGCACCATTAGCAACAGAACAAGGAGTAGATTTAGGAATTCCAGAGTGTTACCCAGTTGGGGCACAAAATACTCAAGGACAGGGGCGAATGTTCACCCCCCATTCCATTCAAAACTATAAAAGATTTAAAATCTGTTTGTTCTCAATATGGTCCTGTGTCTCCTTTTACTATGGAGTTAATAGAAGCCATGATAGGAGATGATGTGTTTTGGGCAAGAGACTGGAAACCGCTGGCTCAAATGTGTATGTCAGGAGGAGATTACTTGTTGTGGAAATCGGAGTTTCATGAGAGTTGTCAAAATACAGTAGACGTAAGCTGTTTGTTTGAACAAAGTGTGCATGTGTGTGGACGTGTGAGTGTAAAAGTATTACAAACTCTTGTATGTACATACAGAGAGGTTTTTCTGAATATTTATTATAAGGAAGAAATCACTTTTGCTTATATTTATTATTGCTTGAAGTTGAGCCTTTTTTGAGTATTTAAAAAATAATTACACCAACAAAACTACTCTTCCAAGGAAAATATTATCATCATTTGTAGACTATGTAACCTTCAAGTATGTACTATTTTTGTCCCTTTGTCTAATTCAAATCAGGAATTGTATTACAAAATTAAACAATTGGCTTTGAAAATGCAAATACTGCTGGCCAGGTAGCACTGAGATTTTTTTAGAAAAAAGGGCAACCTGCCTGATTTTATCAGACTATCCTCGGACATTGAACCTTCCTTTACTCAGGGGCTGGCTATAGCAGTTTCTTTGCAAGGAAAAGCAGTAAAGGAGGATTAATGATACTATGGAACTTATGGAAGCCCTGCAGCCTGGGTTCCCTTCCCCCTCTGCTTTTCCAGCCAATACATATAAGATCATCTTAGACTTAAAAGACTGTGTTTATACTATCCCCTTGGATCCAAATGATTGTAAAAGATTTGCCTTTAGTATTCCTTCCACCAACTTTAAAGAGCCTATGAAGAGATATAATGGGCTTGTTTTACCTCATAGCATGGCCCCGACCTGGTATTAATATGGGGGCGAGGGCATGTTTATGTTTTTCCGCAGGATGCTGATGGAGCGAGGTGACTGCCGGAATGGTTGGTGCAGTTTGCAAACCATGCAGATGGTAATTTGCCTCCAAGTGCTTCTGGGGACATCGAACAGTGAGCAGTGCTTGGCTTATGTTCCTGATCCACCACTCTTACATCCTACTGTCTGGGAAGGTCTGGAAATCACGGTGTTGGTTAATGACTCATGTCTTCCCTGTACATAGTGAAGGAAATGTAATCTCATCCACGCTGCAGTATTTTTCTTCTTGTGGACTAGACTTGAAAGAATAATAAAAACATATTGTGGAGATCGTGTCTCATGGACAAGCCCATCCAGTATAACATCAAAAAAAGAGAGAGATATCATTGATTGGTCCAGCAACCAGGACAATACTCAAAAAAATACTGCTGAATGGAAAATAGGGACTCCTTTGGGGGATGTGAGGCTTATGAGCCCTTCCTCCAAGCCACAGGGAAACGTTACTGCCTGTGTACCGTTGCCTTATGTACTTTTGGCAGGGGATGTTACCATAGGTCATAATACTTGCAAGTTTAGCATATAACAGATATGTTGTAATAATTGTAATTTGTCTAATTGTATTACCTGAACCCTGAACTTATTGTCATTGTCACTTTGTATCAACCAAAAATGTGAATAATGTGTTGGGTACTCAAGAAGATATAGACAGAAAGTTAGAAAAAAAAAGTAAATGCTTATGTCCATGGTCACAGCAGAAGTGTGTGTATTGTTGACCTTTAGCATACTTCCCATGATACTGCGCAAGGTTATGGTTGAATTATTGGTCTTAGGACCAAAGCTTCATGAAGTGCACCTGCACACTTTGCCCCCTCCCCAAACAGGGGTGTAAGGCAGAGGCTGGTTATTCAGAGACGGGTAAGATCGAGTCTGAGTCTCTCAAGCTAAGACAGATCATAGTCGCCTGGAGGACTGTGACTGGAGATGGTTAAGGGCAATTTCAGGACTCGACAACCTAAGACAGGAAAGTCATCTGCCGGCGTTTTGATTAAGACGTCTTCAGTAAATAATAAAGGGGGAGAGATGTTGAAGGCCATTAAGACTCAGCCTTGAAACAGCTGAAAACTCTCATGACCTATGTGTTTGCTGATTTCTTCTGTGACTTAACGTTTTGAACACTCAAAAACAAGAAAGTATGCAAGGTCTGGAAAAACAGGTGGTTTAATTTTCTCAAGGATATCTGGCTTGACAGAAGATACAGTTGCTATGTGTACCAAATGTGCTTGCTTAACAATGAGATAATTAACCCAGGGTTGTTTCTGCATGAATAAAAGGAATATGTTATTATTATTTTTTGGAATTTTTCTGCATTATATTTACCTTGTTATCTGTAATGTCTTCAAACCATGCTGGCATGAATTACAGCACAAGTTCATCTGAACAGCCTTGAGCTAAATCGAGTTCATGGAGTTACCCCCCTCCGCAAAGTCTGAAGGACTGGCAGTCAATAACAGGTAAGAGGATTGAGTTCAGATGCATCAACCTAAGACAGGGAACTGTTTTTAAATAACAGTAGACCCAATGATGGGTAAGATCATCAGAACCTATCCAACCTAAGACAGACGCAGTCCCACTTTGCTCATTTTTAGTAAATAAAGAAGGGGGAGATGTCAGAGGCCATAGGCTGGTCCAGATTTTAATTGGTGGGTGACTAATTAGTCCCCTGTGCCTCTGTTTACCTTGCAGCTAAAAGCATTGTGAGATAACACAGTTGTTTATGACCTCTTTAAGATTCTTTTAAACCCTGCATGTCATTGTGCTCACCTTAGAATATAGTGCTTTTAGTATTCAAGTGTTTAGACAGTGGACCTAGTTAAGTAAAGTTTTACGTGGATAAGAGGTTCAGAATGTTTTTAGAGCAAGTGCTTTGATGTTTGTTTTGTAACCATTCCCTTGTAAGAAGAGTATAAAAACCAAGTTTCGAATATACTCGGGACTTCAGTCCATCAGACTGTTGTTCTCCCAATCCCATACATTGTACAAAGCTCTTTCTTTTCCTTTCATCCGCACGCCTCATTTCAGATGCAGCTTGATGCAGGATAGCTGGTCTAATCACTCGCAAGGTATATAATATTTCATTGTATATTTGTGTCAGCATTTTTATTCATTCTTCTACAGTTGGGAATTTTGGCAGTATTGATCATTTTGCTATTGTAGATGGTGTTTTGAGAAATATGAGCGTGCATATATCTATTCATGTTTTGTTCTTTATTTTGTTGGGTTATATACCAAATAGAGAGATTCAAAGTTCTAAGGTATTTTTGTTTGTGTTTGCTTAAAAAGCACCAAACTGTTTCCACAAGGGATATAATATTCTGAAATCCCAACAGTAGTATGAGTGTTCCAATCTCTACACATTCTCTCTAACACTTGTTATTTTATTTTATATTATTGTTGTTTATTTTGAGAACAGTATAAATGTGAAGTAGTATTTCATTATTGTTTTAATTTGGATTTCTCTTATAGCTAATGGTCATGATCATGGATATCATTGTTAGTGAATTGTCTATACATGTCTTCTGCTCATTTGTTGATCAGTTTATTTGTGTTTCTCTTTTTTCCAATTTTTTATTGTAAATTAGTTGGGGGTTTACATTTCATATAATCAATTTTGTATTCAATAATTAAAACTACTCATGAACCCCACTAACAATTACTCTTCATCAAATCCTTGGTTTCTCTTCTTTTGTGGACAACTATCTGTTATTATGCCCAAGTCAACACTTGTCACCAGTATAGCCCATTGCTTTATATTGCCACCTATGCACACACACCCCCACTCAGCAGTAAAAGGTTATTTTAACCCCAGAGGCCCTGTAATAAGTTGTGAAGTCAGGAAGCGAGAGGCTTCTTACTTTGTCCTTCTTCTTAAGAAGTTCTTTGCTTATCCTATGTCCATTACCTCTCCTTATGAATTTAGTAATTACTTTTTCCGTTTCCTTAAAAATGAAATTGGGATCCAGATCAGAATTGCATTTTATTTGTAGATACAATGTTTCTTTTCTAATAACTCTGGATAAGATTTTCGGAGAAATATTTAATAAGAATGGTGATAAGAAGTATATTTTTCTGTTCCTTGTTAGTAAGGGGAATGATTTAATATTTTCTACATTGAGCAAGATGTTAACAGTTTTTCATATATGGCCTTCATTTTTTTGAGATACTTTCTTTCTATTCTTATTTTGCTGAGTATTTTTTTCAGGGATGAGCATTGGCTATTGTAAAATGCATTTTCTACATCAGTTATTCTGATCAAGTAGATCTTATCTTTTGTTTCATTAATGGGGTGGATTACATTGTTTTTCTAATTTCAAATAAAGTGTGTTTGCCTGGTATGAATCCCACTTAATAATATATGTTAATCATATTATATTATAATATATTATATTATACATAATTATATATATATCAGTATAATTCTTGCTTCACAAAATTAGTTTGTTCTTTTCTCTCTTCTGGTATAGTTTGGGTACAATTGGTGTCAACTCCCCTCTAAATGCTTGGTATAGTTTCCTGATAAAAGCATCTTGTCCTGGACTTTTTTGTTGTTGGAAGTTGTTTAGTGGTCTGATCTGTTTATTCTTTGATTACATGTTTATTGAGGATTTCTACCTCACTCTGTGTTATAAGGTATAAGATAGGCATAGGAAGCAAGCCCGAAGAGAAAGCAATGGGACCAGAGGTTTGGAGGGACCTGGAGGAAGGAGGGGGCTGGAGAAAAGAGCGATGAGCAAACAGCACTGTAGATAGTGGGACAACTAGGGGATTAAAAGCAACAACAAGAAGGATATAGAGATCCTGGTGATGTTGGAGCAACAGCAATCTAGCTGAGATAAATTACTAAGAGGCAAAAGAAGGGTAAAAGTGATGGTGGGACAGGAGGTAGGTAAAAGAAAATAGAGGAAAGGTCTAGGAAGCAAAGCTATAACAGATGTATAAAATAGGTGTGCACTTATGTAAACATATTAATTCACAAAAATAGAGGTATTAGCCTGTTACATGAGGAAGTGGACAGACTTTGGGTCTCTACACAAGCCCTCCCTCAATGCAAGAACATTTTGTTCTAACAACCTGGCATTCTGTGATTCTTACCCTCTCAGCACGATTGCTGAAGACAAAATGGGTACATAAACATATATGGTGAAGAAAGTGGATGGTTCCCATCTATCAAAATATATAGTGTCTGTGCTCTTAAAATGTTGAAGTTAAACAAGCAGCCATCCAGCAGAGAAGCAACAAGCCCACATGGAAGAAGCACACCCGCCTGTGTGATCATGAGGTGTCAATGGGTTCTGGTTACAAGTATCAGAAAACTCAAAACAAACAAACAAAAAACATAGTTGAGAATGAGGAGGGTTGGAGCAGAGACCCAAAACTCATCTGTAGACAATGGAACATCCCCTCACAGAATGATCACAAGAATGAGATGAGTCAACCAGGGCACAGTATAGCACCAATGAAACACACAGTATTCCTCTGGTTCCTTGAGTTCCTCACCCAATGCTACCATGACTGTAGTCCTGGCTTCCACTGCAGGTTAGACTGGGCCATGTACAGAGGTACAGGTAAGATATGAGTTCTTTTATTTTTGATATTTATACATTCACTTTTCCTTGGTTAAGTTTACTAGTGACTTGTCACTTTTGTTAATCCTTTCAAAGAACCAAATTCTTGTATTGCAAGTTCTGTGTGTGTTTTAATTAATTGATCTCTTCTCCAATCTATTATTTCTTTTTTCTGGTGGTTAAAAGTTTATATTATTTCTCTTGTTCTAGATGTTAAAGGTGCTGGATTAAGATGTTGATTTGTTTCTCTCTTCTCTTTTCAAGTATGTGTGTTGATTACTGTAAATTTCCCTCTGGGTAACACTCTTGTGGTGTTCCAAGGATTTTGGGTGTCTATTTTTCCCCACTATTTTCAATGATTTTTTTCAATTAATTCTATATCTGCAGTTGCCTATTGCTTTTTAAGTAAAATCTTGTTCAATTTCTGTGTAACTATTTTGGTTGCATGATCTTCCTAGTGTTGATTAATAGGTTTATAACATTGTGATCTGAACACATCGTTTGTCGTTCGTCAATGCTTTAAAATATATTGATGCGAGAATTAGAAAGGTGGGACTCACCGAGCCATTTATCCCTCTGCCCTTCAATTAACCCCACATGTGTTTATTGGCCAGGTTGGCACAATAAACTTTTGACCTCCGGTGTTTCACCAGTTTTTAATCTGACCAGTAAGCCTGGTATATTAGTTCCCTGCTTTAGCTGGGGAGGTTCACTTCCTGCAAGACATTCCTGAAAAGAAGCCACGTGGACCTACCCTGATGCAGCCCTGGGTGCTGGAGCAACCGTGTTGAGACCCCTGCCAGCGCTGAGATGCTTCCACGTTCACTGACTAAGCTTTCCTCCTGCAGTCGGCATTGTTGTGTCTGTTTTGTGATGGAGGAGGACTTTATGGTTTGGTGTTGGACATATGAGTTAATGGGTTAATGTTCGTCTTGTGGGCTTGGGCAGCACTAGGTTGGGATGTTTTCTTGATGCGCACTTAACTTTTATATAAAACTCTCATACACACACACATATTGATGCTTGATTTGTGCTCTAACATACAATCTATTCTGGAGTACCTTCCATGTCTGCTAATGAAAAATGTATACTGTACTGTTCTTCATTGAAGTGTTCTGTACATGTCTAAGAAATCAAGGTAATTGATGGTGGTTAATTCTTCTGTATCTGTTGATTTTCTTTCCAGTTAATCTCTTTCCTCACTAGTCTTGTATTGAAGTCTCTTGCTATTTTTTTTTTTTGGAGAAAGTAACAACTTTATTGTGTGCCTCCCAGAGGGTCAGGACAGGAGGGGATAAAAACTTTCCAGGAGACAACTGGCCTCTCTTTGCCTGAAAAACTGTGGGCATCACTTGGCAGTGGGGGAAAAAATAAAAAAAAAACCAAAAACTCTCCAGGAAAGAGGCTCTGGTTTGGCAATGTGGGGTCCCTTATGGGCATGCTTCCAGTGTTGCAGAGGGCACCAGAGAGTGGGTTACACTGTTGCCCTTGAAGGATTTGGGGCAGGGTGGCCTTTAATGGGACCCTTAGGGAGCACAATTTAGGAAGGTCCTTAGGCAGACAAAGAGTCTCTGCAGCATGAGGGTGCATCCATCAGCCAGCCCTGGCAGAGAAGCAGGGCAGAGAACGGATGTAGGAGTCCAGTCGGGATTGGAAGAGCTCACTTTGCACAGTTTGGCCCAAAGGGCACAGAGGATTCTTCACCACCAGTTCCACGTACAGCACACTGTAAATGTAGTGTAACACATCCCGGATGGGTCCCACGCCCAAATCAGTATTCATGACCACCTTGATCTCAGTTGGCACCTCATAGTAATGGAGTTTGTAGCGGCTAGTTTGGAAAGACAGGAAGCCGTCCTTCATGTCCAGCGGGGGCATCTTGCTGACAAACGACCGAATAGAGAACAGCATCCCATACATCATCTTGTATTCCTCCTCTTTGGGGATCCCCACTTGCTTCTTGCGGTGCCACTCGCTGTACTGCAGACATACTCCATAACGGTCAAATACAGATTGTGGACTGTCATCGATAGGGCCCCGAGTAAGAGCCTCGCTCGGGAAACGTCCCCACTCGGTGGGCTCCAGCTCTCGACTCTTGGCTCTGGACTCTGGTTCAGGTGGGCAAAGTCTCTTGCTATTATTATAGTATTGTACATTTGTCTCTTCAACTCTGTAAGAGTTTGATTCATGTATTTTGAGTTGCTTTCATTGAGTGCATAGATGCTCAGTAGATGTTGGGTGCCCAGATGCTATTCTTATTCAATTCTTGTTCAGTCATTATACAGTGGCCTTCTTTGTGTTTCATGAAGGTTTTTAATTTGATGTCTATTTTATCAGGAATATTGCTACACCTGATTTTTTTCAAACCATTCAACTCCACTCACTGACATCGAATCAATTCAGACCCTATAGGACAGGGTACAACTTACCCTGTGGGTTTCCCAAACTGTAACTCTTTATAGGAATAGAGAAGTAGAAATACTCTTTCTCCAGTAGAGTAGCTGGTGGTTTCAAATTTCTGACCTTGCAGTTAGCATCTGAATGAGTAATCACTACATCACCAGGGCTCCAAGCCATATATACATGGGGATATCCAAAAAACAAACAAACAGGAATTGCACTGTGCAGAGTGGCACTTTCTTAATACACATTTTTCCCGCTAAGCAAGCAACTCACTCTGAGTTAGCGCACCCAGTGGCATCACCTGGGAATGGTCTCTCTGGTCACAGTGAATTTTTTCATAAAAGCAGTGTCGCTGGAACCTAGTTTTTTGTGATGTCTGATGTAAGAGAACAGCATGTGACTGAAAATTTGTTTCCTACTAGCGAAAAATGTCATAGAAATTGTGGTGTTGAATACAGCTTACAAGGACAGAACTATGGGAAAACTCAGTGCACAAGTGGTTTTCTCATTTCAAAAAAAGTGAAATGTCGATTGATAATAAACCACATTCTGGACATCCATCAACTTCCCAAATGGACAAAAACTTCAACTTGTAGTGAATTTGGATTTCGTTCCACCAGGCCAGGCTTAGAAATCAAGCTTTCTAAGTAGAGGTTCTGAAAATATTGTGTAATGGTGTTTGACCAAAAAAGGCCTGATTTGTGGCAAATGGGAGACTGGTTTTGCCTGTATGACAATGTACCTCCTCATGAAGCTCTATATGTGTGCCAGTTTTTGGCAAAAAATCAGCATACACCTCTTGCTCCACATACCTTACTCATCTGAACTCACTCTGTGAGACTTCTTTTTATTTCCAAAAATGAAGAGGGACAAAAAAGGACGGCGAAATGATGACATAGGAGAGGTGAAGAAACAAAAAAGAGAGGTGTTGTCAATCAACCAAACAAATGAGTTTGAAAAATGTTTCCAAGAATGGAATTGCAGATTCTAAAAATGTGTTAGGTGTAATGGAGAATACTTTGAAGGTGATAAGGCTGTTTTGTAAAAAATAATTAAATACGTAGCTTGAAAAAAATTCCAGTTTTTTTGGGGGGGGGGGTGCCCATAAATAGAAAAATATATATGCGTGCATGTGTGTGCATGCGTGTGGATGTTTTTTCCACATCCTTTGATTGTAAGTCTGTTTCTGTCTTTGTGTCTGAGGTGTGCTTCCTGTAAGCAACATATCTGTGGGTCAAGTTTTCGAATTCATTCTGCTAGGCTCTATCTCTTAACTGATCAGTTTAATACATTTACATTTGATGTTACTGTTGATAGGTATGGTTTCCCTGCTAACATTCTGCTGTATTTGTTAAATTATACTATTGATTTATTTGTTTATTGTAGTTTTCTGTCTTGATTTCATTTTGTTTGTGGGTTTTCCTGTCATTTTGCTTTGTTTTAGTTTTTATCTTACTGTTTGGTAAGTTTTTATGGTTTTGCTCTTTTTTTATTTTGTTGAGGTTTTATCATCTTTTTAAGATTACTTAGTTTTTATTATTTTCTCTCCAAGTTTAAGGCAGTTTTTTGCCCTTTTGAAAATTATTCAATGTCTTCTCCCTCTGCTTTATATCCACTCTACTTCCTGCATTGTTTTATTGTTGTCTTCATTGCAGAATGATAACTTTAGTTCCCTACTTTGAATCTTATTTATTTTTTCACTATGTGTATTTCATAAATGAGTTGAATTTTTCAATGATGTCCTGTATACTACTTTTAATTTGATGTTTGCTGCTGTTGCTTCTTTATCCAAAGAACTCCTTTTAGCATATTCTGCAAGGTTGGTTTGTTTTTATAATTCCTTCAGTTTTTCCCTGTCTGAAACTATCCTTATTTCTCCATAAGTCTGTGCATGAGTTAATTAGTTTATTGTGCCAACCTGGCCGATAAACACATGTGGGATTAATTCAAGGGAGGAGAGATAAATGGCTTGGCGATCCTCGCCTTTCTTGTCTCTTGCTCTTTGATCATCGGACCAGTGTGCAGCTACTTTGCTTGTTTTTTGCTCCAATTTGCAAGCTACGCTACCTGTGGGATACCTAACCCATGGACTGAGTCACTGTAATTTGAGGATCCTTCAAGACCTGCTTCACCACGCCATTGGAATTTATATCTCTTGAGCTGGGGACTGTTGGACTGTCTGGCTGACTGTTGGTGACCTGCCTGGCTGTTTGCTGCCTGTGCCCTAATTGCTCTACAGAGGACTGCCCAGCTGCCCTCAAGACTTGAAGGACTGCCAGTGTCTAACAACTGCCTCATGGGAGTGAGTAGCACTGAGCAATTTGTACTGCTTTATAATTTAATTAACTATTTATTTCTTATGTTTTATATCTATCTGTATATATATATTACCATTCTGGTTTACTTTCTCTAGAGAACCCTGTCTAACATAGTGCACCTGAAGTCTGATATACTCCACTCTCCAACCTTCTTACCAGTTCTGACACCAACTCTCCCTCCTACAAGACTCTCTACTTTTCAGCTGGGTTGGATAATTCATTGCAACGACCAAGCAGAACTCACAAACAATACTCACGATTATGAAGTTTATTATAAAAAATCAGCAGGATATAATTTAGGTGAGAATTCTCAGGATACAGTTGTTCCATCAAGACAGCCTTGTCTCTACTATGTACACAGGCAAGGCTCACTGTAGCCCTCAGTCTCTTGGCCTATTTCCTGAACAGGCAATATTACAAACCTCTACTATGGCTGTCAATAAATGCCCAGAGAGAATTCTGCTCTTCCAGTCATCTCACCATTCAACTCCATGGATCAAAAGCATAGCTTGCCAAGTTAAGGACCATTTCACAAGTCCATCTCCTGCCCAAAGGCACTCAGATTTACTTGCTTCATTGGCCGAGAAATTCACTGCTCTGTCTCATGTTCTGGCTTCTGGTTGTACTGTTGCTACTCTCTGGTGTCACAATGGTCTCCTGTATCAAGGATGTTCAATGCACAGGGAACACACTGTGCAAAGAACATGCTTCACTCCTGGCTCTTTTCTCTTGATAATAATCAAAACCCCTCTTCCTGCTTCTCAGCTGGCTCATTGTATACCCAGTAGGAAGACAATAATGGAGCCCTAGTTACACAGAAGTTACATGTTGGGCTTCCATCCAAAATGTCAGCAGTTCAAACCACTAGCTCCAGTAAAGTGTTATAGTCTTGGAAACCTACAGTTCTGGATGGTGGTGTGTCAAAGATGACAATCCCAATTAACCCTACTAAAAATCACTCACAAATGCATCTTATCAGTATCTTCTCCAACTTTCTTTTACTCAGGAAAAGGGTCATGAAGTTGGGAGTTACAAAAACTATGGTTAGAAGATCCATATGAATTCACTGTACTGCACTCATTTAATCTTCACAATAACCCTATAACAAAGGTATTTTATTAGATCCATTTTAGATGAAAATATTGAAATTCAGAGGTTTATGATTTTCTGCCAGGACATTTATATAGAATATCATAATTGCACAGTGATTAGGCACTAAGCTTCTAACCTAATGTACAATGGTTTAAACCCACCAACTCTGCCATGGAAAAAAGATATGGCAATCTGCTTCAGAAAAGACTACAGTCTTAGAAACCCTATCGGGCAAGTCTTTGATTTATTGCATACTATTAGTCAAAATCAGCTTGATTGATAGCAATGACTTTGTTTGTTTGTTTGCTTGCTTGCTTGTTTGTTTAATTGATGCAGAATAAGAGGCACAGTTGCATTTTTAACTCAGTACTTTGGGTATCAGAGACTATGCTCTTAATAATTCCACATCATGGTGCCCTCTGTACATGTTTTTACAGTATTGAAAAAAAGCTTTCAAATTATCATAATATTTGAAAGTATAAAATTAACATATGTATATATATGATATTGATTGTTTTTATTCTCAATTAATAGTTCTGTGCAATAATTTCAAAGTGATTATTTATTCTAATTTTAATATGACTTTGGATCTAAATTTCCCCCTTTAGTTTGCCTTTAGTGAAATACATTTTGGTATAAAATTTCACTATCATCCTGCATTTGATGATAAGTTTGTGATCCTAATTCGCAGAATCTAAAACAAACAAGCCCACTGCTGTTAAGTCCAATCCAATTCATAATGATCCTATAGAAAAGTATAATTGTTCTATAGGGCTCCCTGCAATACAAATCTTTATGGAAACAGACTACCTCATTTTTCTTCTGTGGGGCAGCTCCTGGGTTCCAACTACCAATATTTAGCTTAGCACTTCAATGTTAGCACAATATGCAGTCTGGGCTCTTTACCCCCACATAAATGACATTGAAAAAAGTAGTAGAAAGAGTAAGGCTAACAAAGTAGTCGCCTATTGACAATGTCTGTTTGGTTAGAAGCTTTACTGTTTTGATCATACTCTCATACACAGTAAACTCATGAAGCCAAGTATATGGTTTTATGAGTAAAAAACACAATTTTTCACTTGAAAGTTCTTGCCCTTACATGTCACTTAGATACCTAAACCTGCCACAAAATAAATTCCCAAGGTGGATGGCTTTAAAGATAAGAAATATGTTTTCCAGGAGGGTCAGGAGAAGGTGGAGGGAGAAAGCGGGAAGCAACCACAATGACCTACCTATAACCACCTCACAGGGAGATGGACAATAGACAATGGGGTAAAGGGAGATATTGGACAGTGCAAGACACGAAAAAAATAATAATTATTATCAGGGTTCATGAGGGAGGGAGGGGAGGGAAGGAAAAAATTAGGAGCTGATTCCAAGGGCTCAAGTAGAAATTGTTTTCAAAATTATGATGGCAACATATGTACAAATATGCTTGACACAATGTACGAATGGATGGATGGATTGCGATAAGAATTGTACGAGCCCCCAATCAAATGATTTATTTTTTTTTAAAAAAAAAGAGCTGGAAACACACGGGATCCAGGACCAACAATGAGAGTAGTAATACCATGAGGGGAAGGGGAAGGTGGGGAAAGAAAGGGAGAACCAATCGCAATGATCTACATATAATCCCCTCTCAGGGGGATGGACAACAGAAAAGTGGGTGAAGGGAGATATCTGTCAGTGTAAGACATGAAAAAAATATAAATTTTCAAGGGTTCATGAGGGAGGGATGGGAGGATAATAATTTATAAATTATCAAGAGTTCATGAAGGAGAGATGGTGGGGGAAGGGAGGGAAAAAAGGAGTTGGTGATACCAAGGGCTCAAGTAGAAAGTAAATGTTTTGAAAATGATGATGGCAGCACATGTAAAAATGTGCTTGATAATATAAGATAAGAGCTGTATGAGCCCCCAATAAAATGGTTTGTTTGGTTGGTTTGTTTTTTTTAAAAAAAAGAAATTTGTTTTCTCACATTTTTAAGAGGCTGTCGTTCTTTGCCATTGAGTCAGTTTTAATTCATAAAAAAAAACCTCTATGTAGAACCAAACACTCTTGGTCCTGCACTATCTCACAATCATTGCTATGTTTGATCCCATTGATCTCAATCACTGGGTCAATCTATTTCATTAAGTTGCTTCCCTTTTTTCATTGATCCTCCACAAAGCGTGATATCCCTCCTGATAGAATGGCCAACATGTTTGAGACACATCATCATCCTCCTTCTAAGGAGATTTCTAGCTGTACTTCTTCAATTCAAAGCTATTTGTTCTTCTGGTAGTCCATGAAATATTTAATATTCTTCACCAACACCATAATTCAAATGCATAAAATCTTTGGTGTCCCTTATTCATTTTCCAGCTTTCGATTGCATATGAAATGATTTTAAATGGCATGGCTTCACACCTTAATCCTTAAAGAAATCTGTTCATTTTTACATATGTGTATCTTTCTATATTTTTTGGTATATGAAACCCAGGTTGTGAGAATCTATAGAGAAAATAACTAGACTTCCTGGAGGATACAGCAGGTGAGGGAGGGCTCATAAGTTTGCCTTTCATGGGCCTATTTGAATTTTTTCAGCTTCAAATTGAACTTGCATATGAGAAATTTATGGTCTTTTCTATAGTCTGCTCCTGGCCTTGTTCTAACTGGTGATAGTGTGCATCACCACCATCTCTTTCCACAGAAGCAGTGGATTTGATTCTGTGCATTCCATACAGCAAGGCCAATGTTGAGAATCGCCATTTATGTTGTTGAAAAGAGGTGTTTGTAATAAATATATTTTGGGATTTGACAAATTCTATGCTGTGAACTCCTGCTTCATTTCTATAACCAAGACCATGTTTTCTAGCCACTTATTCTAAGAAACCTTGGTAATCATGAGTTATATGTTGAGTTGCTAACTGCACTGTTAGCAGTTTGAAACCCTAGGAGAAACATGAGGATTTCTGTTCTCATAAATCTTTACAGCCTCAGAAATCCTAAAAAGCAGTTTCTACTCTGTCCTACAGTATCATTATGAGTTTATATTTACTCCAAGTAATGTGTGGATATTCTTTGTTTCCAACTTTCGAATTATGAACACCAGTCATTATTTATGCCTTTTAATTACATGTTTGGTCAATTTTAGGCTGTACACTTTGGTAAAAAAATCTATGTCTTTATCTGTGACTTTAATGGTTAATGAGTAAACTTGAATAACAATCATATTAACTGGTCTTTCTTATAAGTTTATAGATTTATCTTATCACTGGCAGTGATAAGATCTTGAAATGTTCTTTTTAATTTCATTTTATTAGGGGCTCGTGCAACACATCACAATCCATACATACATCCATTGTGTCAAGCACTTCTGTACATTTGTTTCCCTCATCATTCGCAAAACATTTGCTTTCTACTTGAGCCCTTAGTATCAGCTACTCATTTCCCCCTCCCTCCTCGCCACTCTCTCCCCCATGAACCCTTGATAATTTATAAGTTATTATTATTGTGTCATATCTTACACCATCCAACGTCTCCCTTCACTCACTTCTTGGCTGTCCATCCCCCAGGGACGAGTTTATATGTAGATCCTTGTAATCTGTTCCCCCTTTCTACCTTACCTTCCTTCCACCCTCCCAGTATTGCCACTCTCACCACTGGGCCAGAGGGATTCATCGATCCTGGATTCCCTGTGTTTCCAGTTCCTATCTATACAAGAGCACATCCTCCGGTCCAGCCAGATTTGTAAGGTAGAATTGGGACCATGATAGTGGGGGGTAGGAAACATTCAAGAACTAGAGGAAAGTTGTATGTTTCATCATTTATACCCTGCACCCTGACTGGCTTGTCTCTTCCCTGGAACCCTTCTGCAAGGGGATGTCTAGTTTCCCACAGATGGGCCCTGGGTCCCCACTCTGCACTTGCTCTCATTCACAATGCTATGATTTTTTTTTTTTTTGGTCTATGATACCTGATCTCTTTGACACCTTGTGATCTCACAGACTGGTGTGATTCTTCCATGTGGGCCTTGTTGTTTCGCAGTTAGGTGGCCACTTTTTATCTTCCAGCACATATGAGCCCAGATTCTATATCTTTTGATAGTCAGGCACCATCAGATTTCCTCACCGCATTTGCTTATGCACCTGCTTTGTCTTCAGTGATCAAGTCGGGGCAGGCTGATGTGCTTCTTCCATGTAGGCTTTGTTGTTTCTCACCTAGATGGATACTTGTTTATTTCAGGCCTTTAAAACCCCAGATGCTATTTATTTTGATAGCCAGGCACCATCAGCTTTCTTCACCACATTTGCTTGTGCACCCATTGTCTTCAGGAATCGTGCCAGGAAGGTGAACATCTCAGACTACCAAACTGTTCTTGTGTTGAGGGAGTACTTGAGTAGGGGCCCACTGTCCATCTATTTCCTAATACTAAACCTATAAATATATGTACATAGATGTATTTCCCCCTCATCATGTATAAATATATTTACGTATTTAGATCTCTATATCTTCCCTTTGTCTCATTCTTTCCTTTTTTCTTTGTACTTTCCTCTTGTCCCAATATTATGTTCAGCCTTCATTTGGGTTTCAGGAATTCCTGTCGAATACATTGCCCTTGATCCAGCCCTGCCAGACCTCCTGAATCCTCCTTGCCACTGATTTTGGATCACTTGTTGTTCCATTGTCCCTGGGTTTATTAACATCCACTTTCTTTACCCCGCCCCCCTCCCCTCTCCCATGTCCCTCTGTAACTGTCATCCTGTTTTTCTCTCTTCCAGCTTGTTTATCCCGTCTACCCCTTCCAGGTAGACATGCAGGGACAACAATAGGTACCATCACAAGACTGAGTACAATGAAGCAATAATAGAAAGCAAAACAATAGCTACAACAGCAACAACCCTATAAATAGTCCAGGGTCTATTTGTTGTCCTTTACGAGTGCTTTCCAGTCAAGTCTGATGGAGTGCCATTCCCTGGCCCCACATTTATCTCTGGGGACTTCATTGCTCTGCTCCCCTAGCTGCTCTCCTGCATGCCCCCAGTGGCTGGCTTCTATATAGTGGGCTCAAGGCAGGCACAATTCCCGCAGTGTGTTTCTAGTGTTGTCCCCAATGGTGCTATGTATGGGTCAGGGATGAACGCTGTGTCCCGTGGTGGGTCATCTCTGTACATTGCTGCTCTGAGCAGAAACATTGTCCTCAGGACTTGGTGAGCCAGGATGTGCTTCATTCTTTTTTTTTTCCCCTTCCCCCCTCATTGGCTCCTTTGTGCTCTGATCAGACAAGTTCCTCTTCTTGAGCTGTATCTTCAGTGCTGTCCTCTGAAGTGAATTCTTCTACAGAGGAGGGTGGTGCTGTCCACTTAGTTGGTAATGGGGCTGGGCCCTCAAGCCTCTCTATCGGTTTCCTGCTTTACGTCAGTGCGTTGCATTCTTGTCTTAGAGCACGGGGTTGAAGTTTGGTCGCTCTTTCCCTGTGGAGACACAAACAACACCCTCCCCCTTTATGGGTTAGTGCCCTGTTTCCCTGGCTACACATGCCCCCCCCCATTTTTTTAGTGGGCTACCGTATATCCCTGAGTTTAATCTAGCCCCTGCCATATTACCACATCCCAGGGACATATGTATACAATAATTTCTTCCCTATGCCCCTTTAGAATTTTTTGAGCTTACCTCAGCGGACTCATGTAGTACTTGTCCTTTTGTGCTTGGCTTATTTCACTTCGAGTAATTTCCTTCAGTTCATCCCATGTGACGATGTGCTTCATGCATTCATCACTGCTTTTTAGGCATGCGTAGTATTCCATTGTACGTAACAGTTTTTTTAATTCATTCATTTGTTGATGAACATTTGGGCTGTTTCCAACTCCTTGCAATTGTGAGCTGTACCGTGATGAACACTGGGGCACAGATGTCTGGCCATGGTTTGTTTCTTCTCTCTTCTGGGTATATGCCAAGTAAGGAGATTGCTGGATCATATGGTTGCTAAATTTCAAACTGTTTTAGATATCGCCAAATAGATGTCCATAATGGCTTACATACCTACAGGTCCACCAGCAGGGGACAAGAATTCCTATCTCTCCGCATCCCCTCCAACACTTGTTACTTTCTGATTTCTTGAATTAGGCTAACCTTGAGGGTGTTAGATGTATCTCATAGTTGTTTTAATTTACATTTCTCTTATAGCTAGAGATCGGGAACATTTTCTCATATATTTATTGGCCATCTGGATTTCTGCCCTTGAGAAACTCCTGCTCAGGTCCTTTGCCCACCTCCTGAGTGGACAATTGCTTTTTGGTTTTTTTCTTGTTGTAAGGTAACAGAGTATTGTAGATTTTAGTAATAAAGCCTTTGGCTAATGTGTCATTGCTAAAGATGATTTTCCATTCTGTGTTCCCTCTTATTACTCTCTTGGAAAATTATTTTGATGTACACAAGTGTTTTATTTTTAGTATACCCCACTGGTCAATTTGTGCCTCCTCTGTGTTTGTGTCCTTCCCGCTTTCTGATAGCCTATGCCAAGGTTCTCAGGTTTGTCCCAATTCCCTCATTAATGGCCCTAATATTTTGGGGTTTTACGTCAAGGTCTGTGATCCATGTTGAGTTTATTCTTGTGTATGGAGTAAGGTAAGGGTCTTGCTTCATTTTTCTGCAGTTACAAATCCATTTTATCCAGCACCATGAATTCAAGAGGGCATCTACTTCCCATTTGATATTTTTAGGGCCTTTATCAAAGATAAGTAGTCTATATGCTGATGATTTTATTTCTGGGTTTTCAATCCTTTTCCATTGGTCTGAATATCTATCATTTTACCAATACCAAGCAGTTTTGACCACTGTGGTTGTTGGGTAAAGGTTGGGTAAAGCGCGCCCTCTAACTTTGTCCTTTTCTTGAGGACTTCTCTGCTAATTCTCGGTTTTTTCCCTCCTCATATAAAGCTGGTAATCTGTTTTTTCAACTCTTTGAAGAAAGATGCTCGAATTTGGATCAAGAGAACACTAAACTTATATAGTGCCTTGGGTAGAATTGACATCTTTATAATATTGAGTCTACCAATCCACTAGCATGGTATGTCCTTCCTTTTGTTGAGGTAACCCTTAGTTTCTTTTAATACTGTTTTGTAGTTTTCCTCATACAGATCTTTTGTTTTTTTAGTCCAGTATATCCCTAGATATTTCAATTTGTGCTTGGCTATTGTGAAGTCTACCCCCCTTTTGGTCCCCTCTGCTGTGGCCTTTTCTGATGTGTTCAGTAATGCAATATACTTCTGTTTGTTGGTCTTGTAACCTGCTACCCTGCTTATTCTTCTATTGCTTCCAGGACTCCTCTCATGGAATTTTTAGGATTTTCCATACATAAAATCATATCATCTGCGAATAACAATAGTTTCACTTCTTCTTTCCCCAGACGAATACCTTTGATATCCTTTCTTTGCCTTATATTGTTAGTTAGGTCCTCCAGTATGATGTTAATGGGAACAAGGAACATCCTTTTTCAGAAGAATTGATCTCATCTTTTCTCCCTTGATGGTAGTTGGTTTTTCACATATAGCTTGTATTATATTGAGGAATTTTCCTTCCATTTCTATCTTATTAAGTGTCTTAAACATGAATTGGTGTTGGAAGTTGTTGAATGCTTTTCCCACATCTACCGATATAATCTTGTGGTTCTTATACTTCTTCATTTCAATGTGGTGAATAATAGTAATGGTCTTTCATATGTTGAACCATCCCGACATCCCTGATATGAGTTCCACTTGGTCATGGTGAATTATTTGTGTTACGTATTTTTTATTCTGTTGGCTAGTATTTTGTTAAGTATTTTTGCATCGATATTCATTAGGGAAATTGGTCTGTAATTCGCAATTCTTGTGGGATCTTTGCCTGGTTTAGGGATCAGAGTTATACTAGCTTCATAGAAGGAATTTGAGAGTTTGCCATCTTTTTCTTTGTTCTGGAAGAATTTGTGTAGGATTGGTGTCAGTTCTTCCCTGAATGCTTGATAGAATTCTCCTGTAAATCCATCTGGTCCAGGGTATTTTTGGTTGGTAATCCCTTGATAACGTTGTCTATTTCTTCTATTGGTATGGGTCTCTTGAGGTTCTTGACCGGCGTTAGGGTTAATCTACGGAAGGATTGTTTTTCTAAGAATTTGTTCATGTCTTCCAAGTTTTAAATTCATTGGAGTACAGTTCTTCCCAGTCCTGCATAATTATCCTTTTGATTTATTTATGATCTGTTATAATATCCCATTTCATCCCTCACACTTGCTATGTTTGCTCCTTTCTTTGGTCAAATTTTCAATAGGTTTTTCGATTTGATATCTCCTTTTGAAGAGCCAATTTTAGCAGCATTGATTTTTTCCCCCATAGTTTTCTTATTTTCTCTTTCCTGAATCTCAGATCTGATTTTTATTATTTTGCTATTAGTTGGATTGTCTTGTTGACCCTGCTCTAGTTGCTGTAAATTTTGTGCCAGTGTATCAATCATCAGCCTCTCCTCCTTGTTATGTGTGCATGTAATGCTATGAGACTTCCTATGATGACTGCCTTTGCTGTGTCCTTTAGGTTTGGGCATGTCGTGTTTTCATTCTCTTTGGTTTCTAGAAATTTCCTAATTTCATCTCTGATCTGAGCCAGTACACACTCCTTTTGCAATAGAGAGTTATTAGTTGTCCAGTTGTTTACCCTTGATTTCTTTATCTTCCTTTTGTTGATTTTCAATTTTATGGCACAGTGGTCAGAGAGAGGGGTCTGTATGATACTGATATGCTTAAGTTTATGTAGGTTCGATTTATGTATTACCATGTGGTCTATTTTCATATATGTGGCACGTGAGCTTCAAAAGAATGGGAAATTATTTGTATTTGGGTGAAGAGCTCTGTAGATATCTATCAGGTCAAATTATCTAATAGTAGTTTTTATATCAGGGTTCCTCAAACGTTTTAAACAGGGGGCCAGTTCACTGTCACTCAGACCGTTGGAGAGCCAGACTATAGTTTTAAAAAAAACTATGAACAAATTCCTATGCACACTGCACATATCTTATTTTGAAGTAAAAAAACAAAACAAAATGGGAACAAATACAATATTTAAAATGAAGAACAAATAAAGTTAAATGAACAAACTTACCAATATTTCAATGGAAACTTTTTGCTAATGAGATGGTCAATGTCCGGTTCCATATTTGTCACTGCTAGTTATAACAAATATTGAAAGTGTGAAACAGTTCATCTAGATCTGGTTGGAGATTTCAGATATTTCATTCTGGAAAAAGTCTGTTCACACACATAAGTGCTGCCAAAGATGGTTGCCATTTTGAGTGCATGGTTCCTGACATTAGGATAGGTCACAGAGTGGAGAGATGCATAGAAATTAGGAAGGCTACTTGATTTGAATGCGTCTTTCAGAAAGGCAAGGTGTCATTTCTGTTCTGCATCATTGAGCTCTGGTACTTCTTTGGCTTTTGAAAGCAAAAAATCTGTAATCTCTGGAAGAAAGTCATAGAATATTTCAAAATTCTCCATTGACTCAGCCAACGGAATTCTAAGTGGTACAGAACATCTTCATAGGCAACATTTAGCTCATACAGAGATTCCTGAAATTGTCTGTGGTTTAGTGCATTAGCTCTAATGAAGATAACACAAGATACCACAATTTTCATAACAGTCCCATTTCAGTGATTTACTACACAGCGCTTGTTGGTGGATGAGGAAGTGTATGGCTATTAGATGAGAATGGTTATGTTTGTCCATCTCTTCGTTAATGCGAGAAATTACTGCTTTCTTAGACCCCACCATGCTAGCAGCACCATCAGTTGTCACACCAGCTAGTTTAGCCCAGTCCAACTCCAAATCATTCACAGTTCAGCAAACCTTTTAATAGACATCTTCTCCTGTAGTTGTTCCTTTGATGCTTTGGAGTGCAGCAAGCTCTTCTGTGACTTTGAAATAGTCATTCTTCCCATAAATACAAATTAGAAGTTGTGCAGAATCACGAAGATCATTACTTTTGTCTAGTGCCAAGGAAAAATAGGAAAGTTTTTTTTTGTGGACTTTTGCAAACGCTGATGCAAATTGTCTCCCATTTCTTCAATCCTTTGTGTAATTGTAGGTCCTGAAAGACTCACTGTACTAAATAAATCGACTGTCTCTGGACACATATCTTTGGCAACAGAAAGAAGGCATTTGTAACAAATTCTCCCTCCACGAATGGTCTGCCAGTGCACGCTACTAGCTTAGCAACTTGAAACCTGCTCGCAGTAATGAAATATTTAGCTGCTCCTGCTTCACAAAAGTATTTTGCTGAGTTGTCAATGTATTTTTCAGTTTTAATATTTTATCTTTTCTCCTTTCTCCAACCAAACAGACATATCCACTTTATGTTGAGTTTGACATGTCAATGCAAATTGTATTCTTTGAACACAGACACTATATTATGGCATATCAAACACACAGCTCTTTCCTTGTACTGCATGAAAAAAAGTAATCATAAGTCCACTGTTCTTTGAAAATCCTACACTCTGAGTCAATTTTTCTCTTTCTTCATATCATTGTTTCCTAGGGATTACATATTGCTATTAATAACATACCAATATGTATACAGTGCTACAATAATAATATATGGTCAATAGCTTTGGCCACACAGAAACATATAGACTACACTACCCATTAATGCAGCCTGATCAGTGCCCATAAATGCAACCTTGCCAGTCCACATCCTTTCAGCCTCACCAGTTCCCATATTGGTTGAATTCCGCTTTTACCTCAGGCTCACACTGGTGCGGTACAGGAACCAGCATAACAGAGCTGGTTCCTCCACTACCTTTCCAGTTCACACTACCCTGTGCGTACCACACTACGATCTGTGAACTCACACAGGAATCTGATCACATGGGTGAAAAGACCCATGTAATCAGATTCCACTGCAGGAAAAAAGAAGGCACATATGCCTTTTTTCTTCCGAATCTAATGTGAATTCAGCCATACAAGCATATGGCTGAGCTTGCACTGCTCAGAGATCTCAACAGTGTGAACCGGGGCTTACACAGCATACAATATACATCATCATACACAACTGAATAGCAATCAGAATATAAATGTACTCATTATCAATTATATAGGGTTTCCTATGCCTCGGCTATCTGCAGAGCTGGATTAAGATTCCATGAGGCCTAGGCAGATTACCAATTTGGGGCCCCCATGAAATAACCCTGGGCACTGACCATTTGCATTAACACTGACTGCTGACAATTTGCATTAATACTGAGCGCTGACCATTTGAATTAACACTGAGCACTTACAATTATCATTACCAATGAGCAGTGACTATTTGCATTATCTCTGAGCACTGACCATTTGCATTATCTCTGAGAACTGCCAATATGCACTAGCACTGAACACTATTTGCGTTGCCATTGTGATGCAACCTCCCTAGAAACCACCCCCAACCAACTAACCAATTTAAAAAAAGACCTTCTACTTTAAAAAGGCCCCCTTTAACCGCAAAAAAAGGTCCTACTAACTGAAAAATTAACAAAATAGACCTCCTAACTTAAAAAAAAAAATCTTAACTTGTTCTTTCCTTGGTCCTCAGACAGCAGAAGGCTCTGTGCAGGCAAGCTCGTGACTGGTCCAATCACACCTGAAATTGAGAGGAGTTGAGAGACAGAGAGGAGGAGGGGAGTCGGAGAGTGCGGCGCACATTCCACACATGTGCACTGCGGGCCTGGGATGAGTCGGCTGCTAAGCAGGACGGGCAGTGGCTGCAAAAATACCAGGCGAGCCGCATAAATGTCCTCAGTGGGCCGCATGTGGCCCATGGGTCATAGTTTGAGGCCCCCTTGTTTAGATCTTTAGGCTCCTTGTTGAGTTTTTTTCCAAGTGATCTTTCTCAGAGAACGGTGTATTGAAGTCACCTACTATAATTGTGGAGGCTGTGATTTCTTTTTCCATCTTTTGGAATGTTTGTTTGACATATTCGCTGGATGCAGGGAGTAAATGTTTAGAATGCTTAGTGATTCTTTTTGTACTGTTCCATTGAGAAATATATAGTGTCCATTTTAATCTCTTTTTATAGTTTGCACTTTGAGGTCAATTTTATCCGAAATTAGGATTGGAACCCCTCTTTCTTTTGAACTGCTGTTTGCTTGGTATGTTTTCCTCCAACCTTTGATTCTCAGCCTATGTTTGTCTGTAATCTTGAGATGTGTCTCCTGTAGGCAGCAGATGGAGGGGTTGTGTTTTCTAAGCTACTCTGTTAGTCTCTGTCTCTAAAGCCTAAATTCAATCCACTGATATTCGGGGTTATTACCTATATCTGTGGACTCTAATGCCATTTTATCCCTCTTATGTTGGATCTTTTCCTACTTCCATTTCTTTTCTGTGGGTTGTGCATATGTGTGTTTGTGGTACATTCTTGCCTTCCTTCCATTGCTGTATCTGTGTTATCTTGAGAGCTATTTTCCCTTTGGTGGTCTCTGGGTGGAGTTGTACTTTGTGGTGGTCTCTTGTATATGCTTGTTGAGTGTTGTTTTTCTGTCCATACTGGTTTGGTGAGGATCTTTTGTAGTGCTAGGTTCCTTTTAGCATATTCGTTAAGATTTTCCTTGTCCAGGAAGACTCTCACCGCTCCATCAATTATGATAGAGAATTTGGCTGGATAGAGTATTCTTGGGTTTGCGTTATTTTCCTGCAATTTTCGGAATATGCTGCTCCACTGTCTCCTCTTCTTCATAGTGTCTGCTGACAAGTCTGAGCACATTCTTATCTGCTTGTCTTGATATATGGTTGCCAGTTTTTCCCTAGCTGCTCTCATAATTTTCTCCTTTTCTTCATAGGTGGGTAGTTTAACAACTATATGTCTAGGTAACTTCTTCTTGGGATTTAGTCTAGCTGGCGTTCTTTCGGCCTCCTGGATTGTTGCCTGGTTTTCATTCATTAAGCTAGGGAAGTTTTCCTCCAAGCATTCCATCACTATTTTAGATCTTGGTTTCCTTGATGTGCATTCCTCTGGCAAGCTGATAGTTCTGATGTTGTTCCTTCTATAGCATCAGACTTACCTCTGAGGTTTTCTTCGGCTTCTCTGATGGACTTGTTAGACTTTTTCTCACATTTATTAATTTCTGCTTGTGAATCCTCTAGGGCACTGGTGCGGTTCTCTGACTTCTCCATTCTCTGCATAAAGTCTGTGAGTTTGCTATTAGTTTTTGTTAAATCATCCCTTTGGTGTATGGCCCTTATTTTCACTATCATTTCATTCTTTTCTGTAATGATTCCCTCATGTCCTGTATGACTCCAAGCAACATTCTGAAGATTTCTTTCCATGGGAAGTCAACATCTGACTTTTCTATGACTGCTGTTAGGTCCAGGTGGTCCTCTGGCATTGGATTTTGTTTCTCTTTTCTTGTTGAAACTGTGGAAGCAGCTTGCTGTATTTTGGTTAATTTATTGGAAGTAGGTGCCATTTTCCATGGTGTCTCAGAGCCCTGGGCTCTCTCTTTGGGAGGTTGGTTTTGGTGTTTCTGCAAGCTGCTTTTGTCAACTGCCTTGAAGGGTTGTGTTTCACCTTTCTCCTGCTGGGGTTTCCCTCTCGCCTTGGCCTATGGTTTGTTCTCCAGCCACCTTCAGTCCCATTAGGGGCTTTTTGAAGCTGTGCATGCTGCAGTCTGATAGAAAGTGTTGACCCCAGTGCAGAGGAGCGTATTTAGAGAATGGGTTAGGGATTGGGTGATCTGTTTCTGGCTAGGGGCACTTCCCACAGGTAGGAGGCTGGGAGGGGGGCTGCCAGTGACATGCTGACCCACCGCATGGAGCACAGAAGGTGGAGCTGAGTGAGCATGGAAAAGGGAGAATGCAGTAGGCAATCTCCAAGGGCTTGGGTCTCTATCCATAGCTGCAGAAACATCTGTCAGACATGTGTCCGCAGTCTGGCATGCCTGAAGCTGGTGTGGCAGGATGGGGACCTCTATATGCATGTGTGTGTGCATGTGTGTATGGAGGGATAGGACCAGGGACTGGCTGGCTGGCAGATCTGTGAGGAGTGCAGAGATGGGGCGGGCATCTATGGGTTGAGACCTCTGAGTGTGGGGTGAGGTCCGGTTGGCAGTTTGCAGGAGCACAAAGGCAGGGCAGCAACCTATGCCATCTGCCTGATTGTGCTGTGGCCCCGGGGTGTGAACCTCCCAGTAGGAGTGTTGAGGGAGACTGGCCGGCTGGTCCAGGAGGGCACCCAGATGGGGCACGAAATTTTGCGGGGGGGGGCGGTGTATGCTTGCTGGACCACCCACATGAGACCCCAGGCACCCTGAGGCAGGGTGGGAGTACTGGCTGGCATTTCTGTGCAGGTTCCCAGGAAGGGCAAAACCTCCACTGTGCACCTGGGTGCTCTGTGTTGCTGGTCTAGGCAGAGCAGGCGCCCTGTACACAGCACAAGACCATGGTGTCCTTAGAGAACGCTGGCAAATAGGGTGAGAATCAGTTTCTGGTTCAGAGTAGTGCTCTGAGTTGTCTTGGAAATCGACAGACAGACTTGATACCCCTACTCGGTCCGCAAATCTCCCCACTCACCAATCTCCACAGAGCTCAGGGCATGAGCTACCTATCTGGCGGCCATCTTCCTCTGACTCTGAAATGTTCTTTTTTATGATGAAGTTGATGCCATTCCTCTTCAATTTCTCATTTCTGGAATAGGAGAACATATTATTATTTGATTCTACATGGTCAATACTAGTCTATTTTAGCTCACTGATGTCTATTGTATTCCATTTGTAGACTACCAATTCCCTATTGCCATTTTTTATAGTCCACAGTCCATTATTAATTAATACTTGTAGCTGTTTCTTCTCATTTTCAGTTGTGCCTGTCGGTAAATGAAAGTTACAAAAGCTATCCTCCATTCATACCATTAAGGTAAATTCTGCTTCATATCGGCAACCCTTCCCAAGTAATATATTGTGTCCCTTTCATTCTGACGGTCTCATCTTATAGCACTATATCGGACAATGCTCTGCTTGATATTCATAAGCTTTTAACTTGTCTTTTTTTTTTTAGAAGTATAAAGCTATGCTTTTCTTCCTTATCTTAGTTTGGAAGCTCCACTAAAACTTTCCATTGGTTACCCTGCTAGTATTAGATATACCAGTGACATAACTTCCAGCATCACAGCATCATGCAAGATACCACAGAAAAGCTGATACAGAAGTGGTGGCTACAAGGTGGCTAAACGAAATTCAGAATGTGCTTCCATAAAAGTTAAGTGCACATCAAGAAAACATCCCAACCCAGTGCTGCCCAACCACTGATAGTTTATTGTGCCAACCTGGCTGATAAACATATGTAGGGTTAATTGAAGGGCAGAGATATAAATGTTTCGGTGAGCCTCACCTTTCTAGTTCTCGGGTCTCTTGTTTTGTGATGGCCGGACAAGGGTGCAGCTGCCTTATCCAGTTCCCCGCTTCAGCTGACAAGGCTCACTTTCTGCAAGACATCCCCAAGAAGCCGCAAGGACCTACCCCAAAGCAGCCCTGGGTGTTGGAGCAGCCGTGCGGAGACCCATGTCAGCCCTGAGATGCTTTCATGCTCACTGATTCAGCTTTCCTCCTGCCATTGGCATCATAGCGTGTGTTTTGTGAGATGGAGGAGGGCTTTGTGGATTGGTGTCAGACATATGGGTTAATGTTGGGCTTATGGGTTTGGGCAGCACTGGGTTGGAATATTTCCTTGATGTGCACTTAACCTTTATATAAAATACTTTCTTATACATGAGTTTCTGTGGATTGGTTTCTCTAAAGTTCCAAGACTAGCACAGCTCCTAAGGGGAAATCTTTGTTTGTCTATCCAAGTTTCTAGTTGGCAAAATGGACAAGAAAAATGCAATTGTTAATTAATGAGTTTGTATATACATCTATCGCCATTAGGTCTTCCTCTCCACCAAGGATACAATTCTGTGTCTGTGTTGCTCTTTTTATAGCTCATTAATGATTAGATTTAGGATCTACTCTAGACCAAGATGATGCCATTAACATAATAAGAAAAATGTCTGTTTTTAAACAGGGTCATATTTACACATGCAGGCATTAGGATTTCAATGCATATTTTAAGGGACACAGTTCAATCCATAGCATTTTACCACTAAAAACAAAAAAGCAAACACTAAACTCAGTGCCATCAAGGCCATTTCAACTAACAGTGATCCTAGAACAGAGAAAAACTCTCCCTGTCAGTTTCTGAGATTGGTAGAAAGTCTCATCTTTCTCCCTCACAACAGCTGATGGTGTTGAACTGTTGACCTTGACATTAGCAGCCCAACTCATAGCACATTACCCCAATAGGGCTCCTTAGTTTCACCACTTAGCCACCTTCAAATTCACACCCTTCACAAGTGAAAAATACAGTCACCATGTCACACCATCCTCAATAATCTTAACATATTCAATATCAATACAAAGTCCAAAACCACAGATTCGGGATTATATAAATCATGGTAGGTGAGACTCTGTGTATTTTCCATTTTTTGGAAATGGGGCATTTTTTCTTCATCGGTAGACCTGTGAAACCTAAAATACAAGTATTGGACTGGCACAAGGTAGATTATCCAATTATAAAAGAGAGAAACTGGAGCCAAAAAAGTGATAGGTAATAAGCACGTCAAAATACAGCCGGGAAAATCTCATTAGCCCTCAAGATTTAAAAACAGCCTTCTGTTCTTAGGCACATTTGGGCATTGGCTCTGTCATATGGGCTCTAGGCGTTGGCTATGCTCTCCGGATTCTGGGTTGAGGCCTCTTAACCCTGTGCATATGCCTCACAATTCAGGCCCACTGGAGTGTCTACATCACCGGCGGAGCTCTGAGTAGCCCTGTTTGCTAAGTCCATTGGCATAGCAGCTCTGCCCCCTCATCTTCAAGTAGTGACAATCTTCTGTTTTCCCATTGGAACAGCAGCTATATCTTCCAGAATTGAAGTGGCAGCGCCCCCATTCATTGAAACCTAGGTGGTAGCACCACTTTTTGAAAAATGAATGGAGCAGAGGTCATGTCTCATGCTCCTGCTAATAGTTTTACTGCTGTCAGAACCATTCCCAGGATGCTCCTTTGATTTTCTTAGTGAACAATCGACATGTGTAACCAACTTGCACCATTTGTCCATTTACAGCTCATAGAATCTCAGGATGTGAACTTTTTAATTTATACTGTCTGTCTCTTTGACTAAAAACTGACAGAATTTAAGCTGAAGTTGTTAACTAAATCAGTCAGTCAAAGGTCTAACCTCTTTAGTAAACAGCTCTGTAGGTACATCCTTCTTATCCTTTCCAAGATATGCTCTCTGAGTTTTCACAATAGAGTTTTCCAATCATTAAATTCAAGTTTCTTTCTAAACTGTTTATCTCTAAATATATATATATATATATATATATATATATATATATATATATATATCTTTCCTCCCACAGTTTACTATAAACAACAAGTAGAAATTCATTCAAAGATAACATAAATTTCAGTCAAATATTTAAGTTCATCATTCATCAAATATTCCAACATAACACTGACAAACTTGTCACTTTATAACAACAATCATTTTCCTCCAATGTCTAATCACATGTTCTTTATTTCCTTTTAAAGTCTCACAATATACATTTCTAGCAACATTATGTTCATAATTATTGAAACTCTTTTGTAAGTTTCCTCATTTTTTTCAGAAATCTCATCACCATTAACCTTCATGATCATAATTATACTTAAAATATCTTCAAGGCACTCTAGACTCTTATCATTAATACTCCAAAAATTCCTCAAGCCTCTACCCATTACTCAATTCTAAAGCACCCTCCACATTTTTGGACATGTGACAACAGCACATCACTCCTAAATTCTGTCTTTGCAACCTAGTACTGTTGTATCAGAAATACCACAAGTGGGTGACTTTAAATAACAGACCTTATTTTCTTATTGTTAAAGGAAGCCCAAAGTCCTAATTAAGGACATATTTCTACGGGGATTTCCTTCCTTGTATATTTCAGCTTCTAGCAGCTGGGATAATCTGTGGTATTACTAAATGTATCTGTGTTAATCATGTATCATCTTCTTCCCCTCTGTGTGTCTCTGTGGCAATTTGGCTTTTTTAGAAACACAAAGCTGAGTATATTTAAGGTTTGTGTAATGTTGGAACAACCTCTTTAGCATAACAAAGGAAATCTCTAAATTCCAAACAATATTTTAATTATGAGTAAACAAGTTAGTAATTTAAACCTATTTTGGGAAACACAATTTGACCCATAACATCTTCCTTCTTATTCTTAGTGAATTTTAGCCTGCAGAAGCAAATAAATATTGTTTGGAAAAACACACTTTAAAGTCTAGCCTCAAAGAATTCTCACATATAAAGAAATTTACAAGGATCATTATCTCTTACTTTTAAAAAATATAAAACATGGATGCAGAAAATAAGCAAGGGTCAGTAAAAATCACAACACAAAGAAACAGTCACAAAGATAGGAGATAGTAGATTTATTGAGGACAGTATAAGAAATTAGCTAATTTAATATGTTTAAAAAATAAAAACTTGATAGAAAAAAATCTACCAAGAAATACTTATATATACAAAGTCATAAAATGCTGTCAGTAGGATTCCAGTTTATAAATGTTTTATGCCAAGCAAAATGTGTTAAACATATTTCTATGATCAGTGGATGACTGTAGACAAGTTTCTTGGTAATCCTCTTTTCTTAGTCTCAGAGTTTTTTTTTTAATATATCCAATTAAAGCTCTGTCTTACAAATGGATCTGCTGGGCCAGTTAAATACTAGTCAAAGAAATCAGCTGGGATTGTCATAGCAACTCTTTCTTGGAATTCCAAATAAATAACCTTGATATATTTTTTTCAAAGGACCCAGGACATTCTCTTGACTGATTTTCTCAATGGACATGGGACAATCACACTATCTTCATGTTAAGAACTTTTAAGAAAATTGAAAACTGCATGGGTGAGAAAACTCAGGAGAGTTACACTGAGAAAATGTTTTTCATGAAAAAAATTACCTGCTCATTCTCTCAGGGTAGAAAGGTTTTAGAATTTCATTGGGAAACATTGTCCATCTGCCCTACAGCCCTTTGTATTTTTTCTGTTAACAAAATTCAAAGACATTAAAAAGGACACATCCTCAAGGATGCCCAAACTGCTATTCTTACATGGTGTAAATCAGAGTAAAGAATTATTTATGGAAGGAATAGAGATATGAGACTACCATCCTCAGAATTGTATAGATTTATGAAGGGTATTTTAATAAACAACTATTCATATTTTGATAATTTTACATAATTAGGTTTCTATGATTTTGTAACAATATTTTTTACTTGCTTGGTAAAGTGAAGGGAAATTGGCAAAATGGAAGACTCTTGACAAAGGGGGATCAAACATAAGAACAATTGTGAAGAAGGCACAGTACTGGGTGTTGTTTCATTCAGTGCTGGGTGTTGTTTCATAGGGTCTTTATGAGTCAGAACTGACTTGACAGCAGCTAAGAACAAATGACAACAATACATATATACTCTATAAATGAAATTCATGTTCACTGCTATTAGAAATAAGTCAACAAACTTAAAGTATAATTAATGACCTGAAAGATAAATGTGAAGTAATTAGCCAAAATGCATCACAGAACGATAATGAGATAGAATACAACAGTTTACGTCTCCACACACACAAAAAAAAACAGAATTATTTTTCAAAGCTATGTGCTTAAATTTTTTTTGTCAAAAAACCTTCAAAGTACTCTCTCTCCATTATACTTAATACATTTGTCAAATCTGCAATTCCATTCTTGGGAACATTTTACAAACTCATCTGTTTGAGTGGCTGACAGCACCTCCCTCATTTTATTCTTCACATTTTCTACATCATCAAATCGCTGTCCTTTCATGTCCCTGTTTATTCATAGAAACAAAAAGAAGTCACATGAAGTCAGATCAGGTAATTAAGGTGCATGGCTCAAGAGAGGCATGCTGGGTTTTTTTGTTTTGTTTTGTTTTTTGCCAAAAGCTGCCTCACTGAGCTGGCTCCATGCACAGGTGCATTGCTGTGGTAGCAAAACCAGTCTGCCATAAATCAGGCCTTTTTTAGCCACACAACATTACACAATCTTTTCAGAACGTCTAAGTAGAAAACTTGATCAAGAGTCAGACCTGGTGGAACGAACTCCAAATGCATTACTGAGTGGACACCTTCATTCTTTGGGGAAGTTGACAGACCTCCAGAATGAGGTTTGTTATCAATCAACATTTCACCGTTTTTTTGAAACAAGAAAACTGCTTGAGTTTTTCCCGTAGTGCTGTCCTTGTAAAGGGCATTTTTTTTGCAAGCAGGAAACAAAATTTCACAGCTACATGCTGTTCTCTTAAATCGGCCATCACAAAAAAATGAAGTTCAAGGGAAACTGCTTTTATGAAACAATTCATTGTGACCAGAGAGAACATTTCCAGGAGACGCCACTGGGCGCACTAACTCAGAGTGAGTTGCTCAATGCTTGCCTAGTGCGAAAAATGTGTACTGCGAAAGCTTCGCTCCACCCAGCACAATTCCGTGTTTGGGGTGGGGGGAAACCCCCTCATATAATAGTTAAAAAGAAGAATACGTTGAATGAAAGATCTACCAATATCTAATACAAATTCTGGAGAGAAAAAAATCAGAGAATGAGGAAAAGGAAATGTTTAAAGGGATAATAAATGGAAAATTTCCAGCATTAATTAAAAACACCAATTCAGAGACTCAGAAACTCCAAATCACACCACCACAAGCAATAATAATAATTCAAAACAAGCGACAGAAAAAGAAAACCACACATTTTAGTGAAAATTGAAACCTTAAAAATAAGGATCAACCCTAAAAATACTTCAGAGAGAAAAAACTTATTGCCCATTAATTATGGAAATTAGTCTAGCAGTGATCTTCTCAAGTCCACCAAATGAAGCCAAATTCGTGGGATTTGTGCTTTCAAAAGGCAATGACAAAAATTGCCAATTTAGTAGTGTATCCTCAAAAAGATTGTTTTTCAGGACAAAAATGAATATAAAATGACTAGAGAACAAAGTCTGAAATAAACTATCAGGTGAGCCACTAATAATGGTAATAAAAACATGTAATCATGCAATAAATAGGATTTCCTATAATTATGATAAATGTGAACTAACATTCCTATATCATTATTTAAAATAATCATAATTTCAAAAATCCTGTTTCTGTCCAGTCAATTCTGACTCATAGTGACCCTACAGGACAGAGGAAACTGCCTCCAGAGGATATCAAAGACTCCTGATAGAAGCAGACCCAGAAACCCAAAACACACTGTCAGTGAATCAATTCCAACTCATAATGACCCTTTAGGGCAGAGTAGAACTGTCCCTTTAGGTTTCTGAGGCTATAAATCCTTACAGGGGCAGAAAGTCTTATCTTTCTCCTGTCCTGCTGCTAATAAATTTGAACCTCTAATCTTGCGGTTGTCAGCTGGATACATAACCTATTGCATGACAAGGGCTCCTTATATACCAATATAATAATGCTTAATTTCCAGAGTTAAACAAAAACAAGAAAATGGAACTAAATTTCTAGGCAATAAGGACATACATCTGGAAGATATTACCATTGTTGAAACATGAAAAATAAACTACAATTTTAAACAAAAATTATTGTGATTTAGGGAAAATGTTTACAAAGCAAATTGGTTTTCCATCCAACAATTAATACACATTTTACTTTGTGATATTGATTGCAATCCCCACACCATAGAAACACTCTTCTTACTTCTTCCTTATCTTTAGCTTTGATATTCATCCTACTTTTTAAAAATAGTTTTATTGGGATTAATCCACATACAATTTGATAGTTCAATACATAGAATTCAATCATATCCAGAAGAGTTGTACAATAATAACCATAATCAATGTTAGGATATTTTCTTCTTTCTCGTACCCCTTGCTATTAGCTCACCATTATCCCCCAACTTCCCCTCCCATATACTCAAGAAACTGTTAATCAAGTTACTGTGTCTATAGATTCACCCCTTTTGCACATTCTAAGCTTTATCCATTAGCAAAACTTCCCTTTGTAAATTGCATATGGTTGATTGTTTAAAGGAGTCAATTTCTCCCTGGCATGATAAGTGGGGAAAAAGATTGTCATTTCAAGGTTTTTATTTCACTTGGATCTACAACTAATGTTCTTGGAAACAGGAATCAAGAACTCAAATTTTGTATTGTATTGGGCAAAGCTGCTACAAAAGAACTATTTAAAGGGTTTAATGCAAAGATATCACTTTAAGGACTAAACTGTGCATGACCAGGGACCGGTTTTTCCTGACAACATACCCTAATTATTTACAATGAGGTCTTGCCATTCTTGCCTCTAAGGAAAACTCTGGTCATGCATCCTCCAAGACAGATATACGAAATGCCTTATCTACTATCATGGTATCTTGTACAGCATAGCCGCAAATAAAAAGCCCTACCTCCATTTGTAGGCCACTGGACATCCCGTTACAGAAGGGTCTCAGGGAGGAGATGAGCTATTCAGGGTGCGATGTAGCAACGATGAAAAATACAACATTCCTCTAGTTTATAAATGCTTCCTCCCCTCCACTCCCCCCCTATCATGATCCCAATTCTACCTTGCAAGTCTGGCTAGACCAGAGGATGTACACTGGTACAGATAGGAACTGGAAACACAGGGAATCCAGGGTGGATGATTCCTTCAGGACCAGTGGTGTGAGTGGTGATACCATGAGGGTAGGTTGGAAAGGGGGAACCGATTACAAGGATCTACATGTGACCTCCTCCCTAGGGGGAGGACAACAGAAAAGTGGGTGAAGGGAGACATCAGACAGGGCAAGATATGACAAAATAATAATTTGTAAATTATCAAGGGTTCATGAGGGAGGGGGAAGCGGGGAGGGAGGAGAAAATTGAGGACCTGATGGCAGGAACTTAAGTGGAGAGCAAATGTTTTGAGAATGATGAGGGCAATTAATGTACAAATGTGCTTTACACAATTGATGTACATATGGATTGTGATGAGTTATATGAGCCCCTAATAAAATGATTATTAATTTTAAAATCCATATCTCACAGCAAGTGAAGGGCAACAATGGGCTCATATTTATGAAATTCACTGGTCCGACCATGCCCCCAGTCATACTGAAGAAACTGGCTTGATAGAAGGATGTAATTGCCTTCTAAAGGCACAATTATGGTACTGACTAGGTGATTGGAACAAAGTTTTCCAGGTTTCTATAAATACTCTAAACTACCATTGTGCTGTTTCTCCTATAACAAGGATTCACAGAACCTAGAGGTGGGAATGGGAGTAGCGCAACCCACTATAACTCCTAGCACAACAATTTTGCTTTCTGTCGCTGCAGCCCTATGTTCTTCAGGTCTGGAGGTCTTAGCACAAAGGGAGGCATAGTCTCACCTGGAGGCATAACATTAATTCAATTGAACTAGAAGCTAAGAATACTTCATAATAATTTTAAGTTCCTCATGCCTCAGGAACAAGAGGTAAAAGAAGATATTCCTGTGCAGAGTGGTGTAAGATGAATATGTCTGGAGCCCAGGAGATTCCTAGTTGTCTTTTAGTACTACCATGACCTGTCATTAAAGAAAATGGTAATTTATAGAAACCCAATTCTGACATGACTACTAATGGCCCTGACTCTTCCGGAATGAAGGTTTAGGTTACCCCACAAGGTAAAGAAGCATGACCAGCTGTAGTACTTGCTGAGGGCAAAGGCAATACCCTGAGGTGCTAGAAGATGTTGGTTCAGAAAACCAGCTATTATCACATCACAAATTAAAGATACGAGGATTGTAATAGTTATTCATATTTTCTTTTTACATATACATCCAATATTTTTCTTTTATTCACCTCTAAAATATAAGATGTAAATAGGGTTAGTTCCTTTTCAGCTGTACATGTTTTAGTTTTATCATGTTGGTTGCAAGGATGAAATTATTATTGTATTTATGTATGTATGGGAATTATGCATGATTTAAGAAGATGTGTACAGGTCTCAAGTTTACAAGGAGCAAACTGAGCTAGTTACGTTTTGTGTCAATTTGGTTGGTCCAGGATGCTCCCCCATGAGTCAATACAACCTAATGTAATCAATCCCATGATATGAGCAGCCAAATAGTTGAGATATAAGTATACATTATGGAGAGCTTCTTACTTTTTCTGCTGAGTTTGAATCATACATCTCAAGTTCTTTGCAGTGGGTCTAATAGCCTGCTATTTTGCCTGCTGATCACAGGAGCTGTGAGTGGCCTGCCATCTGACCTCCCATCTGACCTACTGACCTTGGATTCATTAGACCCAACAGCAACAAGCCTGACCTGCTGACATCCACCAAACTGTGGTCTCCATGCTTCAACTTACTGATACCTGGTTCATCAGTCCCACCGCTACATGAATCAAGAGAACTCTCCAGGCTAACAATTGACCCACATTCTTGAAACAAATTTGACATACCTACTTTTATAATTATGCGAGACATTTTCTTGACATAAATTATCTGTTTTTCTCTATATACAGTTTTGTTTCTCTAGAAGACTCAGCCTAACACAATCATTCTTCTCAAATCCTAAGGAAATTGATGCCTATATATATGTGCCCCTTGTTTAATAAAATGCCACATCTACCTTCCCAGTTGATAAAGTCCAAAATATGACTTTCATTGAACTAAAAATGAATTCAAACATGATGTATACTACACAAAGTCAGGTGATCAATAGTGATAAATCATGTACCCTTGATATATTGAGAATGACACTTTTTTTGTGTGATCTTCCTCTAAACTACCCAAAATATCACTCTAAGCAAGAGAAAAGCATCTGGAAAAGCCCAAACTAAGAAACATTCTACAAATTATTAGTATTAACCAATACTACTTAAAACTGTCAAGATCATCAAGAACAAGAAAATTGTGAAAAAATGGTCACAGGCTAGAGGAGTCTAAGGAGTCATTAATGACTTTCTGTAATGTGGTATGAACATGATATTGGAACAGAAAGGGGGCACTAAATAAACATTAAGGGAATCCAAACAAATTATGGACTTTATTTAATAGTAACATATCAATATTCATTCATATTTATATCAAATAAAACATACTAATGGAAGGTTATTTTAAAAGAGAGAAATGGATATGGGATGTATGTGACTTACGTATTCTAAATCTTTTAAATGAACAAATCTAAAATTGTTCTAAACAATAAAATCTCTTTAAAAGAAATAAATTCAAAAATTTTTTAAAGAAATAAATTTAAACACTTTAACACAGCCCTCATGGCCCTTCATTATGACTTTTATCACATACCCAGTCTCATTATTACCATCTACCCCATATTTCCTTGATCTAGCCATTCATTTTATACTTCATCAATCTGTCAGGTATGCCATGTACTCTCTTGCCTGTGGACCTGGAACTTGAATGTCATCTCTTAAGGGAAGCCTTCTAAGACTAAGTTAAATATCCTCTCTCTTTATGTTCAAAGCACACAGTTTTGCTCAGAATATATGTGTAATTCTCATAATAACATGTCTATTGTATATATCTCTTTTTTAGACTAGATTAACACAGTTGCTGCAACAATGGACCCAACTACAACAATTATGAGGATAGTATAGAATCAGACAGCCTTCTTTTGTGCATAGGGTCACTATGAGTTGGAACAAGAACAGATTGAAAAATCTAACAAATAAGTGTCTATTATTTGTACAATGCTTAAATCTGTAACATCTAAAACAGAAGGCAGCAAATTGTGGCCAATAGGCAAAATCTAGCTTACTACTTATTTTTGGAAATGAAATTTACTGAAACGCAGATGTGTTATTCATCTACTTTCTGCCTATGGCTATTTTCATGTTTTAAGGACAAAATTGAACAGTTATGACAGATGTATAGACCACAAGATATAAAATACACATTATTTGACCTTCTACAGAAACTATTTTGCTGTCTGAAGGCCTAGAAAATTGCTGGACATATAATGGACCTTTGATAAATATTTGTCAATTGGTTAATTAGTAAAGTTACATCTAAGGAAAAGAGAACACACATGCATGGATTATTACTCTGTGTCAGGTAGCATGCTAGGCGCAATCACACATTGTTACATCAATTTGCCCTTTTGATTATTTGTAAGTAATCCTGAATAGCTTTAGGCTGGAATACTACTTTACCAGCTAAAGAGAGAGGTCTTAAAAGGCAGACCTGTGAGACCTGTGTTTGATGTTTCACTTTGAATTCTTCTTTATTCTTAGTCCTGATTTATACCAATAAAGTGGGTTTTCAGTTGAGGTTAACTGACTCCCACAAGGCTTCATCACTATATTCTCTACCAGTGACCTTCCTTGCCTTCCATTCAGCCAGCCCATTAAGCCACACAAAGATAGAAACCCTTGATAATGCTTCTCAGGGGACAAAATCAAATAAACTTAGATTATAGGGAAAGTTTTTAAGTAGAAATAGCTACCAAGAGAAGAAATGGTTGTTGTTGCTAGTACTATCGATTCAGTTTTGACTCATAGTGACTCTATGTATGATAGAACAAAACAATGCCTGATCCTGTGTCATCCCCAAATGTTATATTTAAGCATACTGTGCCAATTCAACTTGTTAAATATCTTCCTCTTTTTCCATAGACCCTCTACTTTACCAAGCATAATGAACTACTTCAGGGATCTGTCCCTCCTGAAAACATGTCCAAAGTACATGCGAAAATGTCTTGCCACCCTCGCTTATGAGGAGCAATCAGGCTGTACTTCTTCCAAAACAAACTTGCTCATTCTTCTGTCAGCACATGGTGTATTCAATATTCTTCAATAACACCATAATTCAAAGGAATAATTTTGCCTCTGGTCTTTCTTATTAATTGTGCAACATTTGCATGTATGTGAAGCAATTGAAAATACTGTGGTTTGAGTAAGACACACAGTTCTTAAAGTGACATCTTTGCCCTTTAACATTTTTAAAAGGTCTTGTGCAGCACATTTTCACAATGCAATGCATTATTTTATTCTCTATCTGCTGCTTTCATGACCAATTATTATATATCCAAGTAAAATGAAATATTTGATCAATTTAACATTTTTTCTATCATAATGTTGTTTATTGGTCCAAGTATGAAGATTTTTGTTTCTTTACATTGCAGTCTATCCCTGATAATATAGCCCTCTAAAAGATGTAAAACGAGAGTGGGTTGCTTGAGAAGAGAAAATGTCTGGCACAGGAGAAAGCAGTATTAACTGGGAGATTAAGAATCAGGTAAAGTGCCCATTTGAACACTAACTAGTTATATGAGGCCATGCAAGTCACTCGGTTTTATTCACCTGTTTCCTCATCTACAACATGAGAGATTGGATTTTATACATAGGCATTTCATGATATCAATTGAGGTACTCAAGAAATTTTCAAGATATATTTCTAAAATGGGTGTTTTCAGTTCAGAGTGATGGCTCTGATTATCTTACAGGATGGCAAACTACCATGTGCAACCTATATATGTATAAGATGGTAACACTAATTAATTATAGTTTGATCAATGCTGTTTATTGATATAGTGCTATGAATTCCTTTTATATGGCCGTTCTATCCCTAAGTTTGCAATTCTTCCAAAACAAATGGCCAGTAAGAATCTTACAAAGGATGGATTATTTAGCTATTTGTATAAGCAGCTTACAAGGATTGGTCATTTTACTATAAACATAAGAACATTTGTAGAATGGGATTGGTTGTATTACAATCCAACAAAGGAATTGGCCCACTATTTATTGGTCAGTTTGTTGTACTGTGGAGGCTTGTGTGTTGCTGTGATGTTAGAAGCTATGTAATTGGTATTTCAAATCCCAGCAGGATCACCCAAAGTGAATGAGTTCCCACTGAGCTTCCAGACAAAGAACAGACAGCAAAAAAGAACTTGGCTCCCCACTTTTGAAGAGAAAATCTCAGAGAACTTTATTCATAGCTTAGAAACATTGTCAGAAACTGAAGGCCTAATGAATGGGAGCAGAACATTGTCACAGATTGTGCCTAAGGATGGGCCCCTCGGGTTGGAGAGCACACAAAATGTGGAAGAGCTGATTTCTCAGACTGGCATGGAATATGGTAATGTGAGTCCGTAAAAGCCTGTGGGGGTGGAGCCTTTGGGATCTTCATTTGCTGATGTGGCAAGATTCAAGGTAAGGAGAAATAGCTGCAAAAATCTTCTAATAATCAGAATTTGGAATGTGCAAAGTATGAATCTTGGAAAAGTAGAAGTAATCAAAAATGAAATGGAACAAACAATGATTGGTATTCTAGGCATTAGAATTGTTATTGACTATATTGAATCAGAAAATCATATGGTTCATTATGCCAGGAATAACACAATCAAAAGAAAAGGTGTGGCATTCATTGTCCAAAAGGACATTGCAAAATCATTCATGAAGTACAATATTGTCTCTGATAGGATTATATCGACCCGCCTTCAAGGAAAATCTATCAATTCTGAGAAATTGTTGGAATACCAATGGAAATGTTTCTACAAGCTAGTGAAGTAGGATACAGCTATTATTCAAATTTATGCACCAACCACTAAAGCTAGCAAGAAATGGAAGAATTCTGCCAATGTCTTCAGTCTGAAACTGATCAAACATGTAATCAAGATATATTGAAAATTATTGGTGATTTGAATGCAATACTTGGAAATACAGAGGAAGGAACTGTAGTTGGAAAATATGGACTTGAGAGAAAAAAAGCTGTAGATATCATTGTAGAATTTTGCAAAACCAACTCCATATCAAATATTATTTTCAATAACACAAAAGGCAACTATACACATGGATTCCTCCATATAGAATACATAGAAATAAAATTGACTACGTTTGTGGGAAGAGAAGATAGATAAACTCAGTATCAGCAAGTAAAACTAGACCAGAGCCTGACTGTGCAACACACCACCAATTGCTTATATGTGATGTCCGGATAAAGGTGAAGAAAATTAAAACAAGTCCACGAGTGCCAAAATGAAACCTTGAGTGTATCCTCCCCAGAATTTGAGAACATCTCAAGAATAAATTTGATACAATGAACACTAACGACAGGAGACCTGATGAGTCAGAGGACATAGAGAACATAGTTCACGAAGAAACCAAAATGTCATTAAAAAGACAAGAAATATAAAAGATCAAATGGATGTCAAGAGACTCTGAAATGTGCTCTAAATCATAGAGTATCTAAAGCAAATGGAAGGAATGATGAAGTCAGAGAGCTGAATAGAAAGCTTCAAAGGGAAATTTGAGAAAACAGAGTCAAATATTATAATGAAATGTGCAAAAATCTACGATTTGAAAAACAAAAGGGAAGAACATGCTCAGAATATCTGAAATTTAAAGAACTGAAGAGAAAGTCAAGTCTCAGATTTCAATATTGAAAGATCCTACAGGCAAACAATTGACTGATGCAGGAGACATCAAAAGAAGATGGAAAGAATACACAGTCACTGTACCAAAAAGAACGGGTCGACATGCCACCAGTTTAGGAAGTCACATAAAACCACAAAAACTTCATGCATTCTTTGGGCCCATGGTTTCTGCACTGAGGAATCCTAGACCCACGTAAAAAGGCTGTACTAATCTAGTAATACTTGAGAAACAGCAGCAAAAATGGTTGCGTCCAACAGCAGAGAAATGGCAAGGTACAGCAGAGGAAAATGGTAGAAAATGGCAGCAGTAACCACAAGAATGGTACAACCACAAGACCCTAGAGGGTAGCAGTGGATGAATTGATTTATAAAGGAAATTGTAGAAGTAGGCAGAATCAACTCATAGAGCAGGGTTGAACATCCCCAGGCAGCATATCACTAATGGAGGTGATCCCCCTGTAAAGAAGTTGCAATCAAAGTTCATGCAGGAAGAAGCCCAAAATGAGTAAGTGCAAAGGCGATGGAGAGGAGGGTTTTCAATAGGGGCCTCAAAGAATACCTGTTCAGAGAGGATTTATAGGAGACCTATCCATAAAATTTGAGAAATTTCCCACAGAAGCTTGGGCATACATTGTGCAGGGGTTGCTTGTAAAGCAATTTTCCTTGAAGGATAGCCCTAAATCTGGCAATAAACTAAGGCTACCCCAAAGCTCTTGGTTGAGAACTGGACCAGTAAGCACAAGGGATCAAAGCTATCCAAGATAATCCAAGGAGAGAGACTGAGAAAGACCTGTACTGAGCTGAAGAGAGAGAGAGAGAGAGAGAGAGAGACTGAGCATGATTCATGGGTGCTCACCTAGTGACACAGAAATAGACATGGGCAATTTGGGAATGGTGAGCAGGCCCCTTTTTAAACATAAATATGTTTCTCTCCTGTACTGCTAAGCAGGGTAACAATGGGAGTGTAGGGGGCTTGTGAACTGAAGTCTGTTCTTGTTGTTTACAGTTTGCTTTGTTGAGTAATATCTTCTTGATGTTTAGTGTTTAACTTCTGTAAGTAATACTAATGGCCATCGCTTCAAGGGCTTTTCACTAAGACCAAGTGTAGTATCTGTTCTTATGAGTTTAATATCATATCAGATACATCCTCTATCTGAGGACAATACATTAAATGGATTTTTGGGGAAAAAATGGCCAACACTTTGCAAAATGTCTTAGTGTGTGACTCAACAGATCATATAATAGGGTCCTTTTCCTAGCAGTTCCATTATAGTTTGGTATGTAGCGTACAATTGTGTTATACACACATGGACATTAATATACATACAATTTAATTGACTATACAACTACTTTCAAAGGGGGAATGAAAACAAAATCCAAAGAGTTCTAAAGGTGAAAAACTTGGAAGAACATGAGACTGCATAATCTTTCTTAGAGTAAGGACAGCCAGAACCCTGTTTAGAAGTGAAGATAGTAAAAAAATCATCTCACATACTTTGGACATGTTATCATAAAATGTTCTAAAACTGATTGTGGTATGGAATACTACACATCCCTAAAAATATAGTGATGAAACCATAAAACACCTCAACTCGTGAAAGGATCTGGAAGACATTATGCTGAGTAAAGTTAGTGAAGTCAGTCAAGCACAAAAGGACAAATACTATATGCATCCACTGCTCAAGCTTGTAGGACCAGACAACCTGGTAAAGAGCTGGGCCAGTGCCAATGAACCACACATTATCTGCTTGAGGTAAATACAGTGTAGGTCACTCGGTTGGAGGTCACCTCAGGATAACTGAGATCAAATAGCCAGGGGAGGGGGGCATTTTGTCCATCAAGTTTGGGCAAACATAAGCGCATGTTTGTTGAGGGGAGGGGAAGAAAGGCTAACCTCAGGTAGGGGCAGGAGAGACTGAGAATTCTCTTGGGATCGTTAGGTATGGAGGGTTTTAGTGACATGCATCGGGAGGGCAAAATTGAACTAGGATGTCTGGGGGTAACCCAGCATTTGTTTCATTATATTTTTGGTAAATGAAACTCAGGTATGTTGAGCCTACAGGAAAAGAAAAGATAACAAAGGTTTGGGGAAAAGGGGATATAGAGGGGTGGGGCAGATAAGAGGGAGATGATGTCAAGAAGTCCAGGAAGGAAAATATGTTTTGGAAAGCATATATTATTATGTAAAAATTGTATAATTATGTTTGTCATGATTGAACTATAGAATGATATGGCATATGTATTGGCTCCCAAACTAGAGCAAATTAATTAAAATGAATAAATAAATAAAATAAAAGAGTAGATCTAAAAATGGGCTTGGGTATTACACTAAATTCTAGATCCAATTTAAGAACAACATGGCCCAACTCGATACTAACCTTCATGAAATGATCACTGAAGATAAGGGTACTACTGTAAAGTGTGGTGAAGAAAGCAGATGGTGGCAAGCTATCAATTGGAAGAGTGTCTGGTATCTTAAAGGAATGTATTCAAACAAGCTGCCATTAAAGCAAAGAGTCAACTAAGTGCACACCAACTTGTGTGATCCATAATTGACAAACACAAAACTTGAATGTGGTCAAGAAAAAAGCATCAGAGCAAAAGTTATGAACACTCTGTTTGTAGAGGGCTCAGGGAAGTGGTGAGATACCCAAATCCATCTACAGAGTCTCTGGTCAGACTTAGCCGCTGGCTGATCAGCAAAAGCCACATGCAAGAGTCTCAATCAGCCTTACTATCAGATATAAATCATTGTGATCTTGATTATGCTGGATTGAACTCGACACGTGGCCAGTTAACCATGCTATAGGCGTGAATTGAATCTGTTCTGGGTGCAAGTATCTCTTACTAGATCCATGACAGAAATTTAGTTGCTGGCTTTTTATTATTGTTAGGGGTCTTTTCCTTCTTATGAATTATTAGTACATTTCTCTGTATGCTATTATGTTTTCATTCTTACCTTTCAAGAACGATTTTGTTATTGTTTTCTGTTGGGTCTCCCAGCTGTGAACACAGAAGTGGATGCATAATGGTTATAACAAATCCAAGTAGATATAGGGAATACAAGGGGGAAGAGATAGCAAGGGATAACTAATGAAGACAGGAGGGGTGAGGGAACACTAGAACAGATTGTGGCTGCATAAATCATTTTAAAGTTTATTTAACCATAGGGGTGCTCTAAAATTGATGTAGGGTGATTATACAATTCTCCGTGATATGATTGAACTATTGAATTACATTATAGGTAAATTACTTAACAGTACACTGTTGGGAAAAAAGAATAATTGAATTACAAAATTGTACACAGGAAAAAAGCTGTGGTAATGATTATACAACTCTTCCTGATGTGACTGAACTATGGAGTTGTATGTGAACTATATGCCACCAAAACTGTTGGAAAGAAAATACTAATAAGGTGGGGAAAGAGTAAGAGAGAAGGGTTATAGTCTTTAAAAAACCCTACAGAGTCCTTACTCATCAGATGTAAACTTTTATCTGAGTGGCTATAAAAGGAGGAAAAGTAAAAAGTCAATAGACTTGGATTCATTGGTGTCATACAAGTTGGATTCAAACAAAGAAAAATTAAATTAAATTAACAATACCCAAAAGAAAGAAAGATCAGTCCCTGGAAAAGGACAATGTTTGGGGTAAAACCAAAGGGTAGTGAAAAAGAGGAAGAACCTTGATGAGAAGAATTGACACAATGGGTGCAACAATGGGCTCAGACCTAACAATTGTGAGGATGGCACATAGTCAGAACCAACTTGGTGGCACCAATCAACAATGTCATTTTAAAAATCCAGTCCAGAATTAAAATTTATGTTATCCTATAATCTTATTGTTGCCAACCTTTGAGAACTAAAGCAAACCAGAATTTTAAAGGGCAGAGAGACATGGTAGAGAATTGGTATGATAGAAACAGAACAGATGCTTAAAATTAGGACCTGAGATCAAATCCCATCTATATCATTTCTATTTTTTAAAATAATTTTATTTGGGGCTCGTATGATTCTTATCACAATCCATACATAGATCCATTGTGTCGAGCACATATGTACATTTGTTGCCATCATCATTCTCAAAACATTTGCCTTCTAGTTGAGCCCTTAATATCGGCTGTTTACTTTCCCCCTCCCTCCTCACTCCCCCTACCTCATGCACCCTTCATCATTCATATATTATTATTATTTTGTTATATGTTACACTGTCCAATGTCTCCCCCCACCCTCTTCTCTGCTGTCCATCACCCAGGGAGGAGGCTATAAGTAGATTCTTGTAATAGGTTACCCCTTTCTACCCCATATTCCCTCCACCCTCCAGGCATCGTCGCCACCCTCACCACTGGTCTTGAAGGAGTCATCTGTCCTGGATTTCCTGTGTTTCCAGTTGCTATCTGTACCAATGTACATCCTCTGGTCCAGCCAGATTTGTAAGGTAGAATTGGGATCATGATTGTGGGGGGAGGAAGCATTTAACAACTAGAGGAAAGTTATATGTTTCATCCTTGCTACCCTGCACCCTGACTGACTCATCTCCTCCCCAAAAGAGGGTGTCCAGTTGCCTACCGATTGGCTTTGAGTCTCCACTCTGCACTCACTCACATTTACAATGTTATGGTTTTTTACTTCTTTGATGCTTGATACCTGATCCTTTCAACAGGTCATGGTCACACAGGCTGGTGTGCTTCTTCCTTATGGGCTTTGCTGCTTCTGAACTAGATGGCCACTTGTTTATCTTCAAGCCTATAAGATTCTAGACGCTATATCTTTTGATAGCCGGGCACCATCAGCTTTCATCACCACATTTGCTTAGGCACACATTTGTCTTCAGTGATTGTATCAGGAAGGTGGGCACTCACTGATATGATTTGTAGTTCTTTGATGTCTGATAACTGGTCCCTTCGACACCTCGTGGTCAGATAGGCTGGTGTGCTTCTTCCATGTGGGCTTTGATGCTTCTCAAGCCTTTAAGACCCCAGTATGTCATTTCTTTATGACATTGATGAAATGATTTTACATTTTTCAGTCTCAATTTCTTCATTTGTAAAATAAGGATAATAATGCCTACCCACATAAGGTTGATTTTAAAACTAGAGAAATTACTTAAAACACTTAGTACGTAGTAAATACAATACTAGAGAATATCAGAATCTTCCCAGCTTCATCTCCACTTTATTTTTTTCCCATGGAAGCTCTCACACTGAGCTTCTCCCACACCATGCTAGGAGATCAGTAGGTTTCCTCATATTCCTTACTTACTTCTTTCCCTCTAGCATGTATAGTATTATCTCTCAACAGGGGTAGATAAGACCAGAGGAGGCCAAACTTCTCAGCTTTTTTAGGCTGTGTCTATATTGTAGTACCTCAAGTTGGTATTAGTGACAACAAAAGGCACTAATATAGAAGTCAGGAGACCTTATAAAATTCAATTCCCCTCTCTGTGAAACAGAAAGTTGTGTGAATATGTGGGTATGGTAGAAAAGCTGACATTGTAAGATATAATGATATTTAATCCTCTCCTAGTAATAGTACTTCATTAATCAGAGAACTGGTGATCCAACTTCAATAAGACTTAAAAACTGGCACCCTTGCTGCTTATTCTTAAGTGTCAAGATTGCAGGCAGTCTCTCCCAAAAGAAAGAATGTGACTTGTGTGAAACACATGGGAGACACAGAAGGGACTCCTCTCTGAATGACTAATAATTAGAAAATGTGAATATACTCCAAGCAATGACTTAGTTAAGTTTTTTAAATATACAGATAAAGAAAAGTTCAAGTTGTTTTAAGTATGACAGGAAATATACCGCACATACAGCTGCTCAGGGCAGCTGAGTAATGGGTGATTGTCAGAGGGATGGATATTTGTTCCAACAAGGAAAGATGCTAGTACATTTAAGAGCTGTAATGGTTTGCTGCCATACTTTCTGGCACACTGTATTGCCAAGACCAATTTTATTCCATGAAAAGTCTTTTAAGGTCCAAAAGGACCTTATTTCTTTAATCTGTGATACTCTGAGAATATTAATGACAATTAGAATTTGTCTCTGGGCTCCTAGAGATCATTGAGTTACACAAGTCTAGATATATATTTTCATTTTTATATTACCCACTCTTCATTTTTCTTTCTCACTTCATTTCTCATATTTTCTTCTCCTTTTCTTTACTTAATTCTTCTCTTTCTTTATGTATTCTATCTTTTCTCCTTGCCTTTCTTTCCTATACTCCCCATCTTCATTTTTACTTTTATTCTCGTCCCCCTTTCCTTTGCCTCCTCTCTTCTCTCACGTATCTCTTGTCCATTTCCAAAGTGGAAGAAACTCCAAAGAGAACTTGAGAAAGAAAATCGGTATGCTACACAAACACTTATCCAAGAAGTCATCTTAGATCTGCCACAGAATCTTCCATTATCCAATGCTTTTCCTCTCATACCTCTCTACTTCTCTCATCACTTAGTAGCTACTCATTATTATTTGCTTGTTTTTATTACCAAAAGACCTACAGTGGAAAGCTAGTTGTTTGGAAGCTTTGAATCATATAAACCGCCCAGCTTCCTTCCCCTAAGCGAGCCTTTAGCCTACTGTAGAAAATGTTAGATACAAATAGATGAAAACTGATAAAATTATAAAATGTTAGAGGAGGAAACTACCAAATCTACATCCCTCATGTTATGGTATTGAAAACAGAAGCTCATAAAGGGGGTGGTTTTGGTAGCCAATCAAGGGAAAAATCGTGTAGGGTCTGGTGGATCCTAGTAAGAAGTTTTAATATTTGATGCCCTCAGGTAAGTGCTTGATCCTGGGGAGAAGAAGCAGCGGAGAGATACAAAGGAGTTTTCAGTTTTATTTAAAAACAGAATTCAGACAGTAAAGATATTTCTGATAATCTGACGGGTGACCCTACAAGAGACTTATGTGCATGAAGATTGAGAATCTAAAAGAAGAAAGAAGAAAGTGGCAGGTTTGGGGACCTTGTATAAAAATTCTTATACTGAAAACCATGGAATGTTATAATGAATTTATCATGTTGGATATGGAGACACACCCAGAGAGTGCTCAAAAGATAGTGGTATAGTGGTAATTTGTTGGGTTGTGATGCATATAGTCGGCAGTTGGAAACCACCAACAGCACCTGGGGAGAAACACTGGGCTTTCTACTCCCTTAACCCTTCATCATAAAATTCCAATTTCCCTAAACCTATGAATACATACTTCTACAGTACACTCAAGGCAGTTCTATTATTGCAACTTCATTTATGTAAACCAACACCCATTACAATCAAGTCAATGCTGGCTCATAATGACTGTATATATTATTTCCAAGACTATAAATCTTTACAGAAGCAACAAGTCTCATCTTTCTCTCACAGAGTGTCTGGTAGTTTTGAATCCCTGACCTTTCAGTTAGCAGTACATTGTATAGCCCACAATGGCACCAAGGCTCATTTAGTGTAAGTAACCTCATAATCTTAGCTTCAGTCAACTAGACAAACTATTAGATATTTTTCTAATTTCTCAAACCGAAACATTGAATGAAGCATCTCTGCATAGTGGACCCACTTATTGATATAAACACACTGATCAATTATTTCTTCCCTGTACAATTACTCCACATACGTAATAACCATTCCCACACATAATCCTCATATTTTTGTTTATATATATTTTTAAATGAAGTTATTCTCTTTTAGTGTACCCTACCTCCTCATAGACAATGCACTTCACTTTTGTACTTCACTTCTTTGGGTTCATTGGAACTTATGTCTGCTATAGATCTAAGAAAAACAGGTAGTGGGGTGGTTCTTGGTTACATTCAAAAATCTCTTCAGGGCAAGAACGCAACACATTGACATGAAGCAGGGGACTGAGAGAGACGCCTGAGGAGATGGACACATTACCAACTAAGTGGACAGCACCACTTTCCCCCAAGAAGAATTTGCTTCAGAGGACAGCACTGATACTACAGCTCAAGAAGAGGGGATTAGGGACTGGTCTGCTCAGAGCACACAGCAGCCAACTAGGGGTCATAGGGGAGAAAAAGAAAAGAGTGATGCACATCCTGGCTCACAAAACCCTGAGGACAATGTTCCTGCTCAGAACAGCAATGCACAGAGATGATCACAGGGCCTGGCCCACCATGGGACACAGCGTTCCTCATTGACCCATAGCACCATTGGGGACAACACTAGAGACACACAGTGGGAATTGTGCCTGCCATGAGCTCACCACACCGAAGCCAGCCCCTGGGGGCATGCAACAGAGCAGTGGGGGAAGCAGAGCAATGAAGTCCCCAGGGATAGAGAAGATGCCAGGGCATGGCACTCCATCAGACTTGACCGGAAAGCACCTGCAAAGGAACACAAACAGACCCTGAACTATTCATACGTTTATGTGTGTATGTGTGTGTGTTGTTGTTGTTTTTGTTGTTGTTGTAGCTATTGTTTTACTTTCTGTTGGTGCTTCATGGTACTCGATCTTGTGATGGTACATAGCATGTCTATCTTGAAGGGATAGGTGGAGTAAGCAGGCCAGAAGAGAGAACAACGGGATGACATTTCCAGGGGGACATGAGGGTAGGAGAGGTGGGGGAAAAGAAGAGGATGTTGACAAGCCCAGGGACAAGGGAATAACAAGTGATCCAAAATCAGTCTCAAGGAGGGTGTGAGAGGTCTGGCAGGGCTGGATTAAGGGCAATGTAACTGAGAGGAATGCCTGAAACCAAAATGAAGGCAGAACATGATAGTGGGACAAGAGGAAGCTACAAAGAAACAGAGAAAAGAACTAGGAGGCAAAGGGTAGTCATAGAGATTTAAATACAGACATATAAAGATGTAAATATATTTATATATGACAAGGGGGGAATAGATATATGTACATATATTTATAGGTTTAGTATTAAGGGAACAGATGGACAGTGGGCCCCTGCTCAAGTATTCCCTCAACACAAGAACACTTTGTTCTAACAATTCAGCAGTCTGAGATGCTCACCTGCCTGGCATGATCGCTGATCACAATGGGTGCCTAAGCAAATGTGGTGAAGAAAGCTGATGGTGCCCGGCTAACAAAAGGTATAGAACCTGATGCCTCTGAAGATAGTGGGTGCACAAGCAAATGTGGTGAAGAAAGTTGATAGTGCCCAGCTACCAGAAAATATAGCACCTGAAGTCTTAAAGACCTGAAGATGAACAAGCAGCCATCTAGCTGAGAGACAACAAAACCCACATGAAAGAAGCACACCAGCCTGTCCCAACTAGATCACTGAGGACAAAGTGGTGCATAAGCAGAAGTTGTGAACAAAGCTGATCGTGCCAAGCTATCAAATGATATAGCATCAGGTGTCTTAAAGGATTGAAGACAATCAGGTGGTCATCTAACTAAGAAACAACAAAGCCCACACGGAAGAAGCACACCAGCCTACCCCGACGCAAATGCTGAAGACAAAGTGGGTGCAAGGGCAAGTGCGGTGAAGAAAGCTGATGGTGCCCAGTTGTCTAAATATATAGCATCTGGGGTCCCATAGACTGGAAGATAAACAAGAGGCCATCTAACTGAACAACAACAAAGCCCACATGGAAAATGCACACCAGCCTGTGAGATGACAAGGCATTGAAGGGATCAGGTATCAGGCATCAAAGACAAAAAAAAATCATAGCATTGTGAATGAGGGGGAGTTCAGTGTGGGGACCCAGCACCCATCTGGGGAAATTGGACATGCCCTTGCAGAAGGGTTGTGGGGAGGTGACGAACCATTCAGAGTATAGTGTAGCAATGATGAAACATACAATTTTCCTCTAGTTCTTGAATGCTTCCTCCCCCACCCCACACCCACTATCATGATCCAAATTCTACCTTACATAACTGGCTGGACTGGGAGATGTACACTGGCATGGATAGGAACTGGAAATACGTGGAATCCTGGACAGATGATTCCCCCCCACCAGGAACAGTGGTGAGAGTGGCGATATTGGGAGGGTGGAGGGAGGGTGAGGGAGAAATGGGAAACAGATGACAAGGTCTACATGTAACCTCCTTCCTGGAGGACGGACAGTAGAGAACTGGGTGAGGTGTAAGATATGATAAAATAATAATTATTTATAAACTAGCAAAGGTTCAGGGGGAATGGGGAGCAGAGAGGGAGGAGAAAACAAGGACTTGATGCCAGGGGCTCAGGTGGAGAGTGGGTATTTTGAGAATGATGATGGCAACATATGTACAAATGTGCTGGACACAAATGATGTATGTACAGATTGTAAAAAGAGTTGTATGAGCCCCTAATAAAATGATTTTTTAAAATGTCTTTCAGAGCATTTGCAGCAAAATAAGTCTATAATAATTAAAGGAAAGACATAATAAAGGTCACAATCAATGAAACAAAAAACAAAACAATAGAAATGAACAGAAAAATCAGAAGGAGCATCTATTAAATATAAACAAAATGGACAAATTACTCTCAAATCTAAGAAAGGAAAAACGAGAAGATGCAAATCATGAATAAAATAAGTACTCTGAAGAACTTTAATAAATTTGAATAGAAAAAACTGACAAACATCTAGAAATACATTACATAAAATCCTATGTAAATTAACACAGATTGAATTAGCAAATATGAACATAACCATAGCAAAAGAAGAAATTGATTAGGTCCTTAAAGAACTCCAAAGGAAAAAAGTCCTGTCCAAGACAGCATCATTAGTGAATTCTATCAAACATTAAGAGAATTTACAGTAATTATACCTAAACTCTCCCAGAATAGAGAAAATGGTAGAATACTTCTGAATTCATTTGATGAAAAAAAATGTCACTTGTATACCAAAACTAAGCAAAGAAATCACTAAAAATAACATTATAGAACAATAGCCCTCATAAACATAGACATGAAAATACTCATCAAAATCCTAAGCAATGGAATCCAACACCATATCTAAAAAGCAATGCATGTCCAAATGGGATATGCACCAGGTTGATCTCTCTCCCACAGAACTCTTTTTCACTTTTGTTTTAACTCTTTTTCACTTTTGTTTTGAGCCATTGCAATGGCCACACAGAACTTACAGAATAAATTCCATAATCCCAATTATGGAATTTATTGGGGAGGTTAACAGGTGAGAAATGCTCAGAAGGCACCTGTTTAGTTAGTTTTTTCTCTGTCAAGCCCACAGAAGGGTTCTTTCTGTCCCTCAGCTTCTTTATCTCTGCCATGCCCAGGCAATATTACAAAACTCTTGTAGGTCTCGCAATAAATGCGCAACCAAAAGGCATCTCACTCCACCATAAGCCTCAACCTGAAGGCCCTTAGCTCCAATTCCATGGGTCAGCAAACCCAAATCCTCTAATTAAGTGCTCAGAGGTACCCCATTTCACAAACCAGCTTCCTGGCCCAAAGTACTCAGCTTTACTTGTTCTGTGGGTTAGGACATCCACCACTCTGCCTCAGGCTCTGGCTCCATGTTCTGCTCTTGTTGATCCTATGCTACTCCACAAGTGCCAAAAAATGTTTCCTGAATCAAGGTTCACTGTATAGGGATTTTAGTGTCCAAAGGATGCACATTACTCCTGGCTCTTCTCTCTTGATGTTTGTGAAATCCCCTCTTTCTGATTCTGAGATGGCTCATTTCACACCCAGTAGGATGACAATCACAATCAACCCTATTAACAATCACTGAGAGCTGAATCATATGATCTAATTAGTATATTTCCTCACCTTCTTATCCAGAATCATGAGGAAAACGTCAGTCATTTGGTAGGAGTAACAAAGGCTATGGCTAGAAGAGCTACAGTAAATAATTCACTGCATTTCAAGGGCATGCAAGGATGAATCAAACTTAGAAAAACAATCAACATAACCTACTACATAAAAAATGGAAAAGATCATAGCAATTGATGCAGAAAATAAATATGACAAAATCTAACACCCATTCTGGATAAAATAGTAAACAGGATAGATATAAATGGAAATTTCCTCAACATAATTAAGGATATATATATATATATATATATATATATATATATATATATATATATATATATATATATATATATATATATATATATATATATATATATATATATATATATATATATATGCAAAACCAATGACCAACATTGAAAATTGTGATATATCCATGTTAGCTTCTTGTTGTCTTCAGGTGCCATCATGTCAGCTCTGATTCATAAGGATTCTATACACAATGGAATGAAACACTGCAAGATCCTGTGCCATCCTCACAATTGTTCCCATGCGTGTGTCAATCCATCTAATTGAGGACCTTTCCTTCTTCTCTGTTCATCCACTTTACCAAGCATGAGATCTTCAGTGACTGGCCTCTCCAGACAATATGTTCCAAGTATATAACATAAAGTCTTGCTATCCTTGCCTCTAATGAACACTCTGACTTTATGTATTCCAACACAGATCACTTTGTCCTCTTAGAAGTCTTTCAATATTCTTCTCCAGCACCACAATTCAAATGCTCTGATTCTTATTCAATTTTCTTTAGTCAACGTTGAACTTTCACATGTGTATGAGTCAATGGAGAGAGAATACGATGGCTTGGTTCAGGCACACCTTATTTGTCAAAGTGATATCATTGCTCTTCAATACTCTAAAGCAGTCTTGTTTTACAGATTTACCTAAGGCAACAGGTCTTCTGATCCCTAACTGCTGCTTCGATGCCCATTGATTGTGGATCCAAGCAAGATAAAATCCTTGAAAACTTCAACTTTTTCTCCATTTATCATGATGTTACCTATTGGTCCAGTTGTGAGGAATTTGCTCTTCTTTACATTGAGTTGTAATACATACTGAAGGCTATAATCCTTGAACTTCATCAGCAAATGCTTCAAGTTCTTCTGACTTTCAGGAAGCAAGATTCGGACATCTGTACATCTCAGATTGTTAATAAGCCTTCCTTCAATCCTGATGCTACATTCTTCTTCATATAATCCACTTTCTCTGATGACTTACTCTGCATACAGATTCAACAAGTATGGTGAGTTTTTTAACTTTTGGAGTATATCCAAGATATTAACTTTTGGAATATATCCATGATTTGCCAATCACTGTTATTTGTCAATATCTTAATTTCAGTATATCAAAACTTATTTCATTGTCAAGTTTTCATATGTCAATGAGGTAATTAAAGATTCCAAAGGCTTGTTCAGGCACATCTTAATAATCAAAATGACAACTTTGCTTTTTAAGATTTTAAAGAGGTCTTTTGCAGCAATTTGATCAATGTGATATGTCATTTGATTTCTTTACTACCTTTTATAAGGACATTAATTTCTTATCACGATAAAATTTCATTTTTTATTATTGTCAATTTCATTTTTTCACTATTTATTATAATTTTGTTTATTGACTATTTGTCATTTTATAACTGAACACAACTAAGAATTTTACTTCATTACAATTTCATTAGAATTTTTAATTAATTTTTTAATTAATAAATCTTTTTATTTGGGCTCATACAACTCTTATCACAATCCGTACATACATCAATTGAGCAAAGCACCCTTATACATTCGTTGCACTAGTCATTCTCAAAATTCACCTTCCACTTGGGTTCCTGGAATCAGCTCGGTTTCCCTTTTTTCCCCTCCCCCTCCCTCCTCGCTCCCCCCTTCCCCCTGGTTCCTTGATAGTTTACAAGTAATTATTATATCTTATCTTACACTCCCCAGCGTCTCCCCTCACCCACCTCCCCATTGCCCATCTCCCAGAGAGGAGGTTACACATAGATCTCCAAGATCAGTTCTCCCTTTCTACACCCCTTCCATCCTGGTGTTGCCACTCCTACCACGGGTGTTGAGGGGTTAGTCTGTCCTAGATTCCCTGTGTTTCCAGATCCCTACTGCACCACTGTACATCCTCTGGTATAACCAAGTCCGCAAGGTAGAATTGGGGTCATGATAATTGGGAGGGGAGGAAGCGTTCAGGAACTAGAGGAAGGTTTTGAGTTTCATTGTTGTGACACTGAACCCTGAGTGACTCATCTCCTCCCCACTACCCCTCTGGAAGGGAAGTCCAGCTGTCTACAGATGGGCATTGGGTCCCCATCACGCACTCCCCCTCATTCACGGTGATGTGATTCTCACCACCACCCCGCCTTTGTTGTTTGAGACCTGGCCTCCTTTGCCCTTCACGATCACCTATGTTGGTGTGTTGCTTCCATGTGGGCTTGGTTGCTTCTGGGCTAGATGGCCGCTTGTTTGCTTTCAAGCCTTTAAGTCCCCAGATGCTATATCTCTCAGTACCCAGGCACCATCAGCCTTCTTCACCACACTTGTTTATGCACACTTTTGTCTTCAGCGATTATGTGAGTAAGGTGATCACACAATGATTGTTTTTGTTCCTTGGTGTCTGCTACATGGTCCATTCAACACCTTGTATTAGCTTAGGCCATGTGCTTCTTCTCTGTGGGCTTTGGTGCTTCTGAGCTAGATGGCTGCTTGTTTGCCTTCAAGCCTTTAAGGCCCCAGACGCTATATCTTTTTGATAGCCGGACACCATCAGCTTTCTTCACCACGTTTGCTTACACACACGTCTGTCTTCAGTGATCATGTCGGGAAGGTGAGTATCATGCAATGACCGTTTAGCAGGGCGAGGAATTTAATCAATTTTGTAAGAAATTCAATGAAATACAGACATAAAAAGTTAATCTACTAGCATTACAGATGAACAACACAATCTCACTGGAGGGGGTGAGAATGAAAGAAACTCACATAGGTAGTTTTATAGTAAAATAGAATAGTGTTTTAACAGTATTTAGATAGAATGTAAAACTGAAAGCAAAAGGAACTCTGAAGAATCAATATGCTACAGTTGGTAAATATGTTTCTTAATGCTATATAGGTTAGTAATCCTTGATCTAATTTACATGTATTGAAAGATTGAGCAAGTAAGCAAATATACTATGGATAATAAAAGCTAGATTTCTTACAGCCGGAGGAAAGTTACAAATAAGCAAGGAATAAAGGCTAGAATAAACTGTATGTTGTTAGACTATTCAGAGTTGTATGAGTTTTCATGGACTATATAAAGAAGATTTATAGCCTGTTTTGTTCTAGTTTGTCAGTCTGCAAATTCACCTAAAATCTATCCACCATGGGTTATCCTGATGGTTTTACATCCTGAAAAATGAATGGTGGATGATGTACATATATAATATATCATATCATATATATACACAAGTAAAATACAAGTAAATATAGATGTGTATACATATATGTATATAGATGTAATTATGTAAATGGAGATGTTTATGTGTTATAGATTGAATTGAGTCCTTCAAAATGATATGTAGTCCTAAACCCCAGCCCTGTCAGCAAAGCCCTCTTAGGAAATAGAATTATAAAATTTTCTATTAGTTAACATAATTCATACTGGAGTAAAATAACGTCTAATTCTGTATTGTGTCTTTATAAAAGGAGAGATGATACAATGAGGCAATGAGACGCAGGAAAGACTGTAACTGCAAAACAAGTATATCTAGAGAGGTTTAAAGAGAGACTTAGAACAGTTTTTCTCTGATGATGTTTAAAAGGAATCAACACAGTCAATACTCTGATTTGGATTTCTACCCTCTGTAAGAGAATAAAATTATGTTCCTATAAGCAAGCTATTTTTGTTATTTTGTTGCAGTGGTTGTAGAAAACTAATAATATGAATTATTATTTTATATCCATGTGTTTCCTAGCTCAATTGATTGAGAGTGCCAAGAAGCTGTGGTACTTCAATAGCAATGAACACGAACAGTTCCCAGATAATAGTTTATAAATAAAATTTGCCAGTGAAGGGCCTAAAACTCTTTGGAACAAAAAGAAAAGAAAAGAAGGTTGAGTCCACATAAAGGTCAGGGAAAATGCATGATTACCCTGGAGCATTTTTAGAATGTAAGAAAGTAAGAAAATACTTCTTTTTAAATAAAAATAAATCACAAGAACAAAGAAGCCAATTTGTAAACTCTCCCAACAGCCAAATTGGGACTAATTGAACCAAGAAAATAAATAACAACACTTTTAGATGATAACCCAAGAAATAAAATAAATTAAGGTCAGTAGTTTGAAACCACTGTGTTCTAATGCTTTTCTATTTTCCTTACTCTTGCTATGCTTATTAGCTGTACAAATTTCACACAAAAGAGTTGTCTTTTCTCTCTGATTTGTTCAGTTTATGCAAGTATGGATTTACACATGTTTATTTTATTCCTAGAAGCTGTGGTAACATAGTGGGTTACACTTCGAGGTGAGCAGTTCAAAACCACCAGCTCATCAGGGGAGAAAGATGAGGCTCTCTACTCCCTCAAAGACTTACAGTATTGGAAACCTTATAAGTTGTAATTAACTCAATGGAAGTGAGTTTTGGACTTTTGGTTTAATGAGACATGATGATTGAAGGCAATGTAGGATCCTGAATTACATATTGAAAAAGCTAAAGAACATTAGGGTGGAAATATCATTGATAAAGGAGGGTAAGGAAAAGTGATAAAATCTATGGTTAATATTATTAAAATAACTATTATTTTTTTAATCTTTGATAATTTATCATGATAATATAAGATGTTGACATTAGAGATGTCACATGGAGGTTATAGAAGGACACCATACTATCTTTGCAATGCTTTTGTAACTCTAAAATGATTTCAAACATTTTTTCAAATTTTAAGAAAATATGGTTTCAAAAATATTTGAAAGCATAGGCCTAGATACTTGCATTATTCACAATAGCCCTAGATTGAAACAAGGCAAGTGTCTATCAACAGATGAATGGGTAAATAAAATTGGTATGTAGATAGAATACATATTGTCCCCAAAAAGAGAAATTCTGTTCTAATGCACCTTATGGCATCAACAAACATTATAATAATTAAATTAGGGCAAATACTGTATAATTCCAATTATGTTATGGTAAATAGAGACAAAAGTTTATTAGTGGTTAGTGGGGGCTCCTAAATGTAACTGTAGTTTGGAATGCGAATAAAGAATACCAGAAGAATGCTGCCTTAATGCATAGAGAACTATAAATAGATATTATGAAAAGAAATCAAATAGTAATGGTGGACCTGAAGGTTTCTGTGGTAGTTGCATAATCTAGTGTTAATTTGAGAGAATTATGAGTGAAGGGATGGAGTCTGATTATGAGTGAAGGGATGGAGTCTGACTTATAAATAAATATATAACCAATGAGGCACTGTGTGGACATCACCTTCTCCTGATAATTCTGGGAACTCCTGTATTTTTCTCCTTGGAGGTGAGCGACACTTTCTCTCTCTGCTCACTCCCTAAGAGACACTCTACTGACAAGACACATGGTGCTACACCCTGGTCGCTGGAGAAGCCACATGGACCTACCCTGATGCAACCAGACCACTGGAGACAGAGAAGCCCCATAGAGACCCCTGCCAGCGCTGAAATGTTTACAATTCCACTGGATCCAGATGACTTCCAACCCACTGGCCTGTGATCTTACTGCATTCGGCGTAATTGCTTGTGTTTCGTGAGTCTGAAGAGGACTTTATAGATTTCATCAGACATATGGGCTAATATAGGACTTAATGGACTTGATCTGGACTGGGCTGGGTTGTTTTCTCAATATTCAATTGCTCTTGTATATAAACCTTTTTCTTATTCACATACGAGTCACTATGAATTTGTTTCTGTAGTCAACCCAGACTAACACGGGTTCCATAATTGCAACGAAAATACATTGTAATGATTCAATTGCAGATTTAAACAGGCAGAGAAAAAGAACAAACTTGAATACAAGACAATAAAGAACACTGAGTTTGTGAAGCAAAAAGGTAAAAAGATGGAAATCTATATACCCAAAAAGCTCAACAAATTACAAGTGAGATAAACTCAAATTCATACTGAGACATATTGTAATCAAACTGTTGAAAGAAAAAAAAGAATTTTGAAATAACCAAGAAATAATGAATCAACAATGGCTATTCAATAAGATTAACAACTTATTTCATATATATATGTATATAAAACCATGAAAGCCAGAAGGCAGTGGAATGACCTTTTTAAAAGTGCTAAAAGAAAGAGAAAATTGTTCTTAATCAAAAATTCTTTCTCTAGTACAATTAGGCTTCAGTAATTATGCCATTTCCAGATTAAGAAGTAGGGAAGGATGACCAAATTGAAAGTAATATAAAGATAAATCAGCCTGATGGAATCTTACATAATGAGCAAAATAAAGGAATTTAAAACAACAATATTAAATATACTCAAAGAACTTAGACAACTCATCGACAACACACTAAAGAAAAACCATGAAACAAAATAAGAATTGCAATAAGGAGATAGAAACTATAAACCAGAAACAAAAGAAAATATTGGATAAATAACTGAAATTAAAGTTAGATAAAAGGGTTTAAACATAGATTAGACCATGCATAAAATGAATATGTAAAGAATAAAGCTAACAAAACTATTGAGTATCAAGGAAAGCATGAGAGAAAAATGAAAAACAAAAAATTATGCAAACCAAATGGAATTATGAATACCTTTAAGTTAACCCAATTAGGCATTATGAAAATATCAGAGAAATAAATAGAAATAATATTCCAAAAATAATGGCACAAAACGTTCCAGACTTGATGAAGAATGTTGAATCCATAAAATTTGGACTATTAATGCACTTCAAGTAGAAAAAAACACAATCCATTCCACAGTTAGTTTTCTATGAACACGATGTACATTATATGTATTTGTGGCTTCCTATATGGAGGAGTTTATACAAAATTATGGAGCTCTGATGGTGTAGTGGTTACTCCTTGGGCTGTGATCCACAAAGTCAACAGTTCGAAACCACCAACCACTCTGAGACTTTCTTCTCCCTAAACAGTTAGTCTCATAAACCCACAGGAGGTTGTTATGAGTAGGCATAGACTCAATCACAGTGAGTTATACAAAAATAAAATATTATTAATTTAGACAAAGAGTTACCACTACCCACGTGCCAAACACACCTGCGAAACTTTGGTTCCAGTTCTAAGCTGACTATGCAGCTGTTTTCCATTGAATGACCTGGAAGACTCACTCTGCATAACACTCCAGCAGATGTACTTCAAAGAAAGTATAAGTTACCTTCCAGAAATTGAGGTCGACAAACCCAGTACCCTTGGGACGGCAGATTCCAGAAAACACGTCTGCTTCAGTGAAAGAATGCCTTCAGCTTTTAGCTGTTGTTGGGGAAAATGTTGTTTTCCATGTTTCCTAACCTAAGTGAAGTAAGCCTTGAAGATGTCAATGCCCTGACGCATATAAAAGATACTTGGAAGGCAAAAGAGACACACTACAACCAAAACTCAAATTTGTGATCACTCTCCAGATAGAGGAGCCCAAGGTGAAAATGGATTTATAAATAACCATGCCACACAGCTATGCAGGCCTACAGCTGTTTGGACAGTCTTCAGTGCTTGACAGACAACTTCGGTTGCTCTCAACAAAAGTCTCACTTCTTACATATAGATTTTGATCCAGAGAAGATCTGTGTGTGTGCAGCAATCCAGTGGATACAGGATACTAGCTCATTCTATGTATTGAACAAGAAGCTGACATGTGATCCATCTGCACAAGCAAAGCCAGTTAAGAACACGTTCCTCCAAATGTGGAGTTATTCCCGCTGGGACGTAAGAAAAAAGATTTTGGATTTTGTAAAACAGATGTGACTGGGTTTTGCATGATAGGAAAGCCTGGCACAATCTGTGTAGAGGGCTTCAAGAAGTACTAATTATGGCATAAAATTGGGCATTCCAATTGGCAACATTTCATGCAAGCACGTGGAAAGTACTGAAACAAAGAAATGGGGAAGATCTGTCTTTTGCATTCTTTGATGCTCATGGTGATTAAGGATTAAGGAATGACTGTCATATGAATATGTGCCAGTTCTTAGAATTTCTCAAAAAGCATAAAAGTGAGCATGTTTTTCAGACATTATTTGGTATTGAAAGCAAACTTTCTGAATCCTAAAAGGCTATTAGGAAGTCTACCTATGCTTGTAATTTCACTAAGCCAGTGTTTCTGTTAATAAGACCAGGATAAAAGGTAATTTAACATTTCTATGATAATTCACCACCTCTGTAAGAAACCCAAGAATTTTTCACCTCCTAGTGAAACAGGCCTTTTAAAGTTCTAAAAGTGCCACAGTGATGCTACTTGTATTTTTTTTTTGGTTAAATTAATTGAAAATAATTGTAAACTAATAAAAACTGTCAATTAAATATTATACAAAGAAAGATTAAAAACTAATCCTGAAAGAAACGAAAATGGATTATATATGGGGTCATCAAGAAGTTTATGAAAAAATTCATTATTTTTATATAGTTTTATTGGCATATAATTCACATATCATGTAACTTAATGTTCGACCATATTAAGAAGGGTTGTGCAATCATCACTAAAAACAATTTTAAGAACATTTCTTTCTCTTACTCATTGGCTCCCCGTCTCCCCCAATCTTCGCTGCTACTCCCATAGGTAATTATTAATCCACTTACTGTCCCTATAGATTTACCTATACTGGATTTCATCTATAGAAAATCATACAAAACAAGAACAAGAAACAAGGCACAAGCAGTGAAAAAAATTAAACGGTGGAAACCTCAATAGAAAAGAAAGCTGATCGGGGAGAGGGGAACAGGAAGGGAGGGAGGAGGAAAATGAGCTGACTCCAGGAACCCAATTAAAAGGTGAATTTTGAGAATGACAAGGGCAATGAATGTATAAGGGTACTTAACTCAATTGATGTATGTATGGATTGTGATAAGAGTTGTATAAACCCCAATAAAATGATTTATTTTTAAAAAGAAAGCTGAAAATATTTAAAATGAAAATAACTTTAAAACGAGTCAAAGGGATACCACATGATAAATGTTACATTTTAACCTAATTACATTTGCCATTATCAACTTTGCAATGATCTCTCTATCTCATAGCAAGTCTGTTCACATCCCTGGACCATGATCAGAGGGAATTTATCAGATGGACTCTGAATTTCCACTGTTATCCTTATTCTTCTGTAAACCAGGTGTTCATAATTTAAGCTCTGATACCTTTCCCTCCTCTAGATTTGGGTTTTGTTATTTTCAAAGCTTGTGTCACACAGACCGGTGTGCTTTTTTGATGTGAACTTAGTTGGTGGCTCATTTAGATAGTTGCTTGTTTAAAAACAAGCTTTTAAGACCCCAGATACCATTCTTCTGATAGTTGGACACCATCTGATACCTTCACCATACTTTCCTATAGCAACTATATGTTCAGTGTTCTCTTCATGAGGGCAACTATAGAGTAGGATGATGTCATAAGAATTATTTTTTCTTGGATTAGGGCTAAGGTTATATGCAAGCTCCAAATACGTTCACATATCTATGCTTGTCCCTGTCCACTTTAGACACATCATTATCATTTTTCTAGGGAGAATCATAAATCTTAGGGTATGAGACGCCATTTTTCCCAGAAAATTTTCAGCTCCCTCAAGACAAAGGCATATTTCATTTCAGAAACATTGGTATTTGGAATGACATGCATAAAGTGCTGATAGAAAATAATTGTCAAGCAAGAACTTTATTGTGCAAATTATTCTTCAAAGATGAAAGTGAGTGGACAATATGTCCCACTCACTTTTTTTAACCTCTTGTGCTTACTGGAAGACTGCTAACACACTTATACTAATGGACCTGGCAGAGCCACATTGCTATGAAGAGAGAGTGTGGTATGAGGAGGTGCATCCGGGGATTTGTGAAATTTGCCCATTTTCTATTTCCTTTGTGTGATTGGGAAGTGATTTTTTTTTAATGTTCCAGTGAATGACTTACATACAGGCTCAATACAGTGTAAGTATGCATTTGTAAGATGCGGCAAAGCATATAGGATCCAATTAAACTTCTTGCCTTTCCAAATATGTAGTGAAATAAGGCTTGTAAGAATACTTAGTGCAACTTCTGGGAAGATGACGACAGAGTGGAACATACGAGGGACTCCGCAGAATCCAACCCAGGAGAGTTGTTTAGAGGGAAATTCAATGCTGCTGGATCACAGGAGGAGCATCATAAAGATAAGTAGGCACATACGCAGGGCTTTTTGAGGGGCTGGGGGCTTTTGGCTTACCTCAGTGGAAGCCAGCTGGAGCTTGACCTTAGCCCAGCCACTGTATCTGCAGGAGCCTGGATCATTTGGAGCCTTTAGAGGGGCTTAGTCTCAACACACCCACAGTTTTCCCTTGCCTGCCTCAGGGCATGGACAGGACCCTTGGGGCTCCACCAGCAGGGATCAGGGTTCAGCTATATTGTTGCTTCTGTTTGCATCTCTGCTCTCTATTCCCACACAGCCTTGGAGGTCTGGGCTGGGGCGTTTTCATGGCACAGCGACAGCTTGCAGTGCGTCATCCTCTGAGCAGGGACTAAACCCAAACTCTCATAGCTCCACGGGCAGGGATCAGAGTTCAGCTACATTGCGGCTTCTGTTAACATTTTTGCTCTCTGTCCTCCCCCACCCACCACTTCTCTAAAGGCTGCTCTGCGGCTTTCTTGGGACGCTTATTGCGACTTACCTGCGGGCTGCCGATGGGGCTTGGGGCAAGGAGTAAACCCCTGCAGCTCCACAGGCAGGGAATGGGACTCAGCTACATAGTTGCTTTTGCTTCCCTCGCTTCCCTATACAACTGCACAATATAAACAGTTTTACTTTTTAATGTTTCTCCTCCTCCTTATTTCTGCCCTGTTCTCTCACACTCCATTGCAGACATACAGGGCACTCCCTTTTCCCTAGAGCATTTGCCCCTGGGCCACACCCAGCTAGGTGAGCTCTACCCTGCATAGATAGCCCAAGGCTATGGAAAGGCCTGCTTTCTCTCCAGGAGATACTCCTCCCCACTTCTCACAGGGGAGTTCCTGCCTGTGTACCTGGGGGCATAAGGCAGCTCAGCCAACACTTATCAACATTCCAAGCAATAGCAAGAACTTCAGCCCAGCCTCTGCAACACTGGGGCAGGCAGCAACTGACCATCTGGGCTCTCCCCTGATAGGGAGGCCACAGGAGGATAAAGTGGTAGGTCGATCCCATAGTAAAATTAGCTGTAGGCAGTTCGAAGAAGCATTCCTATAAGCCTCCCAGAGAGAGCCTAGAAAATTATACCTGGTCCCTCTAAAACAACTCAACGCAAACAGCCATCAGCCCCAACGACCTCAACAACAAAAAAAAAAAACAGGAGAAACAAAAGGCAAAGGCAGATGTCCTGAACATAAAAACATACATAGAAGAAGCAGACATTGAGATGCCACACAAAGAAATTCTCAGAATGCTGCTTGAAGCCAGACAGGATATGAGGGAAACAATACAGAAAAAGGATGAAACGATAGAGGAGATAAAAGCCATCCACCAAAGGGAAATACAGGACATTAGTGAGGAGATAACAAAAAACAATAGCAGAATCACGGTCCTTAAGAATCCACTGGAGGAATCAGGGAATCACATCAGTGACTTGGAGGACAGCCTAGCAGATTTTAATAAAAGTGAACAAAAATCTAATAAGAGCATCAGAGAAGATAAAGAAAACCTAAGAGCTATGTCGGATGCTATGAAGCAGAACAACATTAGAATTATTGGACTACCGGAGGAAGACACAACAAAGAAGTCATCTGCAATAATAGCGAGAGAATTCTTGGAGGAAAATTTCACAAACCTAATGAGTGAAAACCAGGCAACCATTCAGGAGGCTGAAAGAACACCAGTACGACAGGACCCCAAGAAGAAGTCACCAAGGCACATAATAGTTAAGCTATCCAACTTTGAGGAAAAGGAGAATATCATGAGAGCAGCTAGGGAAAAACAAGCATTCACATAAAAAGGTTCCCACATAAGAATATGATCAGAACTACCAGCAGAAAGTATGAAAAAAAAGGAGAGAGTGGGGTAACATATTCCAAAAATTGAAGAAAAACAACGCAAATCCAAGAATACTCTACCCAGCCAAATTATCGATCAAGATCGATGGAGAAGTAAAAGTCTTCCTAGACAAGGAAAAACTCAAAAAGTACGTTAGAACAAACCCAGCCTTACAAAAGATCATCGCCGACTCAGTATGGGCAGAAGAACAACACACACCAAGGATAAAGAAGAGACCATTATATAGAACAACCTCACCCAGAGAGCAACAAAGAAAAAACAGACCCCAAGATAGCAATGGCTTAAGGATGGAAAGAAGTCAAGAATGATACTCACTCAAAACACACAAGCATGAGAAATGAAAGTAGGAAAACTGCCAACACAAAAGGTGTAAAATGACACCACAGATCTGCAGATGGAGATAATAACCCTGAATATCAATGGCCTGAACTAAGGCATTAAAAGACTGAGACTAGCAGACTGCCTTAGAAAACACAAACCATCAATCTTCTGCCTATAGGAAACACATCTCAAGGCTACAGACAAAAATAGGTTGAGAATAAAAAGCTGGAGAAGGACCTACCAAGCAAACAGCAATACAAAAAAAGCAGGGGTTGCAATCCTAATCTCGGATAAAATTGACCTCAAAGTGCAAACCATAAAAAGACATAAGGAGAGACACTATATAATGCTCAAGGGAATTGTAGACAATGAACCACTAAGCATTGTAAACATATATTCCCCAAATGAGAGACCAGCTCAATGCGTCAAACAAACACTCCAAAAGATTAAGAAAGAAATCACAGACTCGACAATTATAGTGGGTGATTTCAACACACCACTCACTGAGAAAGATCACAGAGAAAGAAAACTCAACAAGGATACTAGAGAGCTAAACTCCCCAATCAGACAATTTGACTTGACAGATGTTTACAGAGCTTTTCATCCAAATATAAAAAATTTCATATTCTTTTCAAGTCCCCAAGGCACATATTCAAAGATAGACCACATGCTGGGGCATAAGGCAAATCTACATAAATTTAAGCACTGTGCCATAAGACTGGAAATCAACAAAAGGAAGAAAAAGAAAATAAGAGCAAATAATTGGAGGATGATTAACTCTCTACTGCAAAAGGAGTGCGTGCTGGTGCAGATAAGAGATGAAATCAGGAAATTTCTAAAAACCAACGGAAATGAGCACATGATGTACCAAAATTTATGGGACACAGCAAAGGCAGCCATCAGAGGAAGTTTCATAGCAATACATGCACACCTGAGAAAGGAAGAGAGACTCATGATTGATATGCTACACAAAATTTACAAAAACTAGAGCAGAGTCAGCAGGACAATCCTACTAATGGAAAAAGAAAAGAAATTATAAAAATCAGGTCTGAGATCCAAGAGATGGAAAATAAGAAAACTATGGAAGAAATTAATATCGCTAAAAGTTGGTTCTTTGAAAGGATAAACAGGATTGATAGTCCATTGGCAAACCTAACCAAAGAAAGGAGGGAACAAATCTCAATAGCAAGAATAAGGGATGAAAGAGGTGTCATTACAACAGACCCTAATGAAATCAAAAGAATAGTTATACAGTACTATGAAGGATTGTACTCCAATGAATTCAACAATTTGGAAGACATGGACAAATTCCTGGAAAAACAATCCCTCCCTAGACTATCCTTGTTGGACATCAAGAATCTCAGCAGACCCATAGCAACAGAGAAATAGAAATGTTATCAAGGGATTACCAACAAAAAAATCCCCTGGACCAGATGGCTACACTGGAGAATTCTACCAAGCAAACTTTTCCAGAACATAAAAAAAAGATGGCAAAGTCCTGAACCCCTTCTATGAAGCTAGTATAACTCTGATACCCAAACCGGGCAAGGATCCCACAAGAATCAAGAACTACAGACAAATATCCCTAATGCACATTGATGCAAAAATCCTTAACAAAATACTAGCCAACAGAATACAAAAGTATATAAAGCAATTAATTCACTATGACCAAGTGGGATTCATACCAGGGATGCAGGGATGGCTCAACATACGAAAGACCATTAGTATCATTCGTCACATTGACATGAAAAACTATAGGAACCACATGATGACACTTGCGAAGATAGGAATGGAAGGAAAGTTCCTCAAGACAATCCAAGCTATATAAGAAAAGACCAACAGCCAACGTGGTAGTCAATGGAGAAAAGACTAACACAATCCCACTAAAAAGGGGACCAGACAAGGATGCCCCCTTTCCCCACTCCTATTTAATATCGTGCTGGAGGTTTTAGCTAACAGCATAAGGCAAAGAAGTGACATCAAAGGTATTCTTCTGGGAAAGGAAGAGGTGAAATTATCGTTATTTGCAGATGATATGATTTTATATATGGAAAATCCCAAAAGTTCCACAAGGGGAGAACTGGAAGCAATAGACGAATTTGGCAGAGTGGCAGGATACAAGATCAACAAACAGAAGTCCATCGGACTGTTGTACACATCAGATAAGACCACAGAAGAAGAAATCAAAAAGGTGGTACCCTTCACAATAGCCAAATACAAATTGAAATAGCTAGGGATACACAGACTGAAAAAACAAAAGATCTATACAGGGAAAACTATAGAACACTATTACAAAAAACCAAGAGCGACCTCAACAAATGCAAGTATGTCCCATGCTCTTGGATTAGAAGACTTAATATAGTTAAGATGTCAGTTCTACCAAAAGCATTATATAAGTTTAATGCTATCCCGATACAATTACCATCATCTTTCTTCAAAGAAATGGAAAAACTGATTACCAACTTCATATGGGGTGGGAAGAAGCCCAAAATTAGCAGAGAACTCCTCAAGAAGAATGACACCGTGGGAGGGCTTGCTTTACCTGACTTGGCACATATTATACAGCCACAGTTCTTAAAACTGCATGGTATTGGTACAATGACAGATACACAGACCAATGGAAAAGAACTGAAAATCCAGAAATAAAGGCATCAGAATACAGACAGCTGATCTTTGATATGGGCCCCAAAAATATCAAATGGGAAGCAGATGCCCTCTTTCACAAGTGGTGCTGGAAAATATGGATATTAACATGCAGAAAAATGAAGCAAGACCCTTATCTCACTCCTTGCACAAGGATAAACTCAAGGTGGATCACAGACCTTGAAGTTAACCCCCAAACTATTAGGGCCATCAATGAGGGAATTGGGACCAACTTGAGAACTTTGGCACAGGGAATACACAGGCTATCAGAAATAGGGAAGGACACAAACACAGAGGAGGCACAAATCGACAAATGGGCTACACTGAAAACAAAACACTTTTGTACATCGGAAGAATTCACCAAAAGAGTAATAAGAGAGTCCACAGACTGGGAAAACAACTTTAGCAATGACATATCAGACAAAGGCCTTATTACTAAAATCTACAATACTCTGCTAGCTTCCAAAAAGAAAAAAAAAAACTAATAGCCCACTTGAGAGGTGGGCAAAGGACTTGAATAGAAGTTTCACAGGGGCAGAAATCCGAATGGCCAACAAACATATGAAAAAATGTTCCTGATCTTTAGCCATAAGAGAAATACAAATTAAAACAACAATGAGGTACCACCTGACACCCTCAAAGGTAGCCCAATTCAAAAAATCAGAAAGCAGGAAGTGTTGGAGGGGCTGTGGGGAGACAGGAACTCTCATCCACTGCTGGTGGATCTGTAATATGTGCAGCCACTATGGAAATCAATCTGGCGATACCTAAAACAGATGGAAATAGAGTGACCATATGACCCAGCAATCCCCCCACTGGGCATATACCCAGAAGAGTCAAGAAACAAACCAAGGCCAGACATCTGTGCTCGTGTTCATTGCCTCAGAGTTCACAATTGCAAGGAACTGGAAGCAACCCAAATTTTGATCAATTGACGAATGGATTAAAAAACTGTGGTATATACATACAATGGAGTACTACGCATCACTAAAAAGCTGTGATGAACGTATGAGGCACATAGCGGCATGGAAAGAACTGGAGGACATCATGCTAAGTGAAGTAAGTCAGGCACAAAAGGACAAGTACCACATGAGCCCGCTGAGGTAAGTATTAAAAAATGCAAAGGAGGCATAGGGAAAAAGCTACTGTATACAAACATTTTTCGGGTGAAGACTGTAGTATGGCAGAGACCAGATCAAAAACCAGGGATGCACATGGTAGACAACTGGGGAAGAGGTGGGGAAAGGAAAATAAAAGGATGAATATAAGGAAGAAAAGGGGAGCGGGGGCATGGGGCACTAACCCACCCAAGGGGAGAGTATTGTTTATATCTCCACGGGAAAAGTGGGACCAGACTTCAACCCAGTGCCACAAGGTGTGAATGCAGCATCCCGGCGTGGAGTAGGGAACCAGTGGAGAGGTCTTGGAGGCTGCCCCCGCACCAAAAATTAAGTGGATTCCTGCCTCGCCCCTGAGAAGAATTTGTTTCAAAGGACAACATTGATTTTGCAGCTCCGGGAGAGGGACATATCTGATCGGAGCACATGGGAGCAGATGAAGGGGGAGGAGGAGACAGTGGAGCACAGCCTGGCCCACCAGGAAATGAGGATGATATTCCTGATTAGAGCAGCCAGTCCACAGAGAGGACAATATGGCTGGCCCCACTAAGAGACATGACGCCTCTCAGTAACCAATGGCGCTCCAGGGGATAGCACCAGAGAGACAGTGTGCGAATTGCATCTAAACTGATCCCACCACACCGAGGCAAAGCACTGGGGGAGTTCAGCAGAACAGCAAGGAAATGGAGCGGCAAGGTCCCCAGGGAATGCTGAAAGTGGACTTTGGGGCCAGGGCGTGTTGCCCCAACAGACTGGACTGGAAAACACTCCTAAAGCCAACAAACGATCCTTGAACTAACTACAAGCTTTTCTTTCTTGATGTGTTTTGTTTAGTTCTTTGTCAGTGGTTTGTTGTTGTTGTTTTGTTGTCTGGTTGTATACTGTTGCTTTCTTTTCCTCTGTCTTGTTTCCGTGCATGTTATTATCTCCACAGGTCTGTCTAAATAAGACAGGCTGGATGAGCTATCTGGAGGAAAAACAACGGGACCGGCAGTTCTGGGGGACTTGGGATAGTGGGAGGTGGGGGAGGTAAGGATGTGGTGTTAACAAGCCCAGGGACAAGGGAACAACAAGGGACACAAATTGGTGGTGAGGGGGGAGTGGCAGGCCTGGTAGGGAATGATCAAGGGTAAGTTTATGTAAAGAAGAAGTATAGCTGTATCCCAGATGGGGAAGGAGCATGATAGTGGGGCAGGAAGAAAAACAAGGGAAATAGGGAAAAGAGTTAGGAGGCAAAGGGCATATATAGAGGTCTAGACAAAGACATGTACATTCAAATATATATATGAGGATGGGGAAATAGATCTATGTGTCTATATTTATAGGTTTAGTATTAAGGTGGCTGAAGGACCTTGGACCTCTACTCAAGCACTCCCTCAATGCATGAATATTTTCTTCTATTAAATTGGCACTCTATGATGCTCACCCTCCCAACACAACTGCTGAAGCCAAAGCGGGTGAACAAGTAAATATGGTGAAGAAAGCTGATGGTGCCTGGCTATCAAAAGAGATAGTGTCTGGGGTCTTAAAGGCTTGAAGATAAACAAGCGGCCATCTAGCTCAGAAGCAACTAAGACCACATGGAAGAACACACCAGCCTGTGTGATCACGTGGTCCTGAAGGGATCAGTTGTCAGGCATCAAAGAACAAAAAAATCATATCCTTGACTGCACATCTCCATGATACGATCGCCGAGGACAAACAGGTGCATAAGCAAATGTGGCGAAGAAAGCTGATGGTGCCCGGCTATCAAAAGAGATAGTTTCTTGGGTCTTAAAGGCTTGAAGGTGAGCAAGCGGCCATCTGGCTCAGAAGCAACAAAGCCCACATGGGAGAAGCACACCAGCCTGTGCGATCACGAGGTGCCAAAGGGATCAGGTATAAGGCATCATCAAAAACCATAACATAGTAAATGAGAGGGAAGTGCAGAGTGGAGACCCAAAGCCCATTTGTCGGCCACTGGAGATCCCCTCACAGAGGGGTCTAGGGGAGGAGATGAGTCAGTCAGGGTTTGATGTAGCACCGATGAATACAGCTTTTCCCCAGATCCTGGATGCTTCCTGCCCCCTCGACTACCATGATCCGAATTCTACCTTGCAAGAATGGATAGAGCAGAAGTTGTACACTGGTGCATATAGGATCTGGAGGCACAGGGAATCCAGGGTAGATGATACCTTCAGGACCAGGGGTGTGAGGGGCGATACTGGGAGAGTAGAGGGTGAGTGGGTTGGAACGAGGGAACCAATTACAAGGATATACTTGTGACTTCCTCCCTGGGGGATGGACAACAGAGAAGGGGGCGAAGGGAGATGCCAGATATGGGAAGATATGACAAAATAATAATCTATAAATTATCTAAGGTTCATGAGGGAGGGAGGAGCGGGCAGGGAGGGGAAAAAAGAGAACCTGATGCAAAGGGCTTAAGTGGAGGGCAAATGCTTTGAAAATGATTAGGGCAAAGAATGTACAGATGTGCTTTATACAATTGATATATGTATATGTATGGATTGTGATAAGTTTTATGAGCCCCTAATAAAATGTTAAAAAATAATATTTAGTGCTTCCTATGTTAGTAGGCTGGAAAAAGATGGGACTTTCTACTTCCTTAAAGGAAACTCACATAGACAGTTCTGTCTTGCCCTACAAAGGCACTATGAGTCAGTATTCACTCAATGACAGTGAGTTTTGTGGGTTTTAACACATGTTACTGGGATGGTTAAATTTTTAGAATAAGCTAATATTCATGTAAATAACTAAATTGCAGGTCTAATACAGTGTAAACATATGTTGTGGTGTCCAAGATACACTGCATATACAACTAGTTTCACAATTGTCAATGCTCTCAATAGGCAACTAATGGAAATGTATGTACCATCAAATGACGTTGCGCTTGATGAAAGAATGGTGCAATTTAATACATCTTCATCAACAAAGCAGTACGTCCTAATGAAATTTGTCACACATAAGTGAAAAATCATGCTTGGCTGATTTGTGAACTAACTTTTTAAGAAAATTGCTATTTATTCCAGAAAAAAAGCATGAACTCATCTCACTTTCTTGGCAAGAGTGTTGTACTTATCTCTCATAAAACCAATCTGGTATAATTATTGCCTTTGATAACTTATTTTCCTCCTGTTATTTGATAAACATCATGAATGATAAGAGTCTATATGCTGTAGATACAGGGTGAGAGACTTGAAATAGCCCATGAGAAACGGTAAAAAGGAAAGGTTAATTGCAGCAGGGATCATTTCTGTTTCATACAAAGTGATGTGTGTCAGTAATAAAGTGGCCACTGTCCACTAACCACAATCTAAAGGACATGATTAGTATCTGAAGAAAGAACAATGGTGATTCCTCCTCAGAAATCCCTTGTCTAAGAGCAATGGTAGAATACAAAACAATTATAGGAGAAGCACACAACTTCGACCCGAGGTGTAAAAAGCATACAAACGGAAGGTGCTCTGTTGAATGGTGATATCAGACGTATTACCTTCATTGAATATAATTTTACAATATGAAACTGTAACAAGAGGGGCACATATAATCAACTTTCCTTCAGACTGACTCTCATTAGGCAGTTTATGATAGATTTTTTGTGAGGAAATCAAAAGAAGAAAATCCTCCATTCCTATCAAGAACAAACCAGGCATCAGTGGGATGTCAAGTGCTGAATAGATCTCATAGGTTGTGGGAACAAAAAAATAATGCAGAGAATATAGTACTATGATGGAAACTCATACTCAGCAATTGCCGGATACCTTTATGTATTACCCATGATTGTAAAAGTTTCACTACATAAAAAAATAATAACACAATTTGTTCTTGTCTCATCACACAAATCCTAACCCCAGAGTGCAGAAGGACATATATGTCCCAAACAATATATCTTCAAATCCCAAAAGTTCAAACACACTAATAGTACAGCATGCATGGGGAAAAACATAATTTTTTAAATACTAATCATGTACTTTTGTCAGATACCAATCATGATATAAATATTTTTTAAATGATGGGATTTAAAGACCTTCCTGGATAAAAGGTTAGAAAGTTGATTACCACAAGGCCTACCTCACAAGAAATGCTACTACAACAGGTAGAAAATAATGCCCTCAGCAAAAATAAGACCAATGGTGCATAAAACCTAGGCTCGTTGGAAGCTTGGATACAAGCTTAAAACTAAGAGGACTAAGGATCCACATCAAGATAGCTGAAAATCATAAGGAAAGTGAATTCCTCACCAGCAATCAGGAGGAAAAAATAAAAAAGAGAAAGAAGGGTGCAAGCAATCTTGAGGAATGACTCAACAGCTAAGTAAATGAGCTTTCTGCGGAACAGAGAAGGTGGGATCAGGCAGAGGAGAAAAGGAAAGGGTAAACATATACATGAGACACCTAGAACTTTGCCCTGCCCACCCAACCCACTGAATTCACATCAGGCTTGTGTGGCCACCTCACTTCACAGCTGGTATGCACTGCATAAAACCTATCCTGCAGATTGCCTGATCAGCCTCCTATCCCTCACCTGGTGTGCAAGTCATATGGGCTGAGACAGCCAGTGATGCTACCTTGCTTTCCTGTCCACTTGTGTCCTAATCCCTCCAGGCCTCAAACTGGGCTGTGCAACCCCTCCCTCCCTGAATCTGAGCAGGATTGTCTTTTCTTTCAGCTAGCAACTAATTTAAAACACTCTGAGGAACAGCCTATCTTCTCAAATGGCTTTTGCTTTGCCCCTTCCCACTGGGTCATTCCACTGCTCCAAGCTATGCAAAGTGATGGCCTCTCATTCTAGACAGCATGCAAAGTACTCCTTCCACCCTGGGACATCCTGAGATGTCCTCTCATTGCCTCTCCTGGATGGTGTACGACTCTGCTCCCTCCTCCCTAGATTGCTCTGAGAGGCCTCTTTCCCTCCCAAATGGTAATAGTCCTGCCCTGTCTGCGGCAAGACATGGCACTTGACCTCTCCTTCTCTGAGACAGCTTGTACATCACCCATCCCATCTTTGATGCCCTTCAAGACTTCTTCACCTCCCAAATGGTAGCACTCCACTCCCTCAACCCTGGCTCACCCCACACAACCCCCTTGCTTCCAGGCCAGTGTCCTACCTAAGTCAAATTCTAGCCAGTATAAACACTCGACTGGGCTGACCCATTCTACCCCTAGGCACTGCTATCAACTGTTCAACTGGTCTTAAAACTGTGTGACTCCAGTATAGCTCTCAAACCCAATCTATGAAAAGAACAAGCAACAACCAAAAAAAACAATCTTGAAAAGCCTAAAGCGTCCTATTTGGAACATTCTCAAGAGGAACAACCTATGTCTCATTAGAACCCAGAAAAGAAACAAACAAACAAATACACAGAGAAATCGTACAATAACTAATTCTTGGAGGAAAATTGTCCAATATGCATAAAAGATGAGAAAATATCCAGGAAGCTTCAAATAGGATAGACAAAAATAGAAGGAAAAAAATAGCATAACATGTTGTAGCCAAACTCTCAAATATATATTTTTTAAAAAAGAAAATAATTCTGAGAAGAGCAAGAGAAAAACTAGCAGTCACATACAAAGGAACACCAATAATAATATGCTCAATTTTTTAGCAGAAACTATCCAGGCAAGAAAAAAATGAAGGGCCTTACATTGTCTTTAAGGGAAAAAAAACTGCTAAAATTCTTATTTTATATCCAGCAAAATTATCACTTAAGTGTGAGGGAGAAATAAGAGTATTCTTAGAAAATGAGACGTTAAAGACATTTGTAAAAACAAGCAAAAAACAATTTAAAATATTATGTGGTGTATTGTGGTTCAAATAATCAACAACAGAAAACAAAACTGAGATCAACATATAAGACAATTCCACACAAAAAACAACACATTTGTTTTAGGCAGGGTTCTCTAGAGAAACAATATGTATAAAAGGATAGGTTTATACAATGAGAAGCGATATAACAGCTAATTAGTATTCACAGCAGTACAGAGGGCTCAGTTCAACTCACTTTTGTAGAACAGTTAATATACTGAAAGTTCAAAGTCAAAGAAGCAGACAGCTGAGTCTTCCCTCAAGCAATACAAGCAGGGTCTGCCTGCAGGCAGCAGACAGCAGGGTGGGTCGGCAACAGTCAGTAGCATGGGAGCTTAGCAAAGCAGGCCTGGATGGAATATCAAACTCAAACAATGCAAGGTGACAGGATCCACCAGCCTCAAGCTCAAGCAGTTTATGCACCAACAGCGTAGTGAAGCAGGACTCAAAGGAACCTCGAGCTCTAGCAACACAATCCATGATTTGGCTTGGCCCACAAGTAGTGTAAGACACTGGTTGAGACAGAGTACTAGCTAAAGCAGCAGCATTCTTGTCCTATCACCAGAGAGCAAGATAGGCTGGTGCAGGCAGGCCTTGCAAAGTCATTTATCTCTTTGCCCTCTAATCAAACTGTGACCTGATTAATTTCTGCCCACGTGTTTCTATTGGACAGATTGGCACAATAAACCTGGCTATCACAACACTCAAACCAGTATTCAAACTCTCAAACAACACAGAAATAAGGAAAAGCAGACAAACTAATAACACCACACACACACACACACACACACCAAAATGACAGCAACAATTTCATACATATCAAAATGGACTCCAGATGGAAGCTGAAAAGCACACTACTTAAAAACTGCTGGGTAATTGACAAAATACAAAATAAAAATTTCAAATTGCTTCAGAGGAAAAAGAGAACTAAAACACAATATATCTAAACGTTTGAGGCACAGCAAAAGCAGCTAATAGAGGACAATTAATAGCAATAAACAGACATATGAGAGGGAAAAAAAGGAGAGACCCAAAATAGATACTTTAACCTAGCATCTTCCACAACTAGAGCAAAAGCAACAAAATAAATCTTCTCCCACAAGAAGGAAAGAAACTCTAAGATTAGAGCAGAAATAAATGAATCAGAAAACAGACAAAACAATGGGAAAAATTAGCAAGATAAGAAGTTATTTATTTGGAAGGATTAACAAATTGATAAAACACTGGCAAAGTTAACAAAGGGAAAGAAAGAGAAAAGGTAAATATCAAGAATAAGAAATGAAAAGTGTGACATAACAAGATAACCAAATGAAATTTTAAAATAATAACACATTACTCCAAAGACTGTATTCAAACAAATTTGAAACCTAGAAGAAATGGACAAATTTCTAGAACCATGTTATTTATCCACACAGACTGGCATTGGAAGGCCTCTTAAAAATCCATAACAAAGAAGAAATAGACCAAATCATTAAAAACCTTCCCACAACAAAAAAGTCCAGAGCCAGTAGGCTTCAGTAGAGTATTCTACCAAGCATTCAGAGAAAAGTTGATACCAATTTTGCACAAAATATTCCAGAATGTAGAAAAGAACAACAAACTCACAAACTCATTTTATGAAGTGAACATAACCCGAGCATCATAATCAGGCAAAGACATTGCCAAGATAGAAAACTACAGACCCATAAAAAAAGATACAAAAATTGTCAACAAAATACTGGCAATCTAATAATACACTATGATCAAATGGGATTGATATTACCTATGCAAAAATAGTTTGATATTAGAAAAACAATCCATTTAAGCTACCATATAAACAAAACACACAATCATATGAATAGATGCGTGAAAGGAATTGTCAATATCCAAGACTCAACATCCTGGTAAAAACACTCACAGAAATAGGAATAGAAGAAAATTTTCTCAACACAATAAAGTCCATGTATGACAAACAAAACATCTTGATCAATGGGGAAAAACTGATAGCATTTGTCTTGGGAACAGGAGTCAGACAAGAATGTCCCTTATCACCACTCTTATTTAACACTGTACTGGAAAACTTATCCAAAGCTACTAGATAATAAAAATAAATCAAAGCAATTCAAATAGGAAAAGAAGTGAAATACTCTTTATTTGGAGATGATATGTTTTGATATGTAGAAAACACCAAAGACTTGGCAAAAAATTGAAAGAGTCAGCTATATGGTAAGATAACAGACTGACATACAAAATCTATAGGATGCCTGTATACTAATAAAGAGGACTCTAAAATAGAAAATCAAGAAAACAATACTATTTACCAGAACCATGCAAAATATGAAATATTTGGTAATAAACCTAACCAAAGAAACAAAAGATATGTATTATTTTAATTACAGAACATTATTACAAGAAACCAAAAGAGGTATACATACATTAAAGAATATTCTATATTCATCAATAGAAAAGCTTAACATTGCAAAAATGTTAATATTACCCAAAGCAATCTATGAATGTAACACAATTCTGATCCAGATATCAACTGCAATCTTTAAACACATGGAAAAATTAATTACTGACTTTATATGGAGATGATAGTGTGGTATTATATAATCTGGTGCCAATTTGAAGATTAAGAGTGAAGGGGTGGAATCTAGTCTGTGAATTGGGTCATAGCCAATGAGGCCTCTGTGTGGGCATGGCCTTCTCCTGAGGATTCTGGAAACTCCTGTATTTCCTTCTTGGAGGTAGGAGACACTTTTTCTCTCTACTCCCTCCCTGAGAGATGCTCTACTGACAAGACACATGGAGCTACACCCTGGGAGCTGGAAAAGCCACAGGACCTACCCTGACGTAAAAGGACCTCTGGAGATAGAGAAACTACAAAGAGACCCCTGCCAACGCTGAGATGGTTACAACACAACCACATCCAGAAGACCTCCAACCCACTAGTCTGTGATCTTTCTGCATTCAACATCATTGTATGTGTTTGGTGAGCCTGAAGAGGACTTTATAGATTGGTATCAGATATGTGGGCTAATATCAGACTTATGGGCTTGATCTGGACTGGGCTGGCATGTTTTCTCAATATTCAATTGTTCTTTCTTATTCTCATATGAGTCTCTATGAATTTGTTTCTCTAATCTACCCAGACTAACACAGATAGAGAGCTAGGATAAACCCAAATTGTCTTAAGAAGAGCAAAAGAGGATACCTATCACTTCCTTACATCAAAACCTATTTCAGAGTCACAGTAGACAAACTGCCTCATACTGGTGTAATGATAAACATATAGGAAAATGGGACAGAATACAGAAACCAGAAATAAATCTATCCACCTAGAACAATCTATCTTCTGTAAATGGGACCAAGATAGTCTCTTCAACAAATAGTGCCAGCAAATTTGGACCTCCATCTGAAGAATAAAGAAACAGGACACATGGTATTGTTGTTAGGTGGCACTGAGTTTGCTCTGACTCATAGGAACTCTGTGCACAATGGAATGAAACACTGCATGGTCCTGAGCCATCCTCACAATTGTTCATATGCTGGAGCCCATAGATGCAGCCACTGTGTCAATCCGGCTTGTTGAGGCTCTTCCACTTTTTTCTTGCCTGTTCACTGTAGGAAGCATGATGTCCCTCTTCAGGGACTAATCTCTATCCCTACAATATGTCCAAATTATGTAAGATGAAGTGCCATCTTTCCTTCTAAGGAGCACACTGACCTTATTCCTTCCAACACAGATCAGATTGTCCTATTAGGAGTCCATACTACTTTAATATTCTTCCCCAGCACCACAATTCAAGTGCATCGATTTTTCTTTGCTCTTCCTTATTTAATGTCCAACTATCACATGCATCTGAAGCAATTGAAAGTACCATGGCTTGGATCAGACACACTTTAATCCTCAAAGAGCTAGCCTTAGTCTTCACCATTTTAAACAGGTCTTTGCAACAAATTTACCTAATGCAACAGGTCTTTGGATCTCTTGACTCCTGCTTTCACACCCATTGATTGTGGATCCAAGCAAGAAAAAGTCCTTGAAAGCTTCAACCTTTTTCTCTAACATCTCATGATGTTACCTATTGGTCCAGTTGTAAGGATTTTGGTCCTCTTTACATTGAGTTGCAATTCATTCTGAAGGCTATAAACCTTGATCTTCATTAAAAAGGGCCTCAATTGCTCCTAACTTTTAGCAAATACGATTCTGTCATCTGCATATAGCAGGTTGTTAATAAGCCTTCCTTCAAACCTGATGCCACATTATTCTTCATATAATCCAGCTTTTCTGACGATATATTCAACATAAAGGCTGAATAAATATAGTAAGAGGATACAACCCCCTGGTGCACACTATTCCTTATTTTAAATCAAACCTCACCCTTAGCTCATCCCATGTTCAAAATTGAAAACAAGATAGATCAAGGACCTAAAGTAAACCCAGAGCTATAAAAACATCAATGAAAAATTAGGGTCAAATGTAAACATTTTACTGCAAGGAATAGAAAGACTATGAAATACAATGAAGGGAACACACAAAATAACTAAAATCTACTTCAAATAAGACATTTATGTCTATGAAAAGACTTCATCAAAAAGTAAGAAGAGAAAACAATGAATGGGGAAATTTTTTTGACAATGACACAACAGACAATGAACTAGTATATACAAAATTGAAACACCCCAACAGGTAAAATTTGAATAGCACAATTTTTAAACGTCCTAAAATAAAGGACGTGAACCAATAGTCTACCAAAGATGACAGCCAAACAGCCACAAACATTGAAGAAATGTTCATAGTCATTAGCCATCCAGTAGACGCAAATCAAAACCTTGATGAGATACCACCTTACACTACTTACAATAGCTAAGTTAAGAGGAGAGAAAATCAGAAATGTTTTTAGAGACGGTGGAGAGTCTCTAATCCTCATACACTGCTAGTGGGACTGTAAATATAATCAGCCTGAGGGGCCGGCCCCAATCACAACTACATGGACAGCTACCCCTCCCCTAGAAGATTTTATTTCAGAGGACAGGACTGAAGCTGCAGCACAGGGAGAGGAACATGTCTGATCAGAGGGCATGAGATTAAATGAAGGGGGAGGAAGAGAGAGTGGAGCACATCTTTTTCCCACCAAGCCTTGGTGATGATATTCCCGCTGAGAGCAGCCAGTCCACAGAGAAGACCATATGGCTGGCCCCACTATGAGACATGATATCCCTCACTGTCCCATAGCCCTACAGGGGACAACACTGGAGACACAGTGTGGGATTTGCACCCTATCTGATCTCACCACACCAAGGTAAAAAACGAAGGGCATGCAACAGAGCAGCAAGAGGAACAGAGCAAGGAAGTCCCCAGGAAATGCCAAAAATAGACTTTGGGGCCAGGGCTTGGTACCCCATCAGACTCGACAGGAAAACACTCCTAAAGGCCAACAAACTACGTGAACTAGCTACAAGCTTTTCCTTTTTTGTTGTTGTTGTGTTGTATGTTTTATTTGTTTTGTCATTGACTTTTTGTTGTTGTTTTCTTTTTTTGCTTGGTTGTGCTCTGTCTTGTTTTTGTGCGTGCCATTATCTCCACAGGTCTGTCTAAATAAGATAGGCTGGAGGAACAATCTGGAGGAGAAAACAATGGGACTGACAGTTAAGGGGGAACATGGGAAAATGGGAAGTGGGGGGAAAGGACGCAGTGTTAACAAACCCAGGAACATAGGAACAACAAGTGGTTAAAAACGGTGCTGAGAAGGGTGTAGGAGGCATGGTAGGGTGTGATCACGGGTAATGTAACCAAGAGAAATTACTGTAAACCAAATGAAAGCTGAGAATGATAGTGGGACATGAGGAAATTCAAAGGAATTAGAGGAAAGAGCTAGGAGGCAAAGGGCATTTATAGAGGTCTAAATAAAGGCATGGACATATGTAAATATATTTATATATGAGGATGGGGAAATAGATTTATGTGCATATATTTATAGGTTTAGTATTAAGGTATCAGATGGACATTGGGCCTCCACTGAAGTACTCCCTCAATGCAAGAACACTTTGTTATATTAAACAGGCATTCCATGATGCTCACTTTCCAGACATGATCCGTGATTGCTGAAGACAAAGCGGGTACATAAGCAAATGTGGTTAAGAAAGCTGATGGAGCCTGGCTATCAAAATATATAGCATCTAGGGTCTTAAAGACTTGAAGGTGAACAAGCGACCTTCCAACTCAGAAACAAGAAAGCCCACATGGAAGAAGCACACCAGCCTGTGTGATCACGAGGTGTCGAAGGGATCAGGTATCAGGCATCAAAGAACAAAAAACATCATTGTGAATGACAGGGAGTGCGAAGTGGAAACCCAAAGCCCATGTATAGGCAACTGGACATCCCCTTATGGAGTGTCGTGAGGAGGAGATGAGCCAGTCAGGGTGCAGTGTAGCAATGATGAAACATACAACTCTCCTCTAGTTCCTCTGCTTCTTCCCTACCCACTATGATGAACCCAATTCAATCTTACAAATCTGCTAGGCCAGAGGATGTACACTGGTACAGACAGGAACTGGAAACATAGGGAATCCAGGACAGATAATCCCTTCAGAGCCAGTGGTGAGAGTGGCTATACAGGGAGAGTGGAGGGAGGGTGGGGGACGAACAACAGAAAAGTGGGTGAAGGGAGACATCAGACAGTGTAAGATATGACAAAATAATAATTTATTAATTATCAAGGGTTCATGAGGGAGGGGGGAGGGGGAGGGGGAAATGAGGAGCTGAGGCCAGGGGCTTACGTGTACAGCAAGTGTTTTGAGAATGATGAGGGTAATGAATGCACAAATGTGCTTTATACAATTGATGTATGTATGGATTGTGATAAGAGTTGTAGGAGCCCCTAATAAAATGATTAAAAAATATGATCAATCATTGTGTAAAGCTATATGGTACTACTTTAAATTACTAGGAATAGAAATTCCATATGATCCAGCAATACTCCTGCTGGTATGTCCACTAAAAAAGTAATAGTCATAACACAAACAGACATATGCACACATATATTCATCACTGCTCTGTACACATTAGTAGTATAATGGAAACCACTCAAATACTCATCAGGAGAAAAATGGATAAAGAAACTTTGGTAGATACACACAATGGAATAGTATGCATCATTAAAAAACAATGCTGAAAACATGAAGCACCTTATGGCATGAATGGACCTTGAGATCATTATATTGAGAGAAATTAGTCAATCACAAAAAGACAAATATCTCATGAGACCATTCTTAGAAGGAAACAAACAAACAAGACAAAGACTCTCAGTCTAAATGTAACAAACTTTGGAGGTTCAAGTGACAGAGGGCAAGGTAAAGATAGATAAGTAATAGACTAAACAGTCTAAACGTACAAACTAGAGTGAAGGCATCCTTTAAGCTACTAGAAGAAGATAAATCAAAGTGATGGTAGTAGGGGTGGGGATAGGTAAGGTACTGTGGGAAGTTAATAAGTAGCTTAAATTGTTAAATACAAAATCGATTATCTGAAATGTAAATTCCCAACTAATTCACAATTTAAAATTTTTTTAAATAAATGGTATATTTAGTTTTTCAAATGGAAAGGAGAGGGTTACTTAATGTGTGTGCAGGGGAAAATATATATCTAGCAAAAGTAAAGGCATGGCAAGTACAGGGGACAGTATTAGGGTATTTTCAGTTTTATCATTAGTTGTTATGTTTCACCACCTGTATAACAGAAAATGTGGAAAAGTAAGTATAAATTGAACATAACAGTTATATGATGTAAAAAGGTGTATTCGATGACAACAAGTTGCATACACAATAAAGAAATAGTTTTTTTTAATCTTACTGGTATCATGGTAAACTAGTTTTTATAATTGTCTCAAATAATTATAAACAAATTTGCTTTAAGATATTAAGTGTAATATTTATGTGAACCACAAAATATATAATCAAATATAGAGAAGGTAAAAAGTAGATAAAAAAGGGTTCCATAGAAAAATCCAATACAATACAAATAAGGGTAAAAATTCATGATATGTGGAACAAGAACATATAGGAAACACACAACAAAATAAGCAAAATGACAAAGTCCTTCTTATCAATAATTACTCTCAACGAAGACTAGTTAAATATACCAAGCAAAAGACAGAAGGGGGCACAAGGGATTTTTTTATATGAATAATTCTTATATAGTCTAAAATGATGTTTCTTAGAACAAAGAAAGAGGCATGAAAATAAAAGGACAGAATAAAAAAGATGTAAAAGGTAACCAAAAGAGAGCAAGAGTTATCATATTATACCAGACAAAATAAATTTCAAGTGAAAAACTGTTTAAGAGTTAAATAAGAACATTATATAATGAGGATGGCTGAATTCATCAAGAACATTACATTTTAAATGTACACATATTAAAGGTAATATGCAAAGCAAACACCGATAGAATAAAAAAGAGAAATAGACAGCTCTATAATAATACTAGGATACGTAAATCCACTATTTTCTTATTTATTTATTTATTTATAACAATTTATTAGGGGCTCATACAACTCTTATCACAGTCCATACATATACATACATCAATTGTATAAAGCACATCTGTACAGTCTTTGCCCTAATCATTTTTTTCTCCTCTTTTCTTTTTTTACATTTTATTAGGGACTCATACAACTCTTATCACAATCCATACATATACATACATCAATTGTATAAAGCACATCCATACATTCCCTGCCCCAATCATTCTCAAGGCATTTTCTCTCCACTTAAGCCCTTTGCATCAGGTCCTCTTTTTTTTCCCCTCCCCTCCCCCCCTCTCTCATGTGCCCTTGGTAATTTATACATCGTTATATTATCATATCTTGCCCTATCAGGAGTCTCCCCTTCTCCCCTTCTCTGCTGTCCCTCTCCCAGGGAAGAGGTCACATGTGGATCCTTGTAATCAGTTCCCCCTTTCCAACTCACTCACCCTCCACTCTCCCAGCATCGCCCCTCACACTATTTTCAATAACAAAAAGAACACCTAAGAAGGTCAGTAAGGAAACAAAGGGATTGAATAATACCTCACTCACTACCATCGAGTTGATGCTAACTCATAGCAACCATTTAAGACAAGATAGATCTGCCCTTGTAAGTTTCTGAGACCATAAATGTTTAAAAGAGTAGAAAGCCCAGCCTTTTGCACAATGATCTCTAGCAGACATATATAAAATACTCAGGGATACATATGGTAGCCAACTAAAAAGGAGTGGGTAAAAATAGATATGGGTAGCAAGGGGAGGGTGTTGTTTATATCTCCACAGGGAAAGAGGGACCAAACTTCAACCCAGTGCTCCAAGACAAGAACGCAACACACTGACATGAAGCAGGGAACCGATAGAGAGGCTGGAGGGGCCTGCCCCATTACTAAGTGGACAGACCCCCTTACTCCCCCCCCCAGAAGAATTCACTTCAGAGGACAGCATTGAAGCTACAACTCAAGGAGAAGGCATTGTCTGATCACAGCACACAGAAGCCAATGAGGTGGGGAGGGAAAAAAGAGTGAAACACATCCTGACCCACCAAGCCCTGAGGACAATATTTCTGCTCTGAGCAGTCAAAGCACAGAGAGGACCATAGGGCCAGGCCCATCATAAGACACAATGTTCTTCACTGACCCATAGCACCACGGGGGACAGCACTGTAGACACACAGCGGGAATTGTGTCTGCCCTGAGCCCACCACGCCAAAGTTAGACACTGGGGGCATGCAACATAACAGCAAGGGGAGCAGAACAATAAAGTTCCCAGGGAACACCAAAAATAGACTGTGGGGCCAGGGCATGATGCCCTATCAGACTTGACTGGAAAACACTCGTAAAGGACAACAAATACACCTCGAACTATTTATAGGTTTGGCGGATTTTGTTTTGTTTTTGTTTTGGGTTGTTGTTGTTGCCTTTTTGTTGATGTTGTAGTAACTACTGTTTTATTTTCTATTGTTTCGTTTTATTTTCTATTGTTGCTTCGTTGTACTCAGTCTTGTGTTTGTGTATATTGTTGTCGCTGTGTGTCTATCTGGATGGGATAGGCAGGATAAACTAGCCAGATGAGAGAACAACGGGATGACTGTTCCAGGAGGACATGGGAGAGGGGGAGGTGGAGGAAAGGAAGTGGATGTTAACAAACCCAGGGACAAGGTAACAACAAGTCACAGAAAATCGATGGTGAGGAGGGTGTAGGAAGTCTGGCAGGGCTGGATCAAGGACAATGTAACCAAGAGGAATTCCTGAAACTCAGATAAAGTCTGAACATGACAGTGGGACAAGAGGAAAGTAAAAAGAAATAGAGGAAAGAATTAGGAGACAAAGGCATTTATAAAAATCCAAATACAGGCATATACATATGTAAATATATTTATATATGATGAGGGGGAAATATATCTATATACATGTATTTAGAGGCTTAGTATTAAGGAAGCAGAAGGACACTGGGCCCCTATTCAAGTACTTCCTCAACACAGGAACACTTTGTGCTAATAATCCAGCACTCAGAGATGCTCACCTTCCCAACAAGATCGCTGAAGGCAAAGTGGGTGCATAAGCAAATGTGGCAAAGAAAGCTGATGGTACCCGGCTATCAAAAGATATAGCATCTGGGTTTTAAAGGCTTGAAGATAAACAAGCAGGCATCTATCTGAGAAACAGCAAAGCCCACATGGAAGAAGCACACCAGCCTGTGTGATCACGAGATGTCGAAGGGATCAGATATCAGGCATCATCAGAACAAAAAATCATATCATTGTGCATGAAGGGAATTGCAGAGTGAGGACCCAAAGCCCATCTGTAGGCAACTGGACATCCCCTTACAGAAGTATCACAGGAAGGAGACGAACCAGTCAGGGTGCAGTGTAGCAATGATGAAACACACAACTTTCCTCTAGTTCTTAAATGCTTCCTCCCACCCCCTCCACTATCATGATCCCAATTATACCTTACAAATCAGTCTAGACAAGGGTATGTACACTAGTACAGATAGGAACTGGACGCACAGGGAATTCAGGACAGATAAGCCCCTCAGGACCAGTGACAAGAGTGCCGATACCAGGAGGGTGCAGGGAAGATGAGAGAGAAAGAGGGAACAGACTACAATGATCTACATATAACTTCCTCCTAGGGTGACAGACACAGAAAAGTGGGTGAAGGGAGATGTTGGACAGTATAAGGTATGACAAAATAATAATAATTTAGAAATTAACAAGGGTTCATGAGGGAGGGGGAAGGGGGGAGTGGGGAGGGAGGGGAAAAATGAGGAACTGATACCAAGGGCTCAAGTATAAAGCAAATGTTTTGAGAATTATGAAGGAAACAAATGTACAAATATGCTTGACATAATGGATGCATTTATGGATTGTGATAAGAGTTGTATGAGGCACCAATAAAATGATTTAAAAAAATACTTCACTTAACAGAAAAAACATACACATTCATATATATATTCTTCTTCAGTGCGCATAGACCATTCAGCAAAACAGATCCGTATAATTAGCTTGAAATATAAAATTCAGCACAAACCGATGAGACGGAGGTCAAATATATCCCAGATTTCCACGTTCTTCGCTCTCCTATACCATTCCTTCCCTGGCCCCATATTCTCTCCACTCAGCACTTCTTCCTTCCTTTTGGGGTTCACAATTTTATGTTATGTCTCACAGAACTTACAAACTGTACTCACAGTTAAGTGATTTATTAAGAAACCCAGTACAACTCAGAATTAATATCAAACAGCTCGAACACAGAATCAGAATCAAGACGCATGTAGTCAAAGTCTCTCTTCTTCAGTGTAGGCTGGTTATTTCAGCCTGTCTCGACCATGCAGGCCCTCTCAAACCCTGGAGGACAAGCTTTTCTGAACCTCCTCATGAGAAGTTCCTCTAGGTTCTTTTAGGATAGATTCTTCTTTGTCCTGCAGATTGTCATCACTAGTTCTGCCACTGAGTGCCTTCCAGCCTTGCTAATTGGTCTCTTCTGGGCTTGTCACCACTGGCTCTGCCACTGGTCCATTCTGGGCCTCTTGCTTTCTTCAGTGTTGCAATACTTGACAATGTAACAGTCTCTTTCTGCTTCTCTCTTCTTTCTTCCATCTGCAGTTTCCTGCTGCTTTTATTTCTGTTTCTTTGGGGCCTGAAAATGTCTGTGGAGTTAACCACACAATTTGAAGACATGATACTCCCATGAGGTGCACAAACTTATCAATACCCTCTTGGCAAACCAGAGATTATTTATTTCCATAATCAGCTACAACTCACCTCATTTCATAGTCTACAAGCCAATCCCTTTAGGATGTACAAATCACAGAAAGACTATTAGAGCAGGGCTAGATAAAAAATGACCAAGATATGTCAATTAACTTGGGGTAAAAGTAAAAAATTCTGTGGGGTAAAAACTAGGGCAAAGGTAATACCTCAAGGCTTATGGAGGGATCTTTCAGTTATTTTTGAAAACAACAACAACAAAAGGCAAAATACTGCCAAAAAAAGAACTAATTTCACCACAAGACAAAAACATCTCAAAAAATTCTAAAGATAAAAATAATACCAGATTTCTTCTCTAATCAAATGAAAATGAAGCCAGTGAAGATAAACAAGCGGCCATCTAGCTCAGAAGCAACAAAGTCCACATGGAAGAACACACCAGCCTGTGGGATCGAGTGGTCCCAAAGGGATCAGTTACCAGGCATCAAAGAACAAAAAATCATATCATTGACTGCACACCTCCATGATAGGATCGCTGAAGACAAATGGGTGCACAAGCAAATGTGGTGAAGAAAGCTGATGGTGCCCGGCTATCAAAAGAGATAGTGTTTGGGGTCTTAAAGGCTTGAAGGTGAACAAGCGGCCATCTCGCTCAGAAACAAATAAGCCCACATGGAAGAAGCACACCGGCCAGTGCGATCACGAGGTGCCCAAGGGACCAGATATAAGGCATCATGCAAAAAAAAAAAAAAAGATATAAGTGTGTGTATGTATGTGTATATATGTGTATATGTATATATGTATGCGTATATATATATTATATTAAATGAAGGGGGAAGTGCAGAGTGGAGACCCAAGGCCCAAGCGTCGGCCAATGGAGATCCCCTCATAGAGGGGCTTAGGAAAGGAGATGGGTTAATTAGGGTGTGAGGTAGTATCGATGAAGAACACAGCTTTCCCCCAGATCCTGGATGCTTCCTCCCCCCAACTACCATGATCCGAATTCTACCTTGCAGGGCTGGATAGGACAGTGGCTGTGCACTGGTACATATGAGGGTTGGAGATACAGGGAATCCAGGGTGGATGATACCTCCAGGACCAAGGGCGTGAGGGACGATGCTGGGAGAGTGGAGGGTGAGTGGGTTGGAAAGGGGGAACTGATTACAAGGAGCCACATGTGACCTCTTCCCTGGGAGAGGGACAGCAGAGAAGGGGGGAAGGGAGACCACGAATAGGGCAAGATATGACAAAATAACGAGGTATAAATTACCAAGGGCATATGAGGGAGGGGGGAAAAGGGAGGGAGGGGGGGAAAAAAAAAGAGGACCTGATGCAAGGGGCTTAAGTGAAGAGCAAATGCCTTGAGAATGATTGGGACAGGGAATGTATGGGTGTGCTTTATACAACTGATGTATGTATATGTATGGATTGTGGTAAGAGTTGTTGGAGTCCCTAATAAAATGTAAATGAAGAAAAGAGGAGAAAAAAATGATTAGGGCAAAGACTGTACAGATGTGCTTTATACAATTGATGTATGTATATGTATGAACTGTGAAAAGAATTGTATCAGCCCCAATAATTTGTTAAAAAATAAAAAATAATTAAAAAAAAAAAGAAAATGAAGCCAGATACTAGTAGCAAATTGAACACTAGAAAACACACATAATCTATATGTAAACTAAATAGCAAAGTATAAAACAACCAACAAGTAATGGGACTATCTAAGACATAAAAAAATTAAAGTTTAGAGCCAAATGAAAATACAACTACTCAAACTTCACAGGCAATTTTATAGCAATAAATGTCTACATCTTCAAAGAAAACCCCCAAAGCTTAGCCTTACTCTAGAAATTGAGGAACCAGAAAACAAAAGAATAAATTAAATCCACAGCTTCCAGAAGGAATGGTATGACCGATCAGAACAGAAATAAATGGAATAATGTTCAAGAGTTATGAGCAAACAGTTTGAGATAGGGAAGACAATTCCACAGAGTGAAAGTCAGCACTTCGAAATAGTGAAGCTTCAGGGATATTTTATAAAGGAAGAGCAAGGAACCTGAACAAGGTTGTAGACACTGAGTCTTCCTGTGGTTGAAGCTCTTAACGTGGGACATTGTGTGGTTTTTAACTCAAAAGATGGGAGTTCCTATTAGTCATAGGTTCTCAAAATTATTTAACCTAATGCTCCCTTTCGGAAAAAAAATATTATTCAGTACCCCCTGACAATTAAAAACATTTGTACTCTCGCCCATACTCGAGGATAAAGTATGGGTATCTGCTTTTGGAGCCCCCTTAGATAACTCTATAGTCCTCAAGAGTCAGTACATCCCACTTTGGGAAACATTGTAGTAGCAGAATCTCATAAGGCAATTAGGTAAGTTTACATCCATCTTTCTTAGATTGGTTACAGCATAGTAATAGCTGTGAAGAGAGGGGCAGCCACCAGGCAGTTAGTTTTATCATAATAATGAAGCAATCTTTCCTTAAATAGCCTACCAAGACAGATAAGAGCTGGAAACACAGAATCCAGAATTAATAAACCCCTCAGGACCAATAATGAGAGCAGCATTACCAGGAGGGGAAGGGGAAGGTGGGGGAGAAAGGGGTACCAATCACAAAGATCTACGTATAATCTCCTCCCTGGGGGATGGACAACAGAAAAGTGGGTGAAGGGATACATCAAACATTGTAAGACATGAAAAAATAATAATAATTAATGAATTTTCAAGGGTTTATGAGAGAGGGAGGGTGTGGGAGGGAAGAAGGGGGGAAAATGAGATGCTGATACCAAGGGCTCAAGTAGAAAGAAAATGTTTTGAGAACGATGATGGCAACAAATGCACAAATGTACTTGACACAAGGAAGTATGTCTGGATTGTGATAAGAGTTGTATGAGGCCCCAATAACATGATTTTTTTAATTGCCTACCAAGCAGAACTTTCCCAAAATGAAAAGTTTGGATATAGGTCTGCACCAAAATACTTTATAATGGAGTAAAACCTCTTTATTGACTATAATATTTAGTCTACACAGAAGATAGCTGTTTATATGAGTAGAAATAAAACTTAAAAGGGGGGGGGGAGTCAAAGAGGCTATTTCAGATTTTTAAAATATCTATATTTTAAATTCCCTTATATGAGAGGAAAAAATAGAATTAACAAACCAGAAGTTGGTTCTTCGAAAAGATCAATGTAATCAACAAACCTTTAGCCACTATAAGAAGAAAAATACAAAATATGTAAATAACTGAAATAAAGATAAAAACAGACACATATAAAATAAGAATAAAAGTAGATACATCAACCAACCCAATAGAAATACAAAGGTTGATAACAGAGTAGGTCAACAGACCAGATAACCTAGATAAAAGGGGAAAATACTCGAAATACCTAAATTGTCTCAAAGAGAAATAGAAAATCTCATATACATATAACGGAAGATTACTCGAGAGTAATTTCAAGACAGAGGTTAAAGATATTGGCTGCTAACAAAAAGTTGATAGTATAAATCAACAGCACTCCTCAGAAGGAAGATATGACAGTGTCCTTCCATAAATTTTTACAGCATTGAAAAACCTACAGGATGATTCTACTTTGTCATACAGAGTAACTATGGGTCAAAATTGGCTCAACAATGGTGGGTTTTTTTGTAGTTGTTTTTGTAATACTATTCAACCCTAAATTGAAATTAAATCCTAATACATGCTACATGAAGAAAACTGAAATAAATAGTAGAATAACTAGAGAGGATTTTTTTTAAATGTTGTTCTCTGAGAAAAACTTTAAATGATGCATTTTAGCTAGATTTATAAAGAAGAGAAAATAAGAAAATAATGAAAGCTATACCAACAACCTGAATAAGCTAAATGAAATGCACAAATTCCTAGATGCACAAATAATAAACCATCTCAACATACTTATAAAAGCAAAATGTTCTTTCAGTAAAGAAAAATCTCGCAACAAAGAAAATTACAGGACCATATGACTTCACTGGTGAATTTTATTAAACTTTGGGGTAAGAATTAGCACAAATATTCTCCAATTCTTCCAAAATAAAAGAGAGGAGGAAATACTTCCTAACTCATTCTGAGGCAAGGATTAGTCTGATACAAAATTCAATTAAACAAATAAAAAGGAGAGAAAATTACAGACCAATCTTCTTTATGAAAAGAGGGAGGGATTGTAATAGTGGCAGAATAAAGTTAGAGGCAGGCATTTAGTCATTCAGTTTTACTTCAGCAGGTACTAATAATTAATGTTGTTATAAAGGGTGCCTTTGTGTAAGTAAATTCTGTAATTTATTGGGAGTTTCTTAGCTTTTATTTTTTGAATCATTTAAAAATCATTTAATTGGGGGCTCATACAACTCTTATCACAATCCATACATCCATCCATTGTGTAAAGCACATTTATACATTTGTTCCCAACATCATTCTCAAAACATATTCTTTCTACTTGAGCCCTTGGTATCAGATCCTCATTTCCCCCCTCCCTCCCCGTGTACCCCTCCCTCAAAAACCCTTGATAATTTATAAATTATTATCATTTTGTCATGTCTTAAACTGTCCAGTCTCTCCCTTCACCCACTTTTCTGTTGTCTTTCCCCCAGGGAGGTGGTTATACGTAGATCCTTGTGATCGGTTCCCCCTTTATACCCACCTTCTCTCCACCCTCCTGGTATCACCACTCTCATCACTGGTCCGGAGGGGGTGATCTGTCCTGGATTCCCCGTGTTTCCAGTTCCTATCTGTACCAGTGTACATCCTCTGGTCTAGCCAGATACATAAGGTAGAATTGGGATCATGATAGTGGGGGGGCAAGAAGCAGTAAAGAACTAGAGGAATGTTATATGTGCCATCTGTGCTACACGGCACCCTAACTGGCTCATCTCCTCCTCGTGACCCTTCTATAAGGGGATGTCCAGTTGCCTACAGATGGGCTTTGGGTCCCCATTCTGCACTCTTCCTCATTCACAATTATTTGATTTCTTGTTCTTTGATGCCTGATACCTGATCTCATCAACACATCACGATCACACAGGCTGGTGTGCTTCTTCCATGTGTGCTTTGTTACTTCTCAGCTGGATGGCCACTTATTTTCAATCTTTTTAGACCCCAGACGCTATATTTTTGGATAACTAGCCACCATCAGTTTTCTTCACCACATTTGCTTATGCACCCACTTTGTCTTCAGCAATCAGGTCTGGAAGGTGAGCATCATGGAATGCCAGTTTAATATAACAAAGTGTTCTTGCATTGAGGGAGTATTTGAATGGAGACCTAAAGTCCATCTGCTACCTTAATACTAAACCTATAAATATATGCACATAGATCTATTTCCCCTTGATCATACCTAAATATATTTGCATATGTACATGCTTGTATTTAGACCTCTATACAAGTCCTTTGTCTCCTAGTTCTTTCCTGTAATTCCTTGTACTTTCCTCTTATTGCACTATCATGCTCAGCCTTCATTTGGGTTTCAGTAATTCCTCTCAGTTACATTGCCCTTGATAAAACCCTACCAGACCTCCTACACCCTCCTCTTCACTGATTTTGGATCACTTGCTCTTCCATTTTTCCGGGTTTGTTAATACCATTTCCTTTCACCCACCTCCCCCTCTACCCATGTCCCCCGAACCATCTGTCCCATTGTTTTCTCCTCCAGATTGTTTATCCAGCTTTTCTTGTCTAGATAGACCTGCAGAGATAATAATAAGCACAAAAGCAAGACAGAGCAAAAGAAAGCAATGTAAGAAAACAAAACAACAAAAACAAACCAATGACAAAAAGAGAGAGAAAAGTCTGTAAATTGTTCAAGGTATGTTTGTTGATCTTTAGGAATGTTTTCTGGTTGAGACTGGTGGAGTGCCACTCCCTGGCCCCAAATTCTATTTTTGGTATTCCCTTGGAACTTCCTTGCTCTGCTCCCCTTGCTGTATTGTTGCACACACTTAGTGTTCCGCCTCAGGGTGGTGGGGTCAGATAGGGTGCAATTCCCACACTGTGTCTCCAGTTTTGTCCCCTGTAGGACAGTAGGTCAGTGAGGGATGTCATGTCTCATAGTGGGGCTGGCCATATGGTCCTCTCTGTGCATTGGCTGCTCTGAGTAGGGATATCATCCTCAAGGTTTGGTGGGCCAGGATGTGCTCCACTCTCTCTTCCTCCACCTTCATTTGCTTCTGTGTGCTCTGATTAGACATGTCCCTCTGCCTGAGCTATAGCTTCAGTGCTGTCCTCTGAAGGAAATTCTTCTGGGGGAGGGGTGGCTGTTCACATAGTTGGGATTAGGTTTGGCCCCCGAGACCTTGCTACTGGTTCCCTGCTTCATGCCGGTATGTTGCATTCACATCTTGGAACACTAGGTTGAAGTCTGGTCCCTCTTTCCCTGTGTAGATATAAACAATAACCTCCCCTTGGGTGGGTTAGTGCCCTTCTCCACTACTACCCATTGCTTTCCCCCCCTCCCCTTTAGTTGGCTATATATATACCTGGATTTGGTCCAGTCCCTAACATAATATCTGGACCTCACCCTCCAGGAATGTTTGTATACACTAGCTTTTCCCCTATGCTCCTTTTGCATTTTTTTAAGCTTACCTCAGTGGACACATGTTCTACCTGTGTTTTTGTGCTTGGTTTACATCGCTTAGCATAATTTCTTCCAGTTCTTCCCATGTGGCGATGTGCTTCTTGCGTTCATCACTGAGTTTTAGCAATGTGTATGTATGTACTACAGTTTTTTAACCCATTTGTCTTTTGATTGAAATTTGGGTTGTTTCCAACTCCTTGGAATTGTGAACTGTGCCGTGATGAACATTGGAGCAAAGATATCTGAACATGGTTTGTGTCTTGCCTCTTCTGGGTATATGCCCAATAGGGGGATTGCTGGGTTGTATGGTAGCTCAATTTCCATCTGTTTCATATATTGCCAAATTGATTTCCATAGCCACTGTACATACCTACAGGTCCATCAACAGTGGATGAGAGTTCCTATCTCACCACAAGCCTTCCAACACTTGTTGCTTTCTGAATTTTTATAATTGGCCTATCTTTGAGGGTGTTAGGTTGTATCTCATTGTTTTAATTTTCATTTCTCTTATGGCTAAGGATCAGGAACATTTTCTCATAGGCTCATTAGCCATTCTGATTTCTTACCTTGGGAGACTTCTGTTCAGGGCCTTTGTCCACCTCCTCAGTGAGCAATTAGGTTTTTTTTTTCTTTTTGGAAACTAGCAGAGTATTGTAGATTTTAGTAATAATGTTTTCATCTGATTTGTCATTTCTAAAGATGTGTTCCCAGTCTGTGTGCTCTCTTATTACTATCTTGGTGAATATTTTTAATATACACAGGTGTTTTTTCTTCTCTATATCACACTTGTCAATTTGTGACTCATCTGTATTTATGTCCTTCCCTATTTCTGATAGCCTATGTATTCCCTGTACCAAAGTTCTCACATTTGTCCCAATTCCCTCATTGATGACGCTAAAAGATTAGGGTTTTACCTCAAGGTCTATGATCCACCTTGAGTTTATTCTTGTGCATGGAGTGAGATAAGGGTCTTGCTTAATTTTTCTGTAGATAACCATTTTTTCCAGCACCACTTGTTTAAGAGAGCATCTGCTTCCGATTTGATATTTTTTGGGCCCTTATCAAAGAACAGTTGTCTCTATGCTGATGATTTTATTTTTGTGTTTTCAGTTCTTTTCCATGGATCTCAGTATATGTGATTACATTAATACCATGAGGTTTTGACCACTGTTACTGTATAATATGTATAAAGTCAGGAAAAACAAGCCTTCCCAAGGAAGAGAGACTTGTGATTGATATTCTGACACAAAATTTACAGCAACTAGAGCAGAGTTAACAGGACAATCATACTAATAGCAAAAAACAAACAAACAAATAATGACAATCAGGGGTGAGATTCAGGAGAGGGAAATATGAAAACTATGTGAAAACAATGCTGCTAAAAGATGGTTCTTTAAAAGGATGAACAAAATCGACAGAGCACTGGCAAACCTAACCAAAGAAAAGATGGAACAAATTTCAATGGCAAGGATGAGGGGTAAAAAAGGGGTCATTACAGCAGACCCTAAAGTAATCAAATGAATAATTACACAGAACTATGAAGGACTGTACTCCAATGAATTCAAAAACTTGGAAGACATGGACAAGTTCTTTGAAAAACAATCCCTCCCTAGACTATGCCTGATGGACGTCAAGAATCTCAACAGACCCATAGCAATAGAAGAAATAGACAAGGTAAACAAAGGATTACCAACAAAAATATCCCCTCGATCAGATGGCTTCATAGGAGAATTCTACCAAGCATTCAGGGAAGAACTGACACCAATACTACACAAATTTTTCCAGAACATAGAAAAAGATGACAAACTCCTGCACTCCTTCTATGAAGCTAGTAAAGCTCGGATACTGAAACTGGGCAAGGATCCCACAAGAATCAAGAACTACAGACCAATATCCCTAATGAATATCGATGCAAAAATCCTTAACAAAATATTGGCCAAGAGAATACAAAAGCATATAAAATAATAATTCATCATGACTAAGTGGGATTCATGCCAGGGATGCAGGGATGGTTCAACATACGAAACTTCAATAGTAACATTTGCCACATTGACATGAAAAAGTATAAGAATCACATGATACTATCAATAGATGTGGAAAAAAACATTTGACAAAATCCAACACCAATTCCTGTTTAAGACACTCAAGAAGATTGGAATGGAAGGAAAACTCAATATTATACAAGCTATATATGAAAAACAAACCTCCAATCTGGTAGTCAATGGAGAAAAGATGAAGACACTCCCACTGAAATTGGAGACCAGACAAGGATGCCCCTTGTCCCCACTCTTATTTAACATCATACTGGAAGTTTTAGCTAACGGCATAAGGCAAAGAAAACACATCAAAGGTGTCTGGGGAAGGAAGAGGTGAAACTATTGTTATTCACGCATGATATGATTTTATATATGTAAAATCCCAAAGGTCCAAAAGGGGAGTACTGGAAGCAATAGAGGAATATGGCAGAATGGCAGGATACATGATCAACAAACAGATCTCTATCGGACTGCTATACACATCGGATAAGACCACCAAAGAAATTATCCAAAAGGTGGTACCCTTCACAATAGCCAAGCACAAATTGAAATATCTAGGGATATACCTGACTAAAATAACAAAACATTCTTATGAGGAAAACTACAGAGCACGATTACAAGAAACCAAGGGTGACCTCAGCAAATGAAAGAATATCCCATGCTCATGGATTGAAAGACAATATAGTAAAGATGTCAGTTCTGCCCAAAGCACTATATAAGTTCAATGAAATCCCGATACAATTACCCTCATCTCTCTTTAAAGAAATGAAAAAACTGATTGCCACCTTCATATGGAGAGGGAAGAAGCCCAGAAAAATTTGGGTTACTTCTAATACCAAAACCAAATTCACTGCCATCGAGTTGATACCAACTAATAGCATGTATATAGGACAGGGTGGAATTGCCCCTTGCAATTTCCAAGACTGTACCTCTTTAGAGAAGTAGAAAGCCCCGTCTTTTTCCCAAGGAGCAGCTCATGATTTCAAACTGCTAACTTTGTATATCACAGCCCAACACATAACCACTACACCACTACAGTGTTCGAGAATATCAAGATAAGGAAAAATACATGGGAAAATTTCAACAAAACAAACAAACTGAATTAAATTGCATAGTAAAAGGACTATACATCATGACCAACTGGAAATTATTTCAGGATTTCAAGGGCAATTCAACAAAGGAAAATAAAGCAATGTAGTATATAACATAGAGCAAAGGAAAAAACATAATCATAGCAGTAGATAAAGAAAATGCATTTGACAAAATCCAACACTAATTCATATTAGAAACGATAAGAAATTGGAGAGGTAATGGAACTTCATCACTATGATAAAGAGACCTTATGAAAAATTTACAACTAACAGCATACACTATGGTGATAGAGATTGAAAGTGTTCATGCTAAGTTTTGTAACAAAACAATACCCGTGGTGTTAACCACTAATAAAAACAGTGTGGAATTTTAAGCAAGGGAAATTAGAAAAGAAAAATAATAAAATATATCTAGATAAGAAAAAGAAAGCTAAACCTATTTCTATTCACAGATGATGTAATTCTGTATATAGAAAATATCACAGAATCTATAGGACAGCTGTACTCATAAGTTAATTCAACATACTAACAGTGCACAAAATCAATTACCATTATGGATAGCAATAATAAAGAACCTTTTTTTATAAAGAATCTTTAAAAGAATTTATGAAAATATTTTAATTTTACAAAAATTTTCAGAAGCGTGCTACTTCATGTAAAGTTTTTGATAAATTTTAGAAATAAGACTTACTGTATATACTTGAGTATAAGCCAACCCAAATATCACCTAAAGCACCTAATTTTACCACAAAACTGCATGAAAATGTGCTGAAAAAATCAACTTATACACGAGTATATATGGTATACACCAAAAACTATGGAATATTTATAATGAAAGTTTTTAAAAGCTATATATTTCAGAGACAACAATTGTGGGATCACAAGAAGGGACAATGTTTAGTTCAGTTGTACATAGAGCCATTATGAATCAAAACTAACTCAATGGCTTCTAAAACCTATAATACATAAATGGAGAGACATCCCATGTACTTGGATTGGAAGACAATGTTGTAAACATGGGACTACACCCACTCCTCACTTATCGACATGCTTAGGTTACAAAGATCAAACTATTGTGTAAAAATTGGTGTTATGCAGAAATGGAAAAGTATTACATCATATCACAAAATGGAAAGTGACTATTTTGTTATACAATTACCAAACAACAGAATCATGGCCCAGTTTTGTTTACATATAACATTCACCATCACAGTCAGTGGCTTTACCGTATCTCAGCATTAATACCAGACATGTCATTAATGCACAAAACAGTCAAAAAGTATAATTTTTACTGTTACCTTAAATATGAAATGTCGGTTTTAAAATATGTGACTATTGTTGGTAGATGCCCTGGAGGGAGTCGGTTCTGACTCATAACAACCTTATGCATAACAGAACAAAACATTTCCTGGTCCGGCGCCATCCTCACAAGCTTGACCCTTTGATGCAGCCACTGTGTCAATCCAGTTTGTTGAGGGGCTTTCCCTCCTTCACTGCCCCTCACTTTACCAAGTATGATGTCTTTTTCCAGGGATTGATCTCTCTTGAGTCCAAAGTTTGTAAAATAAAGTTTTGCCATCCTTTCCTCTATAAAATACTTGGTCCATACTTCAAAGACAGAACAATTTGTACTCTAAGTAGTCCATGGTACTTTAAATCTTCTTCTCCCGCACCATAATTCCAATTTATCTCTTCATCTTCAGCCTTCCTTATTCAATGTCCAACTTTCACATGCATATGAGGCAATTAAAAATACCATGAATGGTTTCGGTCAGGCCCACCTTAGATTTTAAAGTACCATCCTGGCTTTTCCATACTCTAAAGAGATCTTGTGCAGCAAATTTACCTATGGAATTTGTCTTGTGATCTCTTGATTGCTGTTCCCATGCCCATTGATTGTGGATCCAAGCAAGACAAAATCTGTGAAAACCTCAACTATTTCTTGAATTATCATGTTACCTATTGATAAAGTTGTAAGGATTTGGATTTTCTTTACATTGAATAGTAATTCAAACTGAAGACTGCAATACTTTATCTTAATTAGCAAATATTTTAAGTCCTCTTCACATTCAGCAAGCATGGTTGTGTCATCTACATATCACAGGTTGTTAATACGCCTTTCTCTAATTCTGATGCCGCATTCTTTTTCATATATTCCAGCTTCTCTTATTATTTGCTCAGTATAAAGGGTAAATAAGTATGGTGAGAGGACACAACCCTGATGCACACCTTTCCTGATATTAAACCTTGCAATATGCCCTTATTCTGTTCGTAGAACTGCCTCTTGATCCATGTACAAGTTATGTTGGAGCACAATAGAGAATTCTGGAATTCCCATTCTGCTCAATGTTATCGGTAGTTTGTTATGAAACACACAGTGAAATATACTGGCATACTCAATAAAACACAACATCTTTCTGGTATTCTCTAATATCAGCCAAAATCCATCTGACATATCTTCTTCTAAATCTGGTTTGAACCAATGGCAACTCTCTGTCATTATTCCCTAAAGTGATCTACAGATTCAAGACAATTTTTTTTATTGAAACAGCCTTTTTGCAGCAATGGAATACTAAGTGTCAGAGAACTATAATTCAAAGTATTATTGAAAAAGAGGAACAAAGTAGAACTCGTATATAACCAGATTTGAAATTTTGCTACTAAATAAAATTTTTTAAACAATAATTGAAAAAGTTAAAATAATTGAAACAGTATTCCAATTGTGGTGAAGTTAAATTTTACCTATGTATATCTCTGTTAATTGTTAAGTATCTTAAAGTCAATTCTGACTCATAGTGATCCTATGTACAACAAAACATGACACTGCCAAGTCCCGCAACATAAATTAATAACCAGAACTTTGAGTGTACAAAACATGAATCTACTGCACTTGTGTTTGTGTTTGTTTAATTAGTGGACAAACACTCAAAGACAGGTGCAAGAATAAATCCTCTTTTGCAACCCAAAACTCATTGTGCAATATAAAAAGGGACATGTCAAAAAATATTAATTTAAAAAACTGGCAAGATTTAAAAAGTAAAATAGAACACATAAAAATCATCACACTAGGCACGAGTGCACTGAAATGGTGTACTATTGGCAATTTTGAATCAGAAAGTCTTGAACCAATCAAGAGCAATGAGGTTGTGCTCATTGTCTAAAAGGACATTTCAATTTCTGTCTTGTAGTGCAATACAGTTTATGACAGCATCGCAACTTTATGAATTCAAGGATATACGATCAATACAGTTATCATTCAAATTTATGCAACAGACACCAAATCTAGTGATAAAGAAGTTGAAGAATTCTACCAATACCTTCAGTCTGAAATTGTTCAAATATATAATCAAGATGCATTGATAATTGCTGGTTAGGGGAATGCAAAAATTAAAAACAAAGAGGAAGGAACAGTAGTTGGGAAATATGGATTTGGTGATAGAAATGATGCTAGAGAACACAAGATAGAATTTTGTAAGACCAACTACTTGATCATAGGATATGTCTTTCTTCAACAACACAAAAATTCACAAGTGGATTTCTCCAGATGGAATGCACAGAAATACATCTGTGAGAAAAGACTATGGAGAAGCTCTATATTAGCAGCTAAAATTAGACTGAATATGAAACAGACCATCAATTCCTCATATGTAAGTTTAGGTTGAAGTTGAAGAACATTAAAACAAGTCCATGGGAGCCAAAATATGACCATACACCTATCCCAGCTGAATTTTGAGAACATCTCAAGAAAAAGATTGACACATTGAACACTAAGGACAAAAAACCTGATGAGCTATGGGATAGCATCAAGAACATCATACATGAAGAAAGCAAGAAAGTCATTAAAAGGAGAAGAAACAGTCATTTGGGAGGGACTCTGTAGAGATCAGAGCAGAAAATCCATGAAGAGGGACAACTTACTTTTCCAGATCACAAGATTCTCAGCATAACGATAAGTATACACAAATTTATTTAAATAAATGAGCAGCAAGGTTTTCCAAGAGACTCCTATTTGTCATTGACTGCTGGCTCTAGGCAGCAGAATACAGATCCCAACTATCCTTACAGATTTTTCATGGTCCAGGTGCTAGCTAGTGTGGCTCACTGGCCGACTGACCAAGTGGCAGGGACAATGCTCTACATGACCAGCCTGGGGAAGATATTAGCACAAATAGACTTGGCGCTAGACCCAAGCCAAGGGAGCTGCGGTCTGATATTCTAGCAGTTCTACTTCACTGTGCTACTCCAGGAAGACTAGAGATACCAATCCAGAGACACTCATATATATGTAAGAGAGGACTTTACATCAAAGAGTAATTGTATATTAAGGAAACATCCCAGTCCAGTCCAGATCAATTACATAAGTCTGATATTAGCATGTATGTCCGATATCAGTCTATAAATTTCTCTTGAGACTCACACAACATATGCAATGATGCAAAATGTAGGAAGATCGCCAGCCAGTGGGTGGAAAGGTTTGTGGATCCAGTGGCAGGGGAAGTGTCTCAGCACTGGGATGGGTCTCCACGTAGTTCCTCTAGCTCCAGGGTTCTGGTTCCATCAGAGTAGCTCCACGTGGCTTTTCAACAGGAATATCTCACAGGGAGACTGTGTGTCTCACTTCAGGGAGGAAGACCGGACTTCCCAGAATCCTCAAGAGAAGGCCATGCCAACTCACAGGCCGCATTGACTATGACCTGATTGAGAGGTCAGACTCCACCCCTTCTGTCAAATTGACAGTATATTATGGAACTGCCACACTCCCCAATAGCAAGGCTAGCACAGCCTACCAAGCCACACAGGAATAGGTTTACAGGGAAACCTGGACCAGGTTTAAATAGTGACTAGACTGACTGCACACAAGCTGGGGGAGCTCCTGGTCCACTCAGCCCAACAAATCACCTGTCCCTGAGGTATACCTCTTCATAGCCCTACCTCTTAAGGCATGGCCACTTGCATGTTGTTTTTAATCTTCCTTTTTAATCTCTTAATTTTTTGATCTTTTCTTAAATCTTCTGTTCAATTAGCAAGGCATTATCAAGTAGAAATTACAACAGCAGTTTTTTTGTGAATTGCTGCTTTCAGGTAGTTTTTTTAAAAATCATTTTATTAGGTGCTCATACAGCTCTTTTTAAAAACTGAACATACATCATTTGAGTCCAGCACATTTGTACATATGTTGCCATCATCATTGTCAAAACACCTGCTTTCTACTTGAGCCTCTGGTATCAGCTCCTCATTTTTCTCCTCCCTCCCCATTTCCCCTCCCCCCTCCTCATTGATAATTTATAAATAATTATTTTATCATATCTTACACCATCCGACTTATTCCTCACCCAGTTCTCCACTGTCCGTCCTCCAGGGGGGAGGTTACATGTAGACCTTGTAAACTGTTTCCCCTTTCTCCCTCACCCTCCCACCACTTTCCCGATATCACCACTCTCACCACTGTTCCTGAGGGGCTCATCTGTCCTGGATTCCCAATATTTCCAGTTCCTATCCATGCCAGTGTACATCTCCCAGTCCAGCAAGGTATGTAAGATATAATTGGGATCATGATAGTGGGGGGGGGAGGAAGCTTTCAAGAACTACAGGAAAATTGTATGTTTCATCGTTGCTACACTACACTGACTGGTTCGTCACTTCCCCACAGCCCTTCTGCAAGAGGATGTCCAATTTCCCCCAGATGGGTGCTGGGTCCCCACTCTGCACTCCCCTTCATTCACATTGCTATGATTTTTTTTTCTTTGATGCCTGATTCCTGATCCCTTCGATGCCTTGACATCTCACAGGCTGGTGTGCATTTTCCATGTGGGCTTTGTTGTTTCTCAGTTAGATGGCCCCTTGTTTATATTCCAGCCTATGGTACCCCAGATTCTATATATTTACACAACTGGGCACCATCAGCTTTCTTCATCGCACTTGCCCATGCAGCCGCTTTGTCTTCAGCATTTGCGTCAGTGTAGGCTGGTGTGCTTCTTCCGTGTGGGCTTTGTTGTTTCTTAGTTAGATGGCCACCTGATTGTCTTCAAACCTTTTAAACCCCTGATGGTATATCATTTGATAGCTGGGCACCATCAGTTTTCTTCACAACTTTTGCTTATGCACCCAATTTGTCTTTAGCAATCTAATCAGGACAGGCTTGTGTGCTTCTTCCATGTGGGTTTTGTTGTCTTTCAGCTAGATGGCTGCTTGTTTATCTTCAGGTCTTTAAGATTTCAGGTGCTATATTTTTTGGTAACTGGGCACTATCAGCTTTCTTCACCACATTTGCTTGTGCACCCATTGCCTTCAGTGATTTCAGGTGCTATATCTTTTGTTAGCTGGGCACCATCAGCTTTCTTCACCACATTTGCCTATGCATCCATTGTCATCAGCGATCGGGCCAGGCAGGTGAGCATCTCAGACTGCCAAATTGTTAGAACAAAGTGTTCTTGTATTGAGGGAGTACTTGAGCAGGGGCCCACTGTCCATCTATTTCCTTAATACTAAACCTATAAATATATGCACATAGATCTATTCCCCCCTCATCATATATAAATATATTTACATATTTATATGTCTGTATTTAAATCTCTATGACTAACCTTTGCCTCCTAGTTCTTTCCTCTGTTTCTTTGTACTTTCCTCTTATCCCACTATCATGTTCTGCCTTCATTAGGATTTTAGGAATTCTTCTCAGTTACATTGCCCTTGATTCAGTCCTGCCAGACCTCCCACACCCTCCTTGACACTGATTTTGGATCACTTGTTATTCCCTTGTCCCTGGGCTTGTTAATACCCTCTTCCTTTCCCCCGCCTCCCCTACCCCCTTATCCCCCTGGAGCTGTCATCCCGTTGTTCGCTCTTTTGGCTTGTTTATTCCACCTATCCCTTCCAGGTAGACATGCTATGTACTATCACAAGACTGAGTATCACGAACCAACAACAGAAAGTAAAATAATAACTACAATACCAATACACGTACGCATACACACATAAACATATGAATAGCTCAGGGTCTGTTTGTGTTCTTTCACAGGTACTTTCCAGTCAAGTCAGATGGGGTGCCATGCCCTGGCACCGCTTCTATCCCTGGAGACCTCATTGTTCTGCTTCTCCCGCTGTTCTGCTGCATGCCCCCAGGGGCTGGCTTCGGCATGGTGAGCTCATGGTGGGCACAATTCCCACTGTGTGCCTCTAGTGTTGTACCCAATGGTGCTATGGGTCAATGAGGAACGCTGTGTCCCATGGTGGGGCCGGCCCTGTTGTCATCTCTGTGCATTGCTGTTCTGAGCAGGAACATTGTCCTCAGGGCTTGGTGAGCCAGGATGTGTGTCACTCTTTTCTCTTTTTTCCCCTATGCCCTCTAGTTGGCTCCTGTGTGCTCTGACCAGACCAGTCCCTCTTCCCCTCTTCTTGAGCTGTAGCACCTGTGCTGTCCTATGAAGTGAATTTTTTTGGGGGGGAGGATGGTGCTGTCCACTTAGTTGGTAATGGGGCCCGCCGCTCAGGCCTTTTTCGGTTCCGTTTCCTGTCAGTGGCAACAGCAGATTTTACAAAGCACTAGAAGAGCGTGCATGAGACAAAATAAAAGCATTACAGCACAGAAGCCTCTCAGGTCCTTGTAACCACCCAAAGCCACTCTGATAAGCAGCCTGCTCCTTGAGTAGGTACTTACTTCATTCCTTCCTCTTAGACCCCCTAGGTAGGTGACAAGTATAAACCCAACTCCCCCAACATGACATGGTCACCTCCTTCATCTCTGTCCCCTCTTTCCTGATCCACCAGAGGTCTAATCCTGTAATATAATTAGCCTTAATCATAAGAATACAGGACTCTCATCCATACCAGACAACAAAATCATTCCCCTAGCATTAATCTCAATCCTACTTTTTCTCAATCTCAAGCATATCCTGGCATCCTAAAAGACCACAAGGTAGTAAAACAACACTCTCCTTAACTGCTCAAAAGACTTCTTCTCCACACACTATTGATCCTGAACCCCACCCCCATCCCAGGACAAGGTCTAGACCCCACTATTCTTTTGTGGGTATTGCTGTTGCTCTGGGTTCTCTTATTCTTATACCCTCACACTATTTAAAACAAAGCTCTGCACTATTCTTGTAATGCATCCTTAATCACTTCCCCATTTGTTGGTCTATGTAAAGATGGGGGCGGGGTGGGGAGTAGGGGGAATTATTTTGTTGCTTTCAATTTGCTGTGTTTGTTTTCTAGTCAATCAACATATCTTCAATTCAGAAGTTGGCACACTCATCAGAAACAAAACTGGGAAAAGCTTAGGGCCTCAAAAAACATACATGAATAGTTATTCTCCTTTTTACTCTAGTATTATTTTTTATAATATTTTTGGTCCTTTTGTGTCTTGCCCTTTCCTTCTTTAATTCTAATAGCTGAGCATTTATTTCAAAGCAAATTTTTTCAAAACTATTTTATTGGGGCCTAATAGAGATATCATTTCATAATTCAATCGCGTTATGCAGTATTGTTCAATTACTCCCACAATCAGTTTCAAAACTTTGTACTCCTTGAAAAGCGCTCCCATATACATCCCCCAACATCACTACTGTGCCACCCAGAAACCCTTATTCTACTCCTTCTCTCTATAAGCTAATCAATCCTGGGTTTCATATACCAAAATAGAGAAAAATATAATGGAAATTCAAGAGGGCTGCCTATAATGACAAAATACAGCAGAGATAAACTACAGTAAGAAAATAAAACAAAACAAAAGAGCAAAAAACAGAAAATGTTAAAAAAAACAAAAAACACCCAGATGTGGCCCAACTTGTGACAGAGGGGCGATCAAGTGACAAGGTTTTAACCATTTGAATAAGGTTTATTGTTTTGACTTTCTAGAGTAGCATCATCTCTCCAATACACTCTGTTTGCTAACCAATTTATTCCCATTCCTCCATTATGAATAGAGGGAAATCATCAATGGTTTATATCTTGTGTAGATTTCACAAATGTATCTTTGGCTTCTACTGTTATCCATGGCCTTCTGAAAACCAGACTTTCACAATGTAGAATTTGATACTATTGTCTCCTTCTGCTTTGGATTATATTGTTTACAATCCTTGAGTAACTTTTTCCATGTGGACTGAGTTGACATCTCACTTAGGTAGATACTTGTTTGGAAACAAGTCTTTAAACCCCAAACACTATTTTATCTGAAAAGCAGGCAACATGTAATTTCTTCACCACACATTTTGTATCTTCTGTGTCCCCTTCCTGAGGATGAGTGAGTTTCAAGCAGGGTCATAATGTAAGAATTAATTGTTCTTAAATTGGAGCTAGGATTTAGTGTGAGCCTAAACTCCACTGCTGGATCTATGATTTTTGTTTTCTTTTTATATGTCTTTGGCTCCCTTTAGAGATATCCTTGTTAATTTATGTTAAAATGTATTATAGATCTCTTACTTGCATTACAGCACTTTTTACCTATTTTTCATCTTTCTTATCTTCTCATTAATCCTTCTCTTTCTGTTTTATCCTCATAAAACCAAAAGCTGACATTACTCTTACAATTTTATTTTTCCTTGCAAATATTATTACCCATTTTTCCATCATTGCAAAAATAAGCATTTATTTGAACTAATTTCCCTTCTATGAACCTACTAATGAACACTACTTGATCCATCAATTTTTTAACTTCCTTTTGGCTTTCTTTCCCCCTCCTCTAACACTTCCTCCCCACTTTTTGATCCTCCCACAACACTTAGTCTAACATTTTCCCCAAGACACTTAATATAAACTGTCTACCACTAATACATTGCACTACTTAACAGAGTTAGCTGCTCCCACATAACTGTACCTCCCTAACAACCCTAATAGCTACACCAAGATAACAAGAAAACAACAGAAGATATTGATTCACACCAAAAAACAAGAGAAACATATACAAATAATTTTAAAACAATCAGACCTAAATGAAATGCCTGAAATTGACAGGCTATGGAATGTCTAAAAAATTATTTAAAAGAATGATGAGACCATCCAAAGGTGTAGAGCTCATCTGTAAAACACATGGCCAACCCCCCATTCCTACAGCAATATGTTTGCCGTTTGCAACTCTTGTGATTTGGTGGTGGAAGCTATTTTCTTTGTAACCACCAGGCTAGAGGGGGAAAGGGGAAACGCTGTGTATGACCTTATTTGTTTACAAGGTCATTCCTTTATGAAGACCAGAAACTTGGGGTTCTTCCTGGTTTGGGCCTTCTAAATTTGGACATGGAAAGACTCTCCTCCTTTCTTTCATTGATGGGGGCAGGCTGCTGCTGACTTTGGCTTTCTGTTCTGTCTTGACATTTCTGGCCTCCTGCCTCCAAATCTTTATCCTTTCGTTTTGAATTCTCTTGGATTTTTGTTCAATGCTGAGTACTGGGGGGCTGAAAGGGAGAGAAGGTTGGTGAGGACCCTGGTGGGCCAGCCTTGCTTCAGAATATGAGCAACACCTGCCAGCATCCTAGCTGTGCCTTCCTCCTGTGCTCAGCCCCAGTGGCCGCTCTTCAGTCTCAAGAAGATCTGAACCGCAAAAAGTATTTCTAAACATCCACGTTTTCTCCCTCATAATGCTCGTCACTGGATCTCCCAAGTGTACCCATCCAGCGAAGTTCCCAGACGTGTTGAAATGAGACCCTCTAGTGCAGGGATATTATACGGACACTGTCGTGGGGATAATCTAGAATAACCGGCCTCCCCGTCTCCCATCCTGAACATTCCATGTACCTTAGTCCATCTGTGTGTCTATCTGCTGAAATGAGAAAAGACAAATCCATGCACTGATTTAAAACAAAAAAAAGAAAAGATCCCACCCCGTTCCTAGCTGAACAAAAATGTGCAGTTAATACTTGGCGCTTGATCAACGCAGTAGTGAATGTGGAACCGAGCCTTTCTGTATATCTGGTAGCTCTTTCTTGCTTTGTTTTTTCCTCAACAGTATTCTGCCTAACGTTTGCTTCTGTGATGGTTCTATTGCCTAGCAAGCACACCGATGGTTGTGAAAATAGTATAGCAAAAGAAAAAGAAAAAGAAAACTCCCTGATTATCAATGTACTAGAGTTGTGTATGCCTTTTAAAACCGTTCTAGTTTCACCTTACACGGAATAATCAGGAAAAGTGTGCCTGTGGGGGAAAAAGAGAATAATGATTGCACTCCTCCTACAATGTAGAAGGATGAGTTGGAGAGGAAAAGGGAAAAAAATAGAAAAATTAGAAACTTCACTAGATGCCTTACAAGAAAAACTCCAAAGGGAAAGAAAAGTAAAACAATACAATAGCAGAATTGCACAATATTACTAAAGGAGGAGAGAAACTGAATTGAAGAGATTGAAAACTGAATTAGGATGCTTGAAGACAAATCTATAGAAGCCAATCTAAGAGAAGAATATATAACAAAAAATGCAAAAGAAACCAAGAAATGCTTAAGAAAAATGTGGGACATACCAAGAGGAAGAGCCTACTTCTTTTAAGGATTACAGAGGTGGAAGAAACAAAAATATCTACACAGAGAATAGTCCATGAATATTTGTAAAAAAAGTTTCATCAATGTCTAAGGGATAAAAAGGTAATTATTCAGGAAGTTCAAAGAACGCAAATCATTAGAGACCCTAAAAGGAAAACTCTCCAGGATATGATAGTCAACATTTCTAACATCAGTAACAAGGAAAATTTCCTTTTTTATTAAAATTTACTTGTTTGTTTATTTCTTTATTTATTTAAATTAGGGGCTAATACAACTCTTATCACAATCCATACATACATCAATTGTGTAAAGCACATTTATACATTGATTGCCCTCATCATTCTCAAAACATTTGCCGTCCAACTAAGCCCCTGGCATCAGCTCCTCATTTTCCCCTTCCGCCCTGCTCCGCCTCCCTCATGAACCCTTGATAATTTACAAATTATTATTTTTTAATATCTTGCACTGACCGATGTCTCACTTCACCCACTATTCTGTTGTCCATCCCCCAGGGAAGAGGTTATATGTAGATCCTTGTAATCGGTTCCCCATTTCCAATCCACCCTCCCAGTATCACCACTCACACAACTAGTCCTGAAGGGATCATCCTCCCTGGATTCCCTGTGTTTCCAGTTCCTATATATACCAGTGTACATCTTCTGGTCTAGCCAGACTTACAAAGTAGAACTGGTATCATGATAGGCAAGGGTGGGGGTGGTGGTGGTGGCAGGAAGCATTTAGGAACTAGAGGAAAGTTGTAGGTTTCATCATTGCTACATAGCACGCTGACCTGCTCGTCTCCTCCCCGTGACCGTTCTGTAAGGGGATGTCCAATGGCCTACAAATGGGCTTTGGGTATTCACTCCGCACGCCCACCGCCAATTCACAATGATATGATTTTTTTGTTGTGATAATGCCTGATAACTGATCCCTTTGACACCTAGTGATCACACAGGCTGATGTGCTTCTTCCATGTGGGCTTTTTTGCTTCTGAGCTAGAGGGCCGCTTGTTCACCTTCAAGCCTTTAAGACCCCAGACACTATCTCTTTTGATAGCTGGGCACCATCAATAAAGCTCTTTCTTATACATAAATGTCTCTGGATTTGTTTCTCTAGTCAAGCTAACACAGCCTCTCACCTGGTTCTTCTTTTCAAGTTCTTTGCTAATCCTAGGAGTGATCGTTAGGTTACTTGTGTCAACATAGTACCTGTAAGAAGATATGGGAGGAGTTTAACCTGTCCATCAGGTCACAAGTTAATGACCTCTTTTTGAGGTGTGATCAAGATAAATGGCTCACTGGAGTCTGACCCCTGATTTTCTCTCTGGTGGTCCTTGTGGTGGGACCAGTGTGCTGCCTTGGATAGCTGTCCTCACTCATCCCATGTGCTGTGATAACTGTGGGCTGAGCCAACCTGTGGACCATGGTGGACTGCATCACTGTGCCATGCTGTTTCACTTCATGGCTCTGCCCACCTTGTCTGCTGCCTGCGGGCAGAGTCAGCTGCTTTTTGTCACCACTTCAGATGTCACATTTCTCGCCAGCCACTTTGCATTGCTACACCATGAGGCTGGACCGCAACCTGCTTCGCTATCCTGTGCTACTGGCCTCTGCTAAACTTCACCACTTCATCTTCCTACTGTCTGCTTCCTTTGCCATGTGAGTTGGAATTATCTTCCATATGTTAACTGTCCCACAAGAGTGAGTTGAACGGAGCTGTCTATACTGCTGTGTGGACTAATTTGTTGTTATATTCCTTTTCACTATATAAATGTATCCTTACAAATATGCATACATATATATCCTGGTTTTGCTGTTCTAGTGAACCCTGTCTAACATAATTGGTACTGGGAGTGGTTCTAGAGAAACAAGATAATAAATATGGGTTTCCAGAATTGGTTCTCCAGCCTGATAGGCCTAAAGGTACTGAGAAAGCTGCCTCTAACCCTGAAAGCATGCATAAGTCTGCCACTATTACTAAATAGGGTGCTGTTCATGTATGGTGTGAAGTTCCAAGACTAATATCCATAATACCACCACCAGTAGATAAAGTGCTGCTGAGAAGAGAGGCTCTGGGTGATCATGTGCTTGATATTTTCCAGCAGTCTTGTCAGGATGAATAGTATAGGGAAGCTGATTAGTGATTGAGGAAAGGGATGATATCAAAACCTCAGAAGCATGACTTAAAAACTTCTGCATGTGCTACAAAGGCAAGCCTTCTCTCCTCTAGTAATAGAACTGACACTGCCGAAAACCAAATTCAGAGTCTTATCATAGAAGTTGCTGAATTACAGTGTCAGCTGAATTGTAGACCTAGAAAATGAGACCCTGAAACATGGAATGGGAACTTACAGGCTGATGATCAGGAAGAGAAGGATATTGCACCTTAGAGTCTATTGAGCCACCCCAATCGATAGCTCCACCCATCAGTAGAACAACTCACAATTGAGCAGACTAACCAAACTGTGCATGCTGAAATGCCACATGGGAATGCATCTGAAACATTGCCTAGGGGAGATGTCTTAGAAGATATTGCTGAAAGTCTCCAGGAAACACCCCCACCACCAGTTATTTCCTCTACACCTGTAACTAAAATTAAGTCTCAGAAAGTTTCTGAAGGTGAGGTACAGATGGTGACACAGAAAGCAGTACACTATATTTATAAAGACCTGCTAGAGTTTTCTAATACATACAGACAGTAGCCTAGAAAATATGCATGAGGATGGTTGCTAAGGGCGTGGGACACTGGTGCAAGGAATACAAGATTAGACCAGTATGAGTATCTTGATATGGGCCCCCATATCAAAGATTCATCTTTCACTGTATCAGCTCCAGAGGTTAAGCGAGGATTTAATAGTTTATTTGGTTGGTTCACTGAAGCATGGAATTCCAGATGGCCTAGAATAGACAAACTTGAGGTACCTGACTTACCTTGGTACACTGTAGAAGAAGGCATCCAAAGGCTTAGAAAAATTGATTATGTTAGAATGGATCTATCAAATAATCCCATAGACCCACAAAAGGAGTACCCCGATGATATACCTTTTACCACAACCATGAGGACCACGTTAGTGAAGGGGGCCCCAGCATCTTTGAGGACTGCCAGGATTGCTATTTTATAAACACCAGGTTTAGCAGTGGGAACTGCCCTAATTGTACTACATATAGGTCAAGCAACCATCCATTCTCCGTTTTTATGACATGTTTCTCTAGTACTCCACTCCCAAGGTACCATATTGTGTTAGTCCAGGTTGACTAGAGATACAAATTCATAGACACCCATATGTGCATAATAAAGAGCTTTATATAAAAGAGCAATTGTATATTGAGAAAACATCCCAGCCCAGTCCAGATCAAGTCCATAAGTCTGATATTAGCCCACATGTCCAATACCAATCAAGAAATTCCTCTTCAGACTCATATAAAACATGCAATGATTCCAAATGCAGAAATGTAAAAGGCCAGTCGGTGGAGAGTCTTGTGGATCCAGTGGTAGTGTACGCATCTCAGCACTGGCAGGGGCCTTTACATGGCTCCTCCACCTCTAGGGCACTAATGTACCTCCATGTGTCTTGTCAGCAGGAATACTTCCCAGGGAGAGTGTGTGTCCAGCCTCCAATGAGCTATTTATCTCCATAGTGCCTCCAAATGAGGTCATCAAAGTGCAACCTGATTGACAGGCTAAACTTCATTCCTTCACACTTAATAGTCTCAAATTGACAACAGATTATGTAACCACCACAATGTGTCTTGTCATCAGGAAGATGAAGCAGACAGTCTGGGTGTTTCTGACCTCCAGTGAGCTCTTTATCTCTGTGGAGCTTTCAAACGAGGTCATCAAACTGTGACCAAGTTGACAGGCTAAACTTCACCCCTCCCCAAGTTGACCCCAGCTTATTTAACTACCACATAAGGTATCTTGGTTGCCAGTCTTTTCCACACACTGTCACACTGATCCATTACATTGATGAAATTATGCTGACTGGACCCACCTAGGAAAATATATCTAAGACTCTAGATTCATTGGTACATCTGTGTGCATGAGGGAGGGAAATCAACCCAATTAAGCCACCCTTCTCAGTAAAATTTCTAGGCGTCCAATGGTGTGGGGGCATGTCAAGATATTCGTACTAAAGTGAAGGATACGGTATTGCATCTGCTTCCACCCTCCCCACCCCCAACTCCAAGCAACTACAGAGGAGGCACAATGCCTAGTGGGACTCTTTGGATTTGGGAGACAACATATCCTTCATTTGAGTGTGCTACTCCGATCTATCAAGTGATGCAAAAGGCTGCCATTTTTCAGTGTGGCCCAGAACAAGAAAAGACCCTGCAACAGGTTCAGGCTGCCGTGAAAGCCACTGTGCCACTGCGACCATATGATCCAGCTGCCCCAATGGTGCTTGAGGTTTCAGTCGCAGATAGAGAGGCAGTGTGGAGTCTTGGGCAAGCCCCTATTGGTGAATCACAGAACAGACTCTTGAGATTATGGAGTAAAGTTTTGCCATCCTCTGCAGAGAAATATTCTCCTTTTGAAAAACAACTTTTGGCCTGTTACTGGACCTTAGTGGAGACTGAATGCCTCACCATGTGCCACCAAGTCACCATGAGGCCTGAGCTGCCCATCATGAACTGGTATTGCCTGACACAGAGAGTCATAAAGTTGGACATGCACAGCAGCATTCCATCATTAAATGGAAGTGGTATATACGTGATCAGGACTTCAAGGTACCAGTAAGCTGCATGATGAAATGGACTAAACGTGTACAGTCTCTCCTCCTGTCACAGTAACTTCCTTGTCCAAATCTTTATCTATGACTTCCTAGAGAGGTTCTTATGATAAGTTGACTGAGGAACAGAAAACCCATGCCTGGTTTACTGATGGCGCTGTATGATATGGAGGCCTCCATCAAAAATGGACAGACGCAGAATTGAAGATGCTTTCTGGGAACCCACTTTAAGAGAGTGATGAAGAGAAATCCTCACAATGGACAGAACTTTGAGCAGTGCATCTGTTCATTCAGTTTCCTGGAAGGAGAAATGGCCAAGTGCAACTGTATACTGTTCATGGGCTGTGGCTAATGGTTTGGCTAGATGGTCAGGGAACTGGAAAGAACATGATTGGAAAATTGGTGACAAGGAGGTGTGGGGAAGAGGTATGTGATAGACCTCTTTTAAGGGGTGAAGAAAGTGAAGATAATCATGTGAATACTCATCAAAGGGATACCTCTGAAGAGGAGGCTTTAGTGGATAAGATGACAGGTAATATGGAGATTAGTCCTCTCTCTTTCCTTTGCCACTCCTGTCATTGTCCAATGGGCACATGAACAAAGTGGACGTGGTGGCAGGGATGGGGGTTCTGTTAGTCCGGGTTGACTAGCGAAACAAACTCATAGACATGCGTATGTATGTAAGAAAAAGCTTTATGTAAAGAGTAATTGTACACTAAGAAAGCATCCCAGACTAGCCCTGATCAAGTCCATAAGTCTGATATTAGCCCATATGTCCGATACCAATCTTCAGACTCATGAAACAAATGCAATGACGCCAAATGCAGGAACATCACAGGCCAGTAGGTGGGATGTCTTGTGGATCTAGTGGCGTTGTAAGCATCACCGTGCTGGCAGGATTCTCCATGTGACTTCTCCAGCTCTGAGGCTCTGTCTGCCAATCAGCCTGTCTCCATGTGGCTTGTCAACAAAAATGTCTCGCAGGGATTGAGCCTGTCCCACCTCAAGTGAGTTATTTATCTCCATCGTGCCTCCAAATGAGGTCATCAAGCTGTGATCTGATTGGTCAGACTCCACCCCTTTACTTGTAAATCTTAAATTGACAACAGATTATGTAACTACCATAGATGTTATACATGGGCACAGCAATATGGACTTACACTCATAAAGGCTGACTTGTTCACTGCCACTGCTGAGTGCCCCATCTACCAGCAGCAGAAGCCAACCTTTGAGTCCAAGATAGCAGACCATTCCTCAGGGAGATCAGCCAGCAACTTGGTGGCAGGTTGATTACATAGGACCACCTCCGTCATGGAGAGGGCAGTGTTTTGTTCTTACTGGAATAGACACCTACTTTGGATATGAATTTGCCTTTCAAAACTACCATCTGTCGACTTACAGAATGCCTTATCCACCGGCATGGCATCCCACACAGCATTGCTTCTGATCAAGAAACTCACTTCACATCAAATGAAGGGTGGCAATAGGACCATGCCCATGCCCATGGAATCCACTGGTCATACCATTTTCTTCACCATCCTGAAGCAGCTGGCTTGACAGAATGATTGGATGGACTTCTAAGACACAATTACAGCAACTTCTAAGTGGCAACACCTTGAAGGGCTGGGGAAATGTTCTCCAGGAGATTGGATATGCTCAAAATCAGCGGCCAATATATGGTACTGTGTCTCCAATAGCCAGGATTCATGGGTGCACGAACCAACGGGTGGAAACCAAAGTGGCAACACTCATTACTTCTAGTGATCCACTTGCAACATTTTTGTTTCCTTCCCCAGAAACTCTATGCTCTTCAGGCCTAGAGGTCCTAGTTTTAAAAGAAGGAACAGTCCTACCTGGAAACACAGCACTGATTTCATTGAACTGGAAGCTAAGAATGACCATGGCCATTTGGAGCTCCTCACACCACTGGATCAACAGGTAAAGCAGGGTGTCAATGTATTGAATGGTGTGATTGATCCTGATTATCAAGGGGAAATTGGCTTGGTGCTACATAATGGAGTAAAGAAGACTATGTCTGGAATCTAGGACATTTCGTAGGTCATCTCTCAATACTACTAAGCCTGGTGAATAAAGTAAATGGTAAACTAGAGCAAACCAACCCTGACATGAGTGCTACTTACCCAGACCCCTCAGGAATGGAGGTCTGGGTTACCCCACCTGGCAAAGAACCACAACTAGCTGAAGTTCTGGTGGGGGCAAAAGGAATATAGAATTGGTAGTGGGGAAGTTAGTTCTACACATCAGTTATGACCATGTGATCAATTGCAAAGGTGGGGTTTGTGATGGTCAATATTTCTTCTTTATATGTACTTATTAAATATCTTTCTCTTGTCCATGTATGATATAACAGATACAAATAAGGTCAGTGAATTTTCATTTATATGTATACTATTTATATGATGCTAGGTGCAAGTATGATTTCATTAATGTCTGGAGATTATGTATGTGTAAAAGTATTGTGTACCAGTGCCAAGTTGACAAGGGCTGAATTATGATGGGTTTTTTTTTCGTGCAAACATGGGACCTGTAAGAAGTTACCAGTTGAGTTTAACCTGTCAATCAGGTCACACCTTGATGACTTCCTTTGGAGGTGTCACTTAGATAATTGGCTCATTGGAGGCCAGCCCTTCTCTTTTTTTCTCCCTGGGGGTATATGGTGGACCACCTTACATGTGGACCTAGGGTGGAAATGGCTAATATAGTGGATGCCCAAGGGAAGAGGGGCTTCTAATCAAAGGGCAATCTGTGTAAGGATCGTTGGCCTTTTGTATATGGTCTGTATTATGTTAAGGAATTCCCCTCCTATTCCTATTTTATTAAGTGTTTTCATCAGAAATGAGTGTTGGATATTGTCAAATGCTGTTCCAGCATTTATTGAAATCATCTTGTAGTAAGTTCTCTTGGTCTTTTTTATGTGGTAGAATATATTGATTGGTTTTCAAATGTTAAATTATCCTTGCATCCCTAGTATGAATCCCACTTGGTCAGCATGCATTATTTTATTGATATGTATTAGCATATTGGCTATAATTTTGTTTAGAATTTTTGCATTTATGTTCATGAGCAATATTAGTCTGAATTTTTCTATGTTTGTGGGGCTCTTGGCTGGTTTTAGTATCAGATTTATATTTACTTCATAAAACAATCATGCTTGGGAGTTTTTTGTCCTTTTATATATTCAAAAATAGTTTGTGTAGTATTGGTGATCACTTCACTGAATACTTACTATAATTCCCCTATATAACCACCAGGCCCTGGGATCTTGATGGCTGGAAATTTCTTAATGATCTTTTGTATTATTTTGCTAGGGGTCTGTTCAAGTTTTGTACACCAATCTTTGGTAATTAGGGTAGATGTTGTATTTATAGATATTTGTCTACTTATCCTAGGTTACCAAACATGCTGCATTACAGTCGTTCATGGCATTGTGTTATCATTCTTTTTATTCTGCTTAGGTTTGTTGTGATGACACCTTTTGTCTCTAAGTTTATGTATTTGCATCTTCTGCTGTTTCACCTTGTTAAATTTATCAACGGTCTGTCAATTTTACTAATCCTTTAAAGAGCCAAGTTCATATTCTATTGATTTTTTCCTTTTTCTTTCCAATTTATTTATTATTAATCTGAGCTTTATGTTGTTTTCCTTGTTCCAGTTGTTGCAGTTGAGTTGAGGTGTTGAACTTGGGTTTCTCACCTTTTTTTCATATGTGTTGACTGCCACAAATTTCCCTTTGATAATTGTTTTTGCTGTGTTCCAATAATTTTGGTATGCTTTGTTCTTTTTTTCCAGGCATTTCTAATTTCATCCCTTAGGTTAAAAGTAGTATGTTGTACAGTCTGTGTTTTTCTTTAAGTTTCTTTTCTTTCTATTGCAGGTGTCCAGTTTTATAGTGTTGTCATCTGAGAGTATATTGCAGGGTCTCGATGTCTTTAAATTATTTGAGGCTTACTTTGTGACCTATCCATTTTTGAGAATGTTCCATGTGTACCAGTAAAGAATGTGTATTGTGATGTTATTGGATGGAATGTTCTGTATATGTCTAGAACAGCAGTTCTCAACCTGTGGGTTGCAACCCCTTAGGGTGTTGAACAGGAGTCGTCTGTTTCATAACAGTAGCAAAATTACAGTTATGAAGTAGCAGTGAAAATAATTTTATGGTTGGGTAGTCACTGAAACATGAGGAACTGTATTAAAAAATCATGGCATTTGGAAGATTGAGAACCACACCAGAATGGTGAAAGCATCTAGAGAAGGGGGGTTTCCCTGATGAGAAGGCCACACCTCAAAAGAGACACCATCAGGCTGTAATCTGATTTTGTGGTTGAAGTTGATCCCTAAATTTTTACATATCTTCAGGCTGACATGAACTTATGTAACTACCTTAATATTTTTATGGATATGCCTTCTTTGTCTATTGTTCCTATAATCATTTATAAAATCATTATATAGTATTTTTTCTAATCTCTTACTGTGCTCTTTGTCTTGTAGTCTATTTTTTCAGGGATTAATATTGCCATGACTGCTTCATTGTTGTTATTGTTGCCATTCATTTGGTATACTTTTGTAACACCTTTGATTTTTAGTCTGTTTTTGCCATTGTATCTGAGGTTTTTTTCAATCAAATAGCATATTGATAGATTGTGTTTTCTTATGCAGTCTGCTACTTTCCATCTTTTGATTAGTACATTTAAAGCATCAATTTTTTTGTATTATGGGTTTGCTGTCATTTTTATCAGCATGGGATTTTTGTGTATGTATGGTTTCATTAGTTTCTTTGTTCTTTATCTTTTTCTGTGCTGTTTCAAATACTGCGTTGATTGTGTTGTCTTTGTGAGGAATTGTCTTATGTGTTGATCTGAAGCTTGTCTGGTGCCATTGTTATTTTTGCCATAATACTCCATTTAGTATTTTTTTTGTGATTGTCCTATTTTTACAAATTCCTTTAATTTAGTCTTTCCTGGGAATAGTTTTTTTCCTCCCTTATATTGAGTGATAATTCTGTTGGATACAAAATTCTTGGTTGATAGTTTTTGTCCTTCAAGAATTTATATATGTCACTCTATCTTCTTTTTGCTTGCATAATTCCTGCTGGGAAATCTAACCTTGTTCTAATTGCTGCTCCTTTGTATGTGACTATTGCTTGACTGATCTAAGAACTATTTCCTTGTCTTTGAAATTAGAGGTTGACCATAATATATGTCATGCTGTTTTTCTTTTAGGGTTCATCCTGAGTAGAGTTCTCTCATCCTCCTAAATGGTTATACACTCCCCGTATTTATGCGGTTAGTAAAATTTTCTTCCAGGAGTTCAGTGTATTATTTTATTTCTTCTTCTTGAATTCCTGTAAGTTATGCTATGTTCCTCTTGCATGTGTTCCACATAGCTCCAAGGTCTTCTTTGTTGCAGTTGAATTTTATAGTTGCTTTTTTCATTTCTTAGATTGAACTCAAAAGATTCTTCTTCTCGCCATCTAAGTTGGTCTTCCATCTCTTCAATTCTATGTCCCTCTTATTTTATAATGTATAATTCTGTTATTCATATGTGCGACATCTGAGTTTCTCTTTGGAGTTTTTCTTGTAAGGCTTGTAGTGGGGTTTCTAGCTTTTCTATTCTTTCCTTTTTCCCTCAGATTGGTTCATCTGTTGTAGGTGAGCAATCATCATTCTTGTGAGTTCTTTCTCTAGTAATTACATAACTTGTTCAATTTCAGTCATTTCTTTTAAATATAAGTGGTATTCATTTGTTCGTTTTTCTCTTGATTTTTTATTTTATGTGTGTGTATTTGTGTGCTGATATTTTTGGTTGTTTGCTTTACATCTTGGTGTAGTTTTTAAGGATGGCAGGAAGGTTGATTTGTCTACAGCTAGATAGTTATTTTTAATGGCATAGATAAGGAGTAATAGACACTTCAGAAGAGGTAATGTGGGGGGTGGGTTTAAAGGGAGAGAGGAATGGAAAGTAATCAAAGAAAGTGAAAAAACATATATTTTAAATGTGTGAAAGAGAGTGTAGCACCAATTGAAAATTAATTATAAAAGTAGTACAGAATTTTGTTTTGAAGAAAAGAGGGTGGAAGTAAAAGAGAAGAACAAAAGAAAAAAAAGAAAGAAAGAAATGAGGAGCTGTTGGTATTTAATATAAGATCTGCACTGTGGCTGTTGGTGAGAGATGTGATTTCATGGGAAGGGTGAAAAGCATATATGGGTATACAACCTGTTGTGGCAATTACATAATCTACTGTTAACTTGAGTATTGTCTAGCCTTCCAATCAGGTCATAGCCTCCTAAGAATTCTGGGAACTCATGTCTTCCTCCCTGGAGGTAGGACACACACCTTCCCTGAGAGACATTTCTGTTAACAAGCCACAAGGAACTACACTGATATATCCAGAGCCCTGGAGGTGGAGGAGCCAAATGGAGACACATGCCAACACTGAGATGCTTCAACCACCACTGGATCCACAAGACTTTCCAACCACTAGCTTGTGATCTTCCTGTATTCAGCGTCATTGCATGTGCTGCTTGAGTCTGAAGAGAAATTTATAGACTGGTATCAGATATATGGGCTAATATCGAACTTATGGTCTTGATCTTGACTGGGTTAGGATATTTTCTTAGTGTATAATTACTCTTTGATATAATACTTTTTCTTAAACCCATGAGTTTCTCTGGATTTGTTTCTTCAGTCAACCCAGACTAACACACCTGAACTGGAAACACAAGGGTCTAGAAACAGTTGAGCAGTTTCAATCTGAGCCTATGTGTGAGTGACATCCCATAGTCTTGTGTTTGGTTTATCTTGAATATGTTTAGGCTCTACGGTGGTCTGTGTGCCAGGGAATTAAGTTGAATATAAGGAAGTTTGCCTTCCAGGAGGCAGTGGTCTCAGAAATTTTCAAAAAAGAGATAGGTAAGCCAGGCACACTTTATTGGGATGGTCCAAAGGGGAGGGAGGGAGGGAGGTATGAGCCATCCAGGGGCAGGGTATTGCTCTGAATGGCCTTTGATGGTCTAAATAACGTAGTGACTGGAAAATGATGGTATTGCTGACTTAAGGATTGTAGATAAAATAGGAAACATTTGTTATTTAAAAATACCAAATAAAGTATTATGCTGACTGCTAAAAGAAATATAAAAATAGTATATGATTTTCTTTTAAAGAAGGGGAGGGAAAAAATGAATACTCTAAAGTCTGCTCCGGGAGAGTTGAATAATGTGCAAGACATGCAGAGATCGGTTGAGTAATTGGAAGCAGTGCCTAGAGGTGGATGACTGTGCCCACTTGAGTCCTTGGACTGGCCAGAATCATTTTAGGTAGATATTTGTTTAGTGGTGAAAGGTTAAGTAGGTCTGTGAAGTGGGAAGGGGTGTGGCACAACCCTTCTCAGAGGGAAGACTATTGGTCTGGACAACCTTCCCAAAACACAAATAATAATACATGAAAATGCCAGCCCAAACTGCTATTGATAAGGCTACATGAACAAGAAAACACTGCAAGAACAAACGGATAAATTGTTTTTAATTTGGAAAACAACCAGCAAATATAAATCCATAACATTAACCCTAAGATGTCAGAAATAAATAATAAATTAAAATAGCAAAGGAGTAGACTTAAATTAATGTAAGGCTGAATTAGTGAGTATAAACTCAAATGTATGAAATCCAATCTGCTACAGGAAATGATAAAATATTTTTTAAATCAGTAGAAACCTAAAAGTCGTGTAATAAACCATGGGTTTTAGACCATGGGTGAAAGAATTCCAGAACAAGAGAAAGTTGAGGATTCCTGTCTCCATAAAGAGCTAGTTAGTCTTGCAAACGTGCAGGGGCATATTCTAGATGTCCTATGGGTTCTCTATGAGTCCAAATCAACTAGATGGCAGTGAATTTATTTTAGGAGTTTTGAGAATTCCAGAACAGGAAAAAAAATCACAGAACATTATCAGAGCTATAGGAAGAAAACTCCTCTAACACCATTAAAGGGAAGAGAATGTGCAATAAAAAAGCTGAACACAATAGCAAAAATCTGGAAACAATCCAAATGTCCATCAGTAGAATAATAAATGAAGAGACTCTGGCACATACACACAATGGAATAATGTGCATATCTAAAAAGAAATGATGAAACTACAGAGCACCTCATGACATGATGGAACTGCAAAACATTATGCTGAGTGAAGTTAGTCAATTACAAAAAGACAAATAATTTATGAGACCAAGGATGACAAGTCAAAGGTAAGCATCTAATTTCAGATCATTATAATATTTAATGTGGTCTGTCAAGCAAAGAAATGGTGTGCCTGTCTAATGCTCATGATCCATATATTAAGCCCGTATTTGTACATCTTAGTAACCACTTCGACAGAGGAGACCTCACCTCACGTGGGTTCAGTTTTTTCTCATATTGAAAGGAGAAGAAAGTCAATCAATTTCTGCCACATAACACTGTGCTACAATCACAAGACAAGTCAAAAGAAACTGCAAACCGTGTTTCTAGGGAACCTTAATGGAAATTCAAATCCAGAGGTTGGAAGAGTGGGGGAGGGGAATCATGTATGTCTTCGGAAGGGTGATTATATCTCTGCTGTTGGCTAACCCATGTTGGACAACTGACCATTAGGAAAAATGCTTGCCTTTACTTACGAGGACCCTTAAGAAAAGAATGTGTCTGGTACTTTGTATGTAAATGAACACTGTGTTAGTCTGGGTATTTTAGAGAAACAGATCCACAGAAATTCTTATGTATAAGAGAGAGTTTTATATAAAGGTTGAGTGCACATCAAGAAAACATCCCAACCCAATGCTGCCAAACCCACAAATCCAACATTAACCCATATATCTGACACCGATCCACAAAGTCCTCCTCCAACTTATAAAACACATACAATGGCGCTGACTGCAGGAAGAAAGCCAAATCAGTGAACGTGGAAACATCTGAGCACTGGTAGGGGTCTCCACACAGCTGCTCCAGCACCTAGGACTGCACTGGGGTAGGTTAATGCAGCTTATCCTCGGGGATGTCTTGCAGGAAGTGAGCCTTGTAAGCTGAAGCAGGGATCCGGCTAAGGCAGCTTCACCCTGATCTGACCATCACAAAGCACGAGACCCAAGAACTGGAAAGGCGAGGCTCACAAAGCCATTTATACCATCGCCCTTCAATTAACCCCACATGTGTTTATCGGCCAGGTTGGAACAATAAAGTAACTACCCAAGATATTTTTGACCTAGTGTGTTCAGTCTGTGGGGACCCAGGCTACATGCTATAGACAACTAGGACTCTAGACTTCTGTGGAATTAAGGCTGAAATGCCCCAATGTGAGTAGAAGAATGACTGCTACCTCAAGGCTATGTAGTTGGAGGTTGTTGGAATTTGGTTCAGGTCCCTGGTTTTTAGGGTGCCCAGTCAATGGCAGCTTGAACCTGGCATATATTTGTTATTTTCATGCTATCTTTGCTTTTTATGAAATGTCTTAGCCTACCAATAATAGTTCTGCCCTTTTAAATGAGCCTTATTGAAATTTTTGCCATTTCTCCAATCTTCATTTTTTGCATATTGTCCAGTCACTTAAGTTTTTGAGCTGTACCAGTTAATAGTACTTGTATTTTGGTCTAAAAAGCTGCCTTATACATATAAACTTTATTTTTCTAAACAGTATTTGAAATTCTATAATTGGCTAAACTAATCTAAGGGGATGGTTTATAATGTTCCACAATAAAATTATAAGGATGTCTCTAAAGTGGACCAGAGGTACATGTAAACCCTACATAAGTAGATTTTGAACTAGCGCTTAACTACAGCCCTAATTTAAATTTTATGATGTGGCCTTACTTGATACTTGCCCTCCAGAAAAGATTTCTGAAGATATGAGTAAAGTGTGGTGAAGAAATCAGATGGTACCCAGCTATCAAAAAAAGAGCGTGTAGGCTCTTAATGGTTTGCCTTAAAACCAGCAGCCATCTAAGTGAAATGACAGTTAAATCAACAAGGAACAAGCACACCAATTTGTGTGATAAAAGGATTGTAAATTATAAAATCTAAGATTGGAAAAGAGAATGGTACTAGTACTTAAGTTCTGAGCATCCAGTTTATAAACGGTTATAGATAATTGTGAAAGCCCCAAATTTATTTGGAGGTTCCTGATTTGAATTAAACCTCCAGTTATTCCCCTCTGACCATTGATGTTCATAGCTTTGGTATCAGACACAGTGCATTGGAAAGTAGATTAATTTAAACCTTTCTTCTTTGCGACTCGTTTTTAATTTGCTCTAGTTTTTGTTATTTTCTGTTATCTTTCAACTGAGGTTTTTCTCTGTTATATTTTGTCATTGCTGTTGAATTTTGGGGGGGGTTGTGTGTGTATTTTTTCTTTATGCAAAATACAAGATAGGTAAATCTATAGGGACAGTTATTGGAATAAGAGTTTCTTGGGGATGGTTAAAATTGATTGCGATGATCATTGCATGCACAACTCTTTTTAGTATGTTTAAACTATTGAATTGTATGATATGTGAATGATATGTCAATAGAACCCTTAAATTTTTTATGAAGCTGAGTAAATTCCAAACAGGATAGATGCAAAAAAAAATTCATCATGATGTATTATAATGAAATTTTCCAAAACCAAAGATAGGAAAAGAATACTGGGAACAACTTGGAACAAACAGACCAATAAGCATTAATGCTGACATTAATATATATGACATATATTAAACTCTGAAGAAAACAATTTCCAACAATAATATACTCTGCAAAATTGTCCCTCAACTATGACAGTAAAATTAGAATGTTTCCATTTAACCCAAACTTAAGAAATTTATAAAAATCAAACCAATCTTAAAATACTATGGGGAGTTCTTTGAACATAAAAGCAACACAGTACACAATACCTTGAACTTAATATACATTACAATACTACCCCAAAGTCAACCAAGATATAAAAATATTAAAAGTAAATTGAGTCTACACAATTAAAAATAGGGATCCAGAAATATCAACATGTAATGAAAGATATTACAATAGTAATAGAAGGGGAAAACCCACTGGCAGATAATAACAACAAGGAACAAAACGGACAATCTGACCACATCATCTACAGAAATTTTTAAAACAATAATAACTTAGAACTATAAAGAACTGTATTTCCTCAAATTTGAGAACTTGGAAGAAATGCACATTTTTCTGGAAGCACACTACCTATCACAACTAACATGGACTGAAGTAGAAAATTGAAGAGACCCATAAAAATAGAAGAATATAATAGTCATATTTTTAAACAGAATGTCCAACCCAAGCAGCTTCATTTAATAAAAGGCAAATTTTAGCAGACTATATTAGAAAACAAGACCCATCTTTATGCTGCCTAAAACAGATACATGTTAAACTTAAAGAAAAATAAACTAAAAATCATAAGATAGTAAAATTTTTATCAAAATATATAAAGCCAATGTGAACCATAAATTTTATTTTTTAAGTCAGGGGTGGCAATATTAATCTCAGATAAGATAGACCTCCAGGAGAATAACGTAATGAAAGACAAGAATGGACACTGCATGGTTAAAGGAACACTAACTGGAACGTATAACCTTAATAAGCATATACACACCCAATGAAAGACACTCAGAATACATCAATCAAATTCTAACAGAGAAGAAAACAGAAATAAATAGCTCAACAAGAATTGCAGGAGATTTCAACACACCACTCTAAAGGAAATACTGATCATCAGGGAAAAAATTCTCAAAAATAAACAGAAGAACTAAACATCATAATCAACCCGACAGTATCACGGCATATATTCTTCTCCAGCACGCACAGTGCATGCCTGAGTCTATATAGCGTGTGGCACAATGCAAGATCAACAAATTTTAAAGCATTCAAATCTTACAATCCATTCTTTCAGATCACAATGCTATGAAACTGGAAATCAACGATAGAAAGAGCATAAAGAATCAACAGACAAACATATCAAAAATATCAACATAAAGAAAAACACTGCAGTCATACCAGCACCCTACTTAAAAAAATTGATCTACTGATCAAATAAGCATTAAGCTAAGAAATTCTTTGAAACAAATGAGAACAATACATCATACCAAAATCTTTGGGATAGGACAAATGTAGGTGTAAGAGGGCAATTTCTAACAATCAAAACATACATTAAAAAAAGAAGACAATAGACAAAGACATGTACATGCAAATATATATAGGAGGTTGGGGAAATAGATCTTTGTGTCTATATTTATAGGTCAAGTATTAAGGTGGCGGAAGGACCTTGGGCCTCTACTCAAACACTCCCTCTATGCATGAATACCTTCTTTTATTAAATTGGAACTCTATGATGCTCACTCTCCCGACACAACAGCTGGAGCCAACATGGGTGAACAAGTAAATGTGGTGAAGAAAGCTGATGGTGCCCGGCTATCAAAAGAGATAGTGACTGGGGTCTTAAAGGCTTGAAGATAAACAAGCGGCCATCTAGCTCAGAAGCAACAAAGTCCACATGGAAGAACACACCAGCCTGTGTGATCGAGTGGTCCCAAAGGGATCAGTTACCAGGCATCAAAGAACAAAAAATCATATCATTGACTGCACACCTCCATGATAGGATCGCTGAAGACAAATGGGTGCATAAGCAAATGTGGTGAAGAAAGCTGATGGTGCCCGGCTATCAAAAGAGATAGTGTCTGGGGTCTTAAAGGCTTGAAGGTGAACAAGCGGCCATCTCGCTCAGAAACAAATAAGCCCACATGGAAGAAGCACACCGGCCAGTGCGATCACGAGGTGCCCAAGGGACCAGGTATAAGGCATCATGCAAAAAAAAAAAAAAGATATAAGTGTGTGTATGTATGTGTATTTATGTGTATATGTATATATGTATGTGTATATATATATATTATATTAAATGAAGGGGGAAGTGCAGAGTGGAGACCCAAGGCCCAAGTGTCAGCCAATGGAGATCCCCTCATAGAGGGGCTTAGGAGAGGAGATGGGTTAATTAGGGTGTGAGGTAGTATCGATGAAGAACACAGCTTTCCCCCAGATCCTGGATGCTTCCTCCCCCCAACTACCATGATCCGAATTCTACCTTGCAGGGCTGGATAGGACAGAGGCTGTACACTGGTACATAGGAGGGTTGGAGATACAGGGAATCCAGGGTGGATGATACCTCCAGGACCAAGGGAGTGAGGGACGATGCTGGGAGAGTGGAGGGTGAGTGGGTTGGAAAGGGGGAACTGATTACAAGGATCCACATGTGACCTCTTCCCTGGGAGAGGGACAGCAGAGAAGGGGGGAAGGAAGACCCCGAATAGGGCAAGATATGACAAAATAACGAGGTATAAATTACCAAGGGCATATGAGGGAGGGGGGAAAAGGGAGGGAGGGGGGGAAAAAAAGGAGGACCTGATGCAAGGGGCTTAGGTGAAGAGCAAATGCCGTGAGAGTGATTGGGACAGGGAGTGTATGGGTGTGCTTTGTACAATTGATGTATGTATATGTATGGATTGTGGTAAGAGTTGTTGGAGTCCCTAATAAAATGTAAAAGAAGAAAAAAAAAAAAAAGAAAATGATTAGGGCAAAATATGTACAGATGTGCTTTATACAATTGATGTATGTCTATGTATGGATTGTGATAAGTGTTGTATGAGCCCCTAATAAAATGTTTAAAAAAAAAAAAAAAAAAAAAGAAGACAAATCCTAAATTAATACCTTAACACAGCACCTCAAACAATGAGAACAAAGGCAACAACATAAAGCCTTGAACAACAGAAGTAAAGAAAGCACAAAATTAGAGCAGAAGTAAAGGAACTGGGAAAAAAGGAAAAATCAAGAAGAAAACAACATACTACTTTGGAAGGATTAACAAAATTGGCAAATTTAACAAAGAAAAGAAAAAAACGACACAAATATCTAGAATTGCAGATTAAAAGTGTGGCATTACAACAGATCAAATGAAATAAATAGAGTAAGAGCATACTACTATGAAAAAAGTGAAACTCTCACGATATGCAGATGATATAATTTTATATATTGAAAATCCCAAAGGCTCCACAAAAAGACTGTTGGAAACAATTGAGGGATTTGGTAAAGTACAGGATATAAGCAGAAATAAAATAGATTCTTTTATACCATCAAAGAGCTCTGGAAAATATATCAAGAAAACAATACCATTTTTTATCATAGCCACGCAAAAGATGAAATACCCATGGCTAAACCTAAACTAAAAATAAATACGACTAAACCTGTGCAAGGGAAGCTACATAACATTATTACAAGAAATCAAAAGAGACTTATACAAATGGAAGGCTAGCCTGTGTTCCTGGGTAAGAAGCCTTAATAGGGTGTAAATGTCAATATTATCTAAAGCAACCTACAAATAAAATGCAATTTGAAGCCAAATCTCACCATTGTTTAAAGAAATGGAAAAACTAACTACCCACTTTGAATGGAGAGGGAAGAAGCCCAGGATAGGCAACAAAATTCCCCAAAAAGAGAACAAAGGAGGAAGCCTGGCACTACTTTACCTCAAATCCTACTACACAGCTATAGTTCTCAAAACAGTCTGGCACTGGTACAATGACAGGTATATGGATGAGTGCAATAGAGAGAAAACCAAGACATAAAAGCATCCACAACTTATTTTTGAAAAAGGATCAAATATTTTTAAATGGTAAAAGGGACACCCTCTGCAACAGATTGTGCTGGAAAAGCTGAAATCCATTTTCAGAAGAAAGAAACATGGTCCATACCTCTCCCCATGCACAAAAATGAACTCAAGAGCTCAAGATGGACTACAGACCTAAATGTAAACCTTAGAGCTATAAAAACTGGGACAAACTTAAGGATCAAATTGCAAGGCATAACAGACTATGAAATATAATAAAGGAAGCATACACAGTAGAACCAAACTAGATACCTGATATCAGTTAAAAATAAAACACATATGCACATCAAATTACTTCATCAAAAGAGTAAAACAAGGTTCCATAGTTTGGTAAAATATCTTTAGCAATGGCACAATAGACAGGAGACTAATTACCAAAATCCACACAATTATACAGTACCTCAGTAAGAAAAAAATAATGCAATTAAAAGGTAGGCCAAGAAAATGAATAGACAATTCACAAGGCATGAGACTGAAATGGATACCAAACACAACAGGAAATGCTCTCAATCACGACATCAAGATACAAATTAATACAATGATAAGACCCACAACAATAGTGTGCCAGAGACACTCATTTCTGTACCTAACAGGATAAACTAAAATGCATACAATTCAATATGTGCCAGCCTCATACAGACATAACATTCTATAAGTGAACAAAATAACAATATTCTATACTTAAAATTTCAGTTATGCAAATATATATACTATAATACTATCAATATATTCCCACCTATGAAAGTGTAATACAGCCATTTTATGCCTTTATCTACACCATTTGTAGTATCCAGTTGCTATACTGCCCACTTACATCAACCCAGTGATCTGAGGAGAAACAATCATACTTTTTGATGTGAAGAATCTTCATTTCATTTGGAACCTTGTGAGTCTGCATCCATGAGCAAAGTCAAATCAGGCCCTCCATAAAGTCAGAAACAATATTAACCAATTCACAGGCTCAAAAATTTTACCATCATTTGGTCGGGTCTGGTCAACTTAGTGTGGGCCACTTCTACCTCACTTAGCTTCACCAGGGTGTCCATTGGTCGTCTCACCTTTAGATCATGGACCCCTTCAAAAATTGTCAACAACCCTAGCCCCCGGGGTTAGGTGATGAACTTGAGACCAACCAAACCTATCTCATCTTCTCCTTTAGTCCCTGAGAACCAGGTCTAAGGGTGTCAGTGACCAGATTCAACCTATCTCTTTATTGTTGCATTTCTCCAACTTCCACTAAACAAGTGGATACAGGTGTTAATCTACAAGCATTTCAGGATGGCTGCAGGCTTTTTGTTTAACAGTTCACTTCTAGAGAGGAGAGTTTCTACATGGCGCCAGATTTTCCCAGCCTTGGTCACAAACCACTAGTTCAAAATTCATAAAACAAAGAGGTCCTTTTCCTTTTTTGTCTGTCAACAGCTCCTTAGGAAAGTGTCTTCGAATACAAACATCCAGGGCACTTCAAAGCACTGGAAGGGGGTTACCTTTTCAGAGCCTTCTCTGCAGGAATGTTCTATACCCATTTAAAGATCAAATACTAATGGCTGTAGTAAAGTAGGCTTACAAACTCTATTTTTACACCCAACCATCATTTTTATCAATCATTGTATCGATAGCAATACGCAAAAGAAAGCAATAAAAACCTAGCACTTCCAGATCCTAAATTCAATCTTAAAACAGTCAAGTTCCATAATTCTATACATTGAAAACCCCAAAGGCTCCACAACAGGAGTACTGGCAGCTAGAGAGGTATATGGAGTGATAGCATACAAGATCAACAAACAGAAGTATATTGATTTGCTATATGCATCAAACAAGACCACAGAAGAGATCAACAAGGCAGTGCCCTTCACAATAGCCAAGAACAAATTTGAATATCTAAGGATATATTTAGCCTAAATAAATAAATAAAAGACTTAATACACAGAAAATTACAGGACGATAGTACAGGAAACCAAAAGCGATCTCCACAGGTGGAAGAATATCCCATGCTCCTGGGAGTGGAAGATTCAATATAGTAAAGATGTCAATAATACCTGACACTATATAAGTTTAATGCTATCTCAATTCAAATACCAAATACCTCCTTCAAAGAAGTGGAAAAGCTGACCACCAATTTCATATGGAGAGATAAGAAGCCCAGAATTTTCAGAGAACTTCATAGGAAGAAGGAAAAAGTTGGAGGGCTCACCTTGCGTGACTTTAGCCCTACCACAGAGCCACAATGGTCAAAACATCATGGTATGGAATAATGACAGCTACTCAGACCAATGGGGAAAAAACCAGAATACCCGGAAATAAAACCACCAGCATATAGACAACTGATCTTTGAAAAGGGCCAAAAAAAATCAAGTGGGAGATAGATGCCCTCTTTAATAAGTGGTGCTGGAAACAATGGACATCTATCTACAGAAAAATGAAGCCAGATCCTTACCTCACCCCATGCAAAACAAACTCAAGGTAGATCACAGACCTAGAAGTCAAACTGCAATCAGGACAATCAATGAAGGCATCAGTATACATTCTCACATTGGGTCATTTCTCCTTTCAGGCAAACTGAAAATGGCCAGCAACACTGCTCAAAGTTCTGCTCATTGGGAGGATTTCCCTTCAACACTGTCCTTTAGGGAGATACCAGAAAGGGGCTGTGGTGCTGCTGCTGTCCACTAACCAGTGGCATCTGCATATCATCCACAAACCAAGAATGACCTTTTATTCTTCAGTTAAATTATCATAAGGAACTCCCCACAAGGCCACAGGTGCAGACTGGGAGAAGGAAGGTACTGTAACAGGAGTGGAGCCTGTAGACATTTGAGCCACTTCTTCATGCAACTTACTTGTACTTTCAGGTCCTGCTTTGTCCCAATCTCATATATACCACTTCCATTTAATGATAGAGCATTGCTGTGCACGTCCAACTTTATGACTCTGTGGGTCAGACAATACCCAGTTCATGATGGCATCTGAAGCCTCATTGTGAATTGGTGGCCCATGGTGAGGTTTTCAGTCTCCACCAAGGCCCAGTAGCAGACAAACAGCTGTTTTTCAAAGGTGAAGTAGTTGTCTGCAGAGGAAGGCAGGATTTTACTCCAAAATCCCAATGGTCTACACTGTGTGATTCACCAATAGGGGTCTGCCAAAGACTCCACACTGCATCTCTTTCTACAACTGACACCTCTAGCACCACTGGGTCAACTGGATCATATGATCCCAGTGGCAAAGCAGTTTGCATGGCAGCCTGAACCTGTTGCAGAGTCTTTTCCTGTTCTGGGCCCCACTCAGAATTATAGGCCTTTCATGTTGCTTGATAAATAGGTCGAAGTAGAACACCCAAGTGAGGGATATGTTGCCTCCAAAATCCAAAGAGGCCCACTAGGTGTTGTGCCTCCTGTTTACATGTTTGGGGAGCTAGATGCAATAGGTTATTCTTTACTTTATAAGAAATGTCTCAGAATGCCCCACACCACTGGACCCCTAGAAATTTTATTGAGGTGGAGGGTGTCTGAATCTTTGTTGGGTTAATTTCCCAACCTCTTGTACACAGATGTTGTACCAATGAATCTAGGGTCTTTAATACATCCTCCTTAGTAGGTCTGATCAACATAATGCCATCGATATAATGGACCAGTGTGACATTTAGCAGAACAGACAGGCGAGCAAAGTCCCTTCAGACTAACTTATGGTACAGGGCGGAACAGTTGATATACCACTGGGGGAGAGTTGTGAAAGTGTATTTTTGCCCCTGCTAGTTGAAGGCAAACTGCTTCTGGTGGTTCTTTGAGACTGGTATTGAGAAGAAGGCATTGGACAGATTAATAGCTGCATAACAAGTACCAGAATTATTAATTTGCTCAAGCAATGAAATCACATCTGGAACAGCAGCTACAATTGGAGTCATCACCTGGTTAAGTTTATGATAATCCACTGTCATTATCCAGGATCCATCTCTTTTCTTTACAAGTCCAACAGGAGAGTTAAATGGAGATGTGGTAGGAATCACCACCCCTGCATCTTTCAAGTCTTTGATGGTGGCACTAATCTCTGCAATCCCTCCAGGAATGTGGTATTGCATTTGGTTTACTATTTTCCTAGGCAATGGCAGTTCTAATGGTGTCCACTTGGTCTTTCCCACCATAATAGCCCTTATTCCACATGTCAGGGATCCAATATGGGAGTTCTTCCGGTTAGTAAATATGTCTATTCCAATGGTGCATTCTGGAAATGGGAAAATAACCATAGAGTGGGTTGGGGGACCCACTGGACCCACAGTGAGGTGTACCTAAGCTAAAACTCGTTTGGTAACTTGACTTCAATAAGCCCCCACTCTGACTGGCGAGCCTTCGAAACACTTTGGGTCTTCTGGAATTATTGTCAGTTCATAACCAGTGCCCAGTAATCCCTGAAAAGTTTGATAATTTCCTTTCCCCCAATGAACAGTCATTCTTGTGAAAGGCCACAGGTCCCTTTAGGGAAGGCTAGAAGAAAGACTAACAATATAAACCTTTGTTGATGTAGCAGGGTCCTCCTTCAAAGAAAGCTGCCCTTCCCTTCATTCAAGGGTTGTGGGTTTGGAAACTGGTTCAGGTCTGGGAATTGATTGAGTGATTGCGACTCTCTATTTCTGCTGTTCACCTGATCTAGCATTCTTCTGCCTGTGTAGATCACGTAAATATTTAGTAGGTTTCCCATGTATTCCACTCCTAGGGACACAGTGGCTAAGTAGCCAATGCCATAAGTCCACATGAGACACAATGCTTTGATTACTATGGAAACCTTGCTGTCTCGTGTAACTTGCTAAAGTAGCAGCCATGAGGTTGGCTCTATGCTCATGTGTCCCTACATCCCTGCAAAGCCTGATATAATCCCTTGAAGGGGCATATAGCAGCTTGACATGATGTATTTGAGTTCTCCAATGCTAATGTAAGAATAAGATTATCCGCTGCCCCCTTGTCTGTTACATTCTTGTGGACAGCATCCTGCAACCTGGATATGAAATCTGTATAAGGCTCATCATTCCTTTGTTTTACTGTCGTGTTACTAGGCCGACTGCTTCCTGGTGGTATTAATTTCTCCCAGGCCTTCACACAGACTTCTCGATCTTGAGCAAAAGTCTGCTCATCAAAGTTTAAATGTGCCTCAATTGTGATATATTTCTCATCTCCTAGCAGCTAATGAACCCCTATATCTATGCCCTCTTCTGCATTTTTGCATGCTTGTGCAAGGGCTGCCTCATTCCTCAGCATCTGACAGTGCAAAGATTCTGAAGGGGAAAAGCACACTTTCGTCAAAGATTTCCAGTCTGCCGTGATCCAGTGTTCCATATCTGCCATATTCTTGACCATACCAATTACAAATGGGAAATCTGAACCATAACTAGATACTGCTTGTTTGAGATCTTTCAATAACTTAAAGGGAATGGCAGTATATCGCCTTTCTTGATTCCCTTCGGGGTGCTGCTCATCAGGTTCCTTGTCTATCATTCTAACAGGATAAGCCATTCAGAATTCTAAGTCTTCTTCTTGAGCTATACTCTTCTCCACCCATGAGAGCAAAGGTGCTTTCCTACTCCCTGACTCTTGCCTCTCACTTCCCAATTCTCACTTTCTAGGTTAAATCTCTATTTTCGTTTCTTTGGATCTAATCTCTTCTCTTCCAGCACTGGCTTGTTCATAGTATTGTGATACCCTGCGCTGTATTCTGGCCGGGCAGATGCTTCTACTCTGCTATCTCCTGATTCAAACTTCGCCTTCTCAGCTACACCTAAAATCTTCTCATCTGCCTGAAATTCATTCTGCCTACTTTTCACCTGACTAAAGTCTGCGTAGCTCCTCACTGCTCTGCTGGTCTTGCTCCGCCTTCACTCTCTCACCCTGCAGCAGCTCCAATACTGCTTTAATCTGCACCCACAGCTCCCAGACCTCCATGGGCATACTCTGTCCTTCCCTGTGAGCTGCTCTTAAGTTAATGGCTACCTTATCCCAGATCTCCATATCAAAGGTTCCTGACTCCGGAAAAGAAGGATTGATTTTTTTTTTTACCACTGGAAGAAACTCTTTCATTCTCTTATGCATTACCACTACATTTTGTTTCTTCAAGAGGTGGCAAAGAGTGATACCATACTCTGTATCCTTGCTCTTTGCCTGACCCATAGCTCACTGGGACTGAAAACTTCACACTTAAAAAAATAAACTAAAAAAAAAAAACTTTCCCGATTCACTCCCACTGTCTGATAAGGCCGTACAATTGTTACACGGATATAACTCAAAAGAATTCTTTTCCTACAAGACCCCACATAGTGGGCGCCATGTGTCAGGGGAAGCCAGCCCCTAACACATCATTACGGGACCTGTAGGCAAAATTGTACAGCGATAACAAGTAAAGATCATAATAAAGTTATAGAGAGCATGAGCGATAGAAGAGAAGTATTGAAATAAATGGAGTCAGACACAATTCATGGTAGCATGATCACCTCAGCACCACTTGGGGGTCCACGTGGAGAGATATTTAATGCTAGCCCAGGCTTTTATATTCTCTGGGGACATACCAACCCCCTAATTACAGATGAAGACACACATCACAGGAAGGAATTTTGCTATAGGTAATACAGTAATGGGAGGGGGTGATCTAGGGGTATCCATGTAATAGGAAGAGGAGGGATTAGGGGTATACATGTGGCAAGATGAGCGGATCCTAGATTTAGGATGGCAACTTAACTTTGGATGTCACTGAGCCAGTTTGGCCTGTTCCCTGACTCAACTGATGGAGACCATTATTGGTAGAGTGTGAACGCTTGGTCACAGACCTCAGGGAGAAATAGTTTATTGTCCCCCACAGCAGGGAGCAAGGCCTGCCTGTAGTCTGGTGACTAACTGTCCTCAGGGAGGATGTCTGTAAGCATCTGACTTCACCCCACAGCTCAGGATATACATATGCCATCGTAAATAGGGAAGGGCACAAATACAGAGGGGACACAAATTGACAAGTGGGATATACTGAAGACAAAACACCTGTGTACACCGAAAGAATCCACCAAGAGAGTACTAAGAGAGCCTACGGACTAGGAAAACATCTTTAGCAATGACATATCAGACAAAGGCCTTATTACTAAAATGTACAATACTCTGCTAACTTACAATAAGAAAAAAACCCAATTGCTCACTGAGAAGGTAGGCAAAGGACCTGAACAGAAGTTTCACAGGGACACAAATCCGAATGATTAATAAACGTATGAGAAAATGTCCCCGACCACTAGCCATAAGAGAAATGCACATTAAAACAACTATGAGATACCACCTAATACTCTCAAAAATAGCACAATTCAAAAAAGCAGAAAGTAACAAGTGTTGGAGGGGCTGTGGGGAGATAGGAAATCTCATAAGTTGCTGGTGGACCTATAGTACAGCCACGATGGAAATCGATTTGTCAATATCTAAAACAGATGGAAATTGAACTACCATACAACCCAGCAATCCCCCTACTACTGGGCATATAAGCAGAATAGGCAAGAAACAAACCATGGCCAGACATCTGTGTTCCCATGTTCATCACGGCACAGTTCACAATTGCAAGGAGTTGAAAACAACCCAAACTTCCTACAATGGATGAGTGGATTTTAAAAACTGTGCTATATACATACAATGGAGTACTACACATCCAGAGAAAGCAGCAGCTAATGTGTGGAGCACATCGCTGCATGGGGAGAACTGGAGGAAATTATGCTAAGTGAAGTAAGCCAAGCACACAAGGACAAATACAGCATGAGTGTACTGATGTAAGCTCAAAAAATGCAAAAGGGACATAGGGGGGAAGCTACTGTATACATACATTTCTGGGGTGAGGTCCAGATATTATGGCAGGGGCCAAATCCAACCCATATTGCTGTCAATGAAAAGGGTAGGGAAAAGGAGAAAATAAGAAAGAGAGAGACGGTGATAATAGGGGAATAGTGGATTAACCCACCCAAGGGGAGGGTATTGTTTATATCTCCACATGAGAGGAAAAAAGGGACCAAACTTCAACCCAGTGCCCCAAGACATGAACGCAACAAACTGGCATGAAGCAGGCAACTAATAGAGAGGTATGTGGGACTGGGTCACTTCTAATCAGGAGCAAATAAAGAGGGAAGGAGAGAGAGTGGAACACATCCAGGCCCACCAAGCCCTGAGGACAATATTCTGGCTCAAAGCAGCCAATGCACAGAGAGGTCCATAGGGCTGGCTCCACAATGAGACACCATGTCCCTCACTGACCCATAGCACTAAGGAGGCAGCACTGGAGACATGGTGGGGGAGTGCCCAATCTTACCACACCACACCGGGGCAGTACACTAAGGGCATGCAGCTGAGCAGCAGGGGAAGCAAAGCAACGAAGTACCCCAAAAATAGGCTTTGGGGCCAGGGCATGGCACCATCAGATTCAAATGGAAAACACTCATAAAGGCCAACAGTTAGACTTAGAACTATTTATAGGCTTTTCTCTTTTTTTGCAGTTTTTTGTTGTTGTTGCTGTTGCTTTGTTTTTTGCTTTCTTTTGTTGTTATGTTATGGTTTGCTTTGTTTTTGTGCATATTATTGTCTCTGCATGTCTATCTAGATAAGATAAGCAGGATAAACAATCTGGAGGAGCAAACAGCAGGACTGATTGGACTGGGAGCACCCGGGAGAGAGGGAGGTGGAGGAAAGGAAGGGGGTGTCAACAAACCTAGGGACAAGGGAAGAACATGTGATCTAAAATCCATGGGGAGGATGGCATAGGATTCCTGGCTGGGGGCTGGGGGGCTTTGATCAAAGCTAATGTAGCAGAGAGGAATTATAGAAACCTGAACGAAGGCTGAACATGATAGTGGAATAAGAGGAAAGTAAAATAAAATAGAGGAAGGAACTGGGAGGCAAATGACATTTATAGAAGCCTAAATATAAGCATATATATGTAAATACATTTATATGTAATGATGGGGGAATGGGTCTACTTACATATCGTTATTTGTTAAGTATTAAAGAAGCAGCTGGACATTGAACCTCCACTCAAGCAGAAAGAATACTTTTTCTAATAACCCAGCACTCTGTGATGCTCACCTTCTCTGACACGATCGCTGGAGACAAAGTGTGTGCATAAGCAAATGTGGTGAAGAAAGCTGATGGTGACCAGCTAGAGGTCTTAAAGGCTTGAAGATAAATCAGCAGCCATCTAACTGAGAAGCAACAAACTCTACATGGAAGAAGCACACCAGCTTGTGTGATCATGAGGTTTCTATAGGATCAGGTATCCGGCATCAAAGACTCAAAACAAAACAAAAAATCATATCAATGGGAATGAGGGGGAGGGCAGAGTGGAGACCCAAAGCCCATCTGTGGTAAATTGGACATCCCCTTACAGAAGGGTCACAAGGAAGAGACAAGCCAGGCAGGGTGGAGTATAGTACTGATGAACACGCACCTTGCTTCTAGTTCTTTAATATTTCCTCCCCACACTATCATAACCCCAATTCTACCTTACAAATCCAGCTGGACCAGAACATGCACACTGGTACAGATAAGAGCTCGCAACACGGAAATCTAGGACAGATAAACCCCTAAGGACCAATAATGAGAGTAACAATACTAGGGAGGGAAGATAAGTGGGAGGTAAGGGGGAAGATATCACAATGATTATATATAACCCCCTGCCAGGAAGACAGACAACATAAAAATGGGAAAGTGGGTGAAGAGAGACAGCGGTTAGCATAAGACATATAAAATAATAATATATAAATTATCAAGTATTTATGAGGGAGGGAGGATGGGAGAGGGAGGGAAAATGAGGAGCTTATACCATGGGCTCAAGTAGAAAGAAAATATTTTTAAAATGATAATGACAACATATGTACAAATGTGCTTGACACATGGATATATTTATGGATTGTGATGAGTTGAAAGAGCTCCCAATAAAATGATTAAAAGAAAATAAAAGCGTTACAGCCATGTAAACCCACAGAGGGCAGTTCTGCCTTGTTCTATAGAGTCACTATGAATCATCATGGTTTCGAAAGCAGTAAGTTTGAGTTGAGTTTATACTAAAATGGCACAATATTGCTTGCTGAACGTGAAGAGGACTTGGACCACTTGCTGATGAAGATCAAGTATAGCCTTCAGTATTGATTACAACTCAATGTAAAGACCAAAATTCTCACAGCTGCACCAATAGGTAACATCACAATAAATGGAGAAAAAACTACAGTTGTCTTTAAGAGTTTTATCATGCTCAGATCCACAATCAATGCTCATGAAAGCAGCACTCAAGAGATCAAAAGATGCCTCATTGAATTGGGTAAATCTGCTGCATAAGATCTCCTTAAAGTGGTAACAACAAGAAAGTTACTTTGAAGTCTAATTTGCACCTGACTCAAACCATGGTATTTTCAATCACCTCACATACATGTGAAAGTTGGACATTGATGAAGGATGACCAAAGAAGAATTGATGCATTTGAATTATAGTGCTGGCAAGGAATATTCAAAGTCCCATGGATTGTCAAAAGAACAAACATCTCTGTCTTGGAAGAAGTACAACCATAAGGCTCCTTAGAGGCAAGGATACATTGTCAGGAAAAAACAGTCCCTGGAGAAGGACATCATGCTTGGTAAAGTACAGGGGCAGCAAAAAAGTGGAAGACTCCCAAGAAGATGGATTTATACAGTGGCTGCAATGATAAGGTCAAACACAAGAACAATTTTGAGGGTGGTGCATGGCCAGGCAGTGTTCATTCTATTGTACATAGAGTTGCTATGTGTGAGAACAGACTTAATGGCACCTAACAACAACAACATACAAATACAGGGAGACAGGAAGTGGTCAGTACTTTCCAGGAGAGGGGTGGGAGAAAGAGGAAAGGCTTCTAAAGGATATGAGATTTCTTTGGGGGACAATGACTATGTTTTGTAGCTTTCCACATCTCTCTGAATTTAGTAAAAAACCACTCTTGTACATTTAAAAAGGTGAACTTTATGGCATGTGAATTCTGTCTCGCCAAATCTGCTATAAAAATAAAAATATGGTGATTAGAATTAATACAAAGAGAAAAAAATTAAAGTTAGTGGAGCAACAGAAACTTTAAAACAGAAGCCATGTCATAAAGAAGTATAAAATAGAATTAAAAGACAATGTTGAATACCTTAAACAATATTTGTGCTATCATTAACACAGGTTCAGAATATTTTATTTGTATTCTAATTGTTATTAGCTCCCCATTTCCCCCATCCTCCACTGCCATGCTCCTCCCTATCCAGTTACTTACTGCCTCTATAAATCTACCTAATCTGGATTTCTTATACAGAAAATCATACAAAACAGAACACACTCATACAAAAATATAGAAAGCAAACAAAAAACAACAACAATGATTTTGGTTGGTTTTTACTGATTTTAAAGTTTTTTTTCCGTTTTTAATATTTTCTACTATTTTGGATTGGGTCTTTTGTCTGTTTCTTTTTTTTCCTAGACATTGCTGTTGTTCATGTTGTGTCACTTTCCTCTTTGGGGTAAATGTCCAATAGCACTCTTGCTGGATCATATGGCGTTTCTAGTTCCAGTTATTTTATGTAGTGCCATATCACTTTCCATAGTGGTTGTACATGCTTACCAACCCACCAGCAGTGTGTAAGAGTTCCAAATTCTCCACATACTCTCCAGCCTTTGCCCAATTAAAAAAGGGCAATTATTTGTGCCTCCCAGATGGCTAGTGATCATAAGCAATTTTCGAGTGTTTGCTAACAATATTGATGTCACTAACAATATCGATGTCACTTTTAGTGAATTGAGCATGCCTGTTGCCTACTTTTAAAAAAGTTTTATTGACTGAAAATCCACATAACACATGATTCAATAGTTCAATCATATCAGAAAGAGTTGTATAATCATTACTACTGACAATTTTAGAACATTTTATTCTTTCTTGTAATCATTGTTATTAACTCCCTATTTCCCCCCAATCTCCCCTGCCATGCTCCATCTAAACCACTAATCCAGTTTATCTCTCTCTATATATAGATAGATAGATAGATAGATAGATAGATAGATAGATAGATAGATAGATATAGATTAGATGTAGATGATTAGATATAGATATAGATGATAGATAGAGATAGATAGAGATCCTGGATGTAATATACAGAGAAATATACCAAAGGAAATAACCTATGAATAATAACAAAGGAAAACAGGGAAAACTTTAATAGGAAAGAAAGAAGAACATATTAAACCCTAGAACAAATTTAAAATGAGTCAAGAGGCAGATGGAATATACTGAGGATAAAACACCTGTGCACATCAAAAGACTTTGCCAAGAGAGTATAAGAAAGCCTACATACTGGGAAAACATCTTTAACAATGATACATCAGACAAAGGCATTATTCCTAAAATCTATAATATACTGTTAGCCTACAATAAGAAAAAACAAACAACCCATTGAGGAGATGGGCAAAAGGCCTGAACAGAAGTTTCACAAGAGCGGAAATCCAAATCACCAACAAACATGAGAAAATGTTCCCAATCATTATCCATAAGAAAAATGCACAATGCCTACATCCATCCATTGTGTCAAGCACATTTGTACATTTGTTGCCAACACCATTTTCAAAACATTTTCCTTCTACTTGAACCCTTGCTGTCAGCTCCTCATTTTGTCCTCCCTACCTCATCCTCTCTCCCTTCCTCATAAATCCTTGATAATTTATATATTATTGTTATTACATGTCTTACACTGACCGATGTCTCCCTTCACCCACTTTTCTGCTGCCCATACTCCTGGGAGGGGGGTATATGTAGATCATTGTGATTGGTTCTCCCTTTCTCCCCCCCCCCTTACCTTTACCCTCCTAGTATTGCTGCTCTCAATATGGGTCCTAAGGGGTTTATAGGTTCTGGATTCCCCATGTTTCCCCACTCGAAAAAAGCTAATAATAATACAATAGAGTACTATGCATTCTTAAAAAGCATCAGCTAATATATGAAGCACATTGGCACATGGGAAAACTTGGAGGATATTATGCTAAGTGAAGTAAGTCCATCACCAAAGGACAAGTACAACATGAGTCCAAGATAAGCTTAAGGCACAAGGAGTATAGGGGGAAAGTCACCAAATGCATAAATTCCTGGGGTGAGGTCCACGCACCCTAACAGGGGTTGGACCCAACACAGGGATGAATATGGCAGTCAACTGAAAAGGAGGGGGAATGTGGGGAGAGGACGTGGATAGTGGGAAAACAGGTCACTAACCCACATATTGTTTATGTCTACACAAGAAAGCAAGAAAGGGACCAGACTTTAACCTGGGGCGGCAAGCCTCAAGGGCAACAGACCAGAATGTAGCAGTGAATTAATACAAAGGTCTGCGGGGCTGGCCTCAGTCCCAGTTACATTGACCCCATCCCCAGAAGAATGCATTACAGAGGACAGCACTGAAGATACAGCCCGGAAAGAGTAGCAGATCAGCCCAAACCGCATGAGAGCAACTAAGTGCGAGGGAGAGAGATATATATAGTACCCCAACCTGGCCCACCAAGCCTCGTGGACCACATGCCTGCTCAGAGCAGCCAATGCACAGAGAGCACTGTGGGGCTGGCCTAACCATGAGACAGGATGCCACCTCACTGACCTATACGGCTACAGGGGACAGCACTGGAGACACAAAGTGGGGATTGTGCTTGGTCTGATATCATTCACTCCCAAAAGGGAACAAAACATGAAAGGAGTGCAACAGAAAAACAGGGGATGCAAAACCATGAAGTACTTGAGGAATCCCGGAATTTGGATCTCAGAACTGCTGGACAGGGCATTTGACCACACCAGATAGGAAAACATTGAGAAGAGTCAGAAGACAGACCTGGAATTATTTATAGGGTTAGTTTTTTTTTCTTTTTTGGTATTTCTAAAAATTCTTTTTCGTTTTTACTTTTTTTTCCTCATGTCTATCCATATAGAATAGGTAGGATAATGGATTCCTAGGAGAAAACAATGGGGCCGACAGCTCTGGGGGGAAGTGGGAGAGGAGGATGTAGAAGAAAGGGAGTGGGGAGGCAACAAACTCAGGGACAAGGGAACAATAAGAGCTAAAATCAATGGTGAGAAGGGTGTAGAACGCCTGATGGGGTTTGATCAAGTGCAATGTAGCTGAGAGAAAGCACTGAGAGTCAAATGAAGGTCAAACATGATAGTGTGACAGGAGAAAAGTAAAAGGAAATAGAAGAAAGAACTAGGAGGCAAAGGGCATTTATAGAGGTTTAAATAAAGGCATGTATATAGGTATATATATTTATATATAACAGTAGGGAAATAGATCTATGTACATAGATTTATATGTTAAATATTAGGGTAGCAGACGGACATTGGCCCTCTACTCAAGTACTCCCTAAATGCAAGAACCTGGCATTCTGTGATGTTCACCTTCCCTGACACGATCACTGAAGGCAAAATGTGTGTATAAGCAAATGTAGTGAAGAAAGCAGATGGTGCCTGGCTATTAAAAGATATTGCACCTGGGGTCTTAAAGACTTGAAGCTAAACAAGTGGCCATCTAGCAGGGAAGCAACAAAGCCCATATAAAAGCAACACACCAGCCTGTGTGATCAGGAGGTGTCAGAAGACCCCAAACAAACAAATATATCTATGCAAATAATGGGGGTCGGAGTGTAGATTAAAGCCCATCTGTAGATAATTGGATATTCCCTCACAGAAGGGTCACAAACAAAGAAGGAGACAGCCAGGGTACAGCACAGCACCACCAGAACATGCAACATTCCTCTAGTTCTTTAATGAAGCCTCCTCCTCACTATCATGACCTCCGATCTACCTTACAAATTGTGCTAGACTGGAGCATATACACTGGTACAGGTAAGAGCACTTGACATATGGTATCCAGGAGACCACAAGAACACAATGATTCTAGGCTACCATTACCATCCATACTGACCAGGACTACAATAAAAGGTCTCAGTCAGAAAGAGTAAAATGGTAAAACAAATTTTAATAGAATATAAAATAAAAACCACCTACTGGTCTAAAAGAAACCAGAGGAACCCTTTAAGACTATTTCCCTAAAACAACCTTATAACTTGAATCTCAAGATAGTCACAGCAGCCATCTCTCTGAAAAATAATAGACAGTTGTATGAAACAAACAGTAACACCTGTGAATAATATTAGTCTTAGAACAATGAACTCTTCAAGAACAAAAGGCCAACATTTTCTCCAACCCAATGATGAACAGGCAGAGGGGACAGGATGTAGTGGAGTGAAATTTCTTAGTATGGCTCTTCTACCCATGTCTCTATGACTCAGGCCAAAAGATTGGTTGAGACTATGCAAATAGGGTGTGTGTAACACTAATAGAGAGAACTGATGAGTTTAAGGTATCTTTGAAGCAGCAAGAAAAGAGAGACAAATCCAGGGGAGATCTGTGTCTGAAGTGGTGAATCCTGAGAAAATAGGCACCATAAACTAAGTGACAGAGAAAAGGAGCCAGGCTGAGATCAGAGCCGAGGCAAGGACATAATGATGCAGAACAGAGAAGTAGTACTGTGACTATGATACTTTTAGGCAGAGAGAAAGCCAAGCTTCTTGGTCATGGCTCATAGGCTGAGAACTGGAGAGAGATTTGATGAGTTGAAAAGAAGTAGCGCTGTGGCCTAATGACTATGTTCTTACTGTTTATTGATCCTGATTTGTGGAAACCTGTTCACGTCCCTAATAAATCCCTATAATTGTGAGTTTTATCTGGGTTCTGTTAGGCTATTGCAATGAATTATCAAACCCAGCATAGGAGTAGAGTAAAGTGGGAGGAACAATTGTTGTCACAATAGGTAAAGGAAGATGGAGGGTGGGAGTATATCTGACCTCCGTCTCATGGAAATAGGGAAGCTATTGGAGGTCAGATCTGGCAGCCATGCTGTTCACTGCACACTGAAATCCGAAGAATAGAACATAGAACGAAGGAACCCACTGAGAAAAATGGGGAAAGTACTGACATATTGCAGGGCTTACAAAATAAATATCACACATCAATTGTTTATGGACTATTGATTAGAAACAATTTTCTTTGTGAACTTTTAACTAAAGTATAATATTTTTAACAAAAGAAGTGAAGTCAGTCTATAGATACTTAATTCAAAATTTATTCAATTTACATTGAATATATGACATGAAAAGAAGAGACCAATCTTCCCTAATACCTGAAAGGAAATCCCAGGTCTTGCCCCACAACCTGGCAAAGGCCCTAGTCATTACTGAGACCTGAGAAGCAAAACTTCAGGCATTCCCACACCCCAGCAAGGAAAGCTATGGGTATGCCTATGCTTCAACAAGAAAGACCCTGGCCATGCCTGAATCAGACTAGAAAGACCCCAAGTCCTCCCACTGAGCTGGAAAGGAAAGTCCCAGGCATCCTCATGCCCTAACAAGGTAGGCCCCAGTCATTCTTGTAGCCCAATAAGGAAGGCCTCATCCTTCCTTGACACCCAGCAAGGAAACCACAGTAAGTCCGTGAGTTCTGGCAAGGAAGACCCTGGATATTCTGTCACCCTGGATATTCTGGCAAGGTAGATCCTGGTCATTTCCATGCCCCAACAAGAAAGTCTCTAAATTTCCCTGTGACCTGGCAAGAAAAACCTTGGAAGTCCCTGAGACCCATCAAGGAAGGTCACAAATACACCCTTGTCCCAGAAAAGTAAACATTGACAGTAAAAAAAAAAAAACTTGACGAGGAGGTACCCTGCCTTCTCCACATGCTGGCAAGAAGGTTCTGGCTGTCCGTATGTGTGTTAGGCTGCGTTGACTAGAGAAATAAATTCAGTGACATTCATATATATGTAAGTAATTATTTGTGGAGAAAACATCCCAACCCAGTTCAACTCAAGTCCATAAGTCCAATACTAGTCAGACTCATGAAGCCATACACAATGATGCAGAATGCAGGAATATCACAGACCAGTGCGTACAATGTCATGCAGATCCAATGATGGTGGACACATGGCAGCAACCAGGGCCAGCCAGCAGGAAGGAGAAGGCCTCTGAAGAAGGGGGAGGTTCCCAGAGCCCTCCTTATGAGAAGACTACACCCACAAGGAGGCACCATCAGACAAGTTAAACTCCACCCCTACACTTTTATTTATCTTCAAGTTTACATGAAATTATGTAACTACCACACAGTGTCCAGGCAATGAAGTACTCAGGCATTCTGGTGCACCAGCAAGGAGGTGGTGGATGTCTTCATACTGCGGCAAAGAAGGACAGCTCTCATTGTGCCCTAGCAATGAAGGACTTGGATGTCCCTATGCCCCATAAAGAAAACCCCTGGACATCCTCATTCCCTGGTAAATAAGATGCCTGGCATTCCTGTGTCACAGCAGGGAAGGCCTTAACTTTCACAAACCCTGAAAAGGAAGGTCCTGGTACACCCGTGCCATGGCAAAGAAGCCCTCAGTCATTCCTGTATCCTGGCAAGGCAAAACCAATTGCTCCCATGTGATACAGATGTCCTTCAAATATTAACAGCTAAACAATGATGTGGTAACAGAGTCCATTGTGTCCCACAGTTGCATGTGAGTTTGCACATTGCCCCCACCTTTCCAGAGAGAGAGAGCAAAACCAGGCAAAAACAACTGAATAACACCCTCAAACTACCAGAAATAGAATTTAGAAAAATAATAAGTTCTTTAGAGTAATCCAGAGAACAACTGCAAGAATAGAAAAAAATAGAAAACCTACATCAAATAGTAATCCAGAAGTATACAATAACAGAATTAGACACCATCATGGCTAATTTTTTAAAGTATCATAATAGAATCAAAGAAATGGAAATGTGGATTAGTTAGCTTGAAGACAATTCACTCAATTGCTACCAATGAGAGAAACAATGAACAAAAAGGGCAAAGAATTCTGATAACAGCCTAAGAATTATATGAGACACTATCAAGAGGAACAGCCTACATCTAATTGAGATTCCAGAGCAGGAAGGAAAATACAACAATTAGAGATTATAGTACAAGAAGTGTTGGCAGAAAACCACTAAATCATAAAAGAGGAACAAATAACTTTTCAAATAGCTGAGAGAACCTCAAAGAGGATAGACCCCAAATGGAAAACATCCCAGCATATCAAAATCAAACTCTCCAAAATCAAAGATAAAGATAAAATCCTGAGAACAGCTGAAGAAAAGAAAACAAACAGTCATCTACAAGGAAAAATGAATAAGAGTAAGCTTAGATTTCTCAGCACAAATTATGCATGCATGACAACAGTGGAGTGACATACAGAATCTTATATTCAGCAAAACTAGTCCTCAAATACAAGAGAGAAATAAGGGCGTGTCCAGAAAAGGAGAAAGTAAAGAATTTTAGAAAATGAGACCAGAATTGCAACAACAACAAAAACACCTAAACGGAACACCGTGGACAGAGAATCTACAACAACAACAAAAGTTCAGAAAGCAACGTATAAGACAATTCTGTTCCCAAATCAATACACTGAAAAAAGTACTTAAAATGGTATAGAAATAGATGAATAACAAAGAAAGCAATAAAACCACACCAAAACCTCCCAGCAAAATGAAAGGGAAAATACCCACCTATAAATAATGTCACTGAATATTCATGACTTAAATGCACCAGTCAATAGACTGGATCATAAAAGAATAAAAATTGATATGTTGCCTATAGGAAACACACTTTAGATCAAAAGGCAAAAATAGACAAAAAATCAAAGGATGGAGAAAAAAATTACCAAGAGAATGGTAACAAAAAATAAAAGCAGGAGTGGCATTATCTTCAATAAAATAAACTTCAAAGCAAAAAAACATAATAAGCGACCCAAAAAGGACACTATATAATGATTAAAAGAGCAATAGAAAAAGTAAAAATACTACCATAAAGTCAATTCCAACTCATAGCAACCCTACAGGACAGGATAGAACTGTCTCCAAGGGTTTCCAAGATTGTAATTCTTTTTTGGTGTAGGAAACCACACCTTTCTCCCTCAGAGCAGCTGGTGGTTTTAAACTGAGAACCTTCAAATTAACAGCCCAAGGTATAACCACTACAGCACCAAGGCTCCTCATAGAAAAACAAGACATAACGATATTGAACACATATACACCCTATGAAATAGATCATGCCATTAAACAACTTCCAACCAATAAAAGCCCAGGAATACTACAAAAGACCAAAGAAAATCTATATAAATGAAAGAATATACCATGTTCGTGGTCACGCAGGCTTAACATTATGAACATGTCAATTCTTTTTTTGTTGTTGTTAATCATTTTATTGGAGGCTCATATAGCTCTTACCACAATCCATATATACATTAATTGTGTAAAGCACATTTGTACATGCATTGCCCTTATCATTCACTTTCTAAATAGTTATATGTTTTTTGAGCCCATGGTATCAGCTCCCCCTTTTTTTAAAAAATCATTTTATTAGAGACTCATACACCACCCATCTCGATCCATTCGAACATCAATTGTGTAAAGCACTTTTTCACATTCGTTGCCCTCATCATTCTCAAAACTTTTGCTCTCCACCCAAGCCCCTGGAATCAGGTCCTCATTTTTCCCCTCCCTCCCTAATCCCTACTCCCCATGAACCCTTAATAACGTATAAATTCTTATTTTGTCATATCTTGCTCTGTCACACGTCTCCCTCCCTCCATTTTTTTGTTGTATGTCCCACAGGGAGGAGATCCCCCTTTCAAACCCACCCTCCTTATGCCCTCCCAGTATCACCACTCACTCCACTGGTCCTGAGGGAATCATCCGCTCTGGCTTCCCTGTGTTTCCTGTTCTCATCTATACCAGTGTACCTCCTCTGGTCTAGTCAGGCTTGCAAGGTAGGGTTCGGATCATGACAGTGGGAGGTGGGGGGGCAAGGAAGCATTCAGGAACTAGAGGAAAGTTGTATATTTTATCGTTGCTACATTGCACCCTGATTGTCTCGTCTCCTGCCCAAGACCCTCTGTAAGGGAATGTCCAATGGCCTACACATGGGTTTGGGGTCTCCACTCTGCACTCCCCCACTCATTCACTATGGTAAGATTTTTGTTCTGATGATACCTGATCCCTTGACACCTTGTGATCGCCCAGGTTGGTTTACTTCTTCCATGTGGACTTTGTTGCTTCTGAGCTAGATGGACGCTTGCTTACCTTCAAGCCTTTAAGACCCCAGACACCATCTCTTTTGATAGCCAGGCACCATCAGCTTTCTTCACCACATTTGCTTATGCACCCATTTGGCTTCAGCGATCATATCAGGGAGGTGAGCACAAAATGATACGATTTTTTTTTTTGTTCTTTTATGCCTGATAACTAACTGATCGCTTCAGCACTTCTTGGCCACATAGGCTGGTGTGCTTATTCCATGTGGGCTTTATTGCTTCTGTGCCAGATGGCCGCTTGTTTACCTTCAAGTCTTTAGACCCCAGACGCTATCTCTTTTGATAGCTGGCCACCATCTGCTTTCTCACCACATTTAGTTGTTCATCCACTTTGTCTTCAGAAGTTATGTTGGTAAGGTAGGCATCATAGAATGCCAATTTAATAGAAGAAAGTATTCTTGCATTGAGGGAGTACTTGAGTGGAGGTCCAATGTCCCTCTGCTGCCTTAATACTAACCTTATTAATATGTGCAAATAGATATATTTCCCCATCCTCATGTATAAGTATATTTGCATATGTATATGTCTTTATCTAGACCTCTATAAATGCCCTCTGTCTCCCCTATCTTTCCTCTATTTCCTTTAACTTCTCTCCTGTCCCACTGTCATGCTCAATCCCCATCACGGTTTCAGCAATTCCTCTTAATTACGTTGCCCTTGATCATGCCCAACCAGGTGTCCCACAGCCTTTACATCACCAATTTGGATCGCTTGTTGTTCCCTTGTCCCTGGGTTTATTAACACCACTACCTTTCCCCCCAGCTCCCCAGCTCCCATGTCCCCACGGGACTATCGGTCCTGTTTTTTTCTCCTCCAACTGTTCATCCAGCCTATCTTATTTAGACAGACTTGCGGAGATAGTAACATGCACAAAAACAAGACAGAGCATAACCCAGCAACAATATACAACAAAACAACAACAACCCCATTACAAAAGCAAAACAAAACACAAGAAAGAAAAGCTTATAGTTCGTTCAAGGATTGTTTGTTGGCCTTTAGGCGTGTTTTCCAGTCCAGTCTGTTGGGGCACCATGCCCTGGCCCCAAAGTCTACCTTCAGCTTTCCCTGGGGACTTCGCCACTCCATTCCCTTGCTGTTCTGTTGCACCCTCTTAATGTTTTTGCCTCGGTGTGGCAGATCCGATCGGGTGCAATTCCCTCACTGTGTCTCTGGTGTTGTCACCTATAGGGTTATGGGTCGGCCTGTGAGGGACGTCGTGTCTCATATTGGGGCCGGCCATGTGGTCTTGTCTGTCACATGGCTGTTCTAATTCGGAACGTCGACTTCCTGGCCTGGTGGGTCATGATGTGCTCCACTCTCTCCTCCTCCCCCTTCCTCTGCTCCCGTGTGCTCTGATCAGATATGTCCCTCTTCCAGAACTGTAGATTCAGTGCCTTCCTTTGATATAAATTCTTCTGAGGGGAGGGGCAGATGTCCCCTTAGTAGTTGGGGTTGGGGCCGGCCCCCCAGACCTCTCCACTGGTTCCCTACTCCACGCCGGCATGTTGCATTCACATCTTGGAGCATCAGGATGAAGTCTGGTCCCTCTCCCTGTGGAGACACAAACAACACCCTCCCCTTGGGTGGGTTAGTACCCTGTGCCCCCTCTACCCTTTCCTTTTTTATTATTTTTTTTCCTTTCCTCACCTCTTGTTTTAGTTGTCTACCCTATGTGTTCCTGTATTTGGTCTGGTCCCTGCCATATTACCTGGTCCTCACCCCAGGGATATTTGTATACAGTCGTTTTTTCCCTATGTACCATTTGCCTTTTCTTTTTTGTTAAGCTTACTTCAGCAGCCTTTAAAGTCTTTCTATATATAAGTCAATGCTATATTTAGTCCTGTTTTCTCTCTTTGTCCCTCTGGGTGAGGTTGTTCTATGTGGTGGTCTCTTATTTATGCTTGATGAGTCTTGTTCTTCTTCCCATACTGGGTCGGGAAGGATCTTCTGTAGGGTTGGTTTTCTTCTCATGTATTCATTGACTTTTTCCTTGTCTGGGAAGACTTTTACTTCTCCATCAATCTTGATGGATAGTTTGGCTGGGTAGAGTATTCTTGGTTTTGCATTGTTTTCCTTCAATTTTTTGAATATGTTACTCCACTCTCTCCTCTTTTTCATAGTTTTCGATGATAGGTCTGAGCATATTCTTATTTGGAAACCATTATATGTGATTGCTTGTTTTTCCCTAGCTGCTCTCAAGGTTTTCTCCTTTTCCTCAAAGTTGGATAATTTAACTATTATGTGTCCTGGTGACTTCTTCTTGGGGTCCTGTCTTGCTGGTGTTCTTTCAGCCTCCTGAATGGTTGCCTGGTTTTCATTCACTAAGCTGGGGAATCTTCCCTCCAAGAATTCTCTCAATATTGTTGCAGATGACTTCTTTGTTATGTCTTCCTCCAGTAAGCCTATATTTCTAATGTTGTTCTGCTTGATAGCATCAGACAAAGCTCTTAATTTTTCTTCAGCTTCTCTGATGATCTTCTTAGATTTTTGTTCACGTTTGTTAAAGTCTGCTTGGCTGCCCTCCAAGTCACTGATGCAGTTTTCTCATTCCTCCAGTCTCTTCTCAAGGTACATGAGTGTGCTACTGGTTTTTGTTATCTCCTCCCTAAGCTCCTGTATTTCTCGTTGACTTATGGCTTTTACCCCTTCTATCATTTCATCCTTTTTCTGTATTGTTTCCCTCATATCCTCTATGACTCCAAGTAGCATTCTGAAAATTTCTTTCTGTGCCAGCTCAATGTCTTCTTACTCTATGCATGTCATTATGTTCAGGCCATCTTCTGGCAATGCCTTCTGTTTCTCCCGTTTTTTCGTTGAGATCGTTGGGCTGATGGCTGTTTGTGCTGCCTTGTTTTAGATGAGCCAGGAGCCATTTTCCTGGGACTCGAAGAGCACTGGCTCTCTCTGGGTGACTTGTAGGAGTACTTCTTTGAATTGCCTATAGCTTATTTCACTATGGAATTAACCTACCACTTTATCCTCCTGTGGCTTCCCTCTCAGGGGAGTAACCCAGATGGGTTGTCTGCTTTGGTGTTGGGGAGGTTGGGCAGAGGTTCCTGCTGCAGCTTGGAGCATTGAAGAGTGTAGGCTGAGCTGCCTTATGCCCCCAGGCACACAGGCAGCAATTGCCCAGTAAGAAGTTGAGCAGAGTATCCCCTGGTGGGAGTCAACAGGGCTTTTCCCAGCATGGAGCTCGCCTAGCTAAGTGTGGTGCAGGTGTAAATGCCCTAGGCTAAGGGGAGTAGTCTGGAGGTTAGCAGTAGAATGTGAGAGACCAAGAAAGAGGCAAAGAGGAGACAAAAAAGTTAAAAAAGCAAGCCCATTTGCCTGACGATTTTATTATTTTACTTTTCTCTCCTTGGCCAGCTAGACTATACTCAAATGTAATTGTCTTTCACAGTCACTTGGGCTATTGCTCCTTGCTGTTTAAAGCTGACTCTTGTTGCAGCAGGCCTTTGTTATGCTAAAAGATGCCATGCCCTGTAGCTGAGTTCTGACATTCCTTAGCTAGGTTACTTCTTATGCTGATTTATGATAAGGGCCTCCTTTGGAGTTGAGCAACAAGTCTTGGATTTGAGTTTAAACCAATAATATATATTTCACTGCTTTTTTATTTTTGCTTGTGATGTGCTCGGATTTGGGGCTTTTGGGCTGGCCCCCAGAGGGGGAGATCCAGCTTATTAGGGGGGTTGCTTCCTTCTCGGCCTATTGGAACTAAATTTGCTCCCTGGACTCCCAACTTTCCGCTTATAACTCCCACACCACAATCTTCCTAAGGTAATACTATATATTTTTTTCTTTTACTCTAAATTATGGCTACTCGCCACCACTCCCCTGGCCGTGGGCTCAGGGCAGCCAACCACACAGAGAGCTCCAGAGAGAGGTTCCCCTCGTGTCTGTGATTCTGTCCACTCTCCGCCATCTTCCTGCAGAAATCCCTGCTCCTGGAAAGGCCACTGCAGGGGCCTGTGGTCTCGCCATAACTAGAGCACTTTAAAAAGTTCTTGGTTTGCTTTGTGAGTGGAAATCCCACTCAAAAAGGGGTTCAGGTGAAAGCCAGGTACCCTAGTTCTAATTTCAGGACTCCACCTCCCCGTTTCCTTCGCCTTACCTTGCAATTTTCTGGTCTGGCAGCAGGAGTTCCAGAGGGATGAGTTCTGTCCGGTCGCCATTTTCTTCCCCCCTCTGAACATGTCAATTCTACTCAAAGAAATCTATAAACACAATGCAATTCTGATCCAAATCTCAACTCTAATCTTTAAAGAAACAGGAAAACTAAGTATAACTTTATATGGAGAAGAAAAAGACCCAGGAAAAGCAAAGGACTTCCTAAGAAGAACAAAATACGAGACTTTTAAACACCAATCTCAAAATCTATTGCATAGCCACAGTAGTGAAAATAGCCTGGTACTGGTCCAATGATAGGTATATAGGCCAATGGAATATAATAGAAATCCCTGAAATAAAATTACCTACCTATAGACCACTGATTTTTGACAAAGGGCCAAAATCATTGAAAGGGAAATAGACCGTTTAAGTAATGGTTCTGCCAAAATTGGATTTCTATCTTCAGAAGAATGGAAGAGGACCAACAGATATCTCACACATGTTCGAAAACAAACTCACAATAGATCAAAGGCAAGAACGCAAATCCCAGAGCTACAAAGATCATCAGTGAGAAATTAGGGATACACTTAATAGAATAGACACACTAACAAATATATTGAAGGAAGCACACATAGTAGAAGACAAAATAGATTTGACCCACTTAAGATGTGACATTATGTGCACCAAAAGACTTCATCAAAACAATAAAAAGAAATCCTACTCACTGGGGAAAGAAATCTTTATGAATGACACAACAGATAAGGGACTGATCTCTGAAATCTAGAGAAAACTGGAATATCTTAGTAACAAAAAACCACTTCCCAAATAATCCAGTTTTAAAATGATGAAACCATGATACCTCTCATTACATAAATGGACCTGAAGAATATTATGCTGAATGAAATTAATCAATCATAAAAGGACATTTTTGTATGAGACCACTACTATAAGGAGAAAAGTGAAAACAAAGACTTGTATACCAAAGATAGGAAGAGAAAGCAATAGAAACTTGACAGATATAGACTTGGATGGTGGCGTATAAGAGGGAGAAGAGAAACAGGAGAGCCAGGATGGGACAGAATAAGGGTTGATGAGTGGTTTGATGAGTGGCTTGAATTGTTGAATGCAGAGTGGATGATCTGAAATGTAAACCTCCCACTTAATTTACAATGAAAATATTTAAAGTAAATAAATAAATGACTTATAATATTATACTATAACTCTCTCTGTAAAAATAAAATGTTATCTATGCAAATATATAAGCATACATATGAAACTAAAAAGTCTGAATAAAATATTCCAAACTCTTAACAGTAGTATATGCAAGAAATGAAATTGGGGTGGGTTCCCCGTGCTCGTGCGCCTGCAGTTGGCTGGCGCCGTCGCTGCAGGTGTGGGTGCTGCGAGGCTGGCGAGAGGAGCGACATGCCTTTGGCAAGAGATTTACTACATCCATCCTTGGAGGAGGAAAAGAAAAAGCATAAAAAGAAGCGAGTAGTTCAGAGCCCAAATTCTTACTTTATGGATGTAAAATGTCCAGGTTGTTACAGGATTACCACGGTTTTCAGCCATGCCCAGACAGTGGTTCTCTGTGTAGGTTGTTCAACAGTGTTGTGTCAACCTACAGGAGGAAAAGCCCGGCTTACAGAAGGCTGTTCATTTAGAAGAAAGCAGCACTAAAGCTCCACCAACTTCCTGAATTCCTGTTATGTCACAGAAAGCCTGCTCAGCTCAGCAATGCTGGCGAAGCTGCCAAGAGAATGCAGCTACTTACAAAGCACAGGGCAGTGAACTCCTATTTTGGTGCCAGTCCTTTCGATAAAGTTCTGATTATGGGGGGGGGGGGAAAGAAGAAATGAAATTGGAGGTTTGGATTTTCCTCTTCATTTCATATATATTTGTAACAGAAATGAGACTTGTCCAAGGCACATAAGTGACAACATCAATATTGCCAATTAAAGTGTTTGGTTTGGATGCACTTTGTGTTTTTGATTCCAGGGTTTCAAAATCCAAAACTTTATGAAAACCATACAAAGAGATCAGGACTTCAGTGAATCCTCACAATGAAAAAGGGAAAAGCAATTCCAGTGACAGATTGTAGCAAGTAAAGAAATTACAAACAGATTCTTCCAAGTTATGGAAAAAGGAGAGAGAAGTTTGTATAATTGAAAAAAACAAATCAACCCACCACCCTCAAGAAGTTACTTTTAAATAATGACTTCCTTAGTAGTCATACTTATCTGCCCTCCACATCTTCAGTCTCACTCTGGAGCTAGATAGTGGCAGGCATATGGGTTCTAGTCACACTGATTTTCTGAGTGGCATAGACCAATGCTCTTTCTATCGGAAAGTATGTTTCATATGATTAGAGTTTTCTGGCTAAAACACTCAAATTCTCTGACATTCCATTTAATCCAAATCCCTTCAATTTCTTATTCAAAGCTGAGAGCAGATGCTACATGGTAATTTCTGTGCAATGATAATAACTAATACTTATTACATGCTCATTATATGCCAGGCACTATATTCCTTGTATTTTGCACGTATGACCTCATTTTATTTTCACAACAAAGCTATGAAGTAGATGCTGTTAGAATCATGAGGAGACCGAGGCATTGAAATCAAATTACTTGCTCAAGGTTATATACTGTTATGAAGGGGAAGAAAAAGGCTACAAACTCAGGCAGCTTGACTTGAGAGCCACTGCTTTGAACAACCAATCCCACTAGAAATGAGATGATCTATTCCACTCCAGTCATTTACCAGTGAAATTAGAAGATATATCTGTCTGAACTCACTAAATAAACGTTCATTTTTAATGTCTGGAAGATGTTTTCAGAGGGTTGCTTACAAATAAGAATCTATTAATCTCTTTTGCCAAATTAATGTCTGTAAATTCAGAGAAATTTTTCTGGAAGCATAAATATAAGTCAAAGAAATCAAAATGGGAATTCAATTCTGTGCCCCAAGTCAACCATTAGTATGTAGTATGTGGTTTTGACAATGGTTTTAGCCTTGATGTTTCTCCTGTCCTCATGTAATAGGTTGTTCATTGTACAAGGGTACCCAAGGGGAAGGACAGACAAGGAAGGAAATCCAGCTCCATTCTATTAATTTTGTATGCCCTGGTTCCAAGTTATGTCTTCTCAAAGGTGGCATGTCTTTTGCTAATCTATAGAAAGTATACACAATCCAATCACCAAGTCATTCATTTTCAGAGTTATTTGGGGAAGGTGAAGTGGGGTTAGAATGTCTTTCATTAATTCATACAATGATGTTGCTATAGTTGGCAGCTGTCTTGCAGGTAGATCATAAGAGACAGTCCATAGAATTTTAATAAATGTGTTATATTATCACTGCTCAATGTATGGCTCACTTCTGGGAAAGAACAAACAAAGCTGAAAAATTCATTGGTACTGCCAGTCAGCTATCAGGTTTTTGTTGTTTTTGCTGTTGTCGTTTTCTTTTGTATTTAGTGTTAAATAGACAAGGAAAGTCATACTTTGACCTAATTATGAATAAATGAGCAATAATTAGAAGTGCTTGAAATAAAAATTATATGAGAAGATTTTAAAAGAGAATGTAATCACATTAAAGGAGCTCAAGGCTCCTAAGTCAGAAAAATCACATATCAAGAGATTGTGAGTAAAGGTCACTGGATATTGATCAGCCCTGGAAAATAGCAGAGAAACCTGAAGCTGAAAACAGTTCAAAAGAATAAGCATTATCAGAAAGGGGATGGGAATGATCTCACATGAGATTCTGAGAATTAATTGCTGGAGGAATGGCTATGTTGACTAGAAAAATAAAGTGTATAATTGAAGAAAACATTCATTAAGCAAAACAAGTAATGAGAATGAGAATGCAACCTAGTTTGTTTTTATTTTTAACAAGCAGAAATAAGTGTGGAAAGTTATTAAAGACATTTAGAAAATTCAAACTTTACATTTGAGTAAATGAGAATAAAGTTAAGTGTTCATAACAGATTGCAGGCTAACCTTGAAAGGTGAAAAGTATTGAAGTAACATGCTGACATCTGCCTAACAAGTCCTTGGCCTGGTTTCCTTCATGGCTTTACACAAGATCTAGATAAAACTTGAGAAAGTATACTGATCTCATTTGAAGTTATGAATATGAGAAGGGGAAGCAAATGGGTTGGATTTTAAAACAGTCTCAATTTTGTTCCAGTGTCCCAGAACATGACCAAAATTATTTTTTTTAATTTCAGGAAATCCCAACATTTTGATATCCCAAATCCATGTATCAATTTATTTACAACAAAATCCCTTTGCTTAGGAGAGACAGAGAGAAAAAATCCCTTTGCCAGACTGTGTATCCAGGTTAAGACTTGAAAAAAAATGCAGTCATTGGTAAGGAACATGATTGTGCCAACAGTTGTAGAGAAGGACAAAAGCAAAAGTGTAAGAGTGCCAGCAGGAAGACTGGCTTTGCTAGCAGTGACAAGACAATGGTATCAGGAGATATATTTGGACTTAGTTATTTGCTTAGAGAAATAAGTACTTGTTTTCTCAGTTTCTCATCATTTCATGGTTTCACAATCAAAGGTGTTTTACTAATCTTGGGCAATTCAGTTAGAGTTGAGGGCTTTTTGTTTGTCATTGAGACATTTTGCAGAATAAATCGTGGAAGTGGTCAGTTGTTAGTGCTGGTTTAAACTGAGTAGTCTGGTCCAAGTCAACTTCTGAGACGATGGAAAACTGGAAATAATATGGGTTTAGTGGTTAAATGCCACTGATTTGCAGTGTGCTGTACTGTAGTGGCTTGCATGTTGCTTTGATACTGGGAAATGTGCCACTGATATTTCAAATAACAGCAGGGTTGCCTATGGTCAACAAGTTTCCACAGATCTTGTAAACTAAGAACAGACTAGGAAGAAGGAAGAGGTGGTCCATTTTCAAGCTTTTGGCTAATTGCATGAATAGCGGCAACACATTGTCTGATATAATGCAGGAAGATGAAGCCCTTGGGTTGAAAGGTACTTGAAAGCACTGGAAAAGACTAGTTTCCTCAAGGTAGAATGAACCTTAAGTTATGAGGCTTTAGCAAAATTTTCAGGACATTCATGTGTATTATTCAAAATGAGAAGAAAGAACTTCAAATACCTATCAATAATTGGAACTTGGACTGTAAAATATATGAGCTGGAAAATTTAGAAGTCTTCAAAAATTAAATGAAATGCATAAAGACATATCTAAACACTAGACAAATGAAATGAACTGATATTCCAAACAAAAATCAAACTCACTTTCAACTCTGAGCGACCTTATAGGCAAGAAAGAATTGACCCTATGAATTTCTGACACTGTAACTTTTACTTGCAGATAGATTGGCTGGTAGTTTCAAACTACTGACCAGTTAGTAGCTCAATGGATTGATATTGGGATATTGGCCATTAGACTGCCACAGTTCAGATAGGATTGGAAGGGGAAATTCACAAGGCAATAAAGGCCATATAAGATAAAACCAATAACCAATATTAAACTCAATGGAGAAAACTTGAAAACATTTTCACTGAATAACAGAACCCGACAAGGATACCCCTTATCCACAGTTTTATTTAATAATGTGCTATAAATCCTACACAGTACCATAAGACAAGAGAATGAAATCAAGGGAATAGAACTGGGTAAAGAAGAAGTGGAACTATTACTCTTTGCAGACAATGTGATTTTATGTATTTAGAATCCCAAGCTGTCTACAATAGGATTACTGTAAACAATAGAGTAGTTTGATAGTGTACAAGATACAAGATTAACAAGCAAAAATCAATTGGTTTCCAATATACCAAAGTTGGGAACGCTGAAAAAGACAAGAAGGAAGCAATACCATTCACAATACCCATGCAGAAGCTGAAATACTTAGGAATAAACTTAACCAGAAAAATGAAAGACCTCGTGCATGGATTTGGATTTACGGCAGGTCCAATCCCATGGGCCTCTCACAATGTCCCATGCCAAAGCAAACCGTAACCCCAAACCATTGCCTGGCTTTACCTCATGGGCTTCAGGCACTGAAGTGAGTTGCACAGTGGGAAAAAAAAACCCCTAAAGACCTCTATGAAGAAAACAATAGAACATTACTAGAAGAAACCATAAAGGACCTACACAAATGGATGAACAACCCATGTTAGGAGACTGGAAGAATCAATATGGTGAAAATGTCAATATTATCTACAACAATATACAGATTCAATTCAATCCCAATCCAAATCCTAGCATCATTCTTCAAATAAATGGGAAAAATGATTACCAATTTCATATGGAGGGGGAAGAAGCCCAGGATAGGCAAAGAACTCCTCAAAAAGAATAAAGTAGGTGGTTTTGCTCTACCTGACTTCAAAGCCAGCTACAGTTGTCAAAACACCCTGGTATTGGTATAATGATAAATTCATGGATCAATGGATTAGGATAGAAAACCCAGAAATCAAAACATCTGCATACAGACAACTGATTTTTTACAAAGTCCCTAAAAACATTAAAAGGTAAGTCCTTCTTCAATAAATGGTGTTGGAAAAGCTGGATATCCATGTACAGAAGAATGAAGCAAGACCCATATCTCATTCCATGCACAAAATCCAACTCAAGTTGGATCAAAGACCTAAATGTAAAACCCAAAGCTATCAGGATCATCTATGAGAAAATTGGGACAAAGCTAGGAACGCTAGTGCAGGGAATTCATGGGCTATCCAAATTACCAAAGGAAACTCATTCCATGGAAGATAAAATAGATGAATGGGTCCTATTAAAAATAAAACACTTGTGTATATTGAAAGACTTTATTAAAAGAGAGCCCACAGACTGGGGAAAGATACTTAGTAATGACATAGCAGACAAAAGACTAATTATGAAAGTCTAAAGAATTTTACAAGCTTATAAGAAGAATAAAAACTAATAGACCTCTGAAAAGGTGGCCAAAAGACCTGAACAGATGATTCACAGAGGATAACACTCAATTGACTAACAAACACATGAGGAAATGCTCCCAGTCATTACCCATCCCGGAAATGAAATTGAATAACCCATAAGATGCCACATAACTCCCATTACTGCAGCCTGATTAAAAACAAAGCAAAACTGAGAACAACAAATATTGGAGAGGGTGTGGTGAGATCCACTGCTGGTGGGCCTGTAAATATGTACAGCCACTATGGAAAGTCATATGGGGATACCTAAAACATATGGAAATTGAACTACCATATGATCCAGAAATGCCACTACTGGGCATGTAGCCAATGAAATAAGAAACAGGTCACGAAGTTTGATTCCCCATGATCATCACAGCACAGTTAACTATAGCAAGAAGCTGGAAATAGTCTGAATTTCCATCAATGGAAGACTGGATTAAAAAAAAACCTCTAGTACATATACACAATTCAATACTACATATCCTTAAAAAAGCAACAAAACCATAAAGCAATTCAAGTGCGGAGAGCTCTGGAAGACATAATGTTGAGTGAAGATAGATAGTCATGCACAAAAGGACATATACTCTATGAGTCCACTTCAGTAGCAGCGAGCAGCAGAACAGGCAAAGTTTCATGCTTGATGACCATCCTGTCTTCTGGCCTGAGTTTAGACACCTGGTAAAGAGCCTGCCCAGTACCAATGAAACACACATTGTCTGCTTCAGGCAAGTACAGGGTAGGTCACTTGGCCCAAAGGAGCCTCACAACAGCTGAGATCAATGGACAGGGGAGAGGGGGAGGAGGCTGTCTGATGAGTGGTAGCCATGTGTATCTAGGGTGGGGTAAACTGGAAAGGGAAGTGGCCTTCTCAGAGGGATGAGGCTTACTGATGGGACGGGCAGCACAGGAAAGGGGAGAGGGAATGAATAAGTTTGAGGGAACACAGGTGCATGTCTGTTAAGCGGAGGGGAGGGAGGGTTGACCACAGGTTGGGAGGAGGGGAGACTGAAGATGTTCTTGGGAGCATTAGGTGGGGAGGGTCTTTAGTGGTATGCAGTGGGTGGGCAGAATTGGCCCAGGGCATCTGAGGGTATCATGGGGAACCCAGACCGGGTGCCATAGAACACTGGGACACTGAATCCTGGATCTTCTGGGAGCATGACAAACTACAGAGGCTGTATCAGCTGGACCTCATATGTGAACTCCCCTGAGTGAACTGGAAACTACCTTAGACACACTTACAACCTGAGGACTTAAGCCAGAAAAAACATGGTGTCTGAGGAAGAAGAAGACAGCTGTACCAAGAGCGGGGTTGGTTGGTGGACAAACACAATCTTGCTACATCAACACCCTGTATGCTATATTAAGATATGCATTATTCAACAATCCTGTGATGATCATTCTGTTATATTATGCTTATGCTTGTTCATATTAAGGTGTAGCTCAGAAGGCTGCAGCTATTAGGCGTCACCCACTTGAAGTTGTTATGTTTGTTTCTCTGTTTTCCAGTAAATGAAACCAGGAACATTGAACCTATAGGGAAAGCAAATATAACAAGGGTTTCGGGGGGCAGGGGGATATAGAGGAGTTGTGGGGAGTGTTAGAGGGAGATGATGTCAAGAAGTCCAGGAAGGAAAAGCATGTTTGGAGATTAATTGTGGAAGCAATTGTACAATCATGTTTGACATAAATGAATTATGGAATGATATGACATCTGTATTAACTTCAGTTATAGAAAATTTAAAAAAATCAAGCAGAGATCCAAGAATGGGCTCACAATAAATCCTAGAACTAACTTAAGAACAATTAGTCCCTATATCATGGTGCTACTCCATACTTACCTTCACAAAAAGATCACTAAAGATAAGGGTGCTACAGCAAAGTGTGGTGAAGGAAGCAGATGGTACCAGCTATCAATTGGAAAATTGGAATAGTGTCTGGGGTCTTAAAGACTTATATTCAAACAAGGAGCCATCTAAGCGAGGAGTCAACTAAGTCCACCTGGAGGAAGCACGCCAGCTTGTGTGATCCAAAGATGACAATTACAAAATTCAAATATGGTGAAGAGAAAAGTATCAGAGCTAAAGTTATGAACACCCAATATACAGGAGGCTATGGAGCACAGTGGGAGCCCCAAACCCACCTGCAGAGTATCTAATCAGACTGAGCCACTGGCAGATCTGTTGTAGCCAATGGAAAGAGTCTTGAACAGCTTTACTGTCAGGCAGAGATCATTGTAATCTTGATTATGCTAGATTGAACTTAATAATTGGCCAGTTGACCCTCCAATAGACTCAGCCTGAATTTGTACTGGGGGCAAGTATCTCTTACTTGTTCCATGACAGAAATTTCCTCCTTGGCTTGTTGAATGTTGACGTTTCTCTTTTCCTTCTTACACATTATTTGCATTTTTGGCTTTATCCTTTTATAATTATAGCCTAACCACCATAGTACAATTTTTGTTTTTTATTGTTTTCTTTTGGGGTTCCCGCTTGTGAAATACAGGGGGAGTGAATGCATATGGAGAATAATCAATACAAGGTGTTATAGAGAAAGAAGGGGTGGGTGCTAGGGAGGCAATGGGGATTTCAGAAGTAAATAATGAAGGTGAGAGGCAGGAAGGGAGCACTAGAACAGATTGTGATTGCACAACTCACTTTTAAGGCAATTTAACCTTGGGGGGTGGGGTGGGGAGCTCTAAGATGAATATGATGATGAGTGTACCTTTGATATGATTGAACGATTGAACTATTGAATTGTATGATATGTAAATTAGGTGCCAATAAAACTTGAGGTGGGGGACATAATATAAATAAATAAATAATCCTAATTCTGAAAAAAGAAGTCACTGTACCAAAAATAATTTGTCGACATTAAATTATTTCAAGTAGTAGCATAAGATCAAGAATTAATAGTACTTTTTAAAAAGTTTGAGCTCTTCCGAAGGCATTATTGCCAAGAAAGCTAGAAAAAATTATGGAATGCCAATGGAAATATTTTTAAAATCTGATGCAGCATTGGAAGCACTTGCTAGTCTTACATAATCAACTGACTGAAACCAATTACAAAGAAAGATGACCCAACAGAGTGGAAATTAATTGCAATAATTCCACATGTAAGTAAAATCTTTCTGAAGATAATTAAAAAATGATTGTAGCAGTAAATCAAAAGAAAACTTACAGGAATTCAAACCAGATACAAAAGAGGACTTGAAACAAGAGATGTCATTGTTGAGATCAAGTAGGTCCTGGTTGAAAGCAGAGAATGCCAAAACATATTTATGTTTCATTGACTATGCAATGGCATTCATTTTTGTGGATCATAACAAATTATGGATAACATTGAGGCAAATGGTAATTACAAGACAATTAAGGTAATCATTGCAACAGAAAGAGGGGACACTGCATGCTTTAAAATCAGAAAATTTGTGTGTCAGGGTTACTGTCTTTCACCATACTTATTCAAAGAACATGCTGAACTAGACAGTGCATCAGGATTGGAGGAAAGTTCATTAACAACCCAATGTGTACAGATGATACAACTTTGCTTACTGAAAACAACGAGGATTTAAAGCACTTACTGATGAAGATCAAAGACTACAACTATCGGTATGGATTACAATTCAGCGTAAAGAAAACAAAAATTCTCAAAATTGGACTAAAATCCTTACACCTGGAGTAACATCATGAAAATTGGAGAAGCGCTCAAAGTATCAAGGATTCCATTTTACTTAGACCCATAATCAATGATCATGGAATTTGTAGTTCTTCTTAGGTGCCATCAAGCTGTTCCAACCCTTCAGGTTTTATTCACAATGGAACAAAACATGGCCTGGTCCTGCACCATCTTCACAATTGTTCTTATGCTTGAGCTCATATTTGCAGCCATGGTGTCAATCCATCTTCATAAAGGCCTTCTTCTTTTTTACTCCCCCTCTACCAAACATGATGTCCTTTCCCAGGTACTGGTCTCTCCTGACAACATGTCCAAAGTATGTAAAGTCTCACAATCCTTGCCTCTAAGGAGCATTCTGGCCTTTACTTCTTCCAGCACATATCTGTTTGTCCTTCTGGAAGTCTATAGTATTTTCAATATTCTTCACAAGCTCCATAATCCAAATACATCAATTATTCTTCAATCTTAAAATATATATTATTATATTAATTTGGATTTTCTACATATGTCATATCATTCCATAGTCTATTTGATACCACAATCAGTTTTCAAACATTCTTATCTACATAAGCACCTTAACATTATCTCCCTTTCCCCCCGCCACCACCACTGTACCCTCCTCCCCTGAATTACTTCTTCTACTTGCTATCGCTATAGGTTCATCAATCCTGGGTTTCATACACTGATTAAAAAAATCCCTCAGTCTTCTTTACTCAATATCCAACTTTCACATTGCATATGAGGCAGCGGAAAATACCATGGTTTGGGTCAGGTGGACCTTAGTTCTTAAAGTTAACTACTTTTCAGAACTCTAAAGAAATTTTCTGCAGCTGAATTTACATAATGCAGCCTGTCTTTTGATCTCTTGACTGCTGCTTCCATGAGCATTATTGTAGATCCAAGCAATACAGAAGTCTTGACAGCTTAAACCTTTTCTCCAATTATGATGATGTTATCTATTGGTCCAGTGTAGGGATTTTGGTCTTTATTACGCTGAGTTGTAATCCATACTGAAGGCTACAATCCTTGATCTTCATCAGCCAGTGCTTCAAGTCCTCCTCACTTTCAGCAAGCAAGGTTGTGTCATCTGCATATCACAGGTTGTTAATAAGACTTCCTCCAATCCTGATGTCACATTCTTTTTCATATAATCCACTTTCTCTGATGATTTGCTCAGCATACAGATTGAATAAGTATGGTGAGAAAATACAAACCTTTTCCACACCCTTTCTCGTGAAAGTAGTAGTCAAGAAATCAAATGACACATTGTACTGGGAAAATCTGCTGAGCAAGACCTATTTAAAGTATTAAAGAGAAAAGATTATTTCAAAGAGGTCTAAGGTGCGTCTGATTCAAGGCATGCTATTTTCAATCAAGACATTTTATTATAATTAAGCTTAATTGTTAGATTTTAAGAAGACTGGAGGAGTGCTTTTTGTTTAAGTTTTTATGAATTTAGAAACTTTCACAGAGCAGATAAGCAGTTTCACATTTTAAAATGCATGTACATTTTTTTCAACTCATCCATTGCAATCCCCTCAATGTACCACCACACTTCTTTCCACTGGACAGGGGTAGACCAATAGATGAATTTTATTTCAATGCTCATGACTTTTTCCTACCCTTAAGTAGGATGTACAATATTATCTTTGTGAACTATGTTACACCAATTAAGTGTGTGGTCTCCCAAGACTGGCCTTTATTTCCCAGGGGTCAGTAACTAATTCCTGAAGGTGTTTTAGGTTATGTCTAAAAAGTTTTCGTAACTTTGCCACCTATATTTTCCACCATACTTGTGGATATAGTTGCAGCAAAGATAAGTACACG